>NC_137333.1:27222013-28654123 GCF_965287045.1 Carcharhinus amblyrhynchos
AGGAGGGGAGGTATGATCAGAGGTTTATAATCAATAGTTTCTTACAAAGGAGCAAAGTCGGACTACAGTTATGGTGAGATATATTTAATGTATTTTAACATCCATTTTGTTTGCGCCACCACCAATGAATAGGTTGTTAATGAAGAGACCTTTTTTTAACAGGTTGTTTGAGCAAAATGCCAGGAAGGTGTTGAAGAATCCAGTTGTGTCCCTTTGATTCTATGAAATAAAAGGATAATATTTATAAGAATATTGGTGCTATGACCTTCAATGAGGCATGCAATTATTGTCCTAAATCACATTCACTTCACATCTCAATGATTCCTCTTCAAATTTTGCTACGGTCCCACAAGGCGTAAATTCAACAAAAAGAATGAAGAAGGCAAATGTCTTTCTTTCTTTTCTGGTTGAAAACTGCCAAAGATAGCTCAAAGTCCCCATAGACTCCCTCAGGGCTGCGGCTATGATAGACTATTTTCAACCATTTAGCTTTGCATTATCATTCCTTCTTTTTCTTCATTATTCTCTGCTTATCAAATGCAGCATCACTACAGCAGTCCAAATAGAGAGTTGTAATTACCCAGCCTGCCACCTGATAGCACCCCTCCTATCAGCTCCATCTCACAGGGTCCAGCTGCTTCAGTGCAGTATAAAACTTGCCTATGGCTATGCTTGTGATAATACATCTCAGATACATTTAAAGTTTCTTCATTTATCGCGAAACCACTGAACCCATGCAATTATTCAGCACTCTCTTCCATTTATTTGCCCATTAAGACCACTTTACCTC
Organism: Carcharhinus amblyrhynchos; assembly: GCF_965287045.1. Classification (NCBI taxonomy): domain Eukaryota; kingdom Metazoa; phylum Chordata; class Chondrichthyes; order Carcharhiniformes; family Carcharhinidae; genus Carcharhinus; species Carcharhinus amblyrhynchos. The sequence goes on from NC_137333.1 coordinate 27,222,804, forward strand.
CCATTTCAATCAAATGCTGTCTTGCACTTTTGAAACATTCTAAGGTCATTACCAGTTATTGTTGAGCTGCAACAGAGATGGGAAAAGGAAAATAATCTTACCTTTGAATGCAAAGAAAGTGTCTCGGTAAGAGTCTGTTAGCTGATACCAGTACACAGGCAGTTGGAGAAAAAAAATAGGAAAGCAGGTTGGAACCAACTTCTGAACTAGATTGTATTAATGACACTGGAGAATATATTTTATTAAAATGTAGCCGGTCAATGATTCCATGTGCATAAATATATTAACCCAAAATTGATTAATTCCTTTCAGAGTTGTGTAGTTTGGAAAATAAAACAGACTTGGTGGAAACAGCATTATGCAGCAGAGGTTGCATTTCACTGAGTGACAACATTCACAAGATATTTAATTAAATAATCTTTTGCAACTTTAATGGAACTACAATATCTGCGAAACATGTTCCCAAATCCTACTGTATTCTAATCCTATGTAATATAAGAATATTTCAGAACATTTGGGCTATATTTTGATAGATGTTATTGTGTGCCTCTGATTAGTAAGAAATTGGAATACATCGATACACAAACATTACACATCTTAAATGTTTTAGATATGAATTAAATAAGTAAGGACCTTGAGTTATTTGATTGAATGGATCACATAGAGATTGTGCTTTACCTTTTTCACTTTGTCTGCCTCGATACATAAGCGAGGGGCATTTATGCACCATTCCAATTGGCAGTGCCTATACTACACCTGACCCTAAAATGCAATTAAATAGACATTTTAACTCCTCCAGGGCACATAAATAAATGTGAAAGGATTTAGTTTGTGTTTATATTTATCTTCTGACATTTAGGAGTTCTGGTTTGAGACTTAGAAAACCCAAATGACACTTTTTCATGTTGTTGAATCCTGGAGTCCTAATGCTTTCTACCAGTGCTGTTTCACTCCAACATCTCGCTCAAATGGTCTTTTTCAAATGTGAAGCTGGAAGGTAAGCATGAGCTAAATATTTGGCTGCAGAAGCAAAAACCTAGTTCTGCATTTAGCAGGGGCTTTTCACAGGGCAGCAATCAGCAACAGGAATCCTCACTGCATTTTCTTCTAGTCAGCCAAGGATACTGTAACCTATTGCAGCGATATTGCCATAGCGTTTGTGGTGGAGTGAATTTGTGATCTCCCAGATCCATGCTGCTTTCACCAGCTCATCTGTCAATGAACTTTGTTCTTTATCAGTCAACTCTAATATCTGGGATGGTGTGACCTGAAAATTGGATTCAGTTTGTTTCCCTACTATTAAAATTCATGGCAAAAACTCAGTCAACTTGACAACTTCACTAAATTCCCCACATATTTTTCATGGAGAAGTATTTTATTTCAGTGGGGTGAATTTCCTTGGAATTTTTCCTGCTTGATAACTTTAGCGGAAATCCGGTTTATGTGCAAATGAGATTTCTGCCCCATTTGCATCAGATTTTCTAACAGTGGAACAGGGGAATTCACCATTTATGTTACATAAACTTTCATTCACCTAGGGAGTGAATATGTGTCTTTATTAATTTTCACAAAGAGGCACAGTTTGCTTTACACTCGTATCATTTGGTTGCTAAAATTAGTAAATACATAAATTTCACTTCTTGGGCTCATAACATTTATTTATCATTTGAAATAGCATGTACCTGTGTGCTACAAATGAGAAAGGTTTTTTGCTCAACATATTCTCCATTTCCATTCCGTTGGCAGGAGCGTGAAATCAAATTCCACAGGCAATTTTTTCTTTTCCTGTAATGGGAAAGTCCTTTCTCATGTTTACAAAATATTTGACTCAATGGGTGAATGCATTGCTGCTATTGTAATGGCTGAAGGATAGCTGCAAAGTTCTGTCTCTTGTGCTGAGTTGGTTGTTCCAGGTGAACGGGTTCATGAGCTATAATTGGCAAAGGAAAGGAAACATCACCAGGAGATCATGCTCTTGAACATCGTCTGTTGACCCCTACCAGAGTGTACACAGATCAATGTCAAGTAAAGTAGTTCAGGCTCTTGCTGCAATGCTGCCCAAGTCTGAACTTTCGACCTGGGTTCAAACTTGAAAAAGTGGCCCAATGGACAAAAATACCTAGGAATGCTGCGGAAAGGTGTAGAAATGTGTTCTACAAGTCAGAGACTTAAGAAAAAGAAAATGCATTGGAAGAAAATTCTGAACTGGTAATTTGCTTTCTGTAAAATGGCACCATGGCTCTATTTCTTTTATCTAAAAACAAACCTGTGTTTTGTTAACAAAGATAGCAATATATGTATGTAATATACCTTTAAACATAGATATCAAGCATTCCAAAACACTTCACAAATATGTAATAAGATTTTTAAAAACAGCTAAGCTGCATGATAGATGAAATGGGGTTCAACAGCTTCTACACTGATCTACACTCAAGTATAAAAGTTGGCAAATTATGTTACAGTTATGTAAAATGTTGGTTAGGCCGCATTTGGAATACTGTGTCCAATTTTGTCCACACTACTGGAAGGACGTGGAGGCTTTGGAGGGAGTACAGAAAAAGTTTACCAGAACGTTGCCTGGTATGGAGGTATTAACTATGAAGAGAGACTGAATAAACCGAGATTGTTATCCCTGGAAAGACAGAGGCTGAGGGGCGACCTAATAGAAGTTTATAAAATTATGATTTGATTTATTATTGTCACATGCGTTAACATACAGTGAAAAGTACTATTTCTTGCAAGCTATACAGACAAAACATATCATTCATAGAGAAGGAAACGAGAGAGTGAAGCATAGAATGAGTGTAAAAGGTAGAATTAAAAAGTATGCTGGATACAGCTTGCAAGAGGTCACTTTGCTCTGATGCCATCTTGGAGGGGCATTGATAAGGTGAACAGTTGGAAGCTTTTTCGCAAGGCAGAAATGACAACTATAAGGGGGCACAGTTCAAGATAAGGGGGAAAAGGTTCAACAGAGATGTGCAGCAGAAGCTTTTTTACACAGAGGGTGGTGGGGACCTGGAATGTCAAGTAAGGTAGTCCAGGCACTTTCTACAATTCTTCCCAAGCCAAATAACTTCTGAACTTTTGACCTGGGTTCAAACTTTAAAAAGTGGCCCAATGTACGAAAACACTAGGAATGCTGTGGAAAGGTGTGAAAATGTGTTGTACAAGTCAGAGACTTCAGAAAAGGAAAACAAATTGGAAGAAAATTCTGAACTGGTAATTTTGCTTTCAGTAAAATTGATGGCTGAGGCAGACGTTTTAGCAACATTTAAGGCTTACCTGACTAGACACAGGAACTAGCGAGGAATAGAGGAATACAGGCGGTTGGTCTAGATAGGACAACATGATCAGCACAGAAGTGGTGGGCTGAAGGGCCTGTTCAAGTGCTGTACTGTTGTTTGGTTAATAGGCTATCAATATATAATTTAGTGTATTACGTCAAATACTTAATCAATGTATTACTAATTTGTATGTAATACATACTTATTAGATTTTACCTAGACAGGAATGTAACTTGCTTTACTTTACAGATAATGTTAAAATTAGTTGTGAACTCAGAAGAATGGTGGGAGCATTGAAGACAGATGACATTCTTCATTGTGGAAAAGCCTCTGTGGGTATGAGAATTTGTCCTTTCCTATGGGCCAAGCTCCAACCCTATTTTTTGAGTTTTGACATGATGTAGATTTGTCTTTCAAGTGAGACAATTATCCATAACCATTAGTAAATAACATAAGTTTGGGGTTTGATATTTGTCCTTTTGTGAGCTGAGCTGAATAGTGAAATGAAAGTTTGTTTGTCTTAATTATAATTCCTTTCATGTTGAATTAACTTCAGCTCCCATATCAAACAACAGGCAGATAGGCCACACCAAAATGATTTTGGATTCATTTCAAAAGCTCCACCTTGTTTTTTTAAATAATAAAATAATTGAAACTAGAAAGATAAAGACTTGATTGCAGGGTGGCACAGTGATTACCACTGCTGCCTCACAGTACCAGAGACCCAGACTCAAGTCACTATCTGTGTGGAGTTTGCACATTTTCCCTGTGTCTGTGCAGGTTTCCTTCAGGTACTTAGGTAGTCCACTCTAAAGATATGCAGATTAGATTAATTGGCAATGCTAAATTGCCCCTAAAGGTCAGGGGGACTAGCAGGGTTACAGGGATAGGATTGTGGTCAGTGCAGACTCAATGGGCCAAATGGCCACCTCCTTTACTGTAGGGACTCTACGATATGTAGTAAACTCTTTCTCCAAAAAGCACCTCTCGTACTCTTATAGCTTTCACCATGGATAGTTTTTACAATACTGTTGAGCTGTACTTATTTGTGTGTGAGTTTGCACCAATGTAATAGCCACTACAGTAAGGCAAATTGTATATGAACTTCTGTCCATAGATTACAGGCTGACGTTTCCAATTGTGTGCTTCTAGATTGGGCATCAGTGGCTGTACACCTTAGCAAACTGCATGCAGTTCATGAATTTCTGCCCAGTTATTTTACTACATTGTGTGCTGATATTTCCCATTATTTTATTTATTATTGTCACATTTCATAGAATTTCATAGAATCCTTACAGTGCAGAAAGAGGCCATTTGGCCCATTGAGTCAGCGCTGACCACAATCCCACCCAGGCCCTATCCCCATATCCCGACATATTTTACCCACTAATCCCTCTAACCTAAGCATCTCAGGACACTAAGGGGCAATTTTAGCATGGCCAATCAACCTAACCCGCGCATCTTTGGACTATGGGAGGAAACGGGAGCACCCAGAGGAAACCCATACAGACACGAGAAGAATGTGCAAACTCTACACAGACAGTGACCCATGCCAGGAATCGAACCCAGGCCCCTGGAGCTGTGAAGCTGCAGTGCTAACCACTGTGCTACCGTGCCACCCGTGTATTAGTATACAGTGAAAAGTATTGTTTCTTGCATGTTATACAGATAAAGCATACCATACATAGAGAAAGAAAAGAGAGGGTGCTGCATGTAGTGTTACAGTCATTATACACTACTGTCATTTCCACTCAATGGTTGAAACCCTTGCACACTTGTACTGTGTACACTTCTACTGCATATATTCAAGGCTTGAATTTCCTTCTGATCATTCACTGTAACTTTGGAGGACATCTGCAGAAACCCAAATCATCATTTGCACCATTTCTATAGGATGTTCACAGATCTTATGCCAAAGTTACAGTGGATGAACAGGATAAAACCTGGCAAATTTCTAGCCATTATACTGTAAATTATACCTTCCAATCTGATGTAAAATATCCATGTATTCAGTATGAATTATCTGCTCAGAGTGTGTCACATTCTATACAAACCCACACTGATTCTTTTGACAGTCTATAAATCATTTTGCTGATACATTGACAATTGTTTCAACCATCTACAGATAGTGTTGGGCCACAACATTTGGTCTAAGTAGCTTAATCTGAGACCAATTTGTTTGTTAATGGCTATTTCATATTTTATTGAATAACTGAGAAAACATCATTGGCTGCTGATTGCCCCTTTCAAATGCTAGCTGCCAATGCTAATTCATCAGGCAAATGGAGGAAGCCCTGTGTCGAAGGTGGGGTGGGTGATGTTTTGTTGGAGGAGTTGAAACAAGGGAGAATTGCCATTATTTGTGTGAACGGCTGCCTTCATATGAACAAAAAGGCGTAGTATAAGAACATAAGAACATAAGAAATAGGAGCAGAAGTAGGCCATCTGGCCCTTCGAGCCTGCCCCGCCATTCAATAAGATCATGGCTGATCTGTCGTGGCTCAGTTCCACATTCCCGCCCTCTCCCCATAGCCCTTAATCCCCTCTCTTATCAAAAACCCATCAACCCGCTTCTTAAAAATATTTAGCGAGGTAGCCTCCACCACTTCAACGGGCAGAGAATTCCAGAGATTCACCACCCTTTGAGTGAAGAAGTTCTTCCTCAACTCCGTTCTAAACCACCCCCCCTTTATCTTGAGGCTGTGCCCCCTAGTCCTACTGTCCTTTCTGAGCAGGAAGAGTCTCTCCACCTCTATCCTATCCATCCCACTCATCATCTTATACGTCTCAATGAGATCTCCCCTCATTCTTCTAAACTCTAACGAGTACAAGCCTAGTTTATTCAGCCTCTCCTCATAGCTCAACCCCCTCAACTCCGGCATAAGCCTAGTAAATTGCCTAGTAAATATCCTTGCGTAAGTACGGCGCCCAAAACTACACACAGTACTCCAGCTGCGGCCTCACCAATGTCCTATATAGCCGCAGCAAGACCTCCCTACTTTTATATTCAATCCCCCTCGCGATGAAGGCCAGCATCCCATTAGCCTTCCTGACCACCTGCTGCACCTGCAAGCTGGGTTTTTGCGACTCATGCACAAGGACCCCGAGGTCCCTCTGCACCGTTGCCTGCTGCAGTTTTTCTCCACGTAAGTAATAATCCTTCCTACTATTATTCCTACCAAAGTGGACCACCTCGCACTTGTATGCTTGGAATCAGATGGTTCACTGAGAAAACACTTTCTCAGGGGGTAGGGCCTGGGTGGAATTGTGTTCGGTGCAGACCTGATGGGCCAAAGGGCCTCTTTCTGCACTGTAGGTTTCTATGATTCTATGATTTCCATTGATTGGAAAAACGTAAGAGAAAGAAATTCTGAAGAGTTTAGCTGCAACTTAAATGATGGTAAAGTGAACACAAGGGCCGATGTAGAGTTCTAGGATGAAGAATTCCTTGTTAGAGGTGTTTTTGGGGAAAGTGGGGACAAAGGGAGATGTTACGGTTCTGTTGAAGGCCAGGCAGCACACAAGAAGGGAGAGGAAGCAGTTGACCAGAGAGGTCAACTGGACTTAAAAGCCTGACAGCAGTGTCACAAGAAGTTTGTGGTCATCAAAAACATCTTCAACTCAGCACACCATGAACCTTTCATACCACTACTGCACCACAGCCCCATCACTCACCCATCACACTCCCTGGCACTTAGGACTTGCAATCTAGATAAGTCTTCTCACTCTCGCACTCTTACTGAAGTTGCCAGCCTCACATCAGCCCCTCGCTTTACTTATAACGTAACTGCAGCTACTCAACAATCACAGGATCATTACCCAAGCACAGTGCCACACCATCACTTACATTCTGTTCTCACTTGCAGGACAAGGTGGCCCAAATTACGGCATGGAGTCAGCTGCAGCAGAATACTGGCATTGCTAAGAACAGTAAGGATGACTACATATTCTTGCCTTATACCTCTTCTCAAGTTCCAGCTCACTGCCACTTTGCATGATTAGCAAGCTGCTGATGGTGTGATCTCCTGCTCCCCACCACACTTCCCATTCCCCCAAACATTTCCTGCTTTCAGATTCCCTGCTCAGCCACAGCAGCCCGGGGAGGAAGAAAGAAAACAACAGTACAACATTGGGCCGCACAATGGATTGGGTGGCACGGTGGTACAGTGGTTAGCACTGCTGCTTCACAGAAAGGAGTCTTACAACACCAGGTTAAAGTCCAACAGGTTTATTTGGTAGCACAAGCTTTCGGAGTGTCACTCCTTCTTCAGGTGAGTGAAGAGTTGTGTTCACAAACAGGGCATACATAGACGCAGAATCCATTTACAAGACAATGGTTGGAATGCGAGTCTTTACAGGTAATCAAGTCTTTACAGGTAATCAAGTCTTTACAAGTCTTCTTGTGTGCTGCCTGGCCTTCCACAGAACTGTAACAACCCCCTTTGTCCCCACTTTCCCCAGAAACACCTCTAATGTGAGTGGAGAGAAGGCTAAGCACAGGTTAAAGAGATGTAAATTGTCTCCAGCCAGGACAGTTAGTGAGATTTTGCAAGCCCAGGCAAGTTTTGGGGATTACAGATAGTGTGACATGAACCCAAGATCCCAGTGGAGGTCATCCTCATGTGTGTGGAACTTGGCTATCAGTTTTTGCTCAGCGATTCTGCATTGTCGTGTATTATGAAGGCTTCCTTGGAGAATGCTTAGCCGAAGATCAGAGGCTGAATGCCCGTGACTGCTGAAGTGTTCCCCGACAGGAAAAGAACACTCCTGCCTGGTGATTGTTGTGTGGTGTTCATTCATCTGTTGTCGTAGCGAATGCATGGTCTTGCCAATGTACCATGTTTTGTGACATCCTTTCCTGCAGGTTGTCAGGTAGACAACGTTGGCCAAGTCACAAGAGTATGTGCCGTGTACCTGGCAGATGGTGTTCTCACGTGAGATGATGGCTTCCATGTCGAAGATTCAGCACGTCTTGCAGGGGCTCCTGTGGCAGGGCTGTGTGGCATTGTGGTCACTGTTCTCCTGAAGGCTGGGTAGTTTGCTGAGGACAATGTTCTGTTTGAGGTTGTGCGGTTGTTTGAAGGCAAGAAGTGGGGATGTGTGGATAACCCCGGCAAGATGTTCATCTTCATAGATGACATGTTCAAGGCTCTGAAGAAGATGTCATAGCTTCTCCGCTCCGGGGAAGCACTGGATAACGAATGGTACTCTGTCCACCATGTCCCGTACTTGTCTTCTGAGGAGGTCTGTGGCACATTAGATCTGTCGATTGATGAGTCGAGCACCTTATCCTTTCTTTTGAGGGCATCTTTCAGCATCTGTAGGTGTCTGTTGCGATCCTTCTCATCTGAGCAGATCCTGTGTATATGGAGAACTTGTTCTTTAACATGTTTAGGATGAAAGCTGGAGAATTGGAGCATCGTGAGGTTATCCATGGGCTTGCGATACAGTGAAGTGCTGGGGTGACCGACCAAGAGTGTGTCTGGTTCCAGAAAGTAGTCCATGGTGAGTCTGATGGTGGGATGGAACTTGTTGATGCCATCATATAACTGTTTCAGTGATTGTTCGCCATGAGTCCAAAGGAAGAAAATGTCGTTGATGTATCTAGTGTATAGCATCAGTTGAAGGTCCTGTGCGGTGAAGAGGTCTTGTTCAAACCTGTGCATGAAGATGTTGGCATATTGAGGTGTGAATTTGTTCCCCATGGTCCCCAAATTCTCTGGAGAGGAGACACTATGAGATCCTTCTAATTAGTTCAGGCAACATTTATACCATCTCCCAATTCACCAACTCCTACTGCATAAGGGACTTGACAAGCACTCCTCATGCGAGGAGAGAGAAGTTCATTGTGTTCTCTCTAATCAACGTGTCCAGGTAATGGGCCTGTAGAGTGCCATTGAAGATACACATTGATGTTTATTAAGAACAATATGTAACTTTAAGTTTCACTTATATTTGTGTGTTAAGAAAGGTGGAACTTGGTTTCAGTTCCATTAAGTTTTTTTGTGAGTATGGTGGTAGAAAGTCTGGAAGGCTTCTTAGCAAACAAATCAGTTCGTCTGAACAGTGGTTAGCACTACTGCCTCACACTGCCAGAGACCTGGGTTCAATTCTGGCCTTGTGTGACTGTCTGTGTGGAGTTTGCACATTCTCCTCATGTCTACGTGGGTTTCCTCCGGATACTCTGGTTTTCTTCTATACTCCAAAGATATTGGGCTATGTTGATTGGCCATGCTAAGTTGACCCTTAGTATCAGGGGGATTAACAGGGTAAATACATGGTGGTTACGGGGATGGGGCCTGCGTGGGATTGTTGTCAGTGCAGGCTTGTTCGGCTGAATAGCCTCCTTCTGCACTGTAGGGATGTTATGATTCTATGAATATACCTTTTAATGAGGTTTTGCAACTATTAAAGGGAAAAGATGGGTCACACAAGTTTTTCTTTGTAAACTTACTGTTTTGGGGGGGAAATACAAAGTAGAAACAGCTGTGCTGTTAACTAGTGACAAGAGACACAGGGAGAGACACATAGGAAGTGCTTATCAGAGAGGAAAGGTAGGAGTTCTAAGTTCTCTGATAAGAAAGACTACAAAGCTTCTGGGGGACTGAGTTTGGGGAACTCATGCTTGTACTGCTCTCTGTTCTGTTCTTGAAGTAATGGTGAATTTAGAGTGTAGGTTTGGGTGGCTCAGGGAGAAATACCAGCTGGGGGCAAATCATCCAGCGAATGTTCAGGGATCCTCCAGAAGAAAACTGTTTACAACTGGGCCAGCCCAAGCAAGAAGCGCTGGTGTTACACGGTGGTAAACCTTCTCTGGGTAGAGGCTTAAGGGTATTTCTGGGATAAAAGGAATGGGGTGAATTTGAATAATTTTCTGGTACTTGTACTGAGGTTGTTCCAACCTTTTTGTCTGGTATAATATAGTCTCATTTTCTGTGTTTAATAAATGTTTTATTTATATAAAAGTTCATCAGTAAACTCACATGCAGACGTTCAATTCTAAACAAGAACTAAGTTAAGATCTGTCAAGCCAAGTTTCATCCTGGGATCTGAGTTGTCCAGTATTAACATTAGTAGATCATAACAATTTGCAGGTACCACATCTAAATGTAGAGACATATCACAATCACAATGTTGAAGTTGATGTACAAACCTGCTTACTGGTGGATGCCTCCTTTTCTGGTAGCCAGCATGCTTACTTTGTTTTGCATTAATCCATTTTATCATCGATATTTGAACCACCACTTCAAACCAGAGGGTAGCTGTTGGATGATGTGACTTAGGTGCATAGCCCTATCGCATGGTCATATAATGCATATAATGAGAGCCACACTGCTACACAAAACAATGGAGAATAGACCATTGATGCTCAAGCAATGGTTTTGTTGCCTGGCCACAGTGGGGTAACCCTGAAGAATTAATTGGAGTGTGTTTGTTGAGTTGTCTTCTTCTATTATATTTTGAAAAACCTGTTCAATGTGATGGCAGGGGTATGGCAAGCAGCTCAGGAGCCAGTCAGGGGAAAAGGAAGAGGAAAATGAGGACCAGGTTGAAGGGTGGAAGCAACTAAAATATCCCCTAACCCAGCATTGACAAATGGTTATGTGGACTCAAAACATCAGCTCTTTTCTACCCTTACAGATGCTGCCAGACCTGCTGAGATTTTCCAGCATTTTCTCTTTTGGTTTCAGATTCCAGCACCTGCAGTAATTTGCTTTTATTAAAATGTCCCCCTATCTGTGATCATCTCACTTGACTATAGGTCCACTGAACACAAGCCAGTTTCTTTTGTACAAAGACACATATTTTCCCTTCCCTCTGTCATTGACCATCACAGTGCCTTCTTAATCACAATGCACAATCACAGTGCAAAAGTACTATTCCAAACCAATCTTATCCAACAAATCATACAATATTCTACACAAAGTCAATTTATCATCCTGATACATTCCCTTAGTTCCTCTCTTGTAGGCACCATTTCCAGGTCTGGTGCTACCATGCAGTGCTCCTCACTGCTTCAGCATGACTGATTCAATACTACTTTCAGTAAGGATGGCAAGCTGAACCAGCACCATCTTGGCATTGGCAGCTGCAATCTGGGCAGGCTGGTTAACTTGCAACAGTAGGCATACTGGTGGAGTGGCAGTGGTGGAGGTCAAACACTGTCATCTTAAGAGACTAAAAAGTCTGACAACACCAGGTTTTAGTCCAACCGATTTATTTGATAGTAAACTCACAAGCTTTCGAGGGGACTCCCTCTTTGTCAGGTGAATGGAGAGTTCTGGTCTCGGACAGAGCATATAAAGCACAGACAGTTCAGAGATTACTGATTAGAATGCGAATCTTTACACCTAACCTGCTGTTCAAGTCCTAAAGTGACCGACAATGTGTGTGGAAGGAGCACTGATCACAGGTTAAAGAGATGTGTATTGTCTCCAGACAGCACAGTGAGTGAGGTTTTGCAAACCCAGGCAAGTCACAGGGGTTACAGATAGTGCGACATGAACCCAAGATCCCTGTTGAGACCGTCCTCATGTGTTTACCTGTGTTTACTATGTTTACCCCAGTCCAACACCGGCACATCCACATCTTAAGAGAGGACAGCAGGTTGGTGCACCATGGACCCATTGCTCCTCCCCTAGAGAAGCTCTTCAGCAATCCCAATGAGCAGAGGGAGCAATGCTTTCTGGGTTGCAATGAGACTCTGAAATCCTCTTTGAGCTCAGTGGCTATGATGGCAGCAGTTTAAACATACATGTCACCAAGCTAGGTTTGCATGGTGAAAGGGTTAGTAATAATAACGATTCACATGGCATCTAGCTACGATTTCCTGACTCCAGTCTGAACTCCCACTCCAGCATCCAGATGTTAGATGGCTTATATTTGTGATGCAATGGAAGATGAGGCATCATCCATTAGGTGTTGCACCATGGTTGGCACTATAAATGTTTTCAAGGAGTTGGCACAACTTTGACACTAGAAAGAAGGGACAGTAAGCTTTACATGATTAGCTTGGAGCAGGATTCCTCCATTATTGTTGGCAGTGACAGCAGACATGTCTGCTAATGCATTTGGCATTTCATTGTGCAGGTCTTTTTTGTCTCTGCCCCATCAAAGACCCCATTTGAGTCCCCTATAGCAGAACTCATAAATGACCTTGTCCTCCAGGTAACTGGCATCTGCGCAACCTTTTCCTCCAGCCTGGGTGCAGGTCACTCAATGCTAGTGACCCACCACATACACATGCCACCTCTATGCCACCATCTCAAGTACATGCTGTATCAGTATTGGAGCTGGTGGCTATAAGTGTGCAATTGAGTGATGAGTTATCTTCAACAGCAATGTCCTGCTTCTCTTGGACTACTCATTTCCACACCAGTGACCAGGTTGTAGTTCTTGGGATCTGAAAGGAGAAATGCACAAGATTAGGACTGTGATGAGGGGCTAGGGAACAGAAAGAGATGCACACTTACTATCTGCATCTTGTAAATCAGAACAGATTGTAGAATAAGGAGGAATTGGAATGTGAGAAGTGGATTAGGTAGAAGCATAGTGTCACTTTCTATGGTTTCACCCCACCACACAACACCGCCTTAGTCATGACTGCTTCAATGATGGTCAACACCAGCTCCTCAATTGAGATAAGAACAAACAGCCATGCCTGTCACCTGCCAGTTAGACTGTGCTGCCTCTGGTTATGTTCCATCCTGTCATATAAGAGAGAGGGAAGTGTGTCAGTGAGTGTAGCCCAATGTATTTGAGTGATGTGTCAGTTATAATTGGATAGTTGGCACTGTGCAAGCTGTGAGTTGTGAATGAGGCTTGAAGCAGTGGAAAGCGTGACAGGGTAAGGTGAGGCTATTAATGTAAAATCCCTGCATCGCTTGTTAGCAATGATTAGTAGGTGAGTGAAATGGACGTGATGAGAGGTCACACCACGCCAGGTTTATGTGAAATCACAAGCTTTTGGAGCACTGCTTTGTAAGGTGAATTGAGTAATGTGTGATGTTAGTGGTTCAATGTAAAACTATGGTATTTGATGATATTTGCTGATCTTGACCACTAATGTGCAATCATTAAATTTCTTCTTGCACCGTGTCCAGGGCTTGGGCTAGACTGGTTGCATTGACAGTGATTGTTATCTTTTTCCATTGTCTTTTCATAATGTGGAGACGCTGGCGTTGGACTGGGGTAGGAACAGTAAGAAGTCTCACAACTCCAGGTTAAAGTCCAACAAGTTTATTTGGTAGCACAAGCTTTTGGAGTTCTGTCCCTTCATCAGGTAAGTGGAGAATTGGGTTCACAAGCAGGGCATATATAGACACAAACTCAATTACAAGATAATGGTTGGAATGCAAATCTTAACAGGTAATCAAATCTTTACAGGTGCAGACAATGCAAGTGGAGAGAAGATTAAGCACAAGTTAAAGAGGTGTGAATTGTCTCAAACCAGGATAGTTAGTAAGATTTTGCAAGCCCAGGCAAGCTGTGAGGGTTATAAGAAGTGTGACATGAACCCAAGATCCCAGTTGAGGCTGTCCTCGTGTGTGGAACACTTTTTCAGTATCTGTCTAGTGGGCCTCCAGGTCCTCTGTGGATAAAAGATCTCTCTCTTTCTGCCCATGTCATATGCAACTAGGTCTCCAATCTCCAGAGAAGCCAGGAGCCAATCTCTGCCCTGTTGTGCCAATTTTTTTCTTCTTCCTGTTCAAAATTTCTTGCACAAACAGTTTCAGGTTCTGCAACAGCCACAATTCACTGCACCTTTAAAAGTGCCAGGCTGAATTTAAGTAGTATATGCTAGCTTTAAGTGGTGTAAGTCTTGCACAAAGTTGGCCCCCTGCTGAGGTGTGCATTCACTCAGCAGCACCCTGGGTTTCATTGCACTATCATTTCAATTAACAGGCAGCACAAAGCATCTGCGCTGCCTTCGTTGCAAGGAACAAATGGAGGTTAATCCCCATCATGATCACCATCTCTGTTTCTGGGCCATGTGCAAACTTTTCCCCAGAGTTTTTTCTTTTCAAAAGTTGCTCCTCTCTATAAAATGGAAAGTGGGAATTGGAAGGAAACAGAAAGATGCTAAATATTGGCCTTTAGTGGAAGGAGTATAAAAAGATCTTGTTGCCTTGCATCAGTGAGACCAGACCCAAAGTGAAATGTACAGTTTCGATCTCCTTATTTAGGGAACGACATACTTTTAGTGGAAGCAGTTCAGAGAAGATTTACTAAGTGGGCTGATTCATGTGGTAAAGTGGTTGTCTAATGAGGCAAGGTTGAGCAGATTGGTCTATAGCCATTGGAGTTTAAAAGAATGAGAGGTGATCTTATTGAAACATATACAATTTTGAAGGGGCTTGACAGGATATGCACTGAGAGAATGTTGCGCCTCATGGGGAACCTAGAACGAGGGGACCCAGTTTAAAATCAAGGAATCACCTATTTAGGACTGAGAAAGTAAACATCTTTTCTGCAAGGTTGTTAGAAGCACAGAATCCATACAGTACAGAAGGAGATCATTCAGCTCCTGCACTGACCACAATCCCACCCTGCCCATATCCCCATAACCCCACATATCTACCCTGATAGTCCCCATTTTCATCACGTTAGTCCCCACTATCACTATTACCATGTCCAGTCAACCTAACTTGCACCTCTTTGGGCTGTGGGAGGAAACTGGAGCACCTGGAGGAAACCCATGCAGACACAGTGAAAATGTGCAAATTCCACACAGACAGTGACCGGAGCCAAGAATTGAACCCAGGTGCCTGGCACTGTGAGGCAGCAGTGCTAACCACTGTGCTACTGTGCCATCCACTAGTTTTTGGAATTCTGTTCCACAGAGAGCAGTGAAGGCTAGGTCACTGAATATATTCAAACCTGAGTTAGACAAATTTTTGATCTATACGGGAGGCAAGGATTATGGAAGACGGGAGCAGGCAATAAATTGGAGTTTCAACCACACTTAAATCAGCCATGATCTTATTGGATTGAGAAGCATGCTGAATGGCCTAGTCCTGCTCCCATTTTATGATCTTAAACAGAACATTTTAACAATGTCAGAAAATTTATTTTTGGCTGAAAAAATATTAAATTAAAATAAGAATAGTGCAGAAAGACAATGAGAAACAAAAATGAACTTTTTAGATTTTTAAACTTAAATTATATTCAAATTCTTTATTTTAATAACAAGCTTCATGCAGTAATAAGTACTGACATTAAAGTATCCTTATTACAGTGCTATTAGTGTTTGTCTCAGGTTACATTGCACGAACCAAAAACTTATACAACCGGTTAGACCAGGGAGAAAGAATTTCCCTGGGCCTGTTAACAGTTTAAGAGCTAAAATGATGCTGTTTGATCAATGACTTGTATATGGTCTTATGACAAACCCTAAACATTTGGAAAATAGTGTGGCAATTCTTGAAGAGTCAGAACAATATTCTTAAAGTGCTGGCATTTATTTTTATGAAAATTCTATCAAGCAAATTCAGGGACTTCCAGCATGACAGAGCCATCATGGCGCAAGAATTTCTTCGATTGTTCTCTGGAACAAAACATTTCTTTGCTTGGTAAATTAAGTGGCCCCGTATTAATTTCTTCAATTAGATAAACTGGAAATGAGTTAGAAGCTCACTCATTAATATTAAAGCACAGAGACCCAATTTCAGTTCTTCATCAGGCCTTCCAGATCAAATCATATCTTTTTACCTAAAATTGATGTCAACAAACTATACCTACCCACTTAATAGAATCATAGAATTCCTACAGTGCAGAAGGAGGCCATTCGGCCCATCAAGTCTGCACCGATCACAATCCAAACCAGGTCCTATACCTGTAATCCCACATATTTACCCTGTTAATTCCCCTGACACTAGGATTAATTTAGGATGGCCAGTCAACATAACTGTCTGACAAATTTACTGGAGTTCTATGAGGATGTGTCTAGGGCGGTGGATAGAGGAGAGCCGGTGGATGTGGTCTTTCTGGATTTTCAGAAGGCGTTTGACAAAGTACTTCACAAGAGGTTATTGCAGAACGTCGAGGGACATGGAGTTGGGGGTAGGGTGTTAGCGTGGATAGAGGATTGGTTGTCAAATAGGAGGCAGAGAGTGGGGGTCAACGGGTGCTATTCGGATTGGCGGATGGTGACTAGTGGAGTGCCCCAGGGGTCGGTGCTGGGGCCTCAGCTTTTTACCATTTATATAGATGATCTGGAGAAGGGAACCAAGTGTATGGTGTCGAAATTTGCTGATGACACCAAGATTGGGGGAACGGCAAATTGTGCGGAGGGTGTGGAGAGTCTGCAGAAGGATCTAGATAGGCTGGGCGAATGGGCCAGGAAATGGCAAATGGAATTTAATGTTGGCAAGTGTGAGGTGGTCCACTTTGGTAGGAAGAATGGTAGGAAGGACTATTACTTACGTGGCGAAAAACTGCAGCAGGCGACGGTGCAGAGGGACCTCGGGGTCCTTGTGCATGAGTCGCAAAAACCCAGCTTGCAGGTGCAGCAGGTGGTCAGGAAGGCGAATGGGATGCTGGCCTTCATAGCGAGGGGGATTGAATATAAAAGTAGGGAGGTCTTGCTGCAGCTGTATAGGGCATTGGTGAGGCCGCAGCTGGAGTACTGTGTGCAGTTTTGGGCGCCGCACCTGCGCAAAGATGTTTTGGCCTTGGAGGGAGTGCAGAGGAGGTTTACTAGGCTGATACCGGAGTTGAGGGGGTTGAGCTATGAGAAGAGGCTGAATAAACTAGGCTTGTACTCGTTGGAGTTTAGAAGAATGAGGGGAGATCTCATTGAGACGTATAAGATGATGAATGGGATGGATAGGATAGAGGTGGAGAGACTCTTCCCGCTCAAAAAAGACAGTAGGACTAGGGGGCACAGCCTCAAGATAAAGGGGGGGGTGGTTTAGAACGGAGTTGAGGAGGAACTTCTTCACTCAAAGGGTGGTGAATCTCTGGAATTCTCTGCCCATTGAAGTGGTGGAGGCTGCCTTGCTAAATATTTTTAAGACGCGGGTTGATGGGTTTTTGATAAGAGAGGGGACTAAGGGTTATGGGGAGAGGGCGGGAAGGTGGAACTGAGCCACGACAGATCAGCCATGATCTTATTGAATGGCGGGGCAGGCTCGAAGGGCTAGATGGCCTACTCCTGCTCCTATTTCTTGTGTTCTTATGTTCTTATCTTTGGACTTCTTGTTGGTTATTAATCCCAGCTTGCCACAGCCTAATCGATCCTAATTCCTCTCTTGCAACTTCTGATTTACGTGTTCTGTGCATTTCCATGCCCCAATTTCCTAAAACACCCCTTCACCATTGGTAAAACAGAATTCAGTGGCCTCCCCAAACTTATCCGTCACAGCTCTCTTCAGATGTAAATCCACTTCAAAACCATATTTTTAACCTAAACGTTTGGTCTCCTCCCATTCTCCCCAGGTATCCTGGAATTCTTTTTGCACTAGTGGTATTCCATAATTGTCAGGCCTTTTAAAACTGACACTGACCACACAAGGGGACAGGATGTACACTGCTTATGTCTGTTTGTGTGACTCAAACAGTAAGAAGTCGCACAACACCAGGTTAAAGTCCAGCAGCTTTATTTGGTAGCACAAGCCACAAGCTTTCGGAGCACTGCCCCGTCATTAGGTGAGTGGGAGTTGTGTTCACAAATAGGGCATATAAAGACACAAACTCAATTTACAAGATAATGGTTGGAATGCAAGCCTTTACAGGTAATCAAGTCTTAAAGGTACAGACAATGTGAGCGGAGAGAGGGTTAAGCATAGATTAAACAGAGGTGTATTGCATCCAGCCAGGACAATCAGTAAAAAACCACACCGACCTCCTCAGAAGACAAACATGGGATATGGTAGACAGAGTACCCTTCATTGTCCAGTATTTCCCTGGGGCGGAGAAGCTACGGCATCACCTCTGGAGCCTTCAACATATCATTGATAAAGACAAACATCTCGCCAAGCCCATTCCCACATCCCACTTCTTGCCTTCAAACAACTGCACAACCTCAAACAGATGATTGTCCGCAGCAAACTACTCAGCTTCCAGGAGAACAGTGACTACAACACCACATAACTCTGCCACAGCAATCTCTGCAAGACGTGCTGGATCATCAACACGGATGTCATCTCACATGAGAACACCATCCATGAGGTTCAAGGTACATACTCTTGCAACTCGGCTAATGTTGTCTACCTGATACGCTGCTGGAAAGGATGTCCCGAGGCATGGTACATTGGGGAGACCAATGCAGACGCTACGACAACTGGTGAATGAATACCGCACCACGATCACCAAGCAGGAGTGTTCTCTTCCTGTTGGGGAACACTCAGGATTCAGCCTCTGATCTTCGGCTAAACGCTCTCCATGGTGGCCTTCATGGCACACAATGTAGAATCGCTGAGCAGAAACTGATAGCCAAGTTCTGCACGCATGAGGACGGCCTCAACTGGGATCTCGGGTTCATGTCACACTATCTGTAATCCCCACAATTTGCCTGGGCTTGCAAAATCTCACTAACTGTCCTGTCTGGTGACAATACACATCTCTTTAACCTGTGCTTAATACTCTCTCCACTCACATTGTCTGTACCTGTAAGACTTGATTACCTGTAAAGACTTGCATTCCAAACATTATCTTGTAAACTGAGTTTGTGTCTGTATATGCCCTGTTTGTGAATTGAACTCCCACTCACTTGATGAAGTGGAAGTGTTCTGAAAGCTTGTGGCTTGTGCAAATAAACCTGCTGGGCTTAAACCTGGTGTTGTGAGATTTATTACTGTTACTCCAGTCCAATGCTGGCATCTCCACATCATATTCAGACAGTATGTAATTTTCATGTTATGAGCTTATTTCAATGATTTACATGCAACCTGAACTATTCATTGACTGCATGTCTGTTTGGAGCAGCCAGAGCTCAGCGCCCTCAGCATTCCTTAAAGCCACAGAATTAGTTGCAGAAAGGACTTTGAGGATGCCAATGTTTGCTGAGGTAATTGGAAGACCGATTAAGACAGTGGATGGAGAAGGGAGGTCTTATTTACCGCCGGGGTTGAAAACCCCAAGAAGCATTTCCAATGTGCATAACAAGAGCTGGCAGAGGAAATTAACATAAAGAACCTAGCTCCCAGGACATGCCTTCAATGCCATGGAAAAATTAAGTGAAAGTGTAAAGTTTTCAAGGAAAGTATTCTGCTCTCTTGCTCTCTACTGACACCTCATTCATCTCCAGTGTAACTACCTAAATACTTCAGTATTAATTGCAAGGATTGGAGACAACCAGTAAGTATAACGAACTATAATATTTATTAACAAGCAGTAACTTCACGCAGAGTACTTCCACAACGTTAACATTCCCAACTATTGGATCAGCTCTGGCTGCAAAAGCTTTGCTCTGCACCAAGATCACCGTACTCTCTCCCCATTGAGTGATAGAGTCAGTGCTATGGCCAATGGGAGGGCCATATCAACCTAACCCTTACATCTTTCGATTGTGGGAGGGAACCGAAACACTTGGAGAAAACTCACATGAACTCCACAGTCACTCAAGGCCAGAATTGAACCCGGATGCCTGATGCAGTAAGGAAGCAGTGCTAACCATTGCGCCATCATGATGCCCCAAAGTGCGGGAATGAAGATCCACAAGTTGGAAGCCAATAAGCATGTCACAGATGTGCCAAAACAAAAAATGAATACTGGAGCAAGGATAGTTAAGGAAAGAATAGTAGCAAAATATGTCAAACTGCAAAAGCTTGTTGGGCTAGACCAGTTTCCCCTGAGAAGAATATTCAGAAGAATATGAGGTCCAAGCTGCATTCTACAAAAAAAATTCGCAACACGCAAGAAAAGAATTACAACCGTGAAGAAGAGAATGGCCACAAATATGATGAAGAATTCCAGCTGAAGGCCTTATCTATATAGGGTGAATCACATAGATTCTGGATAATTCTGAAGTTAAGTGGACAATCTATTAGGATTGGTGCTGCTGCACTTTTAATTCCTGAGACTACATACCAGCAAAAACATACCAGCTGAAACATCTTCCTTTAAAACCAACTGATGTGATTTTAAGGACATGTATGGAAGAGATTGTGCCATTAAAAGGTTACATTATGGTCACTGTACAGTTCAGTGGACAAACAGTGGTGTTGCCTCTTTATGTGGTCTGTGGTAATTTTCCAGCACTATTTGGGAGATTATGGTTAGAAAAAATAAAGCTTAACTGAAATGCTGTCAATAGATTGATTGATGCCAAAACAGATTTATAGCATATTCTGGGTAAATAAAAGAGTATATTCGAATTGACACTTGGCTCAATGAAGGCAGTTGAAGTGAAATTAAGATGAAGTCAAGTAGTCAACCAAAAAGTCTCAAAGCAAGTGCGGTGCCACATGCCATTCCTCCCAAGGTCAAAGAAGAATTCGTGCAACTTGCTAACATTGGTATACTAGAGCCAATTACAATGTGTGACTGGACTATACCCATCGTACCTGTTATGACCAGATGGTCAGTTTGTATTTGTGGTGATTTTAAAACAACCATAAATCCAATGTTGTGTGCTTATCAATTAAAGGAAGCTGATATTGAAGATTTTTTTGTTGGTTTGTCAGTGGGCAGGCATTCAGCAAGATTCATCTTTCACAAGCATATTTATAGATGAATGTAGCCACTGAATCTCAGCCATTGCTTACCATCGTTACTCATAAAGGTCTTTGTTACAAAAGATTGCATTTTAGAATAAAAGTTACACCAGCCCTATTCCAAAGATTGAGAGATCAGATTTGAAGTGCTTTATCTGATGTACAATGTTACCTGAATGATATTCTAATTACAGGATCCAGTGAACAGGAGCACTTGAATAATTTAGAAGCAACATTGGAATGTCTTTAAGCACAAGGTCTGCTTAACAAGAAAAAGCATTTTTCAGATGTCAGTCCAGTATTTGGGTCACTTTATTGATAGTAAAGACCTACAAAAAGCACTTAAAAAGATGGACACTATTTTAGAAACACCACATCTGATGAATATGATGCAATTGAGGTCCTTTCTAAATTATTATGGCAAATGTGTTCCTAATTAAGCCAAATTATTTAAGACATTGCATGATTTACTATGTGTGAAACAGTTATGGATTGGACAATAAACTGTGAGAAAGTGTATAAGGGTGTCAAAGATACTTTGCAGAAGTCTGAAGTATTGGTTCATTTTAATCTGAAGCTACCATTACAGCTTGCTTGTGCGGCTTCACCTTATGGGATAGGAGCTGTAGTTTTACACATTATGCTTTCGGGAGAAGAATGACCAATAGCTTTTGCTTGACATACTTTGATTAGTGCTGAATCTAACTATGTTCAGCTGGAAAAAGAAGCATTTAGTATAACTTTTGGTCCACATAAGTTTCGTCATTATTTATATAGTTGTCATTTCACAATACTGACTGATAATCAACCCTTAACTACTATTTTTGAGCTGTATAAAGGCATACCTTAGTTAGCTGCTAATCAATTGCAAAGATGGTCACTGATCTTATCTGCAAATTCATATGACATAAAGTTTTGTCAGTAAGGGCACCATGATAATGCTGATGTATAATCACGCTTATCTTTACCTATTGAGCTGATACCATCAACTAGTTTTGCTAATATGCTTTATTTTTCAGTAGTAGATCATTTGCTTGTGACAACTTCTGAAGTTCAGAGACATACCAACAATGATCCCATGATGGGCGAAGTAGTGTATATCATAGAATCCCTACATGCAGAAGGAGGCCATTTGGCCCATCGAATCTGCACTGACTCTCCAACAGAGTATCTTACTTAGGCCCATCCCACCTTCTATACCCATGTACTTAATCTGTGAATCTCGCTAACCTACACATTTTGAGACACTAAAGGCAATTTAGCATGGCCAATCCACCTAACCTGCACAGCTTTGAACTGGGAGGAAGCCCACGCAGGTACAGAGAGAATGTACAAACTTTACATGGACAGCTACCAAAGGCTGGCATCAAACTCAGGTCCCTGGCGCTGTGAGGCAGCAGTGCGAACCATTGTGCCACCGTGCCACCCACGTGGTGTTGAAAAGAACAATAGCTGGAACGCAAAGTCTGCACCATGATTTGAAATCATATGTGTTAGGAAAGCCTATGTTGACCACCCAAGGTAAGTGTCTGTTGTGGGGAATCTGAGCAATCATTCCTCCCAGTCTGTATCAAAGAATTCTTGAACAAATACATCCTGGTATAGTTTGTTTGAAGGAATTAGATGTGGAGATGTGGCATTGGACTGGAATAGACACAGTAAGAAGTCTCACAACACCAAGTTAAAGTCCAACAGGTTTATTTGGTAGCAAAAGCCACTAGCTTTTGGGCCTCTGACCCTTTGTCAGGTGAGTGGAGAGTTCTGATCACAAACAGGGGATGTAAAGACACATTCAGTTCACAGAATACTGATTAGAATGTGAGTTTTTACAGCTAATCAAGTCTTAAAGGTGCAGACAATGTGAGTGGAGATAGCATTAAGCATAGTTTAAAGAGATGTGTAATGTCTCCAGGCAGGACAGTAAGTGAGATTTTGCAAGCCCAGGCAAGTCATGGGGGTTACAAAAAGTGTATCATGAACCTAAGATCTCAGTTGAGACCGTCCTCATGTGTGTGGTACTTGGCTATCAGTTTCTGCTCAGCGACTCTGCACTGTTGTGTGTCATGAAGGCCACCTCGGAGAACGCTCATCTGAAGGTCAGAGGCCGAATGCCTCTGAACACTTCAGCAGTGTTCGCCAACAGGAAAAGAACAGTCTTGTTTAGTGATTGTCGAGCGGTGTTCATTCATCCGTTGTTGTAGCATCTGCATGGTCTCCCCAGTGTACCATGCCTCGGGATATCCTCCAGCACACATGGAACAGTTGAGCCAGGAGCACTCTTCGTCGCAATGGATGTCTTGACGTTCTACACCAGCATCCCTCACGATGATGGCATTGCTGCAACTGCCTCAGTACTCAATGCCGACAACTGCCAGTTTCCAGATGCAATTTTACAACTCATCTGCTTCATCCTGGACCACAATGTCTTCACTTTCAACAATCAGTTCTTCATCCAGACACACGGAACAGCCATGGGGACCAAATTCGCACCTCAATATGCCAATATCTTCATGCACAGGTTCGAACAAGACCCCTTCACTGCACAGGACCTTCAACTGATGCTATACCCTAGATACATCGATGACATTTTCTTCCTTTGGACTCAGGTGAACAATCACTGAAACAACTATATGATGACATCAGCAAGTTCCATCCCACCATCAGACCCACCATGGACTACTCTCCGGAATCGGTTGCATTCTTGGACACACGCATCTCCATTAAGGATGGTCACCTCAGTACCTCATTGTACCGCAAGCCCACGGATAACCTCACAGTGCTCCACTTCTCCAGCTCCCACCCTAAAAACCCTGAGGCTCAGGCCCAAGAAACTAGCTTTGGCTCCATGGTAGAGAAGCCTGCTGCAAATACAAATTCCAGTTCTTCTGCCAGTTATTCTGCCAATGTCTTTGTTAGTGTCAAACAGCCAAACAGACTGTTCTGGCTCACACCAAGATGCTTTAGTAAGATTGTCAAGGCCCACAGCTGCTTGAGGATGTTCAGCATTGCCACCTGAAGTGTCCTCCATTGAAACATGTCAACTGTTCGATGATATTTCTGGTGGCAGCATCAGGTGGAGAGATGGTGTCAAAGTGGTAATGTTACTAGAGTAGTAATCTTGACATTGAGGTTAATTATCTGAGGAAAGTAGAATAAAATCCCACTATAGCAACTGGTGAAATGTAAGTCAGTTAATAAATAATTCTGGAATTGAAAACTAGTCTTAGCAATGATGACCATTCACCTATTATTGATTGTCATAAAAATCCATCCAGTTCACTAATGTCCTTTAGGGAAGGAAATCTGCCATCCTTATCTGATCTGACCAACATGTGATTCCAGACCCACAACAATGTGGTTTACTCTTAACTGCCATTCAAAATAACCTCAGCTGAAGGGCAATTAGGGATGGGTAAATCTGACATTACCAGTGATGCTCAGATCCCATGAAAGAATATTTTTGAAAATCATTTCATTTTAGGTCACCTCCATGTTGTGCCCATGTTCCTGACAGGAGTTACAAGCCATGGCTAGAATTTTATTGGCCCTCTGATATGTTTGTAAGTGCAGATCCCATAAAAGTTTCCAAGATGGTCTTCTAATGCCCATTATTTGACTTGCCTGCCATTTCATGGGGAGTGAGTGAGGCCTAGATGGCCTGTCCATCCTGGTATAATTGGGGCCAGTTTCCACTCCAGCCTCAGAAATGATGAGGAAAGCCCAGCTGGATATCCTGCTTGGACCTTCAGCAGAAGAATGGGGGTGAGGTGAGGGGGGTGGTTGCCACCATTTCAAGGTTGATGCCTCTCTCCCTCTCCAACCCCAAGTTGCTTCGTCCCCACTTGCTTTATAAATCACAATCCACCCCTCCATCCCCCAAACCTCTTCACTTCTTGTCGCAAGACCCTGGGGACTCCCTGGGGCTCCAGCACATTGACTCTGGGAACTGCTTGTATTCCCAGCACTGACCAATACAGCCAAAACAGAGCTACCAGCCAATCAGATTGATTGGCAGCTCATTGAGGTGGGACCTCCTCCTTGGTGTGCACTGGAAAGTCTGCCTCTAGTCAATTAGCATTCCTCAAAGCAGCAACTGGCTGCACAGCAAGCCAGATTGATGGCAATACATCCCTGTCGACTGTTCTGGTGGTGGAGTGGTAAACACCACCATCAGAAATATTCTGTGCCATGTCTGCAGTGGATAGCCCTTGTCACCTAATAGTCAGCCTTTAACACAATGACCTGGCAGCACAAGAAACTGACAAAGTTGAATGAATCATAGTTGCTCCATGATGCCCCAGCATCATGAATACTTCAAATGACAGACTCCTATAAATCACAATCTAACATCTCAACAACCCTGGCCACAGCATTCAAGAGTGAAGCTACATCTGGGGCTTTGGGCCTTTGGCTACACAGACTCCGCTATGGACTGCATTAGATTTGCCACATGCTGTGTAATGATCTGTAGGTCTGTAACATTTGTCCTGTCTTATGTTGGATTTGCAGTTTTGAACAGACCAACAGGCTATGTGAACATTCTCAAAAGATTGAAAGGAACAGCTCTATTGATCTATCTGGAGGGCTCTAAGATAGCCACCCCCCATCAGTGCAATATATGGGGCTGACTTTCAACTTTGCTAGTTTGGCATCTCAATTGACCCTTTCCCTTTGCTTGCTTCATCTGAATTTTTTAATGATCCCTTCTGACTATTATTTTCTGTTGCCCAAGGTAAGATTCCTTTAAAATGCTGGTTAGGTAAACTGGGTCATCCTGTTGCTGTGATTCAGTGGAGTTCTTTTGTGCATCATTGGAAATCTCTGTGGAATGAGGAATGAAACAGTTGTTACAGTTGCCAAAATATGAAACGCTTGTGGTACAGATAACATGTCAGGAGATTATGTCTCATGCTGCTGCTTTGTGACTGTGTTCCAGCATTTTAGTGAGTTTACAGAAGGAACAATTAGGCCCAAGTAAAGGAGGATGGGAGATCCAAGGGCTCAGAAAGCTGCTAACATCTCCTTCCTTACTCCATTCCCTAAAGGTACTCCACCCATAAAAATGGGTCAGATTCTTCAAGTCATGACTGGATGAAGATTGGGACTGATTGCAGTGGTTACAGACCCTTCGTGGTCAGAAAACAGATATTAAACATATCTGACACCAGTTGCTTAGTTGTACAGAACTTGAATATTCCTGAAAAATTACAGCAGTAATTCTCCCAGTTTGCTGCATTGCTCTTGTAGCGCAGTGGGCCAGGAGACTTGAATGTAGGTCATTTTGTGGGCTCTCCGCTGTGTGCCACGGCCTCTATGAGTCTCCGACAGCCGGATTTCTGTCATCGTCAACCCTGCACCAGAAATTGGCTTGGAGTTGAATAAATTATGAAAATAGAATCATAGAATCATAGAGGTTTACAGTATGAAAACAGGCCATTCGGTCCAACTTGTCCATGCTGCCTTTTTTATAAAACCCCTAGGCTAGTCTCAATTGCTCACATTTGGCCCATATCCCTCTATACCCATCTTACCCATGTAACTGCCTAAACGCTTTTTAAAAGATAAAATTGTACCCGCCTCTACTACTACCTGTGGCAGCTTGTTCCAGACACTCACAACCCCCTGTGTGAAAAAATTACCCTCTGTACACTTTTATATCTCTCCCCTCTCACCTTAAAACTATGCCCTCTAGTTTTACACTCCCCTACCTTTGGGAAAATATATTGACTATCTAGCTGATCTATGCCCCTCATTATTTTGTAGACCTCTATAAGGTCACATCTCAGCCTTCTACACTCCAGAGAAAAAAGTCTCAGTCTATCCAGCCTCTCCTTATAATTCAAACCATCAAGTTCCAGTAGCATCCTAGTAAATCTCTTCTGCATTCTTTCTAGTTTAATAATATCCTTTCTATAATAGGGTGACAAGAACTGTACAGTATTCCAAGTGTGGCCTTACCAATGTCTTGTACAACTTCAACAAAATGTGCTGTATTCAATGTTCTGACCAATGAAACCATGTATGGTGAATGCCTTCTTCACCATTCTGTCCTCCTGTGACTCCAATTTCAAGGAGCTATGAACCTGTATCCCTAGATCTCTTTGTTCTGTAACTCTGCCCAACGCCCTACCATTAACTGAGAAAGTCCTGCCCAGGTTCAATCTACCAAAATGCATCACCTTGCATTTATGTAAATTAAACTCTGTCTGCCATTCATCAGCCTACTGGGCCAATTGATCAAGATCCTGTTGCAATCCAAGGTAACCTTCTTCACTGTCCACTATGCCATCAATCTTGGTGTCATCTGCAATCTTACTAACCATGCCTCCTATATTCTCATCCAATTCATTAGTATAAATGACAAATAAGGGTGGACCCACCACCGATCCCTGAGGCACACTGCTGGTCACAGGTCTCCAGTTTGAAAAACAACCCTCTACAACCACCTCTGTCTTCTGTCTTCAAGCCAATTTTGTATCCATTTTGCTACCTCACCTGGATCCCATGAGATTTAACCTTATGCAACAACCTTCCATGCGGTACCTTGTCAAAGTCTAAACTTTGTCCAAACAAAGTCTCAACTAACCATCATTTCAATGTATTTTAAATGCGATTAGTGGGCATGGGATTGAATTCTCTGGGCCTGCTAGCCTCTTCCCTGAGCTCCCCTTCCCTCCGCCAGGAGTGGTTCACTCCAGCGGGGTTTACTACAGCTTCTTACGAATGGGGAACCAGCGATCTGATCCTGCTGGAGTGAAGGGGGCCAATGGAGGCCCCCTGGAGGGTTGAGGATAAGGGGGAAGTGCCCCCTGAGCATTGCCACCTTGGTAGTGCCAGCCTGGCCTCTGGCACTGACCCAAGGAGCAAAGTGACAATGCCCAGAGGGCATCTTGGCACTGTCCATCAGGCATCTAGCAGTGCCAAATGGGTGGTGTCCAATGGGAGGAGGTTGGTGGGGGTGGAAGGTTCTGTTGCCACTCTGTAGAGAGTTCGTGAGCAGAGGAAGGGAAGCCAGCAATCAGGGCTGGGCATCGAGGTGGGGGATGGGTGTCAGTACTGCAGTGAGGAAGCAAGGTCAGGACTGCGGTGGTGTGGGGGAAGGTCAGAGCTGCTGATGGGGGGAGGGTCAGGGCTGCCACTGGTGGGGCCGGGTAGTGTCATTTTGCATGAATCGGGAGATTGGGGTTTGCCAGGGTGTGAATGGCAGGATCGAGGCGGGCCTGGGCCAGTGGGTAGGTTGAGGCTGGTCAGACATGTTTCAAAGTGACAGGGGGACTCCTATCTCAAAATCGCTGACTCAATAGAGTGTCAAATTTAAAAGAAAGAAGCTGTTGTAAAAAAAACAAGGGAGATAGGACAAGTGTCCATCAGTAACCCCAGCAGTGAACTGTAATTGCTGTGTAGAAAAAACATAGGCACAAATTTCGGCCTGACAGAGAGGCCAAATACTATTCATGAAGAAAGAAGGTTGCTTCCAGGTATTTGATTTGATTTGATTTATTATTGTCACATGTATTAACATACAGTGAAAAGTACTGTTTCTTGAGCTCCATACAGACAAAGCACACCATTCATAGAGAAGGAAACGAGAGAGTACAGAATGTAGTGTTACAGTCATAGTTAGGGTGTAGAGAAAGATCAACTTAATGCAAGGTAAGTCCATTCAAAAGTCTGACAGCAGCAGGGAAGAAGCTGTTCTTGAGTTGGTTGGTACGTGACCTCAGACTTTTGTATCTTTTTCCTGAAGGAAGAAGGTGGAAAAGAGAATGCCTGGGGTGCATGGGGTCCTTAATTATGCTGGCTGCTTTGCCGAGGCAGCGGATGGGAGGCTGGTTTGCGTGATGGATTGGGTTAAATTCATAACCTTTTGTTGCAGTCTTGCAGTCTTGGGCAGAGCAGGAGCCATACCAAGCTGTGATACAATCAGAAAGAATGCTTTCTATGGTGCATCTGTAAAAGTTGACGAGAGTCATAGCTGACATTCCAAATTTCCTTA
The DNA here is from genome assembly GCF_965287045.1 of Carcharhinus amblyrhynchos. NCBI lineage: Eukaryota > Metazoa > Chordata > Chondrichthyes > Carcharhiniformes > Carcharhinidae > Carcharhinus > Carcharhinus amblyrhynchos. The sequence continues at coordinate 27,251,744 of NC_137333.1, forward strand.
GTCTTTTGAGAAAGTAGAGGTGTTGATGGGCTTTCTTAACTATAGTTTCAGCATGGGGGGACGAGAACAGGTTGTTGGTGATCTGCACACCTAAAAAGTTGAAGCTCTCAACCCTTTCTACTTCAGCTGGGGGAAAGGAAGGCAGGCCAGGAATAGCCTACACCCCTTTAATTCTAGCTTTTGATATTGGAGCAATTCCTTCCCTTCTCTGTCTGTCATGTCCTTTTATGGTTTTGCATTTTTTTCTCTTTCTCTATTTGCATTAATGTCTAAAATTCTTTCCATTCTTAAGGTTTTCTCTCTCTCTACATTTTACATTTGTTTGTCCCTCTACTGATGCTTTCCTCTCACTCTTATTCCTATGTACCTTATTCTTTTGCCACATTTTTGCGGCTTTAATTTTTTCCATCCCCTTTTGTACCTAGTTATTTCTGCTCTATATCTGGGGTTTTCACTGTCTTCTCCATCTGTCTATCTACGGTGAGTATCTGCAGATCCTTTTTTATCCTGTCTCTGTCCTACTTGTCTATCTATCAGTTAGAATTACACAAAATGAGTGACATGGTGACACAGTGGTTAGCATTGCTGCCTCACAGTGCCAGGGACCTGTGTTCAATTCTGGCCTCGGGTCACTGTCTGTGTGGGGTTTGCACGTTCTCTCTATGTCTGCGTGGATTTCCTCCGGGTGCTCCGGTTTCTTCCCACAGTCCAAAAATGTGCAAGTTAGGTGGATTGACCAATAGCAAATTGTCCATTAGTGTCAGGGCGATTAGTAGGGTAAATATATGGGGTTGCAGGGATAGGGCCTGGGTGGGATTGTTTTCAGTGCAGACTTGATGGGCCAACTGGCCTCCTTCTGCACTGTAGGGATTCTATGAAAAGTTTACAACATAGAGGGAGGCTATTCAGCTCAACAAGACTTGTTTGAACAACCCAGTGTTAATCCCACTGCCCAGCTCAGATTAAGTTGGGTTGGAACCAAATCACTATAAAAGTAAGTACTTTGTACATAGCACTTCTTATACAATACTTCTGCTGAATCAGAACAAATTAACATTACAAGTATGAAAGTGTAAAGCAATGCTGGAAACCAACCCTTGTAATATCTTCCAGTCAAGCCAACCAAAACTGGACCTCTCCTTGGTTAAAAAGTTACAAAAAGGTTCTCTTTGATATTGATGAACCCTCGGCTCCATTGAAGGAAGAGTGTTCCCAATGCCTTTCCTCATATAGGGGAGCAGCTGGGAGCAGGAGTGAAGGGACCACAGCTAGAGCATGAGCTAGAAGGGAAAGCAGGGTTACAGGGCAGAGAGGACTGCAGCCAGGGAAATCTCAATCAGATCAGAGGGTTAGGCGAGGGGAGACTCTGGGGAAGGTTGTAGCAAGGAACTATCAAAGGGAGAGAGAGGCTAGAGGGAGTAGAACCTGTGGGGGTAAGGTGATATTGCAGGATGGGGTGGGGGGGAGGTGGAATCTGATGGTGAGGGAATGGCAGGTATGGATGAAGATGGGAGGCCCACAAGTAAATTGGACTCTACCATCACCGATGTATGATCAGGCACAAATCATGCTAATGTTTCACTGTAGAGCCAGGCCTCCAATCATCTTTGAACCCTCTTGCTCCTGTTATTTTGACTTCTCAGTGCAGAACCAGGACAAGCGGATCTGATAAATTGCACATTTATAACACACAATTTAGACATTAAGTTCTGGAAATCCTTCCCTGAACCTGTCTGTTTCTTTACCTCTCTCCGTGCCTTTAAGGTGCTGCTACATGTTTTCCCAAGTCTTTGGTCCTGGGTAGCCTAAATTGTATCACTCTATTCAAAACTGATCACAAACTTTACACATTTGACTTGCCAACAACAGAAGAGAACCTGTCAGCAATGAAGCAGACAGCGTGATCCATAGTGGGGCGAGTAGAATGGTGAAACTCCTGAAATATGGAGATTTCACTATCGTTGTCCTATGCCAACGTCCCCGTATGGCACCAACCTTAAAGTGAGAAAAAGGTGCAAGTTAGTTTTCATTACTATTCTAAGCTAGCTGTTGGATGCAAAGTAGACACTGCGCTTTTTCATCTTTTATTGTGTGCAAACAATGACTTTTTGCTCAATGATAGCATTTTCATACTGAGTGAAGTTTGAGCCCCCAGCAGATAGAACAGAAACTGGAAGGTTGTAGGGCAGAGAAGACTGCAACCAGGGAAATCTTAACCAGATCAAAGGGCTAGGGTGGAGGAGACTATGGGGAAGGTTGTAGCAAGGAACTGTCAGAGCATAGGAGGCTTAGGGGTGATCTTATAGGTGTCTATAAAATAATGAGGGGCATAGACAAAGTAGCTGGACAACATCTTTTCCCAAAGGTAGGGGAGTCTAAAGCTAGAGTGCATAGGTTAAAAATGAGAGAAGAGAGATACTAACGGGTCCAGAGGAGCATTTCTTTCAGTCAGAAGGTGGAATGAGTTGCCAGAGATAGTAGTAGAGTTGAGTATAACGTTGTCTTTTAAAAAGCATTTACAGAGTTACATGGGTAAGATTAGTATAGAGGGATATGGGCCAAATGTGGGCAATTGGGATTAGCTTAAAAGCTAGGCAGCATTGACAAGTTGGGCTGAAGAACCTGTTTCCAGGCAGTAAACTTCTATGACTCTATGAGATAGCCCTGGTGAGTGGAGGCTGGGATATATTCCCTTAATTCTGGGTTAAAATTCAGATAGGGTGACCACAGGCTCAGTGCGAGTATTCTTGCCTCTGAGTCGGAATAGTTGGGTTTGGGAGCCATTTCAGACTGTCTGCAGTGGATGAAAACCAGAATATTTGCTGAACACCTCTGACCTTGTCTGCTGCTAGGATTCTCCAGTGTTGCTGCAGTGAATGGAGTTTTCGCTGAACGCCAAATTCTCATTCTCGCTGGCAGCTAGGTTGGTAAGGACAAGATCGGAGAATCCCACCCATCCACCCTGAATACCATGTTGATGTCCAGATGCATCTACATGGTGGGTGTGGGTGATCCTGTCCTTCTAAATGTGGATGAGTTGCCACATATTTAGGACAAAGTCCCACAAAGATTAAAACCAAGAGAAAGATAACAACTCAGCTACCTTTCTCTGGTTAGTGGCTCATGAGTATGAAATTTGATTTAGGGTCTAACACAACTAATGAACAATTGGATTGCATAAAAGAACATAATTATATTAATGAGCTTCTAAATAGGAAGGATGCTTGATATAAATGTCAGGGGGATTTGCAGGGTGAATACATGGGGTTATGTGGATAGGCCCGTGGTGGGATTGTCGTCAGTGCAAGCTCAATGGGCTGAATGGTCATATTCTGCACTGTAGGGATTCTATGATTCTATAAATGGCATAAATGGGAATTTCTTTGTTTGTATGGATTTGAAAGTTGTGCAAAAATAAGTACAGTTCCAGTACAATGATTTTCTACTGCTGGAGGTCACAATATTTCCTATTTAAATTTCTTTCCAATGTTATTCAAGTATATTATGTTTTCAATAAGTAATATTGTCGGGAGATCAAAGAAGAAAAGTCATCTAGCTCACGACCTATGGGAAGCTGACTGATTTGAAAATGTTTTAAAGAATGAGGTAAGGCTAAAAGGAGGAGTTATGCTACACTTGATGTGAAATTTAAATGATGTGGGTCCATGGTACAGGAGTGATACAGACATTGATTTATCCCATCCCACAGCTATATACTGCCTTTTTGGCACTGATACATAGAGTGAGCATTAGACTTCATATAGATTAAATATCATCGAATTACTAGTTTCTTTTGAAAGACAATTTATACCTCTTCCCCTGTCCTCCATTCTATTCTTGAACCTTTGTTCCATTGCTGTTTGTTTGTGATCTCACAAGTAAAATTTCATTTGCAATAACAAAATAACTGAAAGTGAAATCCCTGTGTTTACTAAGTGCAAATAAATGGACTTATTGTATGTGAATTAATTGTGCTGTGCTTGTCGGGGTCTAAAGCTCCGGCATCTGATTCTCAGCCACTGGTTGCAGCTGGTCTACCTCTTGCTGTGTGCTGCCAATCGCTTGAAATGGTGCTTTTTTTGTTAGAATAGAACAAATCTGGGCTAATGTGACCATCATAAAGAGTCCTGGGGAGCCAAACTCCTCATTCTCCCTCTATTCTTTCTGTTTTATCTGCTCCTGCACTTCGGATAATTGCAGTTTAATTGGGTGACAAGAAATGAAAACTGTGTCCACATTATCCAGGATTATCTCTTTTTCCTGAAGGCTGCCAGGAATCAAAGGAACCCATTTACCAGACCAAATAGTTGTGTCTCAGCCTGTCTTAGGAGCTGAGAGGAGTGTGAGAACAAGCTGGCAAGGATCATGTGAAGAAAAAAAGAGAGACAGGGCTGACAAGTGAGGAAAAGTTATATGAGCTGCTTATCACGAAGCCCATTTTTCTAATTCTTTGCAGCTTGATAGGGAAGGTTTTGATTGTCATGCAGCAAACAAACCCCTAGTCCCAACCCATAGGGAATGAACACTGCTTCAGTGCACTTCCTAAAGTTGCTGTGCTCTAGTACACCCACCCGTTATGTGAGGACTGAATGTTACTTTAAAAGCCTCTTTCAAGCTGAATGAATGCATTTCATTTTACCAAGAAGAACCTTGTATTGATAGTTGGAGAAAGGAACGTTGCTTAGAAAGGAAGGGGAGACAATGAAGACAAAAATGAAGAGCTTTCACTTTCCATTATGAACATGTTGCCCTATTCTTCTTAGCTGTTTATACATTCCCAGCACAATAATGCCTCTTTGCAGTAATGTTTCCCCTTTTACACTATTCATAATGAAAAAGCCCTCACATCATGGCCATGGTAATAAGTACTAGAGAAATGTGGGCATGATGTCGATTTGTGTTCTGTGAGAAGATCAAGGTAAATATAAAGGCCAAGCATATGCTGCTAATGCTCGTCCGCCTTCTCGCAGATGCAGGTAAATAAAGGACCTTGTCACTGCACTGCATACCCTTTCAATTTTCATTGCTTTGTGTGCATATTATGGACTAATGCATCGATTCTTTTTTTAAATAGAAAGAGCAGTCTTTGAAATTATCTGCTGCACTCAAATCCCTTATTGTACAATGTGTACTTAGAGTACCTTCAATTCCAGTAGGAATGGAAGTTTTAGCTAGTAAGCATAATGTGCATGGGTGCCACGGAGAATGACGATTTTTTTTGTTCCAGGAAAATGACTTGCAAACAATTTCTAAAGCAAGCAATGTAACAGTTTCTCTTCTGAGGAATTGGCAAATTTCATTTATTTTTAATTAAAGAATAAATGGAAAATATCTGAGCTCCAATAGTCAAATACATATAAAACAAACCAGTTTTGGGTAAACATACACTAAAGTGTTTGCAGTTTTAACCTGCAGCTACATCTGCTACATGCAACTCCAACTGCAGAAAGCAGCAAGAAGTCTTTGGTGAAAATGTGGAATGAGTGAGAGTGAGAGTGACAATATAATCTTGTTAAAACATCAGGTAACCCTTTTCATAGACTGCCTTATTTTATTTTATATGGGAAAGGAGATTGGATGGGGCACAAAATGGTGAGCTGGCTTGTTATTACCTGTTTCACCAAAGATCAATTTCACCCTGTTTATTTCTATCCTAACAGGCTGAGGATAAATTTGTCTCGGGTGATAATCAATGAAAAAGAAAATCAGGTGGAGTGGAAAATGGGTTGCCAATGAAATATCCATTCTGCACATCAGTCCAAACTGGAATTCAACCATATCAAGTATGATTGGATTCAGTTATACACTATTTGGCAACAAGGAAATTATCTCATAGATACAACATATCAGAAATGATTTATGCAGAGAATTATAACTGAATTTGTAAGCGATTATTGGATGATATTATTGCAAGTATAATGATCAATTAACTATTCCTTTGTGTCAAACTTCTTCTTGTTGAATTGCACATTTGAGTAGAGTTTCTGAGACTTTGTTAGCACTTTTGTGGAGAAAGTACATCTCTCATATTTACAATGCAGACTGAAGTTTTTACCTGCAGAACAACCTGTACTCAGATGAACAATTCTTTTAAATCATAATATAATCTTGTTAAAACATCACACTTCACAATTAACTAGAATCAATAATGTAAAATATTTGAAACAAACAAAATCCTATTCAGTATCAATAGATCTGTAATCTGCAAAAAATCTGCACCATCTTAATAGCTACCATCTTCTCCCTAAAATAACCCAGGAAAGAATAAATCTTACAGGGTAGATAGGTGAGATCCATAGGTAAATTATACTAAACTGGATAGCTCATCCCTAACTATTTCAGGCGTCAGTAAGCTCATGGCATTTGCAATGTTGCATTTTATTACAAGGGACACCTTAGCACGGCATAATCCGAAGTGGAAGGATACCCAGAAGAAATACTACAGGTTCTAGAACATAGAACATTACAGCGCAGCACAGGCCCTTTGGCCCTCAATGTTGTGCCAACCAGTGGAATGAATCTAATGACTCTCTAACCCAAACTATTCCAATGTTATCCATATGCCTATCCACTGACCATTTGAATGCCCTTAAAGTTGGTGAGTCCACAACTGCTGCAGGGAGGGCATTCCACACCCTTACTACCCTCTGAGTAAAGAACCTACCTCTGACATCCGTCCTATAACTACCACCCCTTAATTTAAAGCTATGTCCCCTCGTGTTAGCTGTGACCATCCGACGAAAAAGGCTCTCACTGTCCACCCTATCTAACCCTCTGCTCATCTTGTATGCCTCAATTAGGTCACCTCTTAACCTTCTTCTTTCTAACGAAAACAACCTCAAATCCCTCAGCCTTTCCTCATAAGACCTTCCCACCATACCAGGCAACATCCTGGTAAACCTCCTCTGCACCCTTTCCAATGCTTCCATATCTTCCTTATAGTGCAGCAACCAGAACTGTACACAATACTCCAAGTTCGGCCGCACCAGAGTTTTGTACAGTTGCAACATGACCTCACGGCCCCGAAATTCAATCCCTCTACCAATAATGCTAACACACCGTATGCATTCTTAACAACCCTATCAACCTGGGTGCCAACTTTCAGGGATCTATGCATATGTACACCGAGATCTCTCTGCTCGTCGACACTACCAAGAGTCCTTCCATTAGCCCTATATTCTGTAATCCTGTTACTCTTTCCAAAGCGAATTACTTCACACTTTTCCGCATTAAACTCCATTTGCCACCTCTCAGCCCAGCTCTGCAGCTTATCTATGTCCCTCTGCAAACTGTAACATCCATCCTCACTGTCTACAGCTGGTTCTGGTTGTGCTGCTGGTAAGATTATCCTTTTTCATGTGCCATTGCTGGTTAATTTCCATGATTTTATTTCCCTATAACCCAGCAGTCATTCACACATGCCTGCAAGAGTCATACAATTGCTACAAACTGGCGGGTGCATAATGCTGCACTGCTGGTTGGGATATTAAGGATATTGGTGTGCTGTTTGGAATATGCATTATGACTTTATTTGTCAGTTCAAATGTACTGTCTAATGGTGCGTGTATCATAAATGCTTCATGAATGCGAATGTTAATTAGTTTGATATCATTTAGAAAATAATATTTGGGAATCAAAAGATAGGAATTTGGTGACTGTGGTTGCTGAGACAGTTACAGCTTTCTTGACTGAGATCGCTAGATTTTTTTTAATATATGGGTATCAAGGCACAATTAAGCTTCTGTGGGAATTGGAATTGAGATGCAGATCTTCCATTAATTAATTGGTGGAGAAGACTTAAGGAGTTGAATGGCTTATTCCATTTAGTATACTCCCTCATCTTAGGAGGAATTTGAGACATTACTTGTGGTAAGTGTGGTATGCTAAATGGGCACATGACTTTAGACCAAAAGCTTTCCACCATTGGAGTTTCCTCACTTCATGCCTGGATGTCTAATTGAAATAGATTGATAGCTATTAGTCAACAACCCCATTGTCATTGCATTAGACAATTGCTAGGATGATAGATGGTGATTGAGATGGATTTAGGCATTTATCCAACTATCAATTCCAATGTTCCTGTGAAGAGGTTTTTCTCCATTTGGTTGTTTTATTAAAGTGCATTCTTTTAGAATATTTATGCAGTTCACTGGGAATACTGAACAAAATGTTTCTTCATTTGCTAGCCCACCACATACAGCAGCCTGAAGAATTCATATTCCTAAAGGTACCTGTAAGACCACTTGTTTTGTGTTTGATAGTTTAAATCAAAATTTGTTACTATTTAGGGGTAGGGACAGTTGTAGTGGTTCTTATTCTGCCAGGGAAATGATTTACTATCTGTTCTGTTCAGAAAACTAAATTTGAACAATGGAGATCCAAAGAAGAATGTGTATTCTGATGATTTACATGCTTACCCTGAGGAATTGAAAGTGATAGTTCAAAGCTTTCATTCAGAAAATGAGATAGATAGGGGAAAATCCCTCTCAGGACACTGTGTGGTTTATGGATGGAGTTGGACTAATGAGGCAAATGGCCTCTTCTTGTTTTTCATGTGCACTTCAAGATCTGGTCTTTAAGTTTATCTGAATTTCTTCTTACTTTAAGGTCACCTCCATCGATGTAAGATTCAGATACAGTCACACTTTCTGATAGTTATTTTTGTTTGCTTGACTGAATAAAGTACTGCTGTCAGAAATAATGTAGTTAGATATATGCTTGATATTATCAAATGGGGCTCAATGAGATTCAGACCTTCATCTGTTCGATGCATAAACATAGAAGATAGGAGCAGGAGGAGGCCTTGACCTTGAAGTGTCAAGCAGAAATTGTGGAACTTTCAAGCAAGAGAAAGAAAATCAAAGCAAGTCGTGCCAATTCAGTTCTTGGTGCTTCTATAGAAGCCAGTTGTAGTAACTGACTGCAGGGTACATTGATTGCAACCCGGATATCAGCTGTGCAACTGCCTTCCTTGACTGTAGATTCACCAGAGCAGCCAGATTTAAAAAAAACCTTGTCCCATGAAGATCATCGGGTTGGTGCTACGTCTGTGCTGAGTTAGCCAGTTTCAGCCAGTACCGTAATTGCTACTATTGTCCTTGCACAAATTCGCTAGCAAAATGAAGAGCAACTAAGAGCATTGCTTCTGACTGCTGTATACTGGGCAATCATGTGTAAATCTCAGGCAGGGATAAGACCTAAACCTGTCAGTCAAATTACCTGTTTCTTTGCTGTAGATTGTATGTAGGGACCAAGCTCAGCTGTGATGCTTCCTATGATAGACTTGGTGAAATTATGTGGAACTGCATGTCATCAATGAGGCCTTGTAAATACCAAGTAACTCTTTTGAAAATCACAGATAAACTGCACATTATATTTTGTCTATTGTTTTTAATGGGCAGAAAATTGTGAGCAGTGCATTTGATCTACACTTCCTTTGTGAGTTTAGCTTTGAATCTGAGCAATTTCAGGAGAATAGGAGACTATTGGAACTAAATAAATAACTTGCAAGAAAAAAGATGTAAAGTGAAAAGGCACTTCTGTGTTTGGAGATGCCATAGGGAAGGAATCCTGTTGCTCCTTGTGAGAGATATTTTACAAGTTAAAATCATGGTACAGCTTATTGGAGCTCTGATAGGGTGTACAACTGAACAGAAAGAAATGGATTCATGGTCACAATTGCCGTTATGCTGAGCTTCCTGAACATAACAGCCTTTGCTTAGAGATAGTGAATAAGAGCCAAGGAAATAATGAAGTTGCAATGATTGAAAAGAAATTTCATTGTTATTGCATTTTCTCTTCCAAAATAAGAAGAGACAAAGAACTTTCTGAGGACAGTAATAAAGAAATAATGAACATATAACATAACTGTTTTCCTGAAATTTAAACCACAAAGTGACATCATATGCCTAACTCAAAGGCATGAAGGGTGATTGAGTCACCTATATCTAACTAATTGTAGTTTACTTTTCCACAAACCACCTAGTACTACTATTTATGCCACAAGCTGACTGATTTATAATTTAATTTCTAAATTTTAAAGAGTCAGAGAACACAATATTATAGTGATTTAACATCATGAAGCATTGTAATGTCCTATGGTTTTGTGTGTTGTGTTAGCGGTTACTGAATTGAATGCAGAGGTTTGTTTATTATGAAGTGGTAATCAATAATGGCGAAGTCAACGTCAGCTTTCTTTCTTATAAATATCTTCTTTAAATGGTTATTGTGGCACAGGCAAAATCATTTTAGGGTAAGAAAGGACTATTTAAAAAGCTTATTTCAGCGACTAAATCAGTGCATTACTGTGTTATATCATGGCGTTTTGGAATAGGGAAAATGCTTTATCAATAAGTCAATTACAAATAAGCTACTGATATTGAGACTACATGGCACTGTATTTTCCTTACTGGTGCATTGTTATTCCCAAATCCAGCTGCTTACCAGGATAAGTGTAATGAGTATAACTAGTGCTCAGATACATTGCATGTAAATTTAAAAGGGGTAGGAAGAATTAAAAGAAGAGTCACAATAAAGGAAGAAAATTCTGCAAGTCTTTTGAAAGGCTAAAATGCATTTTCTGTAGATTCTTGTGAAAAGCTGCAGGATGAATAGATTAAGAAACAGAATCTGTGTATCTTGAGAAACTGCAAAATGTACCAATATGGTTCCAGAGAGAATGTTTTTAGATCAGATGATAGGAGCAAAGGAAATAGAAACAGGAGTAGGACATTTGACCCATGAATCCTGCTCCACCACTTAACAAAATCATGGCTGATCTGATTGTGGCCTTAACTCCACTTAGCCTCCTCCCCATAATGCTTGAGTACCTTGTAGATCAAAAAACTGTCAGTCTTGAGTTTTTAATGATCCAACCTCCATTGCTTTCTGTGGATAAGAGTTCCGAAGACTAACAACCCTCTGAGAGAAGAAATTCCTCCTTATATCTGTTTTAATAGGAGACTCCTTATTTTCAAAAGCTGCCTCCTAGTTCTAGACTCCTCCATGAGCAGAAATATTCTCTTAGCATCTACCCTTATTGAGCTCCTTCAGAATAATATATTTTTCAAAGAGGTCACCATTTATCCTTCTGAACTCTAATGAGCATAGGCCCATTCTGTTCAAGGTTTTTTTTAATAAGGCAAGGCCTTTATCCCAGGAATCAGCTAAGTCGACCTTCTCTGAAATGCTTCCAATGCAAATAATTCTTCCCTTAATGAGCCCAAAGTATAAACTACTCCAGGTGTGGTATCATCAAAACCTTGTACAGCTGTAGCAAAGTTCCCTACTTTTATATTCCATCACCCCTGCTATGAAGGCCAACATTCCATGTTCTTTCCAAATTACTTGCTGTATTTACACACTAACCTTCTGTGATTTCTGCACTTGGACATCCAGATCCCTCTGTACCACAGTATTCTGCAGTCACTTTTAGCATGGCCAATCAACCTAACCTGCACACCTTTGGACTGTGGGAGGAAACAAGAGCACCTGGAGGAAACACACGCAGACGTGAGAAGAATGTGCAAACTCCACACAGACAGTGACCCAAGCTGGGAATTGAACCCAGGTCCCTGAAACTGTGAAGCAGCAGTGTTAATGTGGTACCGTGCCACCCTAATTGAATGAACAGGTCATGAGACCTGTTCATCCATTTAGTTCAGAGCACTCACATCCTCAGAGTGGAACACGGATTTCCCTTGCCAGTTAGGAGTCATGGAGTACAGTAGCCTCTCTCTGTTAATTTGTTAATAGTAGGTGGCCACTTTTGCAAGATAATATATTTGGTGATGAGGATTAACTGGAGTGCCTTCCTACGCCTGCAAAAATTGGGTGAACAGAGCTTATGCAGAAACCTTTTTGAAGCAAACTTGTTCAGCAGTCTGTGACTATCAAAATGCCCCATTTTTTGGGAAACTATAGACCCATTCAACTCTAACACATCGAACACCTTGTTTCATTTTAAGGCCGATGAAATCAAGGGCTGCAGGGAGGAGAAGCAGCAGGTAATCCTATTAACACTGCAGCCTCCAACCTATAGTCAGGTGAGGAGTTTGACTTCTCTAGATGATCCTGACTTCAAAACTTTCAAGGATCTTGTGGAATTGCAGTATAATTTGAATAAATGTGAGGTTCTTTGGAAGCAAAAACAAGAAGGCAGATTACTACCCAAATGGCTATAAATTGGGAGAGGAGAGTGTGCAGTGGGATCTGGGTGCCCTTGTGCACCAATCACTGAAGTTAAGCATGCAGGTGCAGCGGTAAATGCAAATGGTATGTTGGCCTTCATTGTGAGAAGTTTCGAGTACAGGAGCAGGGATGTGTTGTTGCAATTACAGTAAGAAGTCTCACAACACCAGGTTAAAGTCCAACAGGTTTATTCGGTAGCAAACGCCACTAGCTTTTGGAGCGTTGCTCCTTCATCAGGTGAGTGGGGAGTTCTGATCACAAACAGGGCATATAAAGGCACACACTCAGTTCACAGAATACTGATTAGAGCGCAAGTCTTTACAGCTAATCAAGCCTTAAAGGTGCAGACAATGTGAGTGAAGATAGCATTAAGTATAGGTCAAAGAGATGTGTATTGTCTCCAGACAGGTCAGTAAGTGAGATGTTGCAAGCCCAGGCAAGTCATGGGGATTACAAATAGTGTGACATGAACTCAAGACCCTGGTTGAGGCCGTCCTCGTGTGCGGAGCTTGGCTATCAATCTCTGCTCAGTGACTCTGTGCTGTCGTGTGCCGTGAAGACTCACATTCTAATGCAAAGAGGCTCAGAGCAAAAGAGAATGCAGCAGTATAGGGTATTTGGTCCACAGACCAGGAGCTATGATGAATGTTATCAATATGGGGAGATCACTCCCAGGAGAGATGTAAATTTGAGGAAGATACATATGATACCTGCAATAGGAGGGGGCACATTAGGAACAAATGCAAGACTGAGCAGAGACCAGCAAAAAAAAATCCAACCCAGTGCACAGTGTTGAGAATAATTATGAAGTATACAGGTTGAACAATATTATGGTGGGCAAGACAGCCCAACTATGATTATCATTAGCCACTGAGAACGGAAGTGGATACAAGTGAACAAATGTTTTGTTATTTACAAAGAGGGGTTCAGTTCCTGAAGTTAAGCATGATTGCCAGGCCAGCAACATACATTAAGGAAGCTTTAAATATCCTTTGAACAACAACTCTCATAAGCAACAGATATCAGTCAGCTTAACTGCCCCTAATAATAATAGGGGACCAAGAGCCCAGTTTGATGGGCTGAGATTGGCTTCGCCAAATTAGATTAAATTGGCTGGAAATCTTCAAGATCAACAGTCAAGTCTTCCGCGGTGTCTTAAAAAAATCAAGAGGTATTCCAAGATGAGTCAGTCAGGATTCTAGTATTTTTCAAATGACAGATGTTAAACTAACTGCCTATGATTTCCTGCTTTCTGTCCTCTCACTTCCTGAATAGAGGTGTTATATTTGTGGGTTGCCAATCTGCTGGAACCTTTACAGAGCCTAGGGAATTTGGGAAGATTACAACCAGTGCAACCATAATCTCCGTAGCCACATCCTTTAAGATCTTCAGGTCTGGTGACTTGTCAAATTTTAACCCCTTTGTTTTTCTAGTACTTTTCTCTACCGATTTTGTTTGTTTCTTCCTCTTTTTGCCACTGCTTTTCTATTAATCTTGAGATGCTTTGTGTCTTCTGTGAATACGGTACAAAATACTTGTTTGAAATCTTTTCTATTATCTTATTTACCATTATTAATTCCTCTGCCTTGCCTTCCAATGGTCCAACACTCACTTTAGTTTTTCCTTTTTATATACCTATGGAAGCTTCTACGGTCTGTATTTGCATTTCTTCCTATTTTTAATATCTCGTGCTCAAGTTTTCCCTCTTTATTTTTCTTAATCAGCCTTTGCTGGTTTATAAAATTTTCCCAATCTTCTGGTCTACCATTAATCTTGGCAGCATTATACATCTTTTTATCAACCTGACACAGTTCTTAACTTTCTTAGTTAGCCATAATGTCACATTTATGTAGCAAGTGCTGTTCTCCATGGGGCAAAGGAGATTCAGGGCAGATTTCTTAAAGGTATACAAGAGATAAGATGTATTTAGGGTAGATAATAATAAAGCAGTTCCCAATAGTTGATGGTACATGGAATAGAGGACACAGATTTCAAGATTATGGGTAAGTGATGCAGTTGGGTGTGAGGAAGAACTTTTTTATCAAGTGACTGGTGATGACTTGGAACTTGCTGCCTTCAGAGATGGTGGAAGCAGAGACAATGAATGATTTCAACAGGAAATTGAATGGATAGTGAGGGAAAGAAACTTGCAGATTATGGGGATAAGTGGAATAAAGGAAATGATTAGATTGCTCTACTGAGAACTGGTATGGGATTGGTGGGCCAAATGGTGGCCTTCTGTGACATTGTGCCTCTTTAGATCCATGAGGGAAAGGTACAAGGCCTTTCCTGACTGGTTTTGTCATTGTTTGTCCAAGCTCTATGATGTATGATAGCAGCAGATATCCTTCCAGTGACTAGCACAGCTCTTCATTTGATCACAATTATTTCCAGGTAGATTCAACAAATGTGGACAATTTAAATCACCAGTCACTAATAGTATGTCAAAGTAAGGATGACCTTGACTGCAGACGTAGGCACAGTAAGAAGTCTCACAAAACCAGGTTAAAGTCCAACAGGTTTGTTTGGTGAGTCAGATGTGGGATACTGGTAGCCAAACAGCATGAATGTCTCTTGCATCCCCACCACCTTGGCATTTCTTTGGTTGCACTTAAGTTCCTACCACCTCAGAAAGTGGAATTTTTATTAGAAATCCCATTAATGAAGTAATGGGCATGGTGGAGAAACAAAAAGTCAAAACAATTGGTCCAAAGATCCTTAGGAAGCTAAATATCAGGAGAATGTTTAAAAAAATGAAGTTAAGAATTGAAGCAAGGAATGACCTCAAAATGGTAATAAGAAAATTATTTTTGGCCCTCAAATGTATATACCAGTTAGCCGTATGTCTCTCAACCCTGGCACTCGTTACAGATGTGTTGTCAGTTGCTAGATACGTGTTAGAGTTAGGGTATTAAGAAAAAATATGTCAAGAGGTGCAAGAGCTGTGCTTTTGCATCATTGTTTCCCCAACTTCATTTCTGGAGTTCAGGTCAGGTACAAATGCATTAGGGAATCAACCACAAGGGTCTTCATAATGTTCTTCCTCTGGAAACTGGTGAGCATGGGCATTGGGATGACTAAATTATTTCCCATGTGTGCTAGCACAACTATAACTGTCATGAGCTGCAGGCCATTTTTTTTGCATCAGTAGCTGTTTGGTTCAATTGAACATAAGCAAGTGCTGAGTGTAACTTTAAGGTTAAGTTGACCTCTAACAAGTTAAACAGGTTTAAATTTATACACTCAAAAATGAAAACTAATCAGGAGAGCATTTGCTTGCATGTACCAAAAAGGTTTTGTTTGTTTTCAACTGCCAAAATGTATTTTAAAGCGCAGCCAAAATTTCCAGGTTTCAGGTCATTAACTTCTTTTATAATTGCTGACATTAAAGATTTGGGAGCAACCTACAAAGTCAATGCTTCTGGGTGTGGCTCATGTTTGTGGAGCAATGTGAATGGTTGCAATCAACAATGTTATTCTGTGTAGAATGGGGTAGGAGTAGCACCCATGCAAATGCAAACATGGAGTGGAGCTTAACAACCTCTGACTGCAGTTTATTAATCACTGATGAAGAAGGAGTGACAAAGTCCTGAGGATTACAGGATAGCATCTTTCAACTTTTTTGAAGAAAAGTTGCTAAATAATGAAAGTTAACAGAAATGATATGAAATTATCTTTGTCGGTAATTTTGGCTCAGTTTCCTTCAGCCCTTGAATGATAACCTATAGAGTGTCCCAAGATTCAATTCTTGACATCCTCCTTGTGGTCATTTTAGAGACATGTTTTCATGCATGGAGTCAGTTTTAATTGTTTAGGTCCAACCTACAGGAACACCTGTCTTAAATCCTTTTGCCTTGTTACATTCCCTTTTGCCTTTAAATGTTTCCTCAGTATCATTGTTTTGAAGCATTATTTTCTATTAATGCTTAGTTTGCTCTCTCCTATGTGAAGTACCTTCAGTAGATTATATTAAACAATGAAGACATGCAAATTGTTATTGTCAATTCCACTTAGTTCCAAAAATATGCATAGTAAGAAAATGGTAAAATTCTTTGTGTAACAGCATAAACTTTATTGTTTTGTATATGTTAACATGAAATTTGATGTGCGAAAGTTATGATATCCCTTATTTGTCAGTAGTGAAGGGACAACGCTTCCTTCTGAACCTGAAAAAATAATGGACTCTACATTGAAATTTCAAAATTGTTGTTGCAGTGGAAAAGATATGGGGTGGCAAATTTGCAGAGACATTACAGAGGGTACAAGAGTTATGAAAAAATTATGATGGGGTATTTATCCCAGTGGTTTGAGTACAGAACTGCCCAGGTAAATTGGAATAAAAGATTGACAGGCAAAACCTTAATGGAACAACAGACTTCCTTTAAAGAGATACTTTTACACGGGGCAGTGGGCCTGGGAAGGATGATAGGTAGCGCAAGCAGAGGTAGAGATCCCTGGATGACAGCAGATTAAGAGCAGGATTTACGTTTTTGTGCCAGGGAGCAGGATTCAGGAAGATTCAATCATGCAGTTTATGCTGTTGCGTTTTAAAGAGTCTAGATGATTGATCCTTCTATTGGTCTGCTGTAAGAAGAAGTTTTGTGTTAAGAAAGTGGGAAGTTATTAATTAATGGCTGTATGCATTAAAGCTGTGCTTTCAACATCTTATTGTCACTATAAGGTTCATTTGTTCTATACAGTGAAGAGTGAGTGAACAGGCATACAAGTGTCAAGTGTGGCATGAGAGCCTTGTGGGTGCATGGATACAACTTGGCATGGGTGCATGAGCAACTGTATGGATGGGTTCATAGTTTTCTGTGGGGGCATGACATTATATTGGGTGTGGGTTTTTTTATATTAATTTTATGGATTGTTGTATCACTGGTTAGGCTGGCATTTATTGCTTATCCCTACTTGCGCTTCAGAAGGTCATATGTGTTGCCATCTTGAACTGCAGTAGTCCCTGAGGTACAAGTACCTGACGAAGGGGCTAACCCGAAAGCTTGCGAGTATATTATCAAATAAATAGGTTGGACTAAAACCTGGTGTTGTCAGACTTTTTACTGTGTGTACAAGTACACCCACAGTGCTGTGGGGGAAGGAATTCCAGTATAATGACCCAGTGACAATGAAAGATGGTGAGTTACTTGGAGGGTAACCTCCAGGTGGTGGTGTTCCCAGGTGTCTACTGCTCTTGTCCATCTAGATGGTAGTGGTCGAGAATTTGGAAGGTGCTGCATAAAAAACTCATGAGTTCTTACAATGCAGCTTGTAGCTGGTACGCATGCCTGCCATTGTTGTTTGATGGTGGAGGGAGTGAATGTTGTGGAAGGAGTAGCAGTTAGGTGGGTGCTTGTCCTGAATGGTATCAAACTTTTTGGAAGAGCATAGCTTAGCAAGTGGGACATGATAAGCCATAAATGATGGGTGGGGGGGGAGGGGCATAAGTTGACATGGGACATGAAGGTCCAAAGCGGATGGGTGGAAGAGCGTAGTTTGACATTGCTTGGTATGAGGGACCACTGTGCTTAGTGGGAGCACTTGTCATGGGATGGGGGAGGGCACAGAAGGATGTCCTTTTGAACTTACATTTGAAAAGGTTCCCTCATGCAGACTGTTGTTCATAACACCTCTTGAAGTGCTGTGAGTGCTGACTCTGGCCCAACTCTGTGAAAATTGCAGAGAATGAGAAAATGCCTATCCCCACTATGGAGCCAGTCAGGTTGGGAGTGCAGGGCTTGGGATTGTGGCTCTATTGAAAGTTGGAAACCCTGGAATGTGGTTGAGAATCTCTGGTCAGGTCCCAGCCACCATTTACATCCCTCCATATAGTCTCCTCAAGTCCACAAAAATCTAGCCCAAAGAATAAGGCAGTGATTCCAGATTCCCACCATTCTGGATAAAAAAAGCTTTTCCTCAAATCCCCTTTAAATACCCTGCTTCTTACCTTGATTTTTACCCCTTGGTTATTGACCCCTCTAGTAAGGGGAAAAATTCCTTCCCATCTATCCTATCTACAGACATCATAATTTTGTACACTTTAGTCAGTTCCCCCTCAGCCTTCTGTACTCTAAGAAAAACAGCTCCAGCTTCTCTTCATAGCTGAAATGCTCCAACCCAAGCACTATTCTCCCCAGCACCCTTCCTAGTGAAACCATATCCTTCTTGGAGTGTGGTAACAAGAAATGCACTTCCTTCCCTTCTTTGTCCTCCCAAAATGCATCACATTACAAATTTTAGGGTTAAATTCCATTTGCCACAGTTCTGCCAATCTGATCAGCCATTCTATATCACCCTGTTATCTGAAGCTTTCCCCCTTGCCACCAATTTTTATGTCATATATTCACCTCTTGTATTCACGTCAAGATCTTAATGTACACAAAGAGCAGGGACTTAGCACCGATCCCTGCAGTACACCACTGGATACAAGCTTCCAGTCACATAAACAATCTTCGACCATCACTTTCGGCCTCCTGCCACTAGGCCAATTTAATTCCAATTTACTAAATTGCCTTGGATTGCATGGGCTCTCGCCTTCTTGACTAGTCTCCTCTGTAGGACCTTTTCAAAAACTTTACTGAATTCCATTGGACTGCATTAACTGCACTGCTCTCATCCACACACCTAGTCATTTCTTGAAAAATTCAATGAAATTTGTTAGACATGATCTACCCATGACAAAGCCAAGCTGATTATCCTTAGTTAATTCTTGCCTCTCCCGAGTGAATATTAATTTTGCCCATCCAAATTTTTTCCAATAATTTCTCTATTACTGATGTTAGCCTGTAATTACTTAGCTGATCCCTAATTCCCTTCTTGAATTGTTGTGTCACATTAGTTATCCTCCAGTACTCTAATACTTCTCCTGTGACCAGATAGGATTTTTAAAAATTATTCATTCGTGGGACATGGATATCGCTGGCTGGCCAGTATTTATTGCCCATCCCTAGTAGCCCTTGGCCTCTTTTAGGTTCCTAGTTGCCCTTGGAGCACAGTTGAGAGTCAGCCAGACACACTGTTGTGACTCTGGAATCATATGTCGACCAAACTAGGTAAGGATGGCAGATTTTCTTCCTGAAAAGATATTCATGAACCAGATGGGTTTTTCCGACAATCGACGATGATTTCATCAGTAGATTCTTAATTCCAGATATTTCTTATTGAATTCAAATTCCACCATCTGCCATGACAGGATTTGCCTCTCACAGCAGTCTGGGCCTGCAGATTTATCCATTCTTTAGCCTGCTAAAACTGCTTATACCTCCTCCCTTCCAACGTTAAATGATTCAATTTATCACAGTCGGCCTGATTTCAAAATCTACTTTGTTCTTCTGTACAGTCAACACATATGCAAAAGCTCATTTAAAACTTCAGCTGTGTCTAATGGCTCCACACAGACTGCCACTTTAGTCCCTAATAGTCACCAATCTTTGTTATACTCTTATCCTTCATGTACTTCTAAAACACCTTGGGATTTTTGCTCACCTGTGTTTTCTCATGCTGCCTTTGAAGCTGAAATGCTAACTACTGAGCCTCATCTCTGTTTTAAACCTGCTGTCCTTTATCCTAGAACTGTGGCCTCTTGCTCTCAATTGCCCCACAAGGGAAGCATCCACTCCACATCTACTTTGTCAATACCTTTTATCATTTTATATACCTCAATTAGATGTCCTCTCATTTTTCTAAACTCGAGGGAATTTAGGCCTAAACAGCTCAATCTCTCTTCATAAGACAAACCCTTCAGACTGGAATTTATTGTTTTTATTACTGCCTTCTGATGAGCAACAAATGTTTTCATGCATGTATGATACAATTCTCAGTGATAATATAATCTGTCGCAACAGCAATAGCAGAGGAATACAAATGGAATTTGATACAGAAGGTATGTAAGTTTATGTTGCCACCAGAGACAATCACAATGTCATAATCTAATCACTTATATTAAGGACAACGATGTATTATTGAAATCTAATGGATGAAACCAATTGGAGTATATATTATATACAATATATATCACTTATACCTATCTTGCACCCAATTTACAAAACTGCCCATTTCATGAAATGGCCAGTCAAATTGCACAATTCTAGAAGTGGACAGCCTACTTTCATAGTTCACAAAACAGGAATTTGACCCCCCAGTGCATGAAATGGCCAACTTTTGTGAATGGAAAAATAAAAATTAATTAGCAAATGTACAATATGCTTAATTTTGTTTGCTGTCCTCTTCTGTTTCATCCAGTATTATGTTCAAATCATTCAGATAGAGTATATATTCATCAATGATTACAATATGGCAAAAACAAATAAAGAAACAATTCTCACATGCATTATGTGTCTTTTATTCAGTATGCATTTCAAATTCATTGTGACATCCAAACATTTCAAATTCATTGGTTTATGTGTTTAGGGACCAAGTTACATTAGGAAGCCAGTCTAGACCCCAACAATTTTTCTATCTTGGCATAAATGTGAGGAAAGAATGTTTCAGTCAAGGAGTAATTCCACTGACACATTAAGGATCTTTTGTAGTAAAACAAACTTTATTTATGAAGCATCACCATAACTGTAACAAGTGAAGCGGCTTAACCATTAACAGTTGAACAATAGTTAAAACAATGAATGGAAACAACTTTAATTTCTAACCTTTCACTGTTTCAGTTCCAAATAAGCAACATTCCCTTGCAGACCTAAAAGTTCCACTTTAAATACAGTTAACAACCATAAACATATTTGCTATAAGGAATGTAGACAGTCTTGAAGCTATCAGAGAGATTTAGAATTCCAGAACACCTTACAAACTTGTCCTTAAACAAACCCCAGACTGAACGAAAAGTTGTTTTTCTTTGCTACATGTCTAGTTCCTCCCAATAACCACATTATCATGTGAGCCCGTCAATCAAACTAATCAAAAACCCCAGGGAGAAATCTTCATCTATAAACAAAAATCTATTAGCTCTCGCCTAAGTAAACACTACATGGCTAAAATGAGTAATTATACTGCTCTCCCTGCATCTGAGTTGCATTCCAGCTAGACATGTTGACTGCCTGTAGGAAAAAGCTGATTCTTAAATCTTTCCTCTTAAACATAAAATATACCAATGGCACACTATCATCACAATGTTCTGTTATATTTCATTCAGGATCATACCCAAACAATTCAGATAGCTTACATCCATATTTATAGAAACATCCTGGTGAATCTCCTTTGCACTCTTTCCAGTTCATGATGTGTAGCAATCATAAATACACACAGCACTCTAGCTGTGGCCTAATGAGTTTTACACAGCTCCATCATAACCTCTCTGTTTTTCTGTCTTATGCCTCAGCTAATAAAGACAAATATCCCATAATATCCAATAATTAATCCCTAATCCTATTTTAACTACCTGTCCTGTTGCCTTCAGGGATCTTTGGACATATACCTCATGTTCTCTGTACTTCCTAGTGTTCTACCATTCATTCCCTTGTCTTGAAGACAAACTGAGCATCAGTGAGCAGGTTATTGCTGAATAATTGTCACTTGATAGTGCTGTTGATGATCTGTTTCTTTACTGATGATCGAGAGTAGACTGATGAAGTAGTAATTGGTTGAGTATCCTAGGCAATTTTCCACATTGCCGAGTAGATGCCAGTGTTGTAGTTGTCTGGAAGAAAATATAGCTGTATCAGCTTATTCCCAATTCATTGGGAAGCCCGAGCAGCTGATGTTTCACATTCCTCAGATCTTTTTGACACCTAGCAGCAGAAGAGTGGAGGCAGTAAAAATAAATGTCTTCCCAACTTCAACACAGGTAACACCTGTTACTCGTCTGCACAAATATTGCATTGCTGTAAACCCTGGGATAAACATAAAAGCAAAATACTGTAGATGCTGGAATCTGAAACAGAAAACAAAAACGCTGGAAAATCTCAGCAGGTCTGACAGCATCTGTGGGAGAGAATAGAGCTAGTGTTTCAAATCTGGATCCAGACCCGAAAATAAGTGTGGATAAGTGTGTCAAGGTTAAAAATAAGTGTCAACCCAGCACGGAGCTAAGCTGCAACAAAAGCATTTGATAAAGAGTGGATTATATTAATGAATGAATGTTGTCTTTTTCTGCTACATAAACTCAGAGGATATGAGTTTGTAGCCATTATGAACAAATTCCCACTTGTAGCAGCCCAATCCAAGGCCCATAAATATAAGATGGTCATCAATAAATCCAATTTGGAATTCAGGGGAACTTTCTTTACCCAAAGTGTGGTTAGAGTGTGGAAGTAGCCACTACATGGAGGAGTTGAGAATAGCAGAATTAAAGGGGGACTATATGAGCATGGTAGGCAAAAAGAAACATAGAATATAGAATATTACAGTGCAGTACAGGCCCTTTGGCCCTCGATGTTGCGCCGACCAGTGGAACCAATCTAATGACCCTCTAACCTAAACTATTCCAATGTTATCCATATGCCTATCCACTGACCATTTGAACGCCCTTAAAGTTGGTGAGTCCACACATGCTGCAGGCAGGACATTCCACGCCCTTACTACCCTCTGAGTAAAGAACCTACCTCTGACATCCGTCCTATAATTACCACCCCTTAATTTAAAGCTATGTCCCCTCATGTTAGCCATCGCCATCCGAGGAAAAATGGCTCTCACTATCCACCCTATCTAACCCTGTAATCATCTTGTATGCCTCAATTAGGTCACCTCTTAACCTTCTTCTTTCTAACGAAAATAACCTCAAGTCCCTCAGCCTTTCCTCATACGACCTTCCCACCATACCAGGCAACATCCTGGAAACAGAGATAAATGTACGAAGACTGAGAGGAAAAGATGTATGATGAGGCTCTTGTAGAATAGAAACATTGTTGTCGACCAGATTGGCTGAAATCTGTATCTGTGTGAAAAATTCGATGTAACCCAATGGAAGTATATCATATTATCCAAACTGGACATGTGTTGCTATATTGGAGTATGCAACTTTATAAGAACATTTGATTACATGGTACAGAATAACTTATAAGGAGACATAGCTCTGTGGTATGATAAAACAGTAAGAAGTCTCACAACACCAGGTTAAAGTCCAATAGGTTTATTTGGCAGCACTAGCTTTCCGAGCCTCAAGCTCCTTCTTCAAGTGAGCTTCAGGAGTGAAGAAGGATCTTGAGGGTCTGAAAGCTGGTGCTGCCAAATAAACTTGTTGGACTTTAATCTGGTGTTGTGAGACTTCTTGCTCTGCTTACCCCAATCCAACACCAGCATCTCCACATCAGTACTATAAAACCTGTAAGGACATGTAGTTGTATCACACCAAACAAACTGTAAACTCATGCCAGCTGTATTGTCTTACTCGATCTGTAAAAGAACATGTAACTATATCTTACAACACAATACAGAAGGACCTGGAAACAGATGCAGATGGGAAGTCTAAGGAATGAATAACTAACAGTATAGTATATCTAGCCAATAGCCCAATATTGCATACCATGCAGTGTCATCTGTCAACCTGCACATGCATGCTAGGCCATCACAAAATCATATACTTCTTTCTTCAATACCACTGTAGATCACCCCTCAATGATGCAATATACAACTAACAAAAAACTTGTCACATGAACATCTTCCAAAGCCAGAAAATCTCATGTTATTGGAAAACAACTGAGCTGTATCATGTAATTACTCTCTTGTAAGTAGATCATCTTCAGTTTGACAAACTGTTACCAGAGGAGTGTCACCAGGATCAGTACTGGGCCTCAACTATTAATGATCATTATTAATGATTTGGATGACTGACTGTATTTTAGCCAAATTTGCAGATGATACAAGGATAGGTACGATAGCAAATTGCGAGGAGGATACAAAATTCTCTCAACCTGATAGAAGTTCATAAAATTATGAGATATAGATAGGGTGAACAGTTGGAAGCTTTCTCTCAGGGCAGAAATGAAAATTACAAGAGGGCACAAGTTCAAGATAAAGGGGGAGATGTGCAGGGTAAGTTTTTTACACAGAGGGTGATGGAGGCCTGGAATGCACTGCCAAGTGAGATGGTTGAGGCAGTTACATTAGCCACATTTAAGACTATTCATCTGAACAAACAAGGAATAGAGGGATATAAGCAGTTAGTATAGATAGGTAAACATGATGATCAGTGCAGGCATAAAGGGCTTTATTGTTCTTTGTTCTAATTTTTGATTAAGTGTCAACTTCGGGCTAGGGGAGGTGGCGAGTGGAAGGGAGGGGGAGGAATTGGGGCCACCAGCAGTACTGTTGGCTTTCCCTGCCATATTTTTTGACACAGTTAAATGAAATCAAGAAGACAGTCCCAAAATGTCATGATGGCAAGGTGGGCTCTTGACAGTCTTTTTAAAAGGCATCCTAACGTGACCACCCCCCTCCCCCATGGAACTACAACCACCACCATGGAATCTCCCCTACATAGACAGCAACTTCTCCCTCGGTGGATATAGAACCCCTGTGACTCCCCCACAGGACACTCCTCAGCACTGCCCCTGGTGCCAGGGTATTGTCTGGGCATGATCCCCTCCCCCAACAAAAGCAACTGCAAAGAGATTTGGATAGGTCAAGTGAGTGGACAAATATTTAACAGATGGAGTATCAACTGTTCTTGATAAGCGAGGGGATTAAGGGTTATGGGGAGAGGGCGGGAAAGTGGAACTGAGCCACGACAGATCAGCTATGATCTTATTGAATGGCGGGGCAGGCTCGAAGGGCTAGATGGCCTACTCCTGCTCCTATTTCTTATGTTCTTATGAGTATAATGTGGGAAAATGTGAGGTTCCTCACTTTGACAGGAAGAATGGAAAAGCAGAATATTATTTAAAGGGAAAGAGACTGCAGAATGTTGCTGTACAGAGAATCTGTACACGAATCACATAAAAGCCAGAGTGCAAGTGCAGCAAGTAATGAAAAGGACAAATAGAATATTGGCCTTTAATGCAAGAGTTTGGAGTGTAAAAGTAAGGAAACATTGCTACAGCTGTATGGGGCATTGGTGAGACCATACCTAGAGTACTATGCATGGTTTTGATCTACTTAAGAAAAATATATTTGCATTGGAAACCGCTCAGAGAACATTCACTAGGTTGATTCCTGAGATGAGGAGTTTGTCTTCTGAGGAATGATTCAACAGGTTTGGCCATTGAAGTTTAGAAGAGTGATAAGTGACCTTAGAATACATAGGATTCTGATGGTCTTGATGGGCCTGTACTCATTGGAGTTTAGAAGGCTGAGGGAAGATCTTATAGAGACATATAAGATAATGAAGGGGCTAGACAGGGTAGAAGGAGTGAGATTATTTCCACCTAGAATGGAAACGAGAACAAGAGGGCATAGCCTCAAAATACAGGTGAGTCAATTTAGAACAGAATTGAGGAGGAACTTCTTCTCCCAGAGGGTAGTGAATCTTTGGAATTCTCTGCCCATTGAAGCAGTGGAGGCTACCTTGTTAAATGTGTTTAAGTCACAGATAGAGAGATTTTCGACCAATAAGGGAATTAAGGGTTATGGGGAGCAGGCGGGTAAGTGGAACTGAACCATTATCAGATCAGCCATGATCTTATTGAATGGTGGGGCAGGCTCAAGCGGCTAGATGGCCTGCTCCTGCTCCTATTTCTTATATTCTTATGTTGACAGGGTAGATGTTGAGATGTTTCTCTCATAGGTGAACTTAGATCTAGAGGACAAGTTTAAAGAGGTGGGTGGCTTTCGCAATGAACTATCAATAAAGGCAGATCTATGAAGAAAAGTTTCCTTTAAAGATTCCATTTCTCCAGGAATGCAAACAGATTTATGCTGTCTGTAGAATTTAGCCTGCAACCATCCTCTTCCAAAAAGGCACAATTCCAGTACTAGTCAACTCAGCCCTGACGGAAGCTATGGATTAATCAGAAACATCAGCAGATGCACAGTGCATGTATGCATAAAATAATCACTCCATCAGATCAAACACCTTCCAAATGGAAAACTAGCAGCAGAATAAGAAAGCACTGCAAATCCTCCACATGCCAAAAATCCAAGATGTTATTGCTGGTACTGTTTGGCTACCTCAGCTTTTACATCCAATCCTATGATATTTGTGAACCTTAAGGAGTCCCACACCATCAATGCCTAAGAAATCAGTGCCTACATCCTAGTTAATATTCAAGGCTTTTATCTCTGACTGGATTACTTGAAGGTGAAGGTAAACTGAAAAAGTGGTTCCTAAGAGACAAAAATTTGTCTCTTCAACCCTCACAAATGCCACCATTGTGACAGTCTGGAATATAAAGTAAATGCAGCTAAAGGTCTGTTGAGGCAACAGGATCATTACTTTTGTACACCATATTTGAGAAGTACAGATTTCAGTGTCTGGCTAGATCAGGAGGCATATTGGAGCGCAAAGATCATCATTGCTGCATTTCTACACAATTAGTTATTCAACGAACGCAAATTATGAAGGAGGTTCACCCACAGGTAAAGGCTAAGCAGGATGCTGACTGTACAAGATATACTTGCTGAAAGCACATTTACTAATATGTTCAGTTAGGTGAGAAATAAAAATGGTGTCTGGAGTCACTTTGAAAAATAGATCTTGTAATGTAATGGTTGAAATTGCAGACTTTTAAGTAGTTCTTTTTCTGTGGGATCCATGTTAATCTGTATTTTAGTGAGTCAGAGAACTCAAAGTGCTTATTTAGGAAATGAGAAATGCAAGACACTTGATTTTTTTGCTGGAGACAGTCTTAATGTGCCACCCACAAGTTAAAGATGATGATC
Organism: Carcharhinus amblyrhynchos; assembly: GCF_965287045.1. NCBI lineage: Eukaryota > Metazoa > Chordata > Chondrichthyes > Carcharhiniformes > Carcharhinidae > Carcharhinus > Carcharhinus amblyrhynchos. Next base: position 27,278,696 of record NC_137333.1, read on the forward strand.
TATATCCAAGACATTTAATTACATAAATTGAAAGTAAACTGAGCCTTAGTGGCAGAGACCTAAATAAAACAAAATGTTCTATTGCTTTATAGGTAAAATAAGAATATACCTTATGTATCATGTCATCAACAGCTTACATTCTTTTGATGTATGAAATGACCCAAGACTTCACAGAACATTATCAGACAAAAATTGACATTGAGCAACATAATGTGTAATGACCAAAAAGTTAGTCAAAGGTTTTAAGAAGCGCCTTAAAGAAAAGATGGTAGAGACTCAGAGATGTTTGGGGGGGGGGGGGGGGGGGGGGGCACTTAGGAAATTGACAGCTGAGTGGATGGTTGCCATCAATGAAGTGATTAAAGCTGGAGATGTACTAGAATCCAGAACTTTTTATTTAATTAGTGTCACAAGTAGGCTCATGTTAACACTGCAAATAAATTACTGCAAAAATGCCCGGTCCAGGGTCTGTTTGGGTACATTGAGGGAGAATTTAACATGGCCAGTGCAACTCACCAGCATGTTTTTCAGACTGCATATACATCAGAGTTATAGGGCTGGAAAATAATACAAAGATTACAAAAGGGCATTACCTTGAAAACAAGGATGGATTTTAAAACTGAACCACTGCTTATCTGATGGCCAGTGATCCTTTCCTCTGATGTTAGTATACCTTTAGGAAATGTTTTTCTAAAAATCATGATCTTAGCATCTCTCACAGTCGGTGTTTCTCAGCTCACAGCCTTAGCTCATGTTATTATTACGCCAACTTGCCTGGAGATGTTCTTTTATTGCTATTTCAATAGCTTATAGTGGTTGTTTTGTTTCTTTTTTTTAATTGATAAAAGGTCTTGCTTTTTTTTTACTATACATGTTAACTATATTCTTAAATAAACTTTGTTTGATAAAAGCTCCTTGGGAGGTAATTTGAACCATACCTGAAGTGAAACATATCGTGCTTATCCTAACCAAATTCAGGATGCAAAATGTATAACCCAGGTAGGCTCCATAAAATACTTTAGAGTTTCTGACCTGAACCATAACACTCCTCAAAACAAATCAGCAATTTGTCTTGACCCTTAGAACTTCCTAAAGTGCTTCTCTGCCAGTGTATTACTTTTGAAGTGCAACCACCATTTTAATATGGGAAATGTGATAACCAAATTGCATACAGCAAAGTTCCCCAAATAACAAGTGAAATTAATGGCCAATTGAACTTATTTTGGTGATTTGGTTGAAGGAAGAATGTTGACCAAGACATTGAAAGAAGATCCTACTCTTCTGATAAATAGAAATGTCATTTAATTGAACAAATAGGCCTTGCCATAGGCTGAATTTATACTTTAAAGATTTTGGCAAATATTCCAAAATGTGAGAATGATGTAACAAACCTATCACAATATTCTTTATCTTTCTTAGCCATAGATTTAAAATTGGTTCCAAGGACCTCTTTTTGATTGCTCCACTGAATTCAACTTTTACAGATGCACCATAAAAAGCTTTCTTCTGCCCACAAACAACTACAAAAGGTTGTGAATGTAGCCCAATGCATCATGCAAACTCATCTTCCATCCATTGACTCTGTCTACACTTCCCACTGCCTTGGCAAAGCAGCCAACATACTTAAGGACGCCATGCACCCCGAACATTCTCTCTTCCACCTTCTTCCTTGGGGAAAAAGATACAAAAGTCTGAGGCTACGTACCAACCGATTCAAGAACAGCTTCTGTCAGATTTTTGAATGGACTTACCTTGAATTAAGTTGATCTTTCTCTACACCTTAGCTATGACTGCTACACTACATTCTGCAATCTCTCAATTCCTTCTCTATGAACTGTATGCTTTGTCTGTATGGCGCGCAAGAAACAATACTTCTCACTGTATGTTAATACATGTGACAATAATAAATCAAATCAATACTCAGACTTTACTCTCCTCATTCTTATTGTGTTTTTGCATTGGAATTTTTATCATAATATGAGAAATCAGTGTGTTGAGCTGCTTAAAGGAATAGCTGAATAATAATTCAAATGACAAATAGCACTTAACCTTCCAAGTGAAATATTTGCATGCTGCACTATCTGCAAATTCTATTAGTATTAAATAAAACTGGCTACCTTACAAACATAATTTAATTATTACACTTTAATAACTTGCATGGGTTTCTTGTGCATCCTGAAGGCTGGCAGGAAAGAATGAGTTAGCCATTGGCTTCCTGGGTGGATCCAATTCAAAGTGCCTAATTGATGGATCCAGAATTGGGAATGAGGGCACCCACTGGAAACCATGCCCCTGCACTTGATCCAAAACCCCTTACTCGCTAAACAATAATTGCCTTGCTGCATCCCTACTCATCTCTCTCCTGAGACCTCATGATGATCCCTGATGGAAATCTTATTGAAGTTGCAGATGCCACCGCTCCCAGTGATGTTGCCTCTACTGGAGAACTACCAAGCTCTGATTGACTAGAAGCTCTCTGAGGAGTAGACTTTCCACCGCCTGGATCCTAAATCCTGGGGAAGGTTGACTTTGGTCACCTCAATGTCTTGCAGGTTGGATCTCCCAGGTTGATTCTCCAAGCATGACTCATAGAGGTTTACAGCATGGAAACAGGCCCTTCGGCCCAACTTGTCAATGCCACCAAGTTTTTATCATTAAGATAGTTCCAATTGTCTGCATTTGGCCAATATCCCTCTGTACCATTCTTACCCATTTAATAGTTTAAATGCTTTTTAAAAGACAAAATTATACTGTTACTAATTCTGGCAACTCATTCCAGACATGCATAACCCCATGTATGAAAATATTGCCCCTCTGGGCCATTTTGTATCTCTTCCCCTTCACCTTAAACCAATGCTGTATAGTTTTAGACTTCCCTACTGTTGGGAAAAGATGTTGACTATCTACCTTATCTATGCCACTCATTATTTTATAGTTCTCTATAAAATCACCCTTAAGTTTCCTACGGTCCAGGGAAAGAAGTGCCAGTCCATCCTGCCTCTCCTTATAACTCAAACCATCAAGTCCTGGTAGCATCCTATTAAATCTTTTCTGCATTCTTTCTAGTTTAATAATATCCTTTCTATAGTAAGGTGACCAGAACTCAAGTGTGGCCTTACCAATGTCTATTAAAATTTCAAAAGAGCAAGTTTCACAATCATGTTGTGTGAATAGGTTTTTGGTATCTTATAGAAACACAACTCGTGACTACCCAATGTTCACCTGCATTACTACTCTTAAAGAATAGTAGGAGAGTTAGAACTATAGTTGTTTTGTTACTTCCTTTAGAAACTTGAAAGATAGTAGAGTGTCAACAACAATCTCAATTTGCTAGATGAGAATTAAGGGCAAAACAATGTTCATTGAACAATGAGATTGAGTGTAAGTGTGTACATATACCACAAGTGAGAAATAGGTACCAGCCATACTTTTAGCACAAACAGTTCCAATTTCTTATACAGTTAAAACTGAAGATAAACTAGTTTGGTGATGCCGTGCTGACCAATTGTTGTCATCTCAATATGATTTATTGGAATCACCTCCAGAAGTACCAACTTCTTTAGTTCCTAGTGTTGTGAACACTGCTATGGAAGAGTTATTTGAATCTATGTTACCTGATGATTGAGTCCATGCTACTATACCACATGAGACCGATGTACAATTAGTTCCAAGAGAAATGTCTACTGAAGTTCAAAATCATACACCTATGATCTTGAGCCTGCGTTCACTGTCCATGGGAATAGTGGCGGGGGATCAACTTCAGCAAAACACCCAAACGTCCCAGAGCTCACCAGTGAGATTTCGGTTTCCAGTGTTTGTCACACCTTGTTGGTGACATCACCAGGTTCACACCCATAATGATCATAAACCTGATTTACATTTGGTTTAATACATTTAAATATAATTAAAGACACCCCCACCGTGTACTCAGATTACACCATCATGGTGTCACATCAGCATGATTTACAATTGGTTTATCATGGGAATCCCCCCCGGGGACATCCCAATGAATATAGCCCCTGGGAAAAAGGACATGGCCCAACAGTGGCGTGGCAATGACTCCTGGCATGGCCACAGGTTGGCACCCTTTTCAGTTTTCTTAAAAGTATTTTATTGATGTTTTGTTTGCACTTCAATCCTATGCTCCTGATCTATGGGTATCTGGTGCAGAGGGTGGTGGGTCGGGAGGACGATCTCCTCGTGAAGCTGCTCCAAGGCCTAGCAAGATGTGTCATCAACAGGCCCAGGCAGTGGGTGATTGACAGGGTCGTCCATCCTGACTGCCCATTTATCATGGCTACATTTGCAGCCAGGTGTCGCTGGAGAGGGAGCATGTGGTGTCCATGGACACAGTTGATGCCTTCTGTGCCCGTTGGGCACTGCAGGGGCTGGGGTGTATTGTTGACCCCGATAATTGCATTTTAATTTGATGTTACAAGTTTCCTTTCAACTTTGTTTTTTGTTCAGGCTGTTCCCCCGCGCCCCCCCCCCCCCCCCCCTTTGGGGAACTGCCCCTTTTAATTTGTCCCTCAGTTAATTTGATTTAGTTATTTGGTTGGTACAGAAAAGAAGTACAAGCAACATCTTTTTTAATTAAATTGTTGTGTGTTACTATGAATTGTCATGCTACTGTGCTATTGAGATGTTATAATTCCTTAGAAAGTTTAATGTCCTATGTCTTTTTTCCAAAATGCAGTTGGTATGCCTGAAGGAATGAAGCAGATACTGGAAAGCAGAATAATTATTCATTTTAACCTGTAGTGTTTACTTAGAATAAAGCTAATTTCATTTTGTTTGTAACTAGAGAGAACCCTTGGGTTTATTTTCAATTAAAGTCACGGAAGGTGACTTCAGTGCACAGGGTCATATAGTCATGTGATACTAGAAATGGGAGGAGCTAGGCCTGCAGCAGGCAAACAGCTTTTTCCTGTGTTCAGTTGCTGGAGGGGGCAGCTAAAGATAGAAACCTACAAGTTGCTCTCTCTCTCTCTGAAAAATCTCTCTGGAACCTTTATGGTTATTACCACAATTTAAAGCAAATATGCCTGAGTTTGCTAACTGTATTTAAAGTGGGGTTTGAGTCTTTGAGAAGTCTGGTTAACTGGAACTGAAATAATGTTAAGTTAGAAATTAAAGTTCTTTCCTTTCATTTTTAAAGGTTGTTCAATGATTACAAGTTAAACTGTTTCATTTTGTTACAGTTAAATTCTGTTATGAATAAAGCTTATTTTAATATAAGATCCCTAATTTGTCAGTGGAATTACTCTTGGAATAAAGCATACTCCTCACATATATACCAAAATAGAAAAATAGTTGGGTCTACTCTGGCTTTATACTATACCTTGGAGTTCAGGTCCAGCACCTTTAAAAAAAATTGTGGTGTTGTCTGGAATTAAAAACTATAATTCTTTCTTTGGTTTGGGAGTGTTGGGTGCTGAGGAACTAATGTTTTTTTTAGGCAATGTGTTCAGTCAGTGTTAATAGGGAGTGTTTTATGAAAATGGCTCTTTCAGTAGCTAACATTTTCCTGGGTGTGGAAGAGGTCGCTCAGAGTTGTTTACAAGGGATGGTTAAAACAAAGCTTTTGGAGTTGATGAACAAGCTGTGGTGTACCTGAATATGTGAGGAGGGCAGAGATAATTTCAATGATAGCACAGCATTTAAATTTGCTAGAGTCACAGTCTGAAGCATTGGAATTGGCTAAAATTCAATGAAAAATGAAACAGCTTAAATTAGAAGCAAAGGAAAGTGGGGGGTGCTTTTGAGCTTCAGAAATTGGAACTGAGAAGAAAACACCAACTTCAAATGGCAGAGGCAAAGGCACAAGTCAAGAAAAGCGAGGAGGAATTAATCCATCTTAGTCAAATGGCCTAGAGGGGATATGTTTATATATATTAAAGCACTGCCAAGGTTTGACAAGAAGGATGCAGAAGTCTTTTTCAACTCATTTGGGAAAGTAGCTGAACAATTAGAATGGCCACAGACCATATGGGTATTGTTTGTTCGAACAAAGTTGGCAGGAAGACTAGTCAGGTGCATCACTATCTGAGTAGGTATCTAGGGATTATGATGAGATGAGAAATCATAATCCCTGGATACCTATCTTAAATGCATATGAACTAATGCCAGAGCCAACAAACAGGAGATTAGAAATTTAAGGAAAGAAACAGATCAGGCTTGTATAAAATTCAAAATAATTGAAGTAACTTTGATAGGTGGATAAGAACATTGAAAACAGACCCGATGTATGACACACTTAGGAAAACGGTTATTTTAGAAGAATTTAAAAATTTATTACCCGAAGTAGCAAGGTTTCAAGTGGTAGTGCAAAGGATTAAAACCGCGAGATTAGCAGCAAAAATGACATGATTTTGAATTAGTTTATAAATCAAGATTTTATTTTTGAAATCAATCTCAATCTGTGAGGGATAGAAACTGCGGAAAAGAGAGATCCATAGGCGGCCAGTGACGAAAGCAAGGACAGGTTGCCACAGGTTAAAAAGAAAGCAAATCAAAGTGGAAGAACATTGTTTATTACATTGTAATAAACTGCAAAAGGCACAGCATAGGTGGCTGAGGAAAAGTACGAGGAAGACAGACAGGATAAGCCAGTAAAGTTTGTTAAATTGGCAAAGGAAACCATGGTTGAAGCTGAAGAGGTGCAAAAGAATGTCCAGAATTTGGTTAATAAGCAGGTGTCAGATCATCTTAAAGATTTTATTTGTGTGGGAAAGGTCTGTTCATGTGTACTAGGAGGAGTAGGTAAGGAAGTTAAGACCTTAAGCGATACAGAATCAAGTCTAATCTTTAATAGTGAGTAATGAGGAGATATGTTGTCTAGAAGGAGTATTTCCAGAATAGGTGGTAACATTTGGAATTAGTGGTGAAGGACGGAGTGTTCCATTATGTAAGATAAGGTTAGACAGTCTGGTGAAAAGTGATGAAATATGGTATGAGTAATAGAGAAATAATCTTTTATTCTGGGTAACAATATAGCTGGGTCTGTTGGGCTATAGGAATGATGTCTACTGTAGTTGAAAAGCCAGTGGAAAATCAAACAACTGAAGTGTTGCAGGAAGCATATCTTGGGATGTTTCCTGACTGTGTGGTAACAAAACCACAAAGCCACAGGTTGGGCCAGGAGGAAGACAAATCAAGGAACATAGAACATAGAACATAGAACATAGAACATTACAGCGCAGAACAGGCCCTTCGGCCCACGATGTTGCGCCGACCAGTTTAAAAAAAAACAATGACCCACTAATCTAAACCAATCCCTTTTCGTCCATAAACCTGTCCACGGATCTCTTAAACACCCCCAAACTAGGCGCATTTACAATCGCAGCAGGCAGGGCATTCCAATCCCTCACCACCCTCTGGGTAAAGAACCTACCCCTGACATCCGTCCTATAACTACCCCCCTTTAATTTAAAGCCATGCCCCCTCGTGCTAGCTTTCTCCATCCGAGGAAAAAGGCTATCACTATCCACCCTATCTAAACCTCTAATCATCTTATATGTTTCAATAAGATCCCCTCTTAGCTGCCTTCTTTCTAGCGAAAACAACCCCAAATCCCTCAGTCTCTCCTCATAGGACCTCCCCTCCATACCAGGCAACATCCTGGTAAACCTCCTCTGCACCCTCTCCAAAGCCTCCACATCCTTCCTGTAATGTGGGGACCAGAACTGCACACAGTACTCCAAGTGCGGCCGCACCAGAGTTGTGTACAGTTGCAACATGACGCTGCGACTCCTAAATTCAATCCCCCTACCAATAAACGCCAAGACACCGTATGCCTTCTTAACAACCTTATCTACTTGATTCCCAACTTTCAGGGATCTATGTACACATACACCTAGATCCCTCTGTTCATCCACACTATTCAAAGTCCTCCCGTTAGCCCTATACTCAACATATCTGTTATTCCTACCAAAGTGAATCACCTCACACTTCTCCGCATTAAACTCCATCCGCCACCTCTCGGCCCAGCTCTGCAACCTGTCTAAGTCTCCCTGCAAACTATGACACCCTTCCTCACTATCTACCACACCTCCGACTTTGGTGTCATCAGCAAATTTACTAATCCACCCAACTATACCCTCATCCAGATCATTAATAAAAATTACAAACAGCAGTGGCCCCAAAACAGATCCCTGAGGCACACCACTCGTAACCAAACTCCATGACGAATATTTACCATCAACCACCATCCTCTGTCTCCTATCTGCTAGCCAATTCCTGATCCAATTTCCTAGACTACCCTCAATCCCATACATCTGCATTTTCTGCAGAAGGCTACCATGGTGAACCTTATCAAACGCCTTACTAAAATCCATATATACCACGTCAACTGCCTTACCCCCATCCACCTCTTTGGTCACTTTCTCAAAAAACTCAATAAGGTTAGTAAGGCACGACCTACCCGCTACAAAACCATGCTGACTATCTCCAATCAATTCATTACTCTCCAAATAACTATAAATCCTATCCCTAATAATTTTTTCTAAAACCTTGCCCACAACAGAAGTAATACTCACCGGTCTATAATTCCCGGGGAAGTCTCTGTTCCCCTTCTTAAACAATGGGACAACATTCGCTATCCTCCAATCTTCCAGTACTATACCAGAGACCAACGACGACCTGAAGATCAGAGCCAGAGGTTCTGCAATCACCTCTCTTGCCTCCCAGAGAATCCTAGGGTAAATCCCATCCAGACCAGGGGACTTATCTATTTTCAAACCCTCTAGAATATCCAGCACATCCCCCTTATCAACTGCAATACTGTCTATTTTACACCCCTGCAACCCAGTGTCCTCCTCAGCTATATTCATGTCCCCCTGCGTGAACACTGAAGAGAAATATTGGTTCAATGCCTCACCAATCTCTTCCGGTTCCACACACAATTTCCCTCTACTGTCTGTAACTGGCCCTAATCTTGCCCTAACCAACCTTCTGTTCTTGACATACCTATAGAACGCCTTAGGATTCTCCTTAATCCTATCAGCCAAAGTCTTCTCATGTCCTCTTTTAGCCCTTCTTAACTCACTCTTCAACTCCCTCCTAGCCAATCTAAAGCTTTCTAATGCACTACCTGAGCCCTCAAGCCTCATCCGAACATAAGCCTCCTTTTTCTTTTTAACCAACGAATCAACTTTTTTAGTGCACCACGGTTCCCTAGCCCTACCAAATCCTCCTTGCCTGACAGGGACATACCTATCACGGACTCGCAGTAGCTGCTCCTTGAAAAAACTCCACATTTCGGACGTTCCCAGTCCCTGTAATCTCCTAGTCCAACCTATGCTTCCTAATTCTCTCCTAATAGCCTCATAATTACCCTTCCCCCAGCTAAAACTACTGACCCGAGGTTCATGCCTATCCCTTTCCATCACTAAGGTGAACGTAACCGAATTGTGGTCACTGTCACCAAAATGCACACCAACTTCCAAGTCCAGCACCTGGTCTGGCTCATTTCCCAGCACCAAATCCAATATAACCTCACCTCTAGTTGGCCTATCTACATACTGAGTCAAAAAACCTTCCTGCACGCTTTGTACAAAAACGGACCCCTGTAATGAGCTAGAGCTATAGCAATTCCAATCAATATTAGTAAAGTTAAAGGAGTAAAGATAATGAGACTGAGGTTCAGCTATCAGAAACATTCTTTGATCAAATGGTTGATAAAGAACAAGAACAGGTGGAGGATGAAGTGAATATCTTTCATTCAGAAAGTTGACAGAATTGCAACAGAAAGATGCAGGGATAAAGTGGTTGTATCAGAAAGCATACACAGAAGAAGGATCTGAACATATATTGGAGTGTGATTATGTTCGAAATAATGGTCACAATTCTGCCAAAAAAGTTCTAAGTGCTGAATTCGCGGAAAAACTGGTGAAAATCACACCAGTTTTTTCAGTGCAATTTCACACTCGAGAATCCCACATTCTGTGCAATGCAAAGGTCACAATCATGAATATAATTAAAAGCTCAGGGGATGGGGCCTATTCAGTCCCAAGGCTGACAGTCTAATTGTCAGCCTGCAGGTTGCTGGCCAGCTCAGTAACCTCGCAGTGTTGCCAACCCACCCCAACCAACACCCCAATGGCCCGATCATGGCCTCCAGGAGCATTCCTAGGAAAGCCCGAACTCCCATCCCGCCCTGTCCCATCCCAGAGCACCCTGATCTCTAGCCCCCCAATGCTCAAGCAGTGACGGTTCTACCCCCCACCCCAACTCCATGGTAGACCATAACAGCAATGGAAACCCACCCACGCCCCCGATCCCCCCACAACCTCCCACCTCCCCCAGCACATCCTGCACACCCACTTGCACATTCCCTAGGCTGACCACTCTCCCCAGGGCCACTATGATTGCTGGCCTCCCTCCAGCCCAGACCAATCACCATGTAGAATAGCAGCGGGACCCCCCACCCCCACCAATTGCCTCCTAGGCCCGACTACCTTGGCACTGTCCCATGCCCAATGAGCAGTGCCAAGGTGCCACCTGGGCATGGGCATTTTGCCCCTTGGGCAGTGCCAGTGGCATAGGCTGACATTGCCAGGGTCCCCAAGCCCAAAGGACACCAGCCACCCAACCCCCTGAGGGGCTCCCCTTCACTTCAGCAGGGTCATTCCACTAGTTCCCCAAAAGCAGGGAGCTCACTGGTTGAAAATTATACTTGGGGAGGGTGGGTGGAAGCGGGATCCAGCCAGATCAGTGGACAATCCCGCAACCATCCATCGCTGGCCTTCTAATTCCCCTACCCCCGATCACTAGCCTCTCGGACCCTGATATCTCCACCCCCCACCCCATCCAGCCCCGATCTCCCCAAACCCCTCCCAATAATCCTGATCTCCCCCCAGCCAGCCCCAACAGCCCCCCTCCGACAGTCCCAACACCAACCCTCCCAGTACTGCCCAAGGGGCACTCCCCTTACCCCCAACCTCCTTGGGAGGCATCAATGGCCTCTCTTCCCTCCAGCACTTCCCCATTAGTGGGAGCAGGAGTAAATCCTGCTGAAGTGAACCACTCCTGGCGGGGAGATGAGGGGGTGGGTAAGGGAAGAAATGTTAGTGGGCTGGAGACTTCAGTCCTGGGCCTGCTAATTGGATGCAAATAGGGATTTCCATGTTGTAACTAATTCCATGCTGATTTCTGGTGTGGAGCTGATTACATTAGAAATCTTGGTTATGGAGGCCATGGCACCCAGAAGGAAGCCTGCAAAGTGACCCCTGCTGATGTTGGGCTGTGAGAATCACCCCCATGCTTTGGAGGAGATTGCATTCAATGTCTTTACATAAACAAATTAAAAAGCCATTTATCACCAAACACACAACAATGGCCATAACCATGGAATTCCTACAGTGCATAAGGAGGCCATTTAGCCCATCGAGTCTGCAGCAACTCTAAAAAAAGACCTAACCCTCTGTCTATCGCTGTAACCATGTGCATTTACCATAGCTAATCCACCTAACCTACTACATTGTTGGATGTAGTCTTCAATATAAAAAGTTTCATGATTATATGCCAACTCATCTATAAATTTGTAATGATTAAATCAAGCTAGGTTTCTGTTTGTCTACCAATACACCACAATTATTGACCAGACATCAAGCTTTTGTGTACAGGCTTTCAGAGCCAAGTTAGATCCATAGACTCATAGAGGTTTACAGCATGGAAACAGGCCCTTCGGCCCAACTTGCCCATACTGCCCTTTCTTTTAAAACCTCTAAGCTAGTCCAAACTGCCCACATTTGGCCCATGTCCCGCAATATCCATCTTACACATGTAACTGTCTAAATGCTTTTTAAAAGACAAAATAGTACCCATCTCTACTACTACTTCTGGCAGCTTATTCCAGACACTCACCACCCTCTGTGTGAAAAAATTGCCCTTCTGGACTCTTTTGTATCTCTCTCCTCTCACCTTAAACTGATGCCATCTAGTTTTAGACTCTCCTATTTTGGGGAAAAATATTGACAACCTAGCTGATCAATGCTCCTCATTATTTTATGGACCTCTGTATATACACTCAGTTTGTTAAGCATTTAACAGAGGCAGTTTTTGTTAAAGCATGGTTTTATAGTCTGGACACTTCAGAAGTGCATTTTCTTGGCTTTCTTAGCATACTCCTCACATAAATCTGGTAGGAATCTAATGGAATGGCTGGAAAATCTACCAGGAGCCAGATACTCGGTTCTGGCCTTAACTGAGAGATTCCTGTGGTCTTGTTTGGATGTAGATTCCCTGCTAAGATACATATCTCTCTTTGCTTGAAATTCTCACTCTCTGGCCTTCAGGGATGCACTACACATTCAGATGAAGTATATGAGCTTTCAGAATGGTATAGATAGCTCTACAGTGATATCCAGACCGAGGAAGCAGTCTGTACCCCTTGGCAAGGATGGTAGTGAAGTACCAGAGTTTTCTGATAGCAAGAGTGGCCAAGAAGATCCAATAGTGGTCTCGGTGCCCAAAGTGACTCTGCATACTCTGATGGTCAGAGCTGGAGGGGACAGATGGGGGTTGTTTCAGTGCATCTACCAGATTATCTTTACATTGAAGTTCAATAGATTCAACCCTAAAAAGTGTGAGGTGATACACTTTGGAAGGCATAATTTGACAACGAAATATGCTGCAAAAGTTCTGACAGTAGGAAGATCTGAAGAACAAAGGGATCTTGGCACATTTGTCCATAGATCTCTGAAGGTGAAAAGGAAGGTTAATAGGGCACAAAAAAAAGGCATATGACAGACTTGCTTTTATCAATTGGGGTATAGATTACAAAAGCACAGAGGTCATGATGGAGTTGTATGGAAATTTGGTGAGGCCACAGCTGGAATACTGTGTGCAGTTCTAGTCGCCATATTATAGGAAGGACATGAATACACTGTAAGGAGTGCAGAGGAGATTTACCAAGATGTTGCCTGGGATGGAGCATTTAAGTTATAAAGAGAGGTTGGATAGGCATGGGTTGTTTTCTCTGGAGCAGAGAAGTCTGAGGGGCAACTTAATTGAGATACTCAAGATTACGATGGGCATGGACAGGGTAGATTGGGAGCAGCGGTTCCCCTTAGTTGATGGGTCAATTAAGAGGGAACACGAGTTAAAAGTGAGGGTGGGAGATTTTGGGAGGATTTGAGGAAAAACGTCTTTACTCAGAGGCTCTGGAATGCATTGTTAGGGAGTGTGGTGGAGGCGGGATACTTCACATCCTTTAAAAAGTACCTGGATGAGTACTTGGCATGCCGTAACATTCAAGACTGTAGGCCAAGTTCTGGTAAGTGGGATTAGGTGGGAAGATCATGGCCTTTCATGCATCGGTGCAGATTCAACGGGCTGAAAGGCATCTTCTACACTATAATATTCTGTGATTCTGAATCTTTAAATTTGCCAATGCTAATCTGTGAATTGTTGATCAAAGCAAGCCTACTTAATACTGCATTATTCAATTAATGGTCCAACAAATGTAAATGCCATGCTCCTAAGCTTTTTAAGATGTTCCATTATTGGAAATGTTAAGAGCTTTTCTGCTTTTGTGCTGCAGTATGTGCACATGTAGTCAGTGACTCATGTTAATTTTACAGAAAGAGCTTGCATTTGTATAGAACCTTGCACAAGCTAAACATTTTACAACCAATGAATAATATTATATAGCCTTTCACATTCATCTGAAGCAGATGAAGGGATGCAGTTTAACACTGCATGTAAAAAAAACTGACAATACAGAACTTTGAGTATAGCACTGAGAGCCAGCATTGATTACGTGCTCAAGTCCTGTAGTGGGATTGGAAGAGTGGGTGAGAATGGGCCACCTTTCCTGCTGAAGAAATTTTGAGTTGTTGGACCAGGTGCTGTAGCACTCAACCAAAAAGAATGTTTGAGGAAAATCATTTAGTCTCTGAAGTGGCAGTGGCAGCACAGGACTGGGTGGCCGTCTCCTTCTTCATGGTAGTACAGAGTGTCATGGCTTCAGATCCTGATAGCTGCCTTTCAGAGCTGGCTGCTGCCATTAGTAAGAAGTCTCACAACACCAGGTTAAAGTCCAACAGGTTTATTTGATAGCAAAAGCCACTAGCTTTTGGAGCGCTGCTCCTTCAGCGTGGGATTTCAGTTCACAAACAGAGCATATAAAGACACAAACTCAATTTACAAAATAATGGTTGGAATGCAAGTCTTTACAGCAATCAAGTCTTAAAGGTACAGACAATGTGAGTGGAGAGAGGGTTAAGCACAGATTAAAGAGATGTGTATTGTCTCCAGCCAGGACAGTTAGTGAGATTTTGCAAGCGCAGGCAAGTTGTGGGGGTTACAGATAGTGTGACATGAACCCAAAATCCCGATTGAGGCCATCCTCGTGTGCAGAACTTGGCTATCAGTCTCTGCTCAGCGACTCTGTGCTGTTGTGTGTCATGAAGGCAGCCTTGGAGAACTCTTACCCAAAGATCAGAGGCTGAATGCCCATGACCGCTGAAGTGTTTGCCAACAGGAAGAGAAGACTCTTGCCTGGTTATTGTCAAGCAGTGTTCATTCATCAGTTGTTGTAGCATCTGCATGGTCTACCCAATGTACCATGCCTCAGGACATCCTTTCCTGCAGCTTATCAGGTAGACAATGTTGGCCAAGTTGCAAGTGTATGTACCGTGTATCTGGTGGATGGTGTTCTCATGTGAGATGATGGCATCCATGTCAATAATCTGGCACATCTTGCTGTGGCAGGGTTATGTGGTGTCGTGGTCACTGTTCTCCTGAAGGCTAGGTCGTTTGCTGCGGACAATGATCTGTTTGAGGTTGTGCGGTTATTTGAAGGCAAGAAGTGAGGGTGTGGGGATAGCCTTGGCGAAATGTTCGTCTTCATCAATGACATGTTGAAGGCTCCAGAGAAGATGTCGTACTTCACCTCTCCGCAGAAGTACTGGACAACAAAGGGTACTTTGTCCCTGTGTCCTGTGTTTGCCTTCTGAGGAGGTCGATGCGGTTTTTCGCTGTGGCACATCTGAATTGTCGATTGGTGAGTCGAGCACCATATTCCATTCCTATGAGGGCATCTTTCAGCGTCTGGAGGTGATGCTCCTCATCTGAGCAGAACCTGTGTATACAAAGGGCTAGTCCATAGGGGATGGCTTCTTTAATGTGTTTAGGTGGAAACTGGAGAAGTGGAGCATCGTGAGGTTATCCGTGGGCTTGCGATACAGTGAAGTGCTGAGGTGACCATCCTTGACGGAGATGCATGTGTCCGAGAATGCAACCAATTCCGGAGGGTAGGCCATAGTGAGCCTGATGGTGGGATGGAACTTGTTGATGTCATCATATAGTTGCTTCACCATGAGCGCAAAGGAAGAAAATGTCATCGGTATATCTAGTGTATAGGATATGTCTAAAACCCAGGGGAACGTTGTGTGAGAAAAGAGTCGGTTGGTTTATAATGATGAATGTATTTGTTTAATTAAAGGAGAGCATGTACTTCCACAGAATTATATACAAGTACCAATTTGGAAATGTTAAAAAACATTGTTTGGCTCAACCAGTCTTTCCTAATGAGTAGCAGTTCATTATCCTATGTATTTATGTTCTATTCTTATAACCCTTCACTGCTCTTTCTTTCAACAACTTATCTTTCTTACCTATTGACACAGGGCCATATATTCAAAGCAGGGTGAAGAACCCTAGGAACTGGGAACCTTTGGGAAAGGTTTAAAAATCAACAAAGAATGACTAAGAAGTTGATAAAGAAAGGAAGGATAGACTATGAAGCTAAACTAGCACTAAATATAAAAAAGGACAGTAAGAGTTTTTACAAATATATAAAGAGGAGGAGGCTGGTTAGAGTGAATGTTGGACCCTTAGAGGATGAGAGGGGGGATTTAGTGGTGGGAGATGAGGAAATGGCTGAGGCTTTAAATAAGTTTTTTGCCTCGGTCTTCATGGAGGAGGACGCGAATAGTTTGCTGGATATTAAAGATAGAAGGATGGTAGGAGTTGAGGGCCTGAATGCGATTACTGTCGCTAGAGAGGTAGTGCTTGATAGACTAACGGGACTGATGGTGGACAAGTCCCCAGGACTGGATGGAATGCATCCCAGGGTTCTGAAGGAAATGGCAGAGGTGATAATGGATGCCTTAGCGATTATTTACCAAAATTCGCTGGATTCCGGGGAAGTGCCGGAAGATTGGAAAATGGCTAATGTTACACCTCTGTTTAAAAAAGGTAGCAGACAAAAGGCAGGGAATTATAGGCCAGTTAGTTTAATGTCTGTAGTTGGAAAAATGCTTGAATCCGTCATCAAAGAAGAAATAGTGAAGCACCTGGAAAGGAATGGTTTGATCAAGCAGACGCAGCACGGATTCATTAAGGGGAAGTTGTGTTTGACGAATTCATTGGATTTCTATGAGGATGTGACTAGTGCGGTAGACAGAGGGGAACCGGCGGATGTGGTGTTTCTAGATTTTCAAAAGGCGTTTGATAAGGTGCCTCACAAAAGGTTGCTACAGAAGGTTAGGGTGCACGGAGTTGGGGGTAAGGTGTTAGCATGGATAGAGGATTGGTTGTCTGATAGGAAGCAGAGAGTTGGTATCAATGGGTGCTATTCTGATTGGCAGTTGGTGACTAGGGGAATGCCGCAGGGATCGGTGCTGGGGCCTCAGCTATTTACCATTTATATAGATGATCTGGAGGAGGGGGCTGAGTGTAGGGTGACGAAATTTGCTGATGACACGAAGATGAGTGGAAAAGCAAATTGCACGGAGGGTGTGGAAAGTCTGCAGAGGGATCTGGATAAGCTGAGCGAGTGGGCGAGGACCTGGCAGATGGAGTACAATGTTAGCAAGTGTGATGTTATCCACTTTGGCAGAAATAATAGTAGGAGGGATTACTATTTAAAGGGTGAAAAGCTGCAGCATGCTACGGTGCAGAGGGACCTGGGGGTCCTTGTGCATGAGTCGCAAAAACCCAGTCTGCAGGTGCAGCAGGTGATCAAGAAGGCAAATGGGATGCTGGCCTTTACAGCGAGGGGGATAGAATATAAAAGTAGGGAGGTCTTACTGCAACTGTACAGGGTACTGGTGAGGCCGCAGCTGGAGTACTGTGTGCAGTTTTGGTCGCCGCACTTGCGCAAGGATATTTTGGCCTTGGAGGGAGTGCAGAGGAGGTTCACTAGGCTGATACCGGAGATGAGGGGATTGGACTATGAAGACAGACTAAATAGACTGGGTCTGTACTGGTTGGAGTTTAGAAGGATGAGGGGGGATCTTATAGAGACGTATAAGATACTGAAAGGGATGGATAGGGTAGAGATGGAGAGATTCTTCCTGCTTAGAAAGGATAGCAGGACTAGAGGGCACAGCCTCAAGATAAGGGTGGGGCAGTTTAGATCAGAGTTGAGGAGGAACTTCTTCACTCAAAGGGTGGTGAATCTCTGGAATCCTCTGCCTGTTGAAGTGGTGGAGGCTGCCTCGCTAAATATATTTAAGACATGGGTAGATAGGTTTTTGACAGACAAGGGAATTAGGGGTTATGGGGAGAGAGTGGGAAAGTGGAACTGATCCACTTCAGATCAGCCATGATCTTATTGAATGGCGGGGCAGGTTTGAAGGGCTGCTCCTATTTCTTATGTTCTTATGTAACCCAACACCTGGATGAATCCCAGCTCTCAGCTGTGTACCTCAACAACATTCCCCTTATGATGCTATTTTTAAATGTAAATGCCCCAACTGGGCAGGAGCCAAGCTCAGTGCACAATTAATGGCAGCAAGCATCTCCAGACGTGGACATGTCTAGCACCAGCAGCAAAGGCAGGCAGCAGCCATGTTGGGGCCTATTGAATAGAACAGGCATCTCCTCAGAAAGCTTGGAATGTACACGAGGAACATGGCCATGCTGGCAAAGTAAAGATTTGAGCTGGCGCAAGTTGGCTCATCAGTCTTCAATTTTCCACTAATAGAAATAAATTTCTGATGTCCCTGTAAGGGACCCTGACAAGTGGGCACTATGAGATATGGACTTTGAAACTCCTGCCCTCAACTTTCCCAGCCCAATAACAAGTTTCTAAAGGAGCCACTTGGGCCTTTAATTGGAGGCAAGTGGCCAAATCCCTCCCACCTGCCAGCACTTTGAAAATTTCAAATGGTCCCGGGGCACTGGGATTCTGAGATGACTTCCAAGACAGTGGTTTTGAAATTGAGCTGGTATTTGAAAATCCAGCTCTGAGTCTTAACGTAAACCACTTGCTCAGCGATATCTCAGTCTCTGCACCAAAATAAGTTCCTCGTGCTCTCTGTTCTAAGTCTCGTTAAGTCTATTTTTATATCCACGTCCCCGAATCACTAAAAACAGTCCATTTTTGTTTGGTATGTCCCCTCAGTTAATCATTTTAAATATCTTTATCAAACTGCCCTTTAATCTCCTCTGCACTGAAGAAATCTGTTCCATTACATCATGACACGTTAATCATGATGATTATAGTCAGACAGAAAAGGGTTCATTTATATCATGCTACTTTATTGATAATGAAGACTTACATGACCATGTAGAGCCAAGAGTTCTGTCATAATATGAGGTGAGATTCTTGGATGGATTGAAGGATTTATATTTTATATGAAGGGGTGGGGTGAATGGAGATGGTGCTGTAGTAGTAACATCACCAGGTTATTAATCCAGAGGCCTGATTAATGCTCAGGGGATGTGGGTTCACATACAAATATGGCAGTTGGTGGAATTTTGAATAATATTTTCATTAAATTAATAAAACTGGAAATTGAAATAGAATAGGGCTTGAAATTAAAATAGAATAGAACTGGAATTGAAATAGGATAGAATAGAATCATAGAATTCCTACAGTGCATAAGGAGGCCATTTGGCCCATCAAGCACATTATCAATCCCACCCAAGCCCTATTCCTGAAACCCCACTAATTTACCCTGTTAATCCCCTGACATTAGAGTCAATTTAGCATGGCCAAACAGCCTAACCCACACATCTTTGGACGGCGGGAGGAAATCGGAGCACCCAGGGAAACCCACACAGACACAGGGAGAAGGTACAAACTATACACAGACAGTGACCCAAGGCCGGAATTGAACCTGGGTCCCCACCGCTGTGAGGCAGCAGTGCTAACCACTGTGTCACCATGCCATCCTTTACAGCTCTATGAAGTACCTTAAGATGTTATCAGAAATAAATAAATGCTGATGTTAGTAGATGGCAATATTAGATGAGATAATTATAAACTTGGTCAAAGATTAGATTATAAGGAGGATCCAAAGGGAGGCGACTGAATTTGAGATTTAGGGAGAGGATTCCACTGAGTGGGATCTAGGATGCTGAAGGCTTGGCCCCCAGTGGTGAACAAAACAGGAGATGGGAGGCACAAGAAGCCAGATTAATTGGTGCCAAGAATTCAGGGAGGGGGGATTGGTGATGGGACTGTGAGAGTTGAAGTGCTGGAGTCAGTAATAGAGCTCAGGTGAGTCAAGGCCAAGAAAGGATTTAAACTGGAGGATGATAATTTTGACTGTGTTGAAGAAGGGACTGGAAGGAAATTGAGGTCAGTGAAGACAGGTGTGTTGGTGAGTGGAATGTGGCGCTAGTTTATAAATGGGCAGCACAGTTCAGAATGAGATACAGCTGAGGATGAGGATGGCCAGTGAGAGACTAGTCAGGAAACCAGTTAAGTCTGAGGGAGGCAAAGCCAAGGATGAGATTTTCAAGCAGCCGGTTGACTGAAGTAAAGCTAGAAGCAAGATGCATTATTGAAATGGAAGCGTGCAGTCCTTATGACGGAAATGATATGAGGTTAGAAGCTAAGTTCAGTGTTGAATAGTCCAATTCAGTCTGAGGCGATGGGATGGAGTTTTACTTGGGGGAGGATCTTGTGGGGGGGGGTGCAGAGTGGAGGATCTCAGGGATTGAGGCCAGGAAATCTGGAAGAATGGGTTTCCATCAGATCCCTTGGTTAGGGGAGATTGCAAACAGGGGACATGAATATCAGTTGGAAAATTTACATGGAATGAAAGGTTTAGAGAGAACAGAAGGATTCTTAATTCAGAAGAGAGAGGAGGACAGTCCAGATGGAGATTGAATCAATGAGGATGAGTTCAGTACAGAGGAGGGAAAATATCCTGGTAGAAAGGGAACATCAGGGTTAGACATGGGAGGGGGGACATGTGACATGTGAAACTGTGTGGGCTGACTATAATGAAACGAAAACAGAAAATTCTGGAAAATCTCAGCAGGTCTGACATCTTTGAGAGTGTATAGAGCCAACATTTCGAAACATTAGTTCTATTCTCTCTTCACAGATGCTGTCAGACCTGCTGAGATTTTCCAGCATTTTCTGTTTTTGTTTCAGATTTCAGCATCCGCAGTATTTTGCTTTTATCTTACTGACTTCACTTCAGGGGAGGTGACAATGTGAAGTATCAGAAGAGTGAAAAGTTCTGAAAGAATGGGGAGGGTGCTGAAGGACAGGGGTAAAGACCAAATTATAACTCAGTAATAAGTGTCAATGGAGGAGATACTAGCCAGCCAGTAAGGTTGCAATAAGGAACAACGTGTCACTGGCTGTATGTCAGGTTTGAGTCAAAGCTATTTTTTTTTTGTTCATTTTTGGGATGTGGGTGTTGCTGGCTAGGCCAGCATTGGGACAACAAGGTTGACTCTTCAGTGCAATATTGCAGGAGTGCAGTATTGTTAACAGCACTATCTTTTAGATGAGATGTTAAACTAATACTTCTCCATGAGGTAAAAATGAGCAGAGTTGGCCTGATGATCATTTATCCTTCAGCGTTTTTAACCTTATATTCTTCTCAAGATGTGGGTGGCTCTGCTAAATTCACATGTATTACCTGTAGAAAGTGATGGTGTCGTTTTCCCTGATCCATTACCAGTCTTGTGAAGAAAATATTCCCACAATGATGTTTGGTGTGAAATCTCAGGAGTTTGACAGTGCAAATGAAAATACATTCCAAGTCAAAGGGTTACATGATTTGGAGTAGGTATTCCCATGATATTACTTCATTTTGCAATGTCAGAGGTCATGGGAGTTGGATGTGTTGCTGAAGTAAGATTGATAAGTTACTGCAGTGTATCCTGTACATGGTATATACTGCAGCCATAATGCATTGGTGATATCATGGATAAATATTGACTCCAACCACAGACAGCTGGTCAAACCCTGCATTAAATGACACTGAGTTGCTTGAATGTTGTAGTTGAACCCATACAGTGGAGCAATAGATTTTCCATGACACTCCTGGCTTGAACCTTGTGAGAAGGTGGAGAGGCTTTGACAGGTTAACAGGTGAGCCACTTTTTACAGAGTATCCTGAATTTGGTCATGTTTAAAAATGTCACAGAGAATGAGGAGGAAAGTTAAGGAACTTTCTTTATAGCAACAATTGTTGGAACATAAATTGCATTCTTTCTGGGAATAATTGAATCAGAGACACCTGCATTGTTCAAGTAAAGTACAAGCAGATTTTTGAAACAAAGAAAAGTACAGGGCCTTTCGGAGTGTGTGAGGTAGTGTGATTAGATTTGCGTTGGTCTTGTCAAAAAAAGGCAGCAATACATTGGTTCAAATGATTCTCTTCTGTGTTTTAATCTTCTACAAGTCAATTGCTCCCATTTTTCATTCCTTTTCCCATAAAAATAAAATGCTTTACCTAAGTTGTGGATTCTACTTCATAAAATCATAGGATCCCTACAGTGCAGAAGAGGCCATTTGGCCCATCAAGTCTGCACTGACTCTCTGACAGAGCATCTTACCCAGGCCTTCTCCCCTACCTTACCCCTGTAACCTCATACACTTACCATGGCTAATCCATCTAACCTACACAACTTTTGACACTAAGGGGCAATTTAGCATGGCCAATCCACCTAGTCCACACATATCTGCATTGTGGGAGGAAACCCGACCTCTGCAAGCAGAAAGAACATGTCTAGGCATTGTGTTTTTTATGAATGAAATAAAAACATGGCAGACAGTAGTTTCCTCGTGCATTCTCCATGGCAATACTTCAACCAATCAGAGCTGACTTGCTAACCAGTCAACAGCCTTTTCTCATGCAGAATGATTTGCTCCTCCTTTTGAAATTTGGTATTCAGAGCAAAACTGTAATATAGGAAGGAGGAGCAGCACAGTGGTTAGTACTGCTGCCTCACAGTGCCAGGGATTGGGTTCAATTCTGGCCTTGGGTCACAGTCTGTGTGGAGTTAGCATGCTCTTCCCATGTCTGCGTGGGTTTCCTCCGGGTGCTCTGGTTTCCTCCTACAGAGGTGTGGGTTAGGTTGATTGACTTCAATGTCAGGGGATTAGCAGGGTAAATGTGTGGGGTTGCGGGAATTGGGCCTGGG
This sequence comes from Carcharhinus amblyrhynchos, assembly GCF_965287045.1. Taxonomy (NCBI): domain Eukaryota; kingdom Metazoa; phylum Chordata; class Chondrichthyes; order Carcharhiniformes; family Carcharhinidae; genus Carcharhinus; species Carcharhinus amblyrhynchos. Next base: position 27,301,043 of record NC_137333.1, read on the forward strand.
TGGGAATGTGTTCGGCGCAGACTCGATGGGCTGAATGGCCTCCTTCTGCACTGTAGGGATTCTATGATAAATATATGACAGTGGTATTGTCACTGGACTAGTAATCCAGAAACACGCTCTGGGGATCCGAGTTCAAATCCTATCACAGCAGATGTTAAAATTTTAATTGAATAAAAATCTGGAATTAAAAGTCTCATGATGACCATGAAACCATTGTCGATTGTCATAAAAACCCATCTGATTCCTTTAGGGAAGGAAATCTGCCATCCTTACCTGGCCTGGCCAAAATCAGTGTCATCACTACAAATCGTGAAATAGATCAAGTTTATTTAGTGGACATGCTCCAAATAGATTTTATAACTATTTAATTAGATGTGTGAATGAGTTGAAGTTTCCTGCCACAATAAAATACTGGTGAAATCCCTCCAATCAAGTTACCATCCCTGTCACAGTCCTGAAACAGTACTCATCAAAGTCTCAAATGGAATCCCATGTGACTAGGACCTTAGTAAACTGTACCTTATCATCTTTCAAAATGTGTCTGCAACTTTTGACAAGTTGACCACACCATCTCCTTCACAACCTCTGCATTCTTGTTAGGCTGGGGGGAACTGTCCTTGCCTCATTCCATTCTTATCCGTCAAGCCTGAACCAGAAAATTCCCTGCAATGGGTTCTCTTTCCACTCCCCACACTGTTACTACTGGAGTTCTACAATGATCTCTCCTGGGCCCGTCCTACTTGGTATCCCTCAACATCTTCATCTAGAAACACAAGATCAGTTTCCACACATATGCTGAAACCTTCAGTTCTGCCTCATTACCACCATTCTCAACCCCTCTACTCGATTTGATTTATCATGCTGCTCATTCAACATCCAGTGCTGGATGAGTAGGGATTTCCTCTAAATAATATTGGGAAAATTAAAATCATTGCCTTTGGACCTTGCTACAAACTGCTTTCTTTAGCCATCAACTCCATCCTTCTCCCTAGCAAATACCTGAGGTGAAACCAAAGCCTTGGTGTTATATTTGACACCAAGATGAGCTTCTGTCCACATATCCACTCTATCACTCAAAATGCCTATTTCCACTTTCCTCAGACTCTACCTTGTGTCTACTTATCTACTATCACTGTCTATGTAGAGTTTGCATGTTCTCTCCATGTCTGCGAAAATTTCCTCCAAATGCTTTGGTTTTCTCCCACAGCCTGAAAGACGCGCTGGTTAGATGCACTGACCCGAACAGACACCTGAGTGTGGCAACTAGGGGAATTTCACAGTAGCTTCATCACAGTGTTAATGTAAGCCTTACTTGTGACTAATAAATAAATTTTATTTTACTACCAAGATCTTCAACCCCTTGTGATCTCTGAGTTTGATTATTCCAATGCACTCCAGGCTGGACTTCCTTATTTCACCACACATGAACCAATGGTCAGCCAATACTCTGCACGTAACATATCTCACATCAATTCCCTTTAACCATCGCTTCTTGTCTCATCTCAAGTTTTAAAATTCTAATTTGCATTTTCAAATCCCTCCATGGTCTCGGCCTTCCCTATCTCTGTAGCTACTTCCAGCTGAACAAGTCTTTGAGATCTTTTCGTGCTCAGTCCTTTGGTTCATTCTTTATTTAAACCGCCACATCATTGGCCACCATGCCTTCAGCTGCTTTGGCCCAGTGCTCTGGAATTTCCTCTCTAAAATATTCTCCCTCTCTCTTTTTTCAAGATGCTGCTTAAAACTTATGTCTAAGCCAAGCATCCTGATATTTCCCTATGTTGCTCAGTGTCAAATGTTGATAATGCTTCTGTGAGGCACCTTGGGACATTTTACTGCATTAAAGCACTATATAAATGCATGTCTTTGTTGTTGGAGTAGCATGTCAATGAAAAGCTGATTAAAGTATTTGATTGCATGCTGAAGTCATCTGATTTTGGTCTTCTAGAGTTATCTGACACGTACAGAAAACTTCATTACAAGATGTTTTAGTCATAGGATAAAACATGACCAAAATTATAATTACATTATTTAAATTTTAAATATTATTTTAAAAATTATGAAATATTCTAGCACAAGTGAATATGGTGCTTTATTGTATGGTAACAACTGAACTATAAAAATCTTTATTAACATTATACAGTACTTGAAATAGTTCTTGCTTGAATATGGATGTGTTGAACAGTACAAAGTGAACAGATTAAGGATGCTTATTGCATGCTGCAACTGTGTGTCAGACAGTCAAGCAGCGACTAAGTCATGAAGAAGAAATGCATATTGTGGTTTGTCTAACAGCAGTGAGGCGTACCAGTCTGTCCGACCTAACCTACAACCAGTCATCATGAGATGCTACAGATGGGTTATGCTACACCCATAATCAATGAATAAAACAAAACTGCTTTAAGCCTAGCATTAAAACAGAACGTATGTGATATGTCATCATTCTTGGAGCCTTCTTGGCTTTGCCTGAGGGAGTTTTTGGATTTGTACTGTCAAATTACCCCTATCAGGAGAAAAGAGAACTACATCACCACAGTTATTGTATATGCTATTCTGAGTTTTGAACCTCACAAAAATGATTCCATTCGCTCCTCTGATAGCGAACATAACAATTTGTGTCGATGATCCTTACATTGAATTGCTATGTGAGTGTAATTCTTCAAAACATATGCAGACAGTTCATTAATGCTGTCTGGTGACTTGTATTTGTAAACTTAAAAGAGAAAAGTAAATAGATTATCATCTCTAAATTGGTAAAATATTGAGTTTGGGGGGGTCTCCAAAAACTCTACTTTGAAAATTTAGTCACTCAATGATTCAGGTCATTAGAATCACAGTGTCAATAACAATAGCATCAATAATAATAATGTTAATACTACATATGCTATTTAAGTTTTGATAAATGTGCTGCATTAGTTTAGTTCTCTACACTGGTGCTTGCTTTTATCAGCAATGCCAGGAATTTCCTGGATTTTTCTGTTTGGCTGCTATAACTTTGTTGGGTGATTGATAGAAACATGATTGAAGGAAGTCCAGGATAAATGGGGTTTTCTGAAGATCTTTCATTGAGGTTATGGCAGCTGATTAGGAGAACATCTCTAAATTCCACATCTAATGTTTTTCTGTCTGTTTGCCACATGGACGCAGGTTAGAATTTTCCTGCTGTTTCCTCCGGCATGATTTTCCAATCCTGCTGATGGTGAACTCCCACCACGGGTTTCCCTGCAGTAAAAATGAGGTGTCAGTCTGCTGAAGCTACAACACAGGACTACTTTCATGTCAAGCAGAAAAAGCAATACATGATAGAGAATTAAATGATCCACAACCTACAGATCCGACCTGAACTCTGAAGTCCTCTCAAATCTGGTCTTGAAGGGTGGTGGACACTCACTAGAGCAGGAGACTCCACAAATATTGTCCTCAAGCCCAGCAGCTCAGTGCAAAAGATACGTCTGAAGTACTTACAGCCATTTTCAGCCATAAGTGGCAAATGATTGATCCATCTTGGCATCCTCCTTACGTCCCCACCAGTTTTCAGTCAATTAAATTCATTTCAAGAGACAGCTGTATACTGCAAAGGTTATGGGCCCCGACAACATTATGGTAATGGTATCCAGAACCTGCCATACCCCATGTTGTTTCAGTAGAAAATTACCTGGCAATGTGGAAAATTTAAATAAACCTGTTGGACTTCAACTTGGCGTTGTGAGACTTCTTACAATGTGGAAAATTGCCCAGGTATGTCCTGTACATAAAAAACAGGACAAATTCAACCCACCAATTACCACCCCGTCAGCCTAATCTCGCTCATCAGTAAAATAATGGAAAGTGTTGTCAACATTTGATTTGATTTATTATTGTCACATTTATTAGTATACAGTGAAAAGTATACAGGCAAATCATGCTGTTCATAGAGAAGGAAATGAGAGAGTTCAGAATGTAGTGTTACAGTTGAAGCTAAGGTGTAGAAAAAGATCAAGTTAATGCAAAGAAGGTCCATTCAAATGTCTGATGGCAGCATGGAAGAAGCTGATCTTGAGTCAGTTGGTACGTGACCTCAGACTTTTGTACCTTTTTCCCGATGGAAGAAGATGGAAGAGAGAATGTCCGTGGTCCATGGGGTCCTTAATTATGCTGGCTGCTTTTCCGAGATAGCTGGAAGTGTAGATAAAGTCAATGGATGGGAGGTTGGTTTGCGTGATGGAATGGGATATATTCACGACCTTTTGTAATTTCTTGCAGTCTTGAGCAGAGCAGGAGCCATGCCAAGCTGTGATCCAACCAGAAAGAATGCTTTCTATGGTAAAAGTTTGTAAAAGTTGGTGAGAGTTATAGCTGAAATGCCAAATTTCCTTAGTCTTCTGAGAAATTAGAGGCGTTGGTGGGCTTTAACTATAGTATCAGCATGGATGACTAGGGCAGATTGTTGGTGATCTGGACACTAAAATCTTGAAGTTCACGACCATTTCTACTTCATCCCTGTTGATGTGGACAGGGACATGTTCTCCATTGCACTTCCTGAAGTCAATGACAATCTCCTTCATTTTGTTGACATTGAGGGAGAGATTATTGTCACTGCATCAGTTTACCAGATTCTCTATCTCATTCTTGTACATTGCCATCAAATGGCTCTTACTCAGAATAACCTGCTCATGAATAGTCAGTTTGAGTTTTGCCTGGGTCAGTTGGCTCCTGACCTTGTTACAACCATGGTTCAAACATGGACAAAAGAGCTAAACTCGCTTGATTGGCGCTCAACCCACCACCTTAAATATCCATCCACCACGAAGGCATAGTGGCAGCATTGTGTACCAACTACAAGGTGCACTGCAGCAACTCGCCAAGGCACCTTTGACAGCACCTTCCAAACCTGTGATCTCTACCATCTAGAATGATAGAATGATAGGCAGGGGATGCATGGGAACACCACCTCCAAGTTCCTCCTCCAAGTGTCTCACCATCCTGGTTTGAAATTATATCACTGTTCCTTTATTGATACTGTGTCAAAATCCTGGCTATCTATTCAGAACAGCACTGTGGGAGCACCTAAACCACATGGACTGCAGAATTTCAAAAAGCCAACTCACCAACATCTTCTCAAGGACAATATGGAAATAAATGCTGGCATAGCCAGCAACACACAAATACCATTAGTGAATGAAAAAAATTATTTTATTAACAAGCAAAATGATTCACACTGTGAATTTGTCCAACATGCAGCAATTTAAGGACCAAAAGCCTATCAAAGGGACCTTGGGAGTTTTTAACATACCTTATGTTTCCCTTTCATACCTCTCACATAATTCCATCTCTCACCAAAAATTACTAGTGGTAATCAAAAGGTGGGACAGTTTGAAATGTGGATTTGCCAATGACCACCAATACCAAATCAACAATGAATAACAGATGTGATTCACACCAGCAAAATCAGTTCTGATAGTTATCCCTCCACTATTACCAAAATGACAATGTAACTCCATATGGGGAGAAGTTGATTTAATTAGACAGTCATTAGTTTCTTCCAGGGGAGTTCCAAAACAAAAACTGGTAACCTCTTTAACGTCACAATCAGCATTTTGTACATTAGTTATGTACATTTTGGGAAGACACAAATCTTTGTAAAGATAGACTTTGAACCTGTGCTTGTTTCAAACCTCAATCTATTATTGAGACTGAACAAAAAAGGTTGCTTTTATCCGCTTTGTAAATATTTGTTAAGTGTTTTGTAAAAAGGCAAATTGTTAAGTGACTCTCCCGATGTCTGAGTTAACTCAGCGAGGAGCTGAGTCATGCTAACCAGGAAGGCTTGATTGCTGCTGCAAGCTGAATTAAGTAATCTCAGTCCCTGAATAAGTAGGGAGACCACCTGAGAAAAATATCAGCCAATACTTGTTCCTATTTGTTATCCAGTAACTCTTGCTGCAAGTATGGGTGTGGAGGACAAGGTCAGACACAGGTGTGATAACCCTGTTACACATAGTTACACATAGCGTCAAAGCTCAAACATCACAAATTGCTACTTGTTCAAACCTGCCTCTACTAGAAGAAGACCTGTGTATGTGGAATTGTGTCGCAGCAAGAATTAAATTCCTTTATGAAAGGCATTTGAGCATAAAAGGACAACAGGAAAAAGGATTATGAGAAGTTCCAAATTTCAAATCAGGAACTTTAACCCTTTCAATGTAGTGGCAGACTTTACACTATTAGACACCTACAATATGAAATAATTAATGGTAAGATTTACCAACAAAATAGTTAACCTACCCTCCCTTCACCAAACAACAAAGAACAAAGAAAATTATAGCACAGGAACAGGCCTTTTGGCCCTCCAAGCCTGCACCGACCATGCTGCCCGACTGAACTAAAACCCCTTACCCCTTCAGGGACCATATCCCTCTTCACTCCTGTTCATGTATTTGTCAAGATGACCCTTAAAAGTCACAACACGCCCTTTAAAAGTCACCATCACCACAGAAAATATAAACTGATGAGTTTATTCACTTTCAGAGAGTACTGGAGGTGGATACGGAAGAGTGTATTAACTAACAACACCAAGGCATGAACTTGTCCACTTCTATCAAACTGAATTTAGCCTAGATCATCACTAACCTTGAGTGGGATATTGCACCAGCATGTACAGCCACACCTAATTTAAACTTATTGAATTTGTTAAGAATGTTCACCAGGCAGGCCTAGTTTATAACGATAGTGAACCAGCTGTGCAAGCTGCCTTCTAAGGCTAATTTAAACGCAGGTAATGAACCAGAATTTGAGTGGAGGTTTGGCTGAGTGCCAAATACTCTGTTCTCGCTGGCAGCGACGGTGGGGCTTGCAAGACTGGAAAATTCCGGCCATCATCATGTTTGTAAGCCATCTTAATATGAAATTGTTCAGCATAATGAAATGGACATATACAATATCAGTGCAGGTTCTGCTTTTAAATTGAAACATGATCTTAATTAAAATGTCTTGCATGGGTTATGAAGTCATAGACTAACTATGCTGCAGAAGGAGGCCATTCAACCCATTGAGTCTGGTTCTCAATGGTGCAGCTCAATTCATTCCCCTACTTTATCTCCATAACTCTTAAGTTTATTTTCTTCAAGTGCTTATCCAACTTCCTTTCAAATCATTAATTGTATCTTCTTCCACTTCCCTAATAGACAGTAAGTTTCATACCATTACAATTTGTTGCATAAAAAGTTCTTCCTCCCATGTCCCCCTGTGTCACTTGCCCAAAAACATAAACCTGTGCCTCCTAAAACTATATGAATTGACTCAATTTTGAGCGATGAGTAAAATCTTACTTAAATGCAGAGTTTACAGATTCAGAATTCAGCATCCTTTGGTTGATAAACTATAACATTATTATAATAACTTCTAACATTATTATAATAACTTCTAACATTATTATAATAACTTCTAATAGAGCAGCTGCTCTGAAGTCTCAGTGGTAAAGATTGCACCCAGTGTGAAATTGAACCATGTAGACTAGGAAGCTTCCAGATCATGGTTGAGTGTCTAAGTTTTGGTGAGTTGTTGAGGATTTACAAATAAAACGAATTGTGATAATAACAGCTACTATTAACATTTGTTTTGTATTTATTGTTAATTGAGGATTAGATTTTTTTCTTCATTCTTTCATGGAATGTGGGCATCACTGGCAAGTATAACAGTTGTTGCCCATCCTAATTGCCTTTGACCTTACTACCTTGATAGGCCATTTCAGAGGCCAGTTAAAGAATCAATCACATTGATGAGGGTCTGTAGTCACATGTAGGCCAGGCCAAGTGATGATGGCAGATTTATTTCTCTAGAGAGGAATTGGTGAACCAGATAGATTATTTTTATGACAATTGATATAATTTAATTGTTGCCATTACTGAATTTTAATTACTGATTTATTAATTGAAGTTAAATTCCAGCAGCTGCTATCCCCTGGATTACCAGCCTAATGACATTAGCACAACACCACCATCTTCCCCTAACAATCACGGGCCCTTATCTAAACTAAACGGTAAAGTTTAAGATTAAAGTTAATAGTCCCAGATGACCGTAGGTTGCTCTCCCCTTTTAGGCGACTGGTGGTAATTCAACCTGAAGATCACCACACCTCATGTGAGGGGAAAGGTTGAGAAGGTGAGGCCTTTATAAATAACTTTAACTGGTATGGCTATTGAATCCATGCTGCTGGCATCACTCTATATCACTAGTCAGCTGCCCAGCCAATTGAGCTAAACTGAACCACATCATCCAAACTGCTCATAATATCAAAGTGTTGATGTGGAATTGCCAGCGTTGTACTGAGGCAGGCACAGTAAGTAGTCTCACAACACCAGGTTAAAGTCCAACAGGTTTATTTGGTAGCACGAGCTTTTGGAGTGCTGCTCCTAAATCAGATAAGTGCAGGATTGCTTCACAAACAGAGCATATATAGACGCAAACTCAATGACAAGATAATGGTTGGAATGTGAGTCTTAACAGGTATTCAAGTCTTTACAGGTGCAGACTTATCGTAGCACCTGCGTGGTCTTGCCAATGCACCATGCAGACATCCTTTCCTGCAGCGTATCAGGTAGACAAATTTGGTTGATTCACAAGAGATGTACTTTGTATCTGGTGGATGGTGTTCCCACTAGCATTTGTGTCGATGATCCGGCACATCTTGCAGAGGTGCTGTGGCAGGGTTATGTGGTGTCATGGTCACTGTTCTCTGGAAGGCTGAGTAGTTTGCTGCATGCAATGGTCTGTTTGAGGATATGCAGACGCTATGACAACGGATGAATGGACACCGCTCGACAATCACCAGGCAGGAATGTTCCCTTCCTGCTGGGGAACACTTCAGCAATCAAGGGATTCAGCCTCTGATCTTCAGGTATGTGTTCTCCAAGGCAGCCTTCAATGCACACAATGCAAAATTGCCTAACAGAAACTGATAGCCAAGTTCCACATGCATGAGGATGGCCTCAACCAGGATCTTGATTTCATGTCACACTATCTGTAATCCCCATGACTTGTAAAATCTCACTATCTTGGCTTGAAACAATTCACACCTCATTAACCTGTACTTAACCCTCTCTCCACTCACATTGTCTGCACCTGTAAAGATTTGGTTACCTGTTAAGACTTGCATTCCAACCATTATCTTGTGATTGAGTTTGTGTTTATATATGCTCTGTTTGTGAAAGAAATCTCGCACTCACCTGATGAAGGAGCAGTGCTCTGAAAGCTCGTGCTACCAGATAAACATGTTGGACTTTAACCTACTGTTGTGAGACTACTTACTGTATCAAAGTGTTGCATTTAAAATTGGAATGTTTTACTGATGCTTCTTCAAATAACATGAGCATAATTTTCCCAGCATGTTGTGCTGCTCAAGTAGTGCAGTGGACCAGGAAATGTAAGCGGGAGGACTGTAATGGGATTTGCGATAGATAGATGCTGGTTGTGCGCTCTTTCGCCAGGAAACAGTGCAAGTCTGATTACCACATGGAAATTGAAATTTCCATGTCATTAGCAAGCCCAGGACGGTATTGTCCTGGCACCTTAGCACAGTAGCACAGTGGTTAGCACTGCTGCCTCACAGTGCCAGGGTCCCAGGTTCAATTCCAGCCTCAGATCACTGTCTGTGTGGAGTTTGCACTTTCTCCCAGTGTCTGTGTGGGTTTCTTCCAGGTGCTCCGGTTTCCTCCCACAGGTCAAAGATATGCAGATTAGGCTGATTCGCCATGGTAGATTAACCCAAGTGTTGGGGCATTAGCAGGATAAATGGGTGAGGTTGTGGTCAGCACAGACTCGATGAGTCTAATGACCTCCTTCTGTACTGTAGGGATTCTATGTTACAATGCCAAAACCAATATTGCGTGTATTGGATTTGTCCTGCCTGTGGACTGAACATACCTGAGTACAATCAATGGGTTAGTTATGTTGTAAATCTTCACACTACTCTCAGTGCTCCTCCATGTGTACTCCACTCCTCTCATTCCCGCCTTGCAAAATGCCAGCCTCCCACCAGCGCTCATTAACTTATCAACAATGACTTTCTGTGGTCATTTATTAAAAGTCACTCCAAAAGCAAGTAATTGGAGCTCCTTCCCCTTTCAAGCTTCTGGTTCTTGCTCCTTAGATTATTTCCTGATTCCCTGGATAATCTGGCATAGGCAAAGGATATTATTAAACTAGAAAGAGTGTAGAAAAGATTTACTAGGATGCTACCAGGGCTTGATGGATTGAGTTGTAAGGAGAGGCTGAACAGACTGGGACTTTTTTCGCTGGACCGTAGGAGGCTGAGGGGTGACCTTATAGAAGTCTATAAAATGATGAGGGGCATAGACAAGGTAGATAGTCAATATCTTTTCCAAAAGGTAGGGGAGTCTAAAACTAGAGGACATAGGTTTAAGGTGAAAGGGAAGAGATACAGAAGTGTCTAGAGGGGCAATTTTTTCACACAGAGAGTGATGAGTGCCTGGAGCAAGCTGCCGGAGGTAGTAGTAGAGGCGGGTACAATTTTATCTTTTAAAAAGCATTTAGATAGTTACATGGGTAAAAAGGTATGAAGGCCTAGATGCACAGCATGGGTGTCAGGCACTTCTATCATAGAATAGAATCATAGAATCTCTATAATGCAGAAAGAGGCCATTCAGCCCATGGAACCTGCATCAACAACAATTCCACCCCGGTCCTATCCCTTCTAGTCTCTCTGACACTAAGGGACAATTTAGCATGGCCAATCAACCTAACCTGCATATCTTTGGACTGTGAGACGAAACCAGAGCACCCGGAGGAAACCCACCCAGCCATGGGGAGAATGTGCAAACTCCACACAAACAATTACCCAAGGTAAGAATTAAACCCGGGTCCCTAGCGCTAAGAGGCAGCAGTGCTAACCTGGGTGCCACTGCGCTGCCCTAAGGTATGATATATTCCTTTGTTTGTTGCAGCAGTGGAAGTTTGTACAAATCTTCACAACAGCTGAACAAACTACATTCACTGAAGCCAAAGCAGCCAGTAGTCCAAAATTCCCTTCCAAAGTACCAAGAGAAAGGGAAAGGGAACTTGAGAAGTTGAGTTACAGAGAGAGATTAAATAGGCTAGGACATTATTCCCTCGAGCATAGAAGAATGAGGGGAGATTTGATAGAGGTGTATAAGATTTTGATGGGTATAGATAGAGTGAATGCAAGCAGGCTTTTTCCACTGAGGCTAGGGGAGAAAAAAACCAGAGGGCGTGGGTTAAGGGTGAAAGGAGAAAAGTTTAAAGGGAATATTAGGGGGGCTTCTTCATGCAGAGAGTAGTGGGAGTGTGGAATGAGCTGCCAGATAAAGTGGTAAATGCTTTTAACATTTAAGAAAAACTTGGACAAGTTCATGGATGAGAGGGGTGTGGACAGATATGGTTCAAGTGCAGGTTAGTGGGACTAGGCAAAAAATGGTTCAGCACAGACAAGAAGGGCCAAAAGGCTGAGCTGTAATTTTCTATGGTTCTATGGAAAAATAAGAAAAGGAAAATCTCAATTCACTGTTTTTACACTGCAGACCAAAAGCAGAAATCTCTGTCTGAGGAGGTCAGTGCCTCCCAGGGAGGAGATCCTGGGGATGATACATCCTCAAAGAGAGCCAAAAACACAGTCGTGGTCACAGATTGATGTTACCAAAGCAAGAGACTGAGAGGGAGACAAAGAATCAGGGAGGAATGGAGAGTGAAGGGTTAACTGGAATGATAGCATGAACAGCTATATCTGAGTGATGCCACTCAATGAAAGAAAATGATTGTGAAGCATCTTAGAGAGTAACCCCAGGTATATTTTGGTCTTATATAATCTTTGTAAATAGCTGGCAGCTCTTGGAGAAGGGAATCTCTCCCCAGATTACAGTGTAAATCTTGCTCCGAGTCAAATAACATCCCTTCAAGTGTTAAAATAACTGTGGGGCAGCCCTTGGGAGTTGGGCGAGTTCACTGCCAACCTTTGCATCGGGGGCAGCAGGGGACATGGGAATCCAGCAAAACTTACAACTCTGCCCTAGCTTTTAATTTCAGATATGTTCAAAGAATTAAATTTAAATTCCCCAGTGTCTGTAGTAGGATTTGAACTCATGTCCCCAGACCATTAATTTTAGACCCTGATATTACTAATCCAGTGGTATAACTACTAGTCTACCATTAATACCAGATGAAAATGCTGCAGATGCTGGGAATCCAAAATAAAAATAAAAATCACTGCAAATATGAACTCAGCAGGTCAGGCAGCATGATGATGCTGATGAAAGATGAAATGTTAACTCTGTTTCTCTCTTAGATATGCAAAATGTTTCTACCATTTTCTGTTATTTATTATGCTACCATACCGTGTAACTCTGAACCCACTCCTGCTAAGACTGTCTGTGACCACAGTGTTAAACTTTTTGAACAAGGAGAGCAGCTGCAGTACCATGGGCAGGACAGCAGCAATAGTAAGACAGTGAGGATGATATCAAGAACAATTTCAGTCAATCATCAACATTGTAATAAATTTCCTCTGAAAATCCATCCAGCATTCAGTCCTTTCCAGTAACCAGACTGAATTTGACTGCTACTCTGGCACCTCTGATCACGGTCTGGGAGAGGGGGTGTGCAGATGGTTCCAAACACCAGGGTCCACAGGCTTGGGGGACCCAGCTTGGGTGTTTTAAACAGAGTTCTCGCTGAGCAGCCAGAGATTAAGACTTGGCTGACCAGTTTCAAAACAATCCTGAATTAACTGTTGTGATTTTTTTGAGGCTGGTCTGTTAAATCAATTTCACTCACTGCTGCGCTGAGCTGGGGAGGTTTGGGAATGGTTGGAAACGGGGACGAGGTTGAAAGGTGTTAGGGTGCAAAACCTGGGCAACATGTGATGTGAGTCCCTTTAAATTCTTCTCATGTAATTTCATATTTAGCATTGAAATAGACAATCAAGCCATATTAAAGGCTTGTCTTTTCTCGTTAGATAATTGTAAACTTGCTGTGCTTTGTTACGAGATATTAAGCAGCATTTTGTCTGTTTTCTCAGGAGATTATTTACAACTTGAAATAGACCAACACAAACACCAATAAAACCTGAGCAGAGCAGCAGAGGATCGACCAGAAAAAAACAAAAGGGAAACAATTAAAACACGGAAATAATAACATTGACACAAAACATTCTGAGCAGATTGAGCAGATCCTGCAGCATCTGCAGAGGAGGGGAACCTGGGTTAAAGTTCAGGGCTCTCAACCTTTGGAGCTGAAAGGTTTATTCAAGCTCCTTTCCACTAACATATCTGCAGTAAGTTTCTTGTTTGATTTCAGAGTTGCTGATTTTGTACTGAAAGTGACTGAATTGCCCCTGCAGCTCCTTTAATTGAGTTTACGTCTTTATATGCCCTGTTTGTGAACACAACTCCCAGTAACCTGATTAAGGGCAGCACTCCGAAAGCTTGTGGCTTGCGCTACCAAATAAACCTATTGGACTTTAACCTGATGTTGTGAGACTTCTTACTGTGCTTACCCCAGTCCAATACCGGCATCTCCACATCATGGCTACCATCGACACCACAAACTATTGGCTCCAAGTGGAGAGGATCTCTAAGAAGATTGTGCATATCGACACAGACATCAAGTTTCTACAAAGATGCAAGAAAGTAGACAAGATACCAAAAGGATTACAGATCACAAACCCACTCAGGTCAACCTATAACACAGACTACACTTTCAGACTTTGCCGTCGCACCTCTCTCACACTCCCCAACCACCTCATACACCCACTCTACAGCAAACGCTACAATCTGGAAACCAAGATAGAATCCATATTCTCAACTTGCGATCAGGACGCAGACCAGCTGTGAAACTCTGCCAAGCAGGCGAGACAAAGGAACTATGCCATCTACATGCACACCAAGAACAGGAAACTTGAGAAACTCGGCATCAGCACCAGCAGCAACCGAGCTTCCTCCAGTACCACAGTAGAAAACAGTACCACTGCAGGGAAGTACATTGTTAACATGTCGGACTACACACTTCAATCAGATGAAATCGACGTTCTCAGCTGAGGGCTCAATTTCTGTCCCATTGCCAAATGGACCCCATCAGTCTCGCAGCGGACACAGCGGAATTCATCAGGAGAATGAAGCTGCGTGAGCTCTTCCACAAACCCCAAGAGGCCAACAGCAAATACAATGAGACAGCCAATGAACCAGAGCAGCTGACAGAGAGATCCGCAGTGCAGCAACAAAGAGGAAAGAATCGAATTGGACTCCTCTGGAAGGCTGCTGCCCTCGATTCGACATGTATGCCCAAGCCACCAGGAGGTGCGTTGGTGCCAGATTCATCAGCCTCATTCACAAGACAGTCTTGAATGCCACCCAAGCACAACACAATGCCATCCGTGCTCTTGAGACCGCAACATTATCATCAAACCACCAAAGGAGGGGCCACCATCATACTGAACAGAACGGATTACTGCAAAGAAGTGTACTGACAACTGAACAACAAGGAACACTACAGACAGTTACCTGCAGATCCGACCAAAGAATACACCCGTCAACTCAACAGATTGATCAAGACCTTTGATCTGGACCTTCAGAGACCCTCCATGCTCTCACCTCACGTATTCCCCACGTTGGAGACCTCTACTGCCTCCCGAAGGTACACAAGACCAACACACCTGGCCGTCTCATCATATCAGGCAATAGGACCCTGTGTGAGAACCTCTCCGGCTATGTCGAGGGCATCCTGAAACCCATTGTACAAAGAACCCCCAGCTTTTGTCGCAAAACTACAGATTTCCTACAGAAACTCAGCCCACATGGAGCAGTTGAACCAGGAGCACTCCTTGTCACAGTGGATTTCTTGGCGCTCTACATCCCCCGTGACAACGGCATTGCTGCAACTGCCTCACTACTCAACGTCAACAACTGCAAATCTCTACAACTCATCCGTTTCATTCTGGACCACAGCGTCTTCACCATCAACAACCAGTTCTTCATTCAGACACATGGAACAGCCATGGGGAACAAGTTTGCATCTCAATATGCCAACATCTTCACGCACAGGTTCGAATGAGGTCTCTTCATTGCACAGGACCTTCTTCGCACAAACAGTTGTGAATCTGTGGAATTCCCTGCCCAGTGAAACAGTTGAGGCTACCTCATTGAATGTTTTTCAGGCAAGGATAGATACATTTTTGAACAGTAAAGGAATTAAGGGTAATGGTGAGCGGGCTGGTAAGTGGAGCTGAGTCCACAAAAAGATCAGCCATGATCTTATTGAATGGCGGAGCAGGTTCAAGGGGCCAGATGGCCTAGTCCTGCTCCTAGTTCTTATGTTCTAATGTTCAACCAATGCTATGCACTAGATACAGCGATGACATTTTCTTCCTTTGGATTCATGGCGAACAATCACTCAAACAGCTTCATGATGACATCAACAAGTTCCATCCTATCATCAGACTCACCATGGACTACTCTCCGGAATCAGCTGCATTCTTGGACACACACACCTCCATCAAGGATGGTCACCTCAGCACTTCACTGTACCGCAAGCCCGTAGATAACCTCACGTTGTTCCACTTCTCCAGCTTCTACCCTAAACATGTTAAAAAAGCCATCCCCTGTGGACAAGCCCTCCGTATACACAGGATCTGCTCAGATGAGGAAGATTGCAACAGACACCTACAGATGCTGAAAGATGCCTTCATAGGAACAGAATATGGCACTCAACTCATTGATCAACAGTTCCCACTTGCCACAGCGAAAAATTGCACCGATCTCAGAAGACAAACACAGGACACAGTGGACAGAGTACCCTTCATTGTCCAGTACTTCCCCGGAGTGGAGAAGATACAACATCATTTCTGGAGCCTTCAACATGTCATCGATGAAGACAAACATCTCGCAAGGCCATCCCCACACCCCCACTTCTTTCCTTCAAACAACCTCAAACTACCCAGCCTTCAGGAGAGCAGTGACCACGATACAACACAACTCTGCCACAGCAACCTCTGCAAGACATGCCAGATCATTGACACAGATGCCTTCAGCTCACGTGAGAACACCATCCACCAGGTACATGGTACATACTCTTGCAACTCGGCCAACGTTGTCTACCTTATACGCTGCAGGAAAGGATGTCCCAAGGCATGGTACGTTGGAGAGACCATGAAGATGCTATGACAACAGATGAATGAACACCCCTCGACAATCACCAGGCAAGAGTGTTCTTTTCCTGTTGGGGAACACTTCAGCGGTCACGGGCATTCGGCATCTAATCTTTGGGTTCGCGTTCTCCAAGGCGACCTTCACGCCAACACAGAGTCGCTGAGCAGAGACCGATAACCAAGTTCCACACACGTGAGGATAGCCTCAATCAGGATCTTGGGTTCATGTCACATATCTGTAACCCCACAACTTGCCTGGGCTTGCGAAACCTCACTAACTGTCTTGGCTGGAGACAATACACATCTCTTTAACCTGTGCTCAACCCTCTCTTCACACACATTGTCTGTACCTTTTAAGGCTTGATTACCTGTAAAGACTCTCATTCCAGCCATTATCTTGTAAATGGAGTTTGTGTCTATACATGCCCGCTTTGTAAACACCACTCCCACTCACCTGATGAAGGGGCAGTTCTCCGAAAGCTTCTGGCTTGTGCAACCAAATAAACCTGTTGGACTTTGACCTGGTGTTGTGAGACTTCTTACTGTGCTCCTTTGATTGACAGCTCGCTCACTTTCACTCTCGCACCTTCTCTCCCTCATGACCCATCACTTCCGTTTATGCATTCAGCTGCCACACAGACACACCGTGTCTATGCCATGCCATTACTGAGCCGTGTTCCCTTAGCAACAGGCCAGACCTGGGTGATGATGCTGCCTTGTCAATGTTGAGGCAACCAGTAGCTCGTTACTGAGGGTGACCATGCTCGGGTGGGACAGCAGCTGAAGAAATGAACTCATCCATGTTTGTGATCTAATATCATGGTCCAGGATTATCTGTGAATCTGGGCAAGTAACTTGTTGCCAAATAAGGTAACTGCAGGAAGTCTAGGTGACAGAAAGTCTGGCCCGATCCGGGTTTCTAACAATAGGTCAGTGCATTTCAATGGGGTGACATGATCTCCTGCTATGTCTCAGTAGAGTGCAATGATCTTTGATGGGTGATTGATGGGTCAGGCCTAGACATGTTCCTGTGTCTTTCTATATTTGATATTAGTCAAGTCTGGCCTGCCCGAGGTTTGACTGCGTTTGATTTTAATATGCCCAATTCTTTAATTTAGGATATCCAATTTAATCAGCTTTAAAACTCAGTCCTGATTATATTACCACACTTTACAACAGGAACAAAGATTTACCACTTTGTTTCATTGTTTCTGATTCGTGTATTAAGGGGGGTAAACTGCGGTCACTGTGTATGGGGCAGGAGGGATCATCTTTCATTATGATAGCTCTCTTATTATTTAAAGTAATCTCTGAGTTCCATATGCTGCATTTGGCTGATCACTGAGTCTGTGCTAAATGACTGACTGACTGACTATGTGGTAAAGATCCAACAGTTCCATGAAGCATGTTTGCAAAAGCTTAACTTAGCCTAATAGGCACTCATATGCTGTTAACTGTTGCATCTCTTCAACATTTTTCAGTACTGTACTTAGGAGAGGTCATGGACCTGAAACCTTTCTGTTTCTCTTGGCACAGATACTTCCAGACCTGCTGCATTGTGGCAGCATTTTCTGTTTTCTAAAAATATTCAGAATTGCAGCATCGATTTTGCACTTGTGTTTGTGCGCACATTTGTGCACAATCCAGTAAGCAACGTTTAATTGTTAGGAGGGAAATTGAAATAGTTCCACTGATCTGTTATTATTTTTTCTACCATTAAACAGTCCAGTAAGTTACGTTTTAAATTTAAAAACAAACTCGTGTTTTCTCCAGTGTCATTAAGCAGGGAAGTTAGCTCCAAACGGAACAATATTTTAAATTGATCTGCTTGTACTTTGTCCATTCTGTAAATGATGAGGCCTACTTTCTGAGGATTCACTAGGGGCTCCTGCTTGGTGACAGTTCCTCAGGTCTACTTCCTGACTGCAGGATTTGCGTTCTGTATTTAAATACAGCCTCCAAGAGTCTGCTGCACACCCCAATCCAGTGACTAGGGGAAATAATGCAGAATCCACACCCTTCCTTCCTCACCCTGACTTTTTCTCCTCCCACCCCCACCCTTCCTCCCCTCTCATTTCCCTCCACTCCCCTCCCCTCCAAACCCTTCTCTTCAACTTCCTCCAAATTCTCCCCCTACCCCATTGTGGCAATTAGTCAGAAGAAACTGGTACTCATAGCAGCATTTAAGAATCTAGATGCTTCCATTTAAATTGTAACAAAATTCAAATCAGCATAGCATAAATTCAGAAAAAAAGATGAAATAGATCTCCAGTTAACTAGTGGGATGAGAATCCTGCAGTTATTTAAACAATACTGTAATTGAGTGTGACAATAGAACAAAGAACAAAGAAAATTTAAGCACAGGAACAGGCCCTTCGGCCCTCCAAGCCTGCACCAACCATGCTGCCCAACTTAACTAAAACCCCCTACCCTCCAGGGACCATATCCCTCTATTCCCATCCTATTCATGTATTTGTCAAGACACCCGTTAAAAGTCACTACCGTATCCACTTCCACTACCTCCCCTGGCAGCGAATTTCAGGCACCCACTACTCTTTGCATAAAAAGTCCGCCTCATACATCTCCTTTAAACTTTGCCCCTCGCACCTTAAACCTGTGCCCCCTAATAATTGACTCTTCCACCCTGGGAAAAAGCTTCTGGCTATCCACTCTGTTCATGCCTCTCATAATCTTGTAGACTTCTATCAGGTCTCCCCTCAATCTCCGTCGTTCCAGTGAGAACACACCAAGTTTCTCCAACCTCTCCTCATAGCTAATGCCCTCCATACCAGGCAACATCCTGGTAAATCTTTTCTGTATCCTCTCCAAAGCCTCCACACCCTTCTGGTAGTGTGGCAACCAGAATCGAACACTATATTCCAAATGTGGTCTAAATAAGTTTCTATGAAGTTGCAACATGACTTGCCAATTTTTAAATTCAATGTTGAAGGCAAGCATGCCTTATGCCTTCTTGACTATCTTCTCCATGTGCATTGCCACTTTCAGTACCTGTGTACCTGCACACCCAGATCCCTTTGCCTATCAATACTCTTAAGGGTTCTGCCATTTACTGTATATTTCCTATCTGAATCCAAAATGCATTACCTCACATTTGTCCGGATTAAACTCCATCTGCCATCTCTCGACCCAAGTCTCCAACTGATCTATATCCTGCTGAATCCTGTGATGGTCCTCATCGCTATCCACAAATCCACCAACCTTTGTGTCGTCTACAAACTTACTAATCAAACCAGTTACATTTTCCTCCAAATCATTTGTATATATTGTAAACAGCAAAGGTCCTAGTACTGATCCCTGAGGAATGCCACTTGTCACAGCCCTCCATTCAGAAATCCACCCTTCCACTGCTACCCTCTGTCTTCTATAACTGAACCAATTCTGTATCCACCTTGCCAGCTGTCCTCTGATCCAAGTAACTTCATCTTCTGCACCAGTCTGCCATGAGGGACCTTGCCAAAGGCCTTACTGAAGTCCATGTAGACAACATCCACTGCCTTACCCTCATCAATCATCTTCATCATTTCCTCAAAAAATTTGAGGCAGGTATCTATCCAGATACCTGCCTCAACCACCTCACTTGGCAATACATTCCAGTCTTTCACCAACGTCTGTGTAAAAAATATTTCCCCAGCACTTCTCCACTGAACCTTTCCCTGCTTACCTTGATCTGTCATTTCTGCCATGGGAAAAAGTTTCCAACTATTCACCCTATCTATACCCCTCATAATTTTATAAACTTCTATCAGGTTGCCCCCTCAGCTCCGTCTTTCCAGAGAGAACATTATTCAGTCTTTCCTCATAGCTAATACCCTCCATACCAGGCAACATCCTGATAAACCTTTTCTGTACTCTCTCCAAAGCCTCCGTGTCCTTCCAGTGGTGTGGTGACCAGAATTGGACACGATATTCCAAATGTGGCCTAACAAACGTTTTATATAACTAACATAATTTGCCAACTTTTATACTCAATACTGCTTGATTACAATGCATCTTTTGTTTTAATATTAGTTTTTCAAACTTACAGGGCTTGATTCTCCCAGCCTGCTGCGCTGCACAGCAGGCCAGGACACATCAGCTCAGCTCTTTAACAGGCTCCCTGCTGGGTGCCACAACCTGTGCGCTTTTCCAGGGACAGGAATTCTGCAATTGTTAGCTCCGCACTAGAAATCGGCGTGGAGCTGATTTAAATATTATAATCACCATTTGAATATCTTTGGCGGACCTGGGGCTGAAGTCTCCAGGACCTTTAGCGTCTCCCCACCCACCAGAAGTGGTTCCCACGGTGTTTACAACAGCTCCCCACTAACGAGGAACTGGTGGCCTGACCCCGCTGGAGTGAAGAGAGGTCCCCTCAGGAAATCAGGGGTAAGGGGGGGGGGGAATGCCCCTTGGGCAGTGTCAGCCTGGCCCACTGGCACTGCCCAGAAGGCAAAGTAACAATGTCCAAGTGTCATCTTGGCACTGCCCACTGGGCATTTGGGTGGGGCCAGAGAGGGCAGAGCCTATAGGGGGTGATCGGTGAGGGTGGGTGTTCTGCTGCCACTCTGCAGTCAGGATCAGTGGCAGAGGGAGGGAAGTGCTGATCAGGGCTGGCCATCAGGGTTGGGTTGTCAGGACTGCCAAGGGAAGGGGGGTTTGGACTGTTGGGAAGGCGGTGGGAAGGAGGGGAAGGGAGATTGGGACTGCTAGCGGTGGGAGGAAGGGGTGGTGGAGAGGATGGGAGGGGCGTTGGGGAGATCAGGGCTAGGGCACACTAGGGCAAGCGTGGAGACATCTGGGAGGCCAGCGATAGGGGGGCAGGGGCATGGGAGGGGCAGTGATGTGGCATTGCGGGGCCAGATCTCCGCTCTGATAGATTGGCACATACGCAGTGGCCACTCTGCACTATGCTGCCAGCCTCTCGGGTGGGAATATGTCCTACCGCCTGATTTTCAGTGTGAATCTTCCTGAGGCACTTTGGAATGCTCAGAGTGTAGGAGATTCATTTTGAAAATCTCATTTAAAAAACACCAGCGACTTCGGCATTTAGAATTTTTTGGGGAGATTCCCAGCCACATTATTTTAAAAATTCTTTCAACTATGTATATTTTGTGTTTCTTGTTCTCTTTTTTAGTTATATATAAGGTGTTTGATCTATAATCGCAAGATCTGAACAAAGTAAAATAGGACACTGAACATCACATGTTATAAGCTCTAGCAGCATCATGTTCCTTTTGGCAGCATTTTAACAGTTTATAAATGATGTAGTAGCCCTTTATCCCCTAAGACCCTGAGACAACATTACAAGAATGACAAGTATAGCCAGAATTTACTAATGCAAGACAATAGACTCTTCCAAGAGTTACTTGAAACATTAACTCCACATAGTTCAATTCACATTTACCTTACCACACGAAGAGGTTCGTAACGCAGCCTAATGATTATAGTAGCAAATTCAGAAGATCTTTATTCTAGCCCACTTAATTTTTAAAAAAAATTATTGCAAAGGAGATAGGAAAGACAACTATTAAGTATTCACATACAAATATAATGTTCTGATTAAGGGTCATGTATGAAATATTTAGTTTGCTTTTCAGATCTCGATCAACCAGTTCTGCATTTTCCGACTTTATTAATACTAATGTCATTATTGTATATTTTAAGTTGGATTGGATAATTCTCTGAGTTATTACCTAATTCATATCATTAGAGTTCATATCTTTTCTCAGCCTAGAACCTGAAGTTTAGTGTGTGTTATCAAATAAACTTGGACACAATAGCCAAGAAATGACAGTTTGCAACATTCATGGACAAATAGTATTTTGCCATTATAGTGAGAGCAGTAATCTATTTAAAATAAACAAGGTAGCACCTGCATTATAATAATGAATAGAAGAACACCAAACAAGCACATTAAAATGTAAATATAAATATTGCAAAGAATCTTAGCATACAAGTTCTGTCATTCACAATTTAATGGTTTTACAATAGAATTAGTGAAAGTTATCTTCAAAGATTTATTTTTAACAACTTGTTTTGATGTCATAATGTAACCATTGTCTACATTGGTTAGAAGCATCTTTAATATTAACTCAAAATTATAGATTTTTTTCAATTAAAACTAATGAATATCTTACAATATTTGTCTTTAATTTATATTTACATATTGTATTCTTCTCCTCACAACAGGCTGATAAAAGGATTACAATGAAATTTCAAAGCTGACATATGGCCACTTGGTGTATATCAGTTTTAGCTAAAGTGAATGTAAAGGGGATCACTTCAGTCCAATCGTTACGGACAGCAGTTTGTCTAATCAGATTGCAAATTAAGTTTGATCACATTCCAGCTTAATCCACTCTCAGTGCCCTATTTACACCACTAAATCAAACCCTGGAAACTGCAGGTGCTGCTTTACAGTCATTACACCCAAGGGGCAAAGGCTTTGTAATAAATAGCAAATAAATTGAAGTGCTGAGAAAGAAATCATCTGACTTGCAAGCTACAGGGCATTTCTAATTATCCCACAGTTTAGCTGGAATTTGTCATTGCCTCGACTCAGCAGAGTCTTTTTTAACAGCTGCTGAATGAGGCTGATGTCTTGCTTGTTTGATTTAATTGAAGTACTGACAAATGCTTGTTGTACTGGTGCTTTGCTTCCTCGGTTATTTGGGTTGCACCAAAAGACATTAAAAAAATCCTCCTCCCACTCCCCCCTACACAACCAACCACTGGCAGCCTGTTGCAAAAGTATCAGATATACATAGCATTCGATGTTTCAGCTGTTTTCCTAGCATTCTCCAGAGGAAATCACAAATAACTGTCAACACCATGCCTCATTTATTTCAATTATAGTTAAGAGGGCTTCAAGAGCTGACTACATGGCCAAGACAGTTATGAACATTTGTGTAATGGGATGCCTATGTGGACATAAAGCATGTTCTATTTTCTATATTTTGTGCAGTTTTATATTGGATATTCTCTTTCCTTTCGATGCCAGACTAATCAACATAAATGTCAATTATGACGGTTCAGAAATGTGGTTGCATTTTCAAAATGTTGTGAAGATTCTGTGCCTTTAAGAAATGTATTTGAGTCATATATCTTGTGCAGGATTTTTTTACATTCTGTTCTAATCAGTGCCACTAAGTCTGTAACTGGCATTCTGTGTTGTTACTTCAGCAGCATAATTGCTCTTAATTGCTAGAATGTTTGTTTTAATCTGAACTAATGCTGCTCTGTTATTTTAGTGATTTCCTTTGGAGTTTTGAGAGTAGGATTTGATTAGGTTGATGACAGGCAAATCAAGTGACTAGGTGGAGCTAGGCATATACAGAGCACTCAAGTTTAGCCTGCTGTTTAGGATCCTTTGAGATCGATCGCTTTCTCTGGATTTAGAGACTGGAATCTGTCAGGAAATAAGTCTCTTTCTCTGAGATTCTGCTGTTTGGGAATGCATCTTTCTCTGGAGGTTGCTGTATGAGAATTAGAAGATAGGTGTCTGTTTTGATCTCTATCTGCAATGTTAAAAGACTAGAAATCTAGCATCCACATGAGCATGTTGGTTTGTTTGTGCGAGTTGGTTCTGAAAAAGGGATTTATGTCTTTGGGGCATGTTGCTTATATTGGAACCATTGAGATTACTAGTTGCTATGAATTATGCTTTGTCATGTTTAAATATTTTAATTGGTAAATGTTATGCTAATTCCTTTTGCTTTTTTTTTTAAGTAAAATTTGTTTTGATGAACGCTTCTTAGTGGGTCAATTGAATCGTATCTGGAGTGAAATACCTTATGCTCACTCTAATGTCAAAATCAAAAGGAAAAGTTAAAATCTAGGCTAACTTCATAATATATCTTGGAAATTGTGATCTGCTCCCTAACAAGATAACATTCTGAATGACTTCAATAATTGAACTGAGATGCAAAATAGTATTTCTCCATCCAATAATTGCAATAGTAAATATATTTTTATAGGCAATATCTTGTCAAGTTGCACCAGCATTATTTCTCAAGCTGGTTCTATGTCGCAGTAGTGTTCTACTGGTGCCATTGGCTCTTAACAAGTAAGCCACCTGCAACCACGAGCATCACTAAAGCTCCAGTTTCCTCCCACATTCCAAAGATGTGCAGGTTAAATAGGTTGGCCATGCTAAATTGCCCCTTAGTGACCCAAGATGTGTAGTTTAGGGGATTAGTGAGGAAAATAAACAGTTTATGGACCTGCATAAGATAAAAAGGTAGGTTAGTGCAGACTCGAAGGGCCAAATGTTCCCCTACTGCACTTCAGGGATTCTATTCTATGATCTAGGCAAATGGACCAAATACATTAAACGCAGTGACGAGGGTTTATTTGGCTTGCTATCCATTGACAGTTATGAATCTGATCATTTGTGTGATTCTAGATTATAACTGTGGCAGAATAAAAGTTCTCATCGTTAGTATCAACCCATCCCAGAAGGTATAATCTCTGGAACTTCCAGAGAAGGAGACTCCCTCCATCAGAAACCATTGTGCAAACAAGATAGGTGGATACCATGGTATACACTATTTTACTGTCCTCCTAGAAGACTATCCTGAGCAGCTGGTCATTTTCCACTCTTCCTGTTTTTGTGCTTCTTGTTCTACTCTCGGTGGGAAAATTCTGGAGTCCATTATTAAAGATTTTTTAGCAGATTACTTAGTAAACAGTGGTAGAATTGGATAGAGTCTGCATGAATTCACGAAATGAGAATTATGCTTGACAAATCTATTGGAGTTCTTTGAGCATGTAAATAGTAGACTTGATGAGGAAGAGTCAGTGGATATGGTTTATTTGGACATTTCAGTGTGCTTTCAACAAGTCCCACATAAGAGATTAGTGTATAAAATTAAAGTGCACTAGATTGGAGTAAAGTTTTGAGATGGCTAGAAAATGAATTGGCAGACAGGAAACCGAGTAGGAATAAATAGGTCATTTTCCAAATGGCAGGCAATGTCTAATAGTTGTCAGGAGGATGCAGATTGTGCTCCAATCCAAAGATGTGCGGGTTAGGTTGATTGGCCATGCTAAATTGACCCTAGTGTCAAGGAGGTCAGCAAAGTAAATGCATAGGGTTACAGGAATAGGGCCTGGGTGGGATTGTGGTTGGTACAGACCCAATGGGACAAATGGCTTCCTGAACTGTAGGGATTCTATAATTCTGTGATTTGTACAAGTTGAGTGAGTGGGCAAATGCATGGCAGATGCAGTTTCGGATCTGAAGAACCCTCTATGAAAGACATTTCCATTTTTCTGCTCTAGTTCTTTTGCCAACTATTTTAAATCTAGGGGTTGGTTTATTTTCTGACTTGTAATTTTTGTATTTTATTCTCCTTCCTCTTTCTCTTTTTCTAATTTCATTTCATTTTAAATGCTGATCTTCTGTAATATCTTTCAGCTCTGAAGGAAGGTTTATACCGGAAATGTCAACTGGTTATGCTGTCTTGACAGATGCTGCCTGACCTGATGAATGTCTCCAGGGTTTTCCGTTTTAATGTTAAATATCCAGCATCTATAATATTTTGGTTTAAGTTCAGCTTGATCAACTAGGTGTTTTTCAAGAATTTTTAAGGAGGAGGTACCAAGGTAAAAGCACTTAATCCACTGTAAATTCATTCGAGTGGAATCGGGTCTCTAAAGGCACAGCTTCTTTTGTTCCTCCTGCACGTATTCCTTCAGCAACATTGCACACAGACCTGTGGTCAGCTTCTACATGTACACTGATCACATTTCTCAACACCTTGATTGCCTGTGTTGTGAAAATATGTGTACAATACCCAGTCATGAACCAGTTATCTTCATTTGCAATATATTGTAAAGACTGAAACTACCGTCCACAGGTCCCCTTGTTTCGTTCTCTCGGGCAGAAATAAATCTTAGTTCCTTGCAGAACCAGGGACTGAGCCTCATGTCCCCATGCCCTCTCCCTCACAAACGTTGTTTCTTTTCTCATCTACACAGTGCCCACCTTTCCACCTCCCTTACCCATCCAATCATTTAGGCATTAATGAATGGCTTTGTGATCCTCAGATTTGACTACTCCAAATCTATCTCTTCCCACCCTCCATCAACTCCAATTTATCCAAAACTCTACATTGTATGTACAAGACTAAATGCTGCTTCCTCAACAGTGTTTTTATTTTAAATACATCATACAATTACAAATTGTTATAAATACTTTGTCTTGATACCTCAGCCTTCAGAACCACCTAAACTTCCATATCTTTTAATATGATAAGCATTCCTGAATGCAAATAAGCTGCTCCATTAGCCTAAGTAACAGTGATTAATTTCAAAAGTAATCAACGAGTTACGATTGCTTAAACAATGTCCTAAGGAGTTGTTTCTCAGTTTACAAATTTATTGCTACAACATTATGTGTTAGTGAGGTTAAAGTGAGAGCAGATGCTGTAATCAGCTGGTGTTATAGGTAACCTGTGTTCAGCTTAGATTAGAATGTACATCTTACGTTAGACGAGTAGCCATGATATGGAGATACCAGTGTTTGACTGGTATGGGCACAATAAGAACATCAGTCTCAGAACACCAGATTAGAGTCCAGCTGGTTTATTTGGTAGTACGAGCTTTCAGGGCGTTGCTCCTTCATCAGGTGAGTGAAAAGTTGGGTTCATAAACAGGGCGTATATAGACACAGACTCAATTGTAAGATAATGGTTGGAACGCAAGTCTTAACAGGTCACAGAGTCATAGAGATTTACAGCATGGAAACAGGCCACTCGGCCCCACTTGTCCTTGCTACTCTTTTTTTAAACCCTGAATCTAGTCCCAATTGCCTGCATTTGGCCCTTATCCCTCTATACCCATCTTATCCACGTAACTGTCTAAATGCTTTTTAAAAGACAAAATTGAACACGCCTCTACCACTATCTCTGGCAACTTGTTCCAGACGCTTAGTATCCATTGAAAAAATTGCCCTTCTAGACACTTTTGTATCTCTCCCCCTCTCACCATAAACCTATGCCTTCTAGTTTTAGATTCCCCTACCTTTGGGAAAATATATTGACTAGCTGATCTATGCCTCTCATTATTTTATAGGCCTCTATAAGATCACCCCTCAGCCTTCTACACTCCAGAGAAAAAAGTCCCAGTTTATCCAGCATCTCCTTATAACTCAAGCCATCAAGTCCCGGTAGCATCCGAGTAAATCTCTTCTGCACTCTTTCTAGTTTAATACTATCCTTTCTATAATAGGGTGACCAGAACTACACACAGTATTCCAAGTGTGGCCTTACCAGTGTCTTGTAAAACTTCAACCAGACGTCCAACTCGTGTATTCAATGTTCTGATCAAATAAACCAAGCATGCTGAATGCCTTCTTCACCACCCTGTCCACCTGTGACTCCACTTTCAAGGAACTATGAACATATACCCCTAGATCTTTGTTCTCCCCAGTGCCCTAACATTAAGTCCTGCCCTGATTCAATCTATCAAAATGCATCACCTAGCATTTAACTAAATTAAACTCCATCTGCCAGTTGTCATCCCACTGGCCCAGTTAATCAAGATCCCGTTGCAATCCAAGATAACTTCCTTCATTGCCACCAATCTTGGTGTCATCTGCAAACTTATTTACCATGCTTCTTATACTCTCATCTAAATCATTAATATAAATGACAAAACAGTGGACTCAACACTGATTCCTGAGGCACACTGCTGGTCACAGGCCTCCAGTTTGAAAAACAACCTTCTATAACCACCTGTCATCAAGCCAATTTTGTATTAATTTAGCTACTTCACCCTGGATCCTGTGAGATTTAATCTTGTGCAACAACCTACCTACCATGCAGTAACTTGTCAAAGAACTTGCTAAAGTCCATGTAGGCAACATTAACTGCACTGCCCTCATCTACTTCCTTGGTTACCCCTTCAAAAAACTCAATCAAATTTGTGAGACATGATTTTCCACTCTCAAAGCCATGCTGACTGTCCCTAATCAGTCCTTGCATCTCTAAATGCCTGTAGATCCTGTCTCTCAAGATACCTTCCAACAACTTACCCACCACAGATGTGAGGCTCACTGGCCTGTATTTCCCAGGCTTTTCCCTGTAGTCCTTTTTAAACAAAGGCACAACATTTTCCACCCTCCAATCTTCAGGCACCTCACCTGTGACTAGCGATGATTCAAATATCTCTGTGGGAGGCTAGGGAGGAAATTGTGGGTCCTGGGATACACTTCATCAGGTCTCAGGGATTTATCTTCTTTAAAGGTGCTGGAAGCCTTAAAGCACATCAAGTCTTTACAGGTACAGACAATGCGAGTGGAGAGAGAGGGTTAAGCACGGATTAAGGAGGTGTGAATTGTCATAAGCCAGGGCAGTTGGTAAGATTTTGCAAGACCAGGCAAAACCCAAGATCCTGGTTGAGGTCATCCTTATGTGTGGAAATTGACCATCAATTTCTGCTTGGCAATTCTGCATTGTCTTGAAGGCTGCCTTGGAGAACACTTACCCATAGATCAGAGACTGAATGCCCTTGACTGCTGAAGTATTTCCTGGCAGGTGATTATCGAGCAGTGTCCATTCATCTGTTGTAACTACTGCATGGTCTCACTGCACCATGCCTTGGGACATCCTTTCTTGCAGGGTAGACAATGTTGACCAAGTCACATGAGAATGTGCCGTGTACCTGGTGGGTGGTATCCTCATGTGATATTAGGGTGTCCATGCTGATGATCTGGCAGAGGTTGCTGTAGCAGGTTTGTGGGGTTCGTGGTTGCTGTTCTCCTGAAGGCTCAATAGTTTGCTGTGAACAATGGTCGGCTTGAGATTGCATGATTGTTTGAAGGCAAGTAGTGGGGGTGTAGCACGATGTTCATCTTCATCGATGACATGTTGAAGACTCTGAAGATGTCATAGCTTCTCCACTCTAGGGAAGTACTGGACAACGAAGGGTACACTGTCTGTGTCCTATGTTTGTCTTCTGAGGAGATTAGTGCATTTTTTTGTTTTTGCTGTGGCGCGTCAAAACTGTTGATCGATGAGTCGAGCACCATATCTTGCTCTTGCGAGGGTGTCTTTCAGTGTCTATAGGTGTCTGTTGCATTCCTCCTCATCTGATCAGATCCTGTGTATCCATAGGGGATGGCTTTAACCTGTTTAGGATGGAAACTGGAGAAGTGGAGCATTGTGAAGTTATCTGTGGGCTTGCGATACAGTGAAGTGCTGAGGTGACTGTCTTGGATGGAGATGCATGTGTCCCAGAATGCAACCAATTCTGGAGATCAGTCCATAGTGAGTCTGATGGTGAAATGGAACTTGTTAACGTTGTCATATAGTTGTTTCAGTGATTCTTTGCCATGAGTCCAAAGGAAGAAAATATCATCCATGTATTTAGTGTGCAGTGTTGTTGAATGTCCTGTGTGGTGAAGAGGTCTTGGTCGAACCTGTGCATGATGATGTTGGCATATTGAGGTGCGAATTTGTTCCCCATGGCTGTTCCGTGTGTCTGGATAATGAACTGGTTGTTGAGGGTGAAGACGCTGTGGTCCAGGATGAAACAGATGAGTTGCAGAATTGCATCTGGAGACTGGCAGTTGACAATATTGAGCACTGAGGCAGTTGCAGCAATGCTATCATCATGGGGGATGCTGGTGTAGAGTGCCGAGATATCCATTGTGACAAGGAGTGATCCTGATTCAACTGCTCCATGGGTGCTGAGTTTCTGTAAGAAGTCCTTAGTGTCATGAAGAAACTGGGGATTCCTTGTTCAATGGATATCAGGATGCCTTTGACGTAGCCAGAGAGGTTCTCACACGGTCCCATTGCCTGATAAGATGGGACGGCTGGGTGATTTGGCTTTGTGTATTTTCGGGAGATAGAGATCTCCAACGTGGTGAGTACAGGGATGAGAACACACAAGGTGCTCTGAAGGTCTGGATCAAAGATCTTAATCCATCTGAGTTAGCATGAGTGTTCTTTGGCTGGATCTGTGGGTAACTGTGTGTAGTGTTCCTGGTTGTTCAGTTGTCGACACACTACTTGGCAGTAATCCATTCTATTCAGCATGATGGTGGCTCCTCCTTTGTCTGCTGGTTTGATGACAATGTTGCGATTGGTCTTGAGAGCATGGATGGCATTGCATTGTGCTTGGGTGATGTTCAGGGCTGTCTTGAGTGCGGCTGATGAATCTGGCATTGACACATCTGACAGCTTGGGCAATTCAACTCATTGCTCTCCCATTGCTGCACTGCAGATCTCTGACTGTTCTGGTTCATTGGCTGGTTCATTTGAGTCCGCTATTGGCCTCTTGGGGTTTGTGGAATAACTCCCCCCAAACAGCGTACAACAAAAAACCGCACCAACCTCCTCAGAAGACTGACACGGCCAACGGAGTGCGTTTCGTTGTCTGGTATTTCCCCAGAGCAGAGAAGCTATGACATTGATGACTTGAAGACTCCGAAGATGAAGACTAACATCTCGCCAAGACCATCCCCACACCCCTACTACTTACTTTCAAACAATCACACAACCTCAAGCAGACATTGTTTGCAGCAAATTACCCAGCCTTCAGGAGAACAGTGACCACAACATCACTCTACTGTGCCACAGCAACCTCTGCAAGACATGCCGGATCATCGACATGGATGCCATCTCATGTGAGGACACCACCCACCAGCTACACAGTACATACTTATGCAACTCGGCCAACGTTGTCTACCTGATACGCTGCAGGAAAGGGTGTCCTGAGGCATGGTACATCAGCGAGACCATGCAGACACTACGACAATGGATGAATGAACACCGCTCAAAAATTACCAGGCAGGAGTGTTCCCTTCCTGTAGGGCAACATCTTCAGTAGTCAAGGGCATTCAGCCTCTGACCTTCAGGTAAGTGGCCTTCAAGGCACACACAATGCAGAAGCACCTAGCAGAAATGGATAGCCAAGTTCTGCACACATGAGGACAGCCTTAACCGGAATCTTGGACCCATGTCACATTGCGTGTAACCCCCACAATTTGCCTGGGCTTGTAAAAAAAAATCTCACTAACTGTCCTGGCTTGAGACAGTTCACACCTCTTTTGATCTGTCATTATCCTCTCCCCATGCACATTGACTCACATTTCAACCATTATCTTGCAACTGAGTCTGTGCCTATACATGCCCTGTTTGTGAACCCAACTCTCCGCTCACCGGAGGAAGGAACAGGACTCCAAAAACTCATGCTGCCAAATAAACCTGCTGGCCTTTTACCTGGTGTTGTGAGACTTCTTACTATTAGACAAGTAGCTCAAATGCCCAGACCTGTGTGCACCTGAATTTCTTGTTTAAAGTCTTTCCACAGCTGGTTGATGACATCTCCATTTCTACTGGTATGGGCCCAGCATTGGATTGGGTGGTGTTCTAGACAGTGTAGGAAATAGTATTGTATATGTGAGAGGTCTCTTAGCTCCTCTTGAAGAACGTTATGCCAGAGACATTTCAAAGTCAGAAATCAATGTTTAACTGCAAAATAAACCTTTTATAGAAACATCCAAAATAGGAACAAAGCTAGGCTATTTAACCTATTGAGCCTCAAGCTGATGGAGGCTCGAAGGGGTGCAGGCTCCAAAGGCAGAACTGCCTGCTCCTGCACCTATTTTCTAAACTCCTCCATTCAAGAAGATCATGGTTGATCTGTCTGTGTTTTGAATTCTACAATTTTAATTAATTAATTTAATTAAGGAGATGTAGGCTGTCCAGGTATAAACTGAAACAAAAGCTCATGATATATCCTGATGACGTAGCTATCAAGGCATGTGACCTATTCTTAAAGAAATCATGCAACTATTTAAATATGTAACACATGCAACCCTCTGAGGGAAATAAACTCACCTCATCTCTGCCCTATAAGGGTGTCCTCTATTTTAAAATAGTGCCAATAGTTTTGGAAACACACTTTCCAGAACCACCTTGTCAAGACCATTCAGGATCTTGAAACAAGCCCAGCCTGTCTGAACTTCCCTTATAAGACCACCCATTCAATCTAATAAACCTTCTCTGAATCAACACCAATGTTTTTACATTGCACAGTGGCATAGTGGTTAACATTGCTGCCTCGCAGCAGCAGGGACCCGGTTCAATTCCTGGCTCAGGTTACTGCCTATGTAGAGTCTGCACATTTCCTCCTGTGTCTGCGTGGATTTCCTCCGGGTGCTCCAGTTTCCTCCCAAAGTCCAAAAGATGTGCTAGTTAGGTGCATTGGCCAAGCTAAATTCTCTGTCAGTGTATCTGAACAGGCATTGGAGTATGGCAACTAGGGGATTTTCACAGTAACTTCATTGCAGTGTTAATGTAAGCCTACTTGTGGCTAATAAATAAAGCTTTAACTTCAAAAATTTTTAAATCCTTTCTTAAATAAGATCAAAACTACACACAGAATTCAAAATGCAATCTCACCAATGCCATGTATACTTAAAATATAATATTTTTCTTTGGTTTATTTCCCCTCAATAAAGGGTAGCCAGCATTCCATTAGCTCCTTGATTGTTTGCTGTAGCTGCGTACCAACTTTTCACGAGGCATGCACAAGAATACTATATCCCTCTGCACCTCAGAATTCTGCTTTTCTTTTCTCTCCATTTAAGTGATACCGTACATCTTTAATCTTGACATTTTCTCATTATAGTCCATCTGCCAAATTTTTGCCCATTTACTCAATCTATCTATAACCATCTTCAACTTCCATGGGTGAAATTTTATGACCTCGCTCAATCCAAGACCAGAAAATCCCACCCAGGGTCAACAGACATTTCCATTGTCCGCCCCTCACCTGCTCCGATTCCATGGCGGGCAGGGTGGTAAAATTTCAGCCTATATATCTTCTTTGTGACTTATTTCCTACCAATCCTTGTGTCAGTTCAATCATTTTGTTGTGCCTTTACTCTGAGGTCATTAATCCTGTCACACTACGCAATAGTAAATCTCATATTACCTGCTCTCTGGTTGACTCCAGAATGTGTTGATATAAGGAACTATCTCGAAAGATATCCTACAAACTCCTCATCCAGGCTAATCTGAATTTTCCAGGCTACATATTGATTAAATTGAGCCATGGTTATTGCCGTCTCTTTATCACAAGCATATATTTCTACTTTGATCTATATTGTCATTATTGTTAAGGACCTGCAGATCATTTCCTGATGGAGGTTTACAAGCTTATGAGTGGCAAGGACAGAGTGGATAGTCAGATGCTCTTTCCAAGAGTAAAGAAGTCAAATACTGGGGGCATAGGTTTGAGAAGCGTGGGGAAAAGTTTAGAGGAGATGTGCGAGTCAAGATTTTTTTTTAAACAGAGAGGGTGGTGAATGTTTGGAACGTGCTGCACACGCATCTCCATCAAGAATGGTCACCTCAGCACTTCACTGTAGTGCAAACCAATGGATAACCTCACAATGCTCCACTTCTCCAGCTTCCATCCTAAACACGTTAAAGAAGCCATCCTCTACGGATAAGCCCTCTGAATATACAGGATCTGCTCAGATGAGGAGGATTGCAACAGACACCTCCAGACACTGAAAGATGCCCTCATAAGAACAGGATATGGTGCTCGACTCATCGATCAACAGTTCTGATGCGCCACAGTGAAAAACCACACCAATCTCGTCAGAAGACGAGCACGGGACACGGTGGACAGTGTACCCTTTGTTGTCCAGTACTTCCCCGGAGCGGAGAAGCTATGACACCTTCTCTGGAGCCTTCATGTCATTGTTGAAGATGAACATCTCGTCAAGGCCATCCTCACACCCTCGCCTCTTGCCTTGAAACAACTGCATACTCTTTGCAACAACAAAAACAACGTTGGCCAAGTATATTTCTACTTTGATCTATATTGTCATTATTGTTAAGGACCTGCAGATCATTTCCACTAGAGACTTCTGTCCCCAACTATTCCTCTGTCCAAACAGATTCTACATCCTGATCTCCTGAACAAAAGTTATGTCCAACTATCATACCAATGCCATCAATTAAATAAATCAAATCGGTGCTACCCATCCACCTAGCCATCTATTCTTCTTGAATATCATATACCCCCTAATATTGAGGCCCCAATCCTTGTCACTCATTACATATCCATAATGACTGTCTGATTATATTTATTTACTTCAACATGTGCTATCAATTCACTTACTTTAATAGGAATGCTATATGCATTCAGGTACGGAGCCTTTTTTAGTGTTATCCTTGTAATATCTAGTGTTCATTATTGGTGTATTCTTAGTTTTGTTTCTCTGTCCCTCCCTGCCACTTCCTGTCCCTCATTTCCCGTATTACTTTTTCCTTCTCTTTTTGTTTCACTCTTTGATATACTATAGTTTTCCACATTTGATCCCTTATTAGTTTAAAACCCCCTCTACTTCCTTTCTTATGCGCACCAGCACAGATGTTACTTGTCCCAATCACACAACCCCCACTTTCCACAATACTGGTCCTAGTGCCCACTAAACTGGAACCCACTTCTCCCACACCAGTCTTTGAACCAGATAATTATCTATCTGATTTTATGTACCCTATGCCAATTTGCACCTAGTTTTGCTTTTAAATTTAATGCCTAGCCACTCATGCTCTTGATGCAGAACCTCTTGCTGATGTTTCCTGCATGGACCGTGAATGGATCCTTCCCCTCCCACTGCAGGTTCTGCTCCAGTCTAAGCAGATGTCCCAAATCCTGGCACTGGCAGGCAGGATGTGGAGATGCTGGCATTGGACTGGGGCAAACCCAGTAAGAAGTTTCTCAACACCAGGTTAAAGTCCAACAGGTTTAGTTGGTAGCAAAATCCACTAGCTTTTGGAGCACTGCTCCTTCATCAGGTAAGTGGGAGATCTGTTCACAGACAGGGCATATAAAGACACAAACTTAACTTACAAAATAATGGTTGGAATGTGAGTCTACAAAGGTAATCAAGACTCAAAGATACAGATAATGTGAGTGGAGACAGCATTAAGCACATGTTAAGGAGATGTGTATTGTCTCCAGACAGGGCAGTTAGTGAGATTTTGCAAGCCCAGGCAAGTTGTGGCAATTTATAGATAGCGTGACATGAACCTACGATCCCGGCTGAGGCCGTCCTCATGTGTGGGGAACTTGGCTTTCAGTGTCTGCTCAGTGACTCTGAGCTGTCGTGTGTCGTTAAGGTCACTTTGGAGAACACTTACCCAAAGATCAGAGGCCAAAATGTCCATGACCACTGAAGTGTGCCCCAGCAGGAAGAGAAGACTTTTGCCTGGTGATTGTCAAACGGTGTCCATTCATCCGTTGTCGTAGCGTCTGCATGGTCTCCCCAATGTACCTTGTCTCGGGACATCCTTTCCTGCAGCATATCAGGTAGACAACGTTGGCCAAGTTGCAAGAGTATTTTGTTGTTGCAAAGAGTATGCAGTTGTTTCAAGGCAAGAGGCGAGGGTGTGGGGATGGCCTTGACGAGATGTTCATCTTCAACAATGACATGAAGGCTCCAGAGAAGGTGTCATAGCTTCTCCGCTCCGGGGAAGTACTGGACAACAAAGGGTACACTGTCCACCGTGTCCCGTGCTCGTCTTCTGACGAGATTGGTGTGGTTTTTCACTGTGGCGCATCAGAACTGTTGATCGATGAGTCGAGCACCATATCCTGTTCTTATGAGGGCATCTTTCAGTGTCTGGAGGTGTCTGTTGCAATCCTCCTCATCTGAGCAGATCCTGTATATTCAGAGGGCTTATCCGTAGAGGATGGCTTCTTTAACGTGTTTAGGATGGAAGCTGGAGAAGTGGAGCATTGTGAGGTTATCCATTGGTTTGCACTACAGTGAAGTGCTGAGGTGACCATTCTTGATGGAGATGCGTGTGCAGCACGTTCCAAACATTCACCACCCTCTCTGTTTAAAAAAAAATCTTGACTCGCACATCTCCTCTAAACTTTTCCCCACGCTTCTCAAACCTATGCCCCCAGTATTTGACTTCTTTACTCTTGGAAAGAGCATCTGACTATCCACTCTGTCCTTGCCACTCATAAGCTTGTAAACCTCCATCAGGTCACACCTCAACCTCCCTTGGTTCCAGTGAGAACAA
Source organism: Carcharhinus amblyrhynchos (assembly GCF_965287045.1). Taxonomy (NCBI): domain Eukaryota; kingdom Metazoa; phylum Chordata; class Chondrichthyes; order Carcharhiniformes; family Carcharhinidae; genus Carcharhinus; species Carcharhinus amblyrhynchos. Next base: position 27,337,256 of record NC_137333.1, read on the forward strand.
ATTGAGTTTATCCAACCTCTTGTCATAGCTAATGCCCTCATGAGGCATGAGTTGGCCAAGAATTCTCAATGCAGAGCAGCTGGGGCAGGGTCCGCTCTACTCCTCCTCCAGGAGAAGGTTTCCCACCAAGGTCACCACCTTCATCTGGGATGCAATGCCAGCTCGCTGCAAAAGAGAATGGGGCAGCAGTGTTGCAAGAAAGCAATCAATCTTCTTTGTTTAGCAAGGGTAAATAAGCCTCACTCAGCAAACACCTGTAAAGAGACCCTCCTCGCCCCTCCCCCCCCGCATTCGCTGTGATGATCCTCATACTACAGCTCCCATTCAAAGTTATTTATTAATAACAAGTAAGGCTTACATTAACATTGCAATGAGGTTACTGTGAAATTCCCCTAATCATCACATCCTGGCTCCTGTTCAGGTCAATGTACCTAACTCATGCCTGCCAAACTTCCTCATCTTAAATGTCAAGACTCCTGCCTACACTCTCCTTATCTATGCCATTACAGGACAAACTGAACCACAACAAGTATCAAGAAGTATGCCCAGCAAGAGGAACGCCAGAGCTCAAAACCCTCACACCATTTGAAGAGGGAGCCCTTGAGCTGTCCGGGAAGGAGAAACAGCATGCCTGTGGTGATAGTGAAGTGAGGGTATCAGACGACATGAGAATTCCCCAGCCACATTGTCATTTTCCAAGTCTCAACTGAGAAATCAGCATCTCCTCATTTATCCACTGTGATGCTCTAAGATCATCTCCCTTTCCTTGCAGGCAAAGCAACAGAATGGTTGAACTATCCTCCTGCCCCGGACCAAATGGACATGAGCAGCTTCGAAGGCGACTTCTCAGACCACATTGATAAAGAGACATCACAGGATCACGCTTACATATAGATAGACCTGTTGTAAATGATGCTGACATGTCATCACGCTGGAACCAGTTGAATATTTAATACGGCCTCAATATCTGGCATGAGATAATATGCTGATGCGTTCAAACCAGGATCTTGCCCTTCCCTGGCTTGTTCCACATCACTTCACCGGCAAGGTTAGTTCAAAATCTGGAAACTTGATCTCACCGGTGAGATTCATGTTTTTTAAATACTCTGCATCCTGAGTGAGGCCTCGCTGCCATTGACACACATGGAGAGAGTGGGCTTAAGATCCCACCCATTATGCATCAATGATTTGAATGAGAACCAAAAGTAATTTTCCAAATTTGCTGACAACACAAAACTTGGTGGAAATATAAGTGATGAGGAGGATGTTAAGAAGATGGTACGATGGTTAGCACTGCTATTCACAGCTCTAAAGGCCTGGATTCAATTCTGGCCTTGGGTGACTGTCTGTGTGGAGTTTGTATACTCTTCATGTATCTGCATGTGTTTCTTCTGGGTGCTCCAGTTTCCTCCCACAGTCCAAAGATGTGCAGGTTAGATGGATTGGCCTTGCTATATTGCTCCTTAGCGTCCTCAGATGTGTAGGTTAGTTGGATTAGCCTTGGTAAATGGATGAGGTTACAGGGTTAGGGTGGGGGGAGGAACTGGATAAGAAACTCTGTCAGACAGTACGTGTAGACCTGATGGGCCAAAAAGCCTCTTCTGCACTGTAGCAATCTATGATTCTGTTCTGTGATAAGTGACTATGATAAGTTGAGTGAGTGGGCAAATACATGGTAGATGCAACGTAACATGAATAAATGTGAAGGTTCCAATTCAGATGGAGATTTAATATGGCAGAGCATTATTTAAATTGTGACTGGAAAATGTTGGTGTAAGAAAGGGCCTGAATGTTCCAGTACACCAGTCTCTGAAAGCAAGCTTCCAGGTGGAGCATGCAGTTAGGAAGGCAAATGGTATGCTGGCCTTCATTGCAAGAGGACCTTGAGGACAGACGCAAGAATGTATAATTGCAGCTGTGCAGGGCCTTGGTGTGATCAAGTATTGAGTTCAGTTTTGATCTCCTTACCTGAGAACCTGCGTACTTGCCTGAGAGGGACAACAGCAAATGGTCACCAGACTGATTTCTGGAATGGCAGGATAGTGATATAAGGAGAGATTGGATTAACTGGGCATGTGTTCACTGGAATTTAGAAGAATAAGAGGAAATCTAATTGAAATGTACAGAATTTTGGCAGGACTGGGCAGACTGGATGCAGGGATGTTGTTTCCTCTGGTTGATGGAAACAAGGGATACAGTCTCTGGATATGGGGTATACCATTTAGGACTGAGATGAGAAGAAACACCTTCACTCAGAGGGTGTTAAATCTGTTGAATTCTCTTCCACAGAAGGTGGTGGGGTCAGGTAACTGAATATACTTAAGAAGGAAATCAAAGATTTGTAGACTCTAAAGGTGTTAATGGGTCTGAGGAGAGTTCAGGAGGATAATGTTGAAATGTAGGATCAGCTATGATCATGAATTGTGGAGAAGGCTTGAAGAGCCAAATGACCTACTCTTGTTTCTATTTTCTGTGTTTTGTTGTTTCCTGACCACTGACCATTTAAGAGGTGTGACTGCCTCCTGATACAAAGCATCTAGGTAAATTCCCCCCTTCCTGATGTGTCACAGTTTGTGCAGCTCAATGAACCTGAGTCACAGTTCCTTGAGCTGCAGACATGTTTACCCTGGATCTCAGTGGTATCCATCGAGCCCCCACATACTGCAGCCTTTTCTACCAGATCCCCTTGGAACATACTTCCTCTTTCCATCTCACTTCCATTGCCTCCACTCTGCACAGGTCACCAATAAAAAATCCAGCAGACTTGTCCTTGAATGAACATAGAGGTGGTTATGCACTCAATGAAAAAGGAGAAGAATCAGGCTATAGGACTAGAATTATCTTTTACTCTGTCAGTGGATCAGAACTCCAACTAGAATGGGAAAACAAAGGCATGCTCGAATTACAAGGCTTTAATGAACACTTGCTGGCCCTTGAAAACCTCACAAACTGCCGATGGTTGGAGCTGCTTGGCAATTGCAGGCCCTACCGTAGTCCAGCAGTGTCAGACTCGGGGACACCACACTCCTTTTTACTGCACTAGCTGCTGTAAAGCTAGTGCAGTAAAAAGGTTTAAAGGGCCCAATGAATTTGGCATTGGGAGAAATTAAATATCCAAGGATGGGCTTTGAGTGAACAAGAGGGTGGGAGGTCATGGGAGGAGGCCAGAGATTAAGATGTGGGTCAGAGATCAGAGTCGGTTGTCAGAGGTCATCCAGGCTGATTGCTAATTGGACTCTATTCCAACCCTTTCTGAAAAGTCCAGAATTTCTGATACAACTTGAAAAGGATGGAGACTTGAGGTAATTAGTCATGTTATTCTGACCTTTGTATCTGAATAATGGACATTGGGAAAGTGTGGGGCAGAAATCAGGAAAACTAACAACTCGATATTGCATTTTTAACTAAGAAAACATACTGTTCACCATATCAAACGATTAAAGTTGTAAATGTCAGGGCAGTGAAAATCTGAACTTTCACCATGATTATAGTGGGAGTCTGTGAACTCCAGAGAATTCCACCAGTCTACCGGCGGCACAGTGCCGCAGTGGTTAGCACTGCTGCTTCGCAGCATCAGGGACCTGAGTTCAATTCCGACCTTGGGTCAATGTCTATGTGGAGTTTGTTCATTCTCCCTGTATTTGCTTAAGTTTTCTCTGGGTGCTCCAGTTTCCTCCCACAGTCCAAAGATGTGCGGGTTAGGTTGATTGGACATGATATATTGCCCCTTGGTGTCAGAGGATTAGAGGGTAAATATGTGGGGCTACAGGGATAGAACTTGGGTGGGACTGTGGTTGGTGCAGACTTGATGAGCCGAATGGCCTCCTTCTGCACCGTAGGGATTCAATGGATTTACAGCAGGAAACCAATCAAACTAATTACAGTTTCAGCAACAATTTTAAACATTTAAACAAAAGGACTGATTAGAGCATCAAAGGTTTAAAGACTAAGAGCTCCTGCTAAACTAGTTAACTGAGAAATTGAGATCAGCGCTGGAGTTTACTTAATGTTTAGCCAACATATCAGTAAAATGCACAAAATATGAAACCCTGGGTAAAAAATGCATGAAGTACATTGGTGTGAAATGTCACAATTACATAATGAACATTAGAAATTACTGTAGTGTTTTAAACTATTATTGCAAGAGTATTTCTATGTTAAGATTTGCATTTAACCTGGTTTGAGTGACTCACATTGGATTTACTGGATGTTTGTGTTCCATTCCCAACTTACAGCACTATATTCACAATGAAAAACCTCTAAAAATTCTCACATCTTTATGATGTATTTATTATCTGAGGACTCAAATAGAATGAAGAAACAGAACTCTTATCACTTATAACTATGATTGCATCTCATTTGTTTAATTTGATATTTCTAAATCTTACCATTGAGCCTTTTGAGCAGTTCAAATTGTGATAGATCTTCAAATGATAATTTAATGCCGTGACTACATTCAAAGATTTGACAGTCCAAATGAGCTGTTACCTCACCTTTTATTTTGTATTTTTAAAGACACCTAATTAACATAATGCAGACAATGGAATAGTGGAGCTACGCTTCAGGTCTTTGCTATCTTTTGTTTCCTGTTATTGTACTAAATTATTTAATTGGGCCTCTCTAATTGTGTGCAGACATAGAACAACCCACAACCTTTTGAGAGAAACCCTACAAAGTAATGCAGTATCAAATTCAGTTTCCATCTAAAGTGCTTGGTTCTGAAAAGCCATTACAGTTGCTGGCAAATAATGAAGATGTACTTTGAGCAAAGTGGTGGTCGTAGGGACATTATGTTCTGCAATAAAAACCCTATTCATGTGGAACAATGGAAGCGTGGTGAGGCAGTGGCTGTATATGGATGGGAGATAAATCAAAATGAGTAAGAGAGTTGCAGAAGAAAAATACTCTTAAACCCACTAGTTTCAAAGTAAATACTTCAAACATTGAAGCATTTCTGAGCAATTGTCACCTCACTGGTGCCAAAAAAATTCACTTCATCAGCATAGGCATCATGTTGCTGTGGATGGATTTGAGGGATTAGTTGAAGGGATCACAGTTTTAAATATGTTAGTTACTTAACAATAACATGCTGAATCAATGCTTTACTACTCGTCATAAACATATTCTGCTTTTAATGCCATAGAACTGTACTTTGGAAAGAGCATTAGCTGCAATATCTCTGTATGAAAATGCAAACAAAAAGCCTCTGAAATCCACTGTCTCACTAAATAAGATCAATTCATTGAAAATATAGCATCCAATTTCACGTTAGACCATCAGAATATTTTTAATGCTTCCTTTACCTTGAAAAGCAGTGCTTGTACAAGCCGATAATAACTGAGGTAATCCAGCAAATGTTTAGGTGGAAATAAAAGTAAAAATTGCTATTTTTCTAGATTTAACCTTGCAGTGCAGTAGACTTGCTTGATTTCATTTTCCCCTGACCCTTCTCTTGAAGCAAAATAATTATCTACAGGTGATACCTTGCCCAGCAAGAGAAAAATCCAGACATCAGTACAAAGTGTCTGTCCAGAGCCAATGCTGATGGGCAACAAGCCCAATTAATAGGCCGCCACTGGGACCACTGTCCAATTAATGAAAGCGACCTCTCCACGCTGTTGGCCCTACAGCTCAGTGGTTTCACCAATAGAATGATCATTCTTAAGGATGCAAGGGAAAGGAAAGGGTGCCTCCTTGCAGAGGCATCAACACAAATAAGTACCATTTTATTTCTGAGCCAGAGCTGGGCAGGCTCAGTAATCATAAGAGTATCCCCTCCAGAGTTACCCCTTCCTGATTAACCCTGCTGCAGCATGAGATGCCTGAGGTAGTAATTGCCATCATTATGTCCCTCTGTGAGTAAAAGAACAGCCAGAAACAAAGTCCCCCAGCCATTCCTCGACACTCCCGGAAGTCCCCCAGCCATTCCTCGACACTCCCGGAAAGTCCCCCAGCCATTCCTCGACACTCCCGGAAAGTCCCCCAGCCATTCCTCGACACTCCCGGAAAGTCCCCCAGCCATTCCTCGACACTCCCGGAAAGTCCCCCAGCCATTCCTCGACACTCCCGGAAAGTCCCCCAGCCATTCCTCGACACTCCCGGAAAGTCCCCCAGCCATTCCTCGACACTCCCGGAAAGTCCCCCAGCCATTCCTCGACACTCCCGGAAAGTCCCCCAGCCATTCCTCGACACTCCCGGAAAGTCCCCCAGCCATTCCTCGACACTCCCGGAAAGTCCCCCAGCCATTCCTCGACACTCCCGGAAAGTCCCCCAGCCATTCCTCGACACTCCCGGAAAGTCCCCCAGCCATTCCTCGACACTCCCGGAAAGTCCGGGTAATCACCTCAATGAATCAGGTTCCTAATACAGCAGGAAGGATTATTCCAATGATGGTAAAAAGACCATCAAAAGCCAACTAATTGGATTCATTGATCTCCACTTCCAGTCTTTTTGCTACCATTTTGCACGCACTCCACTCCTATCCCTTTTCAAAAGGCTGGGAAAATCCAAGCCATACATTCGTTTCTCATTTCTGCAGACGATGTGGTACCAAGGGACAAGTGGATAAATTTCTAGAGGATTTTCCTGGTCATTCACTAACTTTATTACTGTATCCCCATGCTTTCAGTGTCTCTTTTGTCAAAGTTGTGATAGATCAATGGTAGACTTCCAACTTCCAAAGTATCAACCTCAAGATTCTGTATTTGAATATGATGCTGGATAAGCAGTAATGAGCAGCAGAGTTAAGCAAAGTAACATTTTTGCTTATATCATTTAAAATAAAAACCGAAAATGATGCAACAGACAAAAGGTTGCAGCATTTACAGAGATGTCTGGATTTTGTGACAGGTAGTTATGATAGCATTTGCAGTCATTACTCCTCTGGAAACTGACAGCAAATTTGGGAGTCAATGGTTGTGCAGTTAAATGCATAAATACAGAAGTTGTTGAATGAACAGTTACATTTCCATGTAGGATGCATTATCAATTGATTAGAAATCAGTGACGAGTACTTGTCATTTTTCACTGTTAGTTTTACTGTAAAACTCTTAAAATTTACACTTTGAATGAGATGTAATTGGGTTTTAATGTCATATTATGTTCATATTTATCATTGAAAAACCTGTTTGTAGAATGCATATTTTAAAAATCCACATGGTATTAGAAAAAGAGAAACACTTGTACTTGGATATTGGGGGTTATTCTCCAGGGCTGCTAAAAAAGAGGATTAGCCTAGGTTTGATAACACAAGCATGATCCAATAGCTGCTAAAAGCTAAACAGTTAATTGTTGATAGAATCAGTTCATGCTCCATTAAGCCTGGAGCAGTTCCTCTCTTCTATATACACCTGTCTATGCCCATTTTTCAACACCTCTGTTTTCTGAGGTCTATGATCCTTCCTCGAAAGCAAATATGCTTTCTAATAGCTTTTTACATATGGGATCAATGAGGAGCTTTGAAGACAGGAAAAAAACCAAAAGATTCATAGTACTTTTTTTTCTCTTACTGTATTTTTTTTTAAAACTCTGACAACCTTCAAGATTGGATAGGCTGGGATTTTTATCTTTGAGATAAGAGGAGATGGATGGATGATTTAATTGAAGTACATAAAATAATGAGGGGGCCTTGACAGAGCGGATATGGAATGACCTACTTCTAAAGGAAAAGGAATCATCGGGGATTAAAGGGGAGTAGAGAGGAAACTATTTTAACCAGATAGTGGGAGTGGACCACGCCTTCTTAAGAACTATTCATAATATCTCAATGTAATTCATTGGCACTCTGGGACACCATGAAGACATAAGGTGCCGTGCAAATCTTTTTGTGATGGTTTTCTCATCATTTTCATCATGTATGGGCAACTGGTCACTAAGAGGAATGCAGGAGCTGGTATTGGGATAACCCTCCCTTCCTGTGTGAGGAGTGTTTGCTTCCAATGATTAGATGAGATGGAAACTCATAAGGTGTTATATGTGTTTCTCTATATCACTGTTTTATTGTATACAAGCTCAAAATCCTAGTGCACTGAGCCACTCGAATGCTCCTGCACTAGGTACAATTTCAGAACCTTTTTGAGATGCAGTTGTCATGGGGAAAACTACAGGCTTGATTCACTTAAATCACATTTTAAATGAACGTTGTGTGGAACATCAAATTCACCTTGTGATGAACAGATTTTTGGGGAGCAGTTCAGTTATAGACTTCAATGTTTTTTTTGTGTACTTGCTCCAATAGAGACCGTCAAAGGTAAATCCACACATATAACTCAAAAAAATTGGTCTCTTTAAAGATCTAAGATGAAATGCTTCCTGTATTAATGTGAGACTCGATTATTCTTCCTTCAGTTATCCTGAAAGAAGGAAAAGCAGGAAGTCTTCTTTCATGTCAACCGAACAGCTGATCGCCAATTCAGGAGCCTCACATGTCTGGCAAATTTGGCCCAGTATCAAGGGCCAGAGTCAGATAAGGACACAGTAAAAATAATAGGAATGGGACAAGAAAAGGGTTCATCATAAGATTTCGGATCTGAGCACTTGGGGTATTCAAAACAAAATGTATGAATTTGTCATGCAGATGGATAGAGGGCATAGTATTGTTCACATTATAGAGACAGTCGCAAAGGTGACCAAGGATGGGATCTAAACATTGGGGGCTGTTCAGTGTTTAGGAAGGACAGACAGGAAGGAAAAGTGGTGGAGTTGCATTGTTGATTAAAGATGATGTTGAGGAAAGGTATTAGCACAGAGGAGAGGAAACAGGGAACTATAGACCAGTGAGCCTAATGTTAAGAAACACCAAGGGGCAAAAAACATTTGTAGGGGTGGTACACAGGCCACCAAACTGTAGTGAAGATGTTGGGAATAGCATTAGACAGGAAATCAGAGATGTTTGTGTTTAAGGAACATGGGCAACTTTAATCTGCATATAGATTTGGAAGAGTCAAATCAGTAGCAGTACAATAGAAGAGAAAATTATGGAGTGCACATGAGATGGTTTTCTGAACCAATACTGGAATCAATAAGAGAACAGGCCATCTTGGATTGAGTATTGTGCAATGAGAAAGGATTAGTTGGCAATCTATTACGAGAGAATCCTTGGGGAAGAGTGACCATAATGTGATAGAATTCTTTGTCAAGTGACGTGGTTGATTCTGAGACAAGGTTCTGAATCTCAATAAAGGTAACTGATATGAGACATGAATCGGCTATGATTGTCTTTTCTTTCAGTAATGTTCCCCAATCAATGGACAGGCAATGGCAGGCATCTGAGGAACAAATAGATGAACCCCAACTTGTTTCTGTTTAGCACAAGAACAGGAAGGGAACTGTGACCAAACCATGGCTGACAAGGGAAATTAGAGATAGTATTCGATTCAAAGACAATGCGCACAAATTGGCAAGAAAAAGTAATGGACTTGAGGATTGGGACCAGTTTAAGATTCAAAGAACAAAGAACAAAGAACAAAAACAGCCCGGGAAACAGGCCCTTCGGCCCAATGAGCCCGCGTCACCCTTTTAATATTACCAGTCCCCCCCCCCTCCACCCATGACCCTATCTAATGTTTAATGGCCATCCATATTGAGGGAAACTAATTTAGGGACAATTTATTACTTCCAATCAGCCGAAGAGCACATCTTTGGGGTGTGGGAGGAAACCGGAGCACCCGGAGAAAACCCACGCAAGCATGGGGAGAATGCACAAACTCCCACAGACACTGGCCCAAATCCATGTGTCTGCACAGCAAACAGTGATAGTCACTGAGCTGTCGTGTTGCCCAGCATCTGGTCCAGTTTAAGCACACACTAACGACATGAAACACTAGGCCAATCTCGAACATTCAAGAGCAGCCCAAGTACGACCCATCGCGTGTATGCCCCTCGTTGGACAACAAGGCGGACCGACTTAAAACCTGTGAATTAAAAGAGAAAAAACATTATTATCATGCCATATCCTTTTACATTACCAGGGACGTCCCACTGCTAATGAACTTTATTTAAAACAATCTCCCATATCCTCTCATCTCCAACCCACTCATGTGCCTGTCTAAGTTACTCTTAAACAACTCCAGTGTGCCTGCCTCCACCACCTTACTTGGCAGAGCTTTCCATACCCCCACTACCCTCTGTGTGAAAAACCTCCCTCTAATATCTGTGTTATACCTCTCCCCCCTCACCTTAAGCCCATGGCCCCTTGTACTATGTGTCTCTAACATAGGAAATAGCTTACCTCTGTTTACTCTATCTATACCCTTCATAATCTTATATATCTCTATTAGGTCCCCCCTCAGTCGCCGTCTTTCAAGGGAAAACAACCCCAATTTGCTCAATCTTTCCTCATAACCCAGTCCTTCCATACCAGGCAACATCCTGGTAAACCTTCTCTGCACTCTCTCCAGAGTCTCCGTGTCCTTCCAGTAGTAAGGCGACCAGAACTGGACTAAGTACTCTAAATGCGGCCTAACCAACATTCTGTACAACTGCAACATTAGACTCCAGCTCTTATATTCTATACCCCTTCCTATAAAGGCTTTCTTCACAACCTTCTCCACTTGTACTGCCACCTTCAAAGACTTGTGCACTTGCACCCCCAGGTCTCGCAGCGTTTCTATACTCGTTATGGGCTTACCCTTTACCATATAACCCCCCCCTACATTATTCTGGCCAAAATGCATCACCTCACATTTATTCGGATTAAACTCCATTTGCCATTTATCTGCCCAATATACCAGCCTATCAATATCCCATTGTATTGCCAGACACTGCTCCTCACTGCCCGCCAATCCAGCCATCTTGGTGTCATCAGCAAATTTGCTGATCACACCACTTAGTCCCTCTTCCAAATCATTTATATACACTACAAAGAGAAGAGGTCCCAGTACTGAGCCCTGCAGCACACCACTAGTGACAGACCTCCAGCTAGAAAAGGACCCCTCCACTACTACTCTCTGACTCCTCTTAGCAAGCCAGTTCTCAACTCATCTAGATACCTGACCACATATCCCATGAGCCTTAATCTTTTCTACCAACCTACCATGAGGGATTTTGTCAAACGCCTTACTGAAATCCATATAGACGACATCAACGGCTCGTCCTTCGTCAACTGTTTTTGTCACCTCCTCAAAGAATTCTACCAGATTCGTAAGGCAAGACCTCCCCTTAACAAAGCCATGCTGTGTTTCCTTAATCAGATCGCAATGCTCCAAGTGCACATACATCCTATCCCTAAGAATCCTCTCCATCAACTTGCCTACCACTGACGTTAAACTCACCGGCCTATAGTTACCCGGGTTATCCCTCCTACCCTTTTTAAACAACGGTACCACATTCGCTATCCTCCAGTCCTCTGGGACCTCACCTGTGTCCAAAGAAGAGACAAAGATTTGCATCAGAGGCCCAGCAATTTCATCCCTCGCCTCCCTAAGCAGCCTAGGATAAATGCCATCAGGCCCCGGAGATTTATCAGTTTTAATGCTACCTAAAAGCCCTAACACTTCTTCCCTCGTAATCGATAGTTCCTCCAATTGGTCTACAGCTCCCTTGATGACCGTACCAGACATCAAGCCCCTCTCCTTTGTGAATACTGACACAATGTATTCATTCAGGATCTCCCCTGTTCCCTCAGACTCTAAGCACAATTCCCCTCGTCTGTCCCTGAGGGGACTGATTTTTTTTCCCCAGCCACCCTTTTGCTCCTAACGTAGGAGTAAAACGCCTTTGGATTCCTTAATCCTACCTGCCAAAGCCATTTCATGCCCCCTTTTTGCCCTCCTAACTCCCCTTTTGAGATCCCTACTTCTCTCTCTGTATTCCTCCAACGCTCTCTCTGTTCCCAGTTGCTTAGACCTAACGTACGCCTCTCGTTTCTTCCTGACCAGGTCTTCAATATCTCTAGTAATCCACGGCTCTCTAATCCTAACTTTCCCATCCTTCCTCCTAACCGGCACATGCCTTTCCTGCACCCATTTCAGTTTTCCCTTGGAAGACTCCCACATGCCTAACGTGGTCTTGCCTTCCAACAGCCGATCCCAGTCTGTATCCCTAAGCTCCTGCCTAATCCGGCTGTATCTCGCCCTCCCCCAGTTTAGCACCCTCCCCTTAGGACAGCTCTCATCCTTTTCCATTCGTATCCTAAAGTGGACAGAGTTGTGGTCACTGTTAGCCACATGTTCACCTACTACAATCTCAACCACCTGACCCGGCTCATTGCCCAGAACTAAATCCAGTATAGCCCCCTCCCTAGTCGGGCTATCTACATACTGCTCCAAGGACCCTTCCAATACGCATTCTACGAATTCCTCCCCATCCGATCCCCCAGCTCTAGGCACCTTCCAGTCCACCCCAGGGAGATTAAAATCTCCCACTAAAACAACCCTGTTCTTTCTACACTTATCCAAAATGTCTCTACATATACCCTCTTCCACTGCCCGTGGGCTGTCGGGCGGCCTGTAGTACACTCCTAGCATAGTAATCGCTCCCTTCCTATTCCTCAACTCCACCCACAGAGACTCAGTTTCCAACCACTCTATGTTATCCTCCCTCTACACCGCTGTGATGTGCTCCCTAACTAACAGCGCCACTCCCCCTCCTCTTTTCAACCCTTCCCTGTCATGCCTAAAACACTTATACCCAGGAATATTTAGCTGCCAGTCCTGCCCTTCCTTTAACCACGTCTCCGTCACTGCCACCACGTCTAAATTCCTCGTGAACATCAAGGCCCTAAGTTCATCCGTCTTACCCGTCACACTCCTCGCATTAAAACAGACACACTGAAGACCCTCAGGCCCGCTCGGATCCTCCTTCTCCTGGGAGATTTTCCTCTCATCTAGACTTACCCTGTCACCCAACTCACTCCCACTCCCAGTGCCTACTGAGCGATCTGTCTCCTCCCCACCCCCCCTCCATATTAGTTTAAACCCTGCCGAAACACTCCAGCTAACCTCCCAACTAAAATATGTGTACCCTTCCCATTTAAATGCTCCCCATCCCACTTGTACAAGTGCCCTTCCCTCACAAAGACTTCCCAATGGTCTACAAAACTAAAACCCTCTACCCTGCACCAATCCCTCAGCCACACATTCAGCTGGAAGATCTCATTATTTTTAGCCCTGCTATTACTGGGCACTGGCAGCAGCCCAGACAACGCCACCCTGGAGGCCCTGCACTTCAGCGTGGCTCCCAACTCTCTGAACTGCCTACGTATATCCCCCCTACTCTTCCTTCCTATGTCCTTCTCTCCTACATGTATAATTACATCCGCCCGGGTCCCTTAGCCCTTCAAGATTCCCTCTACCCTCTCTGACACATCCTGTACCCCTGCTCCAGGGAGGCAGACTACTATCCTGGAGTCCCGCTTTTGCCCACAGAACTGCCTATCAATTCCTTTAACCCACCCATCCCCCACCACTATCTCACATCCAGCCCCCTTCCTTCCCTCTGAGGCATTCTGGTCTTCCTCTCTTGCCCTTTCCACCCCAGTTGTCACCTTACCCCTGATATCTTGGGAGACTACCTCTGGGGTAGCCTTTGGACCATTACTCCTCTTCTTTTTCCCCTTCCTAACTGTAACCCACCCATTCCACCCCCCCCCAGGCTCTGGGATCTCCTCGTGACCGTGGTTCCCATTCATTATCGCCTCATTCTCCCTGACTAAAAATAAATCTTCCAGCCTCAGCTCTAATTGCCTAACCCGGGCCCTCAAACACTGCAACTCCAGACATTTGGTGCAGATGTGGACTTTCCAGAGATGTGGTGTCTCCAGGAACTCCCACATACTGCACCTAACGCAGCTGACGCATCCCCCCCAAGGACCCTGCCATTTATTTGACCACCCTTAGAATTATGGACACAAATGGAAAAATTGGACCAGTAACTCACCTTGCCTAAGCTTGCTTTCACCTAAGCCCAGTGAGCCAAAGCCCTTGCAGCACTCACTCTGCATCCTCCTCACTCCACTGCCCGCTCCCGACACTGCCCACTGTCTATTGCAGCCTTATTTTTGTACTCCCGCACTCCCTTCCCGACTGTTCCCGCGCCTAGGTCCCACTACGGAAAGCGAAAACAAACAAAAACCCCGCCAACCGGCAATACACTAAAGAATTAATGTAAATCTCAATTTCAAGACTCACCAGCCACCAGTACACTGCTCCAGAGAACAATGAGTAAAGGAAGACCAAGAGACTGATTAAGAAGAGGAAAATAGAATATGAAAGTAAGCTGGCGGGGAACACAAAAGCTGACTAGAAAAGTTTCTATATGTACGTAAAGAAAAAAAATTGATAAAAATGAATGTAGAGCCCTTGCAGTCAAAAACAGAATTAATGACAGAGTGCAAAGAAATAACCGAGGAACTAAATTTGTACTTTGCTTTTGTCTTTACAAAAGGAGATGTGAATAATGTGCCTGAAGTACTGAGGGAACCTTGTATTAGTGAGAAGCTGAAAGAAATCAGCATTAGTAGAGAAATAGTTTTGGGGAAACTGAAGGGATTGCAGGTGGATTAGTCTCCAAATCCTGATAATCTTCAACCCAGAGTACTTAAGGAAATGGACCTGGGAATTTCAGATCTATTGGTGGTCATTTTCCAAAATTCTATGGACTCTGGAATGGTTCCTATAGATTTGGAGTGTAGCTAATGTAAGCCTACTATTCAAAAAGGGAGCTAGAGAGGAAACAAGGAACTATAGACCAGTGAGCCTAATGTCAGTACTAGGGAAGTTGCTAGAATTTATTATCAAGGATTTCACGAGGCCCAGGAACTCGAGTTGATTCCAGCTTTGGGTGATTGTGTAAATTCCACATAGGCGTTCTCCCCATGTCTACATGAGCTTTCTCTGGGTGCTCTGGTTTCCTCCCACAGTATAAAGATGTGTGGATTAGATTGACCATGATAAATTGCCCCATAGCGTCAGTGGGATTAGCAAAGTAAATATAAGGGGTTAAAAACAAGGATAGGGCCTGGATGGGATTGTTCTCAGTGCAGTTCAATATGCCAAATGGCCTTCTGCACTATAGGGATTCTATGATTTCATAGATCAGCATTTAGAAAGCAGTGATGTAATCTGACAAAGTCAACATGAATTTACAAAGAGGAAATCATGCCTGATTAATCTATTAGAATTCTTTGAGGATGTAGCTAGTAGAATTGACCAAGGACAATTGGTGGATTTGGCCAATTTAGTCTTTCAGAAGGCTTTCAACAAGGTCCCACCTTGCAAACCACTATCTAAAGTTAAAGTGCATTAGATTGGATTGCCTGTAACGTCTTGAAATGTGTAGGAAGTTGGTTAGCAGATAGCAAGCAAGTAGTTGATATCATAGAAATCCTACAGTACAGAAAAAGGCCATTCGGCCCATCGAGTCTGCACTAACCACACTCTCACCCAGGCCCTACCCCCTTATCCCTACATATTTACCCACTAATCCATCTAACCTACGCATTTCAGGACAATAAGGGCAGTTTTAGTACGGCCAATCAACCTAACCCACACATCTTTGGACTGTAGGAGGAAACCAAAGCACCCGGAGGAAACCCACGCAGACACGAGGAGAATGTGCAAACTCCACACAGACAGTGACCCAAGCTGGGAATCGAACCCAGGTTTCTGGAGCTGTGAAGCAGCAGTGCTAACCACTGTGCTACCATGCCACCCACAAATGGCATAAATGGATCGTTTTCCAATTGGCAAACAGTGACTAGAAGAGTGAGGGAAGAGTATTCCTGATGGTTGGAGGGTCCAGAACTAGGCGTCATAGTTTGAGGAAAAGAGATAAGCCTTTTAGGACTGTGGCAAGGAGAAATTCATTCACCCAGAGTAGTGAATCTGTGGAATTTACAACCACAGCAAGTACTTGAGGCCAAAGCGCTGTGTGTTTTCAAGAAGAAATTAGATATATCTTTTGGGGCTAAAGAAATCAAAGGATATTGGGAGAAGGTGGGATCAGGATATTGAATTTGATGATCAGCCATGATCAAAATGAATGATGGAGCAGGCTCGAAAGACCAAAAGGCCTACTCCTGCTTCTGGTTCCTATGCAAGGTGCTGATTTCCTGTTGGCAGCAGCACTTAGAATCAATCAGAAGAATCATGGCCTTTGTCTTTCCTGACCACAAGAAATCTCAAAGCATCTTACAGCCAGTAACTTGCCTCTCAGGTATTTGAATACTTTGTTGTAATCTGGGAAATTTAGCAGCCAATCTGTGCATAATAAATTCCCACAAATAACAATGTGATAATGACTGGATCATTTGTTGTTTTGTACAATGTTGATATATTGGCCAGGCTACCAAGGATAAGTCTCCTGCTCTTTCTTAAATAATGCCATGAGATCTTTTACATCTAACTGACAGGACAGATGAGGTCTCTGACAGTGCAGCACCACAACTGTGCTACATTGGATTGTCATTTTTGATTTTTATGCTCATGTCCCAGAGTGGCCTTGAATCTAGAACCTTCTGACTCAGAGGCGAGAGTACTAACTGAGCCACGACTGGCCCCTGATTAATAAATTAGTTTTACAAGTTTGTTTATAGTATTTCAGCTTCTTCATTAAATCCAAGTGAATGCTTCAATCACTTATTTCACTCTCTACAAAATGTAATTAAAAGTGAAGGATTATCCATGCATTTTACTTTCTAGTTTGCTGTACATGAGAATACATCAATGTGCTTGGCTGCTTACCCTGCTTGATGACATCGCTCCTTCTTGGAGCTTGATTCGAAATAACGTTGGGAGAGGGAAATCCACATCAGAGAGATCACTAGGTCAAGGCTAAGGTTAGGATTTCAGATCAGTGAATTATTGTGCTTTTATTTCTCTTCTGACAGCCAGAAGCAGAGCAAAATCCAAAGAGCTGTGGAAGCAGGTAAACTATATTGTCAAGGCATTCTGGACGAAAATTCTCCTGCCCTATCCTTTGGCTGTGGAGTTCACAATTGGTGACCTTCCCATACCAGTTCTGTTGGAGCTGGTGCATCTACCCTATTGCCAGGATTGTGGTGCAGAGCTGAGCAGGTTCTTGCTGCTGGCTTTCTCTCTGTTGCTGTGCTGGTTGCTCTGAACTCAGAAGGAGGTAGCATGATGCTGAGAGCACATGATATAACTGGCCTACTCTTCTTAAAGACAGTCTATCCCGAACAGCAGGACAGAGAGGGTTGCAGTATGACTTGTGTGGCATTGAAGGCAGTGGTGATATCTGGGAGATCATGGTCGCGATTCTCCTATCCGCACTGCCAGTTTTCTGGTGGGTCTGGCCAGGAGATGCATGTCAGCGGCCTTGAATGGGGATTTGCACATGCGCATCTCCCACAGCTGGAGAGCAGTTGCCCACCAGACCATGCTGGAAAGTGCTGGGAATACAGGTAAGTAATTTAAATCTTTTTAAAATCTATTTTAAATACATAGATTAATTAATTTTCGGGACCAAGTCCCAATTGAATCTCATTCTGCCAGGACTACTTCATTCTGACAGAGTTCAGACTAGCTCCCAACATTCAGGGAGCTAGCAGGAGACCCTAGCAGAATGAAGGGGGGGGGGGGTCAATCAGAGCCCCCAGGGGGTCAGGCAGTAGGGGTAGGGTTGGTGCTGTCTGGGCATGGGCACTCAGGCAGTGCCACCCTGTGTTCTCTGGTAATGCAAGCCTATGCCCTTGGCATTGCCCAAGGGGCAAAGTGCACATGCCTAGGGGCTATCTTGGCACTGGACATTGGGCAGTGCCAAGGGAGAGGGGCCTATTGTGGGTAGGGCGTGGGAGCGATTGGTGGGGGTTCCCGCTGTCACTCTGCATTAGGATCGTCCTGGGATAAAGGGAGGACAGTGATTGTGGTGGGGGAGCAGAGGGGGAAGTTGGTCTGCCAGTGGGGGGGAGGCAGGGAGTCTGACCTGGGAAGGGGTCAGACCCCAGGGGATGCTCAATGAGGGTGCGGAGAGGGTCTGCCGGGGTGAGGGGGGGAATGCCACTGCTGGGGTTTGGGGTCTGGGCTTTGGGTTGCTCCAGGGTGGGGGGGATCAGGGCTGGGCTGTGATTGGGCTTGTGGTGGAGGAGTTGCTGGAGGGACAGCACTGCAGCGGTCCCAGGCTGGCCAGCGATCAGGCTGGCCAGCAAATGGGAGTTTGACAGTTTTGGAACCACTCAGCAGGGCTCCAGAACTGTCAAACTCTGATGCAAATAGGCCCCACTTCCATGGGTTTTTAATGAGATTCATGACTGGGCCCTCTGCAATGCAGAGAGTGCAGAGATTCGGGTGAGGAACTGACCTGTCAGAACTGGCGCGATCTAGGACAGTTTTGCTGCCACTTCAGCACTTTTGGGAGAACAGCACCCCCACGATTCTGTGGGAGTTAACACAGTAAAAAGTCTGACAACACCAGGTTTAAGTCTGTGGGAGTTGGCAGGAGTTGGGTGGAGGGGGTTGGAGATGCTGGTGGTGACAGTTGTGAGAGGGTTGTTCAGAAGACGGTCAGGGCCATCTTTGGAATTTACTACCCCAGAAAGTAGTGGAGGCTTGGTCTTCCAATTAAAGGCAACATTCACCGGATTTTTGATTAAGGATGTTAGGCGTTATGGGAGAGGGTGTGGGGTGGGCAGGATGAGTGCACACAAGAAAGTAGAGTTTTGGCCACAATCTTATCATCAATGATGTTCCTGAATAATGGGGCAAACCTGGGGGCCAAATGGCCTTCACCTGCTGCTACTTCATATGTTCCGAGGATCCTCCTCTTCTATCAGAACTTAAGAACTAGGAGCAGGAGTAGGCCACCTGCTCCCCATTCAATAAGATCATGGCTGATCTTTTTGTGGACTCTGCTCCACTTACCTGTCCGCTCACCATAACCCTTAATTCCTTTACTGTTCAAAAATGTATCAATCCTTGCCTTAAAAACATTCAATGAGGTAGCTCAACCACTTCACTGGGCAGGGAATTCCACAGATTCACAATCCTTTGTGTGAAGAAGTTCCTTCTCAACTCAGTCCTAAACATGCTTCCCCTTATTTTGAGGCTGTGCCCCCTAGTTCTAGTTTTGCCCGCCAATGGAAACAGCTTCCCTGCTTTTATCTTACCAATTCCCTTCATAATCTTATGTTTCTATAAGATATTCATTCTTCTGAATTCCAATGAGTACAGCCCCGGTCTACTCAGTCTCTCTTCATTAGCCAATCCTCTCAATTCCAGAATCAACCTAGTGAATCTCCTCCAGTGCCAGAATATCCTTTCTCAAGTAAGGAGACCAAAATTGTACACAGTATTCCAGCACCTTATACAGCTGTAACATAACCTCGCTGTTTTTAAACTCCAGAGGTGGGAGAAGATGATCAGTGAGCTCAACTCCCAGACTCTGGACCTGAGGGCCCAATAGCAGCATCACAAGATGCCTAATGACCTCACACCCTCGATCTAGGTCTGTAAATGGGTCCTCACATGACATCATCTACCAACCACATCAACAACCTCACCTCACATTCAATGCACCACACCCTCATCACTCAATCATCAGCACTTACTGGCAATTTGAACTCCTCCCTGAGAATCCAGATACTCCACTTCACCCCCGTGAAGTTTCCAATGCTGCCAACCTCATATCACCTTTAGCTGCCTCCACATAAATCCAGCTAACCTGCTATTGCTGGCACATTATCCAAATCAGTCTGCACATTCGCTGACATTCTTCCTTCTCTGGCAGGACAAGGAGCCAAACAATAGAGTGGAGCAGAGTGGAGCCATTAGGATTTAATCTGATTTAATTTATTACTGTCATGTATTAGTATACAGTGAAAAGCATTGTTTCTTGCGCACTATACAGACAAAGCATACTGTACATAGAGAAGAAAAGGGGAGAATGGAGAATGTAGTGTTACAGTCATAGCTAGGGTGTAGAGAAAGATCAACTTAATGCAAGATAGGTCCATTCAAAAGTCTGATGGCTGCATGGAAGAAACTGTTTTTGAGTCGGTTGGTACGTGATCTCAGACTTTTGTATCTTTTGCCTGAGAGAAGAAGGTGGGAGAGAGAATGTCCAGGGTGCATAGGGTCCTTGACTGCTTTTTTAAGGCAGCGGGAAGTGTAGACAATGTCAATAGATGGGAGGTTGGTTGGAGTGATGGACTGAGCTTCATTCATAACCCTTTTTATTTTCTTGTGGTCTTGGACAAAGCAGGACGTATGCCAAACTGTGATTATAGTAAGAAGTCTCACAACACCAGGGTAAAGTCCAACAGGTTTATTTGTAGTAAACACCACTAGCTTTTGGGGTTTGCCAGTTGAGTGGGAGTTCTGATCACAAACAGAGCATATAAAGGCACACACAGTTTACAGAATACTGATTAGAATGCATATGGGTAGACTCACATTCTAATCCGTATTCTGTAAACTGTGTGTGCCTTTATATGCTCTGTCTGGGATCAGAACTCCCACTCATCTGTCAAAGGAGCAAAGCCCTGAAAGCTAGTGGCGTTTACTACCAACTAAACCTGCTGGAGTTTAACCTGGTGTTGTGAGACATCTTACTGTGTTTACCCTAGTTACACACCAGCATCTCCACATCAAAACTGTGATATAACCAGAAAGAATGCTTCCTAGGTGCATCTGTATAAGTTGGTGAGAGTTGTAGCTGATGTGCCAAATTTCCTTAGTTTCCTAAGAAAGTAGAGGTGTTGGTGGGCTTTCTTAACTATAATGTCCACATGGAGGGATACCCAGAACCTTGAAGCTCTTAACTATTTCTACTTCATCCCCATTGATGTATTTAGAGGCATGCTCTCGACCACGCTTTCTGAAGCCAATGACTATCTCCTTCGTTTTGTTGATACTGAAGGAGAAATTATTATCATCGCGCTGCGCAGCAGATTCTCTATCTCATTCCTGTACCGTGCCCATGAAAGTACAAGGACTCTAGCATCTCCTCAGCCCTACCGAGGATATGGTTTTCATAATAATGGGACCTGCTGCAGCAGGGCCCTTGGATTTTAGTGTACCTGGAACCTGAAGAAGTTCAGTACCTTCGTGCCTTGGTATTCTTTTCAACTCTCAGCCTCATCCTGCTATCCGACACGATGAGCTACACGCTGATTGTGGAAATGTGGCCGCACCTCTCTTCCCTCACAACAACCTTGTCCTTTTTGATTTCCTGCTTTTGGACACCTAACTGCTGCTACCTGCCCAGCCACAGCAATCCAAGTAGAGAGAGATATTGAGCAGCGTTGATAAAGGGGCTTTGTCATGTGATCTGATAGTTGCAGCCACCAGCTCAGGCACTGCATGCACTTTAGAGCATAGCATAGAGTTTGAGTCTGCATCTAGTGACTCATTCAGACAGAAGTATACTGCATCCAGGGCATGGGAAAAGGATGATTTGTTTGCCAGAAGGACAAGGTCACAGGTGTGCTCCGTTGCAGAGGACGCAGATGGTAACCTCAATGGGGAAATATATAGGTGAGCATTAACTGGCATGCATACTAAAATTCTGTGCTCGATGATTGGCCTGCTAGACAGCCTCCTGTTCTTGTCAAAGACTATGGAGGATTCCAACTTCAAGTTAATAAAGAGCATCACCTGGAGCTTGCACTCTCTTCCATCTTCCTGTCATGTTGCAGACCCAGAGGCAATGCAACTGCTGCCCCCGTTGAAGCCTTTACATGGCAAATCAGCTACCCCTTGCCCTCACTGTAAGACGCAGTCAATCCGAGGACTCATCACAAACCCCCAAAAACACTCAAGTACTCACAGACTGCAACAGTAGAAGTTCTAAAAAGGTACTTTCCTTTTATAGAATCCCTACAGTGGAGAAGGAGGCCATTCAGCCCATTGACTCTGAGTATCTTACACAGACCCACCCCTGTAACTCATACAGTTACCACGGCTAATCCATCTGACTTGCACATCCCTCAGCACAAAAGGGCAGACCACATACCCTGGATATCCCTGGACACTAAGGGGCAATTCAGCACAGGGGGACTCTGAGCATGGAGATCTTCAAGCTCTCAATGGAAGCTTACCTATGCTGTAGCCTACACAATCCATAGGACCATTGAAGGACCTTTCCACTGCTGCCTAGCAGCAGCAGAGGGACAAATGGCCATTGGATATATTTCCTTAACATCTTCAACCCCCGCCCCCTTGGGCCCCTAAAAGCCCCAGTCTGGTGTGTCAATGTCACAATACTAGGTGCAGTTGGCAGTGCTAAAGCATGAAACCTGAAGGTGAGCCTGATTTGGGGGGTTTGAGTGGGAGGGGTCAGAGGGGCTGAGGAGGAGTAGGGGGTCTGAGGGGAGGCCTCAGTGAGGGGTAAGGGATCTGTAGGAATCTGAGAGGAGTTGAGTTGTGGATGTGAGGGGTGGGGAAGTCTGAGAGGAGAGGGCTGAGTGAAGGCAGGAGCTGCATGTGGGACTCTGAGGGGGAGAGGGCTGAGTGAGGGGAGGCCGGGCTGAGTGGAAAGTCTAAGGCAGAGGGGTTCTGAGGGAGGACGATGGCAGGGGGTCACATCAGCCTAATGCCTGTGCAGTGACCTGTTGTTTGAGTGGTGGTAGGGTCGGGTGGGGGGGAGCTCTGCTTCTGTTTGCTGAGGGGTTGGCAGTTCTCTCTTGGACTCTCCAGGATGCAGCATGCCAGAACCACACTGGTGATGAACAACACCAAAGCCTGCCGGATGCATTTCCCACTGGAGAGGAGGGTGAGCGGTGGGGGTTGGTGAATGGGCAGTCAGACTTGCTAATTGTAATATGATAAGCAGATTTGCATAATCATTGGGTTGTCACCAGTGAATGGCAGGAACCCGATTTGGGCCAGCGCTGTGGGGTGGGTGCATTTTGCCCGACACTCTATTTTCTGGGCCATCACGATTCTCACCAGCAGTTCGCGTGCCCAGAGACTCCCCCCATATTATAAACAAAACAAAGCACACCATACAGGAGCAAACACATTGCCAATGGAAATGTATTCAATACATTTGGAGGAAGATTTCACAACAAGGGGAATTAATGTAGCAATGTTATAAAAATACATTGTAGTCTCAACCACAACAATAGTCAAAAAGAAAAATTTAAAGCCAGCTATCGTGAGCTACAAACAGATGATCTATGGAACAATAGGAGTGCAGAAACTCAGATTAACAGTACAACAAAAGGAAAACTGACAAAGAGAAATGGTGATCAAAGTATCTCCACAACAAAAGAGCCAACTACAAAGAAATACTGCAACAGCGAAGAGATTAATACCAAGGCCGTAAAGAGGAACCACCCCCACCCCACCTCCGCCTTGAAGAGAAACCATCAACAGACAATATCCGCATCTGTCAATCAAGGGATTAACTCAGAACTCCCAGGAATTTGTGTTACGTAATGGGAAACATAATTATGTTTGCCAAAACTAGCTTTTTAAATTTTGCTGCAGTTGAGGGTAGTCCAAGAAAGCATTACAAAATGAAATATTATTCTATCATTGTGAAGACAATAAAAAGTTTAAAATGGAAAATCAGCAGTGCATCTGTATCAGGATTAGTAAATACAATACAGCCTCTTTATAAATAGCTGATATACTACATTATACCATACACTAATTCTGGCCTCTTGTACATTCCCAATTTTAGTAGCTCTACTGTTGGTGGCTATGCCCTTAGTTGCCTAGCCCCCAAGCTTCGAAATTCCCTCCCTAACCTCCCCTCCTTGCCTGCCTTCCTTTAAGATGCTTCTTAAACATTTTTGTCGCCTGACTGAGAATTTCCTTGTCCTGTTTTGTTTTCTAATACTGCTATGAAGCATCTTAGGATGTTTCATTATGTTAAAGGCACTATATCAATGTAAGTTGTTGCTGTACTTTAATCACTACACCTGTGTATGGTACAAAGTAATATATTTTAAAAACCTTTACCTGATGGGGCCACATTTGGGGCCCATCATTGTCCAGATCTTATTTAAATCCCAGAAATTATTTTTTTAAACAAATTATGGTTGGAATCCTAACTTACCTGCCCTGTTCCAGCACCTCAGTGGGAAAGGACAACAAGGAGTGGGCTTTTACTGATTTCCAGGCCTGTAACTGACTTGACCCAAGAATGCTAAGTACTGGTGTTCCATACAATACAGGAAATATGCGTGGTATATACTGACTGAGTTCCCCAGGATTCATGATTTAGTGCTCTTTGGACCATAAAGTTACAGCTGGAGTCAGACTATCTCATTATTTCTTGAAATATCGAGCCTGCACCTCCCTGCTAAATAATTCCTGCTGGTATAATGTATCAGGACGTACCATATTTGCCAAGGCCAACAAGGTTAAAGCAGCAATCTAGCCTGAGTATCACCTTTTTTAATTTTTTTGCCCTGCAGACAGTGATTTCCATATACAGAGTGACCTCCGTTTCTGTTGAACATGTGAAATCATGATGAAGCATGAAATGACACGTATTGCTGTCGGAGATTTGAAATGAGGCCTGCTAACCTGTGGGCAGTATCTCAGGACCAATAAGTCTCTTGCAGTGGAAACGTATTATGATATACACTCCTTAGGAAAAAAAGGCTGGTGAAGTTTTTATCTAGGTCATTGACAAACATGACAATTTAATGTATTTTTGTAATAATCCAGTCTTATCCCACTTTTGAGGCAGTTATCTCCCTGATTCTTGAAATATGAATGCTGCAAAGAAAGCTTTTTCTTCATCTGTATACCTCTGTGGTTTAATGATTGACAACGTTTATGTGGTATTAAAGGCTGGTGGAGTTTTTCAGGGCATTTAGATATTCGTGCTGTTTGTAATCACTGCGATGATTTTAATATTGGAAATGCTTGCAGCAGCGGGACTGTTGGAAATAGATAAAAATATGTTGTGGGTAGAATTTTTTAAATGTAACACATCTTGTAAGAGTAATAAGAAAAATAGAATCTGCTTGTATCTAATATGTATATAATGTGTATTAAAAGCAAAAATTCCAAACATGACTCGAATAACTTGATTTTACTAATGAATATGTATTTTTTACAACAATTTGCAAAATTTTACAAAAAAATTAATGAATTACATACAACACTTTATTTTTATGGATATTGTTTGATGAGGTGCTTTTGATCACAACATGTAAAGATATTTTTACAGTTTTTTTTCCCCCTGTTTGTACTGTCTCAATCACAGTCTTATCTGGATTGTGAATGAGCTGTGGAGGTGCTTGCTCACAAATCTGTTCATGCTGTTTCAGTTAAAATTATGGGGCCCAACAGTTAATACAATAATTCCCTGGTCCAGCCCAAACTGGGGAGGAGTTGAAATTGAGGAAAATCCAGCATTGATCAGCCTCCTGCAAAAGTAGTGTGTACACACGTCAGAAAGGGACTAAAATAATTCTGAACCACAGTCCAGAATTTGTTAGAATTTTCAGCTTTCTGTGGATACAGAATATAAATCTCCATGTGCTGATCACTGTAATTTCCGGTCTCAGAGTTCCGGTCTCGCTGATCCATCAAATTTTTCACCCAGTTTGCAATGGTTTCCACAGTGGCGGGGCCAGAAAACCGTGCCCAGTGTTTCTTACTCCATATGTCGGTATTTCCCTTGTTAAAAAACTTACCTGCTTTGTGTTTTATTTGCTCTGCCCCGCTTCTTCTTACTGTTTTGTGCTTTTAAGTGCATGTTTATTTCTCATTGTGTTTTTTTTATCTCTCTGCCTATTTACTTTTAAATGTTTTTCTGAAAATCTCATATACAGTGGGTCTAATCTAGTAAAGCTCCCGGGAACGGGAATCCAGGCGGGCGAAGTACATCATTATGTGGGAGGCAAAAGGTCAGCTTCTCGACAGCGGGATGAAAGTTGGGAATTTAGTTGGCGACAGATTAAAGGCCAATGGCAAGCGGTGGGAAGCTATTTTTAAAGTGTTAGCATGTCATGAACGCTTATTAAAGCACATGGTCAACAATTTAAATTGTACCTTTGAGATTAAGTTGGCAACAAATGAGAAAAACGTGTCTTCAGATTCACAACTGGTTAAAGGTGATGTGTAGCAGGTGGGGTTGTCTTCCTTTTGGATTTGGAGTGAGACAGTGTTGCTTTTCTCCCTCCCAGACCAACCTATAAGCCAGCGAACGCTGGCACCTGGAAGGGAAAAGGTTTCAGGCCCTTGGCATGAACACGTCTATTTGCACAGTCCCATCAATGCCTCACACACTTTGACTTAGATGGAGGTCGTAAATTAGTCAATCTCTCAAATTCCAATCCTGGCAAGCCCTGGCTAAGGATTCTATGGGCCCTATTTTACCATTTTGGTTCTAAGTGCTAAACGGACTTTAAACTGGAAGTGTTTCAGATCCAACTTTTAGACCCGTTCTCAGGCACTCGCATATGCACTCTGCCTGAAAAAATATCAGCGCGTCTGAATTGTGTTGCACAAGCCTGAGGGTGGGGCTTAACGCACCCGAAGCTCTGCCGCTCCATTCAGCACCTCCAACTGCGCATGTACCAAAAAAAATTATAGAATAATACTCCCCTGCAACATCGCTCCTGGACAGAATAATGCCTCCACCTGGGCCCACAAACATTGCCCCACTCCCCACAACATTACTGACTGCCTTATCATCCTACCCCTTGCCACCCAGACTGATTGTTGGCCTCTCCCCCTTCCCCTTCCCCCCCCTCCACCCCCACCCCCACTGATCTCTGCAGAGTGGCAGCAGATCCACCTTCCCCCCCCTCCCCACTGATCTCTGGCAGAGTGATCCACCCTCCACCCTCCATCCTACAGATATCAGGCAGAGTGCGCCCCCTCACCCACACCCCAGACCCTCCCCCCACAAGGCCCCCATCTCACCCGAATTCCAATGGCTGTGTGACACCGCCCTCTTTCTCTCTATCCCTAATCATTGAGGCACTGATCCACCACCCTGCCTCCCACCCCTCCGCATCAGCACACCCGCAAGTGCTCACTTGCCTTCCACTCAATGCTAACAAGCAAACTATATGTAACTTGCTGGAATGCTCTGTCAAACAGCTGACCTGCCCTACGAGGGGCAGCTCCATTAAAAACTCAAGGCTGGACAGGCAGGCAGTACAGGACAATGTGCACATGAGCAGCCCCCTATTTCTCTGAGGGCGATCTGGGCAGGCTACTGGAGCAGCAGAGGAGAGGTGGGAACCCTCTTTTCCCGACCGCCGCACACCCCCCCCGCCCCACCCCCGGGAGGACACAGACCCAGGGGTTCTGATAGAAATGTGGCCTGAGAGGCAGTCGCCACCTTGGTCATTGCCAGGGCACTGGCCCCCCAAAATGGGAAGCAATGCTGGAAAAAGGTCAATAACCTCACACGGGCAGCAAGGGTGAGTGCTGATCCCCATCTTGCATCTTCTCCCAAATCTCCCCAGATCCTCCCATCTCCAGCTCCTGCCCACCAAGCACCTCTTTCCTATATTCCCGCCACCACCCCCCCAAGAGCTCCACGTGCTTGACTTCTAAGGACCACTATCTGATACTCTGGAAGGAGCAGTGCTCCGAAAACTTGTAATTCCAAATAAACCTGTTGGACTTTAACCTGGTGTTGTGAGACTTCTTACTGTACTTAATGTAAGGTAGGTCCATTCAAAAGTCTGATAGCATCAGGGAAGAAGCTGTTCTTGAGTCAGTTGATACGTGACCTCAGATTTTTGTATCCTTTTCCAGAAGGAAGAAGGTGGAAGAGAGAATGTCTGGGGTCCGTGGGGTCCTTAATTATGCTGGCTGCTTTGCCGAGGCAGTGAGAAGTGTAGACAGAGCCAATGGTTGGGAGGCTGGTTTGCATGATGAACTAGGCTTCATTCATAACCCTTTATAGTTTCTTGCGATCTTGGTCAGAGCAGGAGCCATACCAAGCTGTGACACATCCAGAATGGATGCTTTAATTCTAATAAAGGATTAGAGAAAAGCACGTGCAAACATTTTTAAAAAACTGCACAAAATGATTATATAACTAATTTGTACGATATTTTAAAAAATTAAGTCGCCAGTATTTTTATTTTGATAATACATATTAAAATATTATATACCATCAATCCCTAAAGAAAAACTGCATTAATTTTCACACCATATTTTATATTTCTTTGTTGATTAAGAACAATAGATATTCCTGAACAATCTCAATTCAAATCTACGTTATAGATGAACTGGTTTTACAAATATAAACCTTGATATTCCGGTTAATTTGCTTGCAAAGAATACATATTAGTAACAGGTGCTCCTGACCACAATCAAAGTGTAATGACATCCACTGTGATTCACATTCATTCGTTTTAACATGCACAGAGTCAGCATTCAGTCAATTATAGTACAGAGCTTAAATATTGCTGAAAAAAAAATGCCTCAAAGCCTTTCATCATTCTTTCTCCAGAACAGATACAAGAATGCAACATTTCAAAGGGAATAACAATTTATACTGTGAGAAAAGGGTGCTGATTGGTTGGTAAGTAGACTCTGTTTAAGGCATTGGTGTGGAGAATACATCAGGAAACATTTATCACTCAAGCTTTTGTTTAAATTCTAAAAAAGACAAATTTATTTTGGTCAAAACAGAAATAATTGTCACCCAATCAGTGTTCTTTTCATACGCGTTATAAATTGCTTTTCCTTTAAAATTTGGTATTCTTGCATTTGTCCTTTTTTTATAGCAGAACTCAAAGATCAACATTACTCAGATGTACATTATTTCATTACTTTAGACTATTGGAGGTGAAATCTTACTTCGCCATGGGCATAATAGGGACTGTTTGTTTTACAGTCCATCCAATTTTCCTTTCTGAAATAATCTCAATGAAAGGGAAAATTGAGTAAGGTGTGAATGGGCTGCAATTTGGAATTGCACATTTTGCCTTACCACGGCCTCCAATTTCAGCAAGTCAGCAAAAGGAACAAGTGAAAAAAACAAATTTTGGCTCACACAAAAAGAGAAACAGTAAACCTGAAGTGAAGCTGAAACCAGAAATGCAAACGAAAGTAAAAATACAGGAATATACAATAGGTTAATTATTGAAATATCGCTGACCAGTTAGAATGTGATTTTTCAGATGCAGATTTTTAAATTTTATTCTATTTTTGTTTGATATTGGCATAGGGCAGCACTGTGGCATAGTGGTTGGCACTGCTGCCTTAGAACACCTGGGACTCAGGTTCAATTCCAGCCTCAGTTCACTGTCTGTGTGGAACTTGCATGTCTTTTCAGTGTCAACGTGGGTTTCCTCCGGGTGCTCCCGTTTCTTCCCATAGTCCAAAGATGTGTAAATTAGATAGATTGAACATGTTAAGTTGCCCTAGGGACTAGCTAGATCAAATGCATGGAGTTATGGGGATAAGGGCCTGGGTGGGATTGTGGTTGGTGCATATTCAATGAGCTGAATGGCCTCCTTTTATACTGTAAGATTGTATGATTCTAAATTGCCCCTTCACGTCAGGGGAATTAGCAGAGTAAATGGCTGGAATTTTACCACCCCACCCACCACAGGAATCGGAGCAAGCAAGGGGTGGAACACGGAAAGGTCTATTGACTTTGGGCGGGATTTTACTGTTTCAGATGAGCAAGACTGTAAAATCCCACCCAACATGTAGGTTTACAGGGATGAGATTGTTGACAGAGCATGTTCGATGGGTCGAGTGGCCGCCTCCTGCAGTGTAGGGATTCTATGCGTATCTTAATGTCTTTATTTATTGCCACAATTGCATGTCGATAATTATTATCCATGCAAAATCCTTACCCTTTTCAAAACAGCATCCTTTATCTTGTCTACATTATGCTGTTCTGTTATTCCTGCCAATTGCCATGGACACTTGCAAGCATCTATTTTTTCTTCTATTAAATGTAACAATGGACATATCTTAAAAAGAAAAGTTCCAATCAATATAGTTCTCTGGTATTCTTTACTGAATTAAATTATACTTTGGGAAATGAGTGATTTTCATCAATAAAACATATTGTGTAAAAGATTTCACAGAAACAGAGAACCTAAAATATAGGTTCGCTAGTAGTGCAAAATGAACCTATAGCAAATTATCAGCTATCCAATGGAGAAGATTGGGTAAAATGGGCTGCCAATTCATTTTCACTGCATTTGGAGCCAGTGGCATAGACCAATTTCACCCCATAATATTTAATAATTTATAGGGTGAAGAAATTGGATAGTGTAGTGACCAGACACACAGCTCTGGGATGAAAGACCCCTCTGTGAGTGCATATAGTCTCAATTCAATGCCTTGTGGGCATAGTCTAACAGCATAAAACTATATAGCACTAAATGGCACAAGACAAGGTTATTTTATAAATTTGTGCTCCCAGCATGAAGGTTCTGCTCCAAGAACTGTACAGTGAGAATTTTGAAATCAGATTTACTGAGCTCTATCATTCATTTTATCAGTATTATATCATTAAGTTGCTCTTGCCACTTAAATCCACAATATCCACTCCCAACAGGTAAAGCTTCAAGTGAGGAGTGCAAATTTGTGAAAGTCACCCTTAAATTGAATGCTGTGAAGACATGTGGTGAACAATGTGGATACTGGAAAAATGTCATTGATGCAGTGAACGGGTGTGCTCCACTGAGTTTGGGTTAAAACTGAAGAAGTTTTACTCCACAATCTATCCAGTGCAGCCTAGACCCTGGAAGCTGATCATGGGGCCTAACATATTAAACAATTCCAGTATTGTCATTCCTTACCTTAGCAGCACAGGGAAGTGTTTAAAAATGTACAAAAATGTGCTTGGGCTTCTTTGGGAGTGGACAAACATCATGTCAATATAATCATTTGGGATGTTCTTTAGGGAGCTATAAACAATACACTTAATATCAGATTAAGAAACATAACAGTTTTATAGCAAAGGTGGTACAGTACTGTTTAATTTTCTTCAACAGAGTTAAATTTATGTGGTTTTATCCAAAGCTGTCAAAGACTTTGTGTCTGGTTAGAAACCCCTGAAGCATTTTATTAAATTATTTTTCTCCCTTTGGTTTACAAGCTAATGAATTAAATCTTCCCTTACTCTCTGAAGGGTCAGTTTGTTGCATTCGGATATGCTTAGCCATTAGCATCAATGAAAGCATCAGATGTGTGATCCCAACTTCTCCTCCCCAGGTCAGCTACATCCTTTAATTTCCCTGAAGGCTTCAGCTGTGATGAATTGAACTACAATCACTGCCTGTTTTGTTTGAACCCTTTGTGACGAATAATGAAACTAATACATATGAAAAGGAAAGAAAAACTAGTATGTTTTGACCATGCTGTGCAGCTTTTGCTCAATGATTTGTGAAGGAAGAAAACAAAACAACAGAGGCCATATTTACCCTTAATTTCTGTCTCAGTTTCAGCTCATGCTGCTGTCATAGTTGAGCCTGGAAACTGTCAGGTAGACATTGACGGCCTACTCGTCATTTGAAAAGCCACGCTGTGCTCTAGTGGCCCCTACCTAGGAAATGGCATGTAGGAAAAATATTTAAATCAAGAGGACAATATTCTAAGTGTATGTAAATAGAGTAACCACTGTTTACTCTGTCATAGATTACACTGGTATAATTTTAAGCTAATTACATTAATTTTAAACTAGGTTGGCAGGGGTGGGACCCAAAGCAGCAGGGAGAGAAAAGAGAAGGTTGAGAACAGCATGGAAGTTAAAGAGAGTGGGTTAAATAGTAAAGGCAGTGTCAGTAATCCTAGTACGAGACAGGTCAGTCGAGAGCAGAGCAGAGAGCAAGGGAAATAAACTGCATTTATTTCAATGCAAGAGGCCTGACAAGCAAGGCAGACGAACTCAGGGCATGGATGGGCATATGAAACT
This sequence comes from Carcharhinus amblyrhynchos, assembly GCF_965287045.1. NCBI lineage: Eukaryota > Metazoa > Chordata > Chondrichthyes > Carcharhiniformes > Carcharhinidae > Carcharhinus > Carcharhinus amblyrhynchos. The sequence goes on from NC_137333.1 coordinate 27,369,020, forward strand.
GGGATATTAAAGCTATTACTGAAACATAGCTAAGGGACTGGCAGCTCAACGTTCCAGGGTACAGATGCTATAGGAAAGATAGGACAGGAGGTAAGAGAGGAGGGAGAGTTGTGTTTTTGATTAGGGAGAACATCATGGCGATACTGAGAGGAGACATTTCTGGGTCTACTGAGTCTATATGAGTAAAACTAAGAAATAAGAAGGGGGAGATCACTTTGATAGGATTGTACTACAGATCCTCAACTAGTCAATGGGAAATTGAGGAGCATATATATGTAAGAAGATTATGGATAGCTCCAAGAAAAATAGGTTGGTAATAGTAGGGGATTTTAACTTTCCCAACATTGACTGGGACAGCCATAGTATTAGGGCTTGTATGGAGAGAAATTTGTTGATTATATTCAGGAGGGATTTCTCATTCAGTGTGGATGGCCCAACTAGAGGGAGAGACCATAATTCCATTAGTTTTAAGATAGCTATGGAGAATGATAGGTCAGGTCCAAAAGTTAAAATTCTAAATTGGGACAAGGCCAATTTTGATGGTATCAGGCAGAAACTTTCAAAAGTTGATTGGAAGAGTCTGTGGGAGGCTTTCAAAAGTGTGTTAACTGTGGTTCAGGGTAAGCACATTTCTTTTAGAGTGAAGGGCAAGGCTGGTAGGAATATGGAACCTTGGATGATTCGGGGATATCGAGGCCTGATGAAGAGAAAGGAAACATATGACATGCGTAGGCAGCTAGGAGCAAGTGGACCCCTTGAAGAATATGGAGGGTATCAGAGTAGAGTTAAAAGAGAAACCAGGAGGGCAAAAAAGGGACATGAGATTGCTTTGGCAGATAAGGTACGGGCAGCACGGTAGCACAGTGATTAGCACTGCTGTTTCACAGCTCCAGATACTTGGGTTCGATTCTCAGCTTGGGTCGCTGTCTGTGTGGAGGTTGCACATTCTCCTCGTGTCTGCATGGGTTTGCTCTGAGTGCTCCGGTTTCATCCCACAGTCCAAAGATGTATGGGTTAGGTTGATTGGCCATGATAAAAAAAAATTGCCCTTAGTGTCTTGAGACGCATAGGTTAGAGGGATTAGTGGGTAAATATGTCGAGATATGGGGGTAGAGCCTGGGTGGGATTGTGGTCAGTGCAGACTCGATGGGTCGAACGGGCTCTTTCTGCACTGTAGGATTTCTATGATTTCTATGAAGAATCTAAAAAGCTTCTACAGATACATAAAAGACAAAAGAGTAACTGAGGAACAAATAGGGCCTCTTAAGAATTAACAAGGTCATCTATGTGCAGTGTCACAATAGATGGATGAGAGCCGAAATGAATATTTCTCATCAGTATTTAATATTGAGAAAGGCATGGATGCTAGGGAACTTGGGGAAATAAATAATGATGTCTTGAGGAGTGTACATATAACAGAGAAGGAGGTGCTGGAAGTCTTAAAGTGCATCAAGGTAGATAAATCCCTGGGATCTAATGAAGTGCATTCCAGGACATTGTGGGAAGCTAGAGGGGAAATTGCAGTCCCCTGGCAGAGATTCTTTAATTATCAACAGTCACAGATGGTTAGAGGGTGGCAAATGACTTTGTTTAAGAAGGGTTGCAGGGAAAAGCCTGGGAATTACAGGCCAATGAGCCTAAGGTCAGTAGTGGGTAAGTTGTTAAAAAGTATTCTGAGAGACAAGATCTACAGGCATTTAGAGAAGCAAAGACTGATTAGGGACAGGCAGCATGGCTTTGTGAGTGAACATAAGAACATAAGAAATAGGAGCAGGAGTAGGCCATCTAGCCCTTCGAGCCTGCCCCGCCATTCAATAAGATCATGGCTGATCTGTCGTGGCTCAGTTCCACCTTCCTGCCTTCTCCCCATAACCCTTAATCCCCTCTCTTATCAAAAACCCATCAACTCGCGTCTTAAAAATATTTAGCGAGGCAGCCTCCACCACTTCAACGAGCAGAGAATTCCAGAGATTCACCACCCTTTGAGTGAAGAAGTGAAAGATCTTGTCTCAATTTGATTGAGTTTTTTGAAGGGTAGATGAGGGCAGTGCAGTTGGCATTAAAGAGCAAAGCCTTTAACAAGCTAGTGCTATGTAGGTTGTTGCATAAGTTTAAATCTCACAGGATCCAGGTGAGGTAGCCAGTTGGATACAAAATTGGCTTGACAGCAGAAGCCAGACAGTGGTTGTAGAGGGCTGTTTTTCAACCTGGAGGCTTGTAACCAGCGGTGTGCCTCAGGGATTGATGCTGGGTCCACTGTTATTTGTCATTTATATTAATGATTTGGATGAGAATCTAGGTGGCACGGTTAGTAAGTTTGCAGATGACACCAAGATTGGTGGCATTGTGGACAGTGGAGAAGTTTATCTAGGATTGCAATGCAATCTTGGGCCAGTGGTCTGATGAATGGCAGATGGAGTTTAATTTAGATAAATGTAAGGTGATGCACTTTGATAGATCAAACCAGGGCAAAAATTACTCTGTTAATGGTTGGACATTGGGGAACAAAGAGATCTAGGGGCATAGGTTCATAGCTCCTTGAAAGTGGAGTCACAAATGGACAGGGTGGTGAAGAAGGCATTTGGCATGCTTGGTTTCATTGGTCAGAACATTGAATACAGGAGTTGGGATGTCTTGTTGAAGTTGTACAAGACATTGGTAAGATCAGACTTGCAATACTGTGTACAGTTCTGGTCACCCTACTATAAAAGATATATTATTAAAGTAGAAAGTGTGCAGAAAAGATTTACCAGGATGCTACTGGGATTTGATGATTTGAGTTATAAAAAGAGATTGGATAGATTGGGACTTTTTTCTCTGGAGCATAAGAAGCTTAAGGATGATCTTATAGATGTCCATAAAATAATGAGGGGCATAGATAAGGTAGATAGTCAACATCTTTTCCCAAAGGTAGGGGAGTTTAAAACTAGAGCGCATAGGTTTAAAGTGAGAGGGGTGAGATACAAAACGCCCAGAGGGGCAATATTTTCACACAGTGTGGTGGGTGTCTGGAACGAGCTGCCAGACCTTTAAAAAGCATTTAGACCATTACGTGATTAAGATTAGTATAGGTCAAATATTAGTATGGGTCAAATACGGGCAATTGGGACTAGCATAATTATAAAAACTGGGCGGCATGGACAAGTTGGGCCGAAGGACCTGTTTCTATGCTGTAAACTTCTATGATTCTACGACTCAGTGTTTAGAACTGCAATCTGTGGAATTATGAAATCAATTCAGTTTCACATTCTTCATTAGATATTTATTAACTGTAATGTCTTTGGGAACAAGTGCAGAATAATTCTTAATAAATCTGTAATAACAAGATCACAGCCATTAACTATCAAATTGTACATCATTAGACATCAAAGATGAGAAGAGCATGACACTTGGTATTTGCCAATAATCTATCCAAAGAAACAGAAATCCAACATATAATTGAAATAATTTAATTTAAAAATAAAAGCCAAATACTAGGAATGATCTCTGAAACTTCTGTGGCAACAGCTTAACCTGCTGAGTGGTTTCCAATCTGTTCTGTTTTTACTTCAGATTCCAAACATCCGCAGTACTTTACCAAGAATGATTTGATGGTGGAATTCCACTACTGAATTAGAGTAATTTTTGTGCTTTAGATTAATTAACTAGTTACTCGTACATTATACATAAAGTAGTGAGTTGAAACCCTAATGCATGATTTGAACACAGAATCCAAGCTGACATTTCGTTGTAGTACTGAGCAAGTGCTGAATTGTCAGAAGTGTCATCTTTTTAATGAGGCATTAAACTGAAGTCCTGTTACCTGATCAAATGGATATAAAAGATTCCATGGCACAATGTGAAGAAGAGTGATGAATTCTTTCAGTGTTTTTGCCAACATTAATCCTTCAGTTAATACCATCACAAAAAATAATAAGTTAGTCCCATAACAAACATGGGTAGAAATAGGTGATTAACTGATGCCCTTTCAGTGCAACGCAAGTAACATTCCAAATTTTGTGCTGCTTACTCATTATCATCATTCCTACATGCAGCCATCACCCATACACTTTCCTTTGGCTATGAGCCTCAGTAGGAGGTCCAGTATCGTGAGTACATAAAGCTGACCTTAAAGGGGATGTCATTTGGACAGGCTATTGCTGAAGACTTAGCCACTAGCAAGGCTGAAGCCATTGATGATGAGGATACCCATGTCCTTAATTCTCCTTCTCTTCTCAACTTTTCCCTCATCCCACAATCTTTTCTGATTTATAAGCTGCTGATGGTGTAGGCAAGTAATAATTACTTTCTCCTCGCTCTTCACCACAACTCAACCCTTCACCCTTTTTCCTTCAGACACCCATGCTGCAACCTGCAGAGTTATGGAGGGGAAGGCAGGAAAGTGGACTTGAGGCCACAATCAAATCAGCCATGATCTTCTTGAATGGTGGAGCAGGCTTGACAGGGTGAATGGCCTACTCTTGCTCCAAATTCTTGTGTTTCTGTGCTGTGATCAATGCATGGCAAGAAAAGGCTACCCTCCTGGTCTAGCAGACTTGATTTGAAGTGACTGAGACTATAAGCAGACAGATTGTGAGAAGGGCTCGGTACTGGGACCTCTTCTCTTTGTAGTGTATATAAATGATTTGGAAGAGGGAGTAGGTGGTGTGATCAGCAAATTTGCTGATGACACCAAGATGGCTGGATTGGCGGGCAGTGAGGAGCAGTGTCTGGCAATACAGCAGGATATTGATAGGCTGGTTGATTGGGCAGATACGTGGCAAATGGAGTTTAATCCGGATAAATGTGAGGTGATGCATTTTGGCTGGAGTAACGTAGGGGGGAGTTATATGATAAAGGGTAAGCCCGTAAGGTGTATAGAGTCGCAGCGAGACCTGGGGGTGCAAGTGCACAAGTCTTTGAAGGTGGCAGTGCAAGTGGTAAGTGTGGTGAAGAAAGCCTATGGTATATTAGCCTTTATAGGAAGGGGTATAGAATATGAGAACTGGAGTCTAATGTTGCAGCTGTACAGAACGTTGGTTAGGCCGCATTTGGAATACTGCGTCCAGTTCTGGTCGCCTTACTACCGGAAGGACATGGAGACTCTGGAGAGAGTGCAGAGGAGGTTTACCAGGTTGTTGTCTGGTATGGAAGGACTGGGGTATGAGGAAAGATTGAAGAAATTGGGACTCTTTTCCCTTGAAAAACGCCAACTGAGGCAGGATCTAATAGAGGTATATAAGATTATGAAGGGTATAGATAGAGTAAACAGAGGTAAGCTATTTCCTATGATAGAGACACGTAGGACAAGGGGCCATGGACTTAAGGTGAGGGGGGAGTGGTACAACACAGATATTAGAGGGAGGTTTTTCACACAGAGGGTAGTGGGGGAATGGAATGCTCTGCCAAGTAAGGTGGTGGAGACAAACACGCTAGAGTCCTTTAAGAGTAACTTAGACAGGCACATGACTGAGTTGGAGATGGGTGGATATAGGAGAACCTTTTAAATAAGGGTCATTAGCATTGGGGCATCCCTGGTAATGTAAATGGGTATAGTATGATAATAATGTTTTTTTCTCTTTCATTCACAGGTTTTAAGTCGGTCCACCTCGTGTCCAACGAGGGGCATACACGCCATGGGTCATACTGGGGCTGCTCTTGGTTGTTCGAGATTGGCCTAGTGCTTCATGTCGTTAGTGTGTGCCTAAACTGGACAAGATACTGGGCAAGACGACAGCTCAGTGACTATCGCTGATTGCTGTGCAGACACATGGATTTGGGCCGGTGTCTGTGGGAGTTTGCACATTCTCCCCGTGCTTGCGTGGGTTTTCTCCGGGTGCTCCGGTTTCCTCCCACACCCCAAAGATGTGCTGTTAGGCTGATTGGCAGGAATAAATTGTCCCTAAATCAGTTTCCCGCAATCTGGATGGCCATAAAACATTAGATAGGGGTCATGAGTAGAGAGGTGGACTGGTGGTGTTGAGATGGCGGCGCGGGCTCGTTGGGCCGAAGGGCCTGTTTCCCGGGCTGATTTTGTTCTTTGTTCTTTGTTCTTAGGAGCAGTAGTAGGCCATTTGGTCACTTGAGATTGTTTCACCATTCAATAGGATCCTGGTTGGTCTGATTGTAGTTTTAATTCCTCTTTCTTGTCTATCTCTCCTCAGAACATTTGGCTTCCTTCTGCATCAAAAATCTGTCTATGTATTTGTGTAAATATATTCAAAGACCCAGCCTCTACTGTTCTCTGAGGCAGAGGACTCCAAAGATTAACAAACCTGTAAGTCAAGAAATTCCTCCTTATCTCTGTCTAAAATGGGAAACCTCTCATTCTGAAACTGTCTCCCTAGTATTAGATTCCCATGAAGGAACTTCATAGAATTTACCTTGTCAAGCCCCCTCAGAATTGTATATGTTTCAGTACAATCAGCTCATCCATTCTTCTAAATTCCAATGAGTGTGGGCCTAACCTGCTCGCACTTACCTCATAAGACATTCCTTTCATCCCAGCAACTAACTTAGTGAACTTCCTCCATTCATCAAAATGAATAACATGTGACTTGTATCCAGGTAAAAATGCTGATTAGCTATCCATGAAACCCAAACCCTGTTTTATCTTGGCAGTAAATGAAAGTTTGAAGCTTAAATATTTACAACCCAACATTTTCAACGCCTTTCTTAAAATTTGGGGAATCAGGGCAGAATGGTAACATTTAGTTTTTTTTGTGAAGAAATTCAATATCCATCCACATTCCAGAGCCTGGTCTTTTTATGTGTTGGAGAATCAGGAAGGGGGTTGATTAAGTACAGCCTACAATAATGGGAAAGTGTATGGGAGGTGACTAAATTAGGTGGAAAGTAAAATATTGATTTCTCAACTGTGGGCTGAGATGCTGAGTGGCTACAGGACATTCTGAAGGGGGAGGGTGAACATTTCTACTTTCCCGTTTAATGCCATCCCCTATCTTCCCACAACAGACAACTCCCACTATTTGTTTCTGCCCCTTGTTACTTTATAGCTTCACCCATAGATTCTACATCTAGGCTTTCTGAGCCAATATCCTCTCTTACTATCTCTGGGATATTCAGATCCCAGCCGTGGTCACCTTGCAGCCTTCAGCCATGTCTCTGTAATCACAATCATATCATACTCTTGCATAGTTAATTTGTCTACCTTACTGCAAGTGTTCCATGCATTCAGATACAGTGCGTTTAGTCATGTCTTTTTAACTTTTTTGTACTATGGTACAATGTGGTCCATATCAGTATCAATGACATAGCGAAGAAGAGGGATGAGGTTCTGAAAACCAAATATAGGGAGCTAGGAAATAAATTAAGTACAACCTGAAAGGTTGTAATGTCAGGATCATAGCAAGTGCCATGTGCTAGCAAGAGCAGGAATAGTAAAGATCAGGTGAATGCACGGCTGGAGAGATGCTGTAGAGTCATAGATGTTTGCAGCATGGAAACAGGCCCTTTGGCCCTACTTGTCCATGCTGCCCCCTTTTTTTAAAATTCCAAAGCTAAAGCCAATTGCCTGCATTTGGCCCATATCCCTCTATACCCATTTTACCCATGTAACTGTCTAAATGCTTTTTAAAAGACAAAATTGTACCCGCTTCTACTAATACCGCTAGCAGCTTGTTCCAGACACTCACCATCCTCTGTGTGAAAAATTTGCCCCTCTGGACACTTTTGTATCTCTCCCCTCTCACCTTAAACCTATGCCCTCTAGTTTTAGACTCCCCTACCTTTGGGAAAAGGTATTGACTATCTAGCTGATCTGGGTCCCTCATTATTTTATAGACCTCTATAACATCACCCCTCAGCCTTCTACGCTTCAGAGAAAAAAGCCCAGTCTATCCAGCTTCTCATTATAACTAAAACCATCAAGTCCCAGTGGCATCCTAGTAAATCTTTTCTGCATTCTTTCTAGTTTAGTCATATCCTTCCTATAACAGGGTTACCAGAACTGCACACAGTATTCCAAGTGTGTGGTCTTACCAATGTCTTGTACAACTTCAACAAGACCTGTGTTTAGTTTTCAGAACCACAAAAAGGCTATGGAGGCAATGTCACTGAACATATTTCAGAAGGGAATAGATTTCTAGATTCTAAAAGTGTCAAGCATTAGGGGAAGAGCATGGGAGTATAGTGTTATGATAGAGGATCAGCTATGATGATACTAAATGGCAAAGCAGGCTGAAAGGGTCGAATGGCCTACTGCTGCACCAATTTTCTTTCCTACGTTTCTCAGTAAGCAGTGCGTTTGCAACGTGTCGGCCTTGCATCATTCAGTGACAGGATTGTACTTGTAATACATTTGCATGATATGAATACTCATTAGCATGAATCTTTTTAAAATTATGTCCTGCATTCAAAATAAAGTAAGCAGCAGATAAGAATCTTGTAGAACTAATTCACATGTTTTTACAGGATGTGAGCATTACCAGCTAGGCCAACGTTTATGGCCCATCCCTAGTTGCCTTTGAGTAGGTGGTGATGAGCTGCCTTTTGAACTGCTACAGTCCTTGTAGTGTAGGTACGCCCATAGTGCTCTTAGAGTTAGAGTTCCAGAATTTTGACCCAGCAACAGGAAATTAATGCCAATATATTTTCAAGTCAGGATGATGAGTAATTTGGAAGGGGACATCCAGATGATGATTTTCCCATGTGTCTGCTGCTCTTGTCCTTCTAGATGGTTTTAGAAAAGACCTGCCCAAGGAGCTGTACTGTCCTAACTATTGTGGCTTTTAAATAAAAAGAGAAGACATATGGTTTTGCACACATAGATTCAAACACATAGATACAATTGATATATTGTAGGAGATATGAAGGTTGCGACACAAGTGGAGAAGGTTGTTAAGGAAGGCTTGTGGAATGCTAGCCTTTATAGGAAGGGGTATAGAGTATAAAAGCTGCCGTCTAATGCTTCAGTTGCATAGAACGTTGGTTAGACCGCATTTGGAGTACTGCGTCCAGTTCTGGTCACCTTACTACCGGAAGGACGTGGAGTCTCTGGAAAGGGTGCAGAGGAGGTTTACCAGGATGTTGCCTGGCATGGAGGGGCTGGGTTACGAGGAAAGGTTGGAGAAACTGGGACTATTCTCCTTGGAAAGACGGAGATTGAGGGGGGACATGATAGAGGTATATAAGATACTGAAGGGAATAGATAGAGTCAATAGTGAGAGACTGCTCCCTAGACTGGGTACAAATACGGGAGGTCATGATTTAAGGGTGAGGGGGAGAGGTATAATTTGGATGTGAGAGGAAGGTTCTTTACGCAGAGAGTTGTGGGGGTATGGAACGCGCTACTGAGTAGGGTGGTGGAGGCAGGAACGTTGGACTCGTTTAAGGTTCAGTTAGATAAACAATGAGTGAAATGAGGATGGAGGGTTATGGTAGGGGCTATTAAATAAGGTTAGAACCTCGGGAGACACCGGAAAAGCAGACTTGTAAGATTAACGTTTTTGTCTTTTTATTCCGCAGGTGGAGGTCCACCTCGTTGTCAAACGAGGGGCATGCACACGGTGGGTCGTGCATGGGCTCCTCTTGGAGGTTCCGGGAGTGGCCTAGTACTTCGTGTCGGTGTGTGTGCTTGATCCTGGACTGGTAGACGGGCGCCGCAACAGCTTGGTGACTAGCACTGCTAGCTGTGCAGATACGTGGATTTGGGCCTGTGTCTGTGGGAGTTTGTGCATTCTCCCTGTGGTTGCGAGGGTTTCCTCCGGGCGCTCCGGTTTCCTCCCACACCCCAAAGATGTGCTCTTAGGCTGATTGGTTTTACCAAATTGACACTATTCTCCCCTGAATCTGGCTAAGTTAGGGATTCCATTCGTAGACACGCAGGTTAGAATAGGTGTAGGGTGATGCGGCGGCGCGGGCCGAAGGGCCTGTTTCCCGTGCTGGGTTGTTCTTTGTTCTTTGTTCTTTGTATATTGACTGAACAGAGTAGAAAATGAAATTAAGGCTGTGAAACACCCCAATGACGTCACCATTAAATCATGTGATTGGCTCTTAAATCAATCATATAACCTCTTAAATATATAACATCCCTCCTCTTTACTCCTGTGGTCATGACAACAAATTACCACAACGTTAAACATGGAATTAATAATATTCGAGACACTGTACCATGCATCATTAGTCATTAGAAAGTCAATGAAAAAGTCGATCAGGTAAACAACTATTCCTCTTCGGTTGTATATGAAGTTCTAGAGTTTTCCTGTCCTTGACCCTAGAAGTATAATTTAGAACTCACTAGACACTTCTTCTCTTGGAACTAATGCTTGATCATTCTCATGTGGTATAATAAAAAGGCACACTAATCAGGCTCATCAGATTCAATGAAGTCTTCCATAGCAGGATTCACCACACTAAGGACTAAAGAACTTGGTACTTCTGGAGATGATTTGGAGAAATCATTTTGAGATGGCAACAATTAGTCAGCATGGCATCACCAAACAAGTTCATCTTGAGTTTGAACTGTGTAAGAAATTGGACCTCTTTTTGTTAAAACTATTGCTGGTACCCATTTCTCACTTGTGGCATACTTACACTCTAACATTCGATGTCCTTGTTGAAATGAGTGTTGTTTTGCCTTCAATTCTCATCTAGAAATTTGAGATTGTTCTTGTGCTCTACTATCTCTGAAGTTTCTGGAGTGAATAACAAATAAAACGTAGCTCTCAGCATTCACTTTTAAGGACAGTAATGCAGGTGAACTTTGAGTACTTTCATGAATAGTGTTTAAGTAAGATGCCAAAATACTAATCACACGATGTGATAATGAACCTTTCTCTTTTGAAGCTTTTAAAGAATATTTCAATGATTGTACGAATCATTCAGCTCATCTGTTGGTTGATGGATGATGGGCCAACGAGGGGCATACACACAATGGGTCGTACTTGGGCAATTCTTGGTTGTTCGAGATTGGCCTAGTGCTTCATGTCGTTAGTGTGTGCTTAAACTGGACCAGATGCTGGGCAAGATGACAGCTCAGTGACTATCACTGTTTGCTGTGCAGACACATGGATTTGGGCCGGTGTCTGTGGGAGTTTGTGCATTCTCCCCATGCTTGTGTGGGTTTTCTCCAGCTGCTCCGGTTTCCTCCCACACTCCAAAGATGTGCTATTAGGCTGATTGGCAGTAATAAATTGTCCTTAAATTAGTTTCCCTCAATGTGGATGGCCATAAAACAATAGATAAGGATCATGGGTGAGGGGGGGACTGGTGGTGTTAAAGTGGCGGTGTGGGCTCATTGGGCCAAAGGGCCTGTTTCCCAGGCTGTTTTTTTTTTGTTCTTTGTATGGGGGGGGCAGATTTTATGGGGGCAATTCTCCCGTCCCATTGCACTAGTTCTTTTAGCACAGCGGGCCGGGAGATTCCTGTGATGGTCGATTCCCAGGGCTCATGTGAGCATTCACTTTCATCTTCCAACCCAAGATTCTTGGCAGCAATGGAACCATGCTGAAAATCAGCGTAATCATCATTTGCATGCTTTTACATACCTTAGCATCTGATTGGCAGGTCCGAGACAGCAGCCTCCATCCTCATTAGCATCTACCACCTCTCTGGCGTGATGTCACTCTGGCATGTTTTGCACTAGGTATATAAAAGTCCGGAGTTGGCATGGCAACATTGACTAAGAGGAAGGAGGCAAGTTTGATGGAACTGCAGCATTGGAGTGGTGGGGAGGCTGGAGGCGGGGCCTGGAATTTTGCTGCTCACTGCGAGGAGCTTCTGGCTAATGTTCAGGTTCTGTGCCCTGGCTCGGTGGGGTGGGGTGGGGCCCTTAATGGAGGGTTGGCCAGGCTGCTTGCTGAGCCACTGTGCTGTTCCTTTGTTCTGGCAGTGCAGTGTGGTGAGGGACTCGACTGGGGTTTTAGACGGGACGTTGGGGGGGGGGGAATTGCACCATGTGCTGCTTGAAGGCTCGTCAGTTCAAGCAGCTGGTGCTCCAAGCAAGGGTGCTCATTGACATTCTGCATGTACTCTGCAGTGAATGGGAACCCATAATGTGATAATTAGGAGTCTGCCCCTGCCCCATATCCCTGAACCGCAACACATGCCTGGAAGGGAATGCTGTAGTTGCATTCATGGCAATGGCTTGAGGGGTGCCATGGCCATGCCTGCACACCAACCTGCATGCTCTCTCTGCTGCCATGTTCATGATGACAATGGCAAACTAATCAGGTGACACCAATCTTTCACATCTCAGGTGCAGGCATTATCCAAACCTTCACTCCAAGGCCTTGCAGTCAACCTGCTCCTCAGTGGACAGCCAAAGATGAGGAGCGCTCTCCTCAGGAAGTGTGCCATTGCCAACTTTCTGAGGGGATATAAACCTTTGTCTGACCAGGCAATGATACAAGCACACCATGGGCAGTCATCAATTATTGAAAGTCAGTGTGCCAAGTGTTAAATGCTGAGCAGAGTCAGTGACACTCAGACACAGGAGTAGTGCTTTAGTGGGCATAATTGTGTGACTAATTAGACTCCAAGTATGCCAATTATGTTCCAGCTGAACAATCTCAGCTGCAATGGCGCACTGATGACTGACATGTTTTTCAATTATTGTTTCCCTTGTCAGCAGCCTGCCTGCAGAAGTCCCCCTCCCCAGATTAAGTGGAACTGTCAGTCCGTGATGACTCACCACCACCCCAAAGCAGTGCCCCAGGCTTTCCTTCCACGTGTGGTGCTCTTCCAAGACATCTAGACCTGTTGGCAGAATGGATCCTCCAAAAATCTTCTTTTCAGACTTGCCTGTGAACCCCCATCTCTCACTGATTACAATGGCTGGCAAACTAATCATGTGATGACAATCTTTCACATCTCAGGTGCATTATCCAAACCGTCACTCCAAGGCCTTGCAATCAACCTGCTCCTCAGTCAACAGCTATAGATTAGGAGCGCTCTCCTCAGGAAGTGCGACAATGCCAGCTTTCTAAGGGGATATAAACATTTGTTTGGCCAGGGGTTGACTCCCCAGAGTCAACCCCTGTCTTCCTTGACTCACCACCTATTTTTCCCCAACTTTCTCTCCCATCTTCCCCAACTTGCCCCATCTCCCCTGGATCAACCCCTGGTATCCCCTGAGTAAACCCCTGTACCCCCCAGCTCAAATCAATTATCAGTCTGACAGGAGTGTGTGTGACTCCAGTGTATGTGCCCGCTAATGAGATGCAAATGTATTCCAATACCATTCAATGAAGGAAGGGGACATTCACAACATTCTTTCATGTTGACTGGAAATGATCTTGGGACTTTTTGGGATATTTTTGCTCCTGTAGCCAAAGTATTGGCCTTTAATTTGAAGCTCATTTTAAGCTTTGGTCTATGGAGTGCTGTCCTTTTGAGGAAATGTGAAACTGATGGTTTGAATTGTCAATTCCCCTCTATTTCTCCTTTAACTGGATGGTGATCCAGAAACGTTATCCTCTCTCGACCCCACAGATCAAACAGGACCCAAATTCTTTACAGCTGTTTATTCAGGCATACATGAGGGAGACCACACCTTAGCCAAGGCTGAGGCACAGACACTCAGATCAGATCATTGTTATACATTTTTGACAGGTACAATTATTAGCATATGCCAATCCCAAATTAATATGATCTGTTACTTTAACAGTTACCTTATCAATATGCATGCACGTATGCAGTGATTAAACTATCATGTTTACACTAAAGTTACAACCTTCAACACTGAGTTAAAATGGGCAGAGCAACACCTTGTATCTTTGTCAGAAAGCACCTACCCTGCTCAGCTGTCACATTGTCTTGCGGCAGTGTCTAGAGTCCTTATAATACAATTTTATTGAAATGTTGTCATTAAGCCTTATCTTCCCCTTTCAGTTTGGAAATTAAAGATTCCATTGAACTACTCTGAGAAGGGCAAGAAATCCTCTCAGTGGTTTGGCCAACATTCCTCCCTCAACCAACAACAGAAAAAGAGATTAATTGGGCATTTGGCTCGCTGCAATAAGTGGGATGTTGCTGTGTGAAGAATAGCTCCACATTTGCTTACTGAACAACGTGATAAAAAAAGATTTGTATTTATAAAGTACTTTCACAAGCACCAGATGTGCTAAAGCACTCTGCAGCCAATGAAGTACTTTTGAAGTGTAATCCCAGCTGTAATGTAAGGAATTATAAGTCATTGTTTGCAAAATGCTTTGGAACTTTTCTGAGAGAGGTAAATGCAAGTTACTTCTCTGATCCTGTCGACTTGCAATTTGAGTGGCAAGGGGGTAATTAAATATAAATTTGACTGAAAACAACAACTGATTTCCCTTTACTTACCAGAGAAACAGCTCTTTCAGTTAAATCAGCACAGGCCAAAGATTAAATCTGGGCTTTCCTAGCTTCACAGGATGATTGAACCACAGAATGATGCACCACAGAATCTGACCATTTGGCCTGTCTTATCAATGCCGGTGCTTTGACAAAAACTAATCTGTCCAAAGAGTTCAATTTCTATGCTTTCACCATCACCTTGCAAATATTCTCCAATTCCTTGTTGAATGTGCTTTCAGGCAGTGGAAATTGTAACAGCTGGTTAAGTTAAAAAATCTGATTTCTTATGAAAACTCTGGTTCTTATGTCAATAACCTTAAACCTGTCTCTTTTGGTTACTGACCCTTCTGTCACTGGAAATTTTCTTGCTATTTACTCTACCAAAACAGCTCATGATTTGAATACCTATATCAAATCTCCTCTTAAACCTCAGTGCTTTCAGGAGAATAGAGTAAGAAGTCTCACAACACCAGGTTTAAGTCCAACCAGTTTACTTAATAGTAATCTCACAAGCTTTCAGAAACGGTGTTCCTTCGTCAGGTGTGTGGAAGATTCTGATCAGAGAAGGGCATATAAAGTCACACACAATCTACTTCAGGAGAATAGCACAAGCTTCTCCCACCTCCCCACATATCAAAAGCCCCTCATCCCTATTCTAATAAATCTCTTCTATATCCTCCATGAGGCCTTTACATCCTCTCTAAAGTTTTGAATACAATACTCCAGGTGAGGCATTAACTCGTGGTTAGGGTTCAGCGTAACTTTGCTTATAGAGCTCAGAGTCACACTATTGATTGCAATGATCCACTGAGTCATTGGAATGGGTGTTAATTATGCCTTTTAATTATTGCATCCATTGATGAAGAACACTCAATGGTTTGTTAACCATTGCTAATTTACAGTTCTTTGGAACATAGAAACTGAAGTAGGCGAATTAGCCCACAATTAAGCTATCCTTCCATTCAGTTAGATTATGGATGTTTTGTACCTTACCTGTCTTAAAACCTTTATCAAACATAAATCTATCAGTACTGCTCCTGCAAATTCCTATTAACTCAGCCTTTTGTGGAAAAGAGTTCTAGATCTTAATCAACCAAAATAATCCCCAGGCCCCAGTTATTAACTGAGTTGTGCAGGATTTAAATTGGAGGATTAATTTTCTTGGAGCTTCTCCCACTCTATCACTGAGATTTTGCTGGAAATATTGTGAATTTGATTCATTTGTTTCTCATAGGTTGCTCAGCATGTGAGTTTATAATAATATTTAATCAGTAAAATGCAAAGCTTATGAATTTATAAAACAAGTGCACTTTTGCTGTGTAAATTAGTGAATTACCTATGTTTTGAATGTATCCTAAGCAATTAGTAAGTTTTGTATGTGTATTTTTTCACTTTTTTTTGTTAAGATTGTTGACAGCTGCTCCTTCATTGCAGTAAAAACCAAAACTAAAATTTAGCATGGTATATTTAAAGTGAAAATCATGAGTAACATTGCAGTTAGAAGAGAATTCACTGTGGTTAGATTAAAAGAATCATTCCCAGCAGTGAAATTAAATATTATTGCATGAAATTTATCCAATTGCACTGGAAATGAGAAGTCATTACAATAGTATTAAAATTTAATAAAATTCACCTTTTGATATTAACCATATTTCATTAGACTTCAATCTAAACAATAATTTAACAGAGAGTGGCTATGAGTGCTTATTCCCTTCACCCTGATTAAACAGGAGAATTGTAAAGTGATGGTGTTGCCTGCAGGGGCATCATGATGTTTTGTAAAATGATAGGATATGAATTCATGCCACTAGTTACCCACCATAATGAATCCTTGATCTCTGCAAATCTACCATTGGGATGTAATGAGCAGAGACAATGAGCCTTTGCTGACAGAGATCACACCCCTACCACTGCTACATACCATTGAGTTTTAAAAAAAATTGATTGAATTTTGGAGATTCGTCAGTCACCTACTTTTGTGGCCTCAGATGGGTAGAGACAAAAATAAATCTGACTGGGAAAAATAAAACAAACTTTAAAGAAAGCCTCATAATTTTTAAAATAAGTTACAATTAATTAAAACGTAATTATGATTGATACCCTGGTACCAAGTGACAAAATGAATTATATGATTAAAATCAATGATTAATTTCATTGTGATTGAATTGGTAATTGGAATTTCATTAAAATCAATAATTTGGTAGAGTGATGAAAAATGTTAATTGTATTGAATAAAATTGATAAACACTGAAGTGCGGTTAATAAAATTAGTTGTAGTTCAATTAAAATCGCTAAATCATTGCAGTAGTTAATGGAGTGTAAATAAAAACAATAATTAATTACAGTGAATGAAATTGTAGTTTGATTAGTTACTTGCTGGAGTGTTTCATTGTAATTAGTAATTCACTGGATTGTGAATCAAATATTATAATTCACTAGAGTGTGACAAAAGTGATGATTTCAGTGAATGATAACCATAGTATGACTAAAATTGATAATCCACTGGAGCATCATCATTAATTTTGGTGAATTCAAATGATAATTATTTGAAATGTAATTAAACTTTCCAATTCATTGCAGTGCACTTGAAAATGATTCACTGTGTTAAACTGTTATTTGGCATGTTTGAACCTATGTTTCAAATTTATCATCAGTTCCCCTTAGAAGAAATGAATATTGCATTGGTGATGTGTTATACTTGTAAGGAAGTTTTTCTCAATTGATTCATTGTACTTTCATCTGATTCAATGGACCAGGCTGGATCATTGGCTACTGTGCTGTTGTGGGAAAGGGGGATTCCTTTTCATTGCACACGGGCATCAGTTCTCAGACTGAAAGAAGTTGTACCAATTGGATGGACTCCACTTGAACCAGGATGGGATCTGTGTTGTGGAGGAAAGAGTAAAGGAGCTGGCAAAAGCTTTAAGTAGTTAAGATAAGAGCAAAAAACTGTGGACGCTGGAATCTGAAACAAAAACAGAAAATGCTGGAAAATCTCAGCAGGTCTGACAGCATCTGTAGTGAGAGAATAGAGTCAACATTTTGAGTCAGGATGACTTTTCGTCAGCTCGAAACATTAGCTCTATGAAAACTTATGGGGGTGTACCATATATTTTGGAAATATTAGACACAAATGGAGCTGGAGCAACTGTATTTTAAAACTTTATCCTTCTTTATTTTAAAGCTCTCAAAAAGCTTGCTGCTGAAATTATTTAATTAGGACATACATTCTGAGGGTAAGAAAACCCCTTGTATACAAAAATGCTGATCTCAGGCAATAAGAGGAAACATATGCATTCTGCCTGTGACACTATTCATTGTAACATTTCCCATTATAGATGTTAACCCATTCCTTCCTTTAGTAAAGATTCTATTGTTTCCCCTGCTACCCATGTTAAGCTGAATGGTCTATATCCTGGCAAATGTTCTGTAGGTAAATTACATTAGCTATCTGACAGTCCCAAGGTACTACACCTTTTTCATACAAACTATTAAACATGTGTCATAATGCCTCTATTTCTCTTCCCCAGATTATTTTAAAATGCATGGATGCAATCTTTTTGAACCAGAGGTTTTACCCTGTTTGAGTTTGTTTAGTTTATTCAATGCATTCCTTTTTTATTGTAAATGCACTTATTCCATTGCTTATTTCATCATTCAACATCATGTCAATCTGTTCAATCTCCCTCACGAATACTGAGGCAAAATATTTATTTCATTTTTCTGCCTTTTTTTATCATCACCTGTGGTGTTATCATATCCATTCCCAAATGACCTCTATTCCCAAACTAGCTTTCCTTTTTATATTGGTATGCCTATAACATATTTTATAATTTTGTTTTATGTTCTTTGATAATTTAGTTCCATAATTCCTCTTGACCTTCATAATTTTTTTTTAACTTCTCTCCTTATCTCTTCATACACCTTCTTATCGTGCTCCTGCCCCCGCTACCTATGTTTTAATGTATACCTCTGTCTTAACTCGCAATTGTCCCCTCATGTCTTCATTCATCCACGGAGCCTCACTTATGTTTAGTTTGTTTTTCCTTATTAATGGAATATAATTTTCCTGCTCCCTGTTAAGCATGTTGTCCTACATGATTGTTTCCCAATACTATTGTCCATCTTTAAGCACATATTATAGTCTCTAGTTCTAGATGTTCCCCACTTCCGCTTCTCTTATCTGTTCTTGTTCATTCCCCATTACTACTTCTGCTGTCACAGAAAAGCAGCCAGCATAATTAAGGACCCCACACACCCTAGACATACTCTATTCCACCTTCTTCCGTCAGAAAGAAGATACAAAAGTTTGAGGATGGGTACCAACAGACTCAAGAATATTTGCTTCCCTGCTGCCGTCAGACTTTTGATTGGGCCTACCTCACAATAAGTTGATCTTTCTCTACACCCTAGCTAAGATTTTGTAACATTACATTCTGCACTCTCTTGTTTCCTTCTCTATGAAAGCTATGTTTTGTCTGTATAGCACACAAGAAACAATACTTTTCACTGTAGGATAATACATGTGACAATAATAAATCAGATCAAACCAGTAGTGAACCCTCCCTTTTTGGGGTTTTCATGTATGAATTGGAAATGAGTCCTGTCTCCTTTTCCAACCTCTTCTGCCAGTTAAGGTCAGGGTAGTTGAAATCCTCATGATTATTAATCAATGATTTTTACTCAATTTCCTTTGCATAATTCTTCCTCATCTCCCTTCCAGCCTCTCTCTCTTTTCTCTTAGAGTAAACATACAGGGTAAGTGAAGACAATGCAAAATAGATTTGCAAGGATGATAGCACATATGTGTGTGTCTACATATCCGGAAAGAATTGAAAGGCTGAAAGAAGGCTTAGAAGTGTCCTAATAGAAGTCTTTAAAACAATGAAAGGTTTTGATAGAGTGGGTACAGAGAGAATGGATCCTCTGTTGGGGAAGGCATAACAGAAGACCATCAGTAATGAGATAGTCACAAAGAAATCCAATAGGAAGTTCAGAAAAATGCATTACCCAAAGAATGGGGAAAATGTGAAATTCACTAGCACAGGGAGTAGCCCAAGTGAATGCTATAGAGGCTTTTAAGAGAAAGCTAGACAAAGATGTAAGGGAGAAGGGAATAGAGAGAATGAAAATTCATTTAGATGAGAAAAGATGAAAGGACATTCCATTGGAATATAAATGCTGGCATGGACAGTTTGGCTGACTGGCCTGTTTCTCTGCTGTATATCCTGTGCAACCCTATGCTTTCAGCACCCAACCCCATGCTGCATTAGTGCCAATGCATCATTTTGATTTTTAAATGCAAAGGCCGTAATTGGCCCAGAAATTAATTTGGTGTCCAATTAGTGGCACTGGGAATGATATAGATCCATAGAAAATAGATGCAGGGAGAGGCTATTCAGCCCTACGAGCCCGCACCAACATTCAATATGATCATGGCTGATCATGTACTTTCATTTTCCCACTTCCACTTTCTCTCCATTACCTTCATCCCTTTAGCCGCAAGGTCCACATCTAGTGCCCTCTTGAACATATCTAACAAACTGGCCCCAACAGCTTTATGTGGTAGAGAATTCAACAGGTTCACAGCTCTCTGAGTGAAGTTTTTCCTCATCTCAGTCTTGAATGGCTTACCCCTTATTCTTAGACTGTGACCCCGCCCCCCTAGTTCTGGACCTCCGCAACATCGGGAACATTCTTCCCACATCTAGACTGTCCAGTCCCATCTGGATTTTATATATTTTTATGAGATGCCCTCTCATTCTCCTAAATTCCAGGGAGTACAAGCCCAGTAGATCCAGTCTCTCTCCATATGTCAATACTCTTATTTCAGGAATCAATCTGGAGAATCTTCACTGGACACTCTCAATAGCAAGAATGTCCTTTCTCAGACTAAGAGACCAAAACTGCACATAAAACTCAAGGTATGGCCTCACCAAGCCCCTGTAGCTAGACATCTTTATTCCTATACTCAAATCCTCTTGCTATGAAGACCAGCATGCCATTAGCTTTCTGCACTGCCTACTGTACCTACATGCTAATCTTCAGCGACTGTTCCATCATGACACCCAGGTCACGTTGCACTTCCCCTTTTCCTAAACTGCCACCATTCAGATCATAATCTTCCTTCTTGTTTTTGCCACCAAAGTGGATTACCTCACATTTATCCATATTATATTGCATTTGCCAAGTATTTTCCTACTCAGCCAGTCTGTCCAAGTCACCCTGCAGGCTCTTAGCATCCTCCTCACAGCAACCTGCCACCCAGCCTAGTGTTGTCTGCAAATTTGAAAATATTGCATTCAATTCCTTTTTCCAAATCATTAATGTATATTGTGAATAGCTGAGCACCCAGCACTGAACCCAGTGGTACCACACTAGTCATTGCCTGCCACTCTGAAAAGGGTCCATTTATTCCCACTCTCTGCTTCCTGTCTGCCAACCAGTTCTCTATCCACGTGAATACATTACACCCAGTACCATGAGCTTTAACTTTGCCCACCAATCTCTTGTGTGGGACCTTGACAAAAGCCTTTTGAAAGTCCAGGTACACAGCAGCCACTCTTATCCACTCTATTAGTTACATGCTCAAAATATTCCAGAAGATTTGTCAAGCACAATTTTCCCTTAGTGAATCCATGCTGACTTGGACCGATCCTATCACTGCTTTCCAAATGCTCAGTTATTGCATCCTTACTAATTGATTCCAGCATTTTCCCCATCACCAATGTCAGGCTAGCTGCTCTATAACTTCCTTTTCTCTCTCCCTCCTTTTTTTCAAAAGTGGGGTCACATTAATTACCTTCCAATCCACTGGAACTCTTCCAAAGTCTAAAGAATGCTGGAAAATGATCATCAATGCGTCCACTATTTCCACAACCTTGTATACACTGGGATGCAGAGCATTTGGCCCTGGGGACCTTTTGGGTTTTAATCCCACCAATTTCCCCGAGACAATTTCCCGACTGATAAGGATTTCCTTCAATTCCTCCTTCATGCTAGATCCTCTGTCCCCTCATATTTCTGGAAAGTTATTTGTGTCCTCCTTAGTGATGACAGATTTGACGTATTTGTTCAGCTGGTCTGCTATCTCTTTGTTGCCCTTTATGAATTCACCTGATTCTAGCTGCAAGGGACCTACTGGTCTTCACCAGTCTTTTTCTCTTCACATTTCTATAGAAGCTTTTGCAGTCAGATTTTATGTTTTCTGAAAGCCTACTCTCATATCCTATTTTTCCGTTCCAAATTAAACCCTTTGTCCTCCTCTGCTGGATTTTAAAATTTTCCCATTCCTCAGGTTTTCCGCTTTTTCCATTTATATATCTCCTCTTTGGCTTTAACACTATCCCTGCTTTCCCCCGTTAGCCATGGATTTTACTCTTACGCCAGACAGGGATGTACAATTGTTAAGTTCATCCATGTGTTCTTTAAATGGGTCTGCCATTGCCTATCAACTGTCAACCCCTCAAGTATCCTTTGCCAGCTTATTCTAGTCAAAGTTAGCTTTCCTCCAATTCAGTTAAGTGACTTAACTATGTCACTCTCCATCTTAGTGAAGAATTCTATCATACTATCATTACTCTTCCCCAAAGGATCTTGCATCACACCATTGCTATTTAATCCTCTCTCATTACGTAAGAGTGTAAGCCTTAAGTAATGAAGATTGGGAATTCTTTAAAAGCGGGCACAGGACAACTAAAAAAGCAACAAGGGGCGGTGAAGATGAAATATGACTTCAAGCTAGCTAGTAATATACAATAAGTTAGGAAGAGTTTTTTTCAATATATAAAAGGTAAGAAAGAGGCCAAAATAGACATTGGACCACTGGAAAGTGAGGCTGGAGAAGTAATAATAGGAAACAAAGAAATGGCAGAGGAGCTGAATACTTACTTTGCATCAGTCTTCATGGTCAAAGACACAAGTGGGATGCCAGAGTCCATTTGGAGTACTGTAAGCAGTTTTGAGCCCCGTATCTAAAGAAGGATGTGCTGGTCTTCAAAAGGGTCCAGACAAGACTCGTAAGAATGATCCCTGGAATGAAGAGTTTACTGTATGCTAGGTCATGGGGAGTGGGTAATTAGTACCCTCTTAATATCCTTCCAGAGAAATTGTTACAACAGGAAGAAGCCATTCAGTTCATTGAGTTCATACCAACTCTGCAAGAGCAATTCAGATGGACCCAATCCTTACCCGGTGGACCCCCAGTTTTCTTCCCTAAGGTGCTTTTCCGATTCTCTATTGAAAGTTATGATTGAATCTGCCTCCACCATATTCTCAGATCCTCACTGAGTAAAAATGGTAGAGGCAGCAGAGGGCCTTCACTGGAGAATTCTGGGTGAAGTTGGCGCAGCAACATCTATTGAGAAGTGGGAAGAGGAAGAACCCATCCAGTGATAAACGGGAGGAAGAGCATCCAGTAGAGTGGGAAAGGGCCTTCACTGGAGCATTCTGGGATAAGTCTATGCAGTAACATTTCCTAAGAAGTGAGTAGAAGATCTGGTGTCAAGAAGTGGCTAAGTCCGAAACTCTACATTGATGTCTCCCACCCTCCCTCCTTCTCTGGCTAAAAAGAACAGGCACCGACATTAAAGTCACAAAGTGACGTGAGACCAATGGACACAGCTAATTGAAGGCCTAGGTAAGAGGAGTAGCCTGCGAGACCTGAACCAGCACCCCATTTCCTGCAGCACCAGGAGAACCTTCAGGATTACTTCCTGCTGACATCAGACTTTAAAAAGAGAGAGACTCCTGATTGGTTCTTTATAAGTCAGATGACCCGTGTCCTTAGCCCATTCTTTCTCACGTTCACAAGAGTAAAATCTGAGCTACATTTTGTATGGTAAGAGTTTTTTTGTACACTTACTAGAGGGTAGCAAGCTGGACGTAATAGATTTACCAACCTGTACAATTAGAAGATACACTAATTTTAGGGTCCTATTCATGAGAGCAGTAGCAGTAATTTTTAAGAGCCTAATTAATACTTAGCTTTTAATCTAGCAATCAATAGGAGAGAGATGTCAATTGGCAGGTTGTATGCTGCACCTGTGAGATGTAGAGTATCATGGACACTTCAGGTGTCCCTGAGAACTACATCTGTGAGAAGTGCATCCAGTAGCAGATGGTCACCAGTGCAGGGATCGGTTAGAGCAGCAGCTAGAAGCACTAAGGAGCACACAATTAATGAAGATTGTTCCAGATATAGCTACAAAGATGTAGTCACACCCAAAGTGCAGGAAGATAGATGGGTGACTACCAGACAGGATAGGCAGTCAGTGCAGGGGTCCCCTATGGCTGTCCTCCTACCTAACAAGTATGTCATTTTGGATACTGACGAGGAGTAATGTCTGTCAGGGGACAGCAACAGCAGTGGTCAGAGCGAAGGCACCACAGCCAGCCCTGCTGCACAGATGGGGGGTGCAAAGCATAGCAAAACAATGTTGGTAGGGAATTTAATAGTCAGGTATGCGGATAGGTGCTTCTGTGGCCACGAAAGGGACTCCAGGATGGTAGGTTGCCTTCCTGGTACCAGGGTCCTGGATGTCTGAGAGCGAGACTTCCTAAAATGGGAAGGAAATCAGACAGATGTGAATGTCCCGTGAATGACATGAGTAGAAAGAGTAGCTAAGTCCTGCAACGGCAATTTAGAGAGTTATGAAGAAGATTAAAAACCAGGACCTCTAGTGTAGTTTACCAACCTGTACAATTAGGATAATCTCAGGATTATTCTCCATGCCACATGCTAGTGAGGCTAGATACAGAGAGATAGTACAGCTGAACACATGGCTAAAGAACTGGTGCAGGAGACAGGGCTTCAGATTTTTGGTTCATTGGGATGTCTTCCAGGAAAGGAGCAGCCAGTACAAGAAGGATGGGTTGCACTTGAACTGGAGGGAGGTTTGCCAATGTGGTTCAGGTGGGTTTAGACTAGTGTGGCAGGTGGTAGTGGGAAACAGAAGAGTAGGTCAGCAAGTGTAGACACTGGGGATGAGCATGGGATGAAGGCCAGGATAGCTAAGAGGAAGAGCAGGCAGGGGAGGTCAAACTCAGGGGGCCTGGAAGTCTGAAATGCATCTGCTTCAATGCAAAGAGTATAACGGATAAAGCAGATGAACTTAGAGCCTTGATTCATGCATGGAACTTGGATATGGTTGCGGTAACACAGACTTGGTTAATAAAGGAGCAGGACTGGAAGCTAAATGTTCTGGGATTTTAGGTGTTTTAAGTGAGACAAAGAGGTGGGGAAGTTGCAATACTGGTTAGGGAACATGTTACAGTTGTACAGAAGGAGGACACCTTGAAAGAATCATGTAACGGGGCACTGTGGGTAGAGCTCAGAAACAGGAAGGGGGCAGTCACTATGATGGGGGTGTACTACAGGCCTCTCAGCAGCCCACGGGAAGTTTAAGAATGGATATGTAAGCAGATTTTGGACAGATATAGAAAGAATAGCGTTGTTGTAGTAGGAAACCTTAATTTTCCTTATCTTGACTGGAAATTCCATAGGGCTAAGGGTGAATTTAAGTGTATCCAGGGCAGTTTTTGGAACAATATATAAATACTCTGATTAGAGAGGGGTGTTATACTGGACCTAGTATTAGGCCAAATCATCAAAGTTACAGTGGGGAAACATGTACTGAACAGTGACCACAATTCCGTAAGTTTTCAGGTACTCTTGGAAAAGGACAAGTGTTGTCCTAGGATTAGGGTGCTAAACTGGGGAACGCTAACTATAGCTGGATTAGGCAGGATTTAGAGGCTGTTGTTTGAGAACAGGCTGTTTGAGGATAAATCCACATCTGGCATGTGGGAATCTTTTAAGGAGCAGTTGATCAGAGTGCAGGTCAGGCATGTACCTGTGAAAAGAAAGGACAGAAAAGAGAGGATTCAGGATCTGTGGATGACCAGGGAAGTTGCGAGACTAATCACAAAGGAAAAAAATGCATACATAAGGTCTAGGCAACTAAAGTCAGATGAAACGCTTGAAATAGAAAAGAACTCAACCCACAGAAAGTGGCTGACACAACTGGGGTACCTGAATGAGCACACAGATCCTGCACAGACCAGCTGGCGGGGGTATTCGCAGACATCTGCAACCTCTCTTTACAGCAGGAAAAGTAGAAAAGAACTCAAACAGGAATTTAGGAGGGCAAAAAGAGGTCACAAAATGTTCTTAGCAGGCAGGATTAAGGAGAATCCCAAGGCATTTTAATCATATGTTAGGAACAAGAGGGTAGCTAGAGAAAGAGTTGGTCCACTCAAAGATAAAGGAGGGAAATTATGTGCAGAACCAAAGGAAGTGGGTGAAATCCTTACTGAGTACTTTGCACCAAAATTCACAAAAGAGAGGGACACGTTAATTGATGGTGTCACGGAGGGATACGTAAACCCTCAAGAGCAAGTCACTATTATGAGAGAGGAAGCGTTAGGTGCATTAAAAAGCATGAAGGTAGACAAATCCCCAGGGCCAGATGGAGACAAGCAAGGAAGAAGCAAATCTGCGTGTTTTTCAATCGGAAACCATGGATGAACACAGATATCCACTGCTTGCTGAAGTCGAGGTCTGAGGCATTCAAGTCAGGTGACCCTGACCTGTAGCCAGATACTATCTAAGAAAACTATTAAAGATGCCAAAAGACAGTACCAGACCAAGCTAGAGTCCCAGCTAGCCACATAGACCCCCATCAACTAAGGCAAAGTCTGTAAGACATAACAGGCGTGTAAGGCATGTAAAATTGCTGGCTCCAATACACCCCTTCCTGATAAGCTCAATGCATTCTCAATGCCCGTTTTCAGTAAGAGGTCAGCAAGACCATGCCCTCTACCCTGAAGCCCTGGCTGAACCTGTATCTGAGGTCATCACTGCAGATGTCAGAGCAACTTTCTTGAAGTTCAAGCCACTGAAAACGACTGGCCCAGATGTGATACCTGGACGAGCACTCAATTCCTGCATGAATCAGCAGGCAGGGGTATTCGCAGACATCTTCAATCTCTCTTTACAACAATCTGAGGCCCCTATCTGATTCATGAAAATGACAATAATACCAATACCAAAGAAAAGCCAAGCAATGTGCCTTAATGACTATCGTCCATCTGGCATCCATCATTATGAAGTGCTTCGAAAGGCTAGTCATGGCATGAATCAATTCCAGCCTCCCAGACTGCCTGGATCCACTAACGTTCGCCTACTGCTGCAAAAGGTTCACAGTAGATGCCCCTGCAGTCAACCCTGGAACACCTAGATAACTAAGACACTTATATCAGACTCCTATTTATTGGCTACAGCTCAGTGTTCAACACCATTATTCCTATGAAACTCGTCTCCAAACTCTGTGGCCCGGGCCTTGGTTCCTCCCTCTGTGACTGGCTCCTGAACATCTTAACACACAGACCAATCAATAAGGATAGGCAACAACACCTCCTCCATAATTATCCGTGCTCACAACCCCTTTCTATAGAACATAGAACATAGAACATTACAGCGCAGAACAGGCCCTTCGGCCCACGATGTTGCGCCAACCAGTTAAAAAGGTGTATACTCCTTATACACCTATGACTGTGGCCAAATTCCCCTCCAACTCAACTTTCAAGTTTGCTTACGCACCACCGTAGTGGGTCAGATCTAAAACAATGACGAGACAGAGCACAGGAATGAGATAGAGAATCCGATGAACTGGTGAGGTGACAATAATCTCTTAATGTCAGCAAAACTAAGGAGATCGTCATTGACATCAGGAAGCATAGAGGAGAACATGCCCCGGTCTGCATCAATGGGGATGAAGTAGAAAGCGTCAAGAGCTTTAAGTTTTTAGGTGTCCAGATCACGCACAATCTGTCCTGGTCCCCCCATGCTGACACTATAGTTAGGAAATCCCACCAATGCCTCCACTTTCTCAGAAAACTAAAGAAATTTGGCATGCCAGCTACGACTTTCACCAACTTTTACAGATGCACCATAGAAAGCATTCTTTCTGGTTGTATCACAACTTGGTAAGGCTCCTGCTCTGCCCAAGACTGCAAGAAACTACAAAAGGTCATGAATGTAGCCCAATCCATCACACAAACCAGTCTCCCAGCAGTTGACTCTGTCTACACTTCCCGCTGCCTCTGCAAAGCAGCCAGCATAATTAAGGACCCCATGCATTCTGGACATTCTCTCCTCCACCTTCTTCCTTGGGGAAAAAGATACAAAAGCCTGAGGTCACATACCAACCAACTCAAGAACAGCTTCTTCCCTGCTGCTGTCAGATTTTTGAATGGACTTACCTCGCATTAAGTTGATCTTTCTCTACACCTTAGCTATGACTGTAATATTACATTCTGCACTCTCTCGCTTCCTTCTCTATGAACAGTATGCTTTGTCTGTATAGCGCACAAGAAACAATATTTTTCACTATATGCTAATCCATCTGACACCAATAAATCAAATCAAATCAAAGGAAATTGCTGGGGTTCTAACAGAAATCTTTGTTTCCTCATTGGTCACAGTTGAGGTCCCAGAGAATTGGAAGAGAGCTAATGTTGTCCCATTATTTAAAAAGAGTAGTAGAATAACCTGGGTGATCATAGGCCAGTAGCCTGATGTCAGTGATAGTGAAATTGTTGAAGAAAATTCTTAGGGATAGGATCTATGCGCATTTGGAATTGAATGGTTTTATTCACGACAGATAGCATGGTTTGTACAAGGGAGGTCATGTCTCATTCATTTGGTTGAGTTTTTTGGGGAAGTGACAGAAATGATTGATGAGGGAAGAGCTATGGATGTTGTCTGCATGGACTTTACTAAAGCATTTGACAAGGTCCCTCATGATAGGTTGATACAAAAGGTTAAATCACTCACGATCAAGGGTTACTAGCTAGATGGATTCAGAACTGGCTTGACCATAGAAGACAGAGGGTAGAGATGGAAGGGTATTTTTCTTAATGGAGATCTGTAATTAATAGTGTTCCACAGGAATCAGTGCTGGGACCTCTGTTGTTTGCAATATTTTTAAATGACTTGGACGAAAATATAGCTGGTCTGATTAACAAGTATGTGGACAATACAAAGGTTGCTGGAGTTGCTAATAGTGATGAAGATTGTCAAAGAGATATAGATAGACTGGAAAATTGGGCAGAGAAATGGCAGACGGAATTTAATCCAGACAAATGCGAGGTGATGCATTTTGGTAGGTCCAGTTCAGGTGGGAGCTATAAAATAAATGGCAGAAACATCAGGATCATAGATAAACAGAGAGATCAGGGAATGTAGGTCCACAGAATTTTAAAAGTGGTAGCACATGTGGAAAAGGTGGTGAAGAAAGCATATGGCATGTTTGCCATCATCGGCCAGGGCATCAAATATAAAAGTTGGCAAATTACGTTACAGTTATATAAAATTCTGGTTTGGTCACATTTGGAAAACTGTGTCCAGTTCTGGTCACCACACTACCAGAAGGATGTGATAGCTCTAGAGGGAGTACAGAAAAGGCTTACCAGGATGTTGCCTGGTATGGAGGACATTAACTATGAAGAGAGATTGAATAAACTGGGATTGTTCTCCCTGAAAAGACAGAGGCTGCGAGGTGACCTGATAGAAGTTTATAAAATTATGAGGGGCGTAAATAAGATGAACAGTTGGAAGTTTTTTCCCAGGACAGAAATGACAATTACAAGGGGGCACAAATTCAAGAACATAAGAACATAAGAAATAGGAGCAGGAGTAGGCCATCTGGCCCTTCGAGCCTGCCCCGCCATTCAATAAGATCATGGCTGATCTGTCGTGGCTCAGTTCCACATTCCCACCCTCTCCCCATAACCCTTAATCCCCTCGCTTATCAAAAACCCATCAACCCGCGTCTTAAAAATATTTAGCGAGGCAGCCTCCACCACCTTAATGGGCAGAGAATTCCAGAGATTCACCACCCTTTGAGTGAAGAAGTTCCTCCTCAACTCCGTTCTAAACCGCCCCCCCTTTATCTTGAGGCTGTGCCCCCTAGTCCTACTGTCCTTTCTGAGCGGGAAGAGTCTCTCCACCTCTATCCTATCCATCCCATTCATCATCTTATATGTCTCAATGAGATCTCCCCTCATTCTTCTAAACTCTAACGAGTACAAGCCTAGTTTATTCAGCCTCTCCTCATAGCTCAAGCCCCTCAACTCCGGTATCAGCCTAGTAAACCTCCTCTGCACTCCCTCCAAGGCCAAAATATCTTTGCGTAAGTGCGGCGACCAAAACTGCACACAGTACTCCAACTGCGGCCTCACCAATGCCCTATACAGCTGCAGCAAGATCTCCCTACTAAGGTTAGAGGAGATAGGTTCAGTGAGATGTGCGGGGGTGTTTTTTACACAGAGGGTGGTGGGGGCCTGGAATGCACTGCCAAATGAGGTGATTGAGGCAGATACATTAGTAACATTTAAAACTTACCTGAATAGGCACATGAACAGGTGGGGTATAGAGGGATACAGGTGGTTGGCCTAAGTAGGACAATGTGATTGGTGCAGGCTTGGTGGGCCAAAGGCCTGCTCCTGTACTGTACTGTTCTTTGTTCCTGATGTCTTTGATTCTTTTGCCACTTACATTAAATCTTTGTCCTCTGAACCTCATCCCTTCTACTAATGAGAACATTTTTACCTTATCTACTCTGTCTAGACTGCTCATGGTGTAGAAATCAGCTATCAAATCTCCTATCAACCATTTCCTTCCTAAGAAGAATAACCACAGCATCGCCAATCTATCCAGGTAACTGAAATCTTTCATCCCTGGAATCTTTCTGGCAAAGATTTTCTTCATTCCTTCCAAAGCTTCCAGTGCTCAGAATTAGACACCCCTAAACCAGTTGAGGTTGAACCAATGTTTTATTAAGGTTCAGCATAATTTCCCTGCTTTTGTACTTGATGCCTTTTTAACATCATTCACAATCTGCCGCTTCCACCTTAAACAATTTGTGTGCATGTACTATCAAGTTGCTGTGTTTCAAAGGAACATTCTCACTCCTCTGAACCCACAATGATTTCTAACAAAAGTAATTTTCCTGAACTTAACTTCAACTCATATTTTTGAAAAAATAGTTCATGGGATGTGGACCTCGCTGGCAAAGGCCAGCATTTATTGCCCATCCCAAATTGCCCATGAACTGAATGGCTTGCTAGAATCAACCATGTTGTTATGGGTCTGGAGTCACAGGTAGGCCTGACCAGATAAGGATGGCAGATTTCCTTCTCTGAAGAACATATGACCAATGGCAATCAGAATCTACAGAATTCAGAGACGCCTCCTGACTCAATGCTAAAATAATACTAAGGTACTGGTGACATCATTGAGCCATAACTTTGGAATGTAAAGTAGTGAGAGCATCAGCCAACTTGAATGTGAAACTTGAAAGGGTACCAGACAGGAACTACTAAATGAACACAGCAAAATCTTAACCGTTCCTACATGCCATCCTCACTCGGCAACAGAGATCAAATTCCAGGCTTAGCTTTTCTCAAATTTTTGCTTTAAAAACTGTCATCAATATTTTAAAAATTCGAATAAAGCTGTGTCCACAATGTTTAAGTCAAATAAATAAGTAAAATGTGTTTGTGTGCACTGCCTATTTCAGTGAATAATAAGGAAAATATCAACAGGGGCTTCTGTGTACAATGTATGAAAAGTGAAATTGGAGGATTAACAGCAACTGTTATAAAATTGTTACTAGCCACTGATTTTGACTGTGCCTGCTGATTTGAGAGCACAACTTTAAATTAATCTTTTTATTGGAGAAGAAAATTGCTGACAGACTGTTGCCTCTCATTTCTGTAAGCCAAAGGCATCCCTGAGAAACTTAATTTTGAATGATTATTAACATCTCCAATAGACTGCATTTCTGCCTTGAATTTCCTCAGTTGTCCCTGGCTTCCTTCACAAACTGCTCCTGTCCCTTATTTTAATTCAATCTTTAATATTCTCTCCACATTGTTTTTTCCTAAACTGTGATCTCATTTTGCACACACAGCCCAGATGCAGCACTTTTTATTTATCAGGATCCTGGGCTGTAGGTAATAATTTGCATGAATGCACCAAGGAGATATGTTTCCACAGACCTCCTAGGACACAGGCTCAGGAAGGACATGATACTATCTATTGGCCAAGCTTCAATGAGTAACAGTTTAGAGTGAAAGCATTTACAGACTGTTTTTAATACTCCTTCCTTTATTGCTGAAGGAGCCTTATAGTTTATGTCTGCTCGGCTGCCTGACACTTGCTTGGCAGCCTAGCATTTCTTCCCAAGTAGCTCCTGTTTCCAGAACTCAAATGGAAGCCATATTATAGTGCGCTCTCCTCTTTTGAGACTGTGGGCAGAATTCTCCCAAAGAAAAACCAGTGTCATAGGAGTGAGAATAATGGAGTGATCCATGCTGGTCTCTCAGGCATGCTCTGCACTAATATTCTCCCACAATCATCACATTTTTGGAAAGTTGGGAGTCCTGTGCTGGTGCAGAGCGTGAGGGGAGGGGGATGGAGGACCAAATATGCCAGTGAGCCCACCTTCAAAGCAGTGCCCCAATCTCTCAATGCAGTAGGAGACCCCCCCACCCCCCCACCAACCTCCCCTTATCAGCAGCATGTTCCCCCATTCTCTCCCAACATGGGTTGCCGGCTCAGGGCACTTCCGATAGGTCCCCCATCATGAGCCCCAACATGCCCTCTATCATGACCTCCAACATATCCCCATCATGACCACTGACATGATCCACCCCTTCATGACTCCCCCCTGCATAACCTTCCCATCATAAGCCCCACTGAAGCCCCACCCCCCTTGGCACTGCCCTGGCACACTGGCAGTGCACAACTGGCATCACCAGTGGCCACTGTTAATGTGCCAGGTGGGCCGCAACAGGTGGGCACTGCCCAGCCATGCCCCTGACACCCAAGGGCACCAATGGTCTCTGAGCCCCCCACATGACTATCATGGCACTTCTCTGCTGGTGGAGAACAGTAGTGATTCTCGCCATTACCGTGCCCCACTCGTAGGTCTGAGAGTCCCATGCACTAGGATTTGAACAGGCTATGCATATTTAAATACTACTTTAAATAATCGGACTTTCTCCCTTTCTGGGTCTGATCCAGTTCGTGCCATTAAAAAGGGCTGGATGGATCGCAAATCGTTTGGTGCCAGCCACGAAAGTGATTCTTAGGCCTGCACGCAATTCTCCAAGATCGGCGTGATCTGTGCCAAGCCCTGCATGATTGAAGAATCAAACCCCTATGTCTGTAAGCGATGAAGCACTAGCAACAAATACTGTAAGCACTGACATAGAAGATAAATATTTTGTCTCACCTCCACATTTAATGATAATTGAGGGTCATATATGTTTACTAACAGTCCTACTTAACAAAGAATATTTGCTCATTTACATGTGCTGAATTTAAAACTGTAATCTTCTCGTTTCTCATTAACTAAGCTCATGTGTGATCTGCAGCTGGCACGTAGGCCTGCTGGCTTTATTCAGTGTAATAGACAAATTTAGACAATACTAAACTATTTCTTTTGAAGTGATCTATGATAACAACCTGAACACGTGATTCCCACAGATGGGAATACCACCGAATGACATAGGAAAATTGCTAGCCTCATTTCTTTTGGAGATTGTCAACTCCTGGCACTTGAGTGGCACAGATGTTACTGGTCAATTAGTCTAAACCTGCATATATTTCAGGTCTTGCTGCAATTAGGGATGGACTATTTCATTACTTGATGAATTGCAAGTGAAAATAAGCACTATGGAAATATCACTGGAAAATTCTTTTTTAACATTATGAGGGCAAGAATGTACAGCACAGAAAAGGTCATTTAGCCCAACATCCCTTTGAAAGAGCTAGAATTAGTCCCACTCCTTGCTCTTTCATCATAGCCATGAAAACTTCTCCACTTCATCTTTTTCATTCATTCACCTTACAAATGTTACTATTCAATCTACTTCCATCACCCCTTAAGACAGTGCATTCCAGATTATAACTTGTTGCATAAAATAGTTTTCTTTTGTCTCATAGAACCATACAGTGTAGTAGAAGCCCACTGAGTATGCACCGATATGTGAGAGACACCTGCCATACTTAATCCCAGCACTTGGCCCATACCCCTGAATATTGTGATGTGCCAAGTGCACATCCAGATATGTTTTAAAGGCTGTGATGCAATTCAGGCAGTGCATTTCAGACCGACACCACCCTCTGGGTAAAAATGTTTTTCCTCACATCTTCCCTAAATCTCCTCCCTTCACCTAGAATCTATGTCCCCTTATGACTGACTGTTCAACTAAGGGGAACAGCTGCTCCCTATGCACCCTGTCCATGCTCCTCATAATCTGGTATGCCTCAATCTGGTTGCCCCTCAGTCTTCTCTGCTCCAATGGAAACAACCCAAGCCTATTTAACCTCTCTTCATAACTTAAAACTGTTTTGTTTTGGGGCCACTGCTGTTTGTAATTTTTATAAATGATCTGGATGAGGGTATAGTTGGGTGGATTAGTAAATTTGCTGATGACACCAAAGTCGGAGGTGTGGTAGATAGTGAGGAAGGGTGTCTTAGTCTACAGGGAGACTTGCTCAAGTTGCAGAGCTGGGCCGAGAGGTGGAGGATGGAGTTTAATGTGGAAAAGTGTGAGGTAATTCACTTTGGCAGGAATAATGGATGTGTAGAGTATAGGGCTAACGGTAGGACTCTGAATAGTGTGGATGAACAGAGGGATCTAGGTGTACGTGTACATAGATCCCTGAAAGTTGGGAATCAAGTAGATAGGGTTGTTAGGAAGGCATACGGTGTCTTGGCGTTTATTGGTAGGGGGACTGAATTTAAGAGCCGCAGCATCATGTTGCAACTGTACAAAACTCTGGTGCGTCCGCACTTGGAGTATTGTGTGCAGTTCTGGTCCCCACATTATAGGAAGGATGTGGAGGCTTTGGAGAGGGTGCAGAGGAGGTTTACCAGGATGTTGCCTGGTATGGAGGGGAGACTGAGGGATTTGAGGTTGTTTTCATTAGAAAGAAGGCGGCTGCGAGGGGACCTTATTGAAACATATAAGATGATCAGAGGTTTGGATAGGGTGGACAGTGATAGCCTTTTTCCTCGGATGGAGAAAGCTAGCATGAGGGGGCATAGCTTTAAATTAAGGGGGGGTAGTTATAGGACGGATGTCAGGGGTAGGTTCTTTACCCAGAGGGTGGTGAGGGATTGGAATGCCCTGCCTGCTGCAGTTGTGGATGCGTCTAGTTTGGGGGCATTTAGGAGATCCGTGGATAGGTTTATGGATGGAAAGGGTTTGGTTTAGGTTAGAGGGTCATTGTTTTTTAACTGGTCGGCGCAACATCGTGGGCCGAAGGACCTGTTCTGCGCTGTAATGTTCTATGTTCTATGTTCTATGTTCTAAATGTTCCATCCCAAGCTGTATCCTGGTGAATCTCCTCTGCATCCCCTCCAGCACAATCATATCCTTCTTATAATGTGACGACCAGAACTGCACACAGTTCTCTGGCTGTGGCCTCACCAAGGTCCTATGCAACCCCAACATGACTTCCCTTCTTTTGTAATCTGTGCCTCAATTGATAAAGGCAAGGATTCCACATGGCTTTTTCACCACCCTCCTAATATACCCTTCCACTTTCAGAGATCTATAGACAAACACGCCAAAGTCCCTTTGTCCCACGGACCTTCGTAGTGTCCTGCATTTATTGAATATTTTCTTGTCACATTTCTCTTTCCAAAGTGTATCACCTCACATTTTTCAAGGTTAAATTCCATCTGCCACTTATCTGCCCATAGACCATCTGTCTATATCTTCTTGTAGCCCAAGACACTCAGCCTCACTGTTAACCACCCAGCCAGTCGTTGTGTCATCCGCAAACTTACTAATCCTACTCTTCCATGTAGTCATCTATGTTGTTTATATAAATGATGAATAGTGAGGAGAAATTTCTTCACCCAGAGACTGGTGAATGTGTGGAATTCACAATCACAGAATGTAGTTGAGACCAAAAGGTTGTCTGATTTCAAGAAGAAATTAGACACAACTTTTGGGGCTAAAGAGACGAAGGCATATGGGGGAATCCAGATATTGAGTTTGATGATCAAAATGAATGGCGGAGCAAGCCCAAAGTGGGCTGAATTGCAAGTGAAAATAAGCTCTATGAAAATATCACTGGAAAACTCCTTTGTAACATGAAGAAGTCAAGAATGGTACAGCACAAAAGAGATCATTTAGCCCAACATCCCTTTGAAAGAGCTAGAATTAGTCCCACTCCTTGTGCTGTAAACTACAGGGCTATGGATCGGGTCCAAGGAAGGTTTGATTAGAAAGGACATCTGGTGTCCTCAGGCTGGCATGGACAAGATAGGCCAAATAGCCTCTTTCTGTGCTGTAACTGTTCTATGGTTCTTACATATGGGTTATGAGGAAAGATTGAGCAAATTGGGGCTGTTTTCCCTTGAAAGACGGCGACTGAGGGGGGATCTAATAGAGGTGTATAAGATTATGAAGGGTATAGATAGAGTAAACAGTGGTAAGCTATTTCCTATGTTAGAAACGCACAGTACGAGGGGCCACGGGCTTAGGGTGAGGGGGGAGAGGTATAGGGAGGTTTTTCACACAGAGGGTAGTGGGGGTATGAAATGCTCTGCCAAGCAAGGTGGTGGAGGCAGGCACGCTGGAGTTGTTTAAGAGTTACTTTAACAGGCACATGAGTGGGTTGGAGATTGAAGGATATAGGAGATTGTTTTAAATAAGGTTCATTAGCATTGGGACGTCCCTGGTAATGTATAAAGATGTGGAATGACACTCATGTTTTTCTCTTTTAATTCACAGGTTTTAAGTCGGTCCTCCTTGTTGTCCAATGAGGGGCATACACGCGATGGGTCATACAAGGGCTGCTCTTGGATGTTTGAGAGTAGCCTAGTACTTCATGTCATTAGTGTACGCTTAAACTGGACCAGATGCTGGGCAACACGACAGCTCAGTGACTATCACTGTTTGCTGTGCAGACACATGGATTTGGGCCAGTATCTGTGGGAGTTTGCGCATTCTCCCCATGCTTGCGTGGGTTTTCTCCAGGTGCTCTGGTTTAGAACATAGAACATTACAGCACAGAACAGGCCCTTCGGCCCACGATGTTGCACCGACCAATTAAAAAAGCAATGACCCTCTAACCTAAACCAATCCCTTTCCATCCATAAACCTATCCACGGATCTCTTAAACACCCCCAAACTAGGCGCATCTACAACTGCAGCAGGCAGGGCATTCCAATCCCTCACCACCCTCTGGGTAAAGAACCTATTAGGCTGATTGGAGGTAATAAATTGTCCCTAAATTTGTTTTCCCTCAATGTGGAATGCCATAAGCATAGATAAGAGTCATGGGTGGAGGGGGGACTGGTAATGTTAAAATGGCGGCGCGGGCTTGTTGGGCTGAAGGGCCTGTTTCCTGGGCTGTTTTTGTTCTTTTGTTCTTTGTACACTCAGCAATTAAATAATTCCAGCAGCAAGCTTTTCGTAAGTTTCAAAATAAAGAAAGTTATTATCACATTACCCTAAAAATAGTGCAATGTTTCTCTCACTTGTCCCACACACAAAATCACAAATGTAAAGATTAGACACATATAAAGGTAAAATACTGTTACACCTTATAATTGCCTCAGGGTGTTTTATGGAAATGTGATGCCTCTTAGAAGAAATTGGTTTTTTTAATGTTGAAGTTCAGATACAGTAAAACAATATTCTCAGTCAGCTGTGAGTTTTCTTGTAGTCGAATTTCCAGAAGTTTGGTAATCAGGTTTGAGCAGGTTGGAGGGAGTCATTTTCTCTGTTAAGATCTCCCACTTTCAATGTATTGGGTGGGATTTTCTGGTTCTTCCCACTGGCCATGCATCCCCTGGAGCCTGCTCCATCATTCAATAAGATTGTGGCTGTTCTAATTTCAACCTTAACTTCACAATCCTGCCAACCCCAATAATTTTCACATCCCCATTTATCAGGAATCTATCAACATCTGTCTTAAAGACATTCAAACACTTTGCCTCAATCACCTTTCGAGAAAGAGAATTCCAAATTCTCACAACCCTCAGGGGAAAAAAAAGTCTCCTCATCTCTATCTTAAATGGGCAATCCTTTAAACAGTGGCCCTAGTTCCAAATTCTCCCATAAGAAGAAATATCCTTCCCACATCAACCCTTAGGACCTTACACATTTCAATCTTACTCTTCTGAACTCCAACAAATACAAGTCTAGTCTGACTAGCCTTTCCTCATAAGACAACCCACCTATACAGATTTTAATCATCAAGTAAACCACCTTTAATTTTCTCCCAATGCATTTATACCTTCTCATAAATAAGGAGACCAAATTTGTATGCAGTACTTCAGATGTGATCTCAGTAATGCCCCATATAACTGAAGCATAAGCTCCCCACGCTTGTATTCAATTCTTCTCACAATAAACAATGATGTTCTATTAGCTTTACTTGCTGTACCTGAATACCAACCTTTTACACTAGGAGACCCAGATCACTCTGCACCACAAATCTCTGCAATCTTTCACTATTTAGAAAATATGTTTTTTTCTGTTATCCTACCAAATAGGTGGGTGACCTTACATTTTCTCACATTATACTCCATTTGCCAGATCTTTTCCCAATTACTTAACCTATCTATACCCCCGGTAGCCTCCTTATGTCCTCGTCACAACTTACTTTCCTATCTTTGTATCAAGGGCACATTTACCAACCTATCAGTCCCTTCATCCAAGTCATTTTCTATTTTTATTTTATTCTACTTAACCTGCTTGCATAGTACATTCCAGTTACTGCTAATTGCAGACTAGACTAGAATTTAGAAGAACAAGATTAACACTTTAATTTCCTCCATTCACCAAAGTCTTATGGATACACTCAGTTCCTCAGTTGCACTCATTTGAAGCTAGCTTGATGGTTTTTGGTGGAAATCCCTGGGTGGATTCTCCCACCTTGCTGTGCCATTATTACATTGTATGTAGGCCTGAATAGCATGTGGGCCTAAAAATCCGTTTCACACTCAGTACCAAATGTGTTGTGAGTCTCCCAGGAGCTTCTTAATGGCACGAACTGGAGCATGCCCAGAAAGGGTGTGAGGATGATTAGCCAATTTAAGGGACACTTAAATATACAATAGCCAGTTCAAATCCCAGTGCACAGCCTTCAGGTATGGTGCGATAACATCGAGAATCACTACTGGCCTCCACCAGCAGAGACCTGGCGCAATGGCCACACCATGGGGCTTGAAGGCCATTTAGGTCAGGAGCATGGCCATCTGGTGCCCATCAGGCACTACCCACTTGGAAGGATCCACCTGGCACACTGGCAGGGCCTACCTGGTATACTCGTGCCTGGCAGTATCTACCACCAGTATGCCAGTTGGACATTGCTAGTATGCCAGGGTACTGTCAAGGGGAGCTGGGCCTGAATGTGGACCATGACGAATGGGCTATGTGGTGGGTGGGGGGTAGTTTACAGGGGTAAATTATGAAGTTGGTCCTGATCAGATGGCATGTCAGGTGTTTGTATGGGGCCAAGTCAGGTGTCCTGATAGGGATGGCATGTCGGGGGTCAGCATGAACCCATTGGGAGGCCTCCAATACCCCAATGCCGGTGACCCGTATTGGAGAAGGGGTAGGGAACATGTCACCAATGAGGGGGTCCCAATGCCTGTGGGGTGAGGGAGCAGGTCTCCCAGTGCACTGTGAAATCAGAGCACCTTTGCAAAATGGTGTCCGAGCTCTCAAAGGCTGGGCTCACTGTCATGTTTAGACCCTATCCCTCTCAATACTGGCGTGAAACTCCCAGCTCTCCAAAACAGTGACTAAGTGTGGGAGCACCGAGAGGATGATGTGTATGTTGATTCTCGTCATCTAATGTTATCGTTTAGCACCTTGTGAGTTTGAGACAGTCATTCTATTTGGGTGAGGAACCATTGTGATATAATGGAAGGTTGATAGGATTCCTTCACATTT
Organism: Carcharhinus amblyrhynchos; assembly: GCF_965287045.1. Lineage (NCBI taxonomy): Eukaryota > Metazoa > Chordata > Chondrichthyes > Carcharhiniformes > Carcharhinidae > Carcharhinus > Carcharhinus amblyrhynchos. The sequence goes on from NC_137333.1 coordinate 27,408,287, forward strand.
GCCTTACACACATTGGGCGGAATTTTATGAAAAAAAATTGTAAGTGCTGAACGAGCAAGAAAACGGGAAAGAATTGCGTTGGTTTTTGTGCGAGCTGTGAGTCACAATCTTATGGCTCTTAGGCCTGAATTTTACCGGCACACCCACCCCGATTCCAGGGGAGGGCGAGACACGGAGAATGGCATTCTTCATTGGCCTCGGGTGGGATTGTACGAACCTCGGGTAAAAATTTCTCCTTTGTGCAAAAGGATGCAATTCTCACCAGTAAGGGGGGGCGGGGGTGGTGGAATCTAATTGACCTAATTGACCGGTGTGGTGATCTGTTAAGATCACCCCCATTAAGTTGTTGTGTTTGTGGTGTCTGTCCCTTTAAGACAGTACAGCAGAAGTGAGTCATCTGACTTGAGGAACCAAGGAAAACTGGGAGTGAGTGATCACAGCAAAGGATGGAGTCCTCTCTCTGGAGAATCTTTTAGCAGTCATGCAGTAAGCATGTAAAGACTGCAGCTCTGCTCCAGAGCAGCCCAGAGCGGCAACCCTAAGTTTTGCTTATCAATAAATACCTGTCGTTCCTAACAAAGCCTGAAATCCCTTGACACCACCATAACAGCTACAACATCACATATTGGTGATCAGATGAAACCAACTGAATGGCACAGTCTACCTTTGGTAATCCAGTTTGATTGAAATTGGAAAAGAAGGATACCTTTGGGCGAATAGACTCAGCGAGAGTTGTTCAGTGGTGCCAAATCCTGAGGGGCGGTCAAAGTACCAATGCCAGTGTGGCCAACGAGTAGAAATTTGGAAAAATGTTTTTTAAATTGGAATGAACAGAGATTAGACTTCAGGAACAAGGAAAGACAAACTTGAAAAGCGGAAGAACAGGTGTGTTTCAGATGAAAGGAAGATATACACAGGTAGACACTGGGAAGAATTAAAAAGGATAATTTTGAAATGGAAGATAGAAAATTAGTTAAGAAGTTTAAAACTAAATGGCTGACAACACAAAGCCATGTTGCAATTTAAAGAAAAATCATAGCAGCAGCCAGAGACAGTCTGCATTGATACATTGTTGCAAAATACACCTACAAAGGGAAGCCAACTATACTCAATCAATGAAAGCTGTGTAGAAAAATAGATTACTACACAGTCTTAAAGCAGTTATGCATTTAAAGAGGTAGTGCATTAAAATTTGTACAAGATTTGCATCAACCACAAGAAAGAACCAGGGACAGAAAAAAAATCAGAGAAGACCCCAGATAGAAGGCAGCTCTAAGAAGGGAGGGAAACACTTGAAGAAAAGTGCCTGTAAACAACACAAGAACTCATTGGAGAAAATTAAGACCTCAAGAAAGAGGCAATGCTGAAGCTCAGAGGAAGTACTAATCCCTCAAGCAAGAGGCAACACAGAACTCAGAGCAGGCAGTCAAAGTCTCCTGAGAATGGGTTATGAAAAGACCCCGGAAGGGCAACAAGAGTCCCTAGGAGTGCCATAGGAAGAGAGTGAAAGACCCTAAATAACTAAGTGGAGAGCTGAAAGTAAAACTGAGTTGCGCTCCATCCTTTCATATTATGAGAAATTCCTTGAAGTTGTAGCAAAGAACTGCAAGCAAACAATAAAACTATAATGAGTCTAAAAGTAACATAAGCAACAGTAGAAGCAGAACTAAGAGTGAAGAGAAAAGAGTTCAATAAATTTAACTGAGAACTAATGCAAATAGAAAATGAGGTAAAAGTTTGTGGCCTATAATCTAAATAAGAAGCAGCCCAGCTATATCAAAGAAAGGGGGAAAAATCTGGCATTATGAAAAGGTGGAAGTAGCGAGGAAATCTATTGGAGCCAGTGAGAAACAGTACAGCGTCTCCAAAAAACAGGGAAGGAACTTGAATTAGAGCATGAAGATATAAATAAAAGGAAAACTGGGTTGAGAGGAAAAGAAGTGGAACTCAGCAACAGAAGTCATAACATGAAACCTAAGAATAGCCAAGGAAATCTCATGAAATAGATGCTATCAGATTCATCAACTGAAGGAGATGGGCTAGAAAGAACTAGACAAAGCAGTCATTCAGGCAGAGAAGGAAACTAAGATTATACGCCAGAATAGGATTGCTGAAATGGTCACACAAATAAAAAAGCACAATAACTATGATAAATTGTCAATGGTAAACAAACCAGAAACACTAGGAAGGTACACTAGGAGGGAACACTAGGTCAATGGTAAACAAACCAAATAGAAACACTAGGAAGGTACACTAGGAGGGAACACTAGGTCAATGGTAAACATACCAAATAGAAACACTTGCTCTTCACACACTCTATAAGTATGTGATGAGCAAGAGGATAAGACGTGAAAGAATAGGACCTGCCAAGTATGACGTTGAGAAAGTTTGTATGGAACCGGAAGAAATAGCAGAGGTACTTAATGAATAGTTTACTTCAATATTCACCGTGGAAAAGGTGGTTGTAGTGCAGACTTGCAGCGGACTGAAAAGCTTGAGCATGTAAACATTAAGAAAGAGGATGTGTTGGAGCTTTTGAAAAGCATCAAGTTAGATAAGTCACCAGGACCGGATGGGATACACCCCAGGCTACTGTGGGAGGTGAGAGAGGAGATTGCTGAGCCTCTGGCGATGATCTTTGCGTCATCAATGGAGATGGGAGAGGTTCCGGAGGATTGGAGGATTGCGGATGTTGTTCCTTTATTCAAGAAAGGGAGCAGAGATGGCCCTGGAAATTATAGACCAGTGAGTCCAACCTCTGTGGTTGGTAAGTTGATGGAGGAGACCCTGAGAGATAGGATTTATGAACATTTGGAGAGGTATAATATGATTCAGAATAGTATGCATGGCTTTGTAAAAGGCAGATCAAGCCTTACGAGCCTGATTGAATTTTTTGAAGATGTGACCAAACACATTGATGAAGGAAGAGTAGTAGATGTGGTATATATGGACATCAGCAAGGCATTTGATGAGGTGCCCCATGCAAGGCTTATTGAGGAAGTGAGAGGGCATGGGATCCAGGGGGGCCTTGCTTTGTGAATCCAAAACTGACTTGCCCGCAGAAGGCAAAGAATGGTTATAGATGGGTCATATTCTGCATGGAGGTCGGTCACCAGTGGAGTGCCCCAGGGATCTGTTCTTTGTGATTTTTACAGATGACCTGGATGAGGAAGTGGAGAGATGGGTTGGTAAGTTTGCCAATGACACAAAGGTTGGAGGTGTTGTGGATAGTGTGGAAGGATGTCAGAGGTTGCAGTGAAACATTGATAGGATGCAAGATTGGGCGGCGAATTGGCAGATGGAGTTCATCCCAGATAAGTGTGAAGTGTTTCATTTTGGCAGGTCAAATAGGATGGCAGAATATGATATTAATGGTAGGATTCTTGGCAGTGTGGAAGATCAGAAGGATCTTGGGGTCTGACTTCATAGGACGCTCAAAGCAGCTGTGCAGGCTGAAGCTGTGGTTAAGAAAGCATATGGTGTACTGGCCTTCATCAATTGAGGAATTAAAAATCGAGAGATAATGTTGCAATTATATAGGACCCTGGTCAGACCCCGCTTAGAGTACTGTGCTCAGTTTTGGTCGCCCTATTACAGGAAGGATGTGGAAGCCATAGAAAGAGTGCAGAGGAGATTTACAGGATGTTGCCTGGATTGGACAGCATGCCTTATGAGGATAGGTTGAGGGAGCTCGGCCTTTTCTCCTTGGAGAGACGAAGGATGAGGGGTGACCTGATAAAGGTGTATAAGATGTTGAGAGGTATTGATCGAGTGGATAGTCAGAGGCTTTTCCCAGGGCTGAAATGGTTGCCACAAGAGGACACAGGTTTAAGATGCTGGGAGATGTCAGGGATAAGTTTTTCACTCAGAGAGTGGTGGGTGTGTGGAATGGGCTGCCAGCAATGGTGGTGGAGGCGGATTTGATAGGGTCTTTTAAGAGACTTTGATAAGTACATGGAACTTAGTAAAATAGAGGGTTATAGGTAAGCCTAGTAATCTCTAAGGTAGGGATATGTTCAGCACAACTTTGTGTGCCAAAGGGCCTGTATTGTGCTGTAGTTTTTCTATGGTTCTACAAAGGAAAGAAACTCTATCATACAACCTAAGTACCAGAGATGGAGTACCATGACTATTTCCGCCACAAGTGACAAACTGAGATTGTGCAAGGACTGTCAAGACTTAAGACATATTTCAGTGATGGTACTTGCATGCATTGTACAGTAAATTGCTTGACTGAGAAAAGAATCAACAGTGGATTGGAGAGTGACTCCATTTGCAGAGGAAAGTATATAGTCCTTGGTCAGAACACAGTCTAGGACAGAACTCAGAAAACAGCTAATCCCATGCAAGATCATGTTTGCAACTGTACATAGTTGAAGCTCTCTAGAAGTGTTATACTGAATGCAAGCCTCAAGATCCCTCCATTGAACAATGGATTCATCAATTTACAAATATCTAACTTGTGTGTGCTGTCCTGATGAACACCTGCAGTAATGTCCTAGCACTCTGTCCTAACATCTGTCCTAGCATCTGTAATGAGTAAGTTGCTAGAAGGTATTCTGAGAGACAGGGTCTGCAGGCATTTAGAGAGGCAATGACTGATTAGGGACAGTCAGCATGGATTTGTGAATGGAAAATCATATCTCAGAAATTTAATTGAGTTTTTAAAGGGGTAGCCAAGAAGGTAGATGCAGTTGATGTTGTCTACATGGACTTTAGCAAGGCCTTTGACAAGGTATCGCATGGTAGGTTGCTGCATAAGGTCAAATCTCACGGGATCCAGGGTGAGGTAGCCAAACGGATATAGAATTGACTTGACAACAAAGGGTGGTTCTTGAGGGGTGTTTTTCAAACTGGAGGCCTGTGATCAGCGGTGTACCTCAGGGATCGGTGCTGAGTCCACTGTTGTTTGTCATTTATATTGATGATTTGGATGAGAATTTAAGAGGCATGGTTAGTAATTTTGCAGATGCAGCCAAGATTGGTGGCATAGTGCAAAGTGAAGGAGATGATTTAGGATTGCAATGGGATCTTGATCAGTTGGACCTGTGGGCTGATGAATGGCAGATGGAGTTTAATTTATATGAATGTGAGGTGATGCATTTTGGTAGATCAAATCAGGACAGGACTTATTCAGTTAATGGTAGCGTGTTGGAGAGAGTTATAGAACAAAAAGATCTAGGAGTACAGGTTCATAGCTCTTTGAAAGTAGAGTCATAGGTGGACAGAGTGGTGAAGAAGGCATTTGGCATGCTTGGTTTCATTGGTCAGAACATTGAATGCAGGAGTTGGGACATCTTGTTCAAGTTGTAGAAGACATTGGTAAGACCACACTTAGAATAGATCATAGAACCCTGCAGTGCAGAAAGAGGCCCTTTGGCCCATCGAGTCTGCACCGAATACAATCCCACCCAGGCCCAACTCCCATATCTCTACATATCATACCCACTCATCCCCTCTAACCTATGCATCCCTGGACACTAAGAGGCAATTTCTTAGCACGGCCAATCAACCTAACCTGCACATGTTTGGACTGTGGGAGGAAACCAGAGTACCCAGAGGAAACCCTCGCAGACACGAGGTGAATGTGCAAATCCCACAGAGACAGTGACCTGAGCCGGGAATCGAACCCAGGACTCTGGATCTGTGAAGCAGCAGTGCTAAGCACTGTGCTACCGTGCCGCCCACAGTTCTGTGTACAATTCTGGACTCTATCACAGAAACAATATTATTAAACCAGGAAGAGTGCAGAAAAGATTTACTAGGATGCCATTGGGACTTGATGGTTTGAGTTATAAAGAGAGGCTGGACAGATTGGGACTTTTTTCCCTGGACTGTAAGAGGCTTAGGGGTGATCTTACAGGGGTCTATAAAATAATGAGGAGCACAGATCAGCTAGATAGTCAGCATCTTTTCTCAAAGGTAGGGGAATCTAAAACTTAGAGGGCAGAAGTTTAAGGTGAGATGGGAGAGATACAAAATCCAGAGGGGCAATTTTTCACACAGAGGGCGCTGAGTGTCTGGAACAAGCTGCCAGAGGAGGTAGTAGAGACAGGAACAATTCTGTGTTTTAAAGAGCATTTAGACAGTTACATGGGTGAGGTATGTACAGAGGGATATGGGCCAAATGCAGGCCAATGGGACTGGCTTTGTGGTTAAAGGAAAGAGCGGCATGGACAAGTTGGGCTGAAGGGCCTGTTCCCATGCTATAAACCTCTATGATTCTATGGCATTGGAAGGATTGATCGCCCACATTCACAACTATCTTCATTTGTGCTAGGTATGTCTCGAGCCATTCAAGACTTTTGCTCTGACCCCAGTTACGTCAGTGTTACTAGAATGCCTTTGTTCCATCCAGTTGAATATAGCCTTGATTTTACATTCAGTTTTCTTGCCTCAAACTGGAATTTAGCCCATGTAATAATGTCTGGATGCCATCCAAAGTGAGCATCAGTGAGTGGGTTACTGGTGACGGGATGTCACTGAATTGACAAAATAGTTGTTGACTTATTCTATCACTTTGTTAATCATAGAATCATAGAAACCCTACAGTATAGAAGGAGGCCATTCAGCCCATCAAGTCTGCACCAACAATAATCCCACCACAAGCCCTATTCCCACAACCCCACACATTTACCCTGCTAATCCCTCTGACCTACACATCCCGGTACACCATGGGCGATTTAGCATGGCCAATCAATTTAACCCGCACTGTGGGAGGGAACCAGAGCATCTGGAGGAAACCCATGCAGACCTGGGGAGAATGTGCTAACTCCACACAGATAGTGACCCAAGCCAGGAATCAAACCCAGGTCTCTGGAGCTGTGATGCAACAGTGCTAACCACTGTGCCACCATGACGTGATTCAGAGTGGGCAGAAAGGATTATAATAGGGTGCATTGGATTTGCCTTGCAAATCCTGCAAGATTTGCCCTGTCTTGGGCAAGACATGCATGGGCAATTTTCCACATTGTTGTATATACGGCTGGGTTGTATCTGTACTGAAACTGCAGGGTGATGAAGGTGAGGCTAGATCTGGAGCACTAGTTTTCATTACTACTGTTGAAAATCTGTGTACTTATCACTTGGTCCAGCTTCCTTCCGTCTCTAATGATTGATCTGAACTACAACTATTTGGGGTTAGAAACTATACATTGCACTGTTCAGCTGGTTTTCTCCACAAGATTTTTGTTTCTGCCTCAAATTAGAATTTTTATACACTTTCTCTCTTCTATCTTTTACAGGTTCGATAGGGTTAAACCTTCCATCATCTACAGAACATCCGACATTGCTTGTTCTAAGACTCCCACAACAATACAATCCTGAATTAATTTGTCTTTCAGGGTTCTGTATTCATAATTCTAGGCTAATCAATAAAGCTCATTAATAAAGGAACGTATGCTCTCTCCCAGTCTTTGCATATTTAATTTTGTTTTTTCTAAAATGGTGTTTTTCTGAAGACTAAAATAAAGATCAAAGGCTTTAATAACTTCTTTATATGTTGCTGTGCCTTCACTTATGCTCTGTCTGATCATTATGCCGTCTGCACTCCTGTCATTGTTTTATTCATTCACAGGATATGGGCATCACTGGCTAGACAGCACTTATTATCAATCCCTTGTTGTCCTTGACGGGGTGGTGATGAGCTGCCTCTTGAACCACTACAGATTCTGAAGTGTAAGTACATCCAGCGTGCTGATAGGGAGGGAATTCCAAGATTTTGATCCAGTGGTAGTGAAGGAATGGAGACATAGTTCCGAGTAAGGAAGGTGAGTGACTTGGAGAGGAACCTTCAGGTGATGGTGTTAGCAGGTGTCTGCTGCTTTTGTCCTTCTAGATGGTAGTGGTCATGGGTTTGAAAGGTGCTGCCTAAGAAACGTTGGTGAGTTCCTACAGTGGATCTTGTAGACAGCACACATTGCTGCCACTGCTTGTCAATGGTGGAGGAGTGTTTTTGGTAGGGGTAGCAATCAAGCAGTCCTGGATGATGTTGAACTTCTTAAGTGTTGTTGGAGCTGTCCAGACAAGTGGAGAGTATTCCAGTATGCTCCTGACTTGTGGCTTGTTGGTGGTGGACAGGCTTTGGGAAATCAGGAAGTGAGTTACTCACCACAGGATTCCCAGCCTTTGACCTGCTCTGTTAGCTACAGTATTTACGTAACTCGTCCAGTTCATTTCTGGTCAATGGTAATCCCTGAGATGTTGATAGTGGGAATTCAGTGACAATAACACCACTGAATGTCAAGCGATGATGTTTAGATCCTTACTTGTTGGCAATGGTAATTGCCTGGAAATTGTGTGGCGTGGATGTTATTTGTCACTTGTCAGCCCAAGCCAGGATATTGTCCAGATCTTGTTGCATCTGGACATTGACTGCTTCAGTATTTAAGGAGTTGTGAATAGTGCTGAACATTGTGCAATCATCAGTGAACTTCCTCAATTCTGACCTTATGATGGAGGGAAGGTCATTGATGAAACAATTGAAAATGGTTGGGCCTAGAACACTACCTGAGGAACTCCTGCAGTGACATCCTGGAGCTGAGATGATTGACTGCCAACCATCACAGCCATCTTGCTTTGTGCTAAGTATGACTCCAACCAGCAGAGGGCTTTCCCCCCAATTCCCAGTTCTACCAATGACATCTTCTTGATGTCATTCTTGGTCAAATGCTACCTTGATGTCAAGGCCAGTCACTCTCACCTCACCTCTTGCTTTCAGCTTTTTGTCCCTGTTTGAACCAAAGCTATAATTAGGACAAGAGCTGGGTGACCCTGGCAGGGAGCAGGTTATTGGTGAGTAAGTGTTGTTTGATAGTGATGTTGATGATCCTTTCCATCACTTTGCTGATGATCAAAAGTAGACTGATGGGGCAGTAATTGATTACGTTGATTTGACTTATTTCTTGTGTACAGGACATACCTGGGCATTTTTCCACCTTTCCTGGTCTGAATGCTGCAATATTATATCACACAGAGAATTACTCACTGGGAACTATATTTTATTGTTTAAGATCTTTTCTTCATAGTTTATATTTATGTAAAATTATCTTTATTATGTACAATTACTTATTGTTTGATGTCAATGGGGAGACATGTTGAGACAGTTTTCAGAGCTATTCAGTGGTAATTAAAGTCTTGCTCTCTTGTCTCACTGACCTACATTGACTTCCTGTCCACCAGTGCCTCCAATTTAAAAGTCTTATTCTCATGACACTTCAATGCAATATTAAGGGAATGTTGCACTGTCGAAGGTATCTTTCAGATGATACATTGAACAAAGTCACTGATAGACAGTTCAGACAGATAGAACAAAGTTTCTGATAGACAGGGGAATTAAAGGTTATGGGGATAAAGCGGGAAAGTAGAACTGATCCACTTCAGATCAGCCATGATCTTATTGAATGGCGGGGCAGGCTCGAAGGGCTAGATGGCCTACTCCTGCTCCTATTTCTTATGTTCTTATGTTCTTAAAGTCCCATCAGTTTAATTGAGTGGATGTAAAATATCCCATGGCAATATTTTGAACTCTCACAACACCAGGTTAAAGTCCAACAGGTTTATTTGGTAGCAAACGCCACTAGCTTTGGGGCTCCGCCCCTTCGTCAGGTAAGTAGGAGTTCTGATCACAAATCAGGCATATAAAAGCACACACTCAGTTTACAGAATACAGATTAGAATGTGAGTCTTTACAGATAATCAAATCTTAAAGGTGCAGACAATGTGAGTGGAGATAGTATTAGGCAGAGGTTAAAGAGATGTGTATTGTCTCCAGACAGGACAGTAAGTGAGATGTTGCAAGCCCAGGCAAGTCATAGTGGTTACAAGTAGTGTGACATGGACCCAAGATCCCGGTTGAGGCCATCCTCATGTCTGCGGAACTTGGCTATCAGTCTCTGCTCAGTGACTTTGGGCTGTTGTGTGTCATGAAGGCTGCCTTGGAGAGCGCTTACCTGAAGATCAGAGGCCGAATGCCTGAAAGCTAATGGCGTTTGTACCAAATAAACCTGTTGGACTTTAACCTGGTGTTGTGAGACTTCTTACTGTGTTTACCTCAGTCCAATGTCGGCATCTCCACAATATTTTGAACAGCAGTTCTATCTGGTGTCCTAGGCAATAGTTAACTCTCAGTCAGCATCACAGAAGCAGATTAGTCAGTTATTATCACATTACTGTATGTGGGAGTTGCTGTACACATATTGGCTGGCACGTTCCCTATATTGCATGAATGAATACATTTTAAATGTACTTCATTGGTTGTAAAATGCTTTGGAATGTTATGGGCCTTGAAAGATGCGATACAGATATGAACCTTTCTTTTTTATATTTGAACCCCTCTATGTCCCCATTCCCTCTTTAGGCTAGATGTTCACTGTCAACGTGAGTGTTAGGAGTCAGGAATTTTCCTGACCCTGCAATCTCGTTTGCATAGTGGAGTTGCCCGCCCATCCCATTTTTCTGCTGGGGAGACAGGTTCATGATGGAGATGAACTTTTTGACTCTAAAAACTTAGGGCAGCCAGAAATTGGCCATGATGTGGAGATGGACAAATAGCATTGCAGGCCTAATATAAAACCCTGCCTCCTACACCAGTGCTGAGACCAATGGGGAGACAATTGACCCAGAATTGTGAAGTCGTCTCTAACCTTTGTAGTGATCTTTTCTCTGACTGTATGTGATGATGCATGACACAGTAGCACAGTGATATAGCCAGTTATTATCACATTACTGTATGTGGGAGTTGCTGTACACATATTGGCTGGCACGTTCCCTATATTGCATGAATGAATACATTTTAAATGTACTTCACTGGTGTAGGAGGCAGGGTTTTATATTAGGCCTGGTGCTGAGAGGTACTGCTGCCTCTCAGCGCCAGGATCCAGGTTCAATTCCAGTCTTGGCTGACTGGGTTGAGTTTGCACGTTCTCCCCATGTCTGCATGGGTTTCTTCTGGGTGCTCTGATTCCCTCCCACAGTCCAAAAATGTGTAGGTTAGATGAATTGGCCATGTTAAATTGTCCCTTAGTGCCCCAGGAAGTGTAAGTTAGGGGTGTTAGTGGGCTAAATGTGGGGGTTACGGGAATAGATTAGGGGTAAGATGCTCTGTCAGAGTGTTGGTGCAGACTCAATGGGCCGAATAGCCTCCTTCTGCACTCTGGGAATTCTATGACCAACATGTTTTTAACTGTGGTAAGATTGGGCCAGCATGAGGCTACCCCATGAAAGCTGCAAAATCCCTGACTGACTGCATCCATTTCTCATGTGGCAGCTGCAGGCAGCATTGATTCATTGTTGGCACTTTCCTTTCCTCTCCTGCAGTAGCTCAGTTTGGGGTATCCTCACTACAAACAACCTTCAGTCATAAGACTCCCTAATCGTAACATCTCACTGAAAATGTAAAATAAATGTACCAAGCCCTAGTATTGCAAGCCAGCTGGCAGCTCACACCATTGTCACGCTCGTGCATAAGGATTCAATGGACCCCATTCTTGCCGTGTAAACAATAACAGCGATACTACCAATTCTGCACACAACTAGTCCAGCACTGGTTGTCAGCACGCAATATGTTACCATTATCCAACCAGGCTCATTGGTTGTTACTTATCACACAAGGTGAGCACTCACAATAGCTCATGTGTTTTGTTTGTTGTCGTGAATGTCCCAGAGGAGAATAGCAAAGTTTGCTTCGATTCAGTGACCCGGACCTACAGCTGCTGGTGCAGTCAGATGCAAGAGCGACCTTCTATACCTGGCGGGCAGAAGGCTTTCCCCAACCATCACAAAATGAGCATGGTTGGAAGTTGCAATGGGTCAACACAGGCAGGGCTAGGGTGAGAACTCTTGGGCCATGGTGATTTGTCTGTTTCAAGGTTCCTTATCAACTGTTCCCATCTCCTGCTGCCCCCTTAACCCTCCCCTTCAACCCTTCGATCATGCACATTTTTTCCCTTTTCAGATTCACAAGTCAATTCACCAAAAAAAATCACATGAAGGTCCTAGTAGAATGATAATGCCCATTGGTGTCTGCTTACAAATATTGTGGAGGTGCCAGCGTTGGACTGGGATAAACACAGGTTAAAATCCAATAGGTTTATTTGGCAGCAAAAGCCACTAGCTTTCAGAGCGCTCACTGTTCCTTTGTCAGGTGAGTGGGAGTTCTGCTCACAAACAGAGCATATAAAGACACAAACTCAATTTACAAAATAATGGTTGGAATGTGAGTCTTTACAGGTAATCAAGTCTTAAAGATACAGAGAATGTGAGTGGAGGGAGTATTAAGCACAGGTTAAAGAGATGTGTATGGTCTCCAGACAGGACAGTTAGTGAGATTTTGCAAGCCCAGGCAAGTTGTGGGGGCTACAGATAGTGTGACATGAACCCAAGATCCCAGTTGAGGCCAGCCTTGTGTGTGCAGAACTTGGCTATCAGTTTCTGCTCAGCGACTCTGTGCTGTCGTGTGTCGTGAAGGCCATCTTGGAGAGCACTTACCCGAAGATCAGAGGTCGAATGCCCATGATCACTGAAGTGTTCCCCAACAGGAAGAGAACACACTTGCCTGGTGATTCTCAAGTGGTGTTCATTCATCCGTTGTCGTAAGGTCTTCATGGTCTCCCTAGTGTACCAAGCCTCGGGACATCCTTTCCTGCAGCATAACAGGTAGACAACGTTGGCCGAGTTACAAGTGTATGTACCATGTACCTGGTGGATGGTGTTCTCACGTGAGATGATGGCATCTGTGTCGATGATCCAGCATGTCAGGGTTGTGTGCCTTCAGGAGAACTGTGACCATGACACCACAAACACTGCCACAGCAACCTCTGCAAGATGTGCCGGATCATCGACATGGATGCCATCATCCCATGTGAGAACACCATCCACCAGGTATACGGTACATACACTTGCAACTTGGCCTACCCGATACACTGCAGGAAAGGATGACCGGAGGCATGGTACATTGGGGAGACCATGCAGACGGTATGACAACGGATGAATGAACACCGCTCGACAATCACCAGGCAAGAGTGTTCTCTTCTTGTTGGGGGACACTTCAGTGGTCATGGGCATTCGGTTCTGATCTACGGGTAAGCGTTCTTCAAGGCAGCCTCCATGACATACGATAGCACAGAGTCGCTGAGCAGAGACTGATAACCAAGTTCCGCACACATGAGGACAGCCTCAACCGGGATCTTGGATTCACGTCACACTATTTGTAACCCCCACAACTTGCCTGGGTTTGCAAAATCTCACTAACTGTCCTGGTTGGAGACAATACACATCTCTTTAACCTGTGCTTAACCTTCTGTCCACTCACATTGCCTGTACCTTTAAGACTTGATTACCTGTAAAGACTCGCATTTCAACCATTATTTTGTAAATTGAGTTTGTGTCTTTATATGCCTTGTTTATGAATTGAAATCCCACTCACCTGATGAAGGACAAGTGATGCTCCAAAAGCTAGTGGCTTTTGCTACCAAATAAACCTGTTGGACTTTAACCTGGTGTTGTGAGACTTCTTACTGTACAAATATTGTCAGAGATATATATATATAAAGCATGGGTTATTCATTCCGAGCAACAACAATGTAATGCAGCTTTAGTTTATCTGCACCCTATAAATGATCCCACTATGACTATTAAACAAACCAGAGTATACACATTATTTTAACAGCATTGTGCAATATTTTAAATTTGATAGGAAAATATCCCATTATTTTGAATATTGTGTAGATGATAACACTGATTTTGATGGCTGCCTCTGCCCTCATTAACATGTTCTACACATTGCGCCGTGTGGACAAGGTGACAATACATTGATATTTGGGGGAAAATTAATACTTAACCCTAGATTAACAAGATCTTTTCCATTCTGTAGAAGAAGTAGAAGATTTTCTCCTGTGTGATTTAATGATATTATATAGTATAATTATTTCACACAAGGTTGTGATTGGATTCTACGTTATCAGCAATCTTATAGGGCAGAAAGTTAAATGAATCCTAAGAAACGAAGTGGAATAATTGAACAACATAGGTCTTCACTGTCAAGTGAGAAGCTTTGGAGCCCAAAGGTATCTTTGTGTGACTTTCAACAGGCCAGACAATGAAAACTGAATGGTTCACAATTGTACCTGATCAGCAAGTCTGAAGACTCTGCTGATTGCTTCTTCTCACTACAATATATTTTCAATATCTACTATGCAACAGTCAACAAAGTCATAAAATATCAAGACAGAGTGGGATAGTGGGTAAGTGGACAAAAGAACACAACTGAAGTTGATGGAAAAGATTCTTGCAAATCATGTGCAATGTAAAACAGGTTACTGATTCACCATGTGCCTATTACAACACTCCTGTTCTGGCAATTTCACCAACAAATCCTGCTCGGTTATCTTCAATTAGCAATAAAGTAAACATTCTTCCAGCCATGAGTCCACCCGCTGCAAGATAATTATGGATGATATAGACCATCCAGCCCAGCTCATCTCATCCATCTCAGAATGACATATGAACATACATATTCAGAGCAGCAGTAGGTCATTCCCCCCTTGAGCCTGCTCTGCCACTTGATAACATTACTTACATTATACTCGGATCTTCTACAACTCACAAGTGCGTAATTGGCTGTAAAGCAATGTGGGATATCCTGAAAGTGCTATATAAATGTAAGTTTTGTCTTTCTTTCATTACACCTGACTGTAATAAACAGAGCAACAGCAGCCACAGTGAAATTGAAGATTCAGTGCTGAGTCTCTAAGGATAATTCATCACAGAGCAATGAACTTGTGTTAGGAAAGTGGCTACAAAGAAATCACTACAATTACAAAACAATGCAATGCTGTAGCTAATACAACTTCAGACTTTTCTGGCACCAACCCACATAAATGGCATCTGGCATAAATGTTAATGACATTATCCTCAGGATTTGTCAACCAGCCATCTACCTACTAACAGCTCAGGAAAAATATACACTGAATTGTTGATTTGAACTTCCCAAAGAATGATACAGGGTATAAAAAATCAGTATAGCCTTAACTCAAAACCTGAATTGTTTCCTCTTCCACAGAAACTGGCATACAAATTGTGTTGTACACTGTGAATTTACAGCCACACCTCTATCCTCAGTAATTATTCCGGACTCTGGCTCATTCCACCTGGATTCCAGTTGAAATTCCCTTCATAAATCCAACTATAATTACAGAAAGTTCCAACTATTTAGCATTCTACGAATCACTGCTCTCACTGTACCCTGAGATCAACACTCAATGTCATATGACACCACATGGCTATTCTCCAGCTCACTTTTCAGTAGCACTCAGTTACGCTATCTCAAAACCATAGATGGTCCATAGTTCCATTTCATCCTTCACCTCATCTGTTACTTAACTAAATCTTTTGTTTTCTTTTAGGTGTCAAGAAACATAAGCTTCAATGACTCTTAAATACGAGCCCTCCTTAGAACCTTTCTTCCCTTTTATTTCCTCTGACCCCACCCCTTTCTCCACTCTCAGTCCTTGCTGTGTTTTTAACTATCCCCTCTGACGGTCCCCTATCCAATGCCAATTATTTCAGCCAAATGGCCCAGATTTACTCAAAGATTTTTGAGGCCATTAAGTGGATGTTTTCTTCTTCACCTCTGTTCCCATTTCTTTGGCTAGGAGTCTTCTGCAGAGAACCCTTTTCTTCCATCCTCACAATTCTCATTTCACCTGAACAACACCACCCACCCCCCCAAAATTTTCCCACCTCCTAAGGCTCATGGCCTCTTTATATCCTTTTGTTAGAAACTGTCAGTGTGATATTAACCGTCTCAATTTCTCTAATCCGCTCACTCTCTCTCTCTCACCTACCTTCCTCCAAACTTGCAGTACCCAATTCCAACTTTAACATTATCATTAAACTTGCTGGCAAAGATATTTCGTCCTCCATATCAACCCTGTGTGTTACATCATCAAAGTATTCTAATAAATTCGTCAAACACAATTTCCTTTTCATTAAACAGTCCAAAGATGTGCGGGTTAGGTTAATTGGCCATGCTAAGAAATTGCCCCTTAGTGTCCAGGGATGCGTAGGGCAGAGGGATTAGTGGGTATAGTATGTAGGGATATGGCGGTAGGGCCTGGGTGGGATTGTGTTCGGTGCATGCTCGATGGGCCTCTTTCTGCACTGTGGGGTTCTATAATTCTATGATTCTATGAATGAAAGGCCTCCTACTTTATAGACACCCAACCTCACACAGCCAGCCAGCTACCTTTTTCCCAGATCCACAGACAGCAATGTTCATTGTTTCAGCTTATTTTTTTCTCATGGAATTGATTTCTTGCTGTCTGGATTATTTTTTCTGTCATTACCCTTATCTCCCCACATAAATCCATCGCACCTATTTTGACAATTCCATTTTCTGTACTGGTGCTTCTGACATATCTTCCTGTTTCCTCATCTGACATGTCCTTCCCACCACAGTTGTCAAACTTGCCTATTACATTTCTTGAACCTCTGCTCTCATCACGCCTTCCCAGAGGCAAGATAATATTTCCCTTGCTCTCACCTACTGCTCTTCCACTTTTTGAATTCAACAAATAATCCTCTGCCATTTTTGACACTATCAGTGTGATACCACTCCAACACATCTTTCCCTGCCCTTCCCTTTCAGCATTTCAGAGGGACCATTCTCCCCAAAGCAACATAGTCCACTCCTCAATCATTTCCAACAATCTTTCAGCCTCCCATAGCATCTGCCCAAGCAAGCAAGAAATACAACAACTTCCTTTTTCCCTAATTCGGTTCCACCTTCCAGGGCCCAAACACACATTTTAGTTGAAACAGTGATTTAATTTCACTGTGTTCAATTTAGCATATTCTATTTGCTGCTCCGAATGTGATCTTCTCTATACTCCCATTTTCTCAGCCTGCGGCTTTTGGAAATGATTCAGCCATTTTCATTTACATGTCCTCCAGATCCATCTTTTATTTCTATAATTGCCCCATTACCCTTTTGCCTTGTACTATCATTCTCTTTGCAATAATCTTATCTGTTTTACCTTTTCACAGCCCTTCCCTTCTATTCTTCAACCATCTGCCAACTTTGCCTGATTCTGTGCTTGTTTAAAAATTGTTCCATCTCTAACTTTTCCTATTTCTTGATGGAAGGTTACAGAGCTGAACCACTATCTCTGTTCCTCTCTCCACAGATACTGCCAGAGCTGCTGAGTATTTCCAACATTTTCTGTTTTTAGTTCTAATTGATAACATCTGCAGTATTTTGTTCTTTCCCTAATATTAAGGGGTGATATGGTAGATATGTTCCAATTGAATAATTTTGATACAGTAAATAAAGAGAAACTGTTTCCAGTGGCAGATCAATCTGTAACCAAAGAGCATAGATTTAAAGTAATTGGCAAAGGAGTCCAAGGAAACAGGAGGAAAATAATTTCTGCAAAAATGTAATGGAAGCAAATTCAAATGGCAGTGGGTGTGGGTGGAGAAACAGCAGGGGAGTGATATTGATTTCACTGAGCGAGCACAGAGACAATGGGCCAATTAGCCTACTTCTGTACTTTATCATGCAAAGATTCTCTGATTCTATTCTCACAGTCTTTTTTCTCCCTCTTTCGCTCAAATTCACCCTATTTTTTGTTCCATTCTTCACTCGTTCTTTTTGTTTACCCTTAAGTTTCATTGTTTAAAGAGATGGATCATTTGCACAACATGTGTGACATCATAGATAGAATGTCACTGTTCCTGTACCATATTCAGTTTGCATTTTGACATATTGTAGTGCAAATGTACTGAGGTCTGTAGATGGAGGTTAAAACATTTAATTTGTTTCCCCCACTAGAATGGTGCACCTTACCAGTAATTTCTCAGCTAACATTTTATCAGAACCACTTTCTTGATGTCCTCTGTGCTTGTAGTAATTGTCTGATAATGGAAAGTAAAAACATAGAACATAGAACATTACAGCGCAGTACAGACCCTTCGGCCCTCGATGTTGCACCGACCAGTGGAACCAATCCAATGACCCTCTAACCTAAACTATTCCAATGTTAACCATATGCCTATCCGCTGACCATTTGAACACCCTTAAAAGTTGGCGAGTCCACAACTGCTGCAGGCAGGGCATTCCACGACCTTACTACCCTCTGAGTAAAGAACCTACCTCTGACATCCGTCCTATAATTACCACCCCTTAATTTAAAGCTATGTCCCCTTGTGTTAGCCATCACCATCCGAGGTAAAAGGCTCTCACTGTCCACCCTATCCAATCCTTTGATCATCTTGTATGCCTCAATCAGGTCACCTCGTAACCTTCCTCTCGCCAATGAAAATAACCTCAAGTCCATCAGCCTTTCCTCATAAGACCTTCCCACCATACCAGGCAACATCCTGGTAAACCTCCTCTGCACCCTTTCCAATGCCTCCACATCTTTCTTATAATGCGGCGACCAGAACTGTATGCAATACTCCAAGTGCGGCCGCACCAGAGTTTTGTACAGTTGTAACATGACCTCACGGCTCCGAAATTTAATCCCTCTATCAATAAAAGCTAACACACCGTACGCCTTCTTAACAACCTTATCAACCTGGGTGCCAACTTTCAGGGAGCTATGCACATGTACCCCGAGATCCCTCTGCTCGTCCACACTACTAAGAGTCCTTCCATTAGCCCTATATTCTGTACCCCTGTTATTCTTACCAATGTGAATCACCTCACACTTTTCCGTATTAAACTCCATCTGTCACCTCTCGGCCCAGCTCTGCAGCTTATCTATGTCCCTCTGCAAACTGTAACATCCATCCTCACTGTCTACAACTCCTCCGACTTTGGTGTCGTCAGCAAATGTACTAACCCATCCTTCTACACCCTCATCTAGGTCATTTATAAAAATGACAAACAGCAGTGGCCCCAAAACAGATCCTTGAGGTACAGCACTTGTAACTGAACTCCAGGTTGAATATTCCCATCAACCACCACCCTCTATCAGCTAGCCAATTCCTGATGCAAACTGCTAAATCAGGATTATCTGAGATAATACGTGTCTTAACTGTTATTGGGGAAATGCAGAGAAGAGTATCCAGGAATACATAGTGAAAAGATTGCAGTATTAGAGCCTCAGTGCAGTTGGACGAAGGAGGGGAAATTGGGGACAGCCCCTATTCCTGAACATTATTCACTAACTGCTGCGGAAATTGAAGATATGTGCATGTTTTGTGAGAACAAAATTAGACTGGGCTGAGCTGAGGTGTTCATAGCTGATGAACCTGCGAATACTCAATATCTAAGCCAACAAATGAATAATAATTCATTACAAAGGATATTTCTCTTCACTTCTCTGCCTGAAAATGGTACTGACCCACAGGTAAGGCAAAGAGGCAGGTACTGAATCTGGCCCAACTCAAATGGGGCTCAAACCTCATGCTGTTGGCACCATTTTGATCCACATTGGTTGTCCAGCCAACTGGTCGTCCAAGAAGCCCAAGTTGCTGTGGCAACATATGTTTAACATGCATGTCGTGATCCAGAGTTATGGGTAGTCATCAGGGAGGCTCCAATTTTCTTTCCATCATATGGAATCTCTTCCACTTTTACCACCTTGGTGTATGTTGGAAGGATTTACAGATTAATACTCAAACTGTTGGCCATGTTATGATAAAAGGTGAAATACTGAAGAACTCTAATGCAACAAATTCAAAGGTTACTTTTCTTTAGGAATTTAGCTGTTGTCTGGCTGTCATTCAGATGGCCAATTTGCAAGATTGAGAGGATCATTCACTTTGTTGTCACATACAAGTGCTCTCTGCCCTGACCTGTCAGAAATTCAATGGGTCATGGGCAAGGACCACCCCCCAATCCAGTTGAAGTCCTTAGGTGGTCGATTATTGGCTACTTGAGGGCTTCTGTCCACTTGGCCAGAATTTTGAGGCCAGTGGGAGGGGTTTAGGGCTGGGGTCAGGCTTGGAGGTAAGCCTCTCAGGTATTGGATGAGGGGTTTCCAATACATGACCCCTTTGCTGATTAGAGAAAGATCTGTGTCCCAAAGTACTGTTTCCTCTCTGGCCTTTTCAATGTAAACCCCATTCTCCTCACACCCATCACCTCTGGAACAATCCCATCTCTCTCTACTGTGAGCCACCCGTACTTAACTTTCTCCTGGGCTCCCGACACTTAGACTCATGGAATTGGATGTATTTCCAGCAGTGGCCACTGCACCCAGAAGGATTGCTGGGAATACAGAGCCAATAGCCAACCAGATTGGCTGGCAGCTTTGAGAGGCAGAATTTACCAATGTGTTGCTTCCCGCTAATTAACACTCCACAGAATATGAAATGTTGCGGGACAGCTGATATTGGCAGTGTATCCCACTGATATTTTCAGTAGTGTATTGGTAAATCCTGCCATCTGAAAATTTCTATCAATTCCTGGATTGTCCAAGGAAATCCAAGAATAAATACAATTGCTTGATTACCATGGTCTAAAATATATTTAGAAGGTGATGTAATTTGAGCCCAACAATAGAGGTTGACTTTTAGTTAAGTTTGCATTTTTACTAAACATTCATTTTGCTCATTTGTTACTTTACAGTGGCATAAATCATTTCATTCTTTTGGTGTTTGTATTATTTACCATCTCAAGCACAATATTAAAGTTTGCTACAATGAATGTTTGATATAAATGGCAACTCATTGTCTCACTTTTTTATTCATTCATCAGATGTGGCAAAGCTAGCATTTATTGCCAATCTCTAATTGTCCTTGAGAAGGTGGTATGCTGGCCCACATGCTTGAGTAAGAAGTCTGACAACACCAGGTTTAAGTCCAACCGACTTAAGTTGGACTTAAACCTGGTGTTGTCAGACTTCTTACTGTGTTTACCCGAGTCCAACGCCTGCATCTCCACATCATGACCACATGCTTGAACCACTGCACCCCATGAATGTTGATCCTATTCCAACAGTGCTGTTATGTAGAGAGTGCCAGGATTTTAACCGATCAATGATCCAGTGCTACGTTATCAGTCAGAATGGTCTATTTTAAAATTTCCCATTGCTTTGTGTGCAATTTGATCAGTTTGATTTCAGAAAGGGAAGTTGATTTTCAATTAACAAGGTATAGATAGGAGCATTTTACATGTCATTGTTATTCACTATGGAAATGGCCTAAATATGATAATAAATTCTTTGGAGTTACTGATCATTTTTGAGACTGATTGTATTTCTATGAAAATAAAAGCAAAAATGAATAGTTTGAAAATAATAGTGAAACCTTGTGGCAAACCTGTTGGTATGGGAGTGGGATTGGATGTGAATGAAAGGGAATGTGTTGGACTGGGAGACTTCATTCTGATTTAATTAATATTTTCCCGTGTTTGATCTGTATTATATTTTCTGATTGCTGCATTTGGTCTGAGGGACAATTGATGCATACTTTCTAAAACCAATGATATCATCATGTCACTTATTGTTGCTGAACAGAAGAACTCATAATAGGTCATTTTATGTCACTTTGTTCTAATGTGTTCCACATTGTTATGCTAATTGCATCACAATTGACCATGCATTATTTGTTTGCATTATTATATTGCAAATACAAGTTTGCTGAAGTTATCTGAAGAATTATAAATAATGATTGCAGTGTTCCTTAAGTCAAAATCACTTGACATTTCAAATGCTATATGTATTAGTTTAGATATTCACATAATTGCATCCATAGTAGTTGAAGTAATATGACGTGTCAGTCTAGACACAGCAATACACAGACAGATGAAAGGACAAGGTCACTAGTCCTTTTAGCTACACACAAAACACCAGTTTCAAAAGAACTGAGATTCAGTGGCAGCTGTGAGGAAGAGCAATGGCATAATTGATAGTTGACTGCATTAAAATGTAACTATTTTCACCTCCAATAATAATGTGCAACTGTTCCTCTGTCCCTCAATGAAAGATCCGCTTCAATTAGGATCAAAAACTCCAGGGGAATTATGTTCCATTGTCTGTGAACACATGAATTTAAAAAACTTCAGTCTTTGATACCAAACAGGATAAGGCTAGAAATGTTGGATTTAAAAATACGAAAGCAACAAACATAACTTTTGCAGTGAACTGGTTAATTGTCAACAATATATGGTTCTTCACAACCCATGTCTAAAAGTGGGAGTGCAGTTTGCAGTTTCTAATGTATGGATGTCAGATTTTGTTTGTCAAACAAAGTATTGCATCTACTGTCTATGTTGAGAACTGTTTAAATTCACTGCACAGGTTAAGAACCAATCTAGGCTCTCTCCTACTAATAAATCATGCTTTTTAGTTATTTAGTTGGAGAAAAGTGCATTTACATAAAATATCAAATTCTTGGCCTGGACGTGACAGTAAAGTGATACACTAGCTTAGCAACTGTTGCTGAGTTTAAATCTAATCCTGACCTGCTGAAAACCTGCGGAAACTCTAGCTGCTTACTTATGAGCAGACACACTAGTTCATAACAGCTCATCGATATCAACGCCCATCCAGGACCTTCCACCCCTCCCATCTCTTGGACATATCCCTGTAAACTCCAGCCATATTCACCATACCCTTTAAACTGACTATTTCTGGAGCTGAGCCTACTGTACTCAGCAAAGGACTTGACTTCATACATTTATGTCCTCACTTATGTGCGTTTCGGGTCGACATGCTGCTGAGCTCTTCTTCTGCTGCCTTCATCTCTGTGCTCACTTCTTTGGGCAGGAGTTCTCCCCAGTCCAATGGTTCCTTTCACCCGCCTCCAGTATTCTCCCTCCACCTGGATCCCTCCCTTTGGTCTCTTACCTACTCTTGATCTTTTCATTAAGAACTGACAGTGTGACATCGGCAATCTCAAATTCTCTGCTCCTCATACCCACTAACCTGTTTTCTTCCATACTTGCTGCACTTCTCTCTCTTAGAACCAACCCTGACCTTGTCATCAAACCCGCCAATAAGGGTGATGCTGTTGTTGTCTGGTGCATAGACCTCTACCACCAGCAAGGGCGGTACCATTGTTATCTGGTGTATGGATCTCTACTTTGCAGAGGCTGAGTGCCAACTCTCAGATGCCTCCTCCTACCTCCCTCTGGATCATGACCCCACCACCGAACATCAAGCCACTGTTTCCAGGACTGTCATTGACTTCATCTTCTCTGGAGATCTTCCCTCCCCAGCCTCCAACCTCATAGTCTCCCAACCTCAGCCAGTCCACTCCTATCTCCTTCCACAAACAGGACTGTCCCGCTAGATCCATCATGTCAGCCTGCTCTTGCCTCAGAGAATCTTGAGTCCATTCTCTCTCCTTTTGTCCAATCTCTTCCCACCTACATCTATGATTTCTCTGATGCCCTTTGCCACATCAATAACTTCCAGTTCCCCGGCTCAAGCTGCCTCTTCCTCACCAAGGATGTCCAATCCCTCTACACCTCCATTCCTCACCAGGATGGCTTGACAGCTCTTCACTTCTTCCTCAAACAGTGGCCTGACCAATCCCCATCCACCACCACTCTCCTTGTTTGGCTGAACTTGTTCTCTCACTCAATAATTTCTCCATGAACTTGTCTCATTTCCTCCAAATAAAAGGTGTGGTTATGGGTACCTGCACGGTTCCAGTTATGCCTGTCTCTTTATGGGGTATGTGGAGCATTCCCGGTTCCAGTCCCATTCAGGTCACCTCCCACAACTCTTTCATCGCTACATTGACAATTATTTTGGTGCCACTTCATGCTTTTGTCTAGACCTGGAAATATTTATCAATTTTGCTTCCAATTTCCAGCCTTCCATCACCTTCACATGGTCCATCTCTGGCACTTCTCTTTCGTTCCTTGACGTCTCTGTCTCCATCGCTGGTGATAGACTGTTCACCAATTCCCATTACAAGCCTACCAATTCCCACAGCTACCTTGATCACAACTCTTCACACCCCACATCCTGTAAGGGCTCCATCCATTCTCTCAGATCCTTCGCCTCCATCATATCTGTTCTGATGATGCCACTTTCTAAAATAGTGCTGCTGGTACGTCTTCCTTAATCCTGGTTTCCCACCCACTGTGGTTGACAGGGATTTCAACCATGCCTGAGCCATCACCCAGGCCATTGCTCTATATCACACTACCCCCCCCCCCCCCCCCCCAAGACAAGATAGGGTCCCCTTTGTCCTCATTTTTGTACCCCACCTGCCTCTGCATTCAAAAAATCATCCTCCATCATTTCTGCCAACTCCACATAATGCCACCACCAAATGCATATCTCCTCACTCCCGCTGTTAGCATTCTGAAGGGACTGTTCCCTCTGGGATACCTTGGTCCCCTCTTTCATCATACCCACTCCTCCACCTCACCCACTGCCCAAGACACCTTCCCATGCATTGCACCTGCCAGTTTACCTACTCCCTGCTCACCATTCAATGGCCTAACCTCTCTTTACAGGTGTAACAGTGCTTCACATGCACCTCCTTTAACATGGTCGATTGCATTTGCTGCTCCTACATCAGAGAGACTAAATACGAACTGGGTGACTGCTTTCGGTCCATCCAGCAGCAGACCCCAGATCACTTGTCATTTTGACACACCAACCTGCTCTCCTGTCCACATCACCGTCCTTGGCCTGTTGCAGTGTCCAGTGATGTCCAGTGCAAACTGGAGGAAGAACACCTCACAGAGTCATAGAATCATAGTGGATTATAGCATGGAAACAGGCCCTTCGGCCCAATTTTTCCATGCCGCCCTTTTTTTAAACCCCTAAGCTAGTCCTAATTGCCCGCATTTGGCCCATATCCCTCTATATCCATTTTACCCATGTAACCGTCTAAATGCTTTTTAAAAGACAAAATTGTACCTGTCTCTGGCAGCTTGTCCCAGACATTCACCACCCTCTGTGTGAAAAAGTTGCTCCTCGGGACTGTTTTGTATCTCTCCCCCTCACCTTAAATCTATGCCCTCTAGTTTTAGACTCCCCTATCTTTGGGAAAAGATATTGTCTAATTAGCTGACCTATGCCCCTTATTATTTTGTAGACCTCTACAAGATCACCTCTCAGCCTCTTACACTTTAGAGATGAAAGTCCCAGTTTATCCAGCCTCTCCTTATAACTCAAATCATCAAGTCCTTGTTACATCCTAGTAACTCTTCTCTGCACTTCTTCTAGTTTAATAATATCCTTTCTATAACAGGGTGACCAGGACTGTACACACCTTCTGATTCGGCACTTCCCAGCCTTCCAGGCTAACCATGGAGTTCAACAATTTCAGACTATGAACTCTCCCCTCTACCATCACCCCACTTTCATTGATTTATTTTAATTTTTAAATAAATTTTCATTACTTCCATGGTTTCATATTTCGAATTATTATTGTCTATTATTATCTCACTCACCATCTTTTTTCCCTTGCCATTCCTTCCCTCCACCCCATGAAGGGGATCACATTGTTCTTTGACACTCTGCTCTCCTTTGAGCTGTCACTTACACATTCTGTTCTCTTAATGATTACTATCAGTACATGGGGCGGCATGGTGGCACAGTGGTTAGCACTGCTGCATCAGCACCAGGGACCTGAGTTCAATTCCCAGCTTGGGTCACTGTCTGATGAAGTTTGCATGTTCTCCCTGTGTCTGTGTGGGTTTTATCTGGGTGCTCTGGTTTCCTCCCACAGTCCAAATGTGCTGGTTAGGTGTATTAGCCATGCTAAATTCTCTCTCAGTGTGCCCGAACAAGTGCTGGAGTGTGGCAACTAGGGGATTTTCACAGTAACTTCATTGCAGTGATAATACTGCCTATGTACGACACTAATAATTAAAATTTAAACCTCTTAGCCATGATTGCCACCATTTACATTCCCTTTGTCTTTTTGTCCATGACATCTTTGTCAATCTCTCTCATCTCCAACAACAGGCGGACCTCTATCCAACCCCACAGTTCCCAAATCCCTCCCTTCCCAAGCTCTTCCCCTCACCACAACAGTATAAACGTCATCATATCTCCTATTGTCTTC
This sequence comes from Carcharhinus amblyrhynchos, assembly GCF_965287045.1. Classification (NCBI taxonomy): domain Eukaryota; kingdom Metazoa; phylum Chordata; class Chondrichthyes; order Carcharhiniformes; family Carcharhinidae; genus Carcharhinus; species Carcharhinus amblyrhynchos. The sequence goes on from NC_137333.1 coordinate 27,434,270, forward strand.
AACTCTGATGAAGGGTCATCCAGACTCAAAACGTTGGCTCTGGTCTGTCTCCGCAGATGCTGTCAGATCTGTTGAGGTTTCCAATATTTTCTGTTTTTATTTACATCAGCTCATATATGATGGCCATTGAATCTTAAAAGATTTTTTTTTGCTTTGTTATTATTCCATCTGGGAGTAAATTTGAAGGAATTTAGTCTGTACATATTAGTCTGCCGTTGTGTTATTTTCCAGTTTCTGAGGTATTCTCTAGTAAGTAACTATCAGTTAATTCAATGTTAATTGTTAAACTCAAATACCCTGAGCAGAGAATAAATATATAGATGTAGCTGTAATATTGAAGCGGACAGGTGATTACTGACAAATGTGGGTGTAATATTGAAGGGGACAGGTGAACATTGACAGATTGGGTGTAGTGCTGAAGGGGACAGATCATTTTGCAGCAAAAGGATTAAGTAATTTTGAAATGCATGTTCTTCTATATTCCAGCAAGGTTTCATCACACTCCTCCCCTTCCAGAGGGAAGTGTGGGAAGTACAGCCTGGTGAGCCTAACTTCTGTAGTGGATAAGTTGTTAGAAGGTATTCTGAGAGATATGATCTCCAGGCATTTAGAGAAGCAAGAACTGATTAGTGACAGTCAGTATGGCTTTGTGAGTGGTAAATCATTTCTCATGAATTTGTGTTTTTGGAAGGGGTATTGTCTACATGGATTTTAGCAAAGGACTGCATCGTAGTTGTTGCATTAGTTTAAATCACCCAGGGTCTAGGGTGAGGTAGCCAATTGGATACAAGATTGGCTTGATGACAGAAGGTGATCGTAGAGGGTTGTTTTTCAAACTGGAGGCCTGTGACCAGTGGTGTGCCTCAGGGATTTGTGCTGAGTCCACTGTTACTTATTTATGTCAGTGATTTAGATGAGAATTTATGGGGCATGGTTAGTAAGTTTGCCGATGACACCAAGATTGGTGGCATAGTGGACAGTGAAGAAGATTATCTAGAATTGCAATGCGATCTTGATCAATTGGGCTAGTGGGCCAATGAATAGCAGATGGAGTTTAATTTAGATGAATGTGAGGTGATGCATTTTGGCAGATCAAATTGGGACAGGACCTACTCAGTTAATGGTGGGGCACTGGAGAAAGTTAAGGAACTAAGAGTACAGGTTCATAGCTCTTTGAAAGTGGAGTCACAGGTGGACAGGGTGGTGAAGAAGGCATTCAGCATGATTGGTTTTATTGGTCAAAACATCGAATACAGGAGTTGGGACATCTTGTTGAAGTTATACAAGACATTGGTAAGGCCACACTTGGAACATTGTGTACAGTTCTGGTCACCCTAAAATAGAAAGAATATTATTAAACTAGAAAGAGCACAGAAAAAATTTACTAGAATGCTACAGGGTATTGATGGTTTGAGTTATAAGGAGAGGCTGGACAGACTGGGAGCATAAGAGTTTTAGGAGTGATCTTACAGAGGTCTATACAATAATGAGGGACTTAGATCAACTAGGTGGTCAACATCTTTTCCCAAAGATAGGGTAGTCTAAATATAGAGGACATAGTTTTAAAGTGAGAGATGCAAAAGGGTCCAGAGGGACAATTTTTTCACACAGAGGGTGGTGAGTTCTGGAACAAGCTGCCAGAGGCAATAGTAGAGATGGGTACAATTTTGTCTTTTAAAAAGCATTTAAACCATTACATGGGTAAGATGGATATAGAGGGATATGAGCCAAATGTCCATTGGGTCAATTGGGACTAGCTTAGTGATAAAAATTGGGCAGCTTGGGGTAGGCAGGGGTGAGGGTGTTAAATGGGGTTAGTGGATGGAGAGCTATTGCCAGAGAATTGGAGAGTAAGAAATGTGACACCCTTATTCAAGATCCAAGTGTGGGTAAGGAATCTGAAACAATAATCAAGGGAGGAAAACCACTAGGTACTCGGAGAAGTTTAAATTAAGGGAATCCAACTGGGATTTAAAACAAAATCTGAGAAATACTGTAAAAACCCAGCACATCTGGCAACGTCTGTGGAAAGAGAAATCATGCTAATGTTTTGTGTCTGTACGACTCTTCTTCAGTGTTAAAGAGAGAGTGAGAAATGTGATGGACTTTATAAAAGAGGGAGTGAAGCAGCAGGAGCAGAGTAGAAGGTCAGTGATTGGTGGGAGCTAGGAAAGATTGTAACAAAGATGTGTAGGCATTAAGACTGGAAGCATTAATGGCAGGAAAAGGCTCTAGTAATTGCACAGATAAGATATCAGAATAAAGACCTCAGTGCACAGTGAAAGCAAAACTTAAGAACAGATGGCTTGTTGGGGGAGGGGGTGTTGAGGTTTTTGCATCAGGTCAAAATATTTTGGATAATAAGAAAAACTCAAGTCTATAGTTGTTGAACTCAATGTTTAATTCAAAGGCGGTAAAGTGCCAAATTGAAATGAAATGCTGTTCCTCCAGTTCGCATTGGGCTTCACTGGGGCATTGCTGGACGAAGGATGAATGTGCGGGCATGAGGGCAAGATGCTGCATTCAAATGACAAGCGACAAGAAGATTGGGGTTATGTTTGCAGTCGGAGGGAAGGTGTTCCAGAAAGCAGTTACCCAGCCTGCATTTAGGCTTCCCAATGAATCCCCATTCATAGAATAGAATCATAGAACCTCTACAGCACAGAAGGAGGCCATTTGACCCATCTACACCGACAACAATCCCAAATACGCCCTATCCCCATAATCATGCATATCTATCCCGCTAATCCCTTTAACATACATACCCTTGCCCACTCACCTAGATTATCTATATCCCTTTGCAGACTTTCAGCGTCCTCTGCACACTTTGCTCTTCCACCCAACTTAGCATCTCACCCATCTCTTGTGGATCAGCATATAGATGACCTTGTTGATCCTTAAGAGGTCCTATCCTTTTCCTAGTTACCTTTTTGTCCTTTATATATTTGTAGAAGCTCTTTGGATTCTCTTCAGCCAAAGCAATCTTGTGTCCCCTTTTTGCCCTCCTGATTTCTCTCTTTTTTGAATTGTGACTTTCGAAAGGTAATTGAAAAAGTGCCTGGATATTAATTTAGTAGGTCTGAGTGGGACTGGCTAAGTGCTCTTGCTGAGAGCTGGCATGGCATCGAGAGACTGAATGGCTTCTTTCTGTGTTATAACCATTCTGTGATACTTTGATTCAATGACTAATTTTTTTATTACATTGTTGGCAAAGATATTTGATACCAGTTGGGGAAAAGTCCTAGCTACTCGCACAGTGGTTAGCACTGCTGTCTCACAGTGCCAGTGGGTTCGATTCCTGGCTTGGGTCACTGTCTGCATGGAGTTTGCATATTCTCCTCGTGTCTGCGTGAGCTTCCTCTGGTTGCTCCAGGTTTCCTCCCACAGTCCAAAGATGTGCAGGTTAGGTGGATTGGTCGTGCTAAATTGCCCCTTAGTGTCGGGGGACTAGCTAGGGTAAATATGTGGGATTACGGGGATAGAGCCTGCGTGAGATCGTGGTCAGTGCAGACTGGATGGGCCGAATGGCCACTGTAGGATTCTATCATTCTAGGATTCTATATTAATGACAGAGCTACCCATTAGCTTAATGTGCCAGGCTACTTGGTCAATCATAATTAATATCATAACACCAGATTAAAGTCCAACAGGTTTATTTGGTAGCAAGAGTTTTCAGAGTGCTGCTCCTTCATCAGGTGAGTACTCCGAAAGCTTGTGCTACCAAAATAAACCTGTTGGACTTTAACCTGGTGTTGTGAGACTTCTTACTGTGCCCACCCCAATCCAACACCACATCCCAACATAATAATTAATAGCTTGAAGACCGGCAGTCCTCCTTGGAGCAGATATCAATTACTGAATCTGGCAGAGGTCTGTCTTTGATCATTCAGGCCTGTTCTTTTGCAAACACCTGGATTGCCTCTCTCTCTAAGAGGGGAGTCACTAATGAGTCAGTAATCATCTGACAAGTTTGCATTGGTGATCTGTCAAGGGCATTTCTCCATGTCTCACTTCAATTGTTTTTAAGAGCCTTCCAATATCAACTTCAATTTAGCAATGAGCAATATGACTGGGAAGAAAATACATGAGATGGCTTTCTGTTACTTTCCTCAGGTATGTTAAACAGAAACACAAGCCTTCTTTCAAAAGGACCATTCCCCATCTCTATGCAGCTATTGCCCCTCAAGGTTCTAACTCTTCCAGCATCACCACTGAATACCTATTGGCTCCACCATTGGCAGTGGCTCATAACCCTGAGCATGGGACTGTTAGCTGGGCCTATTGTAACTTGCCAATGGGCAGGGCTGACCAACCCTAGCTGACCAACGCCTAGTCTGGGGCGTTTAAGAGGTCTGTAGATAGGTTTATGGACGAAAAGGGATTGGTTTAGGTTAGTGGGTCATTGTTGTTGTTTTTTTTTTAACTGGTCGGCGCAACATCGTGGGCCAAAGGGCCTGTTCTGCGCTGTAATGTTCTATGTTCTATGTTCTAACCCATGAATTCTCAAATCTGCTACCCTGACACATCTGGGGTTAAAATCAGGCCTTTAATATCTATGTTCCCACATGAATAATCATCACTGGGTAAGATTTCTGCAGTGCACATGGACTTGTATAATTAATGAATTAGGAAAAAAGGGAGACATTTTGCTGTCAAAACAAACCTGAAGTCTGTGAAATTGTCTTGGTTCAGTACAAAAAGAGCTTTAATAATTGCCTCAGGAAGTTCATTTTTCAAGATAATTTCTTAGACCAGCACATTCTGGAGTCAACCCGAGAGCAGGTTATATATTAGATTTGGTACTTTGTAATGTGGCAGGATTAATTAATGACCTCAAAAGGAAAGGCACCTCTACGTAGAAGCGATCACAATATCTTTGAATTTTATATCAGATTGAAATGGAGAAGAGTGAGTCTCAGACTAATATTTCAAACTTAAATAAGGGAAACCATATGTACATGGCTATCTATAGTAACTGAGAAACTAGTCCAGAGGATAAATCTATGGAGAATTGGTAGACATTTTAGAGGATATTTCAGAATATTCAGTATACTCCTACCATAAAGAAAAGTTCAAAGTGTGAGGTCACCATCCATGATTGACTAAAGGAAAGCATCAAACATAAGGAGAAAACATACAACTGTGCAAAGACAACTGGCAGGACAGATGATTGGTCGGCATTTAAAGAATGGCAGACTAAAAGGTTAATCAGGAAAAAGAAATTAGATTATGACAGGAAGCTGGCTAGAAATGTAAAAACAGATAGCAAGAGTTTCCACAGATATTTAAAAAGGAAAATAGCAAGTTAAATGGATATTAGTCTTCCAGAGAGTGACAATAGGCAGTTAATAACAGATTAGAACAAAATAATACATGAAATGAACAACAGTTTGCTTTTGTGTTCACTACTGAAGATAAACGTTCCAATGATAGCAGTAAATCAGGAGATAAAAGGGAGGGAGGAATTTATGGTAGCACAGTGGTTAGCACTGCTGCTTCACAGCTCTAGAGTTCTGGGTTTGATTCCCAGCTCGGGTCACTGTCTGTGTGGAGTTTGCACATTCTCCTCATGTCTGTGTGGGTTTCCTCCAGGTACTCCGGTTTCCTCCCACAGTCCAAAGATGTGCGGGTTAGTTTGATTGGCCATGCTAAGAAATTGCCCCTTAGTGTCCAGGGATGCGTAGGTTAGAGGGATTAGTGGGTATAATATGTAGGGCTATGGGGGTAGGGCCTGGGGGGAACGTGTTCGGTGCAGACTCGAAGGGCCTCTTTCTGCACTGTATGATTCTATGATGCAATCACTAAGGAAGTGATACTGAGTAAACTGATGGAGCTACAGACCAACAAGCCCTGATGGATTCCATTCTAGAGTCTTAAAAGAGCGAGTTAATGTCCAAATTATTCTCCCTCTCCTCCACCTCCACGTACAAATCTTGACTCCCACCATCCAGGTCCAACTCAACCTTCCCCTATTGGGTCTGACTTTGATTTCCCCTCAGCCTGATTTCTGACTGCCCCCCACCTCACCCCAAACACCACTGACCTGACTCCCAGGCTGCATTCCTGACTTTCGACACCCCCAATCCTATCCACTTACCTTTGATACTTCGCTTCTTCCTGGCTTGTTAGGGATCTTTAAACTTGTTTGGACATTTAAACTTACCTGATTTAAGTACTTTGTACTATGAAAAGGTGATGTGCCTTACTTACCCGCTTGGCCTGGCCTTCAACTGTACACCCTGGGAGCATAATGCAGGAGGAAGTCTCACAACACCAGGTTAAAGTCCAACAGGTTTATTTGGTAGTAAATGCCACTAGCTTTCGGAACACTGTTCCTTTGTCAGGTGAGTGGAGAGTCCACAGCATAATGCAGGACACAGCTCTCACCCAGCCTGAGTCAGAAGGTCAGATGCAATAGGATAGCCTGGATTTCCAGCTAAGTTATTTTGAGAGGAGTAACAATATGACTCCATCGGCATTCCAAGTGAAGTTATGGCCCTTTTCAATCATCAGTGACCATCCACTTCTGACCTTGTGTTGGAAGGAAGTTCATTGATGACACAGTTGAAGATGGTTGATTGGGGACACTGCCAATTTCTCAAGGCAGAGTTATTGATTTGTTAATTCTGTTGGGCTGTTCCTTGAATGGTCTATGGGCAGCTCTTACAATTTTGACACCAGTCCCCAGATGCTAATTAGGAGGACTTTTCAGGGTCAGCTGGGCCTTTGTCACTTAGTGTAGTGTAATGGTTTGTGATCTGTTCTGTGTCTCTATCTGTAATGTACACTGCTTGGACACCATGAAACAGTTTTTTTGATATTATTAACCTACATTGGGTCCTTACATGTTGCTACTTATCTGTATACTGCCCTTAGCTGTGGATCATGTGCCTTCTTACATTACCGTGTGGGCAGTACTGTACTCAGTCCCATGTTAACTCTTTAGGTACCAGATCTTCTGCTACAGTTTGAGACAACTAAGTGACTTGGTTTGGAGTCATAAATAGGGGGAGGACAGTGGATTTCCTCCCATGTTGGACATTAGTGAATCAAGTGGGTATTATCATGAGGCTAGCATTTTATTCAAGGCTTATTAAATAATTGAATTTAAATTTAACTAAAAGAGTGAAGGATTTAAATTCATGTCTCTAGACCATTAGTTTGGCCTCTGGATTACTAGTACAGTAACACTTCCGTTAACCTAGAATTGCTCTATTGATTTTCCTGTCAACAATAAGATATGTTTTATATGTAATGATTCCTGACAGTCTGTCTAGAGTTACACCATTCAGCAGTACCTGCATCACCATTCTAGTGAAAAGTCAAAACTGTCCCAGACATTGTGCTCTTGTTTAAAATGGCTGCCAGGGAACATGAGGCCTTTCACTCCCTCACACCTACACAAAGAAACAAACCTCATTTGTTCAGTTCCAGAGCAGATTTGAGAATTTTGCTTTTGTGACTTCTGTTTCTTTGCTGGCAGTAATGTGTTATCAGGGGAATGACACATGCACTTACCTGTTGCTTAATGTATGCAGTACTGTCTACTTTAAGACCTACAACAACTTTGGTTTTTCTTTGGTTTATTGCTCTTTTTATGGCAATATGGAGAAAATTCAGGAGGGGTAATTAACCCCACTCTAAACTCTTGATATTATTACCTATAGCTGTCTAGACCTCTGAGTGCAGCAGTAGCTCAGTGTTTTCTCACTTGTTTTCATTTCTGACATTCTATATGTCCGCATCTATGCTGTATGGGAAGGTAGCCTAAATCCCAGACTACAAAAGCAGCCCTTTCTCTGGGCACTAGACGAAGAATACAAAAGACTACAATGGCTAGCATAAACACTATTTAATGTTATTCATATGCGATTGAAGAGATGGGCGTCGACTCAGTATTGCAGCAAAGCAAAGGCATTGTTGAGAGATGAAAGGAGGCTTAATGAACAGGAAGCATCATTTCAACAGGCTGACAGTAACCATCCAGAAACTGTATTGTAGCATTGCCATCTATCCTGTGAGTTTTAGGATTAGAGAAAGAGAAAACAGAAAAGAAAGTGCAGAGGAATCTGTTGTAGGCAATAGGTTAGGAAAGTGGCTGGGGAGATGGTTCCACTTCCCTAGTCTCAGACTGTAGCCTGATGGCAGAGTGCAAAAACGAGTCTGGCAGGAATTTGCTCTGATCGTTTTAGCTCTTTTACATTTTATTAAAGTCGCTTCCCGACCTAGTTTAATGTGTTAACTGCGGAACAGAAAGAGTCCATAGCAAGTTTCAGTGTCCAATTAGTCTGAAAAAAAAGACGGAACCCATAAAGCGACTTATCTTGTGTTTTCTTTAGTCTTAAGATTCCACTTCTTCCTAAATGACTGGGAGCTGATGAAGCATTACTGGGATTTAACAGGAGCAAGGCACTAACATACTCTTGGTTCAGAGACAGGAGGCAGAGGTTTCTGCTGGGTCCTACTGTCCTCTTAACTCCGATTCCCAAATATTACTTACTCTACCACGCCCCAGCGATCTCGCCTTACCTGGGAAAGTTTCAAATTTGCAAAGCATTTTTTAAAAATCTACATCTGTTTTTAAACTGCACAAGAATTATTTTTCAAAACAAGACTAAAAGATGAAAAGGATAAATGCAGCGAGTTGGCATCTTGAAAGGAAAGCAATTTGACACTTTCCTGCGTTCCCAATGTCTCCCTTTAAAATCATGCAAAGTATAAAAGTAGGTCAGAACATGAAATGTAAAGCATAAAACTCAGGACAAGGTAGACTTATAGTAATGCCGGTAAATTGTAGCTATTGAACAATTTATCCGCTCCTGATGTACGAAGTGAAGCTACATCAAAAACATTAAGCAGGATTCAAATTACATAATGTTGCTCCTTAACACAAAAAACAGTCATTGTGTAATTGTGGTAAAACTGAATGATTCGCTCCAGTCAGTGTTCGGTAGGACCATGCGGATGCCCTGTTGATCAGTTGACGGGCTGGGTGTCCCTCCCACTCTCAACCCACCGTCAGCCCCCAGCACAAAGTAATCAAAGATCCCGGCAATTTAATCATTGAAACCCTCACTCCAGAGACGACAGCAGTGTCAATAACATGCTATGTCATTATCTGTTTGTATTTCGCATCGACAGTGTCAGATAAACAGAGTGGAAAATTAAGATTAAAAATATGGTAATTTCATTTCAGGCAGCAGGCTGCATTTACTGCCCCATTATGCTATTGATTACCTTTGAATTCAATTTCTGTTTGAATGCAAACTTTAATCTGTTTTCTTCCCAGCAATTCAACTCCCTGTGGGCTATTTGCAAGTAAGTAACCATTTAATCTGATGGTAACTGGCAAAGCAGCGCCCTAAATAAATTGCATAAATCATCCAGCTCTAACGCACCTATGACTTCAATTTCATATTTTTGGCAAACGCTTGCCTGATGCAGCTTTGCTTATGGATAATTACAAAGTACAAAGTTTTAATAGAGCAAATATGATAAAAACTCTATTATAGCAGGTCGTGTGTAATGAGGAGCAGTTTTTAATTTCAAAATGCCTATTCATGAAAAGAATGGAAGATTGAACAGAGACTCAAAGCTCCAGCAACCTCACAGGGTAAAGTTGATAGACATCGTAATTACATGGTTAATTTCAGAAATTTACACACGAGTTATGATTTAAAAGAAATCGTTGAGAGCTGACATTTTCATTTTTAAGGAGTCTCTTTATGTGAAATTAATCTGCTGTCTCATAGCTTTAATTATTTCCAGGGAAAAGGATGAGCGGGATACAAAGTTAAACCTGATTACATTGAAGGCAAATAAATACAAATCAATGTTAACACGAACTAAAATGAATCTTGCTAACTTTGGTTTTATTTCATAATATGCACTTAAAAGAAATCCATCTGCATATTGAGTAATAAACTGTAATCGCATTTTTATAAGCAATAGCAAGGGAAAACGTTTCTGTACAAATGTGAGCCAAAAATTAACAGGCTGGGATTTACATTTATTTTGCGGAATTTCTGATATAATTTCAGAATTACTCATTTAAAAAGTCTGCGCACCCCATTATTCACAGATAGTTTGAATTACATTAAGTTACTAAGGAATACACAAATCTATACATTTTCGCATATGCACACAGACTGATCATTTCGTTACTTACAAACTGATTCAATATAGTTTTTTTAAGTGCTTAAGTACGCGCGATTCTTGGCAAGGGTCTTAACCATTAATATTTGGAGTCTTTGTCGTTTCTCCTTGTGTTATGACACGCGGAACTAATCCGAATAGTTATCCTATAAACTAATTGTAGAGTTCGAGTGCCTGGAAGCTGTCTATGCATTCCGCACCGAGAATGCCTATATTACACATCAATACATTCCATAGAGTTATGTAGAAACATATATCACATGATACAAACAAATTGCAGTTCCTCTATTGCGCATAATTTGATATGTTATTTATGTCACAATTTAACGCTTGCTCATGCAAGTGTTTTATAACAAGCGTTCTACATTGTACATGCTGTCATAGATTTTAACGTATTCCAGGATTACAGAATATGTTTAACTTCAACCGTGTTAATATGTTCTCTGCAGTGTATTTCTATATATTCCAAATAGTAATGTCGCGCCTATTTGTGTGATAAATATGTACTGCAGTCATGCACAGAAGATGGCATCTCATTTTCCATCTTGTAAAATATAGCACGGGGGCAATTGTCTGTGTACTACACAAACCCCTTTCTGTATCAAATACGGAACATTTATGACAGGACTTTGTAAACGGCAATCCCAGTTGTGTATACGTCTCCCACTCATCACATGCATTCTGTACAGATGACAGAGTTGTATTCTCTTGCCGCTATGTGAATGAATGGTGAGTGTGGGAATACCACAATAAACTCCCAGTCTGGCCGCAATTAGGGGCAGGGCTCCAGTGAACACGAGGTCAGGTGGCGTGAGGAATAATTTTAAAATGACCATCATGATGTTGGATTTGTCTTTCTCATATAGAAGCGATGTCTAAAATTCCATAGTGACAAAAATAATAGACTAAGGTTCGTTTTCAAATGGAAAAGGTTTCAAAAGAGCAGTTACATGAACCCGACGGCTTGGACTGAGATAGAGACAGGACTGGTCACACTTTGGAGTGCGTTTTGTTTTCAGAACAATCTAGTTTGATTGTTACTGTGTGAGGTTCATTCTCTCATTTCCCGCCTTCTCTGTACTCAGACATTGAACGTTCCAAGTAGTCCTGGGTCATCTTGTCACCTTTTCAATAAATCGCAATGATCGCCAACGTTTCTAAAGGGAAAAATGAAAACTGTTAGATGTGATTTATTATCTTTAATTTTAAAACAATGAATATTGCTGTGTGTACTTTTAATGCAGAATCAGTAAAAGCGGTGGGAGGGTTAGCTGTTCAAAATTTGAAATATTCAAACATATTTTAAAGATAGTTTTTGAGAAGCAGTATTCACTAATACATCGACCACATTGCCAACTTCCCGTCAAATTAGCAAGATGTCTCTTCTCGTTGGCTACTTTGATCTGTAAAAGCATAAAAAGAGCATCCATTATTCTCCGAAAATCTGGTGAAACATAGGGCAAACTGCAGCTGGAAGCCAGCATTTCGAGGGTGCGTTTGGAAATATCCGATAATAAGCTGCAATTGAGAAATAACTTTCATTGCTTTTGATCCGGATTGAGCACTTTGTGACGCTCTATGTATCCGGTTCTTTGCCCTCGTGTGCATCAGGACGCTGCTGTTCATGAATGAAAGGTCGGCTTGTTGTATAGCTTCAAGTTTCAAGAAATACTGGAGCAGTGCAATATTGGTCTCTGTTGTAAATGGAATTCTTTATATAATGCATTAATTAGTCTTCCGTAATCTACAACGCATCTCTCTAATTAGAGATCTAATAAACACGGCATTCAAATTGCTTCGATTCTTTTTCAGGTATTTTTAAATATTGCAACGTCAACGTTTGACCTGCTGCCTGAGATTCTCCGGAACTTGCTGGTTGCGGGGAATAGTTGGTGTTTTTTGCTAGTCGAAAACCCTTAAGCTATTTCTATCAGACAGATGACTGGAGTGGGTAGCTAAACACTATCATTATGAACTTTTAAAACACACTTTTGCTCCTGTAATTAAATAAAACAGACACCTACCTGACGCACAACTTCGGCAGTGTCAAATAATGTTTGTTTTGTACACTTTCCCCTCCCCCCAACCATTCATCACTTTTATCCATCTTATAATTATTCCGACCCATTCGGGGAGATGTTTTGTCTGCCTTTCAATGTCGCATGTTATGCCGCAATTTTAAATATCTGAGCATGCACTTTTCCGCAAGAATTTCGATATCTCCAATTATTGGAGACATTTTCAAATGGTTTCTGAATAACCCAGTGATGTTTCTTTGTGTTATCTTACCTGCTGCAGTTTTCTCCACAATGAATTTGAAACAAGTGATACAATGGATCATTTGAGATTGTGTGAACACACAAACAAACACACACATACTCTTACCTGCGACCCACAGCAGTTTACTATCGGTGCTTCAGGCACACATTATGCATCCGTTTTTCCTCCGTTCTTTGCGTTGCTTTCTTGATCCAGACAAATGAATTTAAATGAAAGCTAACGCAGAGAGGAGTTTCATGAAGGGACCAACTTCCGCCTGTCCCCCTAAACTGAAAATTCTGTACAGCAGAAGGAAGCAAAAGAGAATCAGGAGACTCGCCTTCCCCAGTCAAAGTCACGGTTATTTCTGTCTTTCAACCAAACTACCATATCCCGAACATGGACACAAACTAAGTAGGTTGGGAAGTGGCACAGTGTGGCCCTTGACTTTAACATTGCAGAAGCAGTGTTTTCCCCACTTTTCATATCGGTTTAATTTGTTATGTAACAGATACAGCAAAGATATCCTGGTTGTGCATGATAAGACTGCAATTTAATGTTGGTGGTGCTGGGATGAGGTGGGGAGCGGGGGGTGGGAGACCTGGGGGGGGGGCGTCTGAGAATCAAAGTTGAGATAACGTCTGTGCAATTTGGAAATAGCGCTAACTATTGGAGATTGAACTGCAGTTTGTAACTCCCGCCTGCTAAAGAAAGACTCGCATTGACTAAGCACTTTATCATCTCCCTCAGAAACTTTCAAAGCTCCTCTCAGGCAATGAATTAATTTGAACTGCAGTGCCTGTTGGTAGACAAATGATGTGGAGATGCCGGCGTTGGACTGGGGTAAACACAATAAGAAGTCTCACAACACCAGGTTAATGCCCAACAGGTTTAATTGCGTTGACAACGCAGAGTCGCTGAGCAGAGACTGACAGCCAAGTTCTGCACACATGAGGACCTCAACGGGGATCTTGGGTTCATGTCACACTATCTGTAACCGCCTGGACTTGCTTGGGTTTGCAAAATCTCACTAACTGTCCTGGCTGAAGACAATACACATCTCTTTAACCTGTGCTTAACCCTCTCAGTACAGGCAGGTACTCACATTGTCTGTACCTTTAAGACTTGACTACCTGCAAAGACTCGCATTCCAAACATTATTATGTAAATTGAGTTTGTGTCTTTATATGCCCTGTTTGTGAACTGAAATCACACTCACTTGATGAAGGTGCAGTGCTCCTAAAGATAGTGGCTTTTGCATCAAATAAACCTGTTGGACTTTGACCTGGTGTTGTGAGACTTCTTACTGGATTGACAAGTGGACAGCCATTATGCAGAGCAAGGCCCCCAATTAGACAAAGGTTTTGTTAACCCATTTCTGATAATTATTGAGGGAGGGTGTGTGTAGTGTGGAGCAGCACGTCAGAGAAGTATTTGATTTCCTGTCACCATCTCTAGCTTCTAACAGAGTGAAGAACCAGGATCTGGAAGGACAGCACCTGTGACAATGTCCTCTCTCAGTATAGTATTAGAAATGAAAGCACAATTTAATTTGTATCTTGAATGTTCTATAATACACCAGGTTGGGTTATTCTGCTATAATTAGTTATGTGAATTGCTATCAATTAAATCAGCCATGCCATTGGCTACTATGTCTCTTATACATCACTTTTTATGACACTAAAGAGAAATAAGAGATCTATTTTGAATACAGGTTAAAATTATTCAACCGCAATAAGGTGAGAAGAGGTAAATTGGGATCAAAGATTGGTAGGCAAAGTACAACAGAATGAGGGGCTGTTTTTAAAGAGAAAAACACCTTCATGTCCAGCCCAGAAAAGTAAGACAAACAAAGCCAAGGCTTCCTAGCTGATAAAAGTGAGAGTAAGTTGAAGTAAAAATGGTGCATATGACAAAAAGTAAAATCTTGCAGATTTTTTTAAAAAAGCCCTTGAACTGAGAGGCTTGCTAGGCCTTTTCAGAGTTAGTTAACAGTCAACCACATTGCTGTGGATTTGGAGTCACATGTGGGCCAGACTAGGTAAAGATGGCAGATTTCCTTTCCTAATGAATATTAGTGAACCAGTTGGATGTTTATAACAATTTCTGAAAGTTTCACAGTCCCTATTGTTGACACTAATACATTTCAGATTAATTAATTTAATTTCAATTCCACCAGCTTCCACTGTGGACTTTGGATCCATGTCCCAGTGTATTAGATTTGGTGTCTGGATTGCAAATCCAGTGATATTAATACTATGGCACCTTAAATGCTGGGTGCTGGGAACCTGAAACAAAAACAGAAAGTGCTGGAAATACTCAGGAGGTCGGGTAGCATCTGTAAGGAAAGAAATATTGTTGAATATGAATATTCATCAGATCATACAGCATAAGCATATGATAAATGTCAGATTAATAATGTAAGTAGAAAGTTCAGAAGGGAAGTGAAAGGAGAAAAAGAGAAGGAAATAGAGTAAGAGAATAAATTGTTACCTAACAAAGCTGAATTCAAAAGCCTTCTGGAGGCATAAGATAATATGTATAACTTAAAATAATATGTATAATCTAAAATAATATGTATAATTTAAAATAAAATGGATCATCTAATAATTGGACAGTAAGAGGAGTGGGGCCGATCAGGAACCAGAATGGGGATTTACATATGGAGGCAGAGGGTATGACCGAGGTCTTAGATGAATACTTTGCAATGCCAAGGAAAAAGATGTTGCCAAAGTCATTATGAAAGACCAGGTGGTTCAGACACTAGATTTGTAAAAATGATAAAGATGTCTATCAAATAATGAGGGGCACAGATCAACTAGATAGTCAGTATATTTTCCCAAAAGTAGGGGAGTCTAAAACTAGACGGCATAGTTTTAAGGTGAGAGGGGAGAGATACAAAAGTGTTCAGAGGGGCAATTTTTTCACACACAGGATGGTAGGTGTATGGGACAAGCTGCAATTTTGTCTTTTAAAAAGCATTTAGTTACATGGGTATGATGGGTATATATTGGCCAAATGCGAGCAATTGGGATTAATTTAGGGGTTTAAAAAATGGGCGGTATGGACAGTTGGGCCAAAGTGCCTGTTTCCATGCTGTAAACCTTATGACTTTATGTGTTAGATAGGTTGGTGTAGTGATAAATCACCAAGATCCCATCAAGTGCATCCAAAAATACTGAAGGAAGTAAGGGTGGAAATTGCATTCTCGATAGTGAATTCCACACATTCACCAGCCTCTGGGTGAAGAAATATCTCCTCACCTTAACTCTAAAATGTTTACCCCTTATCCTCAAGCTATGATCCCTAGTTCTGGACTCCTCCATCATTGGACTGTTCATGTAGGGACATTGAGTACAAACGCAAGGAAGTTATGGGGAACCTTAATTTATAGAACACATGTTCAGCCTGGAATATTGAGTCCAGTTTTGGGCACCACACTTCAGCCACAATGTGAAGGCATAAGTTAGAGTGAAGGAAACATTGAGGATAATGGTTCAGGGATGAGAGATTTCCACTTACATGATTAGGCTAGGCAATCTGGGTGTGGAGGATTGAGAAGGATTAAGAGATTGAGAAGAAGAGGAGTGAGAAGAAATGTTCAAAATTATGGATGTGTGGTGATTAAAAAAGAAATTGCTCCATAGGACACTGATTTAAAATGATTGACACAAGAATCAAAGGCACATGATGAAAATAACTTTTGCACAACATAGGTTAGGGTGTGGAATGTGCTGCTTGAAAGTGTGGTGGAGATAGATTCAATCTTAACTGTCATTACAGACTGGATAATTGTCCAAAGAAGAAGAAGTTAAATGGCTGTGAATAAAAGGCGCAAGTCTTCAGAGCCATTGCCGGAATGTTGGCGGAGCCTATAGCCTTTGCAGTATCCAGTGCCATTAGCCATTTCTTGATATCACATGGAGTTGGCTAAAGATTGGCAATCGTGATACTGGGGATCTCTGGAGCAGCACGTCTGGTAATTATGAAAATTCTTATATAAGTACTCAGAGGTTTTTACTGAAATATTTGCTAAGCTTGTTATAAAAATATTAGCCTCAATGCCTTTTCCCAATCATCCCCCTCTCCTCATCACCACTTCAAGATGTCAGTGCCTAGAGTATAGTTCCATAGACTCCAGCCATCATCCAATGTCTTGCCTGAGATTTGATTGTGAATACTTGAGACTTATCCAACTGTGGAGGGTGTCACGCGCATTTCTCATCCTGCCTTCACCCAGATTCCAGATTCCAGTCTTCACTTCTAGTAGATGTTCCTGTGCAGCTATAGGAACAGAATACTGTTAAATTGCTGCATCCCGAATCTAGGTTTCTGTAACTTCTCGTAGCTGACTGAGATTAGCTAATGACATAAACTTGAGGAGCGATTTTAACTCATTCAATTCATTTACACAGGTATAAAATCAAATCTAGGGTCTTTAGGGCTGTGTTAAGGAAAGAATAGTTACTCAAAATTTCAACAGTACCTCAGTTATTATTATCCAGTAGAATATGGATAGTTAATTGTTGATTGCAAAATTGCAATGAAAAAGTTAAGAGCTGATTGGACATCAATCATGCAAGCAAACATTTGTAAATGCAAATAGTACCAAGAAATTAAAAATTACAGATTAGTTTTCAGCTAAATTGTTACATTCCAGGTCTTTACTACAGAATTACATTTTGCTTTCTTTTTGTTACAGGGACAATGTTACATTTTTCCTTGGTTTATATGTAAGATTGTTTGCCAGCACTTAAATACCACCTACGTTATGATTACTAATACAACTGATGTCAGAGTACCTCTCTCTTTCTCTTTCTCTCCCACCCCACCCCCCGGCCCCCTGCCTTATCTATCCCACCCACTCCAAAGGAATAATGGATTTTGCTTTAGAGCCAGTGCAGTTGGGTGCTGTGTTGGAGGAGAGAGACACCTGCTCATGGTAAGGACCCACCCAGGCTAGAGGCCGCAGCAGGATAAAAGGCTGCCAGTTGGGCCCAGGACGTGGCCACCCATCGGCCTGAGGGAAGAGCCAGAGGATGTCGAAGATGGAGATCCTGCCTCTCCTTCGATGAGCTGCCAGATGCTATATATCGCTGCAGCCACATCTAGTAAGGAGACAGTGCGGAACTTGTGCCAGGTTCACGTGGGGCAGGAGGACACCTGCTTCCAGTGGCAATGAAGATCACAGTGGCCTTCAACCTCTATTCCATCATGTTCTTCCAGGCCTCCAGCAGAGACATCTGCGGCATCTTGCAGTCATAGAATCATACAATCTTAGAATCATATAATGCAGAAGAGGCTCTTTGGCCCATTGAATCTGCACCAACATATTAGAAACACCTGAACTCCCACCTAATCCCATCTGCCAGCACTTGGCCTATAGCCCTGAATGTTTTGATGTGCCAAGTGCTCATTCAGATACTTCTTAAAGGATGTGAGGCGACCCGCCTCTACCACTGTACCAGGCAGCGCATTCCAGACCGTCACCACCTTCTGGGTACAAAAGTTTTTCCTCATATCCCCCTAAACCTCCTCCCCCTTGCCATAAACCTATGTCCATGACTGACTCTTCAACTAACTTCAACATGGGTCGAGGGTGGAGGAGGAAAAACACATTGTTAAGATGGCGGCGCAGGCTCGTTGGGCCAAAGGGCCTGTTTCCCGTGCTGTGTTGTTCTTTGTTCTTTGTTGTTAAGGGGAACAGCTGCTCCTCGCCCGTTCTGTCCTGTTCCTCATAATCTTGTACAATTTATCCTGTAAAGCTCCATGGATATTTCAATAAGTAAAATGGCAAAATATAAACTCTATATAATATATATATATGAGATATCTTCATTTTCTAGGCATCTTTATTTAACAAAATTAAGTCCATCTTGTACTTCTGTTGAATAACAATTTTACATAGTTTTAAAAAAGGTGTTTGCACAGTTTGAACCATTGCTAAATTACAAATGTATTTTACTGACTGCAAGCAGATACTGAGTTGCAACTACACCTAGAGGGAAAATAAAATACAACAGAGATGCACATTCATTTTAAATTATATCTGACTTTGCTGTGATATTACTTCCAACATATTCATTTCCAAAGAGGTTGTTCAAAAATCCAGAAATCCAGTCTGTACAAAGTTACTTCTAGTTCTTGAAATTAAAACTAACTTTTTATATCCAGTATTTGCTCTAATAATTTCATCTCAAATGGGGCAGTACAACTGGTTTCAACATCTCTGGCCAAAGGAAGAGGGGTTCAATAGACAGGATTCCTGTCTTTTCATTGCTCTTCAGTGATCTCTGCTGCAGCATTCACAAGCCAATGTTGTGTGAGGACATAATCAGGGTCACAAAACTTAGCTTTGTAGCATCTGCACTTTTCAGGTCTATGGGTGATATTTTGTTTCCAAAATAGCATCCAAAATGCACCTCTGGACAATAATGTTGTGGCATGAAAGAACTAAGTTAACACCTTTTCTTAAACATGCACAGCCAAACACAATAACAGGAAGAACAGCAGGATGGATCCCAAACCTCAGCAGCCCTATTGAAAAGGATCATCAACCACTGAAGTTAGTTGCTGATGAATTTCTATTGGTTCTGTCTCAGTTTGTTGAAGTAATTGGTGGTTTGCAGAGTTGTTTAAAATTAGTGAAGTTGACAAGGGTGGTCCTATATGTGACAGAAATCCTTGGTTCAGTGGTTCAGGTCAGACCAATTATCCCAGTAATGGTTGCTGTAGTTACCATTCCCAACAACCTGTGGAATGACAGAGAGATTTGAACAGAGGCAGCACAGAGAGGACAAGCTTGCTTGCAGAGGTCAGAGGATGTGAAGGGCTCTCAACAAGAGAACATATCCACCCAGGGTTTTCCAAGAGCATTTCTCTTACTTCAACCTAAGCCAGGAATAATGGAGGCCTTATAGGCCAATGGAGGCAATTCTCACAAAAAAAATTTAAGTGCTGAATTGGCGGGAAAGATGGTTTAATTCACAGTTGTTTTATCAGTGGGAGTTCAGACTTGAATCTCCCATACACTATGCACTGCACAGGTCACAATCATGAATCTCATTAAAAGCTTTGGGTGGTGGAGCCTATTCACTCCTGATAGTTCCAGATCTCTGAACATGCGCAGTGGCCTCAATCTGTTAGCCTCCCGTTTGCTGGCTAGCTTGATCGCAGGCCAGCCCGGGACTCCGCAGTGCTGCCCTTCCACCCCTCTTCCACAGTCCGATCACAGCCCCTAAAAGCATTCCCGGGCCAGCCCCAACCCCCCCACACCCATAGTCCTGAAACACCACAATCTTCAATTCCCCCCCACCTTGGCAGACCTCCCTCCCCCCCGGGAGGCAAATACCCCCGACAGACCACTCCCCCAACCCGCTCCGATCGCTGGCCTCCCTCCAGCCCCAAACGATCCCCACGCAGAGTGGCAGTGGGACCTCTGAACCTCACCATTCGCCCCTATAGTTCCCAATCCATGATAGGCCCCCTTGGCACTGCCTGATGTTGGTGGGCAGTGCCAAGGTGTCTCCTCAGCATGGACACTTTGCGCCTTGGGCAGTGCCAGGGGTACAGTCTCGCACTGCCAGCATTACCATACACAGAGGCACCCATCCACTTCACTCCTGTGGGGTGTCCCGCTAGTTCCCTGAATGTGGGGAGCTATTCTAAACCCTGCCAGAGTGAAATACTCCTGGCAGGGTGGGAGATGCTTTCGGGCCCAGAGAATTCAGTCCCAGGCCCGATAATCACATTTAAATTACATTACAAATAGATTAAAATCACTTACCTGGTCTTCCCGCCGGTTTCCAGCATAGTCACAACTGCACCTGCTGTCCAGCAGTGGGAGATGCGCTTGCACGAATCCCATGAAATGGCTAACGTGCACCTTCCAACCTGACGCGTCAAAAAAATTAGCATGTTGTGATAGGAGAATTGGGCCCAATATGTATATTATCTTCAGGTTTTGAAAATGGTACTTGTGGAAAAATGCTACTTCTTTCGAGCAGCGAGCAGCCTCACAGCAGTGCAAGGTGTTGCAAATGGTTGTGCAGATGATTGCAGCCATGAATTTCTTCACGTTGGGATCCTTCCAGTCTGGAACAATTTGCCGTCCACTGTTGCATTAAGGAGCAGTAAGAAGTCTCACAACACCAAGTTAAAGTCCAACAGGTTTATTTGGAATCATGAGCTTTCGGCTCGCTGCTCCTTTATCCGGTGAGTGGACTGCTGTGTGGGGCAGAGATTATTATCTGAAATTGTTAAACGAAGTGTTGAGTCCTGAAGGCTATAAAATGCCCAATTAAAAGATGGGCTGCTGCTCTTTGATGTTACCTTGAACTTCACTGAAACATTGAAGGAGGCTGGGAACAGAAGGCTAGAATTTGAGTTGGGTGAAAAATTTAAATGCCAAGTGGCTGGAAGCTGGTTGAAGACATACTTCAGGATGAATGGAGGGTTTTCCATGAGGCAATTGTCAAGTATATGTTGGGTCTCCCCAAATTAGAGGAAACTACTTTTTATTGAATATTCCCTGTTACCTGGGGAACTTATACTCAATGAGTCCCACAGGGAGACCAATTATTGATTCCCAATAGGTTTCATGGGGATTATTACATTGTCCTTCCACCTTCTCTGATGGTAAAGGTCATGAAACTATCTTTTGATTTGATTTATCATTGTCACATGTATTAGTATACAGTGAAAAGTATTGTTTCTTGCGCACTATATAAAGCATATTGTTCATAGAGAAGGAAAGGAGGGAGTGCAGAACATAGTATTACAATCGTAGCTTGGGTGTAGAAAAAGATCAACCTAATCCAGTTAATACAATGATTTGCTTGTACTTCCTTCAACTTCGAAGATTGCGTTCACTGCTCACAATATGGTCCTCTCTACACTGGGGATGCCATTACAGATTTGATGACTGCTTTGCAGAACATATCTACTCAAATCCTCAAGCTCCCAATCATTTCAATTTCCTGTCCCAAAACCACCTAACAGTGGCCTCTTTTACTGTTCTTGTGAATCTCTTTTTTGGAAGGCAATTCTTGATGATTCTGGTCATCCCATTTACACCTCCTACAGTCTTCTATACTTCTCCCAATACCATCTCCTTTTGCCTTTCATTATCAACCCTGTCGTGATTTCACCCCTTATGGAGATCTTGCTGTCAAACACTTGCTGTAGTTTGTAGAATGTTAAGGTGACACAGCTGACCTTCTCTCTAAAAGATACCATTGATCAGAAGCGGCTTCAAGGTATGGAAGGTACTCAACATGTGTGGTTTTTTTACTGACCAGGCATGGGTTGATTTACATGTTTTGTTTTGGCAACATTCAAGGAATTTCTTGTATGCAGAATTGAAGAGATTGAGAGTGGATTGCAAATTGGTTGCAGAATAGGCAACAATGCTGCATTACCCATTAGCTAGAGATCATTTATATCTATGGTGTTCACTTTAGTTTCGGCATTGAGGTAACTTTTCTTATTCATTCCTGGAACATTACATCACTGGCTGGCCAGCATTTATTGCCTTTGGAGAGCAGTTGAAAGTCAACCACTTAGCTGTGGCTCTGGAGTCACATGTAGGCCAGACCAGGTAAGGATAGCAGATTTCCTTCCCTAAAGGACACTAGTGAACCAGACAGGTTTTTCTGACAATTGACAATTGTTTCATAGTCATCAGTAGATTCTTAATTCCAGATATTTTAATTGAATTCAAACTCCACCATCTGCTTTGGTGGAATTTGTACCTGGGTCCCCAGAACATTAGCTGAGTTCCTGCATTAATAATCTAGTGAATACACCATTAGGCCATCATCTCCCCACTGGGGTCTAAATAGATAACATTTAATACTGACATTAGGCAGAAGTTGATATTTGAGATGAATAGTCATCTTCAGACAGTTTGTGAATAGCATGGCTATCACAAAATTTTACTTGACCCAAGTCTGGATTTTGAAGGTGCCTGTTTCAGGTCTCTCACTCATGACAGTTACAATCATTTCATTATGAAGCATTTCCAGAATTATGAAGTTTCTTACGATGAAGCCTTCCATAAGTCAACAAAAGTCATAGGAGTTGTCATCACCATGCTCCTGAACTGTAATGAGCTCTGTACTGTATATCAGCAACACAAAAGAGGACTAGAGAAATTCCATCAGTAGTGTCTCCACCACATCATCTGGGTTCAGTGGAACACTAAATAAATGCTAATGTTCTTTTTGAAGCTAGAGTAACGAGCATTCAGGCAAAGCATCTGCAATATCAACTTAGATAGATGGCCATTGTCTCCCCCCAGTAGATTGTTTTATCAACTATTAAAAGGCCAATGTTTCAGGGGAGGATAAAGAAAATGCTTTAAAAACACTCAGAAGCTCTCTATCCTGCAGTGCATTATTGACCTTAATAAGTGGGAGGAACTTGCCATCAATTGTTCAAAATAACGTTAACCTGTCCATCAAACTGAATCATGTTTCATGACTCAAATTCTTAATGATGAGGCACAGAAGTAGCAGAGATGGAAAGAAAAATGAACAAATCCAGATCACATGATCTGACAAAGATGTGTGGGTTAGGTTGATTGGCCATGCTTAATTGTCCCTCAGTGTCATGGGATAGGGTGAATATGTGGGGTTACAGGGATCGGGCCTGGATGGGATTGTTGTCAGTGCAGTTTTGATGGGCCTAATGATGTCTTTCCACACTGTAGGGGTTCTGTGATTCGATTCTATGATGTTCTAAACACCCTGCCCAATGTGCCCAAAGATCTGTCGGTCGAGAATTGGCCTGTACAGTAACATGAAGACCCATGTATCTCAGCGCATGACCCTGAGTAAACACCATCCTCAAACTGATTGATAGGTACAACTGATAGTGACATTTAACCCTTTCTGTGTCTCCCATCCTACCACAGTTCTTTACTTTTGGTCTTTCCCCGTCACTCAGTTCTTGTCTGCCTCTGAATACTAACCTTTTCCGGTTCCGATGAAATATCAACTTACAGATGCTACCAGACCTATTCAGTATTTCCAATAATTTCTCTCCTCCTGAAACAAAATTAACAATCGAGTATGTATAGTTATGTTTATGTATTCAGGAAAGTTGATTGATCCATGACCAATCTTAATCATATTCACGTTTTTTTGAATATTCAATTGTAATTTTTTATCGAGCAATTTTAATTGTTTTGTACAAGTATTGATTGTTCATATTAGTGACAGCATATGGATGAGTTGTTTATCAAGTACATGACTAAAGGCTGTCATCTCTGCTTTATTAATGACATTGATACTTGTGGGCCAGGTCATGGTTTGAATCCCCATTTCAAATGTTATGAAGTTGCATATGTAAGGTTAAAACAGTGGGGTTTGAAAGTGTAAATATTGAAAATGCTGAAACCAAGGGAAGAAATCATTGTCTCCTTAAAAGGCATGTGTCTTTCTGTGGATTTTTAAACTGCAGCAGCAGGTTTGCAACATTTGTATTCAAAGCAGCAGTCAGAGTTCCAACATAGCAAAACAGGCTTTTGAATTGAACCAATGAGACAGCCTCAAGCCAATCAGATTGCAGGAATACTGTGAGGTAATTCCAGGTTTATAAACCTGGAGAAGGGGGAATAACTGTTAGAATAAGCTTGTCATCTCTTTAGTTAAAAGGGAGAGAGGTGAGGCTCTCGAATAGAATCCTACAGTTTAATATATATATTATACATATATATACATCTTCAGAAAATCACCAACGAAAGAAAAAGAGATACTACCTAAGAAAGCGTTTCAGATGGAAGGATCAGAAGAAAGTTCATAATTCTAACAGACACCTGGTATTATATTATTTGACAGTGACCATGATCTATAAGGATTTATTTCATTACTCCTGAATTTGATTGTAATATTCGTACAGCATTCTATTGGGAAGTTTATTCAGTTTGTTGTTTTAATAAGTTATCGCCAGTTCAAAAATACTGTTAACTGTTCATGATAAAGAGTGTCAGATCTTGCTTTAATTTACCAAAACCAATAGCGTCCTATACCTTATGCATATTCGTGCAAGATTACGAGGCGAGGTATCTCTCTGGGTGGTTCCAAAATCGTGCAGAGGGAAAAAAAATCACCTCCACGTTATAATACAGGACTTGAACCTGTAATCTGCTGCACCATTAAGGGCATACTATATTGTTGGATATATTTCCTTTGGATGAAATGTTAAGTTTGCATCCTGTCTGTTTAGATGGAGTTACAGATCCTTGTTTTGGTTGAAAAGGATTAGGGCAGAGTTCTTGGCCTCAGTGTCTTTCAAACATTAACCACAATTTAAAAAAATAATTTAGATAATTGTTTGGGAAAATTTCTCACACGAAATAGCTGCCATGTGTGTTTCCACAGCAGTTACAACATCTGAAGCAATCTCAGATGAGTTGATGCTGGATAAATGCACACATTATACATTGTCTATGGATGCTCTGTTTTGCTCAGATATTGATGGGAAGATAAAAGTCTGCAGCTAGGAATCCTGTGTAGATAAATATGACTAACAGCATGAAAGCTAGGCTGTTTACAGGTTGATCTTAATTGGGTGTTTCATACACCAATTACCAATATGCAAATCTCATACATTCAGTAAACTTGCAAGATTCAAAAGCATCTAGCCACAGGTTTCTTTCAGTAGAGTATTTGGCTGCAAACAATGCTTGTATTTGTAAAATATATTAATAGATTTTCAACAGCCTTAAAACCTGGATCAAAAAAGTTTACATTTTGATTCAGAACCAGAGAGTCATTAAAAGGACTCAAATTTACAAGGTGAATTTTCCAAGTAAATTTGTCTAATGATTAATACTATATATATTTAAAAACACCCAAAATTTCCAATTGACAAAAAGGGTTTACAACCAAATTTATTAACTTATGTTTTCTCCCTTTAAGTGCTGATGGATCTGCTGAGATTTTCACATATGTTCTATTTTTACTTAATACAGAACACTACTTATTGTTCTTTCAAAACATTACAACTAATTCCTTGTCACCAAAGCAGACATTTTCCAATTACTAGATCATTCAGGTTTCTTTCATGGTGATCTGTTATCAGGAAACTGAAATATCGGGATGGACCTTGTGATTTGACTTCAAAGAAAACTGCCCACAAGGATCAAGCAATCTCTATGGCATGAATTTCTCTCTTGATGACATTTTAAGTGTGGTGCCAAGTCAATGGACTCTTTAGGAGTCCTGCAGCAATAGTGTTAGAAAGACAATTGCATTGAAGTATTTGCGCAGGCAGCAAACCAAGAAGTTAAAATCACTTAAGCTTTCAGATAACTAAATAAGTGTGAATGTTTGTATAAAACTAAAACACAAAGCAAACAAAAATTTAAAACATGGAATCTTTATTACAATGTCGACATTTGACATATTATCATTTTTTTAGGGCTACTGAGGCTGTTTAGCAGTAATTATAAACTGATGTTGAAAACCCAGGAGTTTTAATAAATTTTAAAATGAAGTTTATTTATTAGTGTCACAAGTAAGCTTACATTAACACTGCAATGAAAATTCTCCACTCACCACACTCTGGAGCCTGTTCGCTGAGGGAGAATGTAGCATGATTAATGCACCTAACCAGTAGTGCTAACCACAGTGCCGTCTGAGAATGAGATTAACAGCATTAACTTGGAAGTTTGCATTGAAATTCATTGATTACAAAGAGCAAAGAAAATTACAGCACAGGAACAGGCCCTTCGGCCTTCCAAGCTTGCATTGACCATGCTGCCCAACTTAACTAAAACCCCCTACCCTTCCGGGCACCATATCCCTATATTCCCAATCTATTCATGTACATGTCAAGACGCCCCTTAAAAGTCACTACTGCATTTGCTTCCACTACCTCCCTGGCAACAAGTTCTAGGCACCCAGTACTGTGTAATAAATCTGCTTTGTACATCTCCTTTAAACCTTGCCCCTCGCACCTTAAACCTATGCCCCCTAGTAATTGACTCTTCCACCCTGGGAAAAAGCTCCTGACTATCCAATCTGTCCACGCCTCTCATAATCTTGTAGATTTCTATCATGTCTCCCTTCAACCTCTGTTGCTCCAGTGAGAACAAACAAAGTTTCTCCAACCTCTCCTCATTGCTAATGCCCTCCATACCAGGCAACATCCTGGTAAATCTTTTCTGTACCCTGTCCAAAACCTCCACATCCTTCTGGTAGTGTGGTGACCAGAATTGAACACTATATTCCAAATGTGGCCTAACTAAAGTTCTATAAAGCTGCAACATGACTTGCCAATTTTTAAACTCAATACCCCGGCCGATGAAGGCAAGCACGTTGCATGCTTCTTGACTACCTTCTCCACCTGCATTGCCACTTTCAGTGACCTGTATTCCTGTATACCCAGATCCCTTTGCCTATCAATACTTTTAAGGGTTCTGCCATTTACTGTATATTTCCTCTCTGTATTAGGCCTTCCAAAATGCATTAACTCACATTTGTCCGGATTAAACTCCATCTGCCCAAGTCTCCAGCTGACCTATATCCTGCTGTATCCTATGATGGTCCTCATCGCTATCTGCAAATCCACCAATATTTGTGTCGTCCGCAAGCTTAGTAATCAATCCAATTACATTTTCCTCGAAATAATTTATATATATTACAAACAGCAAAGGTCCCAGCACTGATCCTTGAGGAACATCACTTGTAACAGCCCTCCATTCAGAAATGCACCCTTCCACAGCAATCCTCTGTCTGCTTTGACCGAGCCAGTTTTGAATCCACCTTGCCAGCTGACCTCTGATCCCATGCAATTTCACCTTCTGCACCAGTCTGCCATGAGGGACCTTGTCAAAGGCCTTACTGAAGTCCATGTAGACAACATCCACTACCTTACCCTTATCAGTCATCTTCATCACTTCTTCGAAAAACATGATCAAATTCGTGAGACACAACCTCCCCTTCACAAAACCATGTTGTCTCTCACACTATTACATCCAATTATTTCCAAGTGAGAATAAATCCTGTTTCAAAGAATCCTGTCCAATAATTTCCCTACCATTGATGTAAAGCTCACCAGCTTGCAATTACCTGGATTATTCTTGCTACCCTTCTTAAACAAAGGGTATGCACTATTCGTTGGCAGAACATTGGCTATTCTCCAATCCTCTGGGACCTCCCCATAGCCAGTGAAAATACAAAGATTCTCTCCAGGCCCCAGCAATTTCATAAGAACATAAGAAATAGGAGCAGGAGTAGGCCATCTAGCCCTTCGAGCCTGCCCCGCCATTCAGTAAGATCATGGCTGATCTGTTGTGGCTCAGTTCCACTTTCCCGCCCTCTCCCCATAACCCTTAATCCCCTCTCTTATCAAAAACCCATCAACCCGCTTCTTAAAAATATTTAGCGAGGCAGCCTCCACCACTTCAACGGGCAGAGAATTCCAGAGATTCACCACCCTTTGAGTGAAGAAGTTCCTCCTCAACTCCGTTCTAAACCGCCTCCCCTTTATCTTGAGGCTGTGCCCCCTAGTCCTACTGTCTTTTTTGAGCGGGAAGAGTCTCTCCACCTCTATCCTATCCATCCCATTCATCATCTTATACGTCTCAATGAGATCTCCCCTCATTCTTCTAAACTCCAACGAGTACAAGCCTAGTTTATTTCCTCCCTTTTCTCTCTCAGTATTCTGGTGCATATCCCATCAGGCCCTGGGGACTTGTGTACTTAATGTTTCTTAAGAACCCCAATACTCCTTTTTGATCTCAACATCCCTCAATCTGGATGGCCATAAAACATTAGACAGGGGTTGTGGGTAGAGAGGTGGACTGGTGGTGTTGAGATGGCGGCGCAGGCTCGTTGGGCCGAAGGGCCTGTTTCCCGGGCTGATTTTGCTCTTTGTTCTAACTATCTACACATCCTTTCCCAGACTCATCATCCACCAAATTCTTCTCTTTGGTGAATACTGACGCCAAGTATTCAATTAATACCTCGCCCGTTTCCTCTGGTTCCACGCATTGATTCCCTCCTTTATCCTTGAATGGGCCAACTCTCTCACAGGCTACCCTCTTGCTCTTTATATGTGTATAAAAAGCCTTCAGACTTTCCTTAATCCTGCTGGCCAATGCTTTTTCATGACCCCTTTTAGTCCTTCTTACACCTTGCTTAAGTTTCTTTCTACTTTCCTTGTATTCCAGACTTGCTTCATGTGTTCCCAGCCTCCTAGCTTTGACAAATGCTTCTTTTTTCTCTTTGACTAGACTCACATTTTCTCTTGTTATCCAAGGTTCCCAAAACTTGCCATACTTATCCTTCATCATTATCGCAATGTGCTAGTCCTGAATTCCTATCAACTTACACTTGAAAGCCTCCCACATTCCAGATGTTGATTTGCCCTCAAACATCTGCCCCCAATCTATTCTTCAGTTCCTGCTTAATATTGTTGTAGTTAGCCTTCCCCCAGTTTAGTACCTTAACTTGAGGACTACACTTATCTTTATCCATCAGTACCTTAAAGCTTACTGAATTGTGGTCACTGTTTCTGAACTGCTCCCCTACTGAAACATCAACCACCTGGCTGTGCTTATTCCCTGATACCAGGTCCAGTATGGCCCCTTCCCTAGTTGGAATGTCTACACAGTTTCAGGAAGCCCCCCTGGATGTTCCTTACAAATTCCACCTCATTTATGCCCTAGCACTAAGTGAGCCCCAGTCAATATAGGGGAAATTAAAATCTCCCACAACAACCCTGTTACTTTTACAGTTTACCAAAATCTGTCTACATATTTGTTTCTCAGTCTCCCGCTGGCAGTTGGGTGGCCTATAGTAAACCGCCAACATTGTGACTGCACTTTCCTATTCCTGAGCTCGACCCATGCTGCCTCGCTGTATGATGATGGAAGCGATCTCACTGACGCGGCAAGCTGGGAAGATACCGTGCAAGGTCAAAATTCTGATTTGTGCTGAGCATTGGTGCATTTGTACATTGGGATGCCTCGTGCAAAGGTAACTGAATGCCCTGAAGCTGGTCTCACTGGTGTACATAGGCTACAATCCTCACCTGCGCAAAGCTCCCAGCTGTCAAAAGAATTGACAGAACATTTCAGTGCCGGGCCCACATAAAAGACCGTTACGCAGATCTCCTGCTGTTATGACACTTTGAATTTCTTTGGGAAAATTTCGCCTGTCCACTTTGTTCAGTTAGAACCTATCCAGGCCCTATATTTCAGCTTCCACGTAACCATGAAAGAACCCTGAATGATATAGTGGGTAGAACATCTCTGTGCTGATAAGGAACTGGTTATAGTATTTTGATGAATGATTGTTGCAGTTTGGGAGACTTCAACAGTGCTCTTTCTGGGGAATGCAGAATCTTTGACAGCAACATCTTTCCACATTATTCTGGACATCTGTGAACTCCAGAAGTTACTGTCAGCTTCAGCGGAGTAATGACTGTAAAAGCCAACAGCTTTGTCAACATTAGCACCTCAAAATCTGGACTATGATGTGATGATTTAGTAGTGACATTTACTGATTAGATTGTAGAAAAGCTTTCTCTCAGATAATGCTCCCCCACTCCTGCTTCATTACGCTCTTTATCTGGAGGAACTGACAAGAGTTTAAACATTTTAACCTTCCCCCTTGTATACACGCTTTTACAGACTAGGTTATTGGGAAGAAAACATTTTGTTTTACGTTTGCCTGAAATAATTAGCTGAAACCAAGAAACATTCAAACTGGAGCTAAGTTCAACAAGTATTCAAAATTGAGCTGGTGAAAGATTTGTTGCATATAAGAATAATTCTGAAAAATATCAGTTATGAGTGCTCTACATTAACATTGTCATAATTGAGAAAATGTTTATGCTGTAAAAGCACATAGACGTTTAATGGTTATGACAGAACGTTAAGTCTTCTGTACAAGATAAAGAAGATACATTCATTTTCATATCATACCCCTATTAAATGATGATGTTATTGACAAAGCATGAATCTACTATGTGGAAACAGAATATTAATAAATGTTAGCAAATTGATTGTAGCATCGACAGGATTTGTACTGAAGTATTTGTTCAGGTTACGAAGGTATAAAACTTTTTATACAAAAAAAATAGTAAAATCAATATACACACCGATGTTACGATTCAAACACAAAACTTACTATTCATTCTAGAAATCTGTGGAATTCAGTTTGATTAAGTAAGGCAAAATTCACAACTGCGTTTAATTCCCTCCTCAATTTTAAAACAGTAATAATTTGCAATTTACATTTCTTTATGAATAAAGTGGAAAATATAAAAACAGCAACCATAGAAATGGAGTTTCAGTGTATCCAGTTTAAAATGCACTGTGAATGATCTTGGGTGAACTTTAATTTAGGCATATACATCACTTTTCCTGAGCTGAATCAACCGTTTGATCTCTGAATACATGTAGGAGTGGGCAAGTTGGTTTGACTAATTTTGACTTGAGTTTAACTACCTGAATAATTTTACAAAAATTAAGTTTTACATATAGAATAATAATTTTTGTTACAGACTCCTTTGATGATGAGTTTTTTCAATGTTTTACTCAATGCTGTTCACATTAATACATATACATACTCCTAATTCATTTTCAGGCTGGACCTAAACACCATCAAGTGTCAACCTACACAAAGTTACTGTACTAAACAATGCCTTAAAATCTTAACCAATATAATCTTTGGACTCATAGTAACCCTGAGCAATGAAAACAAACATTCACACAAATTGGCTTCCTATTGCACATCTTATTAACATAATAACATCTTCTTTGAAATGTTTAAATGCATTTATTACTCTTCAATATCTAAATAGAAGAATTGTGTAATTTGAAGGCATTGGGGAAACTGTTGAAACACAGTTTGTTATTTAACAAATTTTTTATAACTTCATTGAAAATAAATGCAGTTTATTTATTAACCTTGCTCTCCTCAACAACACAAATCACAAAAGTGCATTTTGGGAAATAAATGAGATGTTATTTAAAGGAATAGTATAAACAAACTATTCATAGGAAATTATTATAGCAAGTTTCCTTATCTCATCCCTTTCCTTATGAAAACTAATAAGCTCCTTTGTACTAAAGAACAGTAAAACAAAGTAATGTAGCCCTTCTAATTGAATAACTTTGATAACTTTTATTTTTGCTAATAAGGCACCAGAGGCTTCAAAACATATAAGGTTCTACCAGTTGAAGATCAAGCAAACCAACCTAACTAGTGTTTCTCTTATATTATAAAATAGTAATAATCAAAAACATTGACACTAAATTCAAGTTGAAATTTTCAAGAAATAGCTGGCAGGCAAGAGCAATTATATAACTCAATCAAAAAAAAGCTCAAATGTTCAACTCCAGTATCATTTTGGAAAAGGTTGCCCCATTTGCTTCATCATCTAGAAGATCTTCATTGTGAGCAACCTCCCAAAAAACTCTCTTTTTGCATTCAATTAATTTCACTTGTAGCCAAGTCATGACATATTTCTAAAAATAAGAAGAATTTTCTCTATTAATGTCCAGCGAATCGTAATCTGAAATGAAATCTGAAACACATAGACCTGTGACACAATCAACTTGCCAATTAAACAAAAGTAGTTTATTGCTTCCGACGATTAAGTATAAGAAAAACCATCAATAAAGAACAGAATATAAACTTTACACAATCTGAGATCTTTAATTTTCAGGAATGAATTGCTGAACTGAAGCAGCCAATATGTTAAAAGTAACAAGTGAAGTACTTGTACAATAACCATGGTCAGCTTGAACTGAATTAATAGACCAAATATGCGGAATAAATTGGGCATGAGTTCACTGTTTGGCCTCAGTATCAATATTGATGACAATTTATATAGGCAGCTTTGGTTGGGGGTGGAAGTGCAGGGGCTAGGTTTAAACTACAGCAATAGTAATCCCCTGAAAATTCAACACAAATTTGACTTGGATCACCTGGTCCACCAGGATAAGAAATAATCATTGAGTTAATGCATTTCAATTATTAAAGGGAAATTTCTCTCTAAATTTTCACAGTTCACCGGTTTAAAAGCACATCTGGTGTATCTGATAATATCTTTTTGGAGACAAGAGTCCATTTTAGGCAACAGAATAAGTACATCTTTGTTTGATTTCAAATTTAAATTCATATTTTATATTGCCAAAATCTATAAACTGCAATAAAATCAGGTTCAATAATAGAAAGATGGAATTTTTTGGTGCAAATCTTTATCCATACAACAAATTGTGTTTCTTTAGGTCAAACAATGCTTCCTTTGAAATATTATGTTGTATGTTTTTTTGTTACTGCTGGTACAGATGTTCCATAACTGTTTCTTGGGTTCATAATGATGTCTCAAAGACAATATTGTTAGGTGATACAATTGCTGAACCATTGGCTAGTATTTGGTCATTCTGTGTTTCTTCTGTAGATTTCTTTTTCAGGTATACCTGTGAAAAGGAAGAAACAGAATCCTAAAATGGGTTTCTCAACATATTTCAAGCAGCTTCTCATAATCATGTTATTTCCAGTATGCTTTAAAAATATTTCAAATATTAAGCTCAGCTCTTAATATATAGAACAGATACATAAAACCCTCTAATTGGAACGCATTTTCTTGGCTCATTGTGTATAGAACAAAATGGGATATTTGGCTGATGCTTCAACAAATATTTCTCAGGTCTCCTGCAGGTTAA
Source organism: Carcharhinus amblyrhynchos (assembly GCF_965287045.1). Classification (NCBI taxonomy): domain Eukaryota; kingdom Metazoa; phylum Chordata; class Chondrichthyes; order Carcharhiniformes; family Carcharhinidae; genus Carcharhinus; species Carcharhinus amblyrhynchos. Next base: position 27,467,373 of record NC_137333.1, read on the forward strand.
AGCACATTCACAGATCCTCATCAACATGCCTTAATCCAATCGAAATAGTGACAATTCGATTTCCTAAAACAACTAGCCTTCTGGCTCCTCTGCTTAAATGACAAATTTATAATAAAATCTGGGCACTTCTGGGGGAGGGGGCATTGACTGATTTTGACCCATTGGGCCGAAGTTGATTCTAGCTTGAGGACTGAATAGATAGGAGTCACTTGTTAGCTCGAGGAACTTTGATCAGCTTGAGGAAGTTTGGTTCAGAGTTACTGAGCTGGATGCTGAGCTGCAGATACTGTGATGCATTAGGGTGGAAGGAAGTTAGCTGGATACTTTGTTACACTAGAGTTGTCTGATTTGGTCCATAGTCAAGGAAACAGGGATGTGACTGCATGTGAGGCAAGTATGGGGATCAAGAAGGTAGACATGCAGGAGCCTTAGCCCTTGCAATTGTCCACCACATTTGAGGTTCTTGTGGCTTTTATAGATGAAAGCAGGAGGTTGCAAAGCAGATGAGCAAACTGATCATGGCATCGTGGCACAGGAAGGCATTCGAGCAGTCGGAGTAAATGGGAATATGGCAGTCACAAGGGATGGTATAATTGGGGCATAGACATGGTTCTTTGTAACCAAGGGTGAGAACCCAGAAAGCTATGTTTCCGGCCCAGTGCCAGGGTTTAGGGTGTGCTCTGGGCTTGCGAGGAATTTGCAGTTTAAAGAATATGAACAGTTAGTAGCTAAATTATGAAGAATTATGTAGCAGAACGACAAAGGTAATGGTCTCTGGATTATCCCAGTCATGAGCAAACTGGCGTAGAGTAACTAAGATTAGAGAGTGGAATACCAACCTCAAAGATTGTGTGAGAGAAATTTGTTTTGATGTAAGGGATACTGACACCTGTCCTGGGGAAAGTAGGAGCCATACCGTTGGAACGGTCTTCACCTGAACCACGCTAGGATCTGTGTTCTGGTGACTTGTATAACTAGGGTGATAGAGAGCAAAGCAAGAAAATTAAGTAGCAATAGGGGTAATGATAATGATAAGGGTGGCAGGAAAAGATAGAATGTTCAAACTTAAGAGTGCACCAGCAGTTAAGACCAGAAGATGATAGAGATAGAACTAAAAGCTCTGAATTGGATTGTGTGTAACATTCATAACAAGACAGATGAGTTGTCAGCTCAAGTAGAAATAAATATGTAGGGGGTGATTCTGTGTTGATTTTTAGTGTAGCGGGCTAGGAGATTTCAGTGGCACAGGATTAATGCAATTTGTGCTGGGTGCCGGCCCTGAGCATGTTTCCTGGCACCAGATTTCCGGCGCTGTCAGCTCAGCGCCAGAAATAGGCGCGGAGCTGCCTAACGCATGCGGCTTCTAATTTTACATATCATTAACACGCCCGGTACTGAAGTCTCCAGGCTCGCTAACCATGCCACACCTGCCAGAAGTTGTTCACTCTCGTGGAGATTACTATAACTCTCCACTTGCAGGGAGCTGGTGACCTGACCCCGCTGGACTGACGAGGTCAAACAGGATTCCCCAAAGGGTTGGGTGGCAGTGGGGAGAGGGACTGCTCCCTGGGCATTGGCAGTGCAAGCTCTCTACCCAAAGGGTAGAGAGCCAATGTCCAAGGGCATCTTGGTACCAATCGGGCATGAGGCAGTGCCAAGGGGATGGGGCCTAAAGGAGGCAGGGTCTCTGGGGGTGGGGGGGGAATCAGTGCATGCACAGTGGCCCACTCAGTGTTATGCAGCCGGCCTCTTCAGCAGGGATAGGCCTGCCCCCTGGTTTTTAACAGGATTTACGCCAGTGCACTCAGCAGTGCACTGAAAAATACTAGCGAGATTTACTTTCATGTGAATTCGACATTCAGAATTTTTTTGGTAAAATTGCCCCCGTATGATCTGATAGCCATTACAAAGATCTATCTGCAAGGTGACCAAGACCGGGACATGAACATTCAAGGGTACTTGACTCTCCGGAAGAACAGGAAGCTCGGAAAAAGTGATGAAAAGTCATTCGAAATGTTAGCTCTGTTCTCTCTCCACAGATGCTGTCATACCTGCTGAAATTTTCCAACATTTGCCATTTCTGTTTTGGAAATTAAGGGTAAGTCAGTGGAGATGTAGTGGTAGACATTTAAGGATCTATTTCATGACATTCACCAAAGATACATTCCAATGAAAAAGAAAGACTCTATGAAAAGTGTGCATCATTCATGGCTAACTAAGATGAGGGGTTGCTGGGTTTGGATGGGAGCAGGCACAGTAAGTAGTCTCACAAACCAGGTTAAAGTCCAACAGGTTTATTTGGTAGCATGAGCTTGCGGAGCACTGCTCCTTCATCACTCACCTGATGAAAGAGCAGCATTCTGAAAGTTCGTGCTACCAAATAAACCTTTTGTTTTTAACCTGCTGTTGTGAGACTGCTTATTATGGCTAACTAAGAAAGTTAGCATAAAATTGAAAGAAAAAGTGCACGCTTTCGTGAAGATTAGTGGCAGATCAGAAGATTGCACAGAATACAAAAACCAACAAACAATGATAATAGAAATAATGAGGGCAAAATTGAGGTATAAGTAAAAGCTAGCTAGAAATACAAAAAAAATTGTAAGAGTTTCTAGAGGCATTTAACAAATGAGTAACTAAAGGAAATGTAACTAGAGAGCAAACATTAATAATGTGAAATAAGGAAATGATGGATGCGTTGAACAGATATTTTGTATCTCTCTGTACTGTATACAATACAAATAACATCTGATTTAATTGTAAATCATGAGGTGGAAGGGACTGGGGAATTTAAAACTATCGCCAGGAAAAAAATACTGAAATATTATTAGAATTAAAAGGTGGACAAGTCCCCATATCCTGATAGAATTCATTGTAGAGTCTTAAAAGGTTTTCGGAAAGAGAAATCAAAGAACAAAGAAAAATCATGTCTGGTTAACTTATTAGCATTCTTTGAAGAAGTAACAAACAACGTAATTAAAGGGAGAATTGTAGATGTGATGTATTTGGATTTCCCAGGCACTTAACAAGTGCTGTATCAAAGGTTACTGTACAAAATCAGAGCTGATGGTGTACAGAACAAGATAATAGCAGGAGACAGAGAGCAAGGGTGAATGAGTTACTTTCAGACTGACAAGATGTAACTAGTGGAATGTTACAGGGATCAGTGCTCAACTATTTATTATCTATATCAATGATGTGGATGAAATAAACAAGTGTATAGTTGCTAAATTTGGTACGACATGAAGATAAGTAGGACAGTAAATTGTGGAGGAAATAAGGAGTCTGTCAAGGAATATACATAGCTTATTGAGTGGGCAAATGTTTGGTTGTTGGAGTATAATGTAGGAAAAAGTGAACTTGTCAACTTTGGCAGGAAGAATAGAAAAGCTGCATATTATTTAAAGAGAGATTATAGAATATGAGATATAGAAGGACCTGGCTGTCCTGGTACATGAATTGCAAAAATTTAGCATGCAGATACAGGTGACTAGGAAGGCAAATGGAATGTTAAAATAAAAGCAAATTACTGCAGATACTGGAATCTGAAGCCAAAAGAGAAAATGTCAGCAGGTCTGGCAGAATCTGTAAGGAGAAGAGCTGACATCTCGAGTCCAGATGACCTTTGTCAAAGCTTAAGGCATAGAAGGTGACAAATATTTATACTGCAGGGTATGGGAATAAAAGATGAGTCATAGCCACAAAAGCAAGAGGAAAGGCTGCTAATGGCAGTCGTAGAGAGAATAAAAGGTGTGAATGGCCAGAAAAGCAGTGACAGATGATGATGTAGGGGGAGGGGGGGGAAGAGATAGAATTGAGAAAAAGGGGGCAAGGGCTGGGAAAGAGGAAGCAAAGGGGGAGAAAAGATATGGAAAGGAGGGATAAAATGGGGAGGAAGAGTGGGAGGGAGAAGAAAAACAAAGAAAGACATTAAAGAAATAAAAGGTAGAGAACAGTTAAACGTTTAAGTGAAATGAAAACAAAGGGGTTGAGGTGGGGTAGAGCTAATCATCTGAAGTTGTTAATGGAACATCGTCATTCATTGGAAGAGAAGCACAATGTTAAAGTAAGGAAGTTTTGCTAAACTTTACAGCATTGGTGAGACCACATCTGGAGTCGTGTGCAATTTTGGTCTCTTTTTAAGTATATAATTGCATTTGAAGCAAAGTAGATAAGCTTCACTCAACTGATTCCTGACATAAAGGGGTTCTCTTATATGAGGAAAGGTTGGACAGGCTATGACTGCATCCTTCGAAATTTAGAAGATTGAGAGATGATCTTATTGAAACATATAAGATCCTGAGGGGACTTGACAGAGTGAATGTTGAAAGGATGCCTCTCTTTGTATGACAGGCTAGAATGAAGGGGCACAGTTTAAAATTAAGGGGTCTCCCATTTAATTTGGAGATGTGGAGGATTTTTTCTTTCAGTGGGTCTGTGGAATTTTCTTCTCCAGAGAACAATGGAGGCAGGGTCACTGAATATTTTTAAGACACAGTTAGATAGATTCTTGATTGACAAGGGAGTCAAAGATTTATAGGAGGTAGACAGAAAAGTAGAGTTGAGGCTACAATCAGAACAGCCATGATCATATCAAATGACAAAACAAGCTTGAGGGCAAATGGCCTACTGTTGTTCCTAATTCTTATGTTTGTATGCAACACAACATACCAACTATTTATTGTGCATATGCTGTCATTGTAGCATTCTACTTCCATGAAAGCACATATTTGTAGAAAGTATACACCTCTGTAGAAACGCTGATATGTGGAAACATTTTCTTGTTGTAATTGAATGAAATGTTAATGGGTACAATTTCAGCCGCAATGATATTCAATTTACTCTGACCTAAATCTGCATTTTATGTTGGACTTCTTGATCGGGTAAGCTTTTCAGCCAGGTTGCTTGCTTGATGTTAACATTTATTTGTCTGCCATTATATCACTTTCATTTTTGTCAAAAAAATGCTTATGCAATGCTCAGAAGGTTTAAAATCAGCTTCACATTGTGGACTATCCAACAATTAAGTAGTCAAATCCATGGATTTAGGATGGATTTCACAATCACAAACCTATCACAATTAGTACAGTGTAGCAGGCTACATATTATAAGGCGAGGTTACCAACATGAAAATTCTCTTTTATCAAGTAAGGAGCAGATAATTGAGCACAAAGTTCAGTGCACCCAATTCACCATTCTGCACTGGAAGCATTATCACACAAATCGATATTAAAACTAACCAGCACCAAAGGGTCAATTCTGCACTTCCAGTGGATAACTGTACTTTAATGGAGGCTGCATTGAAGATAGGACTTGAACAATGTAGTAGTGATTCTCTGGGACCTGCATTTCCTTCAGATATGTGTCACCATTGATAACATTGGTCAAGTAAATTTACCATCATAAATATAATACACTTTAATCAAACAAGAGCAAGGAAAAAACAGCAATATTTTTTAATAGATTAATTGGAACAAATTCAAAATACAAAACCAATGTAAAGGACCTAATTCATAATTTTGACAGTGAAAGAGACAAATAGAAATGGTATCTATGAAGCATAACATAAATCTTTTCAGTATCCATCCAATGTACAACTATCAACCTGTCTATGTAATAGAAATTGGATCATAACAACTGAAAAAGGCTTATTTTAACATACAAAAAATTTGGCTAAGGAAGTTAAAGATTTGTTGAATTCATATCAAAGATAATGACAAGTCTGTTACAGATTTGGACCAGCTGTATGTACCTTCTTGTATCTAATGGTGTTAGTCGGTTGCTCCTCTGAGTGGTATGAGCATTTTACTTTTATGGGAATTGACTAGTGCAGCTCTATTTATGCACATGCATGCTAGCATAACCCAAGGATGCAACAATAGTACCCTCTTGTGACCTGAAACAGACATTCCTGAGTGTTACACAAATATTTCTTCAATCTCACTGAAGGTGGATCAAGATCTAACAAGTTACCTTATTTTACAGTATGATAAATATATAGATTTGCAGTTACTACTGTACTAAATTTAAACATCAAAACTAATATTCAGGTAATAAGTTAAAATAAGGAACAGGCCTCTTCATGCTACCAGTGACAAAATAAATGCTTTTGGATCATTCTCATCAATACCTTCTTGTAGCATTTAAGTTCCGGTTTCCTCTCACTATTCTGTTTAAACAAAAACTCTAAATGCCTGCATCAGTATATCTTAATATCTCACTATTTACATCCAGAAGAGAAAAGTCTACCAGTCCTCACGCTCAGGACTTAGGACCAGCTACTCTCCTGCACAATTACATGTGAAATGTTGATTACTGAAACAAGCTAATATGTTTCTTATTATTTACAGTTTATGAAGGAATATTATTAAGGCTAGCTCTTTTTTAGCTTGAATGACTACGTAAGGCATAAAACAGAACATTTAAAGTGACATGTTTCCCCAAATTTTTCAGTGGAAAAATGGTTGAAACATCCCAAAATGTGACACTCACACATCAGATAAGGTAGGATAAGTGTTTGAATGATTTCCTCCTTAGACACATATGCACTAACATGGTACAGTTGTATTTTTCATCAGATTTTGAACATAACTCTAAGACGCAAGGCTCCAATTGTTTACCAAACTATTTAGAATAGAAAAGTAATGCACAGGAGAATTTAAAGCATACATCTTAACATTTTTTGTGACACTGTAATTGTAATAATTATTGATTGTACATGCTGATACATTTTAATGCTTTATCAGTATCAAATGGGACAAAAAAGTATTGCTATGATAAGCAAAATCATTTCATGCAGTTGAAATTGAAAGATAAATGAAAAAACTAGGTAACAAAAGGTAAGTAAATCTAGTTCCTGCACAAGGATTTCTCATTTTCTAACATGAAATGAACAAAATAGGTTTGGACAGTAATATCAGATTAGAACCATAACATTGTCAGAAGCATGACTGACAAGCGCAGATACTTCACTATTATTTGTATTAAATCTCCACATTGAATTTGTTGCGTAAAGCAATTATTTGAGTTGGTAAATCAGAACTATGGAGAGAACCACTACAATGAAAAAAAAGCAGCCTGACAATGACTGAACCAAGCAACATCTTGAAAATGTAAAAAAGTGATACTGAAGTAATAAGGTAGTCATATTCTGAACCCTTGAATTATTATAGTCTATCAAATTCTACTTGTGCCGAGACAGATGCAAGTCTTCCGATAAACGTTAAGAACTGAATAAAAGGAAATGGAATGCTATCAGTTTTTACTGTCCTATAACGACCACATTCTGGCCATTTTTCACACTTCCTTAGTATCTCTGTTCTTTGACAAGTAAACATAGCAAAAATGAACTGATGTCAAGGTTACTTCAGCTTTATCTGAAATGTATTCAAGAGCAAGAATACATTAATAAAAGATGTATTTACACAAACAAAACTGAAATTTTTTTGAGGTTTAGGGACAAGCTGGTCTGATAAAAAAATGATGATCGAGTCTAGAATTAATCTAATCTTTGTCTGCACAGGTCACTTTTGGATATGGCTCTGAAATGAAAGGTTTTGAGACAAAGGATAACTTTCAAACTTAAGAGATCCTCAAAGGGATGTGTTAAAGGACATTGATCTGAAATGTTAACTACTTCTCTCTTCACAGATGCTGTTCAGTGTTGCCAGCATTTTCTGTTTGCAGGTATCATTAAATGTTATATTAATGGGATTTAAAAAAAATAATGATATTCTCCAGAGTGTGGTTGAGTACCTAAGGACATTTTAAAGATTTCATTACAATTATTGTAGTTTTACTGCAGCAGATGCATTTTCACAATGCTTGCCTAAATTCCACTAGGGTGATTACTTATCAGTCATACCTAACAAAAGCTTGAGGAGACTTAGGAGCAAAGTAATACTACTGGTCTATAAGAAATACATTTATGTCCAAGTAAAACAAATAAATATAATTTAATTTAGGCACATTATTAAAATATTGTCTTTTTGAGAAGATGTGAATGAGGTAAATTTAGGCAAGCAGCTTTTAGTTCCAGTATTAAATGAATTATGAAAAATGTAGCGAAGGTCTGCATCCTCAAGTTAGCACAAATTTTACTATCAAGAGAAATTTCTCATTATGAACTGCTACAGTAGATTCTTTCATCAAACATCTTTAAATGATTCATATCTCAAAATATTATAAACTAATTTAAATAATTATTTCATTTTTCTCTTTTTACCACTCATCTTGGTTTCTCTTTTGGTTAATATTTCTACTGACTTTTTCCCCCCAAAATCACATTTGGGAATGTCACATTTAGACCATTACAGTCAAAGTGAAGTAATAAGCATTATCTTATAGGCGGCACAGTGGTTAGCGCTGCTGCCTCACGGTTCTAAGGACCTGGGTTTGATTCATGTGTCTGTATGTATGGGGTATGTATACTTTCTCCCTGTGTTTGCGTGGTTTCCTCTGAGTGTGCTGATTTCCTCTCACAGTCCAAAAATGTGCAGGTTAGGTGGATTGGCTGCAGTAAAATTGCCCCTCAGTTTGTTTGTTTGTGTGTATGTGTATTGTGATGGAGCATGTTTCAGTGGCTCCTGCAACTAAACTGGTGCCAGATGCCTGGCTTTGCACTTCTGTGGGTTCTACCAGCAAGGTTGTGAAGGACATTCTGATGCTTGGGCAATCCAGAACCCCTATATATATATTTATATCCTGCCCAGGCACATGCCATGGAGAGGTCACTTCAGTGACACAGGCTTGGAGGGCCGAAGGGCTGCTCCTGTGCTGTACTTTTCTTTGTTCTTTGTGGCACATTGGGGCACACCCACTGTCCCTTAAGACAGGGAGGCCAAAGGAGAAAGCATCATTTTAGTCAACACAGCGATCTACATCTTCTTTGCCACTTGTTAAAAAGAATGAGATATCAGGCTGTCAGTTGCATTGGTTGCATTACTGAGATCACATCAGCTTAAAAAACATCCTTCAGACATCTCATGGACATTTATTTGATTTCAAATTATTCTTGCCTACTTGAAGAACATCGAACCCTACAGTGCAGAAACAGGCCCCTCGGCCCATCGAGTCTGCACCGACCACAGTCCCACCCAGGCCCTATCCCCATATCCCTACACATTTACCCACTAATCCCTCTAACCTACACATACCAGGACACTAAGGGGCAATTTTAGCATGGCCAATCAACCTAACCTGCACATCTTTGGACTATGGGAGGAAACCGGAGCACCTGGAGGAAACCCATGCAGACACGAGGAGCACGTGCAAACTCCACACAGACGGTGACCTGAGCTGGGAATCGAACCTGTCCCTGGAACTGTGAAGCAGCAGTGCTAACCACTGTGCTGCCGTGCCGCCCAAAAGAGCCATGATCTGCTGGGCTATGGACTTAGTAAAGGAACTTGGGATAAGGTTGGGTAACACTTTGTCGACAGGCAGGGATGTGATTGGTCAAATACTCCTTCTGTGTTGGAAGTTTTCTACGATTTTATGTTTTACCATTTTTACCGAAATAACAATAGTCACCATTTCAAGAAAACTGATTGACCAGAACTTTCCAAATGTCCTTGCAGGCGGGACCTTCCGGTTCCACTGATGACAAATCCCAGCTGCAGATTTCCCAGCAGTACGGGGTACATAGAATGGAAAACCCCACCCACTATATGTGAAGTGTTTTGAGCCATTTCTGCTTTATGAAGCACCACCAAAAAGTAAGTGGGTTGCTTTTCAACTGTTCTACAAATTGCAGTGCTCTTTGGAAATATACATCATAGATGGTATCATTTGTTATTCTCATGAGATGGTGATTTGGTGCTCCCTCAATGGAATGTTCACTAAAACGCCACAGTCTGCTTCATAATGTAGAGTAAGAAGTCTCACAACACCAGGTTAAAGTTGGAATCATGAGCTTTCAGAGCACTGTTCCTTCGTCAGGTGAGTGGAGAGGTAGGTTCACAAACACAGCTTATATAGGCAAAGACACAATTGCAAGATTATTCCAGATTGCAATGTGAGGATGGTTGGAATGCGAGTCTTTACCGAGGCGTGATATATCAGCGAGACCATGCAGAGCTACAACAACAGATGAATGGACTCTGCATGGCAATTGCCAGGCAGGAGAGTTCTCTTCTAGTCGAGAAACACTACAGCCTCCAACCTTCGGGTGTGCATTCTCAAAGACGGCCTTCAAGAGACACGATAGAGCAGAATCGCCAAGAAGAAACTGATAGCCAAGCTCCGCACGCATGAGAATGGCCTCTACCTGGATCTTGGGTTCATATCACACTACATGTAACACCGACCATTTGGGCTGGGCTTGCAAAATCCTATTAACTGTCCTGTCCTTCATGCCTCTTTAACCTGTGATTATCCCTCTCTCCACTCACAATGTCTGTACCTGTAAAAACTTGATTACCTGTAAAGATTCGCAAACCTATTGGATTTTAACCTGGTGCTGTGAAACTTCTTACTGTGCCCACTCCAGTCAAATGCCGGCACCTCCACATCATAATGCAGAGACTCAGATTAATTACAACACTGATGGAAACCATTTAGCCCATCAGATCCTTACTGATTCTCTGTAGAGCAATGCAGTCAGTCTAATTATCACCACAATCTTTAAAGTTTATTTCCCTCAAATATCCAATTTTCTCTGGAAATCACTGATCGTCTCCACTTCCACCACCTTTGTAGGCAGTAGGTTCTAGGTCATTGCCACGCATTGTGTAAAACTGTTTTTTTTACCCCCCCATATTGCTTGCCCAAGATCTACATTCTGTGTCCCCTAGTCCTTGTACCATCTGTTGATGGGGACAGTTTTTCTTCTCTACTTTATTTAAACCTATCATAATCTTGTACACCATCATCAGATGTTGATGCCCTGATTGTCACACAGAAACTTTGATCCTTTTATACACTCATAATATCTTTTTTGAGTGGCTTCCAAAGGATTAATAGGAGATTCCATTATACTTTGTGCTGCCAATTATGACAAATCTGCTGTTCGTATGACTAATAATCAGAATAAGATAGCAATGTGACTGAATTGAAATCTTAATTGACATTCCTTCAATGTTGCTGGGTCAAAGTGCTGGAACTTCCATTCTGACAACACTGTGAGTGTATCTACACCACATGGACTACAGTGGCTCAAGAAAAAAAGTTCACCACTGCCTTTTGATTTGATTTATTATTGTCACATGTATTAACATACAGTAATAAGTATTGTTTCCTGCACGCTATACAGACAAAACATACCGTTCATAGAGAAAGAAATGAGAGAGTGCAAAATGTAGTGTTACAGTCATAGCTAGGGTGTAGAGAAAGATCAATTTAATGCAAGGTAAGTCCATTCAAAAGTATGACAGCAGCAAGAAGAAGGTCTTCTTGAGTCAGTTGATATATGACCTCAGACTTTTGTATCTTTTTCCCGAAGGAAGAAGGTGGAAGGTGGAAGAGAGACTGTCCGGGGTGCTTGGGGTCCTTAATCATGATGCTGCTTTGCCAAGGCATTGGGAAGTGTAGACAGAGTCAATGGATGGGAGGCTGGTTTGCGTGATGGACTGGCCTACATTCACAATCTTTTGTAGTTCTTTGCAGTCTTGGGCAGAGCAGGAGCCACACCAAGCTGTGATACAACCAGAAAGAATGCTTTCTATGGTGCATCTGTAAAAGTTAGTGAGAGTCGTAGTTGATGTCCCAAACTTCCTTAGTCTTCTGAGAAAATAAAGGCATTGGTGGACTTTCTTAACTATAGTTTCGCTATGGGGGGAACCAGAAAAGGTTGTTGTGATCTGGACATCTAAAAACTGAAGCTCTCAACCCTTTCTAATTCGTCCCCGTTAATGTAGATAGGGGCACGTTCTCCTCACGTTTTCTAAAATCGATGACAATCTCTTTCGTTTTGTTGACATTGAGGGAGAGATTATTGTTGCCGCACCAGTTCACCAGATTCTCTATCTCATTCCTGTACTCTGTCTTGTCATTGTTTGAGATCCGGCCCACTATGGTGGTGTTGTCAGCAAACTTGAAAATTGAATGGGAGGGGATTTTATCTGCACAGTCATAGATGCATAGGGGGGCTGAGGACACAGCCTTGTGGGGCACTGGTGTTGAGGATTATCATGGAGGAGGTGTTGTTGCCTATCCTTACTGATTGTGGTCTGTGAGTTAGGAAGTTTAGGATCCAGAGGGAGGTGCCAAGGCCCTAGCCACGGAGTTTGGAAATGAGTTTCGTGGGAATAAAAGTGTTGAAGGCTGAGCTGTAGTCAATAAGCAGGAGACTGACATAGGTGTCCTTGTTATCTAGGTGTTCCAGGGTTGAGCGCAGGGCCAGTAAAATGGCATCTGCTGTGGACCTGTTGTGGCGGCAGGCAAACTGTAGTGGATCCAGATAATCCAGGAGACTGGAACTGATTCATGACATGACTAACCTCTTGAAGCACTTCATAATGATGCATGTCAGAGCCGCTGGCCGATAGTTATTAAGGCACACTGCTTGGTTTTTCTTACATATCAGGATGATGATCATCTTCTTGAAGCAGATATGGACCACAGATTGTTGTAAAGAGAGGTTAAAGATGCCTGTAAATACTTCTGCCAACTGATCCACGCAGATGTGAGTGTATGTCTGGATACCCCATCCGGGCCAGTCGCTTTCCGTGGGTTGATCTTCAAGAAAGCTGCTCTGACATCTGCAATGGTGACCCCAAATATAGGTTCATTCAGGGCTTCCAGGGTGGAGGGCATGCTCTTGCCGACCTTCTCAAGGACAACCGGAGATGGGCAATAAATGCTGATCTTTCCAGTGGCACACACATCCCATGAAGAAATAAAATAAAAAATTGCGTTGTTGAAACAGGCATCCCTGGAGAAGAGCTGAAGCCATTTTGTACTGCCCACTCGATTTACATTGATAAGCAAGAAGATTGCTGTGCATGCATATTTAAAATAATGTACAGAGGACTGATCGGAAGGTTAACTTGCTGCTAAAGGTTTGTGATGATTGTAAAAAACCTTGTCATCTCTTTTCAATATTTGGAAATAAATTGTGATACAGTAAAGATATTAGAGTTCACGATTGGAATTTCATGCCGGTGGGATTTTCTCGTCCTGCTGCAGTGAACGGAGATTTGACTGAGTACCAAATTCTCTGTCCTTGCTCACAGTGGCAACAGGGCATGAATGGCTGGAAAAACTTTAAAAGAACACTGCAGTCCAGTCCCAGATGATCAGCATGAATGATGCAAACCGCTTCCATAATTGTGCCCGCAGCACTAAACATCCACTTGCTCAAAAAAAAAGACAGGATCAAATGTGGCAGACTTAGGCCATTAACGTTCAACATTTTGCAGATAGAAACTCAATTACATGAACACTGTTAGAAAAATAGAGCACATGCATTCCAGCTGATATTTTGGTGACATTTAAACAATTGTGCACATCACCAGATTATATCTGTATGCTACCCCAAATGATACCCTCGAGATGTAAGAAAAAGTTTTAAATTCAGCCGTACAGGTATTAGGACTGGCCTTGATGTCCTGATTTGAGTGCATTTACTACCTACTAAGACTTCTCCAGTGTTATCCTGAGTGGCTGTATTTCTTTAAAAATATCCTTTTTATTAATTTTTTTATTATCTTTTTTACTAATACTAGTACCAAAGCATCACTCTGCCCTTTGACAGCTAGACCAACAAAGCAATCAGCAAAAAAAACTGTTTAGCAAAGACAAAAAACTGGTGAACTTGAGGATGCTTTGAAGTCAAATATAAAACAACCTTATTTAATTAATTTGAAAGTAAGTACAGTTAAATCTTCTTATCTAACTTAAGTTTGTGAAGGAAGTGCAAGTTTTTGCTGATTTTTAATGTGCAACCTTACCTCTTTGGCTATCTTGGTCAGAGCAACTGTTTCAGCTTTGCCCAAGTGTTGCACCATCTTGTAGAATAAACCATCTTTGTTCTCAAGAAGGACGTAGGGTTCTGCATACTCTGCAATTCTTCCTGCATCCAGCACCTATAGTTAACATTTCAAACAAACAAATTGCTCAACTTGCATTGTTCATCAAAAAAAATCTCAATTTGCAAGCTGTGCTTTTGGTTTTGTGAGAGGAAGTCTCTCAGAATGACAGGGGAAGAGGCACATGGCTGAATCCCTGCCCGCCTTGGCTAAAATGCTGAGGTGCTGGTAGCAGCATTAATTGCTTTAAGGCAAGACTTCGAATCTTAGCTTAGAAGGAAGTTCTGCCTTGGAGAGCTGCTGGTCAATTGGATGTCTGGAGGTTCTGTCATCCCAGCACTGCCAGATGGGTACAGTGGTCACCGCTGGAACTACAGACAGTCCTACCATACCAAGAACCCCAGATATGTCTGAGGTCAGGGGTCTCATTTAGGGGCAGGGTGAGTGGTGTGAGAAGCTGGATTCAGTAGTTAATGAGAGATAACTTGCGAGGGTGGAGGAGTGCCTCTAATGGGTCCAGGGCCCCTCAAAGGAGATTCCCTCTCTTGCCCAACACCAACCTAAATTGCTAAAGCTGCAAGGCTCCTCGAATAACACAGGCCTTTCCCCAAAAAAGGAAAGCGCATTCCAGCTACAACTCCCACTAACTTTTACAGATGCATCATGAAAAGCATTCCCTCTGGTTGTATCAAAGCTTGGTATGGCTCCAAGACTGCAATAAACTACAAAAGATTGTGAATGTAGCCCAATTCATCATGCAAACCAGCCTCCCATCCATTGACACAGTCTACACTTTCCGCTGCCTCAGCAAAGCAGCCAGCAAAATAAAAGTATTGTTTCTTGTGCTATACAAACAAAGCATACCGTTCATAGAGAAGGAAACAAGAGAGTGCAGAATGTAGTGTTACAGTTATAGCTAGGGTGCAGAGAAAGATCAACTTAATGTGAATTAGGTCCATTCAAAGGTGTGAGAGCAGCAGGGAAGAATCTGTTCTTGAGTCGGTTGGTACGTGAAAGTCTGAGCTCACGTACCAACCGACTCAAGAATAGCTTGCTCTCACACCTTTGAATGGACCTATTTCACATAAAGTTGATCTTTCTCTGCATCCTAGCTATAACTGTAACACTACATTCTGCACTCTCTCGTTTCCTTCTCTATGAACGGTATGCTTTGTTTGTATAGCACAAGAAACAATACTTTTCACTGTATAATAATGCATATGATGATAATAAATCAAGTCAAATCAATTCCCCAGGTAAAACATGGCAGGATGAGGTCCTTATTGGGGAGCCTTAATAAGCCCAATGGCAGGTAACAATTTCCCTGCCCCTGTAAAATTTCAGATAAGTCGGACGCAGGTGGGTAGGTGGTGAGAAGACCACCTATTGGACCTTTAGTGCCCCTCACCTTCAAATCCTTCCTAGATTGGCAGAAAGACTCAAAAGTGGAGTCTTTTTGGTAATAGTTTTTTGAATACCATGTAATTTGTATTGGGAAGCCAGACTTCAGATCTGATGTGAATTCAAACGTTGCGTCTTCTAGTTGATTTATCTGAGTTAAACCCATTGCAAAATAAAAATCTTGAATTTGGTTTAGCTCGTCAAGGGCATACCTTGTTACAAATTATTAGTTAATCTTATCCTCAGGGAGTCAGACGAGTGTCTTATTTTAAGAAAGTGAATATACCATATGATTGGTTGTGGTGTGTCTGACATCTCTGCTTGTCGACACAGGTCTTTAAGCATATGAGGTGAGAGTGGGAGGGTGAAGGAATACTGGTAAACAAAAAAAAACACAGGATTTTTTGTCCAGGTGGTGATACTTGCGATACTTTTGGAGAGGTAGTGAAGGAGAAAGCAGGGGTAATAAGTCGCTGACGGAATCAAGGATGCAGTGGCATTACTAATACTGTGAAAACTCTAAATTAGGAGTACCAAGGCATTTTCAACTACTGGTGCCCTTTACATGGATGCATCTTTATTTTCAAAATAGTCGTTGTACATACAGTGAACCAATAAGCCAAATATCTCAAGGATACTTCTTGCAGGATTCCTTTTTTTTCATTCTCACTGAGTTTGTACCCACTTCTGGAGGCCTACCAAAATGATTGATTTTAATTTCTGATCATTCCGCTTCCCAGTTCATTACTAGAGTCATATTCCATTCAAAGAAGGGATATCCGTGTCTTCCTAGCTGCATCTTCACACCACCCCGCCCCTCTCACCCTCCCCTCCGACCACCACCGCCAAGTAGTTTCCTGCGGATATAATACTATGTGTAGTTCAATCACTTTCGCCGGGGGCAGTGCTCCGGATAAGAACGTTTCAGGAGACAGGGAATGAAATACAATGCTTTATGATGCAGTTAGAATCGTACATTCATAGAATCTCTACAGTGCAGAAGGAGGCCATGTGGCCCATTAAGTCTGCACTGATCACAATCCCATCCACAATTCCCATAACCACACATATTTACCCTGCTAATCCCCTGACATACACTAAGGGGCAATTTATCATGTCTAATCATTCAACCTAACCCGCATATCTTTGGACTGTGGGAAGAAACTGGAGCAGTCGGAGGAAACCCATGCAGATACGGGGAGAACATGCAAACTCCACACAGACAGCGACCTGAGTCCAGAATTGAACCCAGGTCCCTGGTGCTGTGAGGCAGCAGTGCTAACCACTGTGCCATTGTACCGTCTACAGTTCCAGGTTTTTGGGATTTGTTTTTAACCTAGTATCTATTGCTGCAGAAAAATTGCTGTTTTTTCAGTATAGAATCTTGCAAGCATTCGATCCCAGAGATAGGGTGCTTTCTCTGCATTTATGCATTAAGAGATCTCTATGGCACAAACCCCAAACTAACTTGATACATTACAGGTTGGCCATAAGTTATATTATAATTTGCTTTCAAGGTGTAGCTTCTATTAATTACATTGGCCTGAATTTTCTGATCAGCTGCAATGCTGTATGTACTGCTGCTGTGTGCAAAGATTTTCCCAGTGTGACACTGCTGCACATTTCTTCCAGAATCTTCTCAGTAAATGTTCTTTTGGAGAGTCGGTGCAGACTCAAGGGGTCAAATGGCCTCCTTCTGTATAGTCGGGACTCTATGGTACCTTAATCTACAGGGGCAATTATACTTTCAGGATGAGATAACTAAAGCTGCTTTTACATTGCTGTTCAATCTCCACCTCCAATGCAAGTTTTGGGTGGCAAACACTATTAAGATTAATCTGCTGAATTTTGTTTTAAAGTCTAAAAGTGAAGAGGACAGATATTCCTGTGGGCAGTTAAAATACTGGCCTGGCAGATTCATTGGACATTGGGAGCATCTCAATGCCATTATAATTTTACATACACTGACCAAAATGTCACAATTCCACAGATTGAATGAAAGCCCCAAGTGCATCCGACAGGAAGATTCTATCCATACCCAAATGCATGACAATGACAAATTCAATGAAGGTATAGGCTTATAACAGAAGCTATAAGGAAGTTTGTGCTATTGTAATTTCTTACCAGAATTCTATCACTGTCAATGATAGTATTAAGCCGATGTGCAATTGTCAGCACTGTACATTGTTCAAACTTCTCTCGAATTGTCTGCTGAATTAATTTATCCGTTCTTAAAAAAATAGGAAATTATAAGTGAAACAATGGAAATCTGAAGTTTTGTAGCTTTTAAAGTTTATAGATCAAAACAGCACAACAAAATCCTACTTTGTACATTACTTCAAATCATGCCAATGGAAACTTCAAATGGCATCTTGCACTGTAATAACTATGAACATTGATAACAGTAAATCACATAATGAAATAACCTCTCATAAGATTCCTAACAACTTCGAATTTACTTTAGACTTCAGGATACATATAACACAGAAAGACAAAATAGTTCATTCCAACAATTGGACTGATTAAACTGTTTATTGGAGAGTCACTGCATGCAAGTCATTGGGAGTGATAGCTAGCAAATCAACAATATTAATTAGAAATTGTGATTAATTATGATCTGTATTATTCTCAAAAAGTTAGCTCCTTATGCGAACCAGGTTTGCTATCATTTCACTGAATGCACTGAAATTAAAAGCCCTGCATAAAATGATGTGGAGTGGCTCTGTAAGATAGAAGATTATGAAAAATAAGAACAGGCATCTATCATATTGCCCATCTAGCTTGCTCAGCTATTCAATACAAACAAGGCTGATCTTGAGCTTCAATCCATTTTCCTGCCCACTCCTCATATCCTTTGATTCCCTTGATCAAAAACCTATCAATGCCAGCCTTCTATGTAACCAAAAAATGAGCAAGCACAATCTTCTGGAGTTGAGAATTCCAAAGATTTGAGTGAAGTAATTTCACCTCATTTCGGTCCTCAATAATCGACACCTTATCCTAAGACTGAGCCCCCATGTTTTATATTCTCTCACTGATGGAGACAATCTCTCAGTGTCCACCCTATGAAGCCGCTTCAGAATTTTGTAGGATTCAGTAAGACAGGCTCTCATTCTTCTAAAATCTAGAACAAAGAACAAAGAACAACACAGCACAGGAAACAGGCCCTTCGGCCCAACGAGCCCGCGCCGCCGTCCCAATGTCAGTGTCCTATTCATGATTTTAGTCTACGCCTAATGTGCGAGGATCAGGGAGGTCCAATTTAGGGACAATTTAGTACCCAATCAATCAGCCTAAAAGCACATCTTTGGGGATGTGGGAGGAAACCGGAGCACCCGGAGGAAACCCACGCAACCACGGGGAGAACGTGCAAACTCCCACAGACACAGGCCCAAATCCATGTGTCCGCACAGCAACAGAGATAGTCTCTGAGCTGTCATGTTGCCCTCGAGATGGTCCAGTTTAAGCACACTAACGACATGAAGCAATAGGCAACTCCTGAATCAACGTCCAAGAGCAGCCCACTACAACCTGCCGCATGCATGCCCCTTGCTGGACTTAAATACCTGTGGAGACAAAAAAATTCATTATTAAACAGGCAAAGACTGTAACATCCCTGAGGCAAAACGTATTCATGATGTGGGTATGCCGGCGTTGGACTGGCGTAAACACAGTAAAAAGTCTGACAACACCAGGTTTTAGTCCAACCTATTTATTTGATAATATTCTCACAAGCTTTCGAGGGGTTACCCTCTTCGTCAGGTGACATTCACCTGACGAAGAGGGTAACCCCTCGAAAGCTTGTGAGAATATTATCAAATAAATAGGTTGGACTAAAACCTGGTGTTGTCAGACTTTTTACTGTGCAAAACGTATTCCCAAGCCTACAATGTTTAGTAAGGCCTACTATATCCCCCTATATGTAGCCCGCTCATGTGGCTGTCTAAGTGACTCTTAAACAACCCTAGCGTGCCTGCTTCCACCACCTTACTCGGCAGTGCATTCCACACCCCCACTACCCTTTGCGTGAAAAACTGCCCTCTAATATTTGTCTTATACCTAGCCCCCCTCACCCTAAGCCCGTGACCCCTTGTTCTATCCATTTCTAATAGCGGAAAAAGCTTACCACCATTTACTCTATCTATCCCCTTCATAATCTTATAAACCTCTATTAGATCCCCCCTCAGCCGACGTCTCTCAAGGGACAAAATATAACTCCAAATATCTTTCATCATAAGACAACTCCCTCATCCCAGGGATCAACTTAGTGAAGTTTTGCTGTATCACCTTCAATTATTTATATCCTTCCTTAAATATGGAGAGCAAAACTGCACACAATGTTCCAGATCTAGTCTCACCAAAGCCCTGTAGAACTGTAGAAAGTTATTTTTGCTCCTGCACTCCAATCCCCTTTCAATAAAGGTCAACATGCCATTTGTCAATTGAATTGGTTGTTGTTCTTGCACACTAATTTTTGCATCCCTTAAATGATTGTACCAAATCTCATTGAACTTCAAGATTTGCAAGTTTCATATCTTTTCAAAAATATTCTGTGTTTCTATTCTTACGACCAAAGTGAATTGTAAATGTTGATGGGTTGTACAGACTGAGAACAAGGGACTAACATGCAGAAGGGTTTATTCAACAATCTTTGCAGCTCTTACATGCTATGTGTCTGTCCATGCTGGATGAGAACTCCTTGTCATTCCAATGTACATGTGACTACCCAGTCTACATGAATAACTTCACACTTTTGCACATTATACTCCATTGGTCATTTTGTTGCCCACTCTCTTCATATCTGCCTGTTATGCTTTGCAGCTTCTCTGTGCTCTCCCCACAGCTTACCTTTCTACCTAGCTTTGTATCATCAGCAAACTTAGAAACATTACTCTTTGTCTCTTTATCAAATCATTACTATTGATTCTAAATAGCTCAGGCCCCAACACTGTGTGCTGCAACACTCCACTGATGACAAGGTGCCAACTTGAAAATGTCCTATTTCTGGCCACTCTCTGCTTCCTTTTCATTGAGTCATTCAAAGGGAAACCGAATAGTGAGTGAAGTCTAGAATTTTCTTGATATGAATGCACCGCAATTGCTTTGATTAAAAAAAAGCAGAACCTGTTCTGACCTGCAGAGTAAGCTGCATGCAATTTTCCTGAGCATGCTCATTGCACATCTATTGGAGTAAAACCAGTTTAAAAAGGGTGCAAGCATCTGTGCAACCTTTTTAAAAGAACTTTCCAGACTCAAGAGACAAGCACACAACACAGGAACTCATTCATTCATCTGGTCAGCCCGAGATATTACTGCCAGTGAGGAATTTTGCACTGGTAATGCAATTGAACAAAGACTGTTGGTTCTGTCTTATTCAAGATGGTCATTGCCCTAGCACTTGTATGGCATGAATGTTATTTATTATCAACCCAAGCCTAAATGTTGTCTAACTTTTGCTGCATTTGGGCACAGACTGCTTCTGTATCTGAGGGACTGAGGATGGTACTGAAAATTGTGCAACCATCAGTTAAAATCCCCCATTTCAGGGCTTTCCAAGTTAATGTTTCAAGTCCAATATGTCTCATAAGAGTCTGCAGTGGAGTTTGAAAGAAGAGTCATATGGAATCAAAACATTAACGTCTGTTTCTCTCTTCACAGATGCTGCTGAGTTTGTCCAGCATGTCCAGTTTTATTTTAGATTTTATCCTTATTTTAACTTCATTTTTGCAGGAGAAATGGATGCGTAACATCTACAAATGAAACACCAACAGAAGCATATGGTTACTTTTAAACTGCTCATCCTTTGAAGTCAACCAATGCAGCACGTTGGCACTTGTTTGGCTATTACTGTGCAATGTCAAGGTTATGATGTGGGTATGCCGGCGTTGGACTGGCGTAAACACAGTAAAAAGTCTGACAACACCAGGTTTTAGTCCAATCTATTTATTTGATAGTATACTCACAAGCTTTCGGGGTTAGCCCCTTCGTCAGGTGAATGGAGAGTTCTGGCCTCAGACAGAGCATATAAAGCACAGACAGTTTAGAGATTACTGATTAGAATGTCAAGGTTGACAGCACCTTGCCAAATTCGTAAGTCAGCACCTACACTGTCACCCTGGGTTAGATTACAAAGCCACAAACTTTCATCTCCCTTCTCCATTTTCTTCATCTCAAAGGGATAATACCTACATATTTTTCTCTTCTACCAACCTTGTCTGCAGATCCATCATGGCATCAGTGAACACAGGAAAACAAGGAAGAAAAGGAAGAGGAGCTGGGCAAAACATAGGATGAAATATTTTCTGTTTACATAGCTGAGTGGTCACTCTATGTCATCTTCAAAGTGATATGAGTGCCGCCAATGGAACTCAACATTCTGGGGAACTTTGCAACCCCACAGAATGGGGTCTTTCTCTCTGCTCAACTACAGCTGGTCTGCAACACTTTCCAATTTGCAGTAGTTGAATACAAATCTTCGATATGAGAGAAAGCTATCCAATTCCTGCTGTTCCTTCTGATCCGGGGGGAGTTTTCCAATCTGCCGAGGAAGAGTGCTCTCTAACTGACAAGTAGATGCTTAAAACAATTAACTAGTCCACAGCAACTGGATCTTAGCCAGGCCACTATTGTTGAAATGGGATTGCTGTATGTGTCCACTGCTTTTTCCCTGCAGCATTTCCCTCTTGTAACTCTGTAGGGCATCTCATTATACTATTCGATTACATTCCCTGCAGATGATGCTGCTTTGGGGTGGGGATACAGGAGGGTGAGTGATCAATTGAACAAACCAGCAGCTCAGGATAGTCAGATCAAATCCTTATCAGGCAGAGTTCATAGATCAAGATTTGGAACAGTCTGATAGTGCAGAGAGTTGACACTATTCAAGAGTGTGTTGAAGACTACATGGACTCTACAGAGGGGAGGCCTCAGAGGAAAGGTCTCGAATCTGGCAGCACTTATGGAGGGATAAGATTGTGGGACAGATCGATGATCTTAGTCTGCTACAATCACACTCACCAAATTATATTCCACAGGCAATTTCACAGTCTTCCATTACCATCCCTGGGTATGTTCTTTCTCACTAATAGGACAGATGAAGTACAGGTGGTGCCACAGTGGTATACAATCAGGGGGGAGTGGATCTGGAAGTCCACAAAATTGCCTCTGAACACCATGAAGTTTCATGGCATTGGGTCAAACATGGGTAAGGAAACCTCCTGCTGATTACCACCGTTAGCTGATGAATCAATAGACATTCATGTTAAACACCTTTTTGAAGGAGCACTGAGGGCAGCAAAATGGGAACAAAATGAGTTGGATTTGCCCATGACCAAGAGTAGCTTAGCAACATCACTATTGATCAATCTGTCTGAGTCCTGGAGCAACCATCTTCCAGACTGGGGTGGCAGCAGATTGTAAGAGAGTAACAAGAGAGAAAATTCTACTTTACCTCACCTTCACCATGGCAATATTGGTAGGAGCGACCACGCAGGAAGTGATCAGTGGGGGAGGTGGGGGAGACAAGCACAGCAGGAGGCACACAGGGTGGGCCATGGAAGGGGTGGTGAAGTCATCAGGAGGGCCCCAATCCTGATGACCTGTGTTGCCATGGAGGGGGGTTACACTGCTGCCGATAATGGGGGGCAGGTCTCCCAGTTCCTGCACAATGGTGCCCTAGCAATCTGCAGCCAGCTTCACCAGCAAGCTTAGGCTCCTCCTCCCCCAATCTGGTCAGAATTGCACTTCTGTTCAAAAAAGGGACAAGGGTATCATAAGATTACATTTTCAAACCCGCCCAAAAACAGGCCTGAAACACTCCTGTTTTCTCGCTTGTTTGACACTTTGAATTTCTTTTGTAAGACTGCACCTGTTGACTCTTCTCTCTCCATAGTCGTTGCCAGACCTGGTGACTTCTTGCAGCATTTTCTGTCTTTATTTCACATTTCCAGCATCTGCAATATTTACTGCAATATCTGCTATATTCATTCTCTAATGGATTTGAAGTGATGTTATAGAATTTCACCAGCCTTAGAAGTTTAAAAATTTACAACATGGTAGGAGACTACATAGTCCATCTTGTTTGCAATAGCTAACAAATTAAAGGTAAAATTGCCATAGTCCCAGATGATCATAGATTACTCTCCCCTTTAAGGGGGAGAGCTGACTGGTGGTGATTTTAATCTGAAGATCACCACATCTCAGGCAAGGGGCAAGGCTGAGAAGATGAGCCTTTATGTATAACCTCAACCAATACTGAAATTGAACCTGTAGAGTTGGCATTTCTCTGCATCATAAACCAGCTGTCCGGCCAACTGAGCTAGTCACTCAGCTGAACTCCATTTTCCAGCTGTTGATCTGTAGCCCTAAAGGTTAAAACACTTCATCTGGGTATCCAAGTACTTATTAAATATTATGAGGGTTTTTGTGACACCTTTTCAAGCAGGGCTCCACAGTTTCTGGGTGAAAACATTTCCTTTCAAATCCCTTCTTAACCTTCCTTCTCTTACGGATCCCCCTCAATTGAAGAGGGAATTATGGCCTTCTTCTCTATTGTATCTTGGCTTCATATAAAACAGCTTTCTCTTTACCAAATGTTTCCTAGCCTTTAAAATATTTCTTTGCAATCAAATTTCGTCGTCCAGGCAACATACTCACAAATCTCTTATGCATACTGTCTAATGTAACCAGATCTTTACTAAAATGCAGGGATGAGGACTGTATGCTGTACTACAACTGCACCGTAATTAGAGTTTTATACAATAACAATTTATCAGCTATTGTATTCTTTGCCGCAGCTAATTAAGGCAAGTATGCCATCTGCCTTCATGCCCACTTTATCTGTTCAGCCATCTTCAGGGATGTATAGACATCTACTCCAAGGTGCTTCTGATTCTCGACACTTCTTAGTGTCCTATTACTTATTAAGTATTCCTTTGTTAGGCTTCTGCAAACACATTACCTCACACTTCATCTATTGACTGCCATTTGCCACTGGCCCATCTGGCCAATCCATTAGTATCTTCTTGCAGTTTATAGCTTTCTTCTTTCTTACGTGTCAGTCGTGCACAGCATGGTATGTAGGGTGTGGTCATTCTCTCACACGTTTCAGTGAGGTGAGGTAGAACTGGGAAATGTCTAAGCAATTGGAAGGAGGAAAACTTGCATGTGGTGCTCTTCCAGCACGATAGGAGGGATTTAGACAGTAACGAGAGTTGGGGAGCCGGTGGGCGTTGGGAGTGATGGAAGCTGGTCTCATAATAGAAGTGGAACAGTACCAATTCATCCATAGACAAAGTTACATAGTTGAAAAATACCCTAGGAAAAAGTAGGGAAAATCCCAAGATATTCTATAAGTATATCAATGGGAAGAGGATAACCAAGAGGAAGAGGGGACCATTCAGGATCAAGGAGACAATCTGTGGGTGGAGCCACAGGATATTGGTAGAGTGTTGAATGAATACTTCACATTCGTCTTCACCCAAGAGAATGAGGACAACGGTATGGAAGTCAAGGAGAGACTGTGAGGTTCTTGAGCAAATTGACATAGCGAAGGACAAGGTATTGGAGGTTTTGGTAGTCTTAAAAATGGATAAACCTCCAGGTCCAGATACATTATGCCCGAGGCTCCTGTGGGAGGCAAGAGCGGAGATAGCAGGGGTTCTGGCCCAAATTTTCAATTCCTCTCTGGCCACAGGGGAAGGTAACATGGACCATGGTACTACTTTCTGGAATCAGTTGCATTTTTGCACACACGCATTTCTATCAAGGACAGTCACCTCAGCACTTCACTGTACCGTAAGCTCACGGATAACCTCCGCTTCTCCAGCTTCTACCCTAAGCACGTTAAAGAAGACATCCCCTACGGAAAGGACCTCCGTATACACACGATCTGCTCAGATGAGGAGGATTGCAACAGATACCTCCAGACGCTGAAAGGTGCCCTCATAAGAACAGAATATGGCGCTCGACTTATTGGTCGACAATTCCGTCACGCCACAGCAAAAAATGGCACTGACCTCCTCAGAAGACAAACACAGGACATGGTGGACAGAGTACCCTTCGTCGCCCAGTACTTCCCCAGAGTGGAGAAACTACCACATCTTCTCCAGAGCCTTCAACATGTCATTGATGAAGACGAACATCTCGCCAAGGCCATCCCCACATCTTGCCTTCAAACGACTGCACAACCCCAAACAGACCACTGTCCGCAGCAAACTACCCAGCCTTCAAGAGAACGGTGAGCACGACATCACACAACCTTGCCACAACAATGTCTGCAAGATGTGCTGGATCATCAACACGGATGCCGTCATCTCATGTGAGAACACCATCCACCAGGTACACAGTACATACACTTGCAACTTGGTCAATGTTGTCTACTTGATAGCTGCAGGAAAGGATGTCCCAAGGCACTGTACATTGGGGGAGACCATGCAGACGCTACGACAATGGATGAATGAACACTGCTCGACAATCACCAGGCAAGAGCGTTCTCTTCCTGTTGGGGAATACTTCAGTAGTCATGGGCATTTGGCCTCTGATCTTTGGGTAAGCGTTCTCCAAGGCGGCCTTCACGACACACGACAACGCAGAGTCGCTGAGCAGACACATAATGAAGGCCTCAACAGGGATCTTAGGTTCATGTCACACTATCTGTAACCCCCATGACTTGCCTGGGCTTGCAAAATCTCACTAACTGTCCTGGCTGGAAACAATACACATCCCTTTAACTTGTGCTTAACCCTCTCTCCAGTCACATTGTCTGTATCTTTAAGGCTTGATTGCTGTAAAGACTTGCATTCCAACCATTATTTTGTAAATTGAGTTTGTGTCTTTTTATGCCCTGTTTGTGAACAGAATACCACTCACCTGATGAAGGGGCAGTGCTCCGAAAGCTAGTGGCTTGTGCTGCCAAATAAACCTGTTGGATTTTAATCTGGTTTTGTGAGACTTCTTACTGTTCCTCAGTATAGCTTCTTACTGTGTTTACCCCGGTCCAACGCTGGCATCTTCACATCATATTTTACAGAACCATAAAGAATCTGTTTTCCTCGGTTTGATGTCTGGCCTGCATCGTGTGTGCTGACCTCAACCAGGATAAGGATTAGGATATGAATGCAGAACGCAGCAGCCGTGGGCTAGGGAAGGCAAAAAAGTGCCTTACTTTGGCTGTCATGCATTGGCAATGTTTGTGTGCTTACTGGACCGAGAGGCAGTCAGGCCTGATGATAATGGTCCTGGTTCTGGCACAACATGAATAGTGTCGCTTGGTGTGGAGAACCTGGGGACCAAACCTCAGCTAAGAATCAATGTCTTCAAGAGGTGATCAGGAAAATGTTGAGCATAAATAAACAGATTACACCTTATCTATAACGATCCTTTTGGAAGTTCTATTAAGCATTTTAAAGGATCTTTACAAAGCACTTTCATTAAAAAGCATTGTGCAACTTGCTATACTGAGGAACAAGTTGGCATAGCATCTATGCAAATCCTAAGTTGACTAAAGAAAGAACCTTTGTAATACTAAATGAATTAAAAATCAAGATAAAATAAATTTCATGGGCCAAGTGGAATTTTCCAATCCCCTACTTCAAATTCTGATGACTTTATAATGTAAATAAATTACAATTAATCATCTTATCACTTTACTGTTCATTGTCAATTAAATTTGAGTATTGTTCACGAAGCTAAAAGGTTACAAGAATTCAAGCAAATGCTCTGTGAAATCCTGATGGACAGTTACTGACTATAAATTTCCAGTGTGGTGCTGAATGGCACTAGTGGAGTCTTATAGGATTTATTCCAGCATCTACTTCTTTAAAAAAAGGCTGCTAATCCACTCTTAGATAAGTTAAAATACACTGTCCTTCTAGGTAAGTTTAAGTAATAGTAGAAATACAAAGATGTGGCTGCTTTTCTGTCTAGTATGTAGCATTTCACGAATGCTAAAATCAACTATCAATTACAGTAATCCATCACAAATTACAGCATTGCAACTTTAACTCTGTGCCTTTAACTTCTTTGTTGCTGATTATCAAAAAAACCTGCTTTGATGATATTCCTACCAATACACTCTCTAAGCAGCATTTACAGTGTTGCTATAATACCAGTGTATGATCACTTATTTGAGATCATTGCACTTGAAGAGCAGGTCATTACCGAGGATCCACATTTGCCGTTGCTTCATCGATGATGAGTATTTTACTTTTTCTGAGAATTGCTCTGGCGAGGCACACTAGTTGTCTTTGTCCAACACTGAAATTGGAACCAGCTTCAGCTAGTTCTGTCATCAACTTATTTGGCAGCTCTTCAACAACCTCCTTTAGCTGCACCTATGAAGTGAATCATACAATGTAATATCATAATATTAATATCTTACATCAATTTAAAGGTCAAAGAATATTTGCAATACAGTTTATATTTAACCTTTCACAACTCTCTGAATTTGAAAAGTAATCCAATATTGTTTACACCTGCTCACTTCAGGTCAATACTGGGGTAATGGGATTTATTTTTCATTTTGATCACATTAAATAATAGTTGTTGGGACCATGAAGATCTGCTACTTCATAAATAATCTCTTGTTTTAACAAAAACAAAAATCACGATAGACTTTTATCTCAATAAAAAACAAACTAAAAATAGGAGCAGCTTTTGCCCTGTATCGTTCATTGAATTGGATTAAACACATGTCCAATGTTCATAAAATCAAAGGGCTTTACTGTTTCTTTTCTGAACTTTAGTTGCCACAATGATCAGCAATCTCTGTTGTCAGTGACAGAACAATATCCAACATCGGACAAACCACAATGTGGTATCAGATAAATAAAGCTCTGTAGAGGATCCCATTCCTCAATTTGTCACCTGGAGGCTATTCCTATGGCTACCTTGGACTGTGAGAGTTTCCTAGATAAGTTAGGCAATAATATGAAAATTAAAGTAGATAAAAGAGAAAATGTGGCAAAATGAGGGTGTGGAGGTGGGGGTTGCAGGGTCTGCGACCTACTACTGCTTCACTGTGCTAACTTCAATTGTCTTCTCCTGCTGTGAGCTGCTCCAATGCTGTCCATTCCAGGCAGATGCTGGAAGGGTGAAGGGGTGGATTCTAAGCTCATTTTCCTCACATCTGTCCCTGCTCCTACTGCTTCCTGTCACCCTCAGATAAACCATGCCAGTAGATCTAGGCCAATGATGGGAATGGTTGCAGATGGAAGGATAATATTTCTTAGAGTCTTCCTTTCACCTGATCACTTCCCTGGCACTGCTAATGAAGCAAGCAAGTTATGGATGTAGACGCCTTAGTGATCATATTGGTAGAGTCTTATTTAAATAAGTCAGAACAAGGTCCAGATTGACACCCATTCAGAGTGGGAGCGGAAATTTGACACCTGTTGATTTCCTGTAGGAAAGTCCCCAACAATCAGTGACTAGAGAGGATTCCATCGAATCACATTATTGTGAGGGGATAGGAATATGTTTTTAATGCAGCAATCAGAACAGGATGTTGATGGTGAATCTCTGAAAGATTGTTGGGATGTTGGTGCTGGGAATACCTCAAAGATCAACAGAGTAGGATAGGGGACGATCCACAGGACTCCTTGTGGGCTGGGAGGGAGCATTCTCACTCCACACACAGCTCATATTTCTGTGCCAGTGAATAATCTGGCTTTCATAACTTAAATATGTTTCATAGAATCCTTCAGTGCAGAAGAAGGCCATTTGGCCCATTGAGTCTGCACCGACCACAATCCCACCCAAGCCCTGTCCCCATAATCCCATGCACTTACCCTAACTAGTCCCCCTGACACGAGGGTCAACTTAACATGGCTAATCAATTTAACCTGCACATCTTTGGACTGTGGGAGAAAACTGGAGCACCCGGAGGAAACTTATGCAGACACAGGGAGAATGTGCAAACTTCACTAGTGATCCAAGGTGGGAATCGAGTCCAGGTCCCTGGCGCTGTGAGGCAGCAGTGCTAACCACTACTCCACCATTTCAATTATCGCTGTCAACATTATGGAAGCCAGAAATGCATGGTTAGGAGGTGGGATCTGATTTTTAGGATCTTCACTCCTTTCAGCCTTACCATACACATTGCGGAGGAGTTGGACTGAAAAATCGAAACAGGATTCTGCATTTCCAGCAGAAAACAGGTTCAATGCAAGCACTGTATGAACTGGGGCTACAACACTTTTGCTCCAATTCCCAAATCTGTGCTCTTATTCAGTTTTTCTTTGCTAGAAGCATTCAATCACTCTTCATACTTCAAATGTGAAAACCTACATGTAGGGAAGGTCAATTCAAGACTAATTGTGGTATCTATATTGTCAAGTCTGAATATTGAGATCATTTCAGAGCAAAATAGGTAGAGAATGAAGATTTGCTTTTCTTGGGAGGGTCAACAGCTGTTAAAATCCATTTATTTTATTCGCATAAACGGGTACTAAAAAGGTGAAAGAGCAAAATTCTACCATGTTGCACTACCAAACTGACTTTCTGTCTGGGAGAAACTGCATGCTAAAATTCAAATTTTAATCTGTGTCTTTAAAAATCACATTGGAAGATGTGCAATGCTGTCATGACATTCTTCAATTATCACCAAAAAACTGAAAATGCTGTTGAGCAACTGTTGATTGCTATTCATTCACAAGGCAATCATTATTTTTGAAATCTCTTCTTCTCTTTAAATTGAGCCCAAGAACTGCATAAATGTTTTGTTTCCTCCTGATATATATATTAAAACTCACAAGACCATGATTTTTATATCATCATTATCTTTGCCTGCATCAATAAAAGCTATATTTTATGCTCCAGTGAGCAAAACCCTGAAAATAATTCTGTTACGACTGCAGTCAAGCATGGATATTTACAGCATCAACAGCAGTACCATGTTTTGATGTATTACAAAACATAACAAAATTAGGATCATTTACATTATTTCTGACATTTATCGTGGATACAATTTTTTAAAATAGTGAGTGCCAACATGATTAGATGTACTTTATACAATGTTGGGTGGTGCCTCTTACAGAAACTGAGCATTCTGTCCATATTTGATAAGATTTTAGATAATCAGGCTAAAAACAAATTAAGAAGAAAATGAACTGTTTCCACCCCACCCACCCCCAAGAAATTCCTTTCTTCTGTTGTTGCGTGGTAAATTATTTGTCTGACTCACTTTCAAATAACTCATTTTGTTATACATGGAGTTGCTACTTGCATTGTTTCTTCAATTGATGGGATAGTTACTTAGAATGTCAGTTCAAAGTCATGTGTGGGTTTAGGGTGGGGGGGGTGTTGTTGAGGATTCAGGATCATTTATTCTGATGTGATCATCATCAAGTTTATCCTAAAGGGACAGGAATGGTTGTTAGCAGTTCCGGGATATTGATGTTTCAGTAAGAGTAGGGAAGGCGGTAAAAGAGGTGGAGGAGTAGCATTGTTAATCAAGGATAGTTTAACTGCTGCTGAAAGGCATTTCGAGGGGGATCTGCCTACTGAGGTAATATGGGCTGAAGTTAGAAATAGGAAAGGATCGGTCACGTTGTTAGGAGTTTTCTATAAGCCCCCAAATAGTAATAGAGATGTGGAGGAGGAAATGGCAAAGCAGATTATGGATAGGTGTGGAGGTCACAGGGTAGTTATCATGGGTGACTTTAACTTTCCAAATATTGATTGGAACTTTAATAGGTACAGTAGTTCGGATGGGATACTTTTTGTAAAGTGTGTGCAGGATGGTTTCCTGACACAATACGTGAATAAGCCGACAAGCGGTGGGACCACATGGGACTTGGTACTGGATAACGAACCAGGCCAAGTGTTATATTTGTTTGTGGGAGAGCACTTTGGAGATAGTGACCATAAGTTGGTGTCCTTCATTATTGTAATGGAGAGGGACAGGGTCACGTGGCAAGGCAAGGTTTACAATTGGGGCAGGAGTAATTATGATGCAATTAGGTGAGAATTAGGGAGCATAAAATGGGAACAGAAACTGTCAGGTATGGGCACAAATGAAAAGTGGAGCTTGTTAAAGGAACAAATACTATGTGTCCTTGATAGGTATGTTCCTATCAGGCGGGGGGAAATGGCCAAGTGAGGGAACCAGGGTTCACAAAGGAGGTTGAATGTCTTGTCAAGAGGAAAAAGGATGAGAAAACAAGGTTCAGTTGGGTCGCTTGAGGGTTACAAGGTAGCTAGGAATGAGTTAAAAAAAGGACTTAGGAGAGCTAGGAAGGATCATGAGAAGTCCTTGTGGGTCGGATAAAGGAAAAACCCCAAGGCTTTTTACTCTTATGTGAGAAATAAAAGAATGATCAGGGTGAGGTTAGGGCCAGTCAAGGATAGTAGTGGGAACTTGTGCATGGAGTCAAAAGAGATAGGAGGCAGTGAATGAATACTTTTCTCCAGTGTTCACTAAGGAGAGGGGCCATGTTTTTGAGGATGAGAGTATGATACAGGCTGATAGGATGGAGGAGGTAGATATTCTGAGGGAAGATGCATTAGCAATTTTGAAAAACCTGATGGATGATAAGTCCCCTGGGCCAGATGGGATACATCCTACGATACTTTGGGAGGCAAGGGATGAGATTGTGGAGCCTTTAGCTTTGATCTTTGGGTCCTCACTGTCCACAGGGATTGTGCCAGATGACTGGAGAGTGACGAATGTTGTTTCTCTTTTCAAGAAAGGAAATTGGAATGAACCTGATAATTATAGGCCAGTTAGTCTTACTTCGGTGGTTGATAAGTTAATGGAAAGGGCAGAGAGGATTTATGACCATTTGGAAAGATGCAGTTTAATTTGGGATACTCAGCACGGTTTCATGAGGGGTAAGTTCTGCCTCACAAATTTGATTGAATTCTTTGAGGAGATAACTAAGTGTGTAGACGAAGGTAGAGCAATTGACGTCGTATACATGGATTTTAGTAAGGCGTTTGATAAGGTTCCCCATGGTAGGCTCATGAAGAAAGTAAGGGGGTGTGGGATAGAAGGAAATTTGGCTAATTCATTACATAACTGACTGTCTCATGGAAGACAGAGGGTGGCGGTGGAGGGAAAACTTTCAGACTGGAGGCTAGTTACCAGCGATGTACCACAGAGAGCAATGCTGGGTCCTCTGCTATTTGTGATTCTTATCAATGACTTGGAAGAGGGGCTGAAAGGTGGGTTGGTAAATTTTCTGATGACACCAAGATTGGTGGAGTAGTGGATGAGGTGGGGGGCTCTTGTAGGCTGCAAAGAGATATTGATAGCATGCAGAGCTGGGCCGAAAAGTGGCAGATGGAGTTTAACCCTGATAAGTGTGAGGTGATTCATTTTGATAGGGCAAACTTGAATGCGGATTAAAGGGTTAACAGCAGGGTTCTAAGGAATGTGGAGGAAAGGAGAGATGTTGGGGCTCATATCCACTGATCTCTGAAGGTTGCCACTCAAGTGGATAGAGCCATGAAGAAGGCTTATAATGTATTCGCGTTTATTAACAGGGGTTTTGAGTTTAAGAGCTGTGGGGTTATGCTGCAACTATACAGGACCTTGGTGAGACCCCATTTGGAATATTGTGTGCAGTTCTGTCACCTCACTATAAGAAGGATGTGGAAGCATTGGAGAGAGTGCAGAGGAGATTTACCAGAATGTTGCCTGGTTTGGAGGATAGGTATTATGAGGAAAGGTTGAGGGAGCTAGGGTTTTTCTCTTTAGAGCAGAGGAGGATGAGAGGCAACTTAATAGAGGTTTATAACATGATGAAAGGGATAGATAGAGTGGACTTGCAGAGACTATTTCCTCGGGTGGATGTAGCTGTTACTAGGGGACATAACCGTAAGATTCATGGTGGGATATATAGGAGGGATGTCTAAGGTAGGTTCTTTACTCAGAGAGTGGTTGGAGTGCGGAATGCACTGCCTGCTGTGATAGTGGAGTTGGACACTTTAGGAACTTTCAAGCGGTTATTGGATAGGCACACGGAACACACCAGAACGATAGGGAGTGGGATAGCTTGATCTTGGGTTCGGACATAGCTTGGCACAACATCGAAGGCCAAAGGGCCTGTACTATGCTGTACTGTTCTATGTTCTAAAAGATAGTTTCTTTAAAATATATTTTTAAAACCCAGTCATGCTTTGAGTCAAGTCTTCTGTTTTATAAGGATGCTATGAGGATCACCTCCCATGTAATATTCACAACTTAAGAACTGAAAGGATTTTCGAATTATGAAGTGTGCTACGAACAGGGAGATCAATTTAGTAATATCTCGAGGGGAATCTTACCAGGATTTGACAAAGTGTCAATTCCAGTGAGAAAATCCCACCGGCGGGATTTCTTCCGGAATTCTGAACCTCATTTACAAATTTCTTTTCCCCCACAAAGAGATTCACGCTGCGCCCGTGGCGGCCTCCCTCTGAATCGCTTTTCCTGGGTCAACTCAATCTTTGCAAATGCCTCCCCAACACTTGTTCCAGATCCATTAGGCGAAATGGCTGCCAGGGAGCCAGCACCATACTTCTTGGAGGGAACCTAGACCAAACTCTTGGATGCTGTGCAGCAGAGGTGAATGTCCTCCATCCATGGTCACGCAGACATCCTTCCAGCAAGGTGACCACATCCACCTGGGAGGCTGTGGCAGTCTTAGTGAGTGCCAGCTCAGTACAGAAGAAGACAGGGCAGCAATGCCACAAGATGAATGATCCCCAGTCCAACGCCGTCATCTTAACATCATGACTTCTTCGTGTGGCCAGAGTAAGTGCGCATCCACTGGTCTCCCACTGGACCTCCTCATACATCCGTCACACCTCCAAGTTGATCTCTCACCTAAACACCTTGCGGGTTGCCAACACTTATCACAAGATCCTCTTGCCTCCCAATCTCCATGTTCCTCGCCATTAGCTGCTGTGTTCCTCACACTCCAGCTCCTTCTCAAGTCCCACATATGCCACAACACATCACCATCTAGACTGGCAGGAATCCCAACTACTATCTCCCCACCTGTCTCATTGCAGGACAAACTCCACCACAACAGCCATGAACAGATAAGAGGGAGCTAGAAATGAATGTGGTAATGGGGTGGAAGGGGCACAAGGAAGAGGTGGGCTAGTGATAGCGTAAGAATGAGCAACACTCCACTTCCTGGCTCCACATTGATGAATGTGTTTTTAAAAAATATTGCAGTAACATCCTGCAGAAGCTCCTTTAAGAGCCACTTGTTGTCCTGGTTTTCATGAATGGGGTCGGTGCATTACTCTGGATCAAAATGAATGTGTGCTTCTTGACAGCATTTTGAGGGTTGAGACCGTTTTGCACCCAAAACATAGACAATCTTCCAGATTTCTCTACAGAACAGATTGGTAGCACATTTAATAACTTGCATACTGCAAACATGTAAGAGTCAAGTCCATTTTAAAACAACTTATAAATATTTATAAAATCTGCTGTCTGTAAACTATATTATGGTTTTCCAGTTCTGCTCCTACCTCTTCCAATGCATTCCAAAGCGCTTCATCAGTGTGTTCATCAAATGGATCCAGGTTCTTCCTCATGGTACCAGTAAATAAAACAGGGTCCTGATTGCAAAGAAAAATTGTTTAGATTTTTGTACTTTCTACTCATGGAATCAAAAGGTATTTTCTCTGGTTTCTATAAAGCTCTCCAGTAAAATTAATTCGAATCTCAACTTTTCAGCTCCTGCACAGAAATTTAGCACACTGGTACAGCAGGTAATCAAGAAGGCTATTGGAATGTTGGCCCTTATTTCAAGTGGGATTGGAGTATGAGTAGGAAAGACTTAAGTTTAAGAAGTAGAGAGATGGTACAAGGTACTGGTGAGATCAAATCTGGAGTACTGTGAGTAAGGAAAGATATTTCATTGCAGACGGTTCAAAGAAGGTTCACTAGAATGATTCCTGCTATGATGGGACTGTCATATGAGGGATGGTTAAATAGGTTGGGCTTGACTCATTGGAATTCAGAAGAATGAGAGATGCTCAGAGGATACTTCCCCTCATGGGAGGGTCGAGGACCAGGGAGAATAGTCTTAGAATAAAGGCACCAATCAATTTAAGACTGAAATCAGGGGGAATTTTTTTATCAGAGGGTTGAGAGTCTTTGGAACTCCTTGCCATACAGAGCTTTGGGGGCAGAGTTACTGTGTATATTTAAGGCTGAGATAGGCAGATTTTTGATCAGTAAGGGATATGAGGGGAAGGGCAGGATAGTGGACATGAGGAATATTGGATCAACCATGAACCTATTGAATTGCAAAGCAGACTCAATGGGCCAAATGGCTACTCATATTCCTATTTATTGTGGCCTGAGGACTCTGCTCAGTCTAAACGAAAGATTACAAGAATGAATGGTGTTATCAACCTGAACCTTTAACTTTCTCTCTCTGCAGATGCTGCCTAAACTGTTGAGCATTCCCAACAGTTTCTACTTTGAATATAATAGTCGGTGCTTTTTGAAAATTAAAGCATATCATTAGGGCAGCACGGTGGCATAGTGGTTAGTACTGCTGCCTCATGGTGCCAGGGACCAGGTTCAATTCCAGCTTTGGGAGACTGTGTGGAGTTTGAACATTCTCCCTGCGTCTGTGTGAGTTTTGTCCGAGTGCTCTGGTTTCCTCCCACAGTCCAAAGATGTGCAGATTAGGTGGATTGGCCATGTAAATTGCCCCCTTACTATCCCAAGATGTGTAGGTTAAGGGGATTAGTGGGGTAAATATGTGGGGTTCCAGGGATAGGGCCTGGGTAAGATACTCTGTCAAAGAGTCGGTGCAGACTCAATGGGCCAAATGGCCTCTTTCTGCACTGCACTGATTACACCAGCACAAAAGAAAATTTATCCTTAGCCATGACTCACCAACTTCGGATGAATGTCAAAAGTTTTGTTTCTATGTAGTCTAATCAATGTGTAAATTGGAAAGGATTCTTTGAGAAAATTCTAATTTTCTTCAACAATATGTTAAATATCTAAATCAACACAGATTCAATTTGAATAAAAATAAAAAAAAATTTTAAATGAGTAGAGAATAGAATGACCATTACATAACAGAACACACAAAAAAATTAACCTACTTTATGAACAATGTGCGTGATTGATAAAAAAACTGATATCTATATGGATTGTGAATTTGGGGAAAATATATATAACCCTTGTGTACCAAAGAAAAGTAAACTAATATTCATGCAATAAACAAAACAAGTCATAAGCATGAATACTCTTTTCTGTTGTGCAATTTATTAGTTTAATGTAATTACCTTGTGTTACATTCTAATACAATAAAAAAAACTTTAATCATCTTATCAAGAGCTGTTTCACTGTACATGGCACTAACATTGTGCACTGCATGTTTTATAGTCTTGCGATACCAGATAAATATACAATTTCGATTGGATAAGGGTAAAGGGTAGTTAAAATATGAAATACATTTAGTCTCTAAGGCACACATTGATTTTGGGCAACTAAAATAATTACAAGAAATCTGTTGACAATTTTTGCATTATTAATCCAATAAAACTTGATATTTAACCCAAATTACTGTTACTATCTATGCCAATTCAAGTAATTCAAAATTTTGATGTCAATTGTGCAGAGGGTTTGAGGTGCATAAGTTAATTTGTTAATTAACTCTAGAGCAAAAGTTGTAAGTTAGTGCTCCTTGTTATACATGGGTGGCACAGTA
Source organism: Carcharhinus amblyrhynchos (assembly GCF_965287045.1). Lineage (NCBI taxonomy): Eukaryota > Metazoa > Chordata > Chondrichthyes > Carcharhiniformes > Carcharhinidae > Carcharhinus > Carcharhinus amblyrhynchos. The sequence goes on from NC_137333.1 coordinate 27,504,412, forward strand.
GTTAGCACTGCTGCTTCACAGCTCTAGGGTCCCAGGTTCGATTCCTAGCTTGGGTCACTGTCTGTGTGGAGTTTGCACATTCTCCTTGTGTCTGTGTGGGTTTCCTCCAGGTACTCTGGTTTCCTCCCACAGTCCAAAGATGTGTGGGTTAGGTTGATTGGCCATGCTAAGAAATTGTCCCATAGTGTCTAGGGATGTGTAAGTTAGAGGGATTAGTGGGTATTACATGTAGGAATATAGGGGTAGGGCCTTGGTGGAATTGTGTTCGGCGCAGACTCAAACGGCCTCTTTCTGCACTGTAGATTTCTATGATTTATTTCCTTTAAATTAGTAAACAAAGGAAAATATTGCTCCTGCATGATCCGTGCAGCAGAGAGTTTCTTTCCTGATCTGATTTGTGTTGCACATATGAGTGAGATTTGTATGCCTGACCACTGAGCCATCATTAATGCTGGCAATATTTTCAGGCTCAGCCTTCGATAAACATTGAGGTAGATGGGGTAACAGGATGGGGTCCAGTGGGACTCTCACTTGAGAGCTCATCATTGAGCAGGGGGCTGCTGCTGCCACCCGTATCAATGACCAGACAGCTTCATATTAATTATAAAATTTTCAGACTTCAATGAATTGGAAAATTCTGATTTTAAACTGCTAATCCACTGTTGAAACTAAAGCATGACACGCGCCATATTCTTGTGGTCCTATGATCATTAGTACATATTTCAGTATGCTAGACACCTCTAGAACATTGGCATAAGTAGTTCCCAGCATTGCTAAGGCAATGATTATATAATTAGTTATTCTCACATTTAATGTTACCCATGTATTTATATCTGTGCCATTGACTGGAGTCAGAAGCACACAGATATTCAGCATTAACAGATTTCCACATATGTTGTATCCCTGATTACCTCAGCAGGTAAATGAAGAAATTTCTATTTAACAAACATTGATTTTTAGTTTAAAATGTGGGTACGGCATGGTGGCACAGTGATTAGCGCTGCTGCTTCACAGCGCCAGGGACCCGGGTTTAATTCTGGCTTTGGGTGACTGTGTGTGGTTAACACTTCTCCTGTGTTTATATGGGTTTCTTCTGGTTGCTCCTGTTTCCTCCCACACTTCAAAGCCAAAGATGTGCAGGTTAGGTTGATTGGCGATGCCAAAATTGCCCCTTAATGACAGGGTGTTAGCATTAGGGTTATAGGGATAAGGCCTGTGTCAAATTGTTGTTGGTGCAGGTTTGATGGGCCAAATGGCTTTCTTCTGCACTGTGGAGATTCCACAATTCTATGATAAAGCAGTAACGTATAGACAAGGCAGTAGTGTGGCCCCTTTAAGGTGGTTTTCTCTAAGGGTCCAGTGTTTGGGCTCAACCCTATGGAGTGCTGAGGTGGGAAGCTGAGCCAATTGAGCGTGAGGGTGCGTATCCTGGGCCAGGGGAGGATCTGCAGTAAGAGTCAGGGAGCATAAGTATACAGTTGTTGAGTTATTCTGTCGGACCCTGTTGTAAATTTAATTTATTGTTTGTTGGCAATAAAGCCTCTTGTTCTTTAGCTTTATTGAGTCACCCTTAATTTATTACAGAGAACAATTATGTTCTCAGGAATGTAATGATTGATTACACCTAAAACACTAGTAAAGTCATTAGAGTTAAAGGGCAAACTATATTTTCCATCATTACCGAATATGGAGTGCAATCTTAGAACAGTACAGCACAGTACAGGCCCTTTGGCCCTTGATGTTGTGCCGAGCTATGCCTGAAACCAAGATCAAGCTATCCCACTCCCTATCATTCTGGCGTGCTCCATGTGCCTATCCAATACCGCTTGAAAGTTCCTTAAGTGTCCGATTCCACTATCACAGCAGGCAATGCATCCCATACCCCAACCACTCTCTGAGTAAAGAATCTATCTCAAACATCCCTTCTATATCTCCTACCATGAACCTTAGTTATCCCCCCTAGTAACAGCTACATCCACCCAAGGAAATAGTCTCTGCACGTCCACTCTATCTATCCCCCTCATCATCTTATAAACCTCTATTAAGTCGCCTCATCCTCCTCCGCTCTAAAGGAGAAAGACCCAGCTCCCTCAACCTTTCCTCATAAAACCTACCCTCCGAACCAGGCAGCATCCTGGTAAATCTCCTCTGCACTCTCTCCAATGCTTCCACATCCTTCTTATAGTGAGGTGACCAGAACTGCACACAATATTCCAAATGTGGTAACACCAAGGTCCAGTATAGTTGCAGCATAACTCCATGCCTCTTAAACTCAAACCCCCTGTTAATAAACGCTAACACACTATAAGCCTTCTTCATGGCTCTATCTACTTGAGTAGCAACCTTTAGAGATCTGTCGATACAAACCCCTAAATCTCTCTATTCCTCCACATTTCTCATTTCGTTTATAATTGCACCAATTAGTTTATCAAAATCTTTCCTTTTCAAATCTATCACTTCATACTTTGATGTGTTGATTTCCATCAATCATGTATCTGCCCGTTTCATTAGTCTGTCTTTGGCTCTCTAGAGCTGGATAGAGAGTGCCTAAATCCATTTTACATATGACCTTTACTGCTATCAGATAGTGAGAAGACTTATTTCATCACTTTAGTTACAAAGACAAGAAAGCTGAATCTGGGTCTCAAGAGGTGAAAAGTAGGCCTACTGCAATCATCCAGTCCTTCACTTTCCTCCCACTGATTGATTATTTTGGGTTATTTCACTAATCTAAAATTCATCAATTTAAATTTTTACAGAAATATTGCTGCAGTGTTGCTTTTAACACAGTTCTCCAATATCGTGGCACGGTCGCACAATGGTTGGGTGGCACGGTAGCATGGTAGTCAGCACTGCTGCTTCACAGCTCTAGGGACCTGGGTTCGATTCCCGGCTCGTGTCTATGTGGAGTTTGCACATTCTCCTCGTGTCTGTGTGGGTTTCCTCCGGGTGCTCTGGTTTCCTCCCACAGTCCAAAGAGTGCGAGTTAGGTTGATTGGCCATGCTAAAATTACTCCTTAGTGTCCTGAGATGCGTAGGTTAGAGGGATTAGCAGGTAAATGTGTAGGGAAATGGGGGTAGAGCCTGAGTGAGATTGGGGTTGGTGCAGACTCGATGGGCCAAATGGCCTCTTTCTGCACTGTAGGGTTTCTATGATTCTATGATCGCATCGCAGTGCACATAGAACTTTTTAATAATAATCACCATACTTTGCTAACATCAGAAGCAAGAGAACTATAGGTGTGCACATTGTAGGTTAACAAATGACAGACCAGTTGGTCTCATTGAAGGGCAAAAACTGCTAGTTCAGAAAATGGTTTGCTATTTTTCAAGAATGTTTGCAAGATAACAGATCTAGAATGTATACGTACTTAATGCTTTTGATTTTATTATTATTTGTTTTATTTTAAGTTTCATTTGGACTTTGATAATTTAGCAAATGTTTCTAACAGCTTTTTGAATTACCCAGACACTAGAGTGTAGTTTTTACTTTCATAGCTTAAATAGGAATTGCATAATTTAAAATTATACTTCCTACTCGCTTGGCCAAGACGTTTACAAAATTAAACTCAGTTCAGGCTGGTACGTTCAATAATAACTCAAAATACTGAAACAAAATGTCATTTTGTACAAATGTCAGCCAGATTGCCAAAGCTCCTTTTTCCCTCCCTCTTTGGATTTTGTGTGGCTCATTACCATCCACATAGGCAGGGCTGTTTCAAATTTCCTTTTAATGGTAGGCTTTTGTGCTTCCAGTAGTTTACTGGAGGATTTGTGCACATTTGGCTGTTTTAGGTCAATGCACAGGGTGACACTATCTTGGCATTAAAAGACTGGCATTAAAGTTGCATAAAGTTTCAATAGCAAAAGGAGCAGGCCATTCATGTCCTCAAATCTGTTCCACCATTCAAATAGATCATATCTTAACTCCCATCTACCTGGGTTCTAATGCTTTCCTCAAAAAATCTGTCAATCTAAATTGTGAAACCTTCAATTGATTTAGCTCCAACAGCTTTTCGGGGGAGAGTTCAAGATTTTGATTCCCTTGTGCAAAGGTATCACTCCCAAATGTGGGAACATAGTGGCGGATTGGTAATGTCACTGGACTAGTTACCCAGACATTAGAACATAGAACACTACAGCGCAGAACAGGCCCTTCGGCCCACGATGTTGCGCCGACCAGTTAAAAAACATTGGTTTAAATCCTATCACGGTAAGTGGCGGAATTGAAATTAAAAGGCTTAGCTCTAATTTTAAGATCTGAGCTGGGCTCCCTCACCAGAAAAAAATGACTTTTCTCTATCCTATCAATTCCTTTAATCATCCTAAACACCTCAACTGAATCATCCCTTAATCTTCCACGTTCAGCAATACAAGCCAAGTCAATGCAACTTGTCCTCATCATTTTAACCTTTTTAGTTCAGGCATCTTTGTGGTGAATCTGCACTGTACATCCTTCAAGGATGTGCTTCCTGAAGTGTAGTGCCCAGAACTGGACACAGTCAGGTAGAATCAGAGCTTTATTACCAAGTTAAAAGTTTTGTTCACTGTTCATCTACTCTTGAATCAAATCACTCTTTCTCTCACTGAAAGGTGATTAGCAGATTTCACTTGCTCTCTGCTGTTGCTTTATGACAAAAGACTCAGTTAATAAAGCAGTTTAAATCCAAATTATCTTAGCACATTCTGCACAATCACAGCAAAATTACAGTTAATTATAGAATATAAACTTTAGATTTTATACTGTTACAGTAATTTCAGTTAACAGAGATGTGTCGATCCTTAATGATGGGCTCACAAAACGATTACTGTGATTCAGGCTTCAACCATACATACAGGGGGTGATCTTACCAGCTCGTCCCGCCGGTCGATCAGCAAGGCAATGGATTCGCGCTCAGTTTCTCACATCTCATGGTGATAATGGACCCATTCTGTGAGGATAATCAGCCTTGCTCCTGGAAAGGGCGCAAGGCTGACTTAAACATTTATGATCTAATTGTAATCTAATTAGTGAGTCCCGAATGCAAATGTCCAGGCTCACTTGCCTTAACAACCTCGAGTTGGTCTGTAAAATCTTGTCCGTAACTTCACTTTGAGAAATCTAGCAAAATTTTGAATGCAATTCATGCCCAGGTTGCCAACTGGTACCCAAATTGTATCTTAGAGATCAAAATGAAACAGCAAAAGAAGGATTATGACAAATAGAAGATTCAAATGCAGTAGACAATCAAGCTGGATTAGGGTCAACCTAAGAAATAAAAAGCAATGAGAGACAGAATGTGAATAGGAAAATAGGTCAGCCATTAACATAAAAGAGAATGCCAAAGTCTTTTATAATTATTTTGCTAAGCTGCTGTCATACTAGTATGAGTGATGTGGAGATGCCGGCGTTGGACTGGGGTAAACACACCTGGTGTTGTCAGACTTCATACTAGTATGAGTGCATTAATAGTGTTTCTGCACCTTGAAGGTTGCCAATGAAGTGCACCATGTTTGAAATGAATGTACCATGTGTAACTGCTGAAGGATGTGCTATTGAATTGTACAGCAGCCACATGCTCCTTAGGCTACTGCACCTACCAAAGATGATCCCATTGTTAGGGTTGAAGGTGACATAAACTTTCTTCATTATTATTCGATGCTGATGACCTCTCGATGCATGAAGAGACCTGCACTCATTACAACTTGTCTTCACCTTATTCCTCCTGGAATCGCGTAAGTATGAGATTGTCATGAACATATCTTCCATGTCGTGCCCATGCCATGGGCATGTTCATGTGGCTTGTATGACTCCTTGCCCTCTCATCCCCTTCAATGTTCTCCTCATTGAAATGTGTAGCTCCTCTATGTCTCCCTGTGAAAAAGCATCCCCTCTTTACTAGGCTGTGCTAGGATGCGCAGGATGCAGCAGACAATGATAAATGCAGAGTACCCTCTGTGATCAGTATTGGAGAACCCCACATGATCAATCCCAACCTCCAAAATATAATCATCTGCTATATCAAGGACCTTTGTGGCTGAATGTGCAGCACTGTATCTCTCTTTAGATGCTCTCTGTGGACGACGAACAGGCATCATTAGCCATGTCTTTACGTGGTATTCATCGAGGAGCCAGCCCTCTGAGTGCCAAGGGTGAGAGATCATAGGATTCCTACAGTGCAGGAGGTCATTTGGCCCATCAAGTCTGCACCGACCACAATCCCACCCAGGCCCTACTCTTGTAATCCCACATATTTATTCTTTTAATCCCCCTGTCACTAGGGTCTATTTAGCATGGCCAATCAACCTAACTTGCACATCTTTGGACTATGGGAGGAAACCAGAGCACTTGGAGGAAGCCCACGCAGACATAGGGAGAATGTGCAAACTCCACACAGACAGTGACCCGAAGCTGGAATTGAACCCAGGTCCCTGGCATTGTGAAGCAGCAGTGCTAACCATGCCATCCTTAAGGATGTGTGGCACCTGCAAATGACTCAAGATGCAAGAGTCATGTAAGCTCCCTGGGTACCTCACACAAACATGCTGGATCTGCTTTCTGTGATCACAAATTAGCTAAACATTCAGGATGTGAAACCCTTTCCTCTTAATGAATCTCTCAGGCTTCTGCCACAGAGCTCTCCAGGTGACATGTGTGCAGTCGATAGCATTCTTCATTTGCAGAAAGCCTGAGATTGCAGCAAATCTCACATAGCAGTTAGCTTGGCTTGCTTCATCTTTATGGAATGACACATAATGATAAGCTTCATTGAAAAAGGTGTTGATCAGCTCCCCTTATATATGTGTGTCACCATTTGTGACATTCTGCAGAAGTCCCCAACAGAGCCGTGCATGGATTTGTTGGCAAAAAGTTGACTGTGCCAGTAACCTTGAGAGCAACCAGCATCGGATGCCGTCCTGTCCATGTGATGCGAGATCTTCATGCAGAACATGGCAAATATGAGTTAACACATCCTTAGACATGTGAAAGTGTCTTTGGCACTCACTTTGGCTCATCTCTATGTATGAGCTGCGTCTCCTATAGACCCTTGAATGCACCAAACATCTTTGTGGATCTGCTGCTTCCTTGTCAGCATCTGGGTCTTCCTTGGGTCCCACTGGTTCTTGATCCTCAGGGTGATGGTCTTCCCAGAACTGTGCCAATTGACAACAGGCCTTTCTGCTCCGCAGTCGTATCAAAGCTATCAAAAAGGTTGCACTGTCTGCAATCTACAGTCTATACTCCTCATTTCTATGAGCAGATATAATTGAGCAGTTAAAGATAGTTCCCATTGATTCATCTTCCTCCAAATACAAGACAGCTATGCATTCTACATAGAACATAGAACATAGAACATTACAGCGCGGAACAGGCCCTTCGGCCCACAATGTTGCGCCGACCAGTCTTATTTTTAAAAAAAAACATTGACCCACTAATCTAAACCACTCCTTTTTCGTCCATAAACCTATCCACCAATCTCTTAAACGCCCCCAAACTAGGCGCATTTACAACTGCAGCAGGCAGGGCATTCCAGTCCCTCACCACCCTCTGGGTAAAGAACCTGCCCCTGACATCCGTCCTATAACTACCCCCCCTTAATTTAAAGCCATGCCCCCTCGTGCTAGATTTCTCCATCCGAGGAAACAGGCTATCACCATCCACCCTATCTAAACCTCTAATCATCTTATATGTTTCTATAAGATCCCCTCTTAGCCGCCTTCTTTCCAGTGAAAACAACCCCAAATCCCTCAGTCTCTCCTCATAGGACCTCCCCTGCATACCAGGCAACATCCTGGTAAACCTCCTCTGCACCCTCTCCAAAGCCTCCACATCCTTCCTGTAATGTGGGGACCAGAACTGCACACAGTACTCCAAGTGCGGCCGCACCAGAGTTGTGTACAGTTGCAACATGACGCTGCGACTCCTAAATTCAATCCCCCTACCAATAAACGCCAAGACACCGTATGCCTTCTTAACTACCTTATCTACTTGATTCCCAACTTTCAGGGATCTATGTACACATACACCTAGATCCCTCTGCTCCTCCACTCTATTCAAAGTCCTCCCGTTAGCCCTATACTCAACACATCTGTTATTCCTACCGAAATGGATTACCTCACACTTCTCCGCATTAAACTCCATCCGCCACCTCGCGGCCCAGCTCTGCAACCTGTCCAAGTCACCCTGCAAACTTCGACACCCTTCCTCACAATCTACCACACCTCCGACTTTGGTGTCATCAGCAAACTTACTAATCCACCCAACTATACCCTCATCCAGATCATTAATAAAGATTACGAACAGCAGTGGCCCCAAAACAGATCCCTGAGGCACACCACTCGTAACCGAACTCCATGATGAATAATTACCATCAACCACCACCCTCTGTCTCCTATCTGCTAACCAATTCCTGATCCAAGTACCTAAATTACCACCAATCCCATACATCTGCATTTTCTGCAGAAGCATACCATGGTGAACCTTATCAAACGCCTTACTAAAATCCATATATACCACATCTACTGCCTTACCCCTATCCACCTCTTTGGTCACCTTCTCAAAGAACTCAATAAGGTTAGTAAGGCACGACCTTCCCGCTACAAAACCATGCTGACTATCTCTAATCAATTCATTACTCTCCAAATAACTATAAATCCTATCCCTAATAATTCTTTCTAAAACCTTGCCCACTACAGAAGTAAGACTCACTGGTCTATAATTCCCAGGGAAGTCTCTGCTCCCCTTCTTAAACAATGGGACAACATTCGCTGTCCTCCAATCATCCGGTACTATACCAGAGACCAACGACGACCTGAAGATCAGAGCCAGTGGCTCTGCAATCACCTCTCTTGCCTCCCATAGAATCCTAGGGTAAATCCCGTCAGGACCAGGGGACTTATCTATTTTCAACCCTTCTAGAATATCCAACACATCCTCTGTATCAACTACAATACTTTCTATTTTACACCCCTTCACCCCAGTGACCTCCTCAGCTACATTCATATCGTCCTGTGTGAACACCGAAGAGAAATAATGGTTCAATGCCTCTCCAATCTCTTCCGGTTCCACACACAACTTCCCCCTACTGTCTGTAACTGGCCCTAATCTTGCCCTGACCAACCTTCTATTCTTGACATACCTATAGAACGCCTTAGGATTCTCCTTAATCCTATCAGCCAAAGTCATCTCATGCCCTCTTCTAGCCCTTCTTAACTCCCTCTTCAACTCCCTCCTAGCCAATCTAAAGCTTTCTACTGCACTACCCGAGCCCTCAAGCCTCATCCGAACATAAGCCTCCTTCTTCTTCCTAACCAACAAATCAACTTTTTTCGTGCACCACGGTTCCCTAGCCCTACCAATTCCTCCTTGCCTGACAGGGACATACCTATCACAGACCCACAGTAGCTGCTCCTTGAACAAACTCCACATTTCAGACGTTCCTAGTCCCTGTAATCTCCTAGTCCAACCAATGCTTCCTAATTCTCTCCTAATGGCCTCATAGTTACCCTTCCCCCAGCTAAAACTACTGACCCGAGGTTCATGCCTATCCCTTTCCATCACTAAGGTGAACGTAACCGAATTGTGGTCACTATCACCAAAAAGCACACCAACTTCCAAGTCTAGCACCTGGTCTGGCTCATTTCCCAGCACCAAGTCCAATATAGCCTCACCTCTAGTTGGCCTATCTACATATTGAGTTAAAAAACCTTCCTGCACACTTTGAACAAAAACTGACCCCTCTAACGAGCTAGAGCTATAGCTATTCCAATCAATGTTAGTAAAGTTAAAATCCCCCATAACAATTACCCTATTACTTTCACTCCTAACCAGGATCGTCTCTGCAATCCTTTCCTCAACCTCTCTAGAACTTTTTGGAGGTCTATAAAAGACTCCCAACAGGGTGACCTCTCCTCTCCTATTTCTAATTTCTGCCCATACTACCTCAACAGACAAATCCTCATTAAACTTCCTCTCTGACACTGTGATATAGTCCTTGACCAATAATGCTACTCCACCCCCCCTTCTACCTCCTTCTCTACTCCGACTAAAGCACTTGTACCCTGGCACCTGCAACATCCATTCCTGACCCTGCTCTATCCACGTCTCTGAAATGGCCACAACATCAAAGTCCCAGGTACTGGTCCACGCTGCAAGTTCATCCACCTTATTGCGAATACTCCTCGCGTTAAAGTATATACATTTCAAACCTCGCTCCGCCCCACCCTCACAATGCCGTGCAATGCCATCCTCTTCTATGCCCCCCTCACTTTCACCCCCTCTACCCAGGATCCCACCCCCCCTCTGAATCAGTTTAAACCACTCCGCATAGCCTTCACAAATTTACCCCCCAGGATATTTGTTCCCCTCTGGTTCAGATGTATACCATCACTCTTATAGAGATCCCATCTTCCCCAGAATGAGCCCCAATTGCTCAAGTAATTAAACCCCTCCCTCCTGCACCATCCCCTCAGCCACAAGTTCAAACTTTCCCTCTCCCTATTCCTCTCTAAACTATCCCGTGGCACAGGCAAGAGACCAGAGATAACCACTCTGTTTGACTTGGCCTTTAGTTTCCATCCCAACTCCATGAAACTCTGCTTAATATCCCGTTCCCTTAGCCTCCCTATGTCATGTGTCCCCACATGAATTATAACTTGGGGTTGATCACCCTCTCCCCTAAGAGTCTTGAATATCCTCTCTGACACATCCCGGACCCCAGCCCCTGGTAGGCAACACACCAGCCCTGAATCCCTACCCTTACTACCAACTCTCCTATCCGTCCCTTTAACTGTAGAGTCCCCAATCACGAGGCCCAATCTCTTGCATCCCCTAGACACCTGAGCTTTTACAATAGGCTCACCCCCAGAGTCCTGCTCCCTCTGGCTATCCCCAGTTGATGCTTCCTCAACTGTAGCCTCCAGGACCGAAAACCTATTTTGGAGGGGAACAGCCCCAGGGGATTCTCCTCCCACATGCTTCTTTCCCCTCCTCTTGACATTGACCCAAGACTGATTACTAGGAGTGACTATTTCCTTAAAACTCCTATCAATGTCTCTCTCAGCCTCACGAATTACGCGGAGCTCATCTAATACCACCTCCAGCTCCTTAACACGCTCCTCCAGAAGCTTCAATCTAAGACACTTCCTACAAGTAAAATCCCCTGAAACACTACTGGATTCCCTCACCACATACATCCCACAGGAGATGCAGCACACTGCTCGAACTGCCATCCCTGAAACAGGTAACAGCAAAAAAAAGTAAAAAATATAACAAAAAACTTCCCCACACTTATAATTAGGTTAGAGGAGGTGGGAGGGTGGGATTCTCTACTAGTGTAGAGAATCGGGTATCCTCTCTGGACTAATTTATAGGGTTAGGGGCTTGAAAAAAAAACTACAACTACCGGTCGACGCCCTAGTGACGACTTCCGGTTTCTAACTAATTTAAAAAAAACCGCCGAAAAAACTCGCAACTGAAACTAGAATTAAACAGTTAAGCAAAATAAACAGAAAAAAAAACGCACCTTTTTACTGCCTCCTTACTCGCTAAAATCGCTGCCTCTCGACTCTGCTCCAACGGAACAATGAGGCCGATTCGCAGTGGTGAGTGCTTTTAAACCCGAAAAAACTACAACTACCGGTCGACGCCCTAGTGACGACTTCCGGTTTCTAACTAATTTAAAAAAAACCGCCGAAAAAACTTGCAACTGAAACTAGAATTAAACAGTTAAGCAAAATAAACAGAAAAAAAAACGCACCTTTTTACTGCCTCCTTACTCGCTAAAATCGCTGCCTCTCGACTCTGCTCCAACGGAACAATGAGGCCGATTCGCAGTGGTGAGTGCTTTTAAACCCGAAAAAACTACAACTACCGGTCGACGCCCTAGTGACGACTTCCGGTTTCTAACTAATTTAAAAAAAACCGCCGAAAAAACTCGCAACTGAAACTAGAATTAAACAGTTAAGCAAAATAAACAGGTGGTGAATTTCCCTCAGTCTGCACATCGCATATCAAGATCACCCATTTCAGGATGATATAACCCAGGAGGACGGCTTGTGGCTGATCTGTTTCCTCAGATATGAATATGCATTCACAATGAGGGTGTTCATTAGGGTTAAAAGTCCCAAGTCCTTGGAGCCAGTCATCCTTGTATTGGTTATCCACCAGAGGCTTTTACAACAACCATGGATACCCAGTCTTCGCACTTCTGTTCTGACTGCAAGCATGGTGTCTTGAATGCCATAACTCATGCATTAAGTTGGAGGCTTGTAGGGCCCATGCAGCTTCTGTGCAGCAAATGGGGCATTGATTCTTGAAGCCTACATTCATTCTGACATGCCTCTGTAAGTATCAGGTGTCAATTAAGAAGAGACCTTTGACTTCAGTGCTCATTGTTCCATTCTCTCCATGGTTTGTGCAGGACAGTTATAGGGCTCCCCTTCAATCGGCCAGGATTTGTTGTGCTGAACTCCTCCCACATGCCCTGAGACCCCACCCAACTGATTTGCTTCTAGCTTGATTTTCAAACTGTGTCATTGGAAACTGAAGTCAAAAATGGTGCTGCTAACCTTCACGTAGGTGACTAGCTTCCAAAAGCAGCCCTTCCATCCTCCTCCATCATCAACGCCTCCTAATATTCCTTCCTCCAGCCTCCCGTTGGCCTTGAATCCATAATCAGGCATACAGATATTCCTGTCATGTCCTCCACCCCACATGAACTCTTTAATATTGATGTCCCCTACTACTTTGTTATCCTGATCCTTGATTTCTTGAGGTCACATGCAGCCTAACTTTCTGGAAGCCTACTCACCATAAGACCTAATAACTCTTATGACTTTTCAACTCCCGGCTTATAAGATGCAGATGCCTGCCCTGTATGAGATTGTCATTTAATTCACAGTTCCACGCTTCTAACCCCCAGGACCAAATTCCTTAGGTGACAGATGACACCTTGCACAAAATACTGTGAATGGCCATCATTGCCCAGAGAGGCTTTTCTCTGCCCAAGACCAAGACTTGTGTGCCATGTTGAGTCCTCTAACATGTCATGCACAGCCCCAGTTCAATATGACCCTGGCAGCATGTCCTCAGTCTCAGTTCAACCTCTTTAACCTCCTTGGACAGTCTTAAAACTCTTGCTCCAGGATAGTCTTTCACTACCTTACCCAGTTCCTTGACCACCTTCCACAAGTCCTGTCACCATCTTTTCCTTTCTGTCCAGTGTTCCATACCACCCTCCCAGTCTTGCCTCCATCTTCCCCCTGCCCTCCTGAGTTCCAACGCTGCCACTCCCTTTCTGCCTCCATCTTCCCCTTCCTCCTCAGAGCAATGGCTTGAGCAATCAGGGTCACACTTTATGGGTGAAATTTCATAGAATCGTGGAAACCCTACAGTACAGAAAGACACCATTCGGCCCATCGAGTCTGCAGCGACCACAATCCCACCCAGCCCTACCCCCATATCCCTACATATTTTACCCACTAATCCCTCTAACCTATGCATCTCAGGACACTTAACGGGCAATTTTAGCATGGCCAATCAACCTAACCCACACATCTTTGGACTGTGGGAGGAAACTTGAGCATCCGGAGGAAACCCACGCAGACACGAGGAAAATGTACAAACTCCACACAGACAGTGACCCAAGTGGGGAATCGAACTCAGGTCCATGGAGCTGTGAAGCAGCAGTGCTAACCACTGTGCTACAGTGTCACCCTTGGACAGTCTTAAAACTCTTGCTCCAGGATAGTAATCATAGGAACCCTACAGTACAGAAAGAGCCATTTGGCCCATCGGGTCTGCACCAGCCACAATCCCACCCAGGCCTTACCCCATATCTCTACATATTTACGCACTAACCTCTGCCTCTGAGGACACTAAGGGCAATTTTTTAACATAGCCAATCAACCTAACCCGCACATCTTTGAACTGTGGGAGGAGACCGGAGCACATGGAGGAAGCCCACGCAGGTACCATGCAGACACGAGGAGAATGTGTAAACTCCACACAGACAATGACCCAAGCCAGGAATCGAACCCAGATCGTTGGAGCTGTGAAGCAGCAGTGCTAACCACTGAGCTACTGTGCCGCCCCAAAAGATGTTAACTATTTAGCTGATCTGTGCCCCTCATTGCTTCATAGACCATGGTGGGATTTGAACCTGGGTCCGTGGATTACTAATCCTGTGACCATTTCGTTGGGCCACCATGAGGGGCTCTCGCTTCTGGTCGGAAGCGCCCGGGCGCGACCTACTCTGTGGACAGTGGCAGGTGGGGAGTTTGACTGGGTCGGTACAACTGTCACACCGTAACACAGGTGTCCTAAGCCGAGCTCAGGGAGGACAGAAACCTCCCATGGAGCAGAACGGCAAAAGCTCGCTTGATCCTGATTTTCAGAGTCTTTCACTACCTTACCCAGTTCATTGACCACCTCCCACAAGTCCTGTCACTGTCTTTTCTCTTCTGTCCAATTTTATACAATACTTGGCAGCTTCAGTCACCTGGTGCATTCTCCATGGCAACCCCTTTACCAATCAGAGTCTACCTGCCAACTAATCAGCACTCTTTCTTCTCATACCGTATAATTATTGTTTTTCCAATATCAGCTCTCTTGCAAGTGTCTTGCAAGTGACTGCAAGACAAAAAGCTTCAAAATGCCTCATTTTTTCAGCAATATATAAGTTGTGTACTACCAAATTATTATTTATGTTAAATATTTAGAAATCACTGGAAGCACTGTACACAATTCTTGGGCATCACATTTTAGGAAGGATGCATTAACTGAGGATGTACAGGAGATTTACTAGAATAGCATAAAGAAGGAGGGACCTTAGTTATGTAAAGAGTTGTTCTCCTTAGAGCAGAGAATACCAATAGATGTTCAAATTCATGAATAATTTTGACAAATTAACAAAGCCTAAACATTTTCCCGTGGTAAAATAGTGGACAGACGAAAGATTAACAAACATTACAAATAGGGGGTGCAATTTTTCAGGCCCACTGCAATGCTTGAGTAGGGTGGGGGGTGGGGGGGGGGGGGTGGTGGGGGGACCACTGTAGTGGAATTTGCAACCAGCACCCACCTGATCATGACTTTCACAGGACATTTTCTAAAACGTAATCAGCCTTGCGCCGGAAATCAGTGCAAAGCTGACTACCGTATTTAAATCTGAATTTCAATGTCATTAGCTATCCCAGGATGGTATCATCTGTGCTCAAAGAACAAAGGACAAAGAAAATTACAGCATCGGAACAGGCTCTTTGGCCCTCCAAGCCTGCATCGACGATGCTGTCCAACTGAACTAAAACTCCTTACCCTTCTGGGGACCATATCACTCTATTCCCATTCTATTCATGGATTTATCAAGGCAACCTTAAAAGTCACTACTGTATCTGCTTCCGCTACCTCCCCCAGCAATGAGTTCCAGGCACCCACCACTTTGAGTAAAAAATCTACCTCGTACATCTCCTTTGAACTTGGCCCCTTGCACCTTAAACCTATGCTTTCGAGTAATTGACTCTTCCACTCTGGGAAAAGGCTTCTTACTATCCACTCTGTCCATGCCTCTCACAACCTTGTAGACTTCTATCATGTTGCCCCTCAACCTCTGTCAAAGTTCTCAACAGTGGGGATTAAAGCTGGTCCCTATTAACAAGGACCATGTGTAATGGCCTCACTGGTGGGAACAGACAACACTGAGGTTCCTCCCAGAGGTCGTGGGTAGTGCCAGCCTGGCACACTGACATTGCCCACTGGGCACCCTGGCATGGGCAGTGCCAAGGCCAAGGCCTGAGGAGTGGGACCGATCATTGATGATGTGGGGAACCACTGCACACTTTGCATTAGGGTTCGTGGGCAAGAACAATCAGGGTTCACCTTGGGGACGGGGGAATGTTGGGGTTGGCCATGGGAGGCAGGGGGGGCATACTCTGTGGAGCACAGCATGCTGCAAATTCATTCAACTAAGTGTGCCCACTTATTGGGCATTTAGCTTTTTTATGGGAAAATCACCTCCAGAGGATGCAGATGGGCTTTTATCTATCGACCAGTATCTAAAATGTATATGCTCTTAGCCATTTAAGTACAAGCATGTTTAGTGCAAATGGGTATCAGCTAAAAAAAGTAGCCATCGGCCACAGAATATAGCTACTTAACAAACCACCAAATGATTTTTTTCATATGGGTCAACAAATAATCACTTCAGATATCCTGCCATCTGATAAGATACTTCCCAGCACAAAACGTCACACAATTTTAAAAAATTCAGACATTAGTGAAGGTACTTTTTCACCTGACATAACAGAAAAACTCACTTTAAACTTTTGACAAAATATTTTCTATGCTTTACAACACATTATCACAGGCTTATTGAATTATCAAACTCAACAGCTTTGAGGTTTGATAATTGAATAGAACTGAATCAATTCTCAAGCTTCTTGGAACAGCAATCAAACTACAATCTGAGCCAAACTGGCACACCCATCTCATTCTGTGCTTGTTTACCCACAAAGTATTTGGTTAAGCAAAGATCAACCAATCAAACCTTTAAATAATTAATGATTAACTAAAGGGAGGTCAGCTAATACAATAGTTGCTTTTACAGCATGCCACTGATAAGACTGTACTTGCCCTCTATTAGCACAGAAACGATCTGTATATCCAAGATTTGTGTATGGTCATAAGCAAGTCCTTGCCAATCTCGAGTGAATCATATAATAGTGATGTGTGCTTCTTTCCAATTAAATGTGATGAATCTTTACGTCAGTGCCTACATTATCTTAAAATTAAATTTTATTAATAGCAATTTCTAGGTAACAACTCAATTTTTTGAGAAGACACGCACAAGAGATCTATTAAATGTCAGTTAACAAATTCCAGGGAGGCAAAGGTACAAAGAGGAAAAGTGAAACTAAACTTATCTGGAGCATTTACTGAACATAAGTCTTCTTTTATAAGCAGGGAAACCTTACCTGTCAACCCCTGACACAAGGAAACCTGAACAGCCAAAATGAACTTGTTCATAATCCTCATAACATTGAAATTAAAAGTAACTTTAGATAAAAGAGCATTCAGACATGGGTTAGACAATGCAACTATATCTAGTACAAAAAATGATTCCTGTCTAAGTAGTGATTATAGAAAGGTATGGTGTCTTAGTTCATCCAGTGGAGTTTCCTGCACTAATCCCTAAAAGCAGCATTTAAAAAAAAAACGGGATCAGATTTGCAAAATGCGGAAATCACTTCAAATTGGTTTCTAAGACCAAAATCCTTAAATCAACTGTTCACCAGCAGCTGTTGGGAGAGGAAGACATTGTACACGGACAATAGAAAGAACTTAAGTCTATGTAAAATCCTCTTTAAATCCAAAAGGTCATGGACTCCAGTGAGTAGCACCATTGTACACAACTGAAGCACAGAGAAAATGCAGAAACAAAAGGAACACAGCATTAGGTTTAAATACTGGTGTGTGCAGTAACATTCCTGCATCGTAAGGGAGTGGAAAAATTTACTATTACTCGAGTCTAAAAATATTGAATATAAAATGTTTCATCTCACAAATTTCTTTCAACATTAGAAATACATCCTAAATCATAACACGTGGAAAACGTTAGTTTCTCTCATGTCTCAATTTATGGTTTTTAGCAAAACTTTAAAAAATACCTGTCTACCACCATAGTGCAGTGAACACTTGGTCCCCTCTCATCAAAACAAATTGAACATACATTTTTATAATATCTGTACAACACTTTACCTCCTGGACATCCCACAGTCATATCTCCCAGCTGGATACACAGGATAGCTATCAGAGAGTAGAATGTTGGCTGAATTTTTACAGTACAAATTACCAGTAGAAAAAGAATATGAAGACAAAATAGTGCTCAGTCTCAGCAATGTGCAGAGCTCAAATACAGGAGTCTCCTGGGATGCAACTTTTTCTAATTCTGCAATCTTGCACCCCACCCTCCCCCAACCACCCCCCTCCTTGGCCAAAAAAGATGTGTCCCCAACCCTTACAGCTACGTGGGCCAGGGTGGCAGTGTGCATTCAGAGTACAGGTAGAAGTCAGACTTGAGTTGCACCAGGGGTGGGATCTCAGTGTGCACAACAGCAAGTTGTCATTAACCTCCAGCCTTCAACCAAGACTCACAACCATTGCCAGCCCAGGCACATTAATAGGGCCGGATGTTTCTGGGGAATATGGTGGTGGGATGACAGGGTGATGTGGTGGTTTGAGGGCCCAGGTCATTTTGGAGGGGCAATAGTGGCCGCACCTGCTCCTGGAGTGCGGTGGATGTGTGTTGGTTGCACCCCCGTCACTGCACAGCACCAGCTAGGTGAAGCAGGCTGCAATCAAGGCGTCTCCTGCTGCCCTTCCCTGCCTGCCCTCTTTCTTCCTGCTCTTCATATGGCAGAATGTCCACCTCACCTCCTCGCCGTTCCTGCTCCAGCTGGTCTTCCGCTGCTAGGTGATGTTGTGCAGCAAACAATAACAATGCATGAAGCACGCACAGGGTTATACTGGAGGGCCCCCCCACAGCGATCCAAGAAGCGGAACCACATCTTCAGCAGACCAATGCACCGCTCAATGATGTACCAGGTGGCTGCATGGGCCTTGTTGTAACGGGTCTCCACCTCAGTCTTGGGCCTCCGTACAGGCATCATCAGCCGTGACCTTAGCGGGTAACTGTTGTCACCCAGTAGCCATCCCGGGAGCCTGGGTTGCTCTTCAAATAGCCCAGGGATGTCCGACTGCTGGATCACAAAGCTGTCATGGATGCTCCCTGGTCACAGACAATTTGGACGCTCAGGGAGTGGAACCCCTTCCTGTTGAAAAATTGTTGCAGCCTTGCATGTGTGTCCCTTCCATTGCACTCTGCATGTTTGGGATCCCAGCAACGGATGCAAAGCTGAGAGGTTGGGCCTCCTGCTTTGCACAGCCCACATCGAAATTAATGAACAGCCCTGCATGGGCATACAAGGCATCTGTGACCTGCTGCACACATCTGTGCATGGATGCCTGGGAGATCCCAGCTAGGTCTCCACTGGGTACCTGGAATGATCCGGAGGCATCAAACTTGAGGGCAGCCGTCACCTTCATGTCCATAGGGAGCGGGTGGCCGCCCCTCCCCTCAGGTGCCAGGTATGAGAGCACTTCACAAATGTGTCACACTGTTGTCTTGGACAGGCGACGGCACATCTCCTCCGAGAGGGTCCCAAAGAACAAAGAAGAACAAAGAACAAAGAACAACCCACCACGGGAAACAGGCCCTTCGGCCCAACGAGCCCGCGCCGCGTCCCGCAGGAATTGTGGGGCCTGTACCTCCTTGCTCTCAGCACCCTCTGCCTTCTGTGCACCTTCTTGCCCACCCATCTCCTGGCCCTCAGCGGCAGCCCCCTGCCTCCCTTCTTGAGTCTGGTGGTGGCCGCTCCTGCAGTGGACTCTCCACATCCGCCATCTCCCAGAGCCGCCACCTCTTCGTCCTCCTCCGCCCCTGCTACCACCAACGTGGTCAGCTCCAAATCGAACAAACCCGAGTTCCACCTGTACAGTGGGGTTTGGAAAGAGCTTGGAATGATGGATTATTCTCATTGGTTGCATAGACTCAGCACTACCTCAATCCCTCACTTGGGCCAAAACCCCCACTTGTGGGAGTTGGCAACACCACACAATCCATGGTGCCATGCATGGCCCGTTTAGAGTTGTGTGAGATTCCCATCATGACAAATGCTGGAACAGATTATGCAGGTCAAGGGAGAGGGTGAGCAGGACTCCTTGACGGAACCTCACCCAGAGCGCTGTGAGGAAATAGAAACCCCCTGATTGCTGCAACATATCCTGTGCTCCGCCAGCTGCACTTACTTCCTCACACCAGTTCAAGGCTGCCGCGCCAGGTTGAGATGTTTAAATACCTACTTTGATTCGCACAAAGTTACATCATGACAAAGAGGTGGGAGATGCAGACATAGGCAGAGATTGCTGTGTGGATCCTGATAATGGCATGTAAAGATACATAAACTCATGCTAATCAGTGGCCCACCAGTTTTCTGCAGGTTCCTGACAGCGCTATTCTTCTCCAGCTGGGGGATGCATGTGGGTCACTAAAGCTGGCGGGGAACCTGTGAAGTGGCCGATATGTGCATCTCCCAACCCGATCTGCCAGAAAGGTTACGGGTCACGATGGGAGAATCACAATCGAGGTTTCTTTACTCTCCTAATCAAATCCTTTGTAAGAAAGGAATACAAATCATTCGCTTTCCTAAATGCACACCACTAATGTTAAATTGTGGTCTATTATTGCTGGGGCAATCTTTTCAAACTTCTTGAATAAGTCAGTAGCTTGTGCAATTCTCCAGTCCTCTAGCGCTTCCTATGAGCATGGAGAAGACTGGAAGATTATGGGCAGCAACCCTGAAATTTCCATTTGAACTTCCTTCAAATTTTTCGATGCATCATATTTAGTCCTGGTGCCTATTTACCTTAAGTACCAACAGTCAATTCAATGCTTCCTTTTCACCAATTTTGAACCCTTCTAGGGACAGAGGTTCCTAATCTGTCCCCAAGGCCTGGTTAGCATCCACCTCCTTAGGAAAGACGGATGCAAGGTATTTTTTTAATATCTCAGCCATGCATCAGACTCCATGGGTAAATTCCCTTTTTGGTCCCTAATCAACCTTAGTTCTTCTTTTACCACCCTTTCACTATTTATATGCCTATGGAAGACTTTGGGATTCCCCTTTATGTTGGCTGCCTGTCTTCTCTCATGAACCCTCTTCACTTCTCTAATGTATTTTTCAGCTCCCCTCTCAACTTCTGTATTCCAATTGGCCCTCAACAGTTTTCTAACTGTTATCAAGATCTAGAACACTCTACCTGAACAGATGGTGGACAAAGATTCCATGCATAATTTAAAAGGGATTTGGATGGGTACTTGAGAACGAGCAATTTCCAGCATTACAGGCAAAAAGCTGGTATGTAAAACTGAGGATGACTGTTCAGCAGAGGCATGATGCGCCAACTTGGCTCTTTCTCTACAGTACATTTCTATAATTCTTTAATTATTGGAAACAAGGGCCAAGCACTGATCTTTACGCAAGAACATAAGAAATATGTACAGTAGTGGACCATACAGTCCCTCCAGCCTGCTCCGTAGTCGAATATGATCATAGTTCAACTTCACTTTCCCACCTGTTTCCTATATTGCTAGATTTCCTGGGAGACCAAACATCTGTTTATCACAGCCTTAAACATATTCACCAAATGAGCATTTCTCTGGGTTAAAAAATTTGCAAAGATTCACCCTTAAATTAATACTTTTCTCTCCTCATCACAGTCTTAAATGATTAGCCCCTTATCTTGAGACTGTCTTCTAAATTCCCCAGCCAGAGAAGACTATCTCTCAGTGTCCATCCTGTCAAGTCCCTGCAGAATCTTGTATGCTTCAATGAGGCTTAAATTTCAGAGAATATAACTCTCTCATTATGGGACAATCCTCCCATTCTTGGAACTCAGTATATGAACCATTGCAATGCTGCTTCCAATACAAGTATATCCTTCCTTAAACAGTGATGGTCAATCTGATGGCCGGCAGTTCTGGTTCCAGCAGCATCATAAGGAACAGAGGTCACTGGTAGGCCTACAAGCAGTCCCACCAGCCTGAATACCCAAAACCAACAGGCCCAGGTAGGTTTGGGGTTCGTGGTAGGGGAGCCCAGGTGGAGAGGGTGTGCAGAAGTGGGCAGACCTAGGCAGCCAAACATGATAAAGACAACCCCCACCTCTCTAGCCTGAAGCCTAAGCAAGGGATTTGCTGGGATTCCAGCTCATCCCTGAATTTCTCTTACTGTCTTCAAAATTGAATCAGGTGGAAAGCAGCCCTGAAGGGTGTCAATCTGGGTGAAGGTCAGCTCAAGGCTATGTCCACATTCCACCACAACAACCCCCCACCCCTCCAAAAACAATTTCAGTTGGGGACAGTAGATGGAAAATGGGACAGTAATCTAGGATTTTTATGGGGTCCCCCTGCCTGCCCATAAAATTCTGTTCTACCATTTTACCCATGACTGATTTAAAGCTAATAGATCTGTAGTTTCCTGATATCTCTTTTCCTCCTTTCCTGAAAACTGTTACATTTTGTAACTTCCAATCCAATGGGATCAGAATACAAGGAATTTTGGAAAATAGAGCACCTCACAAGTTACAGCTTTTTAAATTACCCATTTATCCCTACTCTCTTTGACTGTTAACCAATCTTTAATCTATGCTAATATACATCCCACCTCCTATGAGTCCTAATTATATGGACTATCCGCTTTTGTGGCATTTTATCAAATGTTTTTACAAAACCTAGTCCTCCCTTATCTTTTAGTTATAACTGCAAAAATATTATAACAGATTTATCAGGCTCAGTTACACTTTCATATGGCTTTGTTAACTCAGAATATTTTAATATGATAATACCTTGTTCCATGCTTCCAGATGGATCTTTCCATTGATCCATAGGCTGGATTTTATGCTTCCTACCGATGGGTTTAAAGGTGGTGGGACTCATTAAAGCAAAAGGGTGACTTGCCCACCACTAACACCCCTGCTCCCACCGCAATTATACCAATGGTGGTGTGATGTTAAGCAGGTCCCTGTCAGTGGGCCAACTGAGATCCACTTAAGGACTCTTCCCATTGCTGCCAGGACTTATGGCAGTAGGAGAGGCATATGCCAACTGGCCAGCCTGGTAGTCCCCTTCCAATGCTGGTGGGGTGGGCTAGATATGTCCCTTTTCAATAGGCTCCCCGGCTCCATCTGAGCCACTCTTGCCCTCACTAAGAATTTACCTTCTTTCCAGGTTGCCCTCTCCCCCCATAGCCTCTCAAACCTGAGTTCCCCTTCTCCCCAACCCTTTACCCAAGCCAATCTGGGCATGTGTCGAGACTCCCACTTATCTGAACCCTGATCCAACACCGCACACCTCTGCCCCAAAGCACTGCCTGCCTCCAATTGGTAAGTAGCTCTCTGAGGTGGGACCTTCTGATCCAGGAGGGTGGAAATCCCATCTCTAGCATATTATTGCAGGATAGCTGGTCTTGATCTGGGGGGTTGGGGACTGGCGCAGGGGATGATTATATGAGTCAGCTCTGAGAGTGAAAACAACTTGATTAAAAAGTCATAGCAATACAGCAATTGATAAGATGGAAAATGTCAATTGTTGTATGGATGCATGTTGACAGAAAACAGACTAAGAGGATGTTAAAAATGAAATTTGAAGAGAAGCATGCAAATTTTTAAAAAAGTACTAGATCAGAAGACTATGGCATGGATCTTCTAAAGGACAACAATCATGTTTGGACTACCTTTTGTTGCCCACCCAATGCTGCTCCACGTCTCTGGCTGGATCTTCTGAGCTCAGCTTCTAAAGAAATACGCAGTGCAACTTCTATCCAATTGCTCTGTTGGAGCACTGCAGTGTTGGGGAGGTTGGGGCGAGAAAGGCTGCACACACTCCCTTTTTATGGTACAAAAATACTGTCAGGTAAGTTTCAATATCCTGTGTAACTGAATGAATGGGTGAATGGACGAATGAGTGATTGCGTATGGTGGGCAGGCAGGTGAGATTCTCACCTAGGGTATGGTGGCAGGAGGCAAGGGTGGCAAGTGGGTTGGGGTGGTTAGTGGGCAAGGAGGTAGTCAGGTTGGGTTAGGAGGGGTTGTCACGTCAAGAGCTAGTTAGGTCAGATCAGGGAGATAATCGGGTGGTTGGGGCTAGACGGGAGGTCAGCGTGAATGATTAGGGGGTCAGTTCTGCATTTACCCTGGAGTTAAGGTAGGATTTTTCTGTCTAAGATTTCCTATATCACTACTTAGTAACTACATCTGAAGCTTTGGAAATTTCCGGCTCTAACTCAAGAGTTAGAGACGTTTGCCGTGGGTCCTACAGAGCAAGGTAATTGCCTGTCGGAAGTTTAAACTTCTTGAGCAATTCCCACAGAGATCAGTATGGTGGGAATGTCGCAGAATTCTGGTGTGCATCTTGGGTCTTAGATCCGAATTCCAACAGTTCAGATACCGCGCATTGGACCTATATCCATGAACTGGGTGAAATCGCAAACTGTATCCAATGAGATCAAAACAAAACACTTCAGGGTACATTGATTATTCCTCCTATCTAATTACTGTTGTTGAAAACAGGTATACTTTAGGTAGTAGGTGGACATATTGTACAATTTTTGGAACGTTACAGGACGGTTCCAAGCTAATATTATGCAACTTGCAAACGGGCTAAAAAAGTTAAATGGAACAAAAATCTTAGCATAAACAACATTCAAAACTTGCCAACATAATCATTATAATTTGCTTGAAATGGTTTAATTACTAATGTGTTAATTACCAGCTTAGACTAAGGGTCTGATTTATTCCACAACATTTAGAAATGGTCGATGCAAAGATCCTGACCCCATTTCTGACAGATCCATTTTTTTTCCGGCAGAGGGAAGGAGGTGGGATGTGATTCTCATAGGAGGAAACTTGAATTCAATAGGTCATTTCAACTCATATTGAGTTCAAACAGACCTTTTAAGCTGGTCCAAGTACTTTACTCGCAATGTGGAAGTGACAAATTTATGGAGTGGACATGAACACTCTTGGAGGACAGGTGAGATCAGTTTAAGAGTCATGATCTGAAGGTTTTTAAAATCCCTGCTCTTTCAGCGTGGAAGAAACCAGGCTTGCGTGCTCCAGTTAAAGCTTATTTATTAGTCACAAGTAAGGCTTACGTGAACACTGCAATCAAGTTACTGTGAAATTCCCCCAGTCGCCACATTCCAGCACCGGTTCGGGTCAATGCACCTAACCAGCACATCTTTCAGTCTGTGGGAGGAAACCAGAGGAAACACACGCAGACACAGAGAGAATGTACAAACTCCACAGACAGTGACCCAAGCCGGGAATCGAACCCGGGTCCCTGGCGCTGTGAAGCAGCAGTGCTAACCACTGTGCCACCATGCTGCGAGAGTTAATAAAACACCGGCCAAGATTTACTCCGAGCCTAATTTCTGTGGTGGGTGGGAAGTCGGAGGGGCTCCTGCTGCAGTACTTTTGAGAAAACCCACAGAGTTGGGTAATGCTGGCTTGATTAATGATGCAGCTGGGGTTTCCCAGAGAATTGCAAGCCCCATCACCATATCTGGGTACCAGATTTAAAATGCGCCTGGACAACTATTCATTCACTGTGTGTTAGAATTTGAAGCTGGGCATGGCAGGCAGGAATCAATAAGCGCTAGGCCCAAGGTTGGACGATACTCGCTGGACACATCGCTAAGCATTGGAGGACAAGAGGGAGGCAGGATGGGAGGAGAGGCCCACTTGTCTCACCAGATCTACATGGGAGGAGGTTCTGAAGATGGCTAGCGCCAATTCAACTCACTGCAATGGGGGAAAAGAATGAATGACCTCCTCCTTGTTGTCAGAGTAAGGAAACCCTCTATTCACTGTTCTCAGCTCAATGAATTGGAAATGAAACATGGGCTTCAATGGCAACGTCTGCAAGATATAACAGGCTACAAGATGATGGCATGTAAAATTGCCAGCTCCAATGAACCTGTCCTTGATGAGCTCAATGCATTCTACACCTGTTTTGAGCAAGAGGTCAACGAGAGCGTGCCCTCCACCCAGGAAGAACCTGCATCTGGGGTCACCACTGCAAATGTCAGAGCAGCTTTCTTGAAGGTCAACCCACGGAATGCGACTGGCCCGGATGGAGTATTCAGACGTGCACTCAGATCCTGTGTGGATCAGCTGGTAGGGTAATCACAGGCATCTTCAACCTCTCTTTACAACAATGTGAGGTCCCTATCTGTTATAAAAAGACGACCATTAGGCCAGTGGCTCTGGTATCCATCATTATGAAGTGCTTCGAAAGGTTAGTCGTAGCATGAATCAATTCCAGTCTCTCGGACTACCTAGATCCACTACAGCAGATGCCATTTCTCTGGCTCGCAACACCGGTGCCCCACAAGGCTGTGTTCTCAGCCCCCTACTATACTCTTTTTCCACCTATGACTGTGCGGCCAAATTCCCCTCCAATTAGATTTTCAACGTTGCTGACGACACCAACATGGTGGGTCAGATCTCAAACAATGACGAGACAGAGTACAGGAATGAGACAGAGAATCTGGTGAACTGGTGCGGCAACAAATATCTCTCCCTCAATGTTAACAAAATGAAGTAGATTGTCATTGACTTCAGGAAGCATAGTGGAGAACATGCCTCTGTCGACATCAATGGGGATGAAATAGAAGGGATCAACAGCTTCAAGTTTTTCGATGTCCAGATCGCCAACAACTTGTCCTGGTGTCCCTGTGCCGACACTATAGTTGAGAAAGTCCACGAACACCTTTACTTTCTCAGAAGACTAAGGAAATTTGGCATGTCAGCTACTCTCACCAACGTTTACAGATACACCATAGAAAGCATTCTTTCTGGTTGCATCACACCTTGGTATGGCTCCTGCTCTGCCCAAGACCGCAAGGAACTACAAAAGGTTGTGAATGTACCCAATCCATTACGCAAACCAGCCTCTCATCCACTGACTCTGTCTACACTTCCCGCAGTATAATTAAGGACCTCATGCACCCCAGACATTCTCTCTTCCACCTTCTTCCCTGGGGAAAAAGATAAAGTCTGATGTCACGTACCAAACGACTCAAGAACAGCTTCTTCCCTGCTGCTGTCAGACTTTTGAATGGACTTGCCTTGCATTAAGTTGATTTTTCTCCACACCCTAGCTATGACTGTAACACTACATTCTGCACTCTCTCATTTCCTTCTCTATAAACAGTATGTTTTGTCTGTATAGAGCGCAAGAAACAATACTTTTCAGTGTTATGTTAATACATGTGACAATAATAAATCAAATCAAATCAAAGGAGTCACCAACTGTATTACCCATACATACTGAACTATAGCCTCCAGGGGTCTGCACTAAAACTTTTCATTTCTTGGGTTCATCTGTGGAACGTTCAACTACACGGCTGGATATAGAATGTCGCATGTGTGTTTGGGTGGCATTTAAAGACGGCGCCGGAATTTTCAACTCTATGAGGTAATGGTGGGCGGATGAACTATGCCGGTCATATCATGTGATTCAGCGAGCAGCTCATCTATGCATAATTAATGAGGCTTCAAGCAGGAGATCAGGCCTGAGAATCAGCCAATGAGCAGGAAACTTGCCATTAATCCTGCCTGCCACCATACTTAGGGCCCTATTTTACCATCGCGTTGCACCTGTTTTTGGGTGCGGAAACTTGGTAAAGTCAGCTGTGAGGTGAGCAGCACAATCCGCACCTATCTCCGCGCCAATTCCTCCTTCATCATGCATTTGCATGCATTTAAATTAACTTAATGGGCCACATGCCCAACTTTACTAGCAATCCTTCCTTCACCACAACGTTCACCCATCCAGAATTGGTGTGAAACAGACAAGCTCCATACAAGTCCGATTCTTGCACTCCAATTAGTGAAGAGGTAAGTGCTGAGCATCTGACAGTTCTCTGCCTGAGGGGCGGGGTGGGGGGGGGAGTCTGCTGCTACATTGCCTAAGATTAGTGGAGGATAAGGGGGGTCCGCAGCCACTCTGCTTGGCATCGGTGGGAGGGTCTGCTGCCAACCTGCCTGTGAACAGTGGAGGTGAAAGGGTCTCTGCCTAAAGGGAGTTCTGCTGCCACATCGCCTGAGATCAGCAGAGGATAACGGGGGTCTGCAGCCACTCTGCTTGAGATCGGTGGGGAGGGGGGAGGGAGGAGGGTTTGCTGCACTCTGCCTGTGATCAGTGGAGGTGAAAGGGGGTCTGCTGCCACTCTGCCCGTGATCAGTAGGGGTAAGGGGGGTCCACCATTCTGCCTGAGATCGTGGGGGAGTGGGGGGAGCGACCTGCTGCCAACCTGCCTGTGAACAGTGGGGGTGAATGGCAGCTCGTTGCCACTCTGCCTGGGATCAGTGGGGAGGCAGAAGGGGTTTGTCTGCTGCCAGTCTGAATGAGTAAAAAGTCTGACAACACCAGGTTTAAATCCAACCGATTTATTTGATAGTAAACTCACAAGCTCCTATTTGATAGCTTCTACTATCAAATAATCGGCTGGACTTAAACCTGGTGTTGTCAGACTCTTTACTGTGTTTACCCCAGTCCAACGCCGGCACCTCCACATCAGTCTGTCTGAGATGAGTGGAGAGGAAGGGGGTCTGCTGCCACTCTGCCTGTGATCAGTGGGGATGAAAGGAGGTCCGCTCTGCCTGAGATCAGTGAGGGAGGGGGTGTTAAGGGGGGAGGGGGTGTGGGGATAAGGGGATCAGTAATGTTGGGGGGATGGGGCAATTTCAGGGGAAGGCATTATCCGACCTGGGAGGGATGTGGCAAGGGAACAGTATTCTATTTATTTTTCTGCGCATACACAGTTGGAGGCAACGATCGAAGCTGCAAGATTTTGGGCGCATTAAGCCCTGCCCAAGAATCGCTGACATTTTTGCAAGCAGAGTGTGTACAGGGGCACCTGAGAATGGGTCTAAAAGTTGGATCTGAAATACTCTGAACTTCAAGTCCGCCCAGCACTTAGAATCAAAATGGTAAAATATGGTCCTTAGTCTCTGGAAGGGAAATTTCTACTGTCTCTCTCTCCAACATCTTAAATTTTTAAGTTGACACAATGGTTCAGTGGTAAATACTGCTGCCTCACAGTGCCAGGGGCCTGGGTTTGATTCCTGGCTCAGGTCACTGTCTGTGTGGAATTTGCATGTTCTCCCTGTGTTTGTGTGAGTTTCCTCTGGTTTCCTCCCACAGTCTGAAAGATGTGTTGGTTAGGTCCATTGACCCGAACAGGTGCCGGAGTGTGGCGACTAAGGGAATTTCACAGTAACTTCATTGCAGTGTCAATGTAAACCTTACTTGTGACTAATAAATTAACTTTTAACTTTTAAATTTAAAATGGAATCAGCAGCTGAATCACCATTTTGAATAGGGAACCCCTTTGGCCATGATCAGGCAGGTGGGAGGGGCCTCCAAGTCTGCCTAGAGCACCGGTTCTCCACTTTTCTGCTGGGAGGCCACACGCAGGCAGCTTATTCAGTCCCAACTTCTTGCGATGGCTTGCTTGCTGAGAGGAAAGTTCCAGTCTCTGACAACAGGCCTTTAACTCTGCCTTAGGGAAGGATAGTGCCAGCAAATTGGCTGGTGGTGCAGATTTTCGCATCTGTCTGGATCTGTGCTCATCGCCATGTAGAACCAAAAATCTTGCCCTATATCATAACATAATTCTATATATCTGAAAGGCATTTTTCCTAGCTTAAAAGAAGAATTTTATATTGAAAGCATAGTTGACGTATTTTTCGTTCCTATCTTTCGCTTCTTTGCTAAGCCCATAAAAACAAATAAACTGATTCCAGACAAACGTTTTTTTAATGAGCAAGGACGAATTTTCTCTAACATTAAAAAACAGTCAGAGGTGTGACTTCTTTAATGTAAAATTTTTGAAGGAGTAACTAATGAGGGCAGTGCAGTTGATATTGTCTACATGAACTTTAGCAAGGCCTTTGAGAAGATACCGCATAGTCGGTTATTATATAAGTTAAATCTTACGGGATTTAGGGTGAGGTAGCTAAATGGATACAAAATTGGCTTGATGACAGAAGCCAGAGAGTGGTTGTAGAATGTTCTTTTTCAAACTGGTGGCCTGTGACCAGCGGTGTGCCTCAGGGATCAGTACTGGGTCCACTGTTATTTGTCATTTATTTTACGCATTTGGATGAGAATATAGGGGGCATGGTTAGTAAGTTTGCAGATGACACCAAGATTGCTGGCATAGTGGACAGTGAAGAAAGTTATCCCCAATTGCAATGGAATCTTGATCAATTGGGCCAGTGGGCTGACGAATGGCAGATGGAGTTTAATTTAGATAAATGCAAGGTGATGAATTTTGGTAGATTGAACTAAGGCAGGATTTACTCAGTTAATGGTAGGGCACTGGGGAGAGTTAAGAACAAAGAGAGCAGGGGTACAGGTTCATAGGTCCTTGAAAGTGGAGTCACAAGTGAACAGAGTGATGAAAAAGGCATTCAGCATGCTTGGTTTCACTGGTCAGAACACTGAATACAGGAGTTGGGACATCTTGTTGAAGTTGTACAAGACATTGGTAAGGCCACACTTGGAATACTGTGTACAATTCTGGTCACCCTATTATAGAAAAAGGTGCAGAAAAGATTTACTAGGATGCTACAGGGACTTGATGGTTTGAGATATAAGGAGAGGCTGGACAGACTGGGACTTTTTTCTCTGGAGCTTAGAAGGCTGAGAGGTGACCTTATAGAGGTCTATAAAATAATGACGGGCATAGATCAACTAGATAGTCAATATCTTTTCCCAAAGATAGGGGAGTCTAAAACTAGACAGCATAGATTTAAGGAGAGAGGGGAGAAGTACAAAAGTGTCCAGAGGGGTGATTTTTTCACATAGAGGGTGGTGAGTGTCTGGAACAAGCTGTCAGAGGTAGTAGTAGAAGCGGGTACAATTTTGTCTTTTAAAAAGCATTTAGACAGTTACATGGGTAAGATGGGTAAAGAGGGATATGGGCCAAATGCAGGCAATTGGGACTAGCTTAGGGGTTTAAAAAAAGGGCGACATGGACAGTTTGGACCAAAGGGCCTGTTTCCATCCTGAAAACCTTTATGACTCTATTGACAAAGGTTTGTTTCTTCATCCTAATTTTAAAAAATCAATTTAATTTCAGAAATGTGTTTTTAAGCTAAGTTTATTTATTAATGTCACAAATAGGCTTACGTTAACACTACAATGAAGTTATTGTGAAAATCCCCAAATCGTCATATTCCAGCGCCTGTTCGGGTACACTGAGGGAGAATTTAGCATGGCCAGTGTACCTACCCAGCACTCGTTTTGGACTGTGGGAGGAAACCAGAGCACCCAGGGGAAAACGTGCAGATTTCACACAGTGACCCAAGCTGGGAATCAAACCCGGGTCCCTGGCGCTGTGAGGCAGCAGTGCTAACCACTGTTTCACTGTGCTCTGTGTTGCCCTAGATTAGATAATATGATCATACTCATTTATAAATAACATAATTGGAATCAGCTAATTGAGGTACCAAATACCAATAAACATTAAACTCCAACACAACTGAATGACAGAGTTATGATGTACTTTGTTTTAAAAATGAAATGTAAATGATTTTTGCACTGTGCTAATGAAAATACATTTCACAGTTAATCAACTTTGATATCTTCTAAAACCTGAAATTATGTGCTGTTAAACTTGTGCCTTAGAACGAGCACACACGGACATACATAGGAGCAGCAGCATAGGAGGCCATTCAGCCCATTTGGCTGTTTTTGAAGAGCAGTCTAGTTAGCCTTAGTTTCATACTCCTTTCCTATATTCCTGTGACCAATCCCTTCAAGTATTTATCCAATTTCCTTTTGAAGTTTGAATCCGCCATCCTATCAGGCATTATGTTACCAATTCCAACCACTCTTTGTGTAAAAACATTTTCTCCTAATGTCCTCTCTATGTTTTACAAAATTATTAAGAATTTTACTTCTATAATTGCCATTGCACTGATAAAAAAATTAGGCAACAAAATTGAGATGTTTTGATGTGAAAGAAATTTGTTTAGGTCATTTGTCAATCAACTGGAGGCAAGTTCACAATTAGCATAAACATGGTAGCCATACATAAGCTATTTAAAACAGAAGAAACCAAAAAAGCAGTTGTAACTCTATTCTGCACAAAAAGTTTAACATTAGTTATAAAATAATTGGGATATCACAATCAAGACTTAGGGATACTTATTAAACCAGCTCACCATAAGACTAATGATAATAAAGAACAAAACAGCCCGGGAAACAGGCCCTTCGGCCCAATGATACTGAACAAATTTGTTCTGAATCAGTCCATACTGTACCTGAGGAATGATAGACATGCAATTGCGCAAGTCATGTAAACCTAGTTCTGAGGTCACAATGCCATCAATCATGACTTTCCCTTCTGGTTCAGCAAGACGAAACAAAGCTGAGATTAGAGTACTCTTTCCAGCACCTGTCCTTCCAACAAGTCCAACCTGGAAAAGTACGCACCTAAATTAATTTATTGTTCATATATTTTGGATTTCATACACAGGGCATACAAGATATAAGCGAGAGAACTGTACATCGTGTTAAGAGTTGCATAACTTAGGAAAACTTTATTCAGCATTTTTGGATTGCTTTGCCACAAAGGAGTCACTGAGACATAAACAACTGATAGAGGTTTATAAAATGTTGAGAGGAATAGATAGGGTGGATTCTCGGAGGCTATTACCCAGGGCTGAAATGGTCGCTATGAGAGGACACAGGTTTAAGGTGCTGGGAAGCAAGAACAGAGGAGATGTTCGGGGTGAGTTTTTCACTCAGAGGGTGGTGAGTGAGTGGAATTGGCTGCTGTCGGTGGTGGTAGAGGCGAACTCGCTGGGGCCTTTTAGAAGACTTCTGGATGAGTACATGGGATCTAATGGGATTGGGAGTTACAGATAGTTCTATGGCTTGGTTGGTATAGATGTGATCGGCGCAACTTGTGGGCCGAAGGGCCTGTTTGTGCTGTAGTGTTCTATGTATCTTTTGAAAAGTTGATGACGACTTGAAGTAGCAAAATATACATGATTATGGAAAAAAGCGTGGCAAGAAAATTTGTTTTGTATTGTTTTAGCAAAGAGCCAACAGTGGGCTGAATGGCTTCTTTCTTTTCAGTGGTTCTATGGTTCTGTTTATCTAGGTACATATTTTGCAGTTCCTTGGATGTGATGAAGTATTGTTTTAGCGTTTTGCTATTCAGATTTGTACAGCTGACTAGTCATTATTACCTTCTGCACAAATCTCCTGATATTGATAGACCCTCCGAGTTTCTATTTTGCTTCAAGGAAAATTTAACTAATTTAATTTTAAGATGTTCACTGCACAAATACATCACCCACATAAGCACTGAAATGTTAAATGAAGATTTTTCTCACGTGATTTCTTTGCAAGTTACAAGCTGGAATGAAAATTTTGCAGCTATTAACTTGTCACCAATAAGTCAGGAAATGATCACAACAATTTTTTTAGAGTTGGATTGTACAATGGGGTACTGCCTGGAAGAAAAATTTGTTCCAAACTAACCAACTTTAACATGTTCCAAGATGTGGGTTGGACTTCTGCCCTGCAGAGGAAGTTCCACCCTTGAGAGCTGGATTGCAAGCAGTTCCACATAGATTGAAGATAGGCATCAGACCCAGGGAAGTCTTGGACTTTTAGGGAATGAAGGGCTCGGGCACCCCAGGGAGGGGAGTTAAGTAGTGTATAGGGAGCAAGATTTGGAGGCCAAGCAGGGAGGCATAAGGGGGAGGAAGAGATCACATCTAGGAAGAGGTGTCCCTAATGTGCATAGGGCAACGTCCTTCCCACCTTTTCACCAAAATTCTTTAAACGAAAGCACTCACACTCTCACCAGCCTGCCATTGCCCAGTGTACTAATGTAATGAAGATAGATTATGGGCAATAATTGACTGCTTAAGATCCTTGATAGTCCTAAAGAAAGACAGGCCATTGAGCACCTTACCCATCTCTGTATTTCATGGGTGGGAAAGGTGGTGGTGGGCTTATCACTCAACATATTTTACTTATTCCTTCCATCGAAAACACAACTGGCAGTAGGGAGTGCAAATCCAGCCATGGAAAATGTTTGGAAAACGTACAGTGGTCTGTTTCTTTAATTATTCTTACTTTGTTCAAATATTTATTTTCAGAATTGTATTGCAGGAATAACATTAACTATGAGGATATCATAAGGATGTGTCTAGGGCGGTGGATAGAGGAGAGCCGGTGGATGTGGTCTTTCTTGATTTTCAGAAGGCGTTTGACAAGGTACCTCACAAGAGGTTATTGCAGAAGGTAAGGGGGCATGGGGTTGGGGGTAGGGTGTTTGCGTGGATAGAGGATTGGCTGTCAAATAGGAGGCAGAGAGTGGGGGTTAATGGGTGCTATTCGGATTGGCGGTTGGTGACTAGTGGAGTGCCCCAGGGGTCGGTGCTGGGGCCTCAGCTATTTACCATTTATGTAGATGATCTGGAGGAGGGAACCGAGTGTATGGTGTCGAAATTTGCTGATGACACCAAGATTGGTGGAACGGCAAATTGTGCGGAAGGTGTGGAGAGTCTGCAGAAGGATCTAGATAGGCTGGGCGAATGGGCCAGGAACTGGCAAATGGAATTTAATGTTGGCAAGTGCGAGGTGGTCCACTTTGTAGGAATAATGGTAGGAAGGACTATTGCTTACGTGGTGAAAAACTGCAGCAGGCGACAGTGCAGAGGGACCTCAGGGTCCTTGTGCATGAGTCGCAAAAACCCAGCCTGCAGGTGGTCAGGAAGGCTAATGGGATGCTGGCCTTCATAGTGAGGGGGATTGAATATAAAAGTAGGGAGGTCTTGCTGCAGCTGTATAGGGCATTGGTGAGGCCGCAGCTGGAGTACTGTGTGCAGTTTTGGTCGCCGCACTTACGCAAGGATATTTTGGCCTTGGAAGGAGTGCAGAGGAGGTTTACTAGGCTGATACCGGAGTTGAGGGGGTTGAGCTATGAGGAGAGGCTGAATAAACTAGGCTTGTACTCGTCAGAGTTTAGAAGAATGAGGGGAGATCTCATTGAGACGTATAAGATGATGAATGGGATGGATAGGATAGAGGTGGAGAGACTCTTCCCGCTCAGAAAGGGCAGTAGGACTAGGGGGCACAGCCTCAAGATAAAGAGGGGGGGGGTTTAGAACAGAGTTGAGGAGGAACTTCTTCACTCAAAGGGTGGTGAATCTCTGGAATTCTCTGCCCGTTGAAGTGGTGGAGGCTGCCTTGCTAAATATTTTTAAGAAGCGGGTTGATGGGTTTTTGATAAGCGAGGGGATTAAGGGTTATGGGGAGAGGGCGGGAATGTGGAACTGAGCCACGACAGATCAGCCATGATCTTATTGAATGGCGGGGCAGGCTCGAAGGGCTAGATGGCCTACTCCTGCTCCTATTTCTTATGTTCTTATGTAATTGGCTCGACTGGCTAAAATCAGATTTATAATAGAAGTCAAAGTGATTAATTGATAACAGTAGCTAGTTTTGCTTACTTTTTCTTTTGATCCAATTGTTAGATTCAAGTCCTTTAGAACAAACTCATAATCAGGACTGTAGCCAAAGTTGACATTTTCAAATATGATAACTCCATGGTCTGGCCAGCCATTGGGTGGGCGCTTGTGTGATTCCCACGGTGCTTCACTTTCAAGTTCAGTGTAGTCCAGTACTCTTTCCACTGAAGTCATCTACAAGAATAAGACAAAATTTAGAAGTGTGATGAGGAATCTGAGGGATAAAATGTGTTGGACCATTTCTTTGGGAAAGAAATAAAAATACTCATAATTCAATACATCCATGGCACGGACTTAAGTGGCAGGAGACAAAAAGGTCTGAAAATTTCTCATGACAAGAAATTATGTAATTATAACACTTCTTGTGATTTGCAGTGAAATGTAAATTTTTCTAGGCTACTTCAAATGGATGAAACAAATAGACTTTAGGTATGAAGGTAATTTTTGCTTTATTTACCTTCTATTATTGTTAAGACTGTGGACTAATGCACTTGTCACAAATCACCAAAGTGACCTCAGCTTTCTGTTAGTGCATGTTATACAAGATGAAGTCTATATTATCAAGAGAACATTACCTCGCTGGATTACGTACATGAAGAGGCAAAGCAATTGATCATGGCACTACTTCATAAGCTATTTTCCAATGTGATCCAATTTTACTCACCACTATCTTCTCAAGGACAATTGAGGATGGGCAACAAAGACTTACCTTGGCAGCAATGATGCTCACATCCAATAAGCAAACACATAGGAAACAATAATGCTTGAAAATTAAATGACTAAAGATGCGTAGGTTAGGTGGATTAGCCATTGTAAATTGTTCCTTAGCGGCCAAAGATTGTTCCTTAGCGGCCTACAGGGTTAGGATAGAGGGGAAGGCCTGGGTGGGATTCTCTTTCGGAGAGTATGTGCAGATTCGAAGGGCCAGATCACCTCTTTCTGCACAGTAGGGATTCTATGACCCAAGACTTCAGCAAAAAGAAAACAGTAATAAATCAATTTAGGAATCTTCGGAATGCTACTATTACAATTTGCATAATACAGATCAACATACAATATGCAGGTTTGAAAATCTGTCTTTTTAAAGTACTCCTAAAGCTCCACCCACAAAACCAGCACTAATTTTGTTTGAATGAATCACCATTGGAAATTTCTACTTATTGCACTCGTTTGCAGGTTTTAACGTGGCTCTAAAAATTAAACTGATTAGCTAACAGGCATGTTTTAAAAGTATTTGAGTGCAATTTTGTAAGAAACTAACTATTATAATCCAATGTAAGTAACAAATGTTTGTAGGTTTTGGAAAAAAAAACTTTTTTTATGATAAACCCACTTTCACCTGTAATAATCAAACCATATTAGCATTCTAAATTTTTGATTTGAGTTGATTTATTATTGTCATGTGTATTCATATACAGTGAAAAGTAGTGTTTCCTGCATGCTATACAAACAAAGCGTATCATTCATAGAGAAGGAAGGGTGCTAGGTGCAAAATGTAGTGTTACAGTCATAGCTGGGGTATCAAGATCAGTTTAATGCGATAGTGTGTCCCAACACCGGATTTCCGGCAGCATCTGCTCCCTGCCAATAATCAGCAGGGTGAATATTTAAATCATCATTTTAAATAATTTAAGTGCTATTAGCGGGCCAGGGACTGAAGTCTACATGCCCGGGACTGAAGTCTACGTGCCCACTAGCATCTACCCCCTCCCCGCCAGGAGTGTTTCACTCGAGCAGAGTTTAGAATAGCTCCCCACTTTCATGGAATTAGCGGCCCAACCCCGCTGGAGTGAAGGATGGGGGCAATTGGGGGCCCCTAGGAATTTGGGTAGTGGGAGGGTTGTGTCCCCTGGACATTGGCATCTGGGCAGTGCTGATGGGAACAGGCTTTGGGGGGCTGGCCAGCAATCAGGAGGCCAGCAGTGCCAACAGCAAGCACCAAGCTCAGCACTGACAGATTGGCGCATGTGCAGTGGCCTGCTTTCTGTGCTGATTTGAGCCCTGCCCCCTGAAATTTAATGATATTCACACTGGTGACCTCTGAGCACCCACTGAAAAAAACCAGCATGAATTACTCCAGTTTTCACATGAATTCGACACTTAGAATTTTTTTGGGAGAATTCCGACCAGTATGTCTGGGGCACATGGAGTCCTTGATTATGCTGGCCCTTCAGCCCAACTCGTCCATGCTGCCCTTTTTTTCTGAAGTTGGGTACAATTTTCTCTCAGACTGCTGATTGCACCCAGAACAGAAACTCTATTGCCACACACAACGCATTAAGTTTATAGTGGCTTACTAAATGAAACATTTTATAAACACTCTTACCAAATTTTCCACTTCAGCACTTTGTCGTACTCCCCACTGGAACATGCCCATCAGTGTGATAGCATATGAAAGGGCCAATCCAACTTGTCCTGCATCTAGCTCTGTAAGGGTGGTTAAGAAGTGATGTAAGCAAGTGTTAACAAAATACCATGAAAATAACCTGAAAATAGAGAAAATGAACAATAATAACGTATACCTGTTCTCAGGAATTTTTGCAGGATTTTGACTAATTCTAAATTTCCTATAACTTGTTGGCAGTTCGTTACAAATTCATAGATGACGATGACTACAAATGAGTGATCATAAACGTACATGTGAGTGTATATTTTCAAAAGTATAGATGGAGATTGTAAACCCATGAATGCTTGCTTGTCATACGTTAAAGTGTCAGTTCGCAATGAGAAGGAAATACACATGTAATACAGAGCTTAGTGTATTGACAGACTGTGAGTGAGAATTTAACTCAATGAAAGCCCATTCACTTGCACAGATTTAAAATCATATCCACTGTGTGAGACAGCAGGGTGCAGAACCTTCCAATTATTTCTATTAATTATTTAATAGAAAATTAAAGGCTGGCTTTTCACTACCAAAGCAAATGGCTCAAGTTAGAAGTCTAATTCATTCTCTAGCTCTTTGTCCCAGCTTTCTTAGAAGCTGTTTGGCCAACTGGCCCTCAGCTCTTTTCAACTCTCCACTCACCCCCCACGCGTGGAAAAATAAACTAACAATCTAAATACAACTCTTGCTGATACATGCTTGATTTTGATATTGAAAGAAAACTCCCATTCATGAAACTCGCCCAATGCAGTTAAGTCTCCATTTATTATGAAACAAGAAAGCACAGAAACCACCACCCCCCCCCCCCCCCGATCAGTCTGGCCCCGACCCTCAGAATGCCCCACCCCCGACACTGCCAAGTGGGAAGTGCTAGGGTGCCAGTGTCAAGCTGGCGCTGCCCAAGGGGCACCTCCTGCCCCAAACCTCCTGGGGGGCCTCAATGGCGTCTGCCCTCACCAGCGAGGCTATCATGCCTGGACCCCACTGATGGGGAGCAGCTTTGATTCCCGCTGGTGAGAATCTCTCCTGATGGGGTGGGAAACATTAGCGAGCCCTGATGATATCTTCCTGGGCTCGCTAATGACACGGAAATGTCAACTTCCATGTTGTCATCAGCCTCGTGCTGTTTTCCAGTGCGAGACTGATTACGCCACAAAAAACGGCCTGAGAAAGTCATGAGTGGCTGGATGCCAGTTGCGAATCCCACAACAGTCTCCCATTGACATTTCCCAGCCCACTGCGCTACTTGAGCAGCACAGTGAGCCAGAAAAAAAATACTAGATACCTCTATTGTTGAGCAGATCTTCGATGAATAAAGCACAGATGAAGCTAGACACGGAGAATGACAAAGTGATTGTCTTCGGGAAGACTGTGGATCTTACTTGGTCATTACTGTTTGCCATTAAGGGAGTCCCTGGATATTTATCTTCAAAGAGTTCAGTATCTAAGGATAAAAGTTTGGTGGATAAAATGGTAATTTTTTTCATTCGTAGGACATGGGCATCAGAGGTTGGACAGCATTTATTGCCCATCCTTAGTTACCCGAGGACAGCTGAGAGTCAACCACATTGCTGCGGCTCTGAAGTCACATGTTGGCCAGATCAGGATGGCAGATTTTCTTCCCTAAAGGACGTTGATTAACCAGATGGGTTTTTCCAACAATCAACATTGGTTTCATGGTCATCAGTAGATTCCGAATTCCAGGTTTTTTTTATTGAATTCAAGGTCCACGCCCTCCTGTGGCCAGATTTGAACCCAGGTCCCCAAAATATTAGCCAAATTTCTGGATTAATAATCTAATGATAATACCATTAGGCCGTCACCTTATGCAAACTGCAATTTGCAACAGAAAATTTGTACATCAGGTGTTAAAAAAAACTGATCCTAAGAATATAAAATTGTTTATATTCATTGATGTCTTCATGTATATCTTGTTGATGGGTTTTTAGTTGCAGTGGGTTTCGTAATGTACCTTGTCCTTTGGTTTGGGAAGCCAAGAAAACAGGGTGAGTTAGAAAAAGCACCCTGGCTGCAGGGACTCTCACATTAGTAGAGGCAGTTGACATTTTTAGTTTTTAAATCTAAAATGTTATGAGAATACTAAATGGGAGAAATGATGAAGGAAATGTCACAGAAGAATGTTACATTGACAATTGATCCGTTTGGGAGAACACACACTTCAGAAAGAAGGAATGGAATTGCAAGTCTGAAACAAACAGTGAAGAGAAAGGAAATCTCTCATCTTCAGTGGGTTGTGACAAGTCATCAATTACCAGACTTGCACCGAACGGAACGCATATAGTGAAAAATTGTTGGGGATATTAGAAAAAGGACAGCACAGGATCTGACTTTATTTTTGAAATTGAGTGATATATTTTTGTATTTTCAGTTTTTATTTTCCTGAAACTTTTTGCTTAAAGAAAAAGGGAGGAATTAATCTGTTAATGTTGTGTTGCAACGAAATGCATGCTTTAAATTGGTAATGAAATGCATTTGTCCGCATTTGGGGAAAGGTCAGGAAATCATTGTAAGAATATAAATCAGTTCACTCTTGAATGTCTGTGAGGAGGAACTGGGAGAGTCTGTGACTTTGCTGTCACCCAATCTGTGTTTAGTCTCTGTATACAGTGAACTTCCAATTAGGAACATTAGGGTCCTTAGGGCTCAACGTTGAGCTCAACAACCTTAAAATGTGATCTTTCTCCTCCACCTAAACCTTTTTTCACATCCCAAACACTTATTGTCTTATGCAAAAACCTTCCCTCCCCACCAGGTTTTGCTCTACCTTTGTTGCAATCGATTCTACCTTCCACTAATCACTGACCTTCTGCTCAGCTACAGCTGGTCCACCCACTTTTTATATAGATCATCAAATATATCTCCCTCACTTCAGTTCTGAAGAAGAGTTGTACAGGCTTGAAATATTAACTTTGTTATCTCTCCCTATAGATGTTGCCAGACCTGCTGAGTTTTTCCCCCCTTCTCTGTTTTTGTTTCAGATCCAGCATCTCTCATATTTTGCTTTTATTAAGATCCTGAGAGGACTTGATATGGCAGATACTTGTGGGGTAATCTAGAATCAAGGGACACAGTTAGGGTTCTCCCATTGAGATGAGGTTTTTTTTTCTTTTAAGAGGATCTGGTTTGTGGAATTTTCTTCCCCAGAGAAGGCTGGGTAATTGAATTTATTCAAGGCAATGTTAGACATTTTTAATTGATATGGGAATCAAGATTTACAGGAGGCTGGCAGGAAAGTGGAGTAAAGGCCACAATCAGATCAGTCATCACCGTGTGGAAAGGAAGAGCAGGTTTGAGGGATCGTGACCTACTTCTAATTCTTGAGTTCTTGTAAACCCTTTTGTCCTGAACTGGTGTTAGCTGGACCTGGTTACAATATCCTCACTTGAGTCAGAAAGTTATTGGTTTAAATCCCACTCCAGGAATTTGGTTCAAAAGCTGTCATAAGCTTCCATTGTCATAAGATTCAAATCCAAGGCAGATATTGACCTAAATGAACATGATGGCTTTCCAAACGTAATTCAAAAATTTTAATATCCTTTGCATGTTCTATTTAATTTCCCATTAGAAACTCTTAAATAAACTGAGCACTTGATAATAAACTATGAGGAACGCATGATTTTCAGTTAGTTAGAATGTCACAAATGAATGGGTTGCAGTCATGGTCATTGCACTAAAAATCACATCTTTCATGCTACAAGCTTCTATCGTAGAAACACTCTGAGTCTAGTTAATTCTCAATTGTGAAGGTAGAAAGCCCTGCTTTGTTAGTTTGGTCTATTCAAGATGCAAGCCACCGAATGAAGGCTCACCAAGTGCAGTGCCATGTTTGAATCCCATCCACCTGTACAAGCTCTGAATACTCCTTCACTACCATATTCCCCACCCTCACTTTTCTTACTCACATTTCCATTTCCTTGGAATTTTTTTTTAAGAAGTCTGCTTATTTGGGCACATGCTTGCTTTGTATGCACGCAACACTAACAGGCAAAACTACATTAAATCAAAACGCACTATTGAACTGAGTATAGTCTGAAGAGAGTTCCAGCAATTTGCCCAATTGGATGTGATTATCGAGTCTAATTTCAATAAAGTTTTAGTACCGAGTGAGTAGTAAGTCAAAATAAAATCCACTTCTATCCTTCCGTCCTTCTCCTCCCATCATAACTTGTATTAATTTTTGTTTGTGCAAGGAAGGATGCACGGATATCTTGCTATGCACCCTGAACAAAACTTAACATTTTTAAAGTACTAAGTGAAAATTGCACAGTAATTTGGCGTCACCAGTCTATTACATATAGAATTATCTTTTCTTTATCCTTTTCAGCCTTTGCGTTCTGCCCCTTTCCTTTGTTTTTAGAACAAAATTGCTCTATGTAAATTAACACAACATAATGCCTGGTCCTATCTGTCAGTACCACAGCATGAAATCAACATCTTGTTCAAAGCTTGTGGGTTAATGGCACGGAAGTTTCCAGTTAGTGTTCATAACAACCAGAAGAATATCTGAGCACTCCACGTATTTCTATGTTGAATGTAAACTTACCTGCTAGCCTTCCTTAAGTAATGCAAAACAAATGGAGGATAAAAAAAGAAAAAATTTTAACAATGTAAAGCTAATTTAATAGTCAGTTTTCCTTTTGAAAAATTTCAACTAAGTAGCAAAACTGTGCACTTGTAATTATATCCATAAATTACAATACATTGTAAAGTAAGAGTTGAAATTCATACTTACGGTTTGCAATTAAAATAGATCCAAAAGCAAGAGCAGTAACAAAAATTGCACAAAGCGCATCTAAACGAACAGCAAGCCACCGTGAAGTGGATAGAAAAAGAAACCATGTCTCTACAGAAAAGAGAGAAAATAAAGCTAAGTAAATCACACTGAAACACACTTTGTTATTTTGTCAAAACAATTCAGAACATAACTTTACATTAAAAAAATAAATTTGTCCTGGGGTTTATTTAAGATAATTGAAATTGAAGTTGTAAACATTTTCAATGTTATTAAAATGTTTTGACTCTGTAAGATTAATCCAATGCTTTTGCCGCCTTTCTGCTTGATATTATCAGTTACCTGCTTAGGAGTAGCCCACACAGTCAACTTTAGACTTCGAAACTTGTCAGCACCATATATGTTGTCTAATAGAAATAGATATAGCATATGTATCCTCAAATGACATGTACCGCAGGAGTGTAAATACGTGACAGCTGAGCATAGCTCAAGACTTTGGGCCTGATTTACCATCAAGCTGCACCCATTTTTGGGTGCGAAAACTTGGTAAAGTCAGGTGTGAAGCAAGTACCGCCATCTGCGACTGCCTCCCCTTTACCAATGACTGAAAATGGCCGCCGTCTGGACCATGCCCGAAATGGGTGTGACATCAATTTAAATGATTTAAATGTGTTAGATGGTTCTCTGGTGGAGGGAGGGAGGTGGGTTAGATGGTTCTTTGGTGGGGGGAGAGAGGCAGATCAGATAGTTGTCTGGAGGGCGGCGGGGGGGCGGAAACTGTTGCCACTCTATGTGCGATCCGGCGGGGGGGGGGTGGAAGTTGGGTGGAGAAAGGGGGAGGGACTGTGATTGGTCTGGGTGCAGGGGGGATAAGGGGGGTCAGTTTTGTTGTGGGGATGGGAGCAGGAGCCATACCAAGCTGTGATACAACCTGAAAGAATGCTTTCTATGGTGCATCTGTAAAAGTTAGTGAGAATTATAGTTGACATGCCAAATTTCCTTAGTCTCCTGAGAAAGAAAAGGTGCTAGTGGGCGTTCTTAACTATACTGTCGGCATGAGGGGACCAGGACAAGTTGTTGGTGATCTGGACACCTAAAAACATAAAGCCCTTGACCATTTCTACTTTGTCCCCGTTGATGAAGACAGGGGCATATTCTCTATTATGCTTCCAAAGGACAAGGAGCAGTACAGCACAGGAACAGGCCCTTCGGCCCTCCAAGCCTGTGCCGCTCATGAGCCCAACTAGACCATTTGTTTGTATTCCTCTATTCCCAGTCTGTTCATGTGGCTATCTAGATCAGTCTTAAACGATCCCAGCGTGTCTGCCTCAGCCACCTTGCTTGCCAGCACATTCCAGGCCCCCACCACCCTCTGTGTAGAATACATCCCCCTGACATCTGTGTTGAACTTAGCCCCCTTCACCTTGAACTTGTGACCCCTTGTGTTCGTCACCTCCGACCTTGGAAAAAGCTTCCCACTGTTCGTCCTATCTATGCCCTATGCAATTTTATACACCTCGATTAGGTCACTCCTCATCCTCCGTCTTTCCAGGGAGAACAACCCCAGTTTGTCCAATCTCTCCTCATAGCTAAGACCCTCCATACCAGGCAACATCCTGGTAAACCTTTTCTGTACTCTCTCCAAAGCCTCCACATCCTTCTGGTAGTGTGGCAACCAGAACTGGATGCAGTATTCCAAATGTGGCCTAACCAACGTTCTATATAGCTGCAATATCATATGCCAACTTTTATGCACTATGTCCCATCCGATAAAGGCAAGCATGCCATATGCCTTCTTCACCACCCTCTCCACCTGTGCTGACGCCTTTAGAGATCTGTGAACTTGCACATCTAGGTCCCTGTGTGTCTATACTCCTGATGGTTCTGCCATTTATTGTATAGCTCCCCCCTGCATTAGATCTACCAAAATGCATCATTTTGCATTTATCTGGATTAAATTCCACCTGCCATTTCTCCGCCCAATTTTCCAGCCTATCTATATCCTGCTGTATTCTCTGACAATGTTCATCACTATCTGCAAGTCCAGCAGTCTTTGTGTTGCCTGCAAACTTACTGATCACACCAGCTACATCTTCTTCCAAATCATTTATATATATCACAAACAGCAGAGGTCCCAGTTTAGAGCCTTGCGGAACACCACTAGTCACAGACCTCCAAACGGAAAAAGACCACTCCACTGCTACCCTCTGTCTTCTATGGCCAAGCCAGTTCTCCACCCATTTGGCTAGCTCATCTTTTATCCTGTGAGATTTAACCTTTTGCACCAGCCTGCCATGAGGGACCTTGTCAAATGCTTTACTAAAATCCATATGGACGACATCCACGGCCCTTCCCTCGTCAATCGTTTTTGTCACCTCCTCAAAA
Organism: Carcharhinus amblyrhynchos; assembly: GCF_965287045.1. NCBI lineage: Eukaryota > Metazoa > Chordata > Chondrichthyes > Carcharhiniformes > Carcharhinidae > Carcharhinus > Carcharhinus amblyrhynchos. Next base: position 27,549,097 of record NC_137333.1, read on the forward strand.
AACTCAACCAAGTTTGTGAGGCATGACCTCCCTTGTACAAAGCCATGCTGTCTATCGCTAATTAGATTATTCCGTTCTAAATGCGCAAATATCCTATCTCTAAGAATCTTCTCCAATAATTTCCCTACTACGGACGTCAAGCTCACTGGCCTATAATTACCTGGGTTATCTTTGCTACCCTTCTTAAATAACAGGACCACATTTGTTATCCTCCAATCCTCTGGGACCTCACCTGTGTCCAATGAAGAGACAAAGATTTCTGTTAGAGGCCCAGCAATTTCATCCCTTGTCTCCCTGAACAGTCTAGGGTAGATGCCATCAAGCCCTGGGGATTCGTCTGTCTTAATATTTGCTAAAAAACCGAACACTTCCTCCCTTGTAATTGAGATTTTTTTCTAATGGGTCAACACATCTCTCCGAGACACTACCTGTCAATATGTCCCTTTCCTTTGTGAATACTGATGCAAAGTATTCATTTAGGATCTCATCTACTTCTTTGGGTTCTAAGCATAATTCCCCTCCTTTGTCCCTGAGAGGTCTGTTCCTTTTCCTGACAACCCTCTTGTTCCTAACATATGTAAAAAATGCCTTAGGAGGGGTTAGTGGGTATAATATGCAGGGATATGGGGGCAGGGCCTGGGTGGGATTGTGTTTGGTGCAGACTCGATGGGCTGAAGGGCCTCTTTCTGCACTGTAGGGTTCTATGAGTTGATCCTGTCTGCCAAGGACATTTTGTGATCCCTTTTTGCCCTTCTAATTCCCCGTTTGAGCTCTTTTCTGCTTTCCCTGTACTCCTCCAGTGCTCCATCTGTTTTAGCTGCCTGGACCTTATGTATGCCTCTTTTTTCTTTTTGATTAGACCCACAATTTCCTTGGTTATCCATGGCTCTCGAATCTTACCTTTCCTATCCTTCCTTTTTATAGGTACATGCCAGTCCTGCAGCCTGATCAACTGCTTCTTAAAAGACTCCCACATGCCAGATGTGGATGTACCCTCGAACAGCCTCTCCCAATCAACAGCCACCAAATCCTGCCTAATCCAGCTGTAGTTAGCCTTCCCCCAGTTCAGCACCTTACCTATAGGACAACACTCATCTTTTTCCATTACTATCCTAAAGTTTACAGAATTGTGATCACTATTTGCCACATGTTCCCCTACTGAAACTTGACTGGGCTCATTCCCCAGTTCTAGGTCCAGTATAGCCCCCTCTCTAGTTGGACTATCCACATATTGTTCCAAAGAACCTTCCTGTACGCATTTTATAAATTCCTCCCCGTCCAGTCCCCCAGCTCTAAGCGATTTCCAGTCTATACAAGGGAAATTAAAGTCTCCCACTACAACTACCCTATTTTTTTTTGCACCCATCCAGAATCTCCTTACATATCCGTTCCTCAACTTCCCATGGGCTGTTGGGAGGCCTGTAGTATACCCCCAGCATAGTGACTGCGCCCTTCCTGTTTCTGAGTTTCACCCACAGTGACTTGTTACACGGCCCTTCTAAATTGTCCATCCTCTGCACCACTGTAATATGCTCCCTAACCAGTATTGCTGCTCCCCCACCTCTTCTAGCCCCTCTCTATCGTGCCTAAAACACTTATACCCCGAAATATTCAGCTGCCAGTCCTGTCCTTTTAACCAAGTCTCTGTCACTGCAACCACATCCATGTTCCGCACAAGCATTAAGGCCCAAAGTTTGTCTGTCTTGCCCGTTATGCTCCTTGTATTGAAGCACTCCAGACCTCCAGGCCCACTGAGGTCATCAGAATGCTCTTCCTCTTAGATAGCCTTGTCCTGGCCCCAAGCTCGTCCCCAGCCTCTATGCTTATTGGCCTACTGTTCTGATACCCCCCCGCCCCATCACATTAGTTTAAACGCACCCAAACCACACTAGCAAAACTCCCAGCCAGTATAATTATGCCCTTCCAGTTAAGGTGTATCCCGTCCTTCTTGAACAGGTGCCATCCTCTCTTGAAGACTTCCCAGTGATCCACGATTCCTGAAGTCAATGACAATCTACTTTGTTTTGTTAACATTGAGGGAGAGATTATTGTCGCTGCACCAGTTCACCAGATTGTCCATCTTATTCCTGTACTCTGTTTTGTCATTGTTTGAGATCCAACCCATTATGATGGTGTTGCCAGCAAACTTGAAAATTGAGTTGGAGGGGAATTTGGCCACACAATCATAGGTGCATAAGGAGTTTGGTAAGGGGGCTGAGAACACAGCCTTGTGAGGCATGGTGTTGAGGATGATGGTGGTGGAGGAAGTGTTGTTGCCTATCTTTACTGATTGTGGTCTGTGGGTTAGCAAGTTCAGGATCCAGTTGCAGAGGGAGGAGCCAAGGCCCAGGCCATGGAGTTTGAAGGTAAGTTTCGTAGGAATAATGGTGTTGAAGGCTGAGCTGTTGTCGATAAATAGGAGTCTGACATAGGTGTCTTTGTTATCTAGGTGTTCCAGGGTTGATGCAGGGCCAGGGAGATGGCATCTCCTGTTGCAGTGATAGGCGAATTGCGGCGAATCCAGGCAATCCGGGAGGCTGGAATTGATTCATGCCATGGCTAACCTTTTGAAGCACTTCATAATGATGGATGTCAGAGCCACCGGACGATAGTCATTAAGGCGCGGTGCTTGGCTTTACTTTGGTACTTGGACGATGGTCGTCTTCTTGAAGCAGATAGGGACCTCAGATTGTTGTAGAGAGAGATTAAAGACATCTGCAAATACCACTCCAGCTGATTTGCGCAGGATTTGAGTGCTCATTCGGGTACCTCATCCGGGCCAATTGCTTTCCGTGGGTTGACTGTCAAGAAAGCCACTCTGACATCTGCAATGGTGACCTCAGATACAGGTTCATGTAGCAGCATTCGGATGTAAGAATCGCAGCACCGATTTGTTAAGGAGAAGTCGTGTTTGACGAATTTATTGGATTTCTATGAGGATGTGACTAGTGCGGTAGACAGAGGGGAACCAGTGGATGTGGTGCTTTTAGGTTTCCAAAAGGCATTTGATAAGGTGCCTCACAAAAGGTTGCTGCAGGTTAGGGTGCACGGAGTTGGGGGTAAGGTATTAGCGTGGATAGAGGATTGGCTGTCCTCTAGAGGAGGATTGGAGGAATCTCTAGAGGAAATTGGAGGAATAGAGGATTGGAAGCAAAGAGTTGGTATCAATGGTGCTATTCTGGTTGGCGGTCGGTGACTAGTGGAGTGCCGCAGGGATCGGTGCTGGGGCCTCAACTGTTTACCACTTATATAGATGATCTGGAGGAGGGGGCTGAGAGTAGGGTGACGAAATTTGCTGATGACATGAAGATGATTGAAAAGCAAATTGCGTGGAGGGTGTGGAAAGTCTGCAGAGAGATCTGGATAGGCTGAGCGAGTGGGCGAGACCCAGGCAGATGGAGTATAATGTTAGCGAGGGTGAGGTTATCCACTTTGGCAGAAATAATAGCAGGATGGAATATTATTTAAAAGGTGAAAAGCTGCAGCATGCTATGGTGCAGAGGGACCTGGGGGTCCTTGTGCACGAGCCGCAAAAACCCAGTCTGCAGGTGCAGCAGGTGATCAGGAAGGTGAATGGAATGTTGGCCTTTATAGTGAGGGGGATAGAATATAAAAGGTTTTGCTGCAACTGTACAGGGTACTGGTGAGGCCGCAGCTGGACTACTGTGTGCAGTTTTGGTCGCCGCACTTGCGGAAGGATATATTGGCCTTGGAGGGAGTGCAGAGAAGGTTCACCAGGCTGATACTGGAGATGAGGGGGTTGGCCTATGGAGAGAGACTAAATAGACTGTGTCTGTACTCGTTGGAGTTTAGAAGGATGAGGGGGGATCTTATAGAGACGTATAAGATAATGAAGGGGATGGATAGGGTAGAGGTAGAGAGATTCTTCCCGCTTAGAAAGGATAGCAGGACTAGAGGACACAGCCTCAAAATAAGGTGGGGGCAGTTTAGATCAAAGTTGAGGAGGAACTTCTTCACTCAAAGAGTGGTGAATCTCTGGAATTTTCTGCCCGTTGAAGTGGTGGAGGTTACCTCGCTAAATATATTTAAGTCACGGGTAGATAGGTTTCTGATAAACAGGGGAATTAAGGGTTATGGGGAGAAAGCGGGAAAGTGGAACTGGTCCACTTCAGATCAGCCATGATCTTATTGAATGGCGGGGAAGGCTCGAAGGGCTGGATGGCCTACTCCCGCGCCTATTTCTTATGTTCTTAATCAGTAATCTGTAAACTGTCTGTGCTGTTATATGCTCTGTCTGAGGCCAGAACTCTCCTTTCACCTGATGACGGGCAAACCCCGAAAGCTTGTGAGTTTACTATCAAATAAATTGGTTGGACTTAAACCTGGTGTTGTCAGACTTCTTACTGAGTTTGCTGCGTCGTGATCATTGTTTTCCTGAAAGCTAGGTAGTTTGTTGCGAACAACGGTCTGTTTGAGGTTGTGCGGTTGTTTGAAGGCAAGAAGTGGGGATATGGTGATGGCCTTGGCGAGATGATCGCCTTCACCAATGACATGTTGAAGGCTCTGGAGAAGATGTCACAGCTTCTTCGAACATCTCCGAACGAAGACAAACATCTCACCAAGGCCATCCCCACACCTTGACTTCTTGCTTTCAAACAACCACACAACCTCACATAGATCATTGTCCGCAGCAAACTACCCAGCCTTCAGAAGAAGAATGACCACGACATCACACAATCCTGCCACAGCAACCTCTGCAAGATGTGCCGGATCATCAACACGGATGCCATCATCTCACATGAGAACACCATCCATCAGGTACATGGTACATACTCTTGCAACTCAGCCAACGTTGTCTACCTGATACGCTGCATGAAAGGATGTCCTGAGGCATGGTATATTGCGGAGACCATGCAGATGCTACGACAACGGATGGATGAACAATCACCAGGCAAAAATGTTCTTTTCCTATTGGGGAATACTTCAGCGTTCATGGGCATTAGGCCTCTGACCTTTGGGTAAGCGTTCTCCAAGGCGGCCTTCACAATACACAACAGCACAGAGTCACTGAGCAGAGACTGATAGCCAAGTTCCGCACACTTGAGGATGGCCTCAAGCTGGATCTTGGGCTCACGTCACACTATCTGTAACTCCCACGACTTGCCTGGGTTCGCAAAATCTCACTAACTGTCCTGGCTGGAGACAATACACACCCCTTTAACCTCTGCTTGACCCTCTTTCCACTCACATTGTCTGTATCTTTAAGACTTGATTACCTGTAAAGACTCACATTCCAACCATTATTTTGTAAACTGAGTTTGTGTTTTTATATACCCTGTTTGTGAACAGAAATCCCACTTACCTGATAAAGGAGCAGCGCTCCAAAAGCTAATGGCTTTTGCTACTAAATAAACCTGTTGGACTTTAACCTGGTGTTGTGAGACTTCTTACTGTGTTTACCCCAGTCCAACGCTAGCATCTCCACACAATGTATAATAATACAGGATTAATCGATGATTTTGTAATAATTGTTCTCTAGCCAAGGGTGGTCATAACATGATGAAATTCACATTCAGACTGAAGGTCAGAAATTTGGGTCTGAAACTAGAAGATTAAATAAATAAAGGCACTTACAAGGTTATGAGGACAGATAGGACAAGTAGAGAAACAGTAGTAGACATTTAAGGAGTTCTCATTCTGTTCATAGAAACACAGAATCCCTATAGTAAAGAAGACCATTCGGCCCATCGGGACACGGACAGAGCCCACCGATCACAATCCGACCCAGGCCCTATTCCCGTAACCCCCCGTATTTACCCTGCTAATGCTTCTGACACTAGGGTCAATTTAGCATGGCCAATCAATCTAACCCGCACATCTTTGGGCTGTGGGTGGAAACCATAGCACTCGGAGGAAACCCATGCAGACACAAGGAGAATGTGCAGACTCTGCACAGACCCAACACTGGAGTTGAAAAGGGGTCTCTGGCACCGTGACACAGCAGTGCTCATCACTGTGCCACCATGCTGCCCACTGTGATGAAGGAGGATTCCAGCAGAAGGACGCACCAGCTATGGATAACTAAGGTTATAAAGAATGGTATCCAATTAAAAGAAAGGGCTTATAATGCTGTGAAAATTAGCAGTAGGCCAGAACATTGGCAAGATTCTAGAAACTTAGACAGGAATTAGAATATGAGAGTAATTAGAAAGAAATATGAAAAGGGACACTAAATCTTCTATTTGTATAGAAAAAGAAGAGTAGCTCAAGCAAGCATTGATCTTTTGGAAGATGAAACTGGTAACTAATAATCAAATGTGCGAGAATTTGAACAAGTATAATGTATCTATCTTCATGATAGAAAACACAAGAAACATCCCAATAGTGAAATGTCAAGAGGCAAAAGGAAGAACAAACCTTAAACAAAGAACAAAGAAAATTACAGCCTTTCAGCCCTCCAAGCCTGCACTGACCATGCTGCCTATGTGAACTAAAAACCCCTACCTTTCTGGGGACCATATCCCTCTATTCCCATCCTATTCATGTATTTGTTAAGACGCCCCTTAAAAGTCACTATTGTATCTGCTTCTATTACCTTCCCCACAGCAAGTTCCAGGCACCCACCACCCTTTGTGTAAAAAAACTTGCCTCGTAATTCTCCTTTAAACTTTGTCCCTTGCACCTTAAACCTATGCTCCCTCGTAATTAACTCTTCCACCCTGCAACAAAACTTCTGACTATCCACTTTGTCCATGCCCTTCATTGCTATCAGGTCATCCTCCAACTTCCAGCGTTCCAGTGAGAACTAACCAAGTTTCTCCAATCTCTTCTCATAACTAATGCCTTCCATACCAGGCAATTTCTTGGTTTTTTTCTCCAAAGCCTCAACATTCTTCTGGTAGACCAAAATTGAATACTATATTCCAAATGCGGCCTAACTAAGGTTCTATAAAGATGCAACATGAATTGCCAATTTTTAAACTCAATGCCCTGGCCGATGAAGGCAAGCATGCCGTATGCCTTCTTGACTGCCTTCTCCATCTGCGTTACCACTTCAGTGATCTAAGTACCTGTACACTCAGATCCATCAGCCTATCAATACTCTGCCACTTACTGTATATTTCCCATCTGTATTAGACCTTCCAAAATGCATTACTTCACATGTGTCCGGATTAAACTCCATCTGCCATCTCTCTAGCTGTATCCTCTGATGGTCCTCATCGCTATCCACAATTTCACCAACCTTTGTGTTGTCTGCAAACTTACTAATCAAACCAGTTACATTTTCTTCCAAATCATTTATATATACTACAACAGCAAAGGTCCCAACACTGATCCTTCAGGAATGCCACTAATCACAGCCCCCCAATTCAGAAACATACCCTTTCACTGCTGTCCTCTGTATTATGACCAAGCCAATTTTGTATCCATCTTGCCAGCTCACTTCTGATCCCGTGTGACTTCACCTTCTGTACCAGTCTGCCATGAGGGACCTTGTCAAAGGCCTTATGAAGTCCATGTTGACAACATCCATCCAACATGAGCCCTACCCTCATCAATCACCTTTGTCACTTCCTCAAAAAACTCAATCAAGTTAGTGAGACACGACCTCTCCTTCACAAAAGCACGTTGCCTCTTGCTGATACGTCTACTTACTTCCAAGTGGGAGTAAATCCTACTTGAAGAATTCGCTCCAATAGTTTCCCCACCACTGACATAAGGCTCACCAGTCTGTAATTATCTTTGCTACCCTTCTTAAACAAAGGAACAATACTGGGAATTTGCCGATCCTCTGGGGCCACCTCTGTAGCCAGTGAAGATAAAAAGATTTTTCTCGAGGCTCTAGCAATTTCCTCCCTTGCCCCTCTCAGTATTCTGAGGTATATCCCTTCAGGCCTGGGGACTTGTTTACTTTAATGCTTTCCAAGACGCACAATACCACCTCCTTTTTAATCACAACATGATCCAAACTACCAACACACCATTCATCAGCCACCAAGTCCTTCTCTTTGGTGAATGCTGACGCAAAACATTCATTTAATACCTCACCCATTTCCACTGGCTCCATGTATACATTTCCTCTCCTGGCCTTGAGTGGGCCAACCCTCTCCCTGGCTACTCTCTTGCTGTTTACATATGTATAAACGATCACAAGAGAAAATGTATGAGGCGAACAAACAGGACTAAATGCTGACAAGTCCACTGGATCTGATCGCTTGCATCCTAGAGTCGTAAAAGAAGTTGCTCCAGAGATAGTGGACCAGACATTGCTGTCCTTGTGCAGGGCATAACTGAATCAGCTGGGAGTGGGAGGACAGGACAGGACATGATCCTGTCCGTCCCATTCTGCTTGTGTTACTTTTAAGGGTGCAGAATAAGGGTGTAGGAACAAGCCTGAATTGCAATAATCCTGACGCTGATGGCTCCACTGCTGATGATTTCAGATTCAGTGAATGGAGCAGTAACCTGTCTGCTTCAGCATCTGCTTGCCTCAGGACTGCTTCAGCCCATTCCTGTAAATCCACTTTCAGACTGACAAACTGTAAATTGTGGAATTTACATAGCTCAGTGCTGAAGTCCTAACCATTTGAATGGCTTGCATGAAGCAACTCAGTGTAGTGTAACCAAATTTGCTGATATAAATACAGGCAGGAAAGCAGGTTAAGGAGGCAAAGGGTGTGATTTTACCTGCCTGCCACAGCACACTCCCACTGCAGTGAATTTGGTGGTCAACCAAACCTCTGTTAATTGCGGTGGGATAGGAAATTCCCACCAGCGTGAATGGTGGTAAGATTTCGGCCAAAGAGTCTACAAAGGTAGTTCATGCAAGTGGGCAAATATATGGCAGATATTGAGAGGTTATCCACTTTGGTGAGTGGAGTAGAAAAGCAGATTATAATTTAAATTATGAGGGATTGTAGAATGCTGCAATACAGAGGGATCTGGGTGATCTTGTGTATGAGTTATAAAAAGTCAGCATGCAGATGTGGTAAGTAATTTGCAAGGCAAATGGAATGTTGGCCTTGTTTTGCAAAAGGGACAGAGTTGAAACAGGGAAGCCTTGTTATAACTCTATAGAGATGCTGAGACTGCAGTGTGCAATTTAGGTTTTGTTACTTAATGAAAGATGGACTTGAATTGGAAGCTGTTGAGAGAAGGTTCACTAGGCCCATCGCTGGGATGGAAGAGCTCACTTATAAGTTAAGGTTAAGTAGGTTTCACCTATACTGTGGATCTGAAGAACAGTAATATGGACTTAATATGTTATCTCTATTACCCTCTCCACAGATTTTGCTAGACTTGCTGAGTTTTCCAGCATTTTCTGTTTGCAATGCCCAACCCTAATTGACCATGATAAGGAGGTGGTGAGCTGCTTTCTTAAACCGCTGCAGGCTAGGTGTACCCACAGTACTGTAGGGAAGGGAGTTCCAGGATTTTTACTTGGAGAAGTGAAGGACTGGTGAAGTAGTTCCAAGTCAGGGATAGAGTCTGACTTGATGAATGGGATGGATAGGATAGAGGTGGAAAGACTCTTCCCGCTCAAAAAAGACAGTAGGACTAGGGGGCACAGCCTCAGAACGGAGTTGAGGAGGAACTTCTTCACTCAAAGGGTGGTGAATCTCTGGAATTCTCTGCCCGTTGAAGTGGTGGAGGCTGCCTCGCTAAATATTTTTAAGAAGCGGGTTGATGGGTTTTTGATAAGAGAAGGGATTAAGGGTTATGGGGAGAGGGCGGGAAAGTGGAACTGAGCCACGACAGATCAGCCATGATCTTATTGAATGGCGGGGCAGGCTCGAAGGGCCAGATGGCCTACTTCTGCTCCTATTTCTTATGTTCTTATGTTCTTATGTTCTTATGAGGGGAACTCGCTGGTGGTGGTGTTCCCAAGCCTTCCATGTTTTTCTAGGTGATGTGGGCTGCAGGTTTGGAAGGTGCTATTGAAGGAGCCTAGATGAGTTGCTCCAGTGCATTTTTTGATAATACGCACTGCTGCTATTGTGCATCAGCGGTAGGGAAAGTTAATGTTGAATGTGCTGGACAGATGCCAATCAAGCTGGCTGATTTGTCCAACCCTTCAATCCCAATACTAGTATTTGCAACAGTTCACTGGGGACGGAACAAAAATTGAGCTGAGAGATTCCATTCTTATAATCATCCACTGAGCAAAATTTATTTTCAATTTGTACACTGAACTATTTCCATAGAAATAGCTGATAACTTTTTCTTTTTTTTTAAAGAATTTTAATGGTAGCATGCAAATGATTAAGGAGTTATGAAAATGATTAAAATCATGTGGAGCATTTCACCTGAATGAAGATCTTGATGTTCGTCAAATTTTGCTTGAAACTGTTTCTCTGTTTTTGTGGCACGAATTGTCCAAATTCCTTGAAGGGATGAAGACAGATGGGAGAAAACTGGGCTTCGAGCTGAATTAGAAAATCAATAAAATGTTTCAATAACCTTTGGTGTAATTTTAAATGTTATTTCCTTTCATGATTAATAACATATCTTTTGTATATATTTTAAAATCATTGCATGTGTGCTTCCTGTTAGATCACATTTTTGTGTTGAAATTTTACATTATTCTTGGCACAGTATAATTTCACATACATTTTTATTTTTGCTTTGGGGGCAAGGTAGAGGTTTGACGGAGGTGGTCAATTTGACAGGGGCGGAGCTCCAACACCCACTTACTCTTGTTCATCACAGACCCAAATCATTTTCTAGATTGAGATTTAGAGGTGGAGAGCTGACTCTCAACAGTTATACTGTCATCAAGAGGCAGTCCTCTCATACCAGCTCAGAAGCTGCAGCACAGATGCCACTACAGCACCTCAAAATTGAAAATTGGCAGAAGTACTTCATATCTATTGTATTTTAAAAGTGGTATCGTCACAGCATTCCAAAAGTATTACACTATTAACATTATGTGAAGGGGTCTCCTACAGTAGCTACAATTAAGCCAACCATAGAACAAAATTAAATCAATTCTATGTAACATCGTTAATGTGAAAAAACAGACAATAGCAAGGTTCATCAGATTGAGCTGAAAATTATCCCTTACTGGCCAAAATTGGTGATCAAAGTTGAACTATCACTGACAGAACATGCAATACCAAAATAAATTCAATGTCACCAGCAAAACAGTACATGGGAACAAATCATATAATTAATCATGTAATCACCAAGAAGAAAGGAAGCAGTGCAGCTTGCATAAATATTCCTCTTTGCAGTGATCAACATTGGAAGATGTTTAAAAAAAAGTCTTGACAATGTAATCTCTTTTCCTCTTTACACCGTCCCACCGCCCCTACTTGCCCTCCCTCCCTTGTCCTCTTCACTCCTGTGTTAACTTCAGAAAGCTATCTTGAATGAAATTTTAAAAAGCCTGTAATTTAATTTTCAGTGTCCTACTTACTGGTTGATTCCATGCGTTTAATGTCACGTGATGTTTCCAAGAAATAGCGCCGGAGTAAAAAGAACACAATGACAAGTGGAGTGATTGGAATAAGTATCCAAGGAATAACAGCTACTGCCACAGCTATCACACCCAAGATCTGCAGAAAAGTCTTTAAGACAAAAAGCATTTACTGTTACTATCTCGTGAACAACCAGTTCAATTACAAGATATAGTGGAACTCTGTCTGGAAGGGGTCCCACTGCAAATAGTCAGGAATCTACCAGAATAAAGCCAAACCGATTAGCTCTTAACAGGAGCATAGGTATTTATACATATGTAATTCTGATCTTTTAATTTTTATTAATTATTCATCAATTTAAATTTGCAGTGTTCCAGTTTTTAAATAATATCTATTCTGTTCATTTGAAGTTAAATTATAATACAGTAATTATCTATTTTGTCTCAAACTAATTGATTCATAGAATCCCTACAGTGCAGAAAGAGGCCATTTGGCCCAATGAGTCTGCATTGATCACAATCCCACCCAGGCCCAATCCCCACAACCCCACACATCCACACCACTAACCCCCTGGCACTAAGGGGCAATTAGCATGGCCAATCAACCTAACGTGCACATCTTTGGACTGTGGGAGGAAACCAGAGCAGCCGGAGGAAACCCAAGAAGACTCCACATCGACAAGCCACCCAAACTGAAAATTGAACCCAGGCCCCTGGAGCCCACTATGCCGCTCCTACTGAAATTCTGAAGTGCCCCAGATTGCACCATTATGTTGTTGAGTCTCAAGTCTCATGTGGGACAATAATTTCATCCATATTAATAATAACTATGCATCCATATTAACACAATTGTAGGTGAAAAGATATTTTAAAAAATTAAAAGATCGATTCTAGATGGCTCAGAAGTGGAAGTTACTTTTCTAAAATTGCTAGGTACAATGTTTTTAGGATAACCCTCCCACTCACCTTTTCATGTTTGGTATCACTTATACTGGCTCTGGTGTGTAAAAGAAAAACCCAGTTGCTGCAGCAATGCAAATGTACATGGAATCGACTTCCTTCATATTTCCATATGACTACAATCCTGAATGCTCCCCAAGCATGTTGAGGAAGGATGATATTTATATAATAATATACAGAAATAGGACAGGTTTTGTATGAGCCTCTGTAGTATTTCTACAATGATGCACAGAAATAGCACAATGATCCTCTTGTAGTTTAGTGAGTCTGAGATCATTTCTTTAGACTGCAAGCTAACTTATATTGTCCCAGTGTATAAAAACTCGGAGTCAGGGAGCTACAGTTCTATCAGTTTGTCATCCATATTTGACAACATGTAAAAAGGTTCATAAGACATGTCCTACTATAATTATTGAGAAATAGAAGAGACCATTACAAATTTACCACATGGATTCCAAAAATAAGGTTGTCTTGTACAAATCTGATAACTTTTTTCAAGAACTCATGAGGATAATGGATGAGGGAAATCCTGTAGACAATTCTACACCTGGACATTCAGAAAGTCTCTGATAAACACATCATACAAGGTTATGTCACAAGATGGAACCTGGCTGCATTGGTAGAAATCTGAAAACTTGGATTTGGAATTGGCTCCAATCTCAATCAAAAATACAATGTGTTCCAGCTTGAAGAAATGTTATTAGTGTTGCTTCCCAGGGAACAAGTGTGGATCAGTGACTGTTCACTGTCTTTATAAATGACCTGATCAGTGAGGTTAGAAATATGATAACTGGGATAGCCAATGACAGAAAAACATATGCAAGGGAAAGGCAGCAAAAAGGCTGTAATAAAATCCAATAAGATTTAGAACTGTCCTGTGTTTTTACTCTTTTCACCTCCACCTTCCCCACTGCCCGACATTCCCACCAACCCACCATTTCACTATCCTGGAACTATCTTCCTGAGCTAACCGTACCATGTAACCTGCCAACATCAAAAGCCTCCTTGAAAACCAGCTTTCAATTGCAACTTCAATCACCTCCATTAATCTGACTCCACAGGACTCAATGTCATATTAACTCCAGTAAAGTGATTTCAGTCATTTAGCTTTTGAGAGGCACTATACAAATGTAGGTTATAAATATTTATAGTAGATATTACATATGCTACTTTCCAAACTGTCAATTCTCCCCTCTAATCACAACTCCACATTAGAACCTGAGATAGATGATTTTTAGGTGTAAGTACAAATTATTTAATCTCATTGGGTACAAAGCACATATCTTTAAACATTCTGGGCAGAACATTATGAGATTCAAAGATGTGTGCCTCAGGGATCAGTGTTGTGACTGCAATTGTTAACAATTTACATAGATGCTTTGGAATTGGGAACCAAGTGTAGAGTGTCAAAGTTCACAGATGACACTAAAATGAGGAGTACAGCAAAGTGTGCAGAGGACACCAAACGTTTGCAAAGGGATATAGATAGTTTGAGTGGGCAGATGGAGTACAATGTTGTTAAATGTGTAGTCATAGATTTTGGCAGGAATATCAGCAAAATGGACTATTATTTAAATAGTAAAAAAATTGCAGCATGGTGCTGTGCAGAGGGACCTGGGTGTCCTTGTGCATGAATCACAAAAGGATGGTTTGCAGGTCAGCAAGTAATTAAGTGGGTAAATGGAATTTTGTCCTTCATTGCTAGAGGGGTGGAGTTTAAAACAGAAAGGTTCTGTTACAGCTGTATAAGGTGATGGTGAGGCCACAACTGGAGTATTGCGCACAGATTTGGTCTCTTTATTTGAGAAAGGATGTGCTGGCACTGGAATGGGTGCAGAGGAGATTCATTATGTTAATTCCGGAGTTGAGAAGTTTGGCTTATGAGAAGGGACTGAGTAGACTAGGACTACGCTGACTGGAATTCAGAAGAATGAGGAGAGATCTTATAGAAGCATATAAAAATATGAAGGGAACAGATCACCACCCAGAAAAACGTCCATATATTTCCAGTCTTTGCTTTCTGTTAATTAACCAATCCTCTATCCATGCTTATACGTTACCTGTAATGCCGTGCACCTTTATGCAGCAACCTTTTGCGCAGTGCTTTATCAGATGCCTTCTGGAAATCCAAATAAAACCACATCCACTGGTTCTCCGTTGTCCACCGTGCTCACAGTATCCTCAAAGAATTCCACTAAATTAGTTAACATGACTTGCCTTTCATGAACCCATGCTGTGTCTTTCCAATGGGACAATATCTATCTAGACATCTAGTTATTTCTTCCTTGATGACAGATTCAAGCATTTTCCCCATTATACATGTTAAGCTAACCGGCCTATATTTGCCTGCCTTTTGTCTATCTCCTCTTTGAAACAATGGTGTCACATTTGCTGTTTCCCAATCTGCCAGAACTGCCCCAGAGTCCAACGAATTTTGAAAAATTATCATGAGTGCATTTGCTATTTCCCCTGCCATCTCTTTTAATATCCTGGGATGCATTCCATCAGGGCCAGATGACTTGTCTACCTTTAGCTCCAATTGCTCACCAAACACTGCTTCTTTAATGATAATGATCATTTCCAGGTCCTCACCTGCCATAGCCTTCTTGTCATCAGTTTTTGACATGTTATTTGTCAAATAACATTATGAAGAGTGGCACAAAATACCTGTTCAACTCTTCAGCCATTTTCTCATTTGCTGTTATTAAATTCCCCTTCTTATCCTCTAAAGGGCCAATGTTTACCTTATGTGCTCTTTTTCTTTTTACATATTTGTAGAAACTTTTCATAGGATCATAGAATCCCTACAGTACAGGAGGACCTTTCATACCTTTCATAGAGAAGGAAAGGAGAGTGCAGAATGTAGTGTTACAATCACAGTTAAGGTGCATGGAAAGATCAATTTAGTGCGAGGTAAGTCCATTCAAAAGTCTGATGGCAGCAGGGAAGAAGCTGTTCTCGAGTCAGTTGGTACGTGACCTCAGACTTATGTATCTTTTTGCTGACAGAAAAAGGTGGAAGAGAGCGTGTCCAGGGTACGTAGGGTCCTTAATTATGTTGGTTACTTTTTCCAAGGCAACAAAAGTGTAGACACAGTCAATGGATGGGAGACTGGATGGTACGGATGGGGGGAGATTGGAGGGAAGTTGTGGGGGCGATTGGAGGCGTTTGGGGAGGGGTGGTGATGAGATGGGGTTGAGCATATTGGGACACTTTTATGGTCAAATACTGCGTACACTTCTCAAAAATCTCTTTTGAATTTAAACCATTATATAAATAGTAGCTTAAATTTTCATTATGCCCTCTTAAAGTAGACGCAATTATGATGGCATGCTGTGTTGATGTGCTTGACACTTGATACTCTTGAGCCTCAATAAATGTAAAAAACTAAATGCAGGGATTGATACAAAACAAGGGTGTTGAGTCATTATCACCCATTGCAAAGACTGGGAATTAAATCCCTATTTAAGGGCGGACTATGTCAAGTGGCGTCCCTTAGGGATCAGAGCTGGGAATTTTGTTGTTTGTAATATATATAAATGATTTGGAGAAAAATGTAACTGGATTGATTAGTAAGTTTGCGGATGACACAAAAACATAGAAACATAGAAAACATAGAAACATAGAAAAACTACAGCACAATACAGGCCCTTCGGCCCACAAAGTTGTGCTGAACATGTCTCTACTTTAGAGATTACTAGGCTTACCTATAACCCTCTATCTTACTAAGTTTCATGTACTTATCTAAAAGTCTCTTAAAAGATCCTATCAAATCCGCTTCCACCACCGTTGCCACAAAGATTGATGGATTTGCGGATAGCAATGAGGACCATCAGAGGATACATAGATCAGTTGGAGACTTGGGCAGAGAAGTGGCAGATACAGTTTAATCCGGACAAACGTGAGGTAATGCATTTTGGAAGGTCTAATCCAAATAGGAAGTATACAGTAAATGGCAGAGCCCTTAAGAGTATTGATAGGCAAAGGGACCCAGGTGTATAGGTACACAGGTCACTGAAAGTGGCAATGCAGGTGGAGAAGATAGTCAAGAAGGCATATGGCATGCTTGCCTTCATCGGGCGGGGCACTGAGTTTAAAAATTGGCAAGTCACGTTGCAACTTCATAAAACCTTAGTTAGGCCACACTTGGAATACAGTGTTCAATTCTGGTCCCCACATTACCAGAAGGATGTGGAGGCTTTGGAGAGGGTACAGAAAAGATTTGCCAGGATGTTGCCTGGTATGGAGGGCATCAGCTATGAGGAGAGGTTGGGGAAACTTGGTTTGTTCTCACTGAAATAACAGAGGTTGAGGAGTGACCTGATTATTGATTTATTATTTAATCATGGCTGGTATGATTCTCATCCCATTCTCCTGCCTTTGCCCCGTAACCCTTGATCCATTCACTGATCAAGAATCTCTGTCTTAAAGACACTCAATGACCTCCACAGCCCTTTGTGGCAATGAGTTCCACAGATTCACCACCCTCTGCCTGAAGAAATTCCCCCTCATCTCAGTTTTAATGGAATGTCTGTTCACTCTGGGGGTTATGCCCTCAAGATCTAGTCTCTCCACTCGTGGAAACATCCTCTCCACGTCCAATCTATCAAGGCTTCTCAATATTCTGTAAGTTTCAATTAAATCCCCCCTCATCCTTTTAAATCCAAGGAGTATAGACCCAGATTGCTCAACCGCTCCTCATATCGCAAACACCTTATTTCTGGGATTATTCTTATGAACCTCCTCTGGACCTCTCCAAGGCCAGCACATCCTTCCTTAGGTATGGGGCCCAAAACTGCCCACAATATTCCACATGGGGTCTGACTAGGACATTACATAGCCTCAGAAGTTCATTGCTGCTCTTGTATTCTTGCCCCTTAGAATGCTAACTTGAATTTGCCATCTGAACTGCCAACTAAACTTACCTGTTAATCTTAAGAGAGTTCTGAACCAGGACTCATAAGTCCCTTTGTGCTTCAGATTTCCGATGCTTTTCCTCATTTAGAAAATAGTCACACCTCTATTCTTCCTACCAAAGTGCATAACTTCGCAATTTCTCATGTTGTATTCCATCTGCTTCGCCCATTCTTCTAACCTGTTCAAGTCAGTCTGCAGCCTTCCCACTTCCTCATCACTACCGTCCTTCTACATATCTTTGTATCATCCGCAAATTTAGCAACCATGCCCTTAGTTCCATCTTCCAGATCATCAATGTATATCGTGATAAGTTGTGATCCCAACACTGACTCCTGTAGAATACCACTAGTCACTGGTTGCCATCCTGAAAAAGACCCCCTTATCCCACTCTCCGCCTTCTGTCTGTCAGCTAATCTTCTATCCATGCCAGTACCTTGCCTTTAACACGAGCATGCATTGTTTGAGTATACTTTTCCTGGTGGCAATGTCAGATAGACATTGCTGCAGGCCCATGCATTGGGCCAGCTGGGTTCTTATTTCACCCACTGTTCTAATTGGATAGTGCTCCCAGAGGATCATGCATGCTATCAGCCAAGCATCAGCAGTGAGGTTGGGATCCACTTTTGGTCTCAACATCAGAAAATTTACTAAAGCTATATATTCCACCCTGCATCTTCTGCCTATTGGAAAGCATCTTTCCTTATGCATTGCCACCCTGCTGTGCCATTCACCTCATCGATGATATCATCTGGAATTGCAGCTCTGCAAGTGCAGGCTCAGCTAAAAAAAACATTGCCGCTCAGTGGTAGACATTTATCTAGATCTTGAAAGCGAAAGTATTCTTTTGCCTGCAGCAATAACAATCTGCAGACAATGTTAGTGAAAAGTTATTTGCTCCTAGTAATCAATGCATCCTATGTTCCCTACAATGTGTTATGCTTCTCAATTAACTCCCATGAAAATTGTTATAGGTGAGCAAGAATGCAGATAATGGAACAGAGATAATCAATGATAACACTGAGCTGCAAAGTGTAGCTCATGTTAGTGATGAAAACTATAAGGGTGTGATCCTGAAACTAAGTTTCAAATGTCAAGGAGGGAAGAAAAAAATGAACTTTAGTGACAGGTCCTATTATTGTTCATTCATAAAACCTCAAGTTGCCAGATTTGATTACCAGGCACATTTCCTATTGTTAGACTAAATCATTCCTATAAACTTTCTAACATCTGCTAGTTCTGTAGATTTGCCCCTGGCAGAAAACAAGACAATTAAGCTTCGTCATTTTCTAGTTTCCTGTCCTCAGGTAGTAAAAAGACAATGTTGTATCCTTACATTCTCACAAAATGACTTTTGTCTTGAATAGACTGAATAATTTTTTTTCTGTTTTAAGTTGAATTACAACTTAATGCACTAACTCTCTTCAAAGTTTAAGGAACTTCAAATTAAATCAATGGACAAAAAGTGCAGATCGATCATTAATTTCAAGCAGCTATTTTTTCAATGAGTCCACTGTTATTGTAAGCCTTAGCTGAAGGTTCTAAAAAGTCTTCAGAGACTGTCAGAGATTGGCATTTCCAAAGGAGGCAAAATCTAATCCTGCACTCTCATTTCAACTATCCTCAGGGCATTATCAGTCTGCTTTAGCTACTTGGAGCCATCATGTGCTGACTGCTTAATTTACTGTCTAGAAGTCATGACGATGCATTATGACAGTTCAAGGTTTATGCATGTATTAAACACTTAAAAAACATCTGCTTGTTACACCAATACCAATGGCAAAATCCTCTTGCTTCAAGTTTCTGGTTTGACAACTGTATCCATTTCTGCCACACCCAAGTTTTGCATTTTTCTGCAATCTTTGATGATTGATTCTGTGATTGTCACAGAATGTCATGCTATAAATCACTCATTTATACATTTTGTGCAACATTGGAAGGTATTTTGCATGAGCAATGCATCCCGCACCTAGAAAGTCACTGCAGTGACTTTGCCTTCTCCAGAGAATAAATAAAAACAATACAGGAGCGACATTTATTTAGTAACTTTGAAAGCAAATCCTTAAAAAATCCTCGGTCCTGTGGACGGTTCAGTTGATAACTTAATATTTAAGACCCCAATTCAAAAGTCACTCATTTAGTTCAGATTCCTGGAATTTATAAATTACTCCCTGTAAGATTAAATGGTGGAATCACGCATCTAATGTAAATACAGGAAACTGGCATTTGAAAGAATTTTTGTGGAATTCAAACTCAACAAGTGCTAGTATAAAAGGATCAGAAGAAACCCAGTTTCCAAAAGGTCACAATAATGCGCTGAGCCTGTTTGCACCATATTGAATTCTGATCGGTCAGTTATCGACACAGCGCTGTACATTCTGGTGTTTTTGATTTGATTTATTATTGTCACATGTATTAACATACAGTGAAAAGTATTATTTCTTAAGTGCTATACAGACAAAACATACTGTTCATAGAGAAGAAAATGAGAGCGTGCAGAATGCAGTGTTACAGTCATAACAAGGGCGTAGAAAAAGATCAACTTAATGCAAGGTAAGTCCATTCAAAAGTCTGACAGCAACAGGGAAGAAGTTGTTCTTGAGTCAACTGGTAGGTGACCTCAGACTTTTGTATCTTGTTCCCCAAGGAAGAAGGTGGAAGAGAGAACATCCGGGGTGCGTGGGGTCCTTAATTATGCTGGCTGCTTTGCTGAGGCAGCAGGAAGTGTAGACAAAGTCAGTGGTTGGGAGGCTGGTTTGTGTGATGGATTGGGCTACATTCACGACCTTTTGTAGTTCCTTGCAGTCTTGGGTAGAGCAGAAGCCATACCAAGCTGTGATACAACCAGAAAGAATGCTTTCTATGGTGCATCTGTAAACGTTTGGTGAGAGTTGTAGCTGACATGCCAAATTCCCTTAGTCTTCTGAGAACGTAGAGGTGTTGGTGGGTTTTCTTAACTATAGTGTCAGCAGGGGGGCACTAGGACAGGTTGTTAGCAATCTGGGCCCCTAAGAACTTGACGCTCTTGACCCTTTCAACTTTGTCCCCATTGATGTAGACAGGGGCATGTTCTCCTTTATGCTTCCTGGAGTCGATGACAATCTCCTTCGTTTTTTTGACACTGAGGGAGAGATTATTGTTGCCGCACCAGTTTACCAGATTCTCTATCTCATTCCTGTACTCTGTCTTGTCATTGTTTGAGATCTGACCCACTCCGGTGGTGTTATCAGCAAACTTGAAAATTGAACTGGAGGGGAATTGAACTGTCATAGGTGTATAAGGAGTACAGTAGGGGGCTGAGAACACAGCCTTGTGGGGCACTGGTGTTGAGGATGATCGTGGAGGAGGAGTTGTTGTCTATCCTTATTGAGTGTGGTCTGTGAGTTAGGAAGTTCAGGATCCAGTCGCAGAGGGAGGTGCCAAGTCCCAGGCCACAGAGTTGGGAGATGAGTTTCACGGGAATAATAGTGTTGAAGGCTGAGCTGTAGTCAATAAATAGGAGTCTGACACTTTGTTCATAACATCTTGTTATCTAGATGTTCCAGGGCTGAGTGCAGGACCAGAGAAATGGCATCTGCGGTGGACCTGTTGCGGCGGTAGGCAAACTGTAGTGGATCCAGGTAGTCCAGGAGGCAGGAATTGATTCCTACCATGACTAACCTTTCAAAGCATTTCATAATGATGGACGTCAGTGCTACCTGTCAATAGTCATTAAGGCACGCTGCTTGGTTCTTCTTAGGTACCAGGATGACGGTTGTCTTCTTGAAGCAGATAGGGACCTCAGATTGTTGTAAAGAGAGGTTGAAGATATCGGCAAATACCCCTGCCAGCTGATCCGCGCAAGATCTGAGCGCACATCCAGGTTCACGATCTGGGCCAGTTGCTTCCGTGGGTTGACTTTCAAGAAAGCTGCTCTGCAATGGTGACCCCCAGATGCAGGTTCATCCAGGGATTCCAGGATGGAGGGCATGCTCTCTCTGACCTCTTGCTCAAAACGGTCATAGAATGCATTGAGCTCATCAGGGAAGGGTGAGTTGAAGCTGACGATTTTACCATGCCTTCATCTTGCAGACCTTGCCACAGTCAACGGGTGTCGATGTGGCTAGCCTGGAGCTCTAGATTGGTCCCGTATTGTTTTTTGGCATCTTTGATCGATCACCTTAGATTGTATCTGGCTTTATTGTATAGGTCAGTGTTACCTTACTTGAATGCCTCAGACTTGGACTTCAGCAAGCAGCGGATATCCCTGTTCATCCATGGTTTCCGGTTGGGGAATGCTCGGATTTGCTTCTTTGGCATACAGTCTTCTGTATACTTACTAATGAAGTCAGTTACTGTAGTGGTATATTCGTTCAGGCTGGTCACAGAGTTTTTAAATACTGACCAGTCCATTGAATCCAAGCAGCCCGTAGGAGATCATCTGATTCCTCAGACCAACATTGCATGACTCTCTCTGATGGATTGTCCCGCTTCTGTTAGTGCTTGAAAGCTGGGAACAGGAGCACAGCCTTGTGGTCTGATTTGCCAAAGTGTGGGTGGGCGATAGAGCGGTAGGCATGTTTGATATTTGTGTAGCAGTTGTCTAGGATGTTTGGGCCTCTGGTGGAGCAGGAGATGTATTGGTGGTCACGATGAACAAGGCCTCGGGATGAACAAAGAACAAAGAACAACACAGCATAGGAAACAGGCCCTTCAGCCCAATGAGCAAGCGCCGCCATTTTAACATTGTGAGTTCCCTCTTCTACCCATGACCTTTGCCTACGCTTATGGCACTCCACATTGGAAACCAGATTGAGGGGAGACTAATTTAGGGACAATTTGTTACACCAACCAGCCTAAGAGCACATCTTTGGGGTGTGGGAGGAAACCGGAGCACCCGGAGAAAACCCATGCAAGCACGGGGAGAATGCGCAAACTCCCACAGATACAAGGTTATTAGTAGTGGTGTATACTTCATCCAGCGCAATCTTCACATCCCTATGGGGTGGGATGTAAACAGCCATCAGGATAATAAAGGTAAACTCCCGCAGTAGGGGTGGCATTTTAGCGTCAGGTATTCTAGATCTGGGGAGCAGAAAGTTGCCAGTGTTGTTACATCTAGGCACCATGAAGTGTTGATTAGGAAGCAGATCCCACCTCCCCTAGCCTTGCCTAAGGCCACTGTATAGTCCATTCAATGGATTGAGAAGCCCTCAGGTTGTAGGGCACTGTCCGGAGAAGCAAGAGTGAGCCAAGTCTCCATGAAATAGAATACACAGCAGTCCCTAAGTTCTCTTTGGAAAGTGAGTCTGGCTCTAAGTTCATCTCGTTTGTTTTCCAGAGACTGGACGTTTGCAAGAAGTAAGCTGGGAAGGGGGCCCCTGGGACCACATTGTTTCATACTGATATATTAAAGACTACAGAGTGACATGAATACATAGAACATAGAACATTACAGCGCAGAACAGGCCCTTCGGCCCACGATGTTGCGCCGACTAGTTAAAAAACAATGACCCTCTAACCTAAACCAATCCCTTTCCATCCATAAACCTATCCACGGATCTCTTAAACGCCCCCAAACTAGGCGCATTTACAACTGCAGCAGGCAGGGCATTCCAAACCCTCACCACCCTCTGGGTAAAGAACCTACCCCTGACATCCGTCCTATAACTACCCCCCCTTAATTTAAAGCCATGCCCCCTTGTGCTAGCTTTCTCCATCCGAGGAAAAAGGCTATCACTGTCCACCCTATCTAAACCTCTAATCATCTTGTATGTTTCAATAAGATCCCCTCTTAGCCGCGTTCTTTCTAACGAAAACAACCCCAAATCCCTCAGTCTCTCCTCATAGGACCTCCCCTCCATACCAGGCAACATCCTGGTAAACCTCCTCTGCACCCTCTCCAAAGCCTCCACATCCTTCTTATAATGTGGGGACCAGAACTGCACACAATACTCCAAGTGCGGACGCACCAGAGTTGTGTACAGTTGCAACATAACGCTGCGACTCCTAAATTCAATCCCCCTACCAATAAACGCCAAGACACCGTATGCCTTCTTAACAACCTTATCTACTTGATTCCCAACTTTCAGGGATCTATGTACACATACACCTAGATCCCTCTGTTCATCAACACTATTCAGAGTCCTCCCGTTAGCCCTATACTCGACACATCTGTTATTCCTGCCAAAGTGAATTACCTCACACTTCTCTGCATTAAACTCCATCCGCCACCTCTCGGCCCAGCTCTGCAACCTGTCCAAGTCTCCCTGCAAACTATGACACCCTTCCTCACTATCTACCACACCTCCGACTTTGGTGTCATCAGCAAATTTACTAATCCACCCAACTATACCCTCATCCAGATCATTTATAAAAATTACAAACAGCAGTGGCCCCAAAACAGATCCCTGAGGCACACCACTTGTAACTGAACTCCATGACGAATACTTACCATCAACCACCACCCTCTGTCTCCTACCTGCTAGCCAATTCCTGATCCAATTACCTAGATTACCCCCAATCCCATACAATTTTCTTCTTTGTTTCCACGGTAAGCTTCTGTCAGAACATTGCAGGTAACTTAGCCAAAATTATCTGGACAACTCAGTTTTTCAGCCAACAAGTTGAGAATTTGTGAAATTCTGTAATATTAGGCATTTAACTCAAGAGGAATTAATCTGAATAGCTTCTCAGATTTAGACATCATTGTTCCAAAATTAACTGAAGGAAGTTGGGCTGGAAAATGGGAAGTACTGTGATTATATTAACTTGAAAACTGCAGTAAGGAAATTCCTAAAAAGGGCGATACTTGTTCAATAGTTCAACAAGTGTAAAGAGGAAAGATTAATGTTTGGGTAAAACTCCAAAAGCAGCTTAACATCCAGTATAACTCAAGAAACAAGTCAACATTTCTGGTGCAATTCTAAAGACAGGTTAACTCAGGTTAAACATGTCAAGAATTGTACCTAAAACATTAGCTTGTTCTTTCTTTTTTCAAATGCAGGCTAACCCATTGAATTTCCAGAATTCTTGATCTCATCCCACCTTTTCAGTACTTTGTGTGTTTTTCTTTACATGTCTTTAATTATTCAGACCTAATTGGAGCCTAATGTAGTCAAAATGAGACACAATCATCTAGCTGCTGTCAATGCTTTCCAATTCAGCATGGAGTTCCTGGACAAAGTTCTAAGATGAAGTTATGGTCATTGTTTTTTAATAGCTGGTGTCTCACGTATACATTCAAAATAAACATGCATCATATTTGGATAAGGATTGCCTTCATAAAGTGTTTAAATACTTTAACGAACAATATGATAAAAATTATTTCTAAATTCATAGAATCCCTACAGTGTAGAAGGAAGCCATTCGGCCCTTCATGTTTGCACCAACCACGATCCCACCCAGACCCCATTCCCGTAACACCACACATTTTATGCTGCCAATCTCCCTGATGCTAGGGTCAATTTAACATGGCCAATCAACCTAATCCACACATCTTTGGACTGTGGGAACATTTCTGAGCATTCCCTGTATTATATATATTGTCTACGTTCACTGCAGGATCAGGGCGTACTAGGGCACAACATATGTTTTCAGACTACAGTGCCAAATACAGTTGAAAAAAGGTAAAGTATGGACTGCAAATGCTTTGATCAGTTTTTTCAGGTGTATCATAGATTAAGTAGTAGTGCTTAAACGTAATAAAGGAGACCCAGAAGTGATCATTTTCACTGGATCATTGTTTGCTTGTCTTATAGATGTCTCCCTTACAGGATTTAGATATTGGCTATGGCGGCACCCCAGGTCACCTAACTCTGCAAAGATCACAACCAAGGATCTGCATAGGAATGCCTGATTAGTATGTGCAATTCACTGCTATTATGTGGATGAGGCCTAATTTCAAGCAAGTCTTGATCATGTTCAGAAAGCACTGTCCAATTTGCACTGGTGTGTGGTGAAAGACCAATTTCGTAGCCCTTGTGTCCTCTTCAAAGGACACCAGACATTTTACACCAGGCATTTATTCCAAATTCCCAACATTCCTCCTGTAGCAATCAAATTATTTCATCAAATGTTGTGTTGTATGGGGGTGGGAGGGGCATGCATTTTGCATTTTCTAATATATAAGTTACTGTGCTTCAAAAATCAAATCATGCATTAGTTGAAATATGCTTTGAGATGTCTTATGGACATAATAAAGGGGATATAAATATAAATTATTTCTTCATGATTCCCTATCATTGTGCCAAAGCTTTACAAATCTCAAGCGCTTTACTATTTTGTTAAAACACTGATTGCAGTTCTTAAAGGTGCATACTCGTTGTAATAATATTAACACAAAAATCTAAATAGTGAAAATTTTTGCACTTCTCTTCAGCATGTGTTATAGTGGGCAGGAGAGGAAAATATTGTGAGAAGTTGAAAATCAATTATATGCCACTGTAAAACCCAGTTTGTGATAGTGCTGTCAAGTCACCATTTCCTACCTTGCATCGTTGGGAACATCTTTAGCATAAATTTAAATATCATGCATATTTATTAAAAGAGGTACTTACCAGAATGCTCTCCCCATGCTGAATCAATAAGTCATGTTGGCATGCAGTCACACTGAAGTCTTTCACAATGCTACATAAGCATTGTGAACCTGGCGAGCCACAGTTCTCTTGAGACTTGACGGCTCTTCACACTATGCCACCTTTTCCCTGTGGTCCTACAAATCATTTCTCTTCAAATGCTTATTCAACTCCCTTTTAAAAGCCCTAATTGTGCCCCTTTTGGTTCTTCCATCAAAGGGAAGTTTCTCTTTTTCTGCTCTTTTAGTTCTCTCATGATTTTGAACACCTCTATGAAATGGCAACTCAACACTCTCTCAAGAGAGCAGCACTAGTTTCTCTAACCTTTTCACCTACTTGAAGCCTCTCATCCCTGGAACCATTCTTACAAATCTTTAATGCACTCTCTCTAAAGCCTTCATGATCTTTCTAAAGGGTGGTGCCCAGAATTAGTTAAGGTTACACCAGAGTTTGGTAAAAGTTTATATTAAGTTCTTTGCTTTGGTCATTTTATTTATGAAGCCCAGAATAAGAACATAAGAACTAAGAACAAGGGTAAGCCATCTGACCTCTCGAGCCTACTCCACCCTTCAATAAGATCATGGCTGATCTTTTCGTGGACTCAGCTCCACTTACCCGCCCGTCACCATAACCCTCAATTCCTTTACCGTTCAAAACTTTATCTATCCTTGCCTTAAAAACATTCAATGAGGTAGCCTCAACTGCTTCACTGGGTAGGGAATTCCAGACTCACAACCCTTTGGGTGAAGAAGTTCCTCCTCAACTCAGTCCTAGATCTGCTTCTCCTTATTTTGAGGCCATGCCCTCTAAGTTCTAGGATCCAATTTAACTTCTTTGCCACCTACACTGCCACCATCAATAGCTTGCATGCATAAAACCCAAGGCAACTCTGTTCCTGCACCCTCTCTAGAATTGTACTGTTTAATTAATCTTGCCTTTCCTCATGTTTTATTACAAAACGTATCATTTCACACTTACCTGTATTAAATTTATGTCATATGTCTACCCATTCTATCATCCTACGTTCTCTTGAAGTCTATCATTATCCTCCTCATTGTTCACATTTAATGGTACTCTCTGTTTCCTATCACTCAACTAATTTCATAGTGTGGGCACTATTTTGTTTCATGGACCTCAATCTTATTTTTTTAGAAATTAATCCCAGTGCTTTGCATTATATGTAGTTACATTGCTACCTTTAATGATTTGTGAATGTGTACTGCTGGGCACTATTGGTCCTCTATCCAATTTAGATTCTTATTTCCCAAAAGATCTGTGACCTCCTACCAAAATGCACCTTCTCACACATATCTACATTAAAATTAATTTGCTATTGGTTCAATTTAATTGAAATCCTATCTACACTGCTACCTCACGTCAATATCACAAGGATATTATTTTGTTAAAGGTACATACTAGTAAACTAAGAGCTTGACTTTGTGACAAACTATTTTTCCCTGGTTGCAAATAAATTAATACAAACATCCAAATCCCTAGTGATGAAATGTCGCCATGCTGCTGTTTGATGTGATCAGTTTGCTTGTTGCTCAAGCTATCATGTCAAGATCACAGAATGTCTGATCCCTCCCTTAGCTCATAACAGACAATATTGATTACAGTAAACAAGCAGAAACAAACCTAAAGTCTAGTGCACTTAAAAGTTGCTTGAGGGAGGGGGGAAAATTATGTCAGCCCCATGAATTTCTCCACTGATCATCCAACATGAAAAATAAAGCCTTTATTCGCAAACATTCTAAATAAAACATTAATGTTAATTGTTTTCCAGCTTTAGTAAAAATCCAACTACAAACTTGCAATTATGTGAACAACCAAACTAATAGCACATTCCTGTTTCCTTATAATGTCAAGATTTAAATCTTTTAGCCTTTTTTTTAGTGATACCATCTTTTCTTTGATGTCTGAACAAAATTAGAAAATTGGAGTAAATTACAATGTTTTTGTTATAAGTGGATGTGAAAAGTCACTTCTAAAGCAACATAAACATACTTTTGACAATTAACTGTACAAACAATAAAATCATAATGGAACGCTGTTTGTACTGACAGGGAATAAAAGGCACAAGACAAAAAATAGTTTGTTTTGATTCTGGTTTCAAATTTTAATTGTGACCAGTATTTGGGGAATTAGTTTCTAAATTCACATTTCCATGACTCAGTTTTTAAATACCACATAGCAAAATTCCTTCCACACACTTTGCTGACACCACCAAACAATAAACTGCAAGGGTCAGTAATACTGAAACAAGGAAAGGCAGTTCCACTCCTTTGCACTAATGAAAGTGACTGACCCATACTATTATCCCTGACTTAGAATCTTTTGTATATTGCATCCAGATGCAGCTGCTATTCATTCAGACAACTGACTGTGGACGCCTCCATCACTTTTCCCCTTTCTTCATCATTTTTACTTCATAAAGCTGCAGTCAATGTGTTTTGTGTGTGGTGAGAAGGGAATGACACATTCAGTGGTGGTCTCAGAGTCTACCTACACTGGTGGTTCAAGTAGTTGCAGGATTAAGCTTTTGTGTTGCATGAAAAGATATTAAAAGTCAGCTATTTGAACTCAGTCAAGCTGCTGATTTCTAAATAGAATGGTTCTGCAATTCACTTTTTCCTCTATAAATCACAGCCCTCTCCATGGCACAGCTGCAACACCATTCATGTAGTGTTTATACTTGAACAACTAGAATATATTTTAGACCTGTGATACTTCACAGTCGATAACAATCTTGGGTCCATACAAATAATGTACTTTGAATAACAATTGGGAATAAATGAGTAAGTCAGTTTATCTTTAAACTTATCATAAAATTTCTAAATAGTATAAATAAAAAACATGAGGTTCTCCCTATAGTACAGAAACATAGTTATTCCATTTGTTTTTCATGCTTTGTTGTTGCTCCCTGTTCTATTTATCCCTGTCCTCCACTCCACCCATTTCCTCACCCACACACAAGAGACTATTTATAAGATGGACACTGAGGCTTTGGCTACCTCTACATTTATTGTAGTGGCCATTTTGATAACATTTCTGGAGATAAGCTAGATTTTATAAATAATAGAATTTGTGCTTGAGTAATAAAGTCTTCTAAAATCCTGGCTAAAACAGAATATGATGAATTATGTAAATTTGATTAGTTGGAGAAACTACTGATTTAGGAAATGTTTTGATATGGGTTAATGTCAATTGATCAAAACATTGATTTTACAGCATGTAAAATGAATCCATTTTGTACAGCAGTGATTTTTTTCACTGAAATTTAAGGGAAAGATTTAGGTGAGGTACAAATTATGATGAAGTTGTCAATTATTTTTGCTTTGTTTCCAGGTTACAATAAGTTTACTGAATGAATTCCTCTCTCAATCCCTTTTTACTCTCAAACAAAAATCGTAATGTGTGAAACAAACATAGTCTAATAACATTGCTTTGACAATGTCTCATGTTATGCAACCAGTAGAGAAAATGTGACCTGACATAACTTTTTCTCCCCCTGTCTCAAGCAACATTGCTGAGACTCCCAGCCAATTCTAACATGACAGCACTGCAGCCACTAGGTTCCCAGATATTGGCTGAAAACTTCTCATATCAATTCAGCTGTATGCTCTCCTGACCAGGTATCAAAGTTAGAAACATACGTAGAAAATAGAAGCAGGAGTAGGCCATTCATCCCTTCGAGCCTACTCTGGCATTTATTATGATCACAGTTGATCAAAAAAATTCAACATCCTGATCCTGCCTTCCCCCCATATCCCTTAATCCCTTTAGCCCCAGGGCTATATCTAATTCCTTCTTGAAATCACACAATGTTTTGGCATCAACTATTTTCTGTGGCAGTAAATTCTGCAGATTCACCACTCTCTGGCTCCTCACTTCAGTGCTAAAAGGTTTATCCCTTATCCTCAAACTATGACCCCTAGTTTGGGACTCCCACACTATTAGGAACTTTCTTTCTAAATCTATCCTGTCTAATCCTTTTAGAATTTTGTAAGTTTCTATGAGATCCCTTTCACTCTTCTAAACTACAATGAATATAATCCTAACCGACTCATTTTCTCCTTATATGGCAGTGCTGCCACCCCAGGAATCAGACTCATAAATCTTTGCTACATTCTCTCTATAGCAAGAACATCCTTCCTCAGGTAAGGACACAAAAGCTGCACACAATAACCCACGCGTAGCCTAACCGTTGCCCTATACAATGGCAGTAAAACATCCCTTCCTATATTCAAATCCTTTTGCTACTAAGGCCAACATACCATTTGCCTTCTTTACTGACAGCTGTACCTGCATGCTTACTTTCAGCGACTGATCGTAAGGACACTAAGGCCTTGCTTAGTATTCACTTCTCTCAATTTACACCCACTCAAATAATAATCTGCCTTCTTATTTTTGCTATTGAAGTGGATAACCTCACATTTATCCACATTATACTGCATCGGCCATTTAGATGCCCTATCACTCAGTCTGTCCACATCATGCTGAAGCATCTCTGCATCCTCCTCACAGCTCACCCTCCCACCCAACATTGTATCATCTGCAAGTCTGGAGATAATACATTTAGTTCCCTCATCTAAATTCCCTTCAAACAAAACAAGTTAACATTACAAAAATAATAATGTGAATACGTGATATACCAGCAAATTGAACTGTATAAAAGAGACATGAGAAGAAAAGGTTACAGTACACAAGGAATGGTGCTTGCTTCTCCTGTCACTCCACATGAATCTCTGCAGTATAGTTTCTCATCTAAACATGATATTAGCCATAGGCATAGGGTTTGCTTCCACATGAATGATGTTGCTACTAAGCCTAGGCGTTTCCCCACAGAAAGTATGGCTGACCTATTGAACAGCCATGTGCAGCATCACTCGGAGTAGATACAAGAATAGCACACTGATATGCCTGGAATATATGACATGTGACTGGTCAATGGCTCCAATGGCACAAAGACACAAAGAGAGAATATCAGCAACACTCCAGCTGGTGGTCCCCTCCAACAATCATGCATGTCATAAAAGGGCTGAGGAAGTCCCAGATGATGAGGGAGGCACCGCTCTTGAGGTGTTATCACCATCAGCCACTTCCTTGCCCTCTCTGAATTAGGAGCCAATTATGCAAAGCTCTGTAACAAAGGCTGATGCTGGAGACCTTGCATTAACTCTGGTACAGTAGCCTGTGAAGGTGTCCCCAGTGGCACCTCCACATGAGGATGACTATCATTATTAACTCAGTTGTATGCAGAAACAAATGAGCAGATTCCTCCACCTCATTCCTAGCTACAGTGGGAGAATCCCATAGGAAGGGCTGTGAGTGTAGGATAATTGCACTTTTGTGATTTATTGGATGACAGCTTGTGTTAGTGGTATGGGCCAAAGAATCAATACAATGGACATGTTATTGGTTGCACCTGGATTTGCGAGTTTGCATTTTTTGATGGAGATAATGTTACAATCTCCTTGAGACTGCTAACTTTGAAAAATACATTTGAATTCCAATGATCATTGAAAAGGTCGCACATCAAGAGTTGAAGTTCTAAGTCTTTTACTGTAACAAACAAAGTAAAACCAACATTGACTACCACTATTTTGATAGAAATTTATGCTTTAAACTGTAGAAAAGGTCCCCATTTTAACTTCTAAGTTGACTGAAAATCCCTCTATGATTCCATTTTATTCTGTCCCTTATGTGGATATAGGGCAGCATGGTAGCACAGTGATTAGTGCTCCTGCCTCTCAGCACCAGGGACCAAGGTTCGGTTCCCAGCCTGGGTCACTGTGCAGGGACTGTACGTTCTCTCTGTGTCTGCATGGGTTTTCTCCAGGTGCTCTGATTTCCTCCCACAGTCCGAAAGACGTGCTAGTTAGGTGCATTGGCCAAGCTAAATTCTCCCTCAGTGTACCCAAACAGGTGCCAGAGTGTGGCAACTAAGGGATTTTCACAGTAACTTCATTGTAGTGTTATTGTAAACCTGCTTGTGACACGAATAAATAAACCTTAAACTTTACCACTCTTCAGGAACCAGTACAAAGCTACTTTCAGCTCCTGTTGGCCTGCTTACTTTTCCAGTCAGATAATTTTGAATAACCAAACTGGGTTTCAATGGAGATTCTTCTCTCTCATCAAAGCTAGAAGTTATCTTTTTGGATTCTCACAAACTGAGAGAATAGAGCCAACATTTCGAGCCTGGGTTAGGAACATTTAAGACACATCTGAATAGGTACATGAACAGGGAGGGAATAGAGGGATAGGGACCGAGTAAGGGCAGAAGGATTTTTTAAGTTTAATTAGAGCATCATGATTGGCAGTCTTGGACGGCCAAAGGGCCTGTTCCTAAGCTGTACTTTTCTTTACTATTTGACTTTTGAACAAAGAACAAAGAAAATTACAGCACAGGGACAGGCCCTTCGGCCCTCCAAGCCTGCATCGACCATGCTGCCTGACTTAACTAAAACCCCCTACGCTTCCAGGGACCATATCCGTCTATTTCCATCTCATTCATGTACTTGTCAAGACGCCCCTTGAAAGTCACTACCCTATCCGCTTCCACCATCCCTCCCCAGCAACGGGTTCCAGGCACCCACCACTCTCTGTAAAAAATCTGTCTCGTACATCTCTTTTAAAACTTGTCCCTCACACCTTAAACCTATGCCTCCTAGTAATTGACTCTTCCACCCTGGGAAAAAGCTTCTGACTATCCATTTTGTCCATACCTCTCATAATCTTGGAGACTTCTATTAGGTCTCCCCTCAACCTCCGTCGCTCCAGTGAGAACAAACCAAATTTCTCCAACCTCTGCTCACAGCTAATGTTCCCCATACCAGGCAACAACCTGGTAAATCTCTTCTGTACCCTCTCCAAAGCCTCCACATCCTTGGTCAAAGATTTTCCAGCATTTTCTGTTTTTGTTTCAGATTCCAGCATCCGTAGTATTTTGCTTTTACCTCTTTCCCTGATCCCAGATAATAGCTTCTTATTTATTATTCTGGTGCTATCTGTCTCTCCCAGTTCTCTGTGCTCATTGGTTCTTCTCTCTAATATTATTGTCTAGATCTCATCCCCTTATCAAATTCATTTAAACCCACCCCATTAGCAATTAATTCGACATTGTTCTACCTCTGTTCAGTGCAACCCACCCAGCTCTCCCAGAAGTGGTCCCAATGTACCAAAGATCCAAAAGCCTCCTTCTTACTTCATTGCTCCAGCCAAGCATTCATCTGCTTTATCCTTCTATTTCTATACTCATTAATATGTGACACTGTGAACAATCTGAAAATTACTACTTTTGTTAGCCTATTTGCAAATCTCCTTTCCAACTCCCTAAAATCTGCCTACAGGATCTCAACAGTATTGCTACCTATGTCATTGGTATTGATATGGGCCACAGCCACTGTATGCTAATTCTCCTCTCTTCCTCAGTGACATCCTCGACTCTGGCGTCAGGGAAGAAACAAAGTATCCTGGGGGCACAGAAATGCCTGTCTGTTCCCCGACTACAGAATCTCCAATACTATTGCTCTCCCAATCTTTCTCCCACACCCACATGTTATCCACATCCGATGCAACTATAAAGAAAAAAACAGCCTTGAACTTGGTTATACACCCAGAGGAACTATCATTCTCACCAGTTCTTGAAGCATTTGCCTGCATACCCTTAAATTGTCAGGTGAACACATGCAGTGCAAACCCATGAAACATAGTACATCATTTTGTGGATTCCCTGTTTAGTTTATTCTCATTTATGATTATTCCATGCCTTGTCTTCAATTGAGATATTATTCAGAAATACACCCCCAGCTCACTTATTTTATTCCTTCACTCATTCCTCTGAAGTTAGCTTTCTTAAAAGTCAGAATTCAGCAGACTGCTAATGATGACAGAGACAAGGTACTGGAAGGATGATGGATGCCCATCATGTTGTACTCCATTAGGAATCATTGCCTTTGGGGAAAAAATGGGAACACTGGAGGAACCTGGCTAAATGAAATGCTTTCCAAAAGTTTAATTTACAAAAAATTTACCTAGGAAATCTGACTTGATAATTAAAGGTCTCCTTACAATTCAGGCTAGTGATTTGAGAATTCTAGACCATTATAAGGTAAAGCATCTTTCACGGTGAGGGTATTTAACTGAAAAGAAAATACTTTACCACATTCATTATGTACTACGAGCTATAATATAAACAATAATTTGATGAGATCTGTATATTCCTGAAGAGAAGACCCAAAGATTTGGCTTTCAATTTTAGTTCATCTATTGGAGCAGTGATTACTTTCTGTTATCTACTTAGTGCATCAACTTGTTTCATTCCTACTGACAGCCACATTACCACGATTATAATACTAGCAAACCACCTATTGTATTCTCGTGTTCCTATTCTGGCTGTGTCCAGATGGGTGAAATCCTCCTGAGAAAGTCAGCCAGTTCAGTTCACCATGAGTTATGGTTCCCAGGAGCTGACTGCACTTAACAAACATAATAGCAATAAATTGCCTATCTGCTCTTACATTTTACAATTTTAACATCTGTAGTATTTAACAAGTTGGCTGCCTAATGTCATAACTAGAGGTTACATTGGGAAATTACATCCAGCATAACTGGAGGTTCGGAAATGATGTCCTCAGCATTATTGTACGTTGGTTAATTACTTGGTTAATTGCTTGACAAAAACTATTGAAATTATAGCCTGCCATAATATTATAACCCTGGATAAAAAAATTACTGCATTAACAAGTATTCAGAAAGTTAGGTTTGGCTTGTTTTCAAAAAAAATTTATTCTTATAGTAACATTCATAGAATCCCTACAGTGCAGTAGAGGCCATTCAGCCCAATGAGTCTGCACTGATTCTCTGACAAAGCATCTTATCCAGGCACTTTGCCCCTCACCCATCACTGTAACACCACACATTTACCATGGCTAATCCTTCTAACCTATACATCTCAAGACACTAATGGGCAATTAATCACTGCCAATCCACCTAACTTGCACATCTTTGGACTGGCTGGAATTGAACCGAGGTCCCTGAAGCTGTGAAACAGCAGTGCTAACCACTGTGCTATCCTAATTTAGTTGTACTAATTTACTTACCAAACCCCATCCTTCCTCCCTTTTAAAGCTATCATAGCACACTCCTTACAATCAGTAAACCTTTGCTCTTTTGTGGTCATAACACTCATGATTTGGCTTGTCTTCACAGTCCTGCGTGACAGCTGATTGTTGTGCTACTGTGTCCACATTTCATAACACTAACTGGATGTGCTCCAAATTACTGGAGGCAAAAGAACAATAAGCTACAAAGTATGCTGATACTGTGAACATGACATGATAGCAAGAGGACGGGGCCACTTTGATACAGCAATTATTCCTGGCATTAGATGTTCATTGTTGCTTTGGTGGATCATAAAATTACAACCACACCCTCCTCTGATGGCCAGACACTTTTATTAAACCAGCGTTTAACTTTGTTAGAAGAGTTATTGCTTGGAAAATAACGTGTTTGGTGATCACAGTATTTCAGCAGCAAAGAGTACTCGGTGACCCATAAAATGATCACACAATGTGCAATTCATGAGCTCTGAAGACTGAATTACCTGTAAAAAGTCCATGAAAGTATAGGGCAACAAGTCATCCAGGTGACCAATGTCTTTTGAAAAGCGGTTCAAGATCCGACCTTAAAAGAAATAAAAAAATGATAAAAACTCAGAATAATTTAACAGTTACAATAGTCTTTACTATATGACTTTTTTTAACGATTTACATATAGTCCAATAGAAACTCATTCTCCAAATTGAAAAAAAACTTCTTGGCAAGAGACTTAACCAGAAACAAACAGAACAATTTAGGGGCATGCACAGCTGAGAATTTTCAGTAGCTGCTGAAGATGGAATCTGGCTTAAACCTGGTTACATTTGGTGTCTGTTAGAAAGAATTCCTTGCAATGGAGGTTAACAGTCAGCCTTTGAAAACTTAATAGCATTTTAAAATACTGACTGAATTCATAATTTAAAATGAATTTTGGGATAATGTGAAACAAGTTTAAAGACAGCTCAACAATGAAGCATCTCTATAAAGGAATCACACTAAAGTATAATTTTTGAAAACTTTGAGCAGTATTAGGAAAAGATATTGCTTTAACCAGCTAGTTGAATGAAAAAGCTGTTCAATGGGATTCCAGTTTTAATATCCACCACTGTTATACATGCATGTTTTGTTGATTTTTCTTCCAGTATTCCAGCTATTCATCTGCCTGCCCTCCCAATAAAAACTTTAGCAAAAGATAGCTGTTTTTGCAGTCACTACACTAAAGGCCAATTGACATGACAGTACAAGTCATTCATCTCACTGTCAAGTCCAGGGCATGGACCAACATCTTCTGTTCCACTGCCGAAGGCCACATTTAATCTTAACAGAAAATGCTGGAAAAACTCTGACATCACCTCTGGAGAGAGAAACAGGCATAGATTTTTGAGTCCATGCGACTCTTCTTTAGAGTTTATTCCATTACATCTAATTTTTGACTGGGTAAAAGTCCAACCTCAAACAGACCATCGTCCACATCAAACTACCCAGTCTTCAGGAGAACAGTGACCACGACACCACACAACCTGCCACTGCAACCTCTGCAAGAAGTGCCGGATCATTGATACGGATGCCATCATCTCACGTGTGAGTACCATCTACCAGGTACACCGTACATACTCTTGCAACTCGGCCAACACAACTCTGGTGCGGCCGCACTTGGAGTATTGTGTGCAGTTCTGGTCCCCACATTACAGGAAGGATGTGGAGGCTTTGGAGAGGGTGCAGAGGAGGTTTACCAGGATGTTGCCTGGTATGGAGGGGAGATCCTATGAGGAGAGGCTGAGGGATTTGGGGTTGTTTTCGCTGGAAAGAAGGCGGCTAAGAGGGGATCTTATTGAAACATATAAGATGATTAGAGGTTTAGATAGGGTGGATAGTGATAGCCTTTTTCCTCTGATGGAAAAATCTAGCACGAGGGGGCATGGCTTTAAACTAAGGGGGGGTAGTTATAGGACAGATGTCAGGGGTAGGTTCTTTACCCAGAGGGTGGTGAGGGATTGGAATGCCCTGCCTGCTGCAGTTGTAAATGCGCCTAGTTTGGGGGCGTTTAAGAGGTCTGTGGACAGGTTTATGGACGAAAAGGGATTGGTTTAGGTTAGTGGGTCATTGTTGTTGTTTTTTTTTTAACTGGTCGGCGCAACATCGTGGGCCGAAGGGCCTGTTCTGCGCTGTAATGTTCTATGTTCTATGTTCTAACATTGTCTACCTGATACACTGCAGGGAAAGGATGTCCCGAGGCATGGTACATTGGGGAGACCATGCAGATGCTGTGACAATGGATGAATGAACATCGTTCGACAATCACCAGGCAGAAGTGTTCACTTCCTGTTGGGAACACTTCAGCGGTCATGGGCAATCGGCCTCTGATCTTTGGGTAAACGTTCCCCAAGGCGGCCTTCACGACACATGACACTGCAGAGTCGCTGAGCAGAGACTGATAGCCAAGTTCCGCACATGAGGCCTGTCTCAACCGGGATCTTGGGTTCATGTCACACTATCTGTAACCCCCACGATTTGCCTGGGCTTGCAAAATCTCACTAACTGTCCTGGCTGGAGATAATTCACATCTCTTTAACCTGTGCTTAACCCTTTCTCCCCTCTCATTGTCTGTACCTTTAAGACTTTATTACCTGTAAAGACTCAGATTCCAACCATTATTTTGTAAATTGAGTTTGTGTCTTTATATGCCCTGTCTGTGAACAGAACCCCCATTTACCTGATGAAGGAGCAGTGCTCCGAAAGCTAGTGGCTTTTGTTTTCAAATAAACCTATTGGACTTTAACCTGGTGTTGTGAGACTTCTTACTGTGTTTACCCCAGTCCAACACCGGCACCTCCACATCAGAAGTCAGAGGAGCAGAGGGACATTGTGTTGCACGTTTATTGATCCCTGAAGGCAGCAGGACAGGTAGATAAGGTGGTCAGGAAGGCATATGGGATACTTGCCTTTATGAACTGAGGCATATCACAAGGAGGTTATGATAGAACTGTATAAATGCTCATTAGTCCACAACTAGAGTACTGTATACAGTTCTGGTCACCACACTATAGGAAAGATGTGATTGCACTAGAGAGGGTGCAGAGGAGATTCTCCAGGATGTTGCCTGGCTGGCACATTTCAGTTATGAAGAGAGGCTGGTCAGGCTGGGTTGTTTTGCTTGGAGAAGTGAAGGCTGAGAGGCTACCTGATGGGGGTTTACAAAATTATGAGGGACGTACAGCCTGTACTGCGCTGTAATATAGATATGATAGATAGGAAAGTTTTTTTGATTTTTGAATTTTATTGATTTTTGAACAATCAATAACCAGGGGCTGTAGATTTAAGATAAGGGGCAGGAGATTGAGGGGGAATTTGAGGAAAAACTTCTTAACCCAGAGGTTGGGGAAATCTGGAACTCATTGCCTAAAAGTATGATACAGGAACAGTTAACACTTAAGAAACATTTAGATGGGCACTTGAAATGCCATCGCATATAAGGCTACGGACTAAGTGCTAGAAAATGGGATTAGAATAGATAGGTACTTGATGAACAGCACAGGTTGTAGAATCTCTTTTTGTGCTGTAAAACACTATGATTCTACAAGTACAAGCTGGAGCCTCCCTGGTTCTTAGACCTCAGCTACACACAGATTAAACTTGCTGCACTATTGCTGAAATATCCCATTTCATTTCAGGGGACTCATCAAAAGGAATGAAGAAACATAACTGTATGTCAATTCTAATGAAGGATCACACCGAAATGTGAACCTAAATGTGAATCTAGTTCCAATGTTGACAGACATTTTACATAATTCCAGTTTTTGCAATACTTCTGTTGATTTCTAACTCAGAGCAGCACTTTACCTTATGCCAATTTTTACAGCACTTCAGGCCTTAACACTAGGCTTAACAATGTTGGATCTTAATCACTGCTCCTGTTATGTTGAGAGAATGAGTGCTAGGTATAGAGGATGATTGCAGCAGAACCACTGGGAGGAGGTGTGTGGGGTGCTGGAGGTGGGAATTCCCTATTGATATATTCTTTTATCTGGACCATCATTACATAGGCCCCAATTTCAGTCACGTTTTTGTACTTCTGCCCATTATTAGAACTCTTTCCAACAATGACACAAATGTTATTCAGCTGGAGTCATATATACTTCTTGGCATACATGATAACTGAATATCAATTCATATATTTTTTACTGACTCAAGTTTTCAGTCTAAAGATTGGCAAAACACAAAGGGTTCTTCACCCTTCACTCAGGTTGAATTCAGCACACCAAGCAATCTAAAGCTAGGATCTGGCTAACACGGTCAAAATTAGATACTTAGCTAAACTACTGATCACTATTTGGAAAGAAATATTTCTAATGCACAGATTCTGATCAAACCAAGCCTGCGTCAAACCACTGCCAACTTTTGGGAAACAGGAATGTGGAGTGGAAGAATCAGAATGAGATCTTACTTCAGAGTTGTGTTTTCATGTCAGTGAACACATAACAATAACTTGCATCAATATGAAAGTGTCAACATATCAAACTTCTATTTATTTTCTCCATTTACTACTTACTACTTTTGTTCCCCTGGACATTTTGTTTCCTATTTCCTGATGTTTGTCTCTTAGTCATTGTATTTCCCAATTCTCTGCACTTCTTTGTTCGATTTTCTTCCCCTAAATATCTTTTTAAATGTTTCACTATGTTCCTATTTCAGCTTTCTGATAGCTATCAATTGTTTTGATCCTTTGCCTTTATGTTCTTTCTCTCTTTGGACTGTCGTTTCATCACTTGCGCCTTACAGCGATTCAGTGGAAGCAATGTCACTGAGGACCAAACCAACCTCCAAGGAACAGGGAACTCATTGTGATCCAGGAAAATATACATTCACAGAGTACTGAAAAAGGCAGACAGCCTTCAAAAACATGGCAGAATTACAGCTGGATTACTGGGAATGGAGCAAAGTAAATAAGAGACTGAAGAGAAAGAAGAAGCCTATGATGGCAGTACAAGGACCAACAAAATAAATAAATGTTAAGTATGGGAAAGGAAAAAAATGATGCAGGTTGGGAAACCAACATTTCCATGCTAGAAAACTCCAGATTTATGAATTAGGAGAGAAGAAAATGGAGGCCCATAGTCATTCTACTGCCAGTGA
The DNA here is from genome assembly GCF_965287045.1 of Carcharhinus amblyrhynchos. NCBI lineage: Eukaryota > Metazoa > Chordata > Chondrichthyes > Carcharhiniformes > Carcharhinidae > Carcharhinus > Carcharhinus amblyrhynchos. The sequence goes on from NC_137333.1 coordinate 27,589,143, forward strand.
GGTCTTTAATGAAAGTGGTGCACAACAATTATCTGCATCCTTTGTTAAATGCGCTCTTGGAAACTACTTCAGAACATTGCTAACCCTTATTTAAAGAAGCTGCCGTACTCTTCCCCAATCTTTACAATCAATACCTTTCTATTTACCCCAGTAATCCTGCAGTTAATGCACACAATAGTCAAAATAATAAGAACTTTGAGGAGTTGTATTTGCTCAGTATCAGATGCTGGAAAGGTTTTGTACACTAATACCAGCTAATCAGAGCATGTATTCATCAAATTCTATTAAACATAATCATACATCAATTTAAAAGCAATTACTCATCGTCTCATAAAAGCTGCAAATTGAAGTGCCCTGTAGACAATTGACACTATTAGGTGGATAAACACTTTGCTTTATCTAATTTAAATAATGATTCATTACTTTGCCTTTATTCTACAATCAGTTCCTAAGTACAGTGAATGTATATATGTGCTTTTATTGTGCAATGAAAACATCTGTAGTCGACAACAATTAATAACTGTTTCCTGGGAATTGGTCACAATTAGATTAAATGTGTAAAAGAAAACATTAAAGTTTTGGCACTGATACTTGGCTTACAGGTGTTCACCTGTACTTTGTTCCCTGTCGGCTAAAAATCATGTACACAATAACTTTACCACACCTGTTTAAATCTGATTATTCTTTACTTAATTGGGAAATTATCCCAGTTACGTCCTTTGCACTGTGTTATATTTTCACTTCTGTTACAGTATACCAAGATAAGCAGGATGATGTAAATGATAATTTGGTGGCTGCCTTCGGGGGCTCTTTGAATTAAATTATTGTTCACTTTGATCAAAATAACAGTTACTGCCCTAAGGAAAGTATTTCAGTGACATCCATTATTCTGCATTAATTAGATTATTAAGGCATAAAGGCACAACACATATTTCTGTAGACTTAAATTATGGCACAATTTTATTGTGTCAGTAAATAAATCTATCAATAAACCAGTTATGGCAAGTCACAAGAAATATAGGAACATTAGGAGGTAATTTATCTTTTTCAATCAGATCATGATTGATCAGCATCTCAATTTGCCATTATATAGAAACATAGAAAACAGGAGCAGGAGGAGTCAAATTGGCCCTTCAAGCCTGCTCCTCCATTCATTACGATCACAGCTGATTATCCAACTCGTTAGCCTGATTCTGCCTTCCTTATCTTTTGATTCCCTTCACCCCAGGTGTGAAATCTAACTGCTTCTTGAAAACACACAGGGTGGGATTTTCTGGGGTTGCACTGGCCCCAAAACCAGAAAATCCTGCCCAAGATCAATGGACCTTTCCATGGTCCACATCTCACCTGCTATGATTCCTGTGGTAGGTGGAACGGGAAAATTCGCCCCACAGTATTTTGGTCTCAACTACTTTCTGCGGTAGCAACTTTCACAGGCTGACCCCTTTCTGTGTGAAGAAATTTCTCCTCACCTCTGTCCTAAATGGTCTACTCTGTATCCTCAGACTGTGACCACTGGTTCAGGACATCCCCACCATTGGGAACATCCTTCTTGCGTCTGTCTTATCTAGTCCTATTAAAGTTTTATAGGACATCCTCCCCTCATTCTTCAGGGGCGGCACGATAGCACAAGGTCCTGGGTTCAATTCCAGGCTCGGGTCACTGTCTGTGTGGAGCTTGCACATTCTCCTCATGTCTGCATGGGCTTCCTCCGGGTACTCAGGTTTCCTCCCACAGTCCAAAGACGTGCAGGTTAGGTTGATTGGCCATGCTAAGAAATTGCCCCTTAGTGTCCAGGGATGTGTAGTTTAGAGGGATTAGTGGGTATAATATGTAGGGATATGGGGTTAGGGCCTGGGTGGGATTGTGTTCGGTGCAGACTCGATGGGCCGAAAGGCCTCTTTCTGCACTGTAGGGTTCTATGATATGATTCTGAACTCCAGTCAACACAATCCTAACCGACTCAATCTTTCCTCATTTGTCAATCCTACCATCCCAGAAATTAGTGTGGTAAAATTTCTTTGCACTCCCTCCGAAAAACAAAAAGCAAAAACATCCTCCCTCAGATAAGGAGACCAAAACTGCACACAATACTCCAGGTGGGACCTCACCAAGGACTTGTATAATTGCAGCAAGATATCCCTGCTCCTCTACTTGAATGCTCTCATTATGAAGGCCAACATACCATTCGTCTTTTTTGTTGTCTGCTACACCTGCGTGCTTACCTTCGGTGACTGGTAAACAAGGACATCAGGCCACATCGCACATTCCCATCTCTGAATTTATGGCCATTCACATTGTAATCTGCTTTTCCAATTTTGTTACCAAAGTGGATAAAATCACATTTATCCAAATTATACTGCATTTGCCATTCATTTGCCCACACACTCAACTTGTCCAAATCACACTAAAGGATCTCTGCTTCCTCCTCATAGCTCACCCTCCCACCCAGCTTTGTGTCATCTGCAAATATGAAATTACAATTAGTTCCCTCATCTAAATCATTAATATGTATATAGTGAAAAGCTGGGGTCCCAGCACTATCCCTGTACTATCCCGCTAGTCACTGCCTGACATTTGGAAAAAGATCCGCTTAATTCTACTCTTTGTTTCCTGTCTGCCAACCATAGAATCATAGAATCCTTCAGTGCAGAAGGAGGCCATTTGCCCATCGAGTGCACCAACCACAATACCACCGAGGCCCTATCCGCATTACCCCATAACTCCATGCACTTATGCTACCTAGTCCCCCTGAAACTAGGAGGCAATTTAACATGGCCAACCCATGTAACCTACACATCTTTGGACTGTGGGGGAAAGAAGAGCACACGGAGGAAACCCACGCAGACACGGGGGAAATTTGCAAAATTCACACAGTGACCAAGCCAAGAATTGAACCCGGGTCCCTGGTGCTGTGAGAAAGCAGTGCTAACCACTGTGTGCCCAGTTTTCTATCCGTCTCAAAACATGGGACTTTGTCGAAAACCTTCTGAAGTTCCAAATAAAGCACATCCACTAGCTTTCCTTCATCAACTCTCTTAGTTACAGCCTCGAAGAATTCCAGTGGATTTGTCAAGCATGATTTCTCTTTCACGCTGACTCTGTCTAATACTGCCACTGTTTCCCAAGTGTTTTGCTATAAAATCTTTGACAATGAATTCTAGAATTTTCCCCATTACCGATGTCAGGCTTACTGGTCTATAATACCATTTTCTCTCTACCTCCTTTTTTAAATAGTGGGGATACATTAGCTACCCAGCAATCTGTCGGAACTGTTCCAGAGTCTATAGAATCTTGGAAGATAACCACCAATATATCCACTGTTTCTTGGGCCACTTCCTAAGTACTCTGGGGTGTAAATCATCAGGCCTTGGGGATTTATTCACGTTCAAATCCCCTCAGTTTCCCAAATACCATTTCCCCATGCTTTCAGTTCCTCCCTCTCACTAAACACTGTGTTCCCCAGTATTTCTGGAATTTGTTTTTATGTTCCTGCAAGCTTGCTCTCATATTCTATTTTCTTCTTCTTAAGCAGTCCCATAGTCCTCCTTTGCTGAATTCTAAACTGCTCCCAATCCTAGGTCTGTTGTTTCGCTCGGCCAATTTATACGCCTTGCCCTTGGATTTGATATGATCGATAATTTCTCTTGCAAGCCATGTTTTGGCTAACTATCCAATTTTACTTTTGTGCCAGATAGAAATAAATAATGTTGCAGTTCACCCATGCGCTCCTTGAATGTTTACTATTGCCTATCTGCCATCATCCCTTTTGGTAATATTTCCCAATCTATCATAGCCAACTCACACCTCATACCATTGTAGTTTCCTTTATTAAGATTCAGGATCCTAGTCTTAGAATCAACTATGTCAATCTCTACCTTGATGAAAAATTATTTCTTGTGATGGTTGCTCTCCCCAAGGGGTCTCGCACAACTTGATTGCCAATTATTCAATTTTCATTGTACCCACTCTGGAATAGCCAGTTCTCTAGTTGGTTTCTCAATGTATTGGTCCAGAAAACCATCCTGTACGCATTTCAGGAATTCCCTCTCTATGGCATTGTGACTAATTTGATTTGCCCAATCTATACGCAGATTAAAATTAGCAATAATTACAGACTTTCCTTTATTGCATGCATCCCTAATTTCCTATTCAATGTCATTCCTAACATCACCACTATAGTTTGGCTGTCTATAAACAACCCTTACTGATGTTTTTTGTCCTTTGGTGTTCCTTAGCTCTATCCACATCGATTCCATATTGTCAGAGCTAATATCCTTTCGCAGTATGGTGTTAGTCTCCTCTTTAACCAGGAATGCAGCTTAATTGCCTTTACCTTTTTGTCAGTACTTGCTAAATACTGAATATCCCTGGAGGTTCAGTTCCCATCCCAGGTCACCCTGCAGTCATGTCTCCGTAATCCTGACTATATATAAGATCCTGTATAAGATTCTGAAGGGTATAGATAGAGTGAATGCAAGCAGGCTTTTTCCACTGAGGCTAGAGGAGAAAAAACCAGAGGCATGGGTTAAGGATGAAAGGAGAAAAGTTTAAAGGGAATATTAGGGGAGGATTCTTCACGCAGAGAGTGATGGGAGTGTGGAATGAGCTGCCAGATAAAGTGGTAAACGCTGGGTCACTTTTAGCATTTAAGAGAAACTTGGACGGGTTCATGGATGAGAGGGGTGTGGAGGGATATGGTCCAAGTGCAGGTCAGTGGGACTAAGCAAGAAAATGATTCGGCACAGACAAGAAGGGCCAAAAGGCCTGTTTCTGAGCTGTAATTTTCTATAATTCTATGGTTCTATCTATTTGCGCAATGAATTTATCCACTTCATTGCAAATGCTCCGCTTTGCTTCACATTCATTCATAAAAGAGATGTGCTACCAAATGTTTTCACCTTGCACTCATCAGGACAGCTATATTCAATAAACCAACAATAAATGAAACAACAGTTTATACTCCATGAGAAGAGAGTTGGCAGGTTGGCAAGCAAACTCTGATTGGTACAGGTATTGTCATGGTGAATGTAGCAGAGAACATTAAATGCCAAGCTTATGTTTCAAATCCAAACCAGACAAGTTGACTCTGATTGATCATGGCACTATATATATAGTGACATACAGGACCCTGTCCTTTGTGGACAGAATGAGCACGTCCACACATTATTCCTTTAATAACTAAACAAAAGCTTGGGGAACCGCCATTTCCTAATGCATTCCTCAAAGCAATGCCTTGGCCAATTAGAATCAAACTGCCTGGCTTGAATTTGAAACAAAAATTTAGCAGTTAATTGTTCTCTGCTGCATTCTCCATGGCAATGCCTCTACCACTCAGAATCTACTTGTCAAACAATCAGCACTCTCTTCTCAGGCAGTTCAAATTGTTGTTTCCTTAACTGTTGGTTCTTCTAGTGTGGCTACCCTAATTAGTGTGGCTATCCTAATTAATGCAAGATAAAAAGCTTTGGCAGCATGTCTCTTTTTTAAAGAAATACCCAAATTCTGTACTTCCAAACTATTAAGTGAGTAGTGCTTCCTGATTTCATTTTCATAGTTCAATTTTTTAAACTGTATTCAATGTCTTAAAAGAGGCGAGGTAGAGAAGCAGAATGGCTTAGGAAGGAAATTCCAAAGCTTCAGGTCTAGTTAGCTGAACAGCCAAGGATATCAGGAGTGTGTTAGAAGTCAGAACTTCCTACCTATGTGGATACAGTTGCTGTAGTCCTCATGGGCACCAACAACATAAGCGGCAACAACATAAGCGGACTGTGAAAGAGGTTCTACTTAAGAAGTATGAATGGCTAGGAGCTAAATTAAAACAAGAACCTCAAAGGAAATTTCTGGATTATTACCTGAGCCTTGAAGTAGGGTAAATATGAATGTGTGGTTCAAGGATTGGTGCAGGAGAAATGGGTTTCAATTCATGGGGCAGCAGCACCAGTAATGGGGAAAGAGGGATCTGTATCGTTGGAACATTCTTCACCTGAACCATGCTGGAACTGATGTTCTGGCGAGTTGTGGGGCAGTGGAGAGGCCTTCAAACTAAATAACGGTGGCAAGGAATCAAGTGAGAAAGATATAATTAGTTAGGAAGGTAAGTTAAAGAGAGCGGACAAGACAACAACTAGAGAAATAACAATCAGAGCGTGGCTGGAAGGAGCCAAGCGTACACCCAGCAGATAAGGCTACTGTTCGCAAAAATTGTGAGACAGAATTAAAGGCTCTGTATCTGCATGCAACAAACATTTGTAACAAAGTAAATGAATTGTCAGCTCAAATAGAAATAAATATGAATGATGTGATAGCCATTACAGAGACATTGCTGCAAGATAGCGAAGGCCAGGACCTGAATATTCAAGGATATGAGACACTTATGAAGGACAGGAAAAAATTGGAAAAAGGTGAAGGGGAAGCTCTGAAAATTCAACATGACTTTAGTTCTAAAGTTCAAGATATGGAATCAGCTTGGATAGAGATGAGAAATAGAAAGGCAAGGAGTCACTTGTGTGAATAATTTATAGGCCTCAAACAGTAACTACAACACAGGGTGAAGTGTGCACGAAAAAATAATGGGGGTTTGAGAGAAAGGTACAGTGATAATCATTGGTGATTTGAATCTACATGTAGAGTGAACGAATAAGATTGACAAAAGGCCTGGAAGATGAGTATTTTTGGGGCAGTTTCTTAGAGCAGTAAGTTGTACCAAACAAATAACAGGCTATTCTAGATCTGGTAATGCACAATGAGACAGCATTAATTGATGATCCCCTGGTAAAGGCACTCCTAGATTGCAGTGATCATAAACATGACTGAATTTCATGTACAGCTTGTGGAAGAGAAAAATAGATCTAAAACTAGTCTTTTGAACTTAAAAAAAAGCAATTAACAAGGCATGAAGCTGGCTAAAGTGAACTGGCAAAATTAGGTTAAGGAACAGGTCAGTAGAGATGCGGTGACAAACATTTGATTTATCATCACATGTATTGGGATACAGTGAAAAGTATTGTTTCTTGTGCGCTATACAGACAAAGCATACCATTCATAGACTACACAGGGGAGAAGGTAAGGAGAGAGTGCAGAACATTGTCACAACCAAGGTGGAGAGAAAGATTAACTCAATATCTGGTAGGTCCGTTCAGAAGTCTGATGGCAACAGAGCAGAAGCTGTTCTTGAGTTGGTTGGTACATAATCTCAGATTTTTGTATCTTTTTTCCGACGAAGAAGAAAGAAGAGATAATCTCCAGGGTCCGTGGGGTTCTTGCTTACATTGGTTGCTTTGCCATAGCAGTGTAAACAACAGCATGTTCTCCACTTTGTTTTCTGAAGTCTATGACTATTTCCTTTGCTTTACTGACATTGAAGGAAAGATTATTGTCATTGCTCCATTTTACTGGGCTCTCTGGGTGGGATTTTCTGGCCACGCTCGCCTCAAAACCAGAAAATCCTGCCTGAGGTCAATGGATCTTTGCATGGTCCCCACCCCCCCCCCAACTACAATTCCTGTGGCATGTGCAAATACAGCAAGTGATTGAGAAGGCAAATGGAAGTTTGGCGTTTACTGCAAGGGAAATGGAATCTAAATGTAGGGAGGTTTTGCATGGCATTGTGAGACCACATCCAGAGTGTTGTGTTTAATGTAGGTCTCCTTACTCAAGGAAGGATATCATTTCACTAGAAACAGTTCAGAGAGAAGTCACTCGACTGATTCCTGAGATGTGTCTGCATCCACTGGAGTTTAAGACAGTTGATCATATTGAAACATATAGACTTGAATTTTCTGGCCTCACATGCTGGTGGGATCTTCTGGTCCTGCCGAATTGCACCCTGCTGCGGGTTTCCTGGGCGTACATTCAATGGGAAACCCCACTGATAACAGCAGCACCAGAAGATCCCACCATTAGTCAATGATGGGCTGCCACTGCTGGTGGCAAAATATGTGGTGGGGTGCATATAAAATTCTGAGGGCACTTAACAGGATAGGTTCTAAAAGGATGTCTCCCCTTGGGGAGAGACTACAATTAGAGGGTAGTTTGAAAATAAGGGACCTTTCATTTAACATGAAAATAATTGTTTTCTCTCAGAGGGTTGCGAGCCTATGAACTCTCTTCTCCAGAGGATAGTGGAGGCAAGGTCACTGAATGTTTTTACCGTAGAGTTTTTGACTAACAAGGGAATCAAAGTGCATAGGGGTAGTTGAGAACACAATCAGAAAGCCACGATATTCTTGAATGATGGAGTAGCTTAAAGGGTCAAATGGCCCATTCCTGCTCCTATTGTATAAGTTTTCATTCAGAGGTGCAGAAATGCAGAGTTCTTGGAAGATTACAAGGTTGGAGCTAGTTACCAATATTGGGAAGGTCAAGGATCCAGAGGGATTTGAATATAAGGATAATCATTTTAATCTGAGGTGTTGCTGAAGCAGGAACTTCACATGCAAGGCCAGCTTTATTGTCCATTCTCAATTGTGCCCAAGGTGGTGCTGTGCCACCTTCTCGAACTGCTGCAGTCCATGTGATGCAAGTATTGCCACAATTCTGTGAGGAAAGGTTTCCAGGATTTCGATCCAGTGACCGAAGGAACTGTGATATAATTGTGAGTACGTGGCTTGGAAGGTGCCTCATCTCTTTGCTCTTTTAGGTGCTGGAAGTTGTGTGTTTGGAATTCTTTAGTGAAGGAGTTGAGTGAGTTGCTGCCATATTTCTAGTAGGTAGATGTTACACACTGATGCCACTATGCACTGCTGAGGGAGAGAATGAATGCACTCTAGTTCCAGATTCGCCAAGCAAAGGAAGTAGTTTGTTCTATTGACCCTACTAAATCCCATATGGTTTTAAATATCTCAGTTAGATCCCACAACTTTCTAAACCTAAGGGAATATAAGTCAAGTTTATGTAGCAACTTTCATCGGTTAACCTTTTTAGCCCTGACACCATTCCAGTGAATCTGCATCTCCTTAAAGGTCAAGATATCTTTCCTGAGGCTTGGTGTCCAAAACTGAGCTCAGTACTCCAGAGGGATTCTGATCAAAACACCGTACAACTGAAGTACCAATTTCTCACTTTTGAATTTCAGCCTCCAGCAACAACTTGCATTTAAATAGCATCTTTAACATAATAAAAGACCCAAAGGTACTTCACAGGAGTGTTATCAGACAAAGTTTAATGCGAGTCATTAAGTGGTAGGACAGCAGGTGACCTAAAGGTTGGTTAGAAGTAGATTTTAAGGAGCAGCTTAGAAGAGAATAGAGAAGTGAAGTGGTTTAGGGAAGAAATTCCAGAGGGTCAGCCAAGGAAATCAGAGATGTGCAAAAGGCATTATACAGGAATTGTAGAATTGCACAGTTCTCAGAGGATTGTAAAGTTGGAGATAGTTACCAAGGTTGGGAGCAGCAAGACTATGGAGAGATTTGAACACAAGGATAAGAATTTTAAATATGAAGTATTGCTGACCAAAAGCCAACTTGGGTCAGCAAGCCCATGTCTGATGAATGAACAGGACTCAATGTGAGAATGAATAGGAATGGAAATTCTGGCCAAGTTGAAGTTTATGGACTAGTCAAGAGAACATAGAACAAAATCTAGAACAAATAAAGGCATGGATTAGGGCTTTGCCAGCAGTTACGTTTCGGTGGAGCAGATACAGACGATACCACCACGTTAAAAGTGGACAATTTTGATGAAGGGAAAGGTTAGAGAGTTGAAAGTTCATCTTAAGATCAAATAGGGCATTGAGATTAAAAACAGTCCGGTTGAGCCTTGGCATTAGCTCTGTTCTCTCTCCGCAGACCTGCTGAGGTTTTCCAGCTTTATGTGATGGAATAGTCTCCACTTGCCTGAATGAGTGTAACAACACTCAAGCAGTACAACACCATCCTGGAAAACGTAGCTCACTTGATTGGCACTTCAACCATAAACATTCAGTCTCCATCATCAACTCATGGTGATAGCAATGTGTATGAGAGGCACCACAGAAACCCGCCACCAGGTTCCCTTTGACAGTACCTTCCAAATCCATGACTTCACCACCTGAATGGACAAAGGTGGCAGAGGCACAGGAACGGCATCACCTGCAAGCTCCCTTCTAAACCATACAACAATGACTTGGAACAATATCCTTCATACTCATGGGGTCAAAATCCTGGAACTCCATCCCAACAGTTCTGTGGGTGTACTTATATCAGTTTGTGTACTTTTTCAGGTTGTGTATACCTGTAACCAGTGATATCCACAGGGATTGGTGCTGGGACCACAACTGTATATACTAATGACTCAGAGGAAGTGTATTATAGCCAAATGTATTATAGCCAAATTTTCAGACGACACAAAAATAGGTGAAAAGGCAAGTTGTGAGGGGGATACAAATAGTTTACACGTAGATATTGATAGTGGGCAAAAAGTTGGCAAACAGAATATAATGTGGGAAAATGTGAAGTCGTTCATTTTGGAAGTGAGAACCAAAGTATTACTTAAATGGAGAAAAACTGCAGAAAGCTGCAACACTAAGGGACTTGGGGTACAGTCAGCTAGCACACAGGTGAGGCAGGTAATAAGGAAGGTTAATGGAATGTTGGCCCTTATTTCAAGGGGGTTAGAGTACAAGAGTAGGAATGTCTAGCCGCAACTGCGAGAGCACAGGGATATTGTGAGCAGTTTGGGTCTCCTTATTTAAGAAAATATATTAAGTGAATTTTCCCCCAAAAAATTGTAGTGTTACTAAGTGGGCATGGGTGAAGGTAGACACCATAGTTAGTGCGAGATTAATTGGCTCTGTAGATAATCACTATTAAATGTTATTGCACCCCATAGCTGTGACTCATCCACCTGTGAACTGCCTCCCACAAGGAGTTTTGAACCCTGACTATACCCATACAGGCTCAGAGCATTGTTCTGCGTGACAGGTGCTCTTTGGCCCATCGAATCTGCGATTGCCAGTTCCCAGCACCTTTGCCAGATCCCTGATTGCCATGGTACTCCAAGTGCTCATCCGAAAATGCTATTAGGATTGCGAGGTCACTGTCCCCCACCACTGGCATGGGATTAGACAGCCTGAGCTCCTCTACTCCAGTCCCCACCAGCCCCCTGAGCAGTTCCAACAATTTAGATCATGTAGGCTCACAGTGACAGACAGGCTGGCATGGCATCCTCATCATCCACCAGACCCTAGGCTCGGCCATCCACCACCCCTGGGGCATTGGGCAGCATGGTGGTGCCCCAAGTTTCACTCAGACATGGGCCCAGGTGCCAGTGTGCATCAAAGAACAGGTAGTCAGAGTCAGATTTGCGTTGCACCAGGGCAGCATCACAGTGCGCTGCATAGCAAGTTATCATCAGTCTCCTGCCTGGAGAGGGAACTCAGTAACACGACCAACCTAGGCCCATCAAAGAACAAAGAACAAAGAAAATTACAGCACAGGAACAGGCCCTTCGGCCCTCCAAGCCAGCACCGACCATGCTGTCCGGCCTAACTGAAACCCTCTACCCTTCCAGGGACCATACCCCTCTATTCCCATCCTATTCATGTATTTGTCAAGATGCCCTTTAAGAGGCACTACCATATCCACTTCCACTACCTCCTATGGCAACAAGTACCAGGCATCCACAACTCTCTGTGTAAAAAAGCCTGCCTCGTACATCTCCTTTAAACCTTGCCCCTCGCACCTTAAACTTGGTGTAATATTCTGCTCCTCCTCCAGGATGTCTCCCCGCTGCTACACCAGGTTGCTGAGTGCACAGCAGACCATTACGATGTGGGAGACCCTTTGAGGGCTGTACTGGAGGCCCCACCAGAGTGGTCCAGATAAGGGAACTGCATCTTCAAGAGTTCATGCAGTGTGAGGAAACATGATAACACCTGCCAAACTCCCCTGATTGGGGTGACAGCTGCTAGATCGGGTGTTTGTTACTGTTAGTGGGGTCTGGGTTGGGATGTCTTTGATAAACCACAGAGCAGATGGCAGGGTAACCAGTGTGTCACTAGTGGGCTTGGGAGTCGACCTCATATGCAACCCCTTGGGAGTCATTCAGCTGCCAGCAGGAATGCACACAATGCAAGCCCCAAGCCTGACCTGTGGATCCCAGACACTCCTGAGCCCCCATGATCTTCCACAACCATGCAAGCCCCCCATCCACCCTTCATTATGGCAACAGCTGACTCCCCTGCGCCCCAGAGGTTGGTGCCCAGCAGTATTCACCTCCTAGCTCTCCTTTGGTAGTGTTGCACACTGTTAAAGACCTGTATTAATTGGCACCAGAGAGGTTGGAAACCTATGGGAGGCAGAATGATTGCATTCCCTCACTAATGATGTTGGAATCCAATTAATTCTTTTCTGAGTGCGAAGTGGTTCGTGCCACTCAAAAGGGGCCAGGAAGATTGCAAACCGTTTGAGCTAAGTATGAATCGATTTTTAGCCTTGCATGCTATTTTCCCAGTTTGCCGCCATTCGCACTAGTCACAGCAAGATGGTAAAACTCCACCCATTATTTCATTTGAGGCAGTTCAGGAAAAGTTCACTAGGATGACCTCTGCTATGGAGGGATTGTTTTATGGAGATTAATCAGGTTGTGACTCTACTCATTGGAATTCAGGATAATGAGAGGTGATTGCATTGAAATGTATGTGTGAAATCTTGCTGCCGTTCACACCAGCCGGATCATACAGTCAAGCTTCCCGGTGATGCGGGAAACCCCATTGACAACAGTGGGACCATAAGATCCAGCCACCAGTGAGCGGCATGCCATCCCCCACCACTGCCAAACACGCCATGGAGAGGAAGAAAATTACTGCCCATAGCATTCTTAAAGAGCTTGACAGGGTAAATGCTGAGAGGATGGTTCCTCTCAAAGATGTGCTGACTGGCCATGTTAAACTGTCCCTTAGTGTCAGGGGGGTTAGCAAGCTAAATACATGGGGTTACTAGGATAGGGCCTGGATGCAATTGTTGTTGTTGGTGCAGGCTCAATGGGCCAAATGGCCTCCTTTTGCATTGTAGGGATTCTACGATTCATGCAAGAGTCGAGGACCAGTCAGCATAGTCTCAGAATAAAGGGATGCCAATTTAAGACCGAGGTAAGGGGGATTTTTTTCTCTCAGAGGATTGAGAGTCTTTGGAGCTCCTTGCCACAGAGCATTGTAAGGGCAGCATCATTGTGTATATTTAAAATTGAGATAGATTCTTGGTGAGTAAGGGAATCAAGGGTTACGGGGAAAGGACAGGAAAGTGAAATATTGGATCAGCCGTGATCCTATTGAATGGTGGAACAGGCTCATGGAGCCGAATGGCCTCCTTCTATTTCTTATGGTCTTATCTGCATTGATAAGTGAAATGTCAAAGTGGTATTCAGTAGTCATCAGCATAAATATTGAAATGTATTCCCTAACAGCAGTTTGTTTTATCGCAGTTACTGATAGCACCACAACAGCAACCAGATAACAATAAGTGTAACTGCATTATTATAATACATGAAGTCTATGACATTATTTGCAGTTCAAGTACACCTCCCTTAAAGCTATTCTAAAGCATCACACCCTGATAACAGATAAAGCCTACCTACAATTGTAAAAACGATATGATGTTTTAAAAGTCCAAACAAGACCAACCACACCTATTCTAGGCACTAAATCGTTATTGTACTCGAACACCCTGCTTTTATGGGTAAAATTACATAACTGGGTGAGTCACATTGATGAATAAACATTAAAACAATGCAAAGTATCCAATAAGTAACTCTTCAAACAATGAAAAATGAGTAAGAGTTTACAATATTATTGTAACTTAAGAAATAATTTATCTCAGGTAAACTGATTACTTAGGAGGCTGTGGGCAGATCCACATGATTTTCAGCTATGAATTGTAGTTCGGAGGATGTAAAATTAATAAATTAATGCAAAGAAAAGGTTCAAACTGAATAATGGCACTGGTCCTTATTCTGATAGGTATTACTTCCTCCTTCTCCCTTTCCTCTCCTTCTTCAACTCCACTGACCAGGCCACCACAACTATCAGCAACAATGTGCATATACATTGCCACTAATTCTTACCAAATCACCAATGGAAAAAAATCATGAGTACTAGGTTAGCAAAATATTTGTGTCTCTCAACTAAACATCTAAGATGTAAAACATCTCCAGATTCAAATTAAAAAATCATGTTGCTTTCACAGAAGAGGTAAAATAACAGAACACAGAGTTTTGTCCATTTAATAGTTCGCTAATGTTTCATGATAACAATTTCCCTTTTTAACTTTTGATTCTTCAGATGAAATTAAATCTGTGCAGGACAAGATTTGCGCAGATGTCCTTCCTACAACTCAGCAACTGGCCCACACTACAGGGTGATTAATGTACACATCAGTAACAGGTAAACTAATGAAAACACGGACAGGCTGGAAGGAGAACCTGCACAATAAAAGGCCAACCTGAAATTAAAGTGCTTTTTGGGAAATCTCCTAAACGTTTAAGCAGGTTATATTCAAAATATTTATGGATATTCATAGAAATCATAGAACCCCCACAGCGCAGAAAGATACCATTCGGCCCATTGAGTCTGCACCGACCACAATCCCACCCACTCCCAACCCCCACATCCCCACACATTTTCCCCACTAATCCCTCTAACCTACACATCTCAGGACACTAAGGGGCAATTTTAGCATGGCCAATCAACCTAACCCACACATCTTTGGACTGTGGGAGGAAACCAGAGCACCTGGAGAAAACAGACATGAGGATAATGTGCAAACTCCACATGGAGAGTGACCTAAGCCGGGAATCGAACCCAGATCCCTGGAGCTGTGAAGCAGCAGTGCTAACCACTGTGTTACCGTTCTGCCCAATTATTTATATAAAACTATTGACAAAGTTTAAAAGAAGCTTTTAATATGAAACTAAGGGCTATCCATGGGTGAAAAAACAGACGGACGGAACCATAACTTGGGGTGTCATGCTGTCAATGACTTACCTACCACTGATTCAATCGCCCCCACCCTGAATTTACAGGTGGTATGGCCCAACTGAGGCAATTAATGCCCAGTTATGAGCCTTATCCCATCAGCATGCTGACATAATAGGTGGTGGGGGAAGTCTGCATCCAACGTGGAGACCAGTAAATTTAGACTACAGCAGATGCCATCTCTCTGGCCCTGCACTCAAGCCTGGAACATTTAGATAACAAAAGGTGCCTGTGTCAGACTTCTATTTATCGACTACAACTCAGCTTTCAACACCATTATTCCTACAAAACTCATCTCCAAACTCTGTGGCCTGGGGTTCGGCTTCTCCATTTGTGACTGGATCTTGAACTTTCTAACTCACAGGCCACAATCAGTAAGTATAGGCAACAACACCTCCTCATTACCGGTGCCCCACAAGGCTGTGTCATCAGCCCTTTATCATATTCCTTATACACCCCTACGTCTGTATGACCAAAATCCCCTCCGACTCTATTTTCAAGTTTGCTGATGACACCACCGTAGTGGACCGGATCTCAAACAATGATGAGACTAAGTACAGGAAAGAGATTGAGAATCTGGTGAACTGGGGCAAGGACAATAATCTCCCCCTCAACATCAACAAAAGGAAGGAGACAGCCATCAACTTCAGGAAGTATAGTGGAGGGCATGTCTGTCTACATCAGTGGGGATGAAGTAGAAATGGTCAACAGTTTTATGTTTTTAAGTGTCCAGATCACCAACAAACTGGTCCTGGTCCCTCCATGCCAACACTATGGTTAAGAAAGCCCACCAATGCCTCTACTTTCTCAGAAGACGAGGGAAATTTGGTTGTCCATTATGAATCTTACCAATATTTACAGATGTACCATAGAAAACATTCTTTCTGGTTGTATCACAGCTTGATATGGCTCCTGCTCTATCCAAGACCGCAAAAAACTACAAAAGTCATGAACGAAGCCCAGTTCATCACTCAAACCAGCCTCCCACCCATTGACTCTGTCTTCACTTCCCGCTGCCTCAGCAAAGCAGCCAGCATAATTAAGGACCCCACGCACACCGGATATTCTGTCTTCCACCTTCTTCCGTCAGGAAAAAGACACAAAAGTCTGAGGTCA
Organism: Carcharhinus amblyrhynchos; assembly: GCF_965287045.1. Classification (NCBI taxonomy): domain Eukaryota; kingdom Metazoa; phylum Chordata; class Chondrichthyes; order Carcharhiniformes; family Carcharhinidae; genus Carcharhinus; species Carcharhinus amblyrhynchos. Next base: position 27,605,209 of record NC_137333.1, read on the forward strand.
CGAGCCAACTGACTCAAGAACAGCTTCTTCTCTTCTGCTGTCAGACTTCTGAATGGTCCCACCTTGCATTAAGTTGATCTTTCTCTACACCTTAGCTATGACTGTAATACTACATTCTGCACTCTCTCCTTTCCTTATCTATGAACGGTATGTTTTGTCTGTACAGTGCACAAGAAACAATACTTTTCACTGTACACCAACACATATGACAATAATAAATCAAATTAAATCAAATCCAAAAAGTAAAGTGAGGTATGCCAGCTAAGTGGAGGCTGGTTCATCCAAAATATACACAGGGATGGGAGGAGCCCTCCCTCCGTGTAAAATGCAGACCTAAGAATGCACATGGTACTGGTTTAGAAGATAAAAGATTAGTTCCAGGGGGGTGGGAGGTGGTAATATTAGAACAAGAGCTAAGTGGTATACCCAAGGAGGAAGTGCTTGGACGCTGGTAGGATCCAGCAGGAATTTAAATAACTTTATAATAAAAGAAATACTTCAGTATTTTCATGATAAAAGCTAACTTTGGCATCACTGATCATACTTCACTAATTCACCTCTTCCAGTCAATTGACTGCACTGCATAAATCACTCACTCTCTCCCTTTATTTAGTCATCTAAACTTGTTATGTGTTTTATAGACTTGTAAACACTCCAGAGCATTTGTCATTTGCTATAAAATAAAAAGATAAGTTGATGAGAAACCTGGGGCGGTCCAAATTTCAGCGACTATTTTCCAATCAATTTCTGAGGGATGGGGAATAAAGGAAGGTAGCTTAATAAGCGCTTCTCAAATATACTTGCTTTCAATTTATGAACAGAGTGACTTCCTTATTGATTTTTCTCTGCACAAACTATGAATTTGAACGAGCTTATAGGTTCTTACTTCCTATGGTTCAAAGAATAACCAAGATTTGATTAAAGCTTGTTTGTTTCTTACACTGCACGTAGCAACACCTACCAATGTAGTGTTCAAACAGGTATTGAATAAACATTTAGCATGTTCAGTTTAAATGAGGGTCAAGAAGTCGAATTTGTCACTGACTAATCTTTTTTGGATTGCTCAAATTGCACTTTGATTGATGGTGCATTCTAGAAGTCATTGGCTGGAATTTTATCATCCCGTCCACCATGGGAATTGGAGCAGGCAAGGGGTGGACCAGGAAAAGATCCGTTGACCTCGGGCGGGATTTTCCAGTTTTGGGGCAAGCAAGATCGGAAAATCCCGTTCAAAGTTCTTCACCTCAGGCATCCCCCAGATTCCTTCCTCACTGTTACCTCTTTGGACCATCATCGAAGCATATCAACTTTTCTGATAATCTCATGGCACAATTATTAACTCTCTTCAAACCGCATTCTCAATGTGCATAGCAGTGCAATGGCTGAATGACTCGGCCTAAATTCTTGTCTTTTAGGTGCTATCATCATTGGTCAGTCTGTCCATTAGCCTGACCCTATTTTTCTAAGTCAAATCTTTTTATGCAGCACAGACTCCCAGCAGGATCTCAGCCAAAAAGATAAGATGCTGCTGCCAACATACATAACCCTATCAGTACTGCAGTTAGACCATTGTCAGCTGATCATTTAAAGGCAACAGAATAATTAATGATTACAAAAACGGTTTTAAATGTGAAGGGCTCAACAAAGGGCTATAAAGATATAGTACTGAGGTAAAATGGAAGGACAAAAAGTTTCAACTGCGCTCTTCCCCTCCATTTAAAAGATTCTGAAGCCTTGCTATTTCTATCTTGGCCTATCATCTCCCTTCTCCAGCCAATCCCAGAGAACAGCTGAGAGTGCAGAAGCAACTCGCAAGCAAGGTCCTCCTCACCCTTCAAGCAGTTGCACATAATGGGCAAGAAAAGTGTTGGCTGGTGAGTGAAAGTGACTTCAGGGCAGGAATAATAAAGTAGGTTTTAGAGATTTCACCACTATCCACTCAATTACAGATGGGACTGCCAGGGAATATCCAGCTCACAATGGCTTCATCTCCTCCATGAGTTTCCAAAACGCTAACGTGTATCTTGTTTCTTCCAAAAACTTCAGCCTCAAGCTTTGCTCAGTGGTAGTAGGGGTTAGCATTTTAGATTTCAACTCACATCCTTACATCTTTGCTGATTTTTAAGATGACCAGGACTCTTGCAGGAGGCTGATAATATCCAGCATTACCTGAAGTCCTGCAGCAAAATAAGAATGGCGGGGGGGCAACCAGACAACAAGGAGACAAGGTAAATTTTATTTTAAAAATTTGTCAGAACTCCTGGTGCGACAGGAAGAATGGGAACATTAAACCTTTCAAGCTCAGCTTGACTCCACTCACTATTCTAACTACTCCTTTTATGTTTCTCACATCTAATCAACTCTTCTAACTATTGATGGCTTCACCGTGAAAGTGAAGCCCAGCATTTATATAACATCTTTCTGACCACTGGATCGCCTATAGCACTTTCCATCTGAACACTTTTGGAGTGTAGCCACTGTTGTAATGTACGCTGTAGTTAGTCCTTCATTCAAATCAGCGTGCTTAATATTCTCACCAACTTGAGCAGAATTTCCACATCACTGCTGCTTTAAACAGACTCCAAGAATTTTAATTTCTGTTTTCATCTCAACGCTTCTACCATATATCATTTACACTCTGCCTCCTCCCTAAATATGCAAATGCTTTAAAATCGTGACTATTATTCTAACTAATAACTATTAGTTGAACTATTATTGAGAATAACTATTATTTTCAACTCTTCACTTCCCCATTCTCTCTACAATTTGTTTTTCTGCCATTTTATTCTTTCTTGTTCCCTACAGGCGATGACATTGGATACTGTTTATCGTTTGTATATTGCCTTATTCTAGTTTTTTTATTTATTAGTGTCACAAGTCAGTTTACATTAACACTGCAATGAAGTTACTGTGAAAATCCCCTCGTCGCCACACTTGCTTTAAGTTTCCTTTAGAACCATTTCTGTATGTTATCTGGATTAGAATAAATCAAATATTACAGCCAGAATAATTAATATTAGGGAAATGCTAGGACTGAGATCACTATGTTCAAAATAAATGAGTTAGACTCATTTAAAAAAAAGGTAGAGCTGTGCTTACTTTGGTTTCTGAATTACTTCTTTGATCTATTTCAACGAGGATTACATCTTGAAATCCAAAATGACTAAATTACACTCCACATGTTTTATAGGCCAGGCCCAGCACAGAAGATACAGCACAGTTCAGTTTTTGGATATACTGACAGAAGATAGCTATGTATCAAAACACAGATGAACGCTTCAAAGATCACTAACTCAGTGGTCAGGAAAGTAACCATTTGAGCTTTGTTTCCCCGTTCAAGTGAGTTGGGGGTATTGGCGGGTGTCATTGTGAGTCATCGGCGGGGAAATCAGTTCTGTAGTTTACACAAGTGTTAGACTAGAGATTTTCTGTCTAACACTTCCTGAATATCCAGGCAGGTAAGTCAGAACTATCCAAAGTCTCCACTGCAGAGCGCTCCAGGAACAGGGGAATTGGCCATCTGAAGTTTAAACCCCTTGAAGTTCAGCGCATCAGAATGTCCATGGGGTCCTGATGCACATCTTGGATCTTATGCACTGTCTTCAATGATTTGGACTGTAAGATACTAATGATTCTCAACAGCCAGTTATAGAACACTGCCCCCAAGTGGCAGCTGTGCATAATTACAGCCATAACTCTTTAATTCTGAATCTTTGCTGTGTGACAATAGCTGAACTCGAATGCTAGCCATTTACTATTCAACTTAAAATATATAGAATTTCGCACTTACCAATAGGATTTCTATCAAAGAATAAAACAGGAGCTCTTATAATAGATGTAAACATTCTATTATGCAATTCTTGTGATGCTTTAACCAATACGTTGAAAATGATCAAACTTCTGGTAATTCCAAAAATAATCACAGTTATTGTTAAACCTGGAGGAGAAATAAAACTTGGTCAGTTTGTCAACTGATTCTAAAATTAATAATTTATTTACTATGACAGATTACAGCAATTTCACCTGAATACACCAAATAAGAAACAGAAGTGTAACATTTAAATTCTTTGAAATTCACATTCTTTAAAGTTGAAACTCGGTTATAGTCATAGAGGTATACAGTATGGAGACAAGCCCTTTGGCCCAACTTATCCATGCCTCCCCTTTTTTTTAAACCCCCGAAGCTAGTCCCAAAGGTCTACATTTGGCCCATACCCCTCTACACCCATCTTACCTATGTAACTGTCTGAATGCTTTTTAAAAGACAAAATTGTACTCGCCTCTACTACTATCTCTGGCACTTGTTCCAGACACTCACCACCCTCTGTGACAAAATTGTCCCTCTGGTCACTTTTGTATCTCTCCCCTCTCATCTTAATCCTATGCCCTCTAGTTTTAGACTCCCCTACCTTTGGGAAAATATATTGACTATCTAGCTGTTCTGTGCTCCTCATTATTTTGTAGACCTCTATAATATCACCCCTCAGCCTTCTACGCTCCAGGGTAAAGTCCCAATCTATCCAGCCTCTTATAACTCAAACCATCAAGTCCTGGTAACATCCTAATAAATCTTTTCTGCACTTTTTCTAGTTTAATAACATCCTTTCTATAATAGGGTGACCAGAACTGTACCCAATATTCCAAGTGTGGTCTTACCAATGGCTTGTACAACTTCAACAGAATATTATAACTCCTGTATTCAATGATGTGACCAATGAAACCAAGCATGTTGAATGCCTTCACCACCACTCCGTGCAGCTGTGACTCCACTTTCAAGGGGCTATGAACACGTACTTCTAGATCTCTTTGTTCTGTAGCTCTCCCCAGTGACCTATTAACTGAGTAAGTCTTGCCCTGGTTCACTCTACCAAAATGCATCACTTTGTTTTTATCTAAATTAAACTCCATCGCCATTCGTCTGGCCCAATTGATCAAGCAGCTGAGCAAGTAAACCTGCATTTGTTATGTCCCTTCAGAGAGGCATTGACAGGCCATAATCTTACTAACTTGGTGAAGGAATACTACTGAATTATTGATGTAAACAAAACAAATACCAACTTCTCAATACCTGCATATACCCCTAAATAAAAATTAAGATCCAGTTGTTGCTTTGTGTTGTTTGAACCATTTATTTGAGTTGTATTCAAACTCTCTTGACTTGTTGCCCTGCAAAACATAAAATGCAACATGTCAACATGTCTACATTTATGTAGATATGTCAATTGCAATGTTCACACTTCAATTTGAAGTTCTAACATGCTGAGTTCTCTTGTTCTGTTTTAGTCAGAGTATACTTATAGGTACTTATAGAATTTCTTACTGCCAGTACACTCTACAATAAGTCTTTTTCTTTTAAAAATATTTACCTTATGGCACAAGTATGAAGTCTCCACCTTCTAGGAATGGGTCTCTCTCCATTCCTTTTCTCGTCTCATATGCCACCTATGCTTATCTGCTAGGTACGCTCCCCCACTCTGGCTGTTTGACCTGTGCATAACTCATGAAATTGCATGGGCCATGGAACATTCTAGTCAATTGCCTATTATTTGGCTTAAAAAATTGCAAATTTTTGGAAGGTAAATGGGCTTCTCTGGGCCCCCCTCAACTTCTGTATAATTGCAGAAAGGTATCATGAGTTTGGGTTGCTGACCCAATTTCATGATGCAATTCTACAGAGCTTTGGGGCAAAATCCAGCCCTATGTCCCATTCAGTGATAGAGGGCATCTGAGGTCATTGGCCACGACCTGGAAGCAGGTCATGGTCAGTCATTTAAATGGCCATTCAGCATAGGACAGCGTTAGGTAATCCAGCAATTCAACAATTTTCAACTAGAAGTATCTGCAGCCTTTTTAGATAATTGTAAATCTGTATAATCTTTCTCAAATGTCCGTAAGTATAATTTTTTTTGCCACTGATCACAGGTGAAATTCAATTTGAACACGAATACATTTTCCAGATAATAAATACAGTACTGCTTAGTTATATAATGTTTCCCTCAAAGATGGCAGATGCAAGTGAGGGGAGAGGCAAAGGAGAAGGGCTGTGATTTGTAGCCCAGTGATTTGATGATGAATTGATGTGTGCCCTCCTTTGGGCTGTATCCACCAGAAGGGAGCTGACAGGAAGAAGAGAACTCCGTCAGTCAGACGTGCAGCCTGTGTGTAGTGGAGGTCAGTGGTGTAGGACTAGTGCATCACTCTTGGGATGCAATGTCAGAAAAGGCTCATTCACCTATTGAGCTTGGTCAGGGTAACTCTTCAGTATCTGTATTCTTCTGCCTGGAAGCTAGAGGTTAGCATCATAAATGCTGAAGCCTTGTGAGATTGTTCGGTGGTCCAAGGCAGAATGATGCAGCAAAGGTGTTAGAGGTTTTGGAGCCTGTACAATTGATGAAAGTGAACATCGTCTCAACTGTCAAGCATTATATTGACCATGTTAGGTGGGATAACATCAATTAACCCAACAGTTAATTAGTCATTGCAACATTATACTTATTTTCAGGAGCAGCACGCCCACAATTCACCAGAGAGAGGCAGAACTCTGGTCTCCCTGAGCTTGTGATATCCTGGCATATGAAGAGGTTCTCCTCAGACAATGCCTCTAGGTCAATTGTTGGAGGAGAGACTGGAGAAAGCTACAGGTCTGGTGAGATAGCAAATGGTGAAAGCTGAGAGAGAGTGGGAGGGTGATTGTTGCTTGACAAGATTCAATGAATGTTAAAAAGCTCAGCCTGGTGCTAAAAGCCAGGGAATTTTCTGGTCGAAAACTTTTGATGTCGTTACAAGTGTTTGAATGGTGTCATACCAAAAGTTGCACTTGTCTGTGATGTTGTTGAGCATTGTGACTCTTTCTTCTTGCACAAGTGTCTTCTGTGGACTACGTAGCAGGACAGAGAGTATAGAAGGTGGCAGGAATCTAACCTCAGGCAGAGTAAAAAGGGTTACAAGCATGCAAAGTGAGGTGATCAACGCAGTGCAGGGAGATGGTCTGGGGAAGAGTAACCAGTCTGTGACAGGAAGGGACAGAGCTTGCAAACAAAGGAATGCACTAACAAATCGGGTCCAGGTAAGAAAGACTAATATAAAGACACTTTACCTGAATGCACGTAGCATTCAAAACAAAGTGAATGAGTTGACAGCGCAAATCAGTACAAATGGGTATGATCTAGTGGCTATTACAGAAACGTAGTTGCAGGGTGACTGGGACTGGGAACTGAATATCCAGAGGTATCAGACATTTCGGAAGGACAGACAGGAAGGAAAAGGAGATGGGGGTAGCTCTATTAATTAAGGATAACATCAAGGTGGTAGTGAGAGACGATATAGGCTCTAAGGAGCAAAATATGGAATCAGTGTGGTGGAGATAAGGAATAGCAAGGGGAAAATGTCACTGGTGGGCGTGGTCTATAGGCACCCAAATAATAACTTCGAGGTGGGGTGGGCTATAAACAAACAAATAACAGTGGTATGTAAAAACGGAATAGCAATAATCATGGGGGATTTTAACCTCCATATTGATTGGTCAACTCAAGTTGGACATGGTGGACTTGAGGAAGAGTTCTTAGAATGCTGTCGGGATAGTTTCCTTGAACAGTATGTTACAGGACCTACAAGGGAGCGAGCTATCTTGGATCTGGTCCTGTGTAATGAGACAGGTAAAATGAATGATCTCCTTGTAAGGGATCCTCTTGGAATGAGTGATCACAATATGGTTGAATTTCTAATACAGATGGAGGGTGAGAAAGTAGGGTCCCAAATCAGCCTCCTCTGTTTGAACAAAGGGCAGTACGATAGGATGAGGGTGGAGTTGGCTAATGTAGACTGGGAACACAGACTAGTTGGTGGGACAGTTGAGGAACACTGGAGGATTTTTAAGGAGATTTTCCTCAATACTCAGCTAAAATATATTCCAGTGAAAAAGGAGGAATGTAAGAAAAGCGATAACCAGCCACGGATAACTAAGGAAATAAAGGAGAATATCAAATTAAAAACCAATGCGTACAGAGTGCCAAAATTAGTGAGGAACTGGAAGATTGGGAAAGCTTTAAAAAACAAACAACTACTAAGAAAGCAATAAAGAAAGGAAAGATAGATTATGAAAGTAACCTAGCACAAAATATAAAAACTGATAGTAAAAGTTTTTACAAATATATAAAATGGAAGAGCGTGGCTAAAGTAAATGTTGGACCCTTAGAAGATGAGAAGGGGGATTTAATAATGGGAAACGATGAAATGGCTGAGGCCTTAAGCAAGTTTTTTTGTGTCGGTCTTCACAGTGGAGGGCACAAATAGCATACCAATAATTGACAGTCATGGGATTGTAGGGGGTGAGGACTTAAAATGATCACTATTAGTAAAGAGGTAGTGCTGGGTAGGCTAATGGGACTAAAGGTAGACAAGTCCCCGGGTCCAGATGGAATACATCCCAGGGTACTAAACGAAACAGCAGAAGTAATAGCAGATGCATTAGTTGTAATTTATCAAAATTTCCTGGACTCTGGTGAGGTGCCAGCTGAGTGGAAAACAGCTAATGTGATGCCACTGTTTAAAAAACGAGGTAGACAAAAGGCGGGTAACTACAGGCCGGTTAACTTAACATCCGTAGTTGGGAACATGCTGGAATCTATCATTAAGGAAGAAATAGCAGGACACATGGAAAAGAATGGTTCAGTCAGGCAGATGCAGCATGGATTCATGAAGGGAAAGTCATGTTTGACAAATTTACTGGATTCTTATGAAAATATAATGATTGCGGTTGACAGAGGTAAACTGGTGGATGTGGTGTATTTAGATTTCCAGAAGGCATTTGATAAGGTGCCTCTCAAAAGGTTGCTGCATAAGATAAAGGTACACGGAGTTGGTGGTAAAGTGTTAGCGTGGATTGAGGATTGGCTATCTAACAGGAAGCAGAGAGTCGGAATAAATGGGTGCTTTTCTGTTGGCAGTTGTTGACTAGTGGCATGCCGCAGGGATCAGTGCTGGGGCCTCAATTGTTTATCATGTATATAGACGATCCGGAGGAGGGGACCGAGTGTAGGGTAACAAAGTTTGCAGAAGACACAAGGATGAGTGGGAAAGCAAATTGCATGGAGGACACAGGAAGTCTGCAGAGAGATTTGGATAGGTTAAGTGAGTGGGCAAGGATCTGGCAGATGGGGTATAACGTTGCCAAATGTGAGGTTATCCACTTTGGAAGGAATAATAGCAAAATGGACTATTATTTAAATGGTGAAAAATTATAACATGCTACTGTGCAAGGACCCGGGGGTCCTTATGCATGAATCACAAAAACTCAGTTTGCAGGTGCAGCAGCTGATCAAGGCGGCAAATGGAATGTTGGCCTTTATCATGAGAGGGAGTATAAAAGCAGGGAGGTCTTACTGCAATTGTACAAGGTACTGGTGAGGCCGCACCTCAAGTACTGTGTACAATTTTGGTACCCTCATTTAAGAAAGGATATATTCGTTTTGGAGGGAGTGCAGAGAAGGTTCACCAGGTTGATTCTGGGGATGAGGGGGTTAGCTTATAAGGAGACATTGAGTAGACAGGGCCTATACTCATTGGAGTTTAGAAGGCTGAGGGGAGGTCTTATAGAGACACATAAGATAATGAAGGGGCTAGACAGGGAAGAAGGAGTGAGATTATTTCCACTTACAGTGGAAACAAGAAGTAGAGGGCACAGCCTCAAAATACAGGAGAGTCAATTTAGAACAGAGTTGAGGTAGTGGATCTTTGGAATTCTCTGCTCACTGAAGCAGTGGAGGCTACCTCATTAAATGTGTTTAAGTCACAGATAGATAGATTTTTGACCAATAAGAGAATTAAGGGTTATGGGGAGTAGGCGGCTAAATGGAACTGAACCACTATCAGATCAGCCATGATGTTATTGAATGGCAGGTAGGCTCGAGGGGCTAGATGGCCTACTCCTGCTCCTATTTCTTATGTTTTTATGACTAGAATATCGATGTCAGACCATTATTCTCCTCCAGGGATGAGGAAGAACCGTAAGAGGATGCGCTACCACATCCACAAGCATCAGCACAGATACTGGCACCTCAGCGGGAATAGCATGTTGGGACAAGGGCAGTCAAAATCTGGAGCGGGCATTTCATATTTGCACATGCAGATGGCAGAAAGTATGTTGGAGAAGGCTAAAAGCAGTGGTCACGAGGGGACTTGTCCTATAGTTGGAGTCTGGAGGCCACTTGAGCTTACAAAAATCACCTAATGTACTTAAATGGAGCAAGTGATGCCACTGAGAGGATATGTGCTGGTAAAGGTACAACTGAGGGACCAGTGTGCAGAGTTATTGTTGTATGTGGTCAAGGGTGATTACCCTGCCTTGTCTGGTTGTTTCTGGCTGCAGAAATTAAAATTAAACTGGAGCATGGTAAACAGGCTGGCGGGTTTGAAGACAAGGCTACAGGATGTCCTAGACAGATATCAGGAGCGTTCAAAGGGATGCTGGGTGAGATGAAAGGGGTTAAAATAAAGATTCAACTTAAGTCAGGGGTTCATCCAAGGAGTCTGAAGGCACATCCAGTGCCATATGTGATTAAGCTGAAGGTAGAAGCTGAATTAGAATGCCTGTTGAGCATAGGAGCACAGGAAGCAATGTTGACTAGCGAATGGATCACCCCTATTGTGCCAGTTTTGAAGACTTGATGACACAGTGGGAATTTGTAAACTCAGTGCTGTGTGCCGATTAGTACCCACTTCCTCTGATCAAGGACTTACTTAGTAGATTGGCAGGAGGTAAGAAATTTTTGAGGATGGACTTATAGAAATCATAGAACCCCAAATAAGAGCTGCAGAAGAATCCCAACTAGCTCTGACAATCATAACTCAAAGGGGGATTTTCAGTTATAAGCTTCTTCCTTTCGGTATTATGTTGGCACCAGCCTTTTTCCAAATGGCAATGGACCAAATTTTAAGTGGGTTACCTAGGATCCAGTGTTATCTGGATGACATTTTGGTCATGGGCTTTACTGACAAGGAGCATTCGAAGAACTCTGAAGTGACCATCACGAGGTTGCAGGAACATGGCCTGCAAGTAAAGAAAGAGAAATGCAAATTCTTTCAAGATTCGATTGAATACCTGGGCCATATCACTGATAATGAGGGACTTCACAATGCACCCAAGAAAATGGAAGCCATCATGAAAGCTCCCAGACCGGAGAATGTACTACAGTTATGATCAGTCCCGGGATTGATAAATTATTACAGCAAGGTTGTGCCAGATTTGGCCACCCTACCCTTACACCATCAGCTGGGTAAAGGCTGACCATGTAGATGGACCCAGGGGTGTGAGGCTTCCCGGAGGTAAAACATGCCTTACGTAGGTTGGAGGTGTTGGTATATTTTGATGCAAAGTTGCCATCACAGTTGACCTGTGATGCCTTGTGACATTGTTACACATATTGTCCAATGGAAAAAAAAGGCCCATCGGCTTTGCATCAAGATCCTTTAGAAAAAGAGAGGGAAGATATGCCCAGGTTCAGAATGAGGCTTAAGTATCGTATCTGGGGTGAAGAAATTCTTCCATTTTCTATATGGCCAGCATTTTGTGCTGCTAACCGATCACAGGCCCCTGACCATCATCTTTGGGCCTCACACAGGAATGACAGTAGCATGGTCACTCTTAGTAGCATTCTCCTATGACATACCATATAAACAATGTGAACAGCATGGTAACACTGATGCACCTTTGAAGCTGCCTCTCTCCGGAGTAACAGGTGTTTTTGATTGGCATTTGAAAATTATGTTTTTCACTTAGATAAAAGAGTACCTGTATTAGCGGCCTAGGTTTGAAATGCCACAAGAAATGACCCAGTTTTAAGTAATGGATTTAGTCTTACAAGACTATTCATAAGCACCAGCCAGATTCGAGTCCCTACCTATCAGGGAGATGAGGGTTGTCTGTAACAGATGGGATGCCTTTTACTACGACAGTAGTAAATTTTCCCACGTTACGTAGAAAGGTGCTAGATCGAGTGCACTAAGGGCACTCCGGTGTGGTGCGAGTGAAAGAGATTGCCAGGATCTATTTGTGTTGGCCAGGTATTGACTCCCAGATCGAGGGGAAGGCAGGTGCTGTGAATCCTGTGTAGTAGTGGAAAGCATTGCCGTTGTTGCCCCTTCACGCACAGGAATGACCTGGAACTTCTTGGCAAAGGATCCACATAGACTTTGCAGGTCCAGTGGAAGAGAAAATGCTATTGGTGATGGTTGACGCCCACTCAAAATGGCTGGAAGAAGCAATTGTGAAGTTGACATCCGCAGTGGCAACTTTAGGACGGCTTGAAGAGTTTTTTGTTTGTTTTGGAAGGCCTGACCAAATAGTGAGTGACAAAGTGACACAATTCATGCTAAAGGAATTTGTGGACTATCTCGTCCCCCAAGGAATTCAGCAGATGAAGTCAGGCCTGTACCACCTGTAACAAATGGCCAAGTCGAAAGGTTTATCCAGACTGAAACAGACCCTGAAAGTTTCACAAGGCCTTGGAAGGCAAGTGAATCGATTCTTAAGCACAAATCACAAAACACCCCAAGCAACAACCCAGGTTTCCCCGGCGTCATTAAGGTTTGGCCGTAGATTGAGGACCACGTTTGGCCTGATGTGGCCACAGGAGATGCAAGAAGTGGTTTCAAGAAACCAAGAATGCCAGGTAGCCAATGAGAGGGAAAGACAAGGAAATGCAGGAAGGGAGAAACTGTGTTGGCTAGGAACTACTTGGCAAGGAAAAATGGGCTCCTGCAACAGTGGTAGCCCAGATGGGACCAATGTTAAGACCCAGGATGAACGGGTCTGGAAAAGACACATGGATCAGCTGTTGGCTGTTCCATATCAAAGCAGGGAAGTCTTCCCTGACACAGTATTGTTGGAAGAGGAGCCTGAGGAACAAACTGAGTCCAGTATTTCTGAAATTGAAGGAATTCTGACCAGAGAGGAAACATCGGCAGAAGCAACTGATGACAGTAACTAGGTTAGAGAGAAAGATCGAGAGCTTTTGGAAATGTGGGAAGGATGCCCAAACTGTCCTTTTCGTAGAACTTGAAATGGACATTGATACTACCTTTCACAATTGATGTTCATGTTTTGCATGTAATTGAATTGTGCATTTAGGTAAGTGTGTTAAAAATGTATACGTGTTTTATGGGGGGGGCTTGAAGTAAGCAGGAATGTTACGTATGTTGGGGCATGTATTGGAGTACTGTGTAGAGTTTTTGTCTCCTTATTCGAGAAAGAATATACTGGCTCTGGACGAGATGCAGAGGAGATTCTGTAGGTTGATTCCAGAGTTGAGAGGGCTGGCTTATGAAGACAGATTGAGTAGACTGGGACTACACTCATTGGAAATCAGAAGAATGAGGTGAGATCTTATAGAAACATATAACATTATGAAAGCAATAGATAGGATAGAAGCGGGGAGGTTGTTTCCAGCGGCAGGTGGAACTAGGACTAGCGGACATGGCCTCAAAATAAGGAGAAGCAGATTCAGAACAGAGTTGAGGAGGAGCTTCTTCACCCAAAGGGTTGTGCATCTGTGGAATTTCCTGCCCAGTGAAGCAGTTGAGGCTACCTCATTGAATGTTTTAATGCAAGGATAGATACATTTTTGAACAGTAAAGGAATTAAGAGTTATGGTGAGTGGGCGGGTAAATGGAGCTGAGTCCACGAAAAGATCATCCACTATCTTATTGAATGGTGGAGCAGGCTCGAGGGGCCAGATGGCCTACTCCTGCTTGTAGCTCTTATGTTCCTATGTCCCTTTAAGAAAATAGGTCAGGTGGCTTGGGCCTGAAGCCCCATCTTGGGTCAAGCTTAGCTTGGCAGTCCAGTGCTGGCTGTGCTAGGAAATAGATGTATGAAGAACTGCTCCGTTAGTTTACTATCACTGATCTCATGGCCTTTATTACTCGTCAATATCAGACCTGAAGCATAATACTCTTGGGTCCAGCAGCAAGTAAGGATGGAGCATTGTGCCACAGCAAAAAGAAACAATTTAAGATAACTCACCATCGGATCAAATGGTTGCGTTTATTCTATTTGTTAATGTCTCATCATGATTATGTCAATAAATCCTGACCTCACCATACCTCATGTAGACATTATCTTAATTTGTTATGACTGTTGAACTTCTTTTTGGAGATAAGCATTAACCTTAATACTTTGAGCCAGGGAAAGATGCATCAAATGTCAATAACTGAGCACGGTAAGGGTGTTGACATGATTATCACATTCCACATGGGATGATGCTGGGACACATGCCGTGCATGCATCTCTGAGGCTGGGACTTCGTAATCGATTGGAACCTCTGCCTTATCAAACAATCCCTTGTGTCATGGTCATCTGTGTAATCATGTACAGGGCCTTATACCCTCACATTTTCATCCCCAGATGAACAGCTCCTGTCTGGCATCCCATCTCTGAATAGCAAGATGATGAAGGGCACAGCACACTATGACCACGAAGGACATACATGATCTGTCAAGGCACCTGAACTCATTTACAATAGCCCAATTATCTGCTCAACAATGGGCCTGGTGCTTCCATTGTTGTCATTGTGGCTTCTCTCTGAATGCTCTCACTGGAGTCATGAGTCAACTCTTCCATGGGTAACTCATCACCCAGAAGCCATCTATCCAGAGCATGATGGTCACTGAATAGGTCTGCCAAATGTGAGTAATGCAGCATGAACAAACTGTGGCTGCTACCCAGGTCATTGCATTATTCATTGACAATGGTCACAGATCAACTGGACATTTAAAGAGTGGAATCCCTTCCTGTTAAAAAAGGTGCAGGGCTGGCCAGCTGGAGCTTTAATGACAATGGCCCCCTGGACCCTTGGGAAGCCTGCAAGTGCCACAAACCTTCTGGCTCCTTTGAGGTGACTCTGGCTGTTCACTGTGAAAGATGTAATTTCCTGGCCTTCTGAACACAGCACTTCTTGTCCCCACCATGGACCTTAGTCCCAATATAAGAATTTCATCCCTAGTCTCAGGATGCTCACTTACTCACCAGTAATGCATTGAGTTAGACAAGGCTAGTCTAAATGGACCCCTTTGCAGAAGGAATAGGATCTCTAAATAAAGTAAGTACATCATAAGTCTAACTTCTGATACCACTGTTATGTGTTCCCTGTTGCTGTAATATGCCCCGCATCATTTGTGCATCAATGATTGACCACCCACAAGGTGGGAGGAACAGAATGAAGTAATACAGGTACATTTTGTGGGTCTGTACTGGTCCGATCAACACCTTTAATATAAACCAAATTAATAAATACTGCCATAAATGGGCAATGACTGTCTTTAGAGAAGGTACAATTCGGGAGAATAGATGCATACTAATATTGAAAGAACTTTATAATTTGAGGATGGATAACATGATCTACATTTTGTGCTAAAATATATTGATCAAGTCAGGATAAAGTACACAAAAGGGGGTGTATAAACTGTGGAAAAGACAGAACATAGAACCTTTAAATCTTTCACTTGACTTATTTTTTGGTTTCATAAACTTTGAAAAGGTACTTAGAGTCGATACAAAGTTGTAAATAAGCTTCCTAATCAATTCAATTACAATTCAAAACAGACTATAAAATCTCAAAAGAACCATTCTTACCAGTAAGACAGCCACCAGTCCTGAAGTATATAAGATACCTGCAGCAAAGATAAAGGAAATCTAGGTATCAGGATTAAATAGGTCAATTATCAGATTTAATAGCTCATCTGCTTAAATTTGATTTCCAACAATGAATGCAAAGGATAACAATCTTACACAATACAAATGAGATCTCTGCACTAACCCAAAGTTTGCACAATCATATTAACTATGCAATTTTACAAGGGACATCATCTTGCATTTTATCACATTATCTGATTATCCATTTGAAAACATGACAGCTACAGATGTGTGTATTAAGACGAATTGAACAGAGTTAGAAAGGCACAAGATAACCAAAAGTGAAGTTGTTAATACCTTATAACATTACAGCAACACATTATAGGCTATGCGGCTGACATTACAGAACTGTAACTAAAGACAGAGTCAAAGCAACAAACAAGAGCTGTTTGACCCATCAAGTCCATGCTGACTTCCTCAGAGCAATCCAATCAGTCCCATTCCCCTGCTTTATTCCAATTCTAGAATCCATTGTCAAAGATATTATAGCAAAACACTTGGGAAACAGTGCAGTATTGGACAGAATCAGCATGGAATTATGAAAGGAAAATCATGCTTGACAAATCTACTGGAATACTTTGAAGATGTAACTAGTATAGTTGAAGAGGGGGAGCCAGTGGATGTGGTTTGCTTGGACTTTGAGAAGTATTTTGACAAAGCTCCACGTAAGAGATTAGCATGTAAGATTAAAGCACATGGAATTGGCGGTAGTGTTGGCAGACAGGGAACAAAGGGTAGGAATAAACGGGTCTTTTTCCAAATGGCAAGCAGCGACTAGTGCGGTACCGCAGAGATCTGTGCTGGCACCACAGCTATTCACTATATATATTAATGATTTAGATGGAGTAACTAACTGTAACATCTTCAAATTTACAGATGGCACAAAGCTTGGTGGGAGGGTGAGGTGTAAGGAGGATGCAGACATCCGTCACTGTGATTTGAACAAGTTGAGTGAGTGGGCAAATGAATGGCAGATGCAGTACAAGTTTGATAAACATGAAGTAATCCTCTTTTGGTAGAAAAAATGGGAAGGCAGATAACTATCTAAATGGCCATAAATTAGGAGGGAGAATGTCAACGAGACCTGGGCAACAGGATTTGGGGACAGAGCCAGGGATGCCTTGATGCAACTATACAGGACCTTGAGGACACACCTGGAATATTGTATGCAGTTTTGGTCTTATCTGAGGAAGTAAGTTCTACTCTAGAGGGAGTGCAGAGAAGGTCTACCGGACTGATTCCTGGGATGGCAGGATTGACAAATGAGGGGAAATTGCATCGGTTAGGATTGTATTTGCTGGAGTTCATAAGAATATGGAGGGCAGGGGTGTGGGATCTCATAGAAACCTATAAATTCTAACAGGATTAGACAGGGTAGATGCAAAATGGATTGTGGAGGTGTCTAGAATGAGGGGTCACAGTCTGAGAATACAGCGATTTAAGACAGAGGTGAGAAATTTCTTCATCCAGGGAGTGGTCAGCCTAGGAATTTGTTACCACAGGAAGCAGTTGAGGCCAAAACATTGTGTCCAGAATTCTCCCAAAGGAATTCTAAGTTCCCAATGTGCGGAAAATAGGACTGAATCCCGGCTTTTTTTGGGCATGATTTCCAGAATGAATCTCCGACACTCTTTCACTCTGGAAATTTGTGGTCAGGGCCTATTCCCACCTGAGAAGCCGGCAGCATAGCGCTAAGCAGGCCACTGCCCATGTGCCGATATGTCAGTGCAGAGATTGGTGCAGAGAGGCCTCCAAATCGCTGGCCAGCCCCACAACCCCCCCATCGCTAGCCTTCCAACCCCACCCCAACCCCAATCGCTGGCCACCCGGACGGTGGACTTCTCCAGACCAGCCTCTCTGTCCCCGCCCTCGACCAGTCCCGATCTCTCCCAGAATGCCCCCTGGATGGTCCCAATCTCACCTCCAATCCCGATGACCAGCCTTGATATACCCCCAGCCCTGATTTCCTTGACCGACAGCCCCTTAACCAGCCCCCACCACCTCAATGGCCAGCCCTGGTAACTCTCTTCCCTCCCTCCCCCACCAATCCCAATTGCAATGTGGCAGCGGGTCCCCCCCACCATCGACTGGCCCCCAATAGGCCCTGCTCTCCATTAGGCTCCACCCCCATCTGGCCTGATGGGCAGTGCCAAGGTGCCCTTGGGGTACTGCCAATTTGATTGCCAATTGCCATTCCCCTTACCTCGACCTCCCAGGGCACGGGGAGGGCCTCAATGGCTTTTCTTTCCTCCAGCGGGGTCAGGGTGCCTGTTCCCCATTAGTGGGGGCAGGAGTAAACACCGCTGGAGGGAACCACTTCTGGTGTTTTTGGGGGGGCGGGGGGGGGGGGGGGGGGGGAGCGTGGGACACGTGGCAGTACAGTGCAGAAGGAGGTCATTCAGCCCATCGAGTCTGCACTGACCATAATCCCACCTAATCCCCACAGCCCCACATATTTACTTCGCTAATCCCCTGACACTAGTGCCAATTTAGCACGACAAATCAATCTAACCCACACATCTTTGGACTGTGGGAGTAAATCGGAGCACCTAGAGGAAACCCATGCAGACATGGGGAGAATGTGCAAACTCCACACAGACTCTCACCCCTTCCCTTTCTCCCCAGGGCAATAGGGTTTCTCCTTGTCCTCATTTCCAACCCACCAGTCTATGTATTCAACTGATCATTTTCCATCATTTCTGTCACTTCTAGTGTGATGACACTATCAATCACACCTTCCCCTGCCTTCCTGTTCCTTCCATGGTCATCCAATCAGCACCAACAGCCTGTCCTCTTTGCACAGCACCATTTCCTGCAAATGCAGGACGTAACACTACATTCTGCACTCTATGTACAGGATGCTTTGTCTGTGTAGTGCACAAGAAACGATACTTTTCACTGTACATGAATACATGTGACAATAATAAACCAAATCAAAATCAGTGCTTCTGACTAAAGTGATTTTACAGGTAGGGAGTACCAGAATTTTGATCCAGTAAAAATGGTGGAATGGCAGTAATATTTATAGAATCCCTCCAGTGCTGAAGGAGGCTATTCGGCCTATCGTGTCTGCACCAACAACAATCCCACCAGCCCTATCCCTGTAATCCCGTGTATTTACCCTGCTAATCCCCTGGTACGAGGGTCAATTTAAAATGGTCAATCAACCTAACCCGCACATCTTTGGAGTATGGAAGGAAACCGGAGCACCTGGAGGAAACCCACACAGATATAGAGAGAATGTGCAAACTCCACACAGACAGTGACCCAAGGCCAGAATTGAATCTGTGTCCCTGGTGCTGTGAGGCAGCAATGCTGATCACTGTGCGACCATGCTGCTCATATTATACAGAAGTACTATATAATATAGTGACATGCTGATCACTGTGCGACCATGCTGCTCATATTATACAGAAGTACTATATAATATAGTGACATGCTTTCCAGAATTCAGGGTAAACACACACCTCTTTGAATGAAGAACAAGGCTGGCAGAAGTCAGGAACCCTGGGTGACTCGGGATATTGAGGCCCTGGTCAAGAAGAAGAAAGTAGGCACAGGACATGCATAGGCAGCTGGTGGAATGTCTTGACGAGTAAGAGCAGATTTAAGAGAGAAATCAGGGAGGCAAAAAAGGGACACTAAATTGTCTTGGCAGATAAGGCAAAGAAGAATCCAACAGCTTCTATAAAGACATAAAGGGCAAAAAAGTAACAAGGGAGAGAGTAGGGCCTCTTAAGGATCAACAAGGTCATCTATGTGCAGATCCACAAGAGATGGGTGAGATCCTAATTGAATATTTCTCATCAGTATTTACTGTTGAGAAAAGCATGGATGTTAGGGAAATTGGGGAATTAAATATTGATGTGTTGAGGAGTATACATATCACAGAGAAGGAGGTGCTGGAAGTCTTAAAGAGCATCAAGGTAGATAAATCTGCGGGACCTGATGAGGGATATCCCAAGAAGTTGTGGGAGGCTAGGGAGGAAATTGTGGGTCCCCTAGCCAAGATATTTGAATCACTGATAATCACACGTGAGGTGCTGAAGATTGGAGAATGGCAAATGTTGTGCCTTTGTTTAAAAAGGGCTGCAGGGAAAAGCCTAAGAACTGCAGGCCAGTTAACCTCACATCTGTGGTGGGTAAATTGTTGGAAGGTATTTTGAGAGACAGGATGTACAGGACTGATTAGGGACAGTCAGCATGGCTTTGTGACTGGGAAATCATGTCTCACAAATTTAACTGAGTTTTTTGAAGGGGTAACTAAGAAGGTAGATGAGGGCAGTGCAGTTGTTGTTGTCTGCATGGACTTTAGCAAGGCCTTTGACAAGGTACCGCATGGTAGGTTGTGGCATAAAGTTAAATCTCACGGGATCCAGGGTGAGGTATCTAAATGGATACAAAATTTGCTTCTTGACAGAAGCCCGAGGGCAGCTGTAGAGAGTAGTTTTTCAAAATTGGAGGCCTGTGACAAACGGTGTGCCTCAGGGATCAGTGCTGGGTCCACTGTTATTTGTCATTTATATCAACAATCTGGATGAGAATATAGGGGGTATGGTTAGTAAGTTTGCAGATGACACCAAGATGGGTGGCATTGTGGACAGTGAGGAAGGTTATCGCCAATTGCAGCAGGATCTTGATCAATTGGGCCAGTGGGCTGACAAATGGCAGATGGAGTTTAATTTAGACAAATGCGAAGTAATGCATTTTGGTAGACTAAACCAGGGCAGGACTTACTCAGTTAATGGTAGGGCACTGGGGAGAATTACAGAACTAAGAGATCTAGAGGTACATGTTCATAGCTTCTTGAAAATGGAGTCACGGGTGGACAGAGTGGTGAAGAAGGCATTCGGCATGCTTGGTTTCGTCGGTCAGAACATTAAATACGGGAGTTGGGACGTCTTCTTAAAGTTGTACAAGACACTGGAAAGGCCACACTTGGAAAATTGTGTGCAACTCTTGTCACCCTATTATAGAAAGGATATTATTAAACTAGAAAGAATGCAGAAAAGATGCATTCTAGGATGCTACTAGGACTTGATGGATTGAGTTATAAGGAGAGGCTGAATAGACTTGGACTTTTTCCTCTGGAGTGTAGGAGGCTGAGGGGTCATCTTATAGAAGTCTATAAAACAATGAGGGGCATAGACAAGGTAGATAGTCAATATCTTTTCCCAAAGGTAGGGGAGTCTAAAACTAGACGGCATAGGTTTAATATGAGAGGGGAGATACACAAAAGTGTCCAAAGGGGCAATTTTTTCATACAGCAGGTGGTGAGTGTCTGGAACAAGCTGCCAGAGGTAGTAGTAGAGGCGGGTACAATTTTATCTTTTAAAAAGCATTTAGATAAGTACATGGGTACAATGGGTATAGAGGGATATGGGCCAAATTGGGATTAGTTTAGGGGTTTTAAAGAAAGAATAAGGGCGGTGTTGACAAGTTGGGCCAAAGGGCTTGTTTCCATGCTATAAAACCTCCATGGCTCTATGACATAAGTCAAAACAAATGTGTAAACAAAATGTGTAACTTAGAAACGCTGATATTAGCATTCACCTGCTATTTGGTGGAGGTCATAGATCTGGAAAAGGGCTGACAAAGTTGCTTTGGTAAATTCTTGCAGCACATCTGTAGCTATTGCAACAACGTACCACAGGTGGAAGGATTGAATGTTTAAGGTGGCAGTACATGGGGTGCTAATCAAGTGGATGGTTTTATACGTAGACATGTCAAATTTGTAGAATGGTGTTGCAGTTGCACTCATCCAGGCAAGTGGAGTGTCCACCACTCTTTTTAACTGTGCTTTTCAGTTAGTGGAAAGATTTTGGAGTGCCAATAAGCGCACAACAACAAGCACTATCCAGCCTCTGTTCTGCTCTTGCATTTGTGTGGCTGGTCCTGTTGAGTTTCCAGTCAATGATGATACCAGGATGTTGCTGGCAGAAGACTCGATAATGGCAATACCATTGAATAACACAGGGAGTGAGTTAGGTCTTGTTGAAAATGGTAATTTCCTGGTGTATTGTCCAGATTTTATTGCACACAGGAATGGAATGCTTCATTAACAGAGGAATTATGAATGGATTGGAACATTGTGCAACCTTTGATATAGAATTACACTTTTTGACCTTATTTTGGAGGTGTGGCTACTGATGAAGCATCTGAAGAAACTGCCCTGTAGGTGGTGTCCTGGGACTGAGATAAATAACTTCTAGCAATTACAAGGATAATCTTCTATTGTGCAAGATATGACTCCAGCTACTGGAGTTTCCTCCCTGACCCTTTTTCCAATGTCCAATGAGGAAATGTTCCTTCGTATGCAATTTAAAGTCAGAGAGGCAGTAAAGACGTGTGTTGCCAACAAACAAATGGAAACTGACCCACGTCTCTGTCATCGAGAACAGCATGTTGATGAGGAGTCATGGGTAGATATTTGAGGGACTCCAGATGCATGAACAGACGTGGGAAGAAAAGCTCTATTACTGTAGAAACACATTTTTTCAAAAGAACTAACTGCACAAAATACAAGGAACATATATATATGTATACATACAATTCAGAAGACACATCACTACTTTTAAAGTTTCATTAGTGATACTTTACAACAATTTGCATTTGTATAATGATCACTTACTTGTGCCAACAAATTGACAATGACGACAACCAACACCATAAAGACATTGGCTCCTGCTCGAAAATACTTCTTATAAACTTTAAAACCAATTGATCCCTCTGAACGACTTTCCTCTGGCACTGCTGAGAGTACAGACTCTCCCTGTCACACAAGCAAGTCATAAAACATTAGAAACCACAGATTACAACTCTTAGATCTTCATGTCTGCAAACCATATCACAATGTCATTAAAATAACTTAAAACTGTGAAAAATAATCTGCAGATTAGTGACCATCACTTTTGAACAGTCAGAAAGATGAAAACAGTTTTTTTCAAATTCACAAAGCTGTTTATGAGCCAGGAGTATGGAGTTCTGCCAGCCACGGAATTGCAGTGCTGACCATGGGGTCAAGTTATTCCGCAATTTTCCAAAGTCTTATACAGCTGCAACATGATCTCCAAATTCTTACACTCAATGCGCCAACTGATGAAGGCCAGAATGCCGTACGCCTTCCTGACCACGTTGTCCACCTGAGTTGCCACCTTTAGGGGACTGTGGATCTGCCTAGATCCCTCTGTACGCTAATATTTTTAAGGGCTCGACCATTTACTGGATACTTTCCTTCTGTAGTTGACCTTCCTAATCGCATCACCTCATATTTGTCTGGGTTAAATTCCATCTGCTATTTTTTGAGGGCAAGTCTCCAGCCGATTTATATCCCGCTGTATCCTCTGACAATCTTCCTCACTTTCCGCTACTTCCCCAATTTTTGTATTGTCTGAAAATTTGCTAATCAGCAAATTTTCCTCCAAATCATTCATATATATTACAAATGACAGAGGTCCCAGCACTGATCCTCGAGGAACATCGCTTGTCACAGACCTCCAGTTAGAAAAGTATCCTTCCACTGCACTCTCTCCTTTCTATGCCCAAGCCAGTTCTGTATCCATCTTACCAGCTCACCTTGGATCCCATAAGATTTCACCTTCTCTATCAGCCTGTCATGAGGAAACTTTCCAAAGGTTTTACTGAAGTCCATATATAAAACATGCACTGCCCTGCCATGGTCAATTTTTCTTGTCACTTCCTCAAAGAACTCAATCTTTGTGAGACACAACCTCGCCTTCACAAAATGATGTTGCCTATCGCTAATAAGCCTATTCTCTTTCAGATGCGAGTACATCCTGTCCCCAAGAATCTTCTCCAATAATTTCCCCACCACTGATGTAAGGTGCACAGGCCTGTAATTTGTCTCTTCCGACTTTTTTAAATAGAGGAACATTGTTAGTTACTCTCTAATCCTCTGGTATATCACATGGCTAAAGAGGATACAAAGTTTTTGGCCAAGGCCTCAGCAATTTCTTCCCTCGCCTCTCTCAGTAGTCTGGGATAGACACTACCTGGCCCTGGGGACTTGTCCACCTTAATGTTTTTCAAAACCTCCAACACCTCCTCGCTTTTTATCTCAACATGTCCAAGAATGTCAATATCTTCCTTTCTACACTCCCCATCCACTATATCCTCCTTCTTTGTGAATACTGATGCAATGCACTTGTGAAGGACGTCAACCAACTCATCTGGCTCCACACACAAATTCCCTCCACTGTCCTTGAGTGGACCTACCTTTTTTTCGCTACTCTCTTCCTCCTTGTATATGCATAAAAAGCCTGGGGATTCTCCTTAACCCTGCCTGTCAAGGACATTTCATGGCATTTCTTTCCTGCTCTCTTTGTGTTCATAAAAAGGCTTCTCTGTTCTCTTGTGATATCTCAAGGTCTCGTCTGACTCTATGTCACATATGGTCAGCTGAAAATGAATTCCTCAGACAAGTACGTCTTACTATGAATACAATGATTGTGGTAAATGATGTTTTGAGTTATAGGCAGGTAGCTACATAGCTGCGCTCGCTCCAAAGCCAGAAAACCCCATCCAATGTCATCCCCGGGCCTTTGCATGATCCACCCGTTATGATTCCTGGGGTGGGTAGGACAGTAAAATTCCGGTCCTGGCTCATAAAAGGATACAATTGGGTTGTATCCCTAAATAAAGTTGCTTGGGAAGGATGGGGAAGGAAAGAAATAAAGAGATGTGGCAGTATAGATTAAGGATAACATTACAGTGCTGGAGAGAGAGGATAGTTAGGCCATAACTGTATGCAGTTCTGGTTCCCACATTTTCCGAAGGATGTGACTGCATGGAGAGGGTGCAGAGGAGATTTACTAGGATGCTAACTGAGCTGCAGGGTCTGAACTATGTGGCAAAATTGGGTAGGTTGGGGCTGTTTACTTTGGAGCAGCAAAGATTGAAAGGGACCTGATAGAGATATACAAGATTATGAGGGGCCTCTGGTTAAAGCTTCCCTGTGAGCTATCACCTGTCAGGTATATGTCACATCCTTGCTTTCATCTAAAGCTATTCATATCGTTCAGAAAAGGGTGGCAGAGAATAACCAAGGTGCAGAATATCAGTTGGGGGATTAAATCAAATGTAAGGGGACTCAGAAAGCTTCACTAGTTCTACAGAATCACATAAGTTAGTGTAACATGTCAAATTGAGTGAGCATATTTAAATTCCTCATCTGAGTGTGAGCAAATTTAAATTTCCCACGTGAATGAAAGCCATTCATTCAGTGGAACATGCTCAATTAATCTAATGCCATGCATTGCCCTAGTAAACCTTCTGAGATAGAGTCACAGAGATTTACAGCATGGAAACAGACCCTTTGGCCTAACTTGTCCATGCTGCCCTTTTTTTTAAACCCCAAAGCTAATCTCAATTGCCCACATTTCGCCCATATTTCTCGATACCAATCTTACCATGTAGCTGTCTAAATGCTTCTCAAAAGACAAAATTGTACCTGCCTCTACTACCACCACTGGCAGCTTGTTCCAGACACTCCACCCTCTCTGTAAAAAAATTGCCCCTCTGGACCCTCTCACCTTAAAACTACGCCCTCTAGTTTTAGACTACCCTCGCTTTGGGAAAAGATATTGACTATCTAGCTGACCTATGCCCCTTATTATTTTATCATAGAATCGTAGAAAAATGACAGCACAAAGAGGCCCTTTGGCCCACAAGTTGTGCTGATCACATCTCTACCTACTAGGGTTACCTTTAACCCTCAATCCTATTAAGTCCCATGTACTCATCCAGAAGTCTCTTAAAAGACCCTATCGAATTTGCCTCCACCACCACCGACTGTAGCTGATTCCACTCAACCACCACCCTGTGAGTGAAAAACCTACTCCTGACATCTCTGTACCGACTCCCCAGCACCTTAAAGCTGTGTCCTCTTGTGGCAACCATTTCAGCCCTGGGAAAAAGCCTCTGAGAATCCACCCGATCTATACCTCTCTTCATCTTATACACCTCTATCAGTTCCCCTCTCATCTTTCGTCTCTCCAAGGAGAAAAGACCAAGCTCTCTCAACCTATCCTCATAAGGCATGCCACCCAATCCAAGCAACATCTTTGTAAATCTCCTCTGCACACTTTCAATGGCTTCCACATCCTTCCTGTAATGAGGCGACCAGAACTGAGCACAGTACTCCAAGTGGGATCTGACCAGGGTCTCATACAGCTGCAGCATTATCTCCTGACTCCTAAACTCAATTCCTCGATTGATGAAGGCCAGTACACCATACACCTTCTTAACCACATCTGTTACCTACGAAGCCGATTTAAGAGTCCTATGAACCCGGACCCCAAGGTCCTTTTGATCTTCCACACTGCTAAGAGTCTTACCCTTACTGTTATATTCCTTCATCCCATTGGACCTGCCAAAATGTACCACTACACATTTATCCGGGTTGAAGTCCATCTGCCACTTCTCCGCCCAGTCTTGCATCCTATCTATGTCACGTTGCAACTTCTGACATCCCTCCAAACTATCCACAACACCTCTGACCTTCGTGTCATCGGCAAACTTACCAACCCACCCCTCCACTTCCTTATCTAGGTCATTTATAAAAATCACAAACAGCAAGGGTCCCAGAACAGATCCCTGGGGCAATCCACTGGTGACCGGCCTCCATGCAGAAAAAGACCCATCTACAACCACTCTCTGCCTTCTGTGGTCAAGCCAGTTATGGATCCACAAAGCAATGTCCCCTCTCTTTGTCAATAAGCCTTGCATGGGGGACCTTATCGAACGCCTTGCTGAAGTCCAAATAAACCACATTTACCGCTCTTCGTCATTTTCAAAAAACTCAATCAGGCTCGTAAGGCACGATCTGCCTTTAACAAAGGCTGACTACTTTTGATCATACAATACTTCTTTAAATGTTCATAAATCCTGTCTCTTAGGATCTTTTCCATCAACTTACCAACCACTGAGGTTAGACTAACCCGTCAATAAGTTCCTGGGCTACCTCTATTCCCTTTCTTGAATATAGGAACCACATCCGTAATCCTCCAATCGTCCGGAACCTCTCCTATCTCCATCGATGACGCAAAGTTCAGCGCCAGAGGCACTGCAATCTCTTCCCTTGCCTCCCACAGTGACCTGGGGTACATCCCATCCGGTCCTGGCGACTTATTAATCTTGATGCTATTCAATAGCTCCAACACATCCTCTTTTTTTTAATGTCCACATACTCAAGCTTTTCAGTCCTCCAGAAGCCTGCACTACAACCACCAAGATTTTTTTCCACAGTGAATACTGAAGTAAAGTATTCATTGAGCATCTCTCCTCATTATTTTACAGGCCTCGATAAGATCACCCTGCAGCCTCCGACACTGCAGAGAAAGAAGTCTCTGTCTATCCAGCCTCTCCTTATAACTCAAACCATTAAGTCCCGGTAGCATCCTAATAAGTCTTTTCTGCACTCTTTCTAGTTTAATAATATCCTTTCTATAATAGTGACTAGAATGTACCCAGTATTCCAAATGTGTCCTTACTAATGTCTTGTAAAACAAGATGTCCCAACTCCTGCATTCAATGTTCTGATCAATAAAACCAAGCATGCTGAATGTCTTCACTACTCTGTCCATCTGTAACTCCACTTTCAAGGAGTTATGAACCTCTATCCCTAGACCTCTTTGTTCTGTAACTCTCCCTAACACCCTAATATTAACCGAGAAAGTCCTGCCCTCATTCAATCTACCATGCATTTATCTAAATTAAACTCCATCTGCCATTCATCAGCCCACTGGCCCAATTGATCAAGATCCCGTTGCAATCCGAGATAACCTTCTTGGTGTCAACTGCAAACTTACTAACCATGCCTCCTATATTCCCATCCAAATCATTAATATAAATGACAAATAACAATGGACCCAGCACCAATCCCTGAGGCACACCGCTGGTTGCAGACTTCCTGTTTGAAAAATAACCCTCTACAAACACTCTCTGTCTTCTGTCATCAAGATGTGGGTATGCCGGCGTTGGACTGGCGTAAACACAGTAAAAAGTCTGACAACACCACGTTTTAGTCCAACCTATTTATTTGATAATATACTATTTGATATTATTTATTGATACTATTTGATAATATTGATACTATTTGATAATATATATATATTATTTGATAATATACTAATATATTATCAAATAAATAGGTTGGACTAAAACCTGGTGTTGTCAGACTTTTTATTCTGTCATCAAGCCAACTTTGTGTCCATTTGGCTACCTGACCTGGATCCTGTGCGATTTAACCTTATGCAACAACCTTGTCAAAGGCCTTGCTAAAGTTCATATAGACAACATCAACTGCACTGCTCTCATCTCTTGGTTACCCCTTCAGAAAACTCAATCAAATTTGTGAGACATGATTTTCCATTCATAAAGCCACACTGACTGTCCCTAATCAGTCCTTGTGTCTCTAAATGCCTGTTAACCCTGTCTCTCAAAATACCTTCCAACAACTTACCCACCACAGATGTGAGATTCACTGGCCTGTAATTCCGAGGCTTTTCCCTGCAGCCCTTTTTTAAACAAAGGCACAACATTTGCCACCCTCCAATATTCAGGCACCTCACCTGTGACTATCAATGATATAAATATCTCTGCTCGGAAACCCATAATTTCCTCCTAGGATCCCACAATGTCCTAGGATACACTTCATCAGGTCCCGGGATTTATCTACTTTGATGCGCTTTAAAACTTACAGCAACTCCTTCTCCGTAATATGTACACTCCTCAAGACACGACTATTTGTTTCCCCAATTTCCCTAACATCCATGCTTTTCTCAACAGTAAATACTGATGAGAAATATTCATTTAGGATCTCACCCATCTCTTGTGGATCCGCACATAGGTGACCTTGTTGATCGTTAAGAGGCCCTACTCTCTCTCAGGTTACTCTTTTGCCTTTTATATATTTGCAGAAGCTCTTTAGATTTTCCTTTGCCTTACCTGCCTAAACAATCTCATGTCCCCTTTTTGCCCTCCTGATTTCTCTCTTAACTCTACTCCTACAAACCCCATACTCTTCAAGGGATTTACTTGATCCCAGCTGCCTGTGTATGTCATGTGCTTTCTTCTCCTTGACCAGGCATCAATGTCCCAAGTCATCCATGATTCCCTGCTTCTACCAGCCTTGGCTTTCACTCTAAGAGAAATATACTTACCCTGAATCTTGGTTAATATACTTGTGAAAGCCTCCCACTTACCAGACATCCCTATGCCTTCCCACAATTAACTGTCGAAAGTTTCTGTCTGAATATCATCAAAATTGGCCTTGCCCCTGTTTAGAATTTTAACTTTTGGACCAGATGTATCATTCTCCATAGTTATCTTAAAAATAATAATAATGGTCACTGGTCCCAAAGTGATCCCTCACTAACACTTCTGTCACCTGCCCTTCCTTATTTCCCAAGAGGATGTCAAGTTTTGCTCCCTGTCTAGTCAGGCCATCCACATACTGAATGAGAAATTCCTCCTGAATACACTCAACAAATTTCTCTCCATCCAACCCTCTGATACTATGGCTGTCCCAGTCAATGTTGGGAAAGTTAAATCCCCTACTATTACCACCCTATTTTTCTTCAAACTATCTGTAGTCTATTTACATATTTGCTCCTCAATTTTCTGCTGACTGTTTGGCCCAGAGTATAATCTTGGTTTTTCCTGAGCACCAGATACTGTAGAACAAGTTGAGGCTTTAACTTGGGATTCTGTGTAAAGCAGTCACCTATGTTTTAAGACTAATCTTTCATCTATATACAGATTCTACTATCAATGAATCTGTATATTTCTGCATTTGATGAGACCCATTCGATGCTGAACACAGTTTAGGTCCAAGAAAAAACCTTTCTATTTTAAACACTGAGTCTACTCTTATTCACATTTGTCTGATATTTCATCTAAGTTTTACTTACCGGTGGTTCAAATGAACCTTCTTTATGTGATTGTGTTGAAGAACTCAAGGACAAAACTGAAGTCTGAGAAAGTGTGCGTCCCTTAGTTACTTTTGTGGTAGAATAAGAATCTGTCTGTTCATCTTCCTCATCTTGCTTCAGCAACGAAGAAAAATCAACTCCAGAATTTAACAGTTGTTTGAAGTTTCCCTTTTCAACCACCTGGCCCTGCAAATAGTTTCCAATAAATAATCACACAATAGCCAGTTATTGAATAAATTACACTACATTCATAGATTACAATGTTATTTCCCATCATTCATTAATGGTGTGGAATGCTTTTAAAAATACTTTGAAATTTAAGGAGTGATTTCCCATTGAGACTATACATTAAAATACCTTTAGAAATACTTGCTCCTTAGCACAAAACCATGCCCAATAAGAGTATTGGTTGGGAATTTGAACACGGCCTCCACAATTATTCAGCCATTAATTTCAATGCATGGGAATTTATAGAAACGCATATCTCAAATCTAGATAAACATCTCTGGTGGTTGGCACTTGCTGATTTACTGAAATTACTCCAGTACAGTAAATATGAAGGAATTTTTCAACTGCACTAAATGTTTTTCAAGTAATGAATTTGGGAATCTTCTTCTACTTATTAATTATTTATTAGCATCACAAATAGGCTTACAGTCACACTGCAATGAAGTTATTGTGAAAATCCCTTAGTTGTCACATTCTAGCACTTGTTTGGATACATAAAAACATAGAAACATAGAAAAACTACAGCATAATACAGGCCCTTTGGCCCACAAAGTTATACCGAACATGTCCTTACCTCAGCGATTACTAGGCTTACCTATAACCCTCTATCTTACTAAGTTCCATGTACTTATTTAAAAGTCTTTTAAAAGACCCTATTGAATCTGCCTCCACCACCATTGCTGGCAGCCCATTCCACACACCCACCAATCTCTGAGTGAAAAACTTAACACTGACATCTCCTCTGTACCTACTCCCCAGCACCTTAAACCTGTGTCCTCTTGTGACAACCACTTCAGCCCTGGGAAAAAGCCGATCAATACCTCTCAACATCTTATACACCTCTATCAGGTCACCCCTCATCCTTCGTCTCTCCAAGGAGAAAAGGCCAAACTCCCTCAACCTATCCTCATAAGGCACGCTCCCCAATCCAGGCACATCCTTGTAAATCTCCTCTGCACCCTTTCTATGGCTTCCACATCCTTCCTGTAATGAGGCAACCAGAACTGAGCACAGTACTCCAAGTGGGGTCTGATCAGGGTCCTATATAGCTGCAACAGTATCTTTCGACTCCTAAACTCAATTCCTCGATTGATGAAGGCCAGTACACCATACACCTTCTTAACCGTAGCTTCAACCTGCGCAGCTGCTTTGAGCGTCCTATGAACTCGGACCCCAAGATCCTTTTGATTTTCCACACTGCCAAGAGTCCTACCATTAATATTATATTCTGCCATCCTATTTAACCTGCCAAAATGAACCACTTCACACATATCTGGGTTGAACTCAATCTGCCACTTCTCTGTCCAGTCTTGCATCCTATCAATGTCTTGCTGCAACTTCTGACATCCCTCCACTTTATCCACAACACCTCCAACCTTTGTGTCATCAGCAAGCTTACCAACCCATCCCTCCACTTCCTCATCCGGGTCATTTATAAAAATCACGAAGAGTAAGGGTCCCAGAACACATCCCTGGGACCTCCATGCAGAATATGAAACATCTATAACCACTCTCTGCCTTCTGTGGGCAACACCAGGTTTTAGTTGGACTAAAACTGGTGTCGTCAGAATTTTTACTGTGTTTACGCCAGTCCAACGCCAGCATACCCACATTCTGTGGGCAAGCCAGTTCTGGATCCACAAAGCAATGTCCTCTTGGATCCCATGCCCCCTCACTTCCTCAATAAGCCTTGCATGGGGCACCTTATCAAATGCCTTCTGAGGTCCATATATACTACATCTACTGCTCTTCCTTCATCAATGTGTTTAGACACATCTTGAAAAAATTCAATCAGGCTCGTGAGGCACAATCTGCCTTTGACAAAGCAATGCTGACTATTTTTCATCATACTATACCTCTCCAAATGTTCATAAATCTTGCCTCTCAGGATCTTCTCCATCAACTTACCAACCACTGACGTTAGACTCACTGGTCTATAATTTCCAGGGCTATCTCTCCTCCCTTTCTTGAAAAAGGAACAATATCTGCAATCCCCCAGAACCTCTCCCATCTCCACTGAAGATGCAAAGATCATACCAAAGGCTCAGCAATCTCCTCCCGCAGTAGCCTGGGGTACATCCCATCCTGTCCCGGCGACTTATCTAACTTGATGCTTTTCAAAAGTTCCAACGCATCCTCTTTCTTAATATCTACATGCTGAAGCTTTTCTGTCCGCTGCAAGTCTGCACTACAACCACCAAGATCCTTTTCCATAGTGAATACTGAAGTAAAGTATTCATTAAGTATCTCTGCTATTTCTTCTGGTTCCATGCAAACTTTCCCACCGTCACACTTGATAGGTCCTATTCTTTCACATCTTATCCTCTTGTTCTTCACATAATTGTAGAATGCTTTGGGGTTTTCCTTCATCCTGCCTGCCAAGGCCTTCTCATGACCCCTTCTGGCTCTTCTAATTTCCTTCTTAAGATCCTTCCTAATAGCCATATACTCTTCTAGATCTCTAACATTACTTAGCTCTCTTTTGTAAGCTTTTCTTTTCTACACAAAGGGAGAATTTAGCATGGCCACTTCACCTAACCTGCACATCTTTTGCAGTATGGGAGGAAACTGGTTTACGCAGGGAAAACCCATGCAGACACAGGGAGAATGTGCAAACTACACACAGACACTGACCCAAGACGGGAATTGAACCTGGGTCCCTGGCACTGTGAGGTAGCAGTCGCTAACTACTGTGCCACCGTGGTGCCTCTATAGTAAGTACAGTTTGAAAGTAAGAAAAAATTTTGCAGCTCATTCTTGAGTCTTTTCCCTGCCTGGTTGATAGTCCCCAACTATAAAGCTAAAAAGAAATCCTCTTATGAGCTTCCACCTCACTAAGGAGGCCTCAGGTCAATCTTCATGCGGGGTGGGGTGGGGGGGCTTCCAGATAGAAATATAGGGGGTGGAACACTGTGATTGAAGGTAGGGGTGCGGTCTGTGCTGGGGAAGTGCTATGGATGGAGCTGTGAAAGGAGCTGGAGGCACTCCGCCCCACACGTCCACCTGCCTCAGGTTTTGCACACTTCACCACCTGATCAGTGGACAGCAGCTTCCCAGCCCTGCCCAATGCTCCTGGTCAGGCCTCGCTCTCTCCCCATTGCCTGAAACTGAGCAGCAGTTCTGGCATCAAAACATGGTGGCTGCTGGCCCAAAGTGCAATACAGTAGGATGTGAGATGCAAATAGAAAAAAAGGCCTTAAAAAAAGTGTTAAAATGAAACAACAGAGATGTGGGAACCAGAGGTAATATTAGAGAGAAAACCAAGGTACTCAGGGAATTGGAAGAGATGGACAGCACCGAAACAAGACTGACCTCTACCCCAACATCTACCACTAGAAGCAAGGGCAGCAGACCATCACCTGCAAAGTCTAACTTTGAATTATATTGCCAATTTTTAATTGTCATTGTCAAAATCTTGCAATTTTCTTTTAAAAGCACAATAGGTATGAACATACAAATTAGGAGCTATTTGGTTCCTTAAGCCTGCTCCACCATTCAATAAGATCATGCTACATCTCTGCCTAAGCCTAATAACCTTTCATCCTTGTTAATCAAGAATGTATCTAGCTCTGCGTTAAAATATTTGGAGATTCAAAGATGGGCAGCACAGTGGTTAGCACAACTGCCTCACAGCGCCAGGGGCCCAGGTTCAATTCCGGCCTCAGGTCTCTGTGTGGAGTTTGCACTTTCTCCTCATGTTTGCGTGGATTTCCTCCGAGTGCTCTGGTTCCCTCCCACACTCCAAAGATGTGTGGGTTAGGTTGGTTGGCCACGCTAAATTGATCCTAGTGTCAGAAGATTGGCAGGGTAAATGTGTGCAGTTGTGGGAATAGGGCCTGGATGGGATTGTGGTCAGTGAAGACTCAATAGGCCAAATGGCCTCTTTCTGTACTGTAGATTCTATGATTCTGTTTGCACTGTCTTTTGTGGAAGAGAATTCCAAAGATTCAAAACCCAGAGAAAAAAACATCTAATCTCAGTCTTAAATGAGTGATCCCTCATTTTTTGTCAGTTCAAGATTCTCTGACAAGAGGAAACACTAATATCCAGAAAACTGAAGTAAAACATCTCTACTTTTCTAATCAATTCCCCCAAACTAAACACGAACATTCTATTAGTTTTCCTAATTACTTGCTGTGCCTGTATCCTAGCCTTTTGTGATTCATGCACTAGGACACCCAGATCCTGAACGCCACAGTAGCACAGTGGTTAGCACTGCTGCTTCACAGCTCCAGGGTCCTGGGTTTGATTCCTGGCTCGGGTCACTGTCTGTGTGGAGTTTGCACATTCTTCTTGTGTCTGCGTGGGTTTCCTCCCATAGTCCAAAGATGTGCAGGTTAGGTGTGATTGACCATACTAAGAAATTGGCCCTTAGTGTCCAGGGATGCGTATGTTAGAGGGATTAGTGGGTATAATATAGAATTATAGAATCCTACATTGCAGAAAGAGGCCCTTTGGCCCATCGAGTCTGCACTGAACACAATCCCACCCAGCCCTACCCCCATATAATACCCACTGACCCCTCTAACCTACGCATCCCTGGACACTAAGGGGCAATTTCTTAGCATGGCCAATCAACCTAACCTGCACATCTTTGGACTGTGGGAGGAAACCCATGTAAACATGAAGAGAACGTGCAAACTCCACACAGACAGTGACCCAAGCCAGGAATCAAACCCAGGACGCTGGAGCTGTGAAGCAGCAGTGCTAACCACTGTGCTGCCCATATGTAGGGATATGGGGGTAGGGACTGGGTGGGAATTGTTCAGTGCAGACTCCATGGGCCAAAGGGCCTCTTTCTGCACTGCAGGGTTCTATGATTCTATGATCCCTCTGCATTTCAAAACTCTGTAATCTCTCACCATTTAGATAATAAGCTTATCTTTTTATTCTCCTTGCTAAAATGGACATTTTAATATTTGCCCTCATTATATTACAATTGACTGAGTTTTGTCCATTCACTTAGTTCATCTGTGTCTCTTTGCAGCTTCCTTAATGCTCTTCACAATTTACTTTCATGCCTACCTTTATGCCATCAACAAATTCAGACTCTTCATCCAGTCATTTATAGAAATTGGAAAAAGTTGAGGTCTTAGCACTGATCCCTGTGGCACAATACTTGTCAAATACTGCCAATCTGAAAAAGGTTTACGTAAGCTCCCTTTTCCTGTAAGTTACAGTAAGAAATCTCACAATACCAGGTTAAAGTCCAACAGGTTTACTTGGTAGCAAAAGCCATTAGCTTTCGGAGCGCTGGCTGCCCCTTCGTCAGGTAAGTGGGAGTTCTGTTCAGAAACAGGGCATATAAAGACACAAACTCAATTTACAAAATAATGGATTAACACAATTTTGTAAATTGAGTTTGTGTCTTTATATGCCCTGTTTGTGAACAGAACTTCCACTTACCTGACGAAGGAGCAGCGCTCCGAAAGCTAGTGGCTTTTGCTACTAAGTAAACCTATTAGACTTTAACTTGGTGTTGTGAGACTGCTTACTGTGCTTACCCCAGTCCAACGCCGACATCTCCACATCCTGTTAGTTAGCTAATCTTCAGTCCACGCCAATACGTTACCCCCTACAACATGAGCTTTTACTTTCCACACCAACTTTTGACATGACATCAGTCATGGATCTGCTTAGGAACAGCAGGAACAAAAATTTATCTGTCAGCAACAGGTTAAAAACCTGCCTAGCAACAGCAGTAGCCATTCAAATGGGATAATGAGGCGTGGTCTTTCCCAATAACGTGATTAGCAGGCATCCAGTCAGAATTGGTCGTAAATAGCTCTGTCACCAGGAAACAATTTACTTAAATGATTGCGAGATCAATGGAGATATACAGGTGTTAACTTTAAGAGATTATGTAGTGATGTGATCCTAAACTCATAAAGCAAAGACAAAAGATGGAGGAGTTGTGAGCCCCGGATGAGGCCAGTGTGATCAGGTTATCTGATATCAATTTTAGCAAGCTAAATGAGACTGAGATAGCTGCAGAGAATGAGACAAGTACATTCAATTCAAACAGGTTGACTGAACTGCAACAAAGTGACTCAAAGTTAAAACAACTATCAGTCAGCCTATTTAGCGTAGGAAGCTCAGTGCATTCCTAAGTGTACAGGAGTACGTATTAATGATAAAATGGTGACCACCATATGTTAGTGCAGAGGAAAATGGACAGAAGTAGATCAAATTGTATTATGTTCCAAGTGTAGGACAGGGACTTTTAGGATAGCTCATGGGATTCCATCAGGGGGAAACCTCAGAACATAGAAAACCCAAGCAAAATCCAAAGCCAGTTTTATTGGCCCGCTCTATACATGGATGGAGTCACCTTTTGTCAAAGCTATCACCTCTGTCAGGTAATAGAGAAACTGCATGGGGTAATCAAGCCTTTCCTCCTAATCTCAGCAAGGATCCAAATCAACTGAGGAGGACCTTTCCCGTGAACATAAAGTGGGAACCAATATTTGCTTATTACCATGGACATATCCATCCAATTCACTGAAATCATACACTTAAGAACCATTACCACTACAGGAGTAGTATAGAATTATAGAATATACAGTGCGGAAGGGGGACATTAGGTCCATTGAGTCTGCACTGACCACAATCCCACCCAGGCCCTATCCCCATAACCCCATGCATTTACTCTAGCTAAACCCCCTGACACTAACGAGCAATTTAGCATGGCCAATCCACTTAATCTGCACATCTTTGGACAGTGGGAGGAAACCAGAGCACCTGAAGGAAACCCACTCAGATATGTGGAGAATGTGCAAACTCCACACAGTGGCCCAAACCAGGAATCAAACTTAGGTCCCTGGCACTGTGCCCATCTGAAATAGGGCAGGTAACTAAATTTTTTCCTAGATATGCCTTACCAAAGGAGATACAGTCAGACCAAAGGTCAAATTTTATGTCAGCACTATTCAAAGAAGTCATGAATAGCCTGGAAATCAAACAATACAAATCATCAGCCTATAATCCAGAATCCCCAAGAGCACTAACTAGTCAGGCAGCATCAGACTTTGAAAACTACGATGTGAGCTTATAGCCAAGACTACCCTCATTATTGGAACATTCTTATTATTTGCAATTAGGAATGCACCAAATGAGTCTACCAAATTTAGTCCTTTTGAATTAGTCTATGGGCATTAGATCACAGGACCATTGAAATTAACTTGCGAAAAGTTGCTTAGCACAAAGTCCTTTTAGAGTAAGTCTGAAATTTCAGGGAATGACTGAATGCGGCCTGAGGTGGCGAGAAAATATTTAAAGACAGCTTCATGGGAAATGAAAGCAGGACTGATAGAAAGGCCCAGACTCAACGTTTTGCACCAAGAGAAAGTGATCATGTTATTATTACCTGAGACAGGCAAACCCCTGAATGCTAGATTCAGTGGGCCATATCACACAGAAAGGAAATTAAGTGAGGTAGGCTATCTGGTAGGCACACCTGACAGATGCAAACCTCATAGGGTCCATCACATAAACATGTGAAAAAAATGCTGGGTTCGAAGCAATGAGAACAAGCAAGAGATTTTGTTAGTTACAAAGCAGGGGGAAGACAAAGGGTCAAATTATCTCAGTGAATTCCCTAGAATTCATTCCAGAAACGAGGGAGCACTAGAGAATTTAAACCTATGGTTAAGCTATCTCCCAGGTATGAGCCGGAGTGAACTGACATAGTTACTGCAGTCCTATAAATGCATTTGCAGGAATAAACTAGGTAGAATGCAGTTAGCAACACAATATAGATATTGGGAACACCATTCTCATCAAACAACTACCATATCAGTTAAACCCAGCTAAATTATCGCAGTACAGAAGGAAATTGAGTTCCAGAACAACAGTTTTGAATTGAGTTCTGGTGATTGAAGCTCTTCTACTGTCATGGTTTCCAAACTGGATGGAGCCCAGAGATTGTGCTTGAATGTATTTGATCAGATGATCAAAATTCATCACCAAAACAGACTCGTTCAAGGGCTATTGACAAATACCTTTAATTGAAGGAGAAAAATATATTTCCACTTTTGTGACACTTCAAGGACTTTATCCATTCAAAATCATGTCTTTTCTGGTAGTGGGTTCCAAGAAGTCCCAAATATAACCATAGAACATTACAGCACAGAAACAGGCCTTTTGGCCCTTCTTGGCTGTGTTGAATCATTTTTCTGCCCACTCCCACTGACCAGCACCTGGACCATATCCCTCCACACCCCTCTCATCCATGTACCTGTCCAAGTTTTTCTTAAACGTTAAAAGTGAGCTCGCATTTACCACTTCATCTGGCAGCTCATTCCACACTCCCATCACTCTGTGTGAAGAAGCCCCCCCTAATATTCCCTTTAAACTTTTGCCCCTTCACCCTTAACCCATGTCCTCTAGTTTTCTTCTCCCCTAGTCTCAGTGGAAAAAGCCTGCTTGCATTCACTCTACCTGCACCAATCATAATTTTATACACCTCTACCAACTCTCCCCTCATTCTTCTATGCTCCAGGGAATAAAGTCCTAACCTGTACAATCTTTCTCCGTAACTCAGTTTCTCACGTCCTGGCAACATCCTTGTAAACGTTCTCTGCACTCTTTCTGCCTTATTAATATCCTTCCTGTAATTAGGTGACCAAAACTGCACACAATACTCTAAATTTGGCCTCACCAATGTCTTATACAACCTCATCATAACATTCCAACTCTTATACTCAATATTTTGATTTATAAAGGCCAACGTACCAAAAGCACTCTTTACGACCCCATCTACCTGTGACGCCACTTTTGGGGAACTATGTATCTGTATTCCCAGATCCCTCTGTTTTACTGCACTCTTCAGTGTCCTACCATTTACCTTGTACGTTCTATGTTGGTTTGTCCTTCCAAAGTGCAATACCTCACACTTGTCTGCATTAAACTCCATCGGCCATTTTTCAGCCCATTTTTCTAGCTGGTCCAAATCCCTCTACAAGCTTTGAAAATGTTCTTCACTGTCCACTACACCTCCAATCTTTGTATCATCAGCAAATTTGCCGATCTAATTTGCGACATTATCATCCAGATCATTGATATAGTTGATAAACAACAATGGACCCAGCACTGATCCCTGTGGTACACCACTAGTCACAGGCCTCCACTCAGAGAAGCAATCCTTCGCTACCACACTCTAGCTTTTTCCATTGAGCCAATGTCTAATCCAATTTACTACCTCTCTATGTACACCCAACGACTGAACCTTCCTAACTAACCTCCCACGCGGGACCTCGTCAAAGACCTTACTGAAGTCCATGCAGACAACATCCACTGCCTTCCCTTCATCCACTTTCCTGGTAACCTCCTTGAAAATAGCAGAGGTGCTTAATGAATACTTTACCTCGGAATTCACGGTGGAAAAAGATCTGGGTGGTTGTACTGCATGCTTGCAGCAGACTGAAAAGATTGAGTATGTGGACATTAAGAAAGAGGATGTGTTGGAAATTTTGAATAGCATCAAGATAGATAAGTCGCCGGGACCGGATGGGATGTACCCCAGGTCACTGTGGGAAGTGAGGGAAGAGATTGCAGAGCCTCTGGCGATGATCTTTGCATCGTTGATGGAGGCGGGAGAGGTTCCGGAGGATTGGAGGATTGCGGATGTGGTTCCTATATTCAAGAAGGGGAATAGGGATAGCCCAGGAAATTATCGACCGGTGAGTCTAACCTCAGTGGTTGGTAAGTTGATGGAGAAGATCCTGAGGGACAGGAATTATGAACATTTAGAGAAGTTTAGTATGCTCAAAGCTAGTCAGCACAGCTTTGTCAAAGGCAGGTCGTGCCTTACAAGCCTGGTTAGTTCTTTGAAAATGTCACTAAACACATTGACGAAGGAAGAGCAGTAGACGTGGTTTATATGGACTTCAGCAAGGCGTTTGAAAAGGCCCCCAGTGCAAGACTTCTTGAGAAAGTGAGAGAGCATGGGATCCAAGGGGCTGTTGCCTTGTGGATCCAGAACTGGCTTGCCAGCAGAAGGCAGAGAATGGTTACGGATGGGTCTTTTTCTGCATGGAGGCCAGTCACCAGTGGAGTGTCCCAGGGATCTGTTCTGGGACCCTTGCTGTTTGTAATTTTTATAAATGAGCTGGATGAGGAAGTGGAGGGATGGGTTGGTAAGTCTGCCATTGACACGTAGGTCAGAGGTGTTGTGGATAGTTTGGAGGGATGTCAGAAGTTGCAGCGTGACATAGATAGGATGCAAGACTAGGCGGAGAAGTGGCAGATAGATTTCAACAAGGATAAATGTGTAGTGGTCCGTTTTAGCAGGTCAAATGGGACGAACGAGTATAATATCAAAGGTAAGACTCTTAGCAGTGTAGAGGATCAGAAGGACCTTGGGGTCCGGGTCCATAGGACTCTTAAATTGGCCTCACAGGTACAGGATGTGGTCAAGGAGGTGTATGGTGTACTGGCCTTCATCAATCAAGGGACTGAGTTTAGGAGTCGGGAGATAATACTGCAGCTTTATAAGACCCTTGTCAAACCCCACTTGGAGTACTCTGCTCAGTTCTGGTCGCCTCATTACAGGAGGGATGTGGAAGCTATTGAAAGGGTGCAGAGGAGATTTACAAGGACGTTGCCTGGATTGGGTGGCATGCCTTATGAGGACAGGTTGAGGGACCTCGGTCTTTTCTCCCTGGAGAGACAAAGGATGAGAGGTGACCTGATAGAGGTTTATAAGATGCTGAGAGGTATAGATCCAGTGGATTCTCAGAGGCTATTTCCCAGGGCTGACATGGTCACTACGAGAGGACACAGCTTTAAGGTGCTGGGGAGTAGGTACAGAGAAGATGTCAGGGATAAATTTTTCATTCAGAGGGTGGTGGGTGAGTGGAATTGGCTGCCGTCGGTGGTGGAGGCAAATTCGATAGGGTATTTTGAGAGACTTCTGGATGAGTACATGGGGCTTAATAGGATTGAGAGTTATAGGTAGGCCTAGTAGGGAGGGATATGATCGGCCTGTTTGTGCTGTCGTTTTTCTATGTTCTAAAAGCTCTAATAGATTGGTTAAACATGACCTACCATGCACAAAGCCATATTGGCTCTCCCTAAGAAGTCCCTGTCTAGCCAAATATTTGTAGATCCTATCTCTTAGTACTCCTTCCAATAATTTACCTACTACTAATGTCAAACTTACCAGCCTATAATTTCCCGGACTACTTTTTGAGCCTTTTTTAAACAACAGAACAACATGAGCAATCCTCCAATCATCCAGCACCTCATCTGTGGATACCAACATTTTAAATATATCTGCCAGGGCCCCTGCAATTTCAACACTAGCCTCCTTCAAGGTCCAAGGGAATAACGTGTCCGATCCTGGGGATTTATCTATTCTGATTTGCCTCAAAACAGCAAGCACTTCCTCCCCTTTAATCTGTATAGGTTCCATGACCTCCCTACTTGTTTGCCTTATTTACACAAACTCCATGCCAGTTTCCTTAGTAAATACAGACGCAAAAAGCCCATTTAATATCTCCCCCATTTCTTTTGGTTCCATATATAGCTGACCACTCTAATCTTCAAGAGGACCAATTTTATCCCTTACTATCCTTTTGTTCTTAATATACTTGTAGATGGCTAGTATGTTTGCATCTCTCGGTGCCATGTCCCACTATGTGTCCCAGATACAAGAAATATATAAACATAAGGATGAAGAACACCCCCGCAACTTTTCAGAGGGTCACGAACAGTGATTGGAAGATTGACTCACTGCGCCACATACACTGATAACTTAGTGGTGTTCAGCCAGAGTTGGGAAGAGCATCTGCACCACCAAAAAGACTGTTTGACCTCTTAAAAGAAGCCAAATCTCATGATAAATTTAGCAAAAAGCAAATTTGCTAAGGCCCACGGCAGGTGTACAGGTCCCTATTCCGATGGTCACAGGATGTGAATGATTCAGACAGCCACATTCAGAGGGGAGAATCAAAGAGGAGCCAGAGTATATTTGCCAACACCTGCAGAAGCAGGCAGGCCATCTAGCAGCCAAAAATCCACTGTAACATCTAAGAGCCGAGAGGCTGTTTAAACATCTCACAGCCGAGAGGTTATTTCAACATCTAAGACATCTTAGAGACAAGATAGTGCAGAAACCCTTATAAAGGCAGTTTAAATATCTTTGCTGGACCAGGAAAAGACTTTCCTAGGCTTGATCATCTGTTTTGTATTGTATGGTATCTATAAATTGGATTTGACTTATAGGTTTATTTAACTTGGATATTGTTTGGAATCAGGAATGTTTTAAGGTATTGAAGGATTGCAGATTTTTGTTTTGGGACAAGGGTTAACTTCTATATAAACTGTGTGTATGTTTAGTAATTCATATATTGAATTGTCTTGGAGTATTATAGTCCTATTCATGTGTCTTTGTCTCCTCTTTCATTTAATGAATAGTCTTTGGTGATTGTTACACAACAATTGGCCTGGCTATTCTCGTTGGGGGCGTCATATGATCCCTTACACCATCTCAAAAACAAAACAATGCACCACACAAATCTGAATTTCAAACTGAGACACCCTCAAAGATTGGGTTTGTAGCATATTTTATTAAATGACTTCTGGAAAGCTAAATACAGTACATCCCCAGATCCCCATTACCCACAGCACATTTGACTCCTTTAAATTGGTCAAACATTATGCCCCTTTCACAAAACCATGTTGATTCTGCCTGATTGCCTTGAATTTTCAGCGTACGTTGATATAAAATTTATAATAACGGCTTCCAATATTTGCCCTATGACAGATGTTAAGCCATCTGGTCTGTAGTTTCCTCCTCTCTATCTGTTTCCCTTTCTGAAAAGAAGTGCACCTACTCAAGAGCATTTAGGGATGGCCAATAAACACTGGCCTAGCCAGTGATGCCCATATCCCATGAAAAGAATTTATGGAAAGTTATCTGTAGTGAAATGCAGATACACCTAGGCTACTTCATCAAGCTCAGTTTCTACTGGCAGGGTAAACAAGCAGTCATCACATCCTTAAGGGATATTAGGAAGGCAAGATAATGGTTTACATTGAAGCCTGGGCCAGCAATTCTAATCTTGACAATGTATAAATCGTACATTGTAAATATTGGCCTGCACATGAATCACTGAAGTGACAAAAGGAAAAAACACAACTTCCATCAAATCATTTGAGGGTACATGGTGTCTGCATTGTTAGTAAGGATATTTTTATTTTAAGAGCACATTTTCATCCATCTGTTACTAGTGTTTAAAGACAATTTCCAGTGAATCACTCAAAATGCTTTCTCAATTTATAGTTACTCAGGACAACAAAGCATTGACAAGCAACTTCAGATCATAGGAGAAGTCAGTAAAATCATGGGAAATATATCTGACCATTTTCTACACAGGAGTAATTGGGTGAACTGCTTTAAATACTAGCAACAAAGGTATAATGACTACTATAGCTGCTGATTAATTAGTGGTTTTCTTCATCTATTAACTACTGTAAACTGGTAACTTTGGACCAACAAACCTTTGAACATCACAAAACTAACCACAAATTATTAAAATACCATGAGATTAATACTGTTGGGCTCATTTTTGGAACTAAATCTAACAATCATTTCATTTGGCCAGCAAGTTACTTTTCAGTTCCCTCATCAGAATATGAACCCAACCAACATATTCCTGAGTGATGAGAGGGGCTCTGTTTCCTTCACTCAACAGTTAACCGTGATACCAAAGTCCAGTGAAGATATCAAACATAGCAGACAAATGCCATCTACATGTTA
This sequence comes from Carcharhinus amblyrhynchos, assembly GCF_965287045.1. Lineage (NCBI taxonomy): Eukaryota > Metazoa > Chordata > Chondrichthyes > Carcharhiniformes > Carcharhinidae > Carcharhinus > Carcharhinus amblyrhynchos. The sequence continues at coordinate 27,648,839 of NC_137333.1, forward strand.
GAATTTATAGTTTCTTAAACATGTTTAAATATCAAATATATAAAATTAAAAATGCAAAACCCAAATCTCATAGCATATTCCCCTTGCAAGAATGTAAATTGGTGGGCTAGTTTGGTGCATTAGATTAGCTGGAAGCATTTTGTTCAGGGATGACACCAGGACATCAGGATTAAAGTACAAGACTGACAGAAACAGACGCGCAGTATAAAGGGTTAAACACAACTGGCTCTCTGCTTCCCTGCCACTTCGTACATCTATAAAAACTCAAGCCCTTTTACTTTAAGTCCTGGCAGTAAGTAGGAGGCAAAGAACAAAATACAGGTTTTGATGTATACAGGTTTGGCTGCACAGTGCACCCAAGTACTTTTGAACACCAAGATTTACAAGTTTAACATCTTTTAAAAATATATCTTTTTTATTTTTATGACAAAGTGAAAAATCATACATTTCCCTACATTATAGTCGAATAAAGAGTACATAGAACATAGAACAGTTCAGCACAGTACAGGCCCTTCGGCCCTCGATGTTGTGCCGAGCTTCAAGATCTAGCTATCCCACTTCCTATCATTCTGGTGTGCTCCATGTGCCTATCCAATAACCTCTGAAAGTCCCTAAAGTCTCCAACTCCACTATCACAGCAAGTAGTCCATTCCACATCCCAACCACTCTCTGAGTAAAGAACCTACCTCAGACATCCCACCTATATCTCCAACCATGAATCTTATAGTTATGCTCCCTAGTAATGGCTACATCCACCCAAGGAAACAGTCTCTGCTCGTCCGCTCTATTTATCGCCCTCATCATCTTGTAAACGTCTATTAAGTCGCCTCTCATCCTCCTCTGCTCTAAAGGGACACTCAGAACTTTCCACTCACCTGACAAAGAAACAGCGTTCCGACAGCTTGTGGCTTTACTATCAAATAAACTTGTTGGACTTTAACCTGGTGTTGTAAGACTGCTTACTGTGTTCTATGAGATAGCCAGTTACTTATCCAATCAGCCAAGTTTCCATCTATCCCGCACCTCCTTACTTTTCTTCATGAGCTTACCATGAGGAACCTTATCAAATGCCTTACTAAAATCCATGTATACGACATCAACTGCTCTACCTTCATCTACACACTTAGTTGCCTCCTCAAAGAATTCAATCAAATTTGTAAGGCAAGACTTACCCTTCACGAATCCGTGCTGATTAAGTTGCATCTTTCCAAATGGTCATAAATCCTGTCCCTCAGGACCTTTTCCATTAACTTACTGACCACTGAAGTAAGACTAACCGGCCTATAATTATCAGAGTCATTCCTATTTCCTTTCTTGAACAGAGGAACAACATACGCCACTCTCCAGTCCTCTGGCACTATCTCTGTGGACAGTGAGGACCCAAAGATCAAAGCCAAAGGCTCTGCAATCTCATCTCTTGCCTCCTAAAGAGTCCTAGGATATATCCAATCTGGCCCAGAGAACTTATCGACCCTCAGGTTTTTCAAAATTGCTAATACATCTTCTCTCAGAACATTTACCTTCTCCAACCTGTCAGCCTGTATCACACTCTCATCCTCAAAAACATAGCCCCTCTCCTTGGTAAACACTGAAGAAAAGTATTCATTCATCGCCACTCCTATCTCTTCTGACTCCATGCACATGTTCTCACTACTATCCTTGACCGGCCCTAACCTCACCCTCATCATTCTTTTACTTCTCACAAGAGTAAAAAGCCTTGGGGTTTTCCTTATTCCGACTCGCCAAGCACTTTTCATGCCCCCTCCTGGCTCTCCTAAGCCATTTTTTAAGCTCACTCCTTGCTACCTTGTAACCTTCAAGCGACCCAACTGAACCTTGTTTTCTCATCCTTCCATATGCTTCCTTTTCCCTCTTGACAAGACATTCAACCTCTTTTGTGAGCCATGGTTCCCTCACTCGGCCATTTCCTCCCTGCCTGACAGGGACATACCAGTATTTGTTCCTTGAATAAGCTCTACTTTTTAGTTGTGCCTTTCCCTGACAGTTTCTGTTCCCATCTTATGCTCCCTAATTCTTGCCTAACTGTATCATAATTACCCCTCCCCCAAGTATAAACCTTGCCCTGCCGTATGGCCCTATCCATCTCCATTGCAGTAATGAAAGACACCGAACTGTGGTCACTATCTCCAAAATGCTCTCCCACAAACAGATCTAACGCTTGGCCCGGTTCATTACCCAGTACCAAGTCCAATGTGGCCCCAACTCTTGTCGTCCTATCCACATATTGTGTCAGGAAACCCTCCTGCATAAACTGTACAAAAACTGTCCCACCTGAACTATTCGACCTATAAAAGTTCCAATCAATATTTGAAAAGGTAAAGTCATCCATGATTACTACCCTGTGATCTCCACACCTATCCATAATCTGCTTTGCAATTTCCTCCTCCAAATCTCTATAACGATTTGGAAGCCTATAGAAAATTCCTAACAACGTGACCGCTCCTTCCCTATTTCTAACTTCAGCACATATTACCCCAGTAGGCAGATCCCCCTCGAAATGCCTTTCAGCAGCCGTTAAACGATCTTTGATTAACAATGCTACTCCTCCGCCTCTTTTACTACCTTCCCTATTCTTACTGAAACATCTATTTCCCGGAACTTCCAACAACCTTTCCTGTCCCTTTTCTAACCATGTCTCTGTAATGGCCACAACATCATAGTCCCAAGTACCAATCCACGCTCCAAGTTCACTTACCTTATTCCGGGTGCTCCTTGCATTGAAGTAGACACACTTCAACCCACCTTCCTGTCTGCCGGTACATTCCTGCGACCTTGATACCCTCCTCAGTACCTCACTACACTCAACACTGGCTTCTGGACTAGAGCTCATTTTCCCATCCCTCTGACAAATTAGTTTAAAGCAGCCCCACCCCAACCCCGAAGAGCCATAGCAAATTTCCCTCCCAGAATATTAGTGGCCCTCTGGTTCAGGTGCAAACCGTCCTGTTTGTACAGATCCCACTTCCCCCAGAATGTGCTCCAATTATCCATGTAACTGAAACCCTCCCTCCTACACCATCCCTGCAGCCACGTGTTTATCTGCACACAAGAAAGAGTGTTGCCCCTGTTCTCCCCACGTCTGTGCGGGTTTCCTGCGGGTGCTCCGGTTCCTTCCACAGTCCAAAGAGGACAGGTTAAGTTAATTGGACATGCTAAATTGCCTGCTGCCTCGCCAAAGCAGCCAGCATAAAAAGACCCTACACACCCAGGACATTCTTTCTTCTACCTTCTTCTGTCGGGAAAAAGATATGAAAATCTGAGATCACATACCAACAAACACAAGAACAGCTTTTTCCTAGTTGCCATCAGACTTTTGAATGGAATTACTTGACATTAAGTTGATCTTTCTCTACACCCTAACTACAAATGTAACACCACATTTTGCACTCTCTCGTTTCCTTCCTTATGAACAGTATGCTTTGTTTGTATAGTGTGTAAGAAACAATACTTCTCACTGTATGCTAATACATGGAACAATAAATCAAATCAAATCAAATCCTTCGTGTTGGAGGATGAGCAGAGTAAATACGTGATGTGAAGATATTGGATTGATCAGAATGGTTCCAAGGATAAGAAACTAAGGCTACGTGAATAGATTGGAGAGAAGAGCTGTTCGTCTTGGAGGAGATTTGAGCAAGAGGATATTTGATAGAAGTGTTAAAATCATGAGGGTTGGTCACTGTTCTATTGACAGAAGAATCGAAATAAGATACAAGGAGATTGGCAAAGAAGCAATGTTCTCACAAGGAAAAACATTTTTATAATCTGAATGTTTCAAGCTATAATGTGCTGCCTGAGAGTAGGGTGGAAGTAGATTCAACTGAGGCCATCAAAAGAGAACTGAACTTTTATCTGAGATGAAAAGATTTAAAGGGCAAAGTGAGAGAGTGGAACTTGGTGAGTCGTTCTTGCAGACTCAGCAAGTACAGGATGGGCAAAGTAGTTTTTTCTATACTGTAACTATTCAACATTTCTAACTTACAAAATTATATCAAAGAAATAGAAGCCATCGTGTAAGTAATAGACCATTCAACATGAAAAGCAGATATAGAACAGCATAAGCACATGATTCCCATTTTCTGTGCACTTTTAAAGGATTTTTTTTCCCTAAAACAAAACCTACCTCTTTTAATATCAGAATCTGGTCAGCTGTACTTAGATATTGAAGTTGATGTGTCACCAGAATACGAGGTTTATTTTTCAAAACCCCAGTTATACACCTAAAGCAGGAAATAAAAATGATCAATTTCTCAGTTGCTCAACTTATTGTCCTGTGCGTCTTTGGACCATATAAATTCATCTCAGGGTAGCTTTTGGGATGCTAATCTTGCTCTAGATCTGCTGGAGGACCTCTATGTCCAGAGGAAATCCAAGATTACAAACGTTGACACCACAAAATGAAATGATGTTGTAAAATGAAACTGGAAAAAGGGAGTAGCAATCAATTTACCTGAAGAAGAGGTGAGGTTCCAAATGAATGGAACAGTAAAAATATTTATGTGGAGGAAGCTGGCCTTCTACATTATGGAGGAAGTTTGCCCTCTGCCTCACTATTTCTTCCAGGTTACTGCCTGCACAGCTGCCCATGTGCTACATTGCTACCCGTGAACGAGATATCTAGACAGATTTGACAAGACTCAAAGTCTGAGCTCACCATGAGTATATGTTTGTTAAAATGTTAGTTTAGAATAGGCCTTTGTTTTACCAATCAGGGAACTCGTTTTAATATCTCATTATATTTGCCCCACAAATTGCTGGAAAGTCAAGACAATAGGACCTTGTGAATGTAATATCCAATGGCTTATTTTCTTAACCAATAAGAGAAAAGGTCAGTGAATAAAATGTAAAAGATGGAGAAGGAAATAAGCTACATTGGACACAAACTATGCTTAATGACAAAAAGTGAAATAGAGATAGAAAGAGGTGGAAAAAGAATGTATAACAGAGGGCGAGGAGACAGGACGAAATGACAGCAACCGAAAGTGTTTGAAACTGGTAAATGGGGCAACACTGTGGCACAGTGGTTAGCACTGTTGCCTCACTGCTTCAGGGACCCGGATATGATTCCAGTCTGTGTGGAGTTTGCACGTTCTCCCCATGTCTGCATGGGTTTCCTCCTGGTGCTCTGGTTTCCTCCCATAGTCCAAAGATGTATAGGTTTGGTAGATTGGCCATGCTAAATTGCCCCTCCGTGTCCCAAGATGTGTAGGTTAGGGGGATTAGCAGGGTAAACGTGTGACATGGGGATTACAGGCTGGGGGGGGCGGGGGGGGGGGTACGTACACGGGTGGAAGGTGCTAGTGTTGGGCCTGGGTAAGATGCTCTGTTGGAGAGTCAGCGAGGGCCGAATGGCTGCCTTCTACACTATAGGGATTCTATTCTATGAAACAACAAGCAGGATACAGACAGACTGATGAAATGGGTGAACACAAGGCAGCTGAAATTTAATATAGTGAAGTGACAGTAATGAATTTTGGAAGGAGGAGTGAGTACAAAATGGTACAATTTTAACAGAGCTGCAAGAGGAGAGATCTTAAGACTTATTTATACTATTGTCTAATGGCAGCAGGATAAGTTGATGTGGATGTTAAAAATCATATGGGATTGTCTGCTTTAGCATCATGCAGTAAATTTTACACAGCAGCTTGTGGGCCAAGGGTTACCATATATGGACAGACTGGAAAAGCTGTTTTTAAAGCAGAGAAGGTTAAAAGGAGATTTAAGAGGAGTTCAATATTGAGGTGTTCAAACATGCACAAATTTATAGTAATCGGCTAAACAGCCATAGGTGAGAGCAGGAAAAATTGGTAGGGCTTCAGGTAAAGAATAGAGAAGTAGAACTAACTGCGTAGCTATTGTAAAAGCTAGCTTAGGACTGATTGTTCAAATGGTTGCCTTTTGTGTTGATTTTTGACCCAAGATCAAGAACAATGGAAATGATTTTGACAGAAATTGCTACAACAAAAAATAATCATGGTTCATCTAATTTGCATTTTACCATCCTGAGAGTCATATAAATTGAGAATAATGGAATTGTTTATTAAATCAAAATCAACCTCTATCAATTAGTCTATAACAGAACCAGACTCAAAGAAATCGCTAGAGCATAATTGTTGTGAAACCGAGGGTTAAAGGCATTTTCTCCTGTTAAGCATGCTCCACTCTTCACAGAATGGGTTTCACTTTTAGGCCCCAATGAGGCCAGGATTGGAGGCGAGTGGAAAAAAGTGCAGCCAGTTCCCATGCCTGTTCTCTGGCTGTCTCCTGTCCCTAGGCCATTTTCATGGAGGTGGGTTTGGGATATCTGCCGACACGCAGTGGCTAGCTAAACCAGTTATTAATGGCCTATTAAAGCCCATTAAAGGAGGCTGCCTTGATTATCCAGTCAGATTCCAGATCCTAGGATGCAATGAAAACCAGTTTAACTACTTAGATGTGGTCTCCTGGAGACAGACATCAGGTGAGAAGATGTGGGGATTTGAGCCAACACTCCAGGGAACCATCCCTGCCAGCCGAGTTGTGCAAGCCATACTGTTGAAGAGCTGCACACCCATCCCCATCCAAACAATGGTAAACTGGAGGCAATAGCCATTCCTTTAATAGAATCATTGAATCATATGGCGCAGAAGAGGCCCTTCGGCGCCATCGAGTCTGCACCGATATATCAGAAACAGGTGCTGCTTTGTCTACAACCAGCAGTCTACATGTTGATGCTGCAGAGGCATAACTGGCCCTAATTGTTGGAATGTTTGTTTTAATCCAAGCTAATGCAGATCTGTTATTTTAGGGTTTTCCATTGGTGTTTTTCAGAATGGGGCTTCATTAGGTTGACTGATAAGAAAAGTTATGTGACTGGAGAGAAAACAAGTTCAACTGCTGCTAGGAATCTTTAAAGAGAAGTAGCTCTTTCTCTCCCTGGAGAATAGAGATTGGGATCTGTCAGAAAATAGATCTCCTTCTCTAAAGTAATGCTGTTTGAAGTTAGCTCTTTCTCCAAAGGCTGTTGTATGAGAGTCAGAAGACAGGTGTCTTTCTGGAACTCTGTTCAGAGGTGTTAAAGGGCTGTAAACCTAGCGTCCACGTGATCTATGTTTTTGATGCTTATTAATTCTGAAGAGGGATCGATGTCTGTGGGGATATTGCTTAACTGGGAACTATAGAGATAACTGTTAAGAATTCTACCTTGTTATATTTAATTATTTCAATTGGTAAAAACTATAAATAAAAGTTGTTTCAATAAAAGCTAATAGAATCAATTAACACTCCAAGTGTGATTCTACTAAATTACACTAATGTCAAAATCAAATAAAGCTAGGGTCTAGGCTAACTTCATAATATACTCGGGAGTTTTTGATCTGGTCTCTAACACTATCAACAAAGATATATTCCATTGAGAAAGAGACGATGAGAAGGATGCATCATCTGTAGCTATGGAAGTCAAGAATAGTATCAAATTAAAATAAAAGACAAATAATGGTGCAAAGATTAGTGGTAGGCCAGAGGATTGGGAAAATTTTAGAAACCCGCAAAGGATGACGAAAGCAATAATTAAAGTGAAATCAGACTGCGAACGAAAACTACCAATAAAGACAGACATTAAGAGAGTCTGTTGGTATATAAAGAGGTAAAAAGTAGGTAAAGTCAGCATTGGTCCCTGAGAGGGAGAAACTGGGTGATTACTATTAAGAAACAAGGAAATGACATAAACTTTGAACAAGTCTTTCGTATCTATCCTCACAGTAGAAGATACTAGAAGCATCCAAAGATTAGTTAAAAAAAAATCAAGAGGCAGAGAGAGTTGGAGGGAAAATGAAATAATCACAATCCAAGACAAAAAGTACTTTGAACTATTGGGGCTAAGGGCTGACAAGTTGCCTGGATGTGATGGCCTGCATCCTAGGGTTCTAAAAGAAATGGTGGTAGAGAAATTGGATGCGTCGGTTGTAAACTTTTTAAATTTCTCAAGCTTCTGGAAAGGTCCCAGCAAATTGGAAAGCTGTAAATGCCACAACTCTATACAAGAAAGGCAGAAAGCAGGAAATTAGAATCCATGAAGGAGGCAATTATAAGACTTCTAGACAATTATAGTACAATCAGGCACAGTCACCATGGTTTTGTGAAAGAAAAATCATGTTTGATTAATTTATTGGTGTTTTTCCCGGAAGTAACATGTAGGATAGGTGAAGAATAAGCAGTAAATAATGAGCATATGGATTTCCAAAAAGCATTTGATGTGCCAAGGTAAGACATAAAATGCTGACAGTGCTGAAGGAGATCATTTGGCCCCATCGAGTTTGTACCAACGCTCCGAAACAGCATTTTAACCAGGCCTACCTTTTCCATATCCCTGTAACCTCGTGTATTTAACCCACACATCTTTGGAAACTAAGGGGCAATTTAGCATGACCAATCTACCTAACCTGAACATCTCTGGACTGTGGAAGGAAACTAGAGCATCCGGAGGAAACCCATACATACATGGGGAGAACGTGCACACAGTCACCCAAGACTGGAATTGCACCTGGTTCCCTGGCACTGTGAGGCAGCAGTGCTAACCAGGCCACCCTTGTTGGCAGTTTTGTAGGTAACTTTGTACTTAAAACTTTACTGTACAAAGTAAGAGGGATAGAGGATTGGCTAACTAACAGGAAACAGAGAGTCAAGATAAATTAATAACTTTCAGGTTGACAAACTGATATGAATGGAGTCTCACAGGGATCAGTGCTGGGGCCTCACTTATTTGCGACCTATATTAGTGACTTGGATGAAATGACCGACTACAGTATTCAAATTTGCAGATAATACAAAGATAGGCAGGAAAGCAAATTGTGAGGATACAGTTTACAAAAGAATACAGACAAATCAAATGAGAGGGCAAAGGCTTAGCAGATGGTATATAATGTGGGAAAGGTGAGGTTGTCCACTTTGAAAAGAATAGAAAAGCAGAATATTATTTAAATGGGGGGGGGGGTGGAATTACAAAATGCTGAGGTGAAGGAGGATGTGGTTAACTTTGCACATAAATCATAATAAAGTTTGCATGCAGGTATAGCAAGTAATTAGGAAGGCAAAAGGAATGACGACTTTTATTGCAAGGGGGCTGGTATACAAAAATAGGGAAGCATTGCTATAAATGTACTAGGCATTGGTGAGACCATACCTGGAGTATTGTGTACAGTTTTAGTCTCCTTACCTAAGGATGAATATACTTGCATTGTTAGCAGTTCAGAAAAGGTTCACTCAGCTGATTCTTGGGATCAATGGGTTGTCTTATGAGGAAAAATTGAACAGGTTTGGTGCATATTCGTTGGCATTCAGAAGAATGAGAACTGATCTTATTGAAGTATTTAAGGTTCTGAGGAGGCTTGGCAGGGGGTAGATGCTTAGAGCATATTTCCTCTCATGGGAGAATCTAGGACTTGGGGGCAAGATTTAAAGATGCAGGGTCTCCTATTTAAGATGAAGGGGAGGAAAAATTTCTTCTCTTAGTGTCATTGGAATCCTCTTCTACAAATAGCATTGGTGGCTGGATTATTGAATATATTCAAGGCTTAGTTAGATAGATTTTGATCCACAGGAGCCAAGATTACGGGAGTAGGCAAGAAAGTGGAGTTAAGACCACAATCAGATCAGTCAGGATTTAAACTGAATAACAGAAGGTTCAATGGGCTGAATGCTCCCTGAATGATGAAAAAGGCTTAAGTCATTAAATGGCCTACTCCTGTTCCAATATGGCTGTGGCTGGAATAATTTGTAGTGATTTTCTAAGTTCAGCGACTTTATGATCACATTTGAGTTCAGTGCATGATTATAATCTTGCAAGTTTCCAACAATTTCTGGCCCTACATAGTTTAATTTAGCCTCAAAATATGCTTTAGGTGTTCACATGTGTGTTTCAAAAGAAGTGCAAAGTAGCTTACACAACTGGCAGTGTTTTAAAATCATATCAAACCAATAAATAAAATTTATGTTGAGGAGCTTCTTAATTGGCACAAATTCTAATACATGATGGAGGTGCAAGGTCTGTAAGGTCTGGGCCAGAAGTTCCCCAAAGCCGTTTCATGTAGCAGGATTATGGATCCTTTATGTTCCAGTGGAAAATTCCAGGAAAGGCTCATTTAAATATTCTGAAACCAAACAGAGCAATGCCCTGAAGAGAAATGGCATGGATCACAATTGTGTGTAATCAAAATGTCAAAGTTTAGGTATTCTTTCTCAAACTAAGGCCAGTTTTTTCACAAGGTTAGTCAAGCTGAATATGCTCAGAAAAAGTACTTTTAATTAAAAAAAACACCAGAAATTTATCAGACAAGTTAAATTGCTTGTTCTGCAAGGCAATTAGTTTTCCAAAACCACTCACTGTTCAAACAGGTGTCTCCCAACTTCAGCATCAACAGCACTGAGAGGGTCATCAAGCAAGTAGATATCAGCATCCTGATACACAGACCTTTAGAAAAAGCAAGATTTGTAAAGTTAAAAATACTGTTAGAAAAATCATCGTTTTCTTTTTCAGCACATATACAAACATAATAGATGCAAACTCTTCACATCAATCTCGAGATCAATTGAGTAAGCAACTCTTTTTCAAAATCCTTAAAACACGGTTATAATACAACCTTCCTAGAATTAACAGTTACAATTTCTACCATGGCAAAAGAACCAAAGGTGTCATTAAAAAAGTTGTGATGAGCTGGAATAAGCTACCTAAAAAGTCGATGGAAGAAGATTCAATAATAAATTTCAAGAGAGAATTGGAAGGGAAGGAATGATTGCAGGCTATGTAAGGTTTGAAAGGGACACTGCATTAATATTAAAGCTTGACAGGCAGTGAAATATTTTTGAAGTCCAGTTATAGAACATAGAACACTACAGTGCAGAAACAGGCCCTTCGGCCCATCGAGTCTGCACTGACCACAATCCCACCCAGGCCCTATCCCCATATCCCTACACATTTACCTGCTAATCCCTCTAATTTATACATCCCAGGACACTAAGGGGCAATTTTAGCAAGGTCAATCAACCTAACCTGCACATCTTTGGACTGTGGGAGGAAACCGGAGCACCTGGAGGAAACCCACGCAGACACGAGGAGAATGTGCAAACTCCACACAGACAGTGACCTGAGCCGGGAATTGAACCCAGGTCCCTGGAGCTATGAAGCAGCAGTGCTAACCACTGTGCTACTGTGCCGCCCATGTTGCAAGAAAAGTGACAGTTAATTTGTACAAACCAAGCTCCCACAAACAAAATTGTTAGAATGACCAGGAGGGCGATTGTCGCAGCCCACTGCACTACAAATGACTCGAGGGGAGGCCATTTCATGGCTTCACGCTGGGTGCCATGGCCTTCATAGGTCTCCTGCAGCCGGATTTCCGGCACCGATTTCACTCCAGCAGGATTTTCTTTAGCTCCCCGTGTGCGTGGATCTGGCGGCCTGACCCCACTGGAGTGAAGGATGGCCATCAAGGCCTCCAGAGGGTTGGGTGTTGGGGGTGGGGGGGGGGGGGGGGGGGGGTAGGGCCTGGGCATTGCCACCTTGGTAGAGCTAGCCTGGGCCCTCTGGCAGTACCCATGGGACAAAGTGCCAATGCCCACCAGGCATCAGGTAGTGCCAAGGCGGCGGCAGGTCTTAATGGGGGTGGGGCCAGATTGGGGAGATCAGAGTGGGTGGGGCCCTGCTACCACTCTGCAGTTGGGCTGACTGACAGAGGGAGTGAGGCCAGTGATCAGGGCTGGCCATTGAGGTGGGGCACGGGGGGGAGGAGGAGGGTGGGTGGGTGGGAAGTGGTTGGTGCTCAACTGCAGGGATGGGCAGGTTGGCGGGAGATCGAGCTGGACCAGGAGGCAGCGAGTTTGAAGCTGGCTGCACATTTTCGGCAGGGCTGACACACCTGATACCCAACTCTCTGGGGGGTCTTGATGGCCATCCTTCACTCCAGTGGGGTCAGGCCACCAGATCCACACATGTGGAGAGCTACAGAAAACCCCACTGAAGTGAAATCGGCGCCAAAAATGCAGATGCAGGAGACCTGTGAAGGTCATAGAGCCCAGCGGAAAGTCAAGAAATGGCCTTCCCTCAAGTCTTTTGTAGTGCAGCGGGCTGCGACAATCGCCCTCCTGATCATTCTAATAATTTTGTTTATGGGAGCTTGCTTTGTACAAATTAACTGTCACTTTTCTTGCATCATAACTGAACTTCAAAAATATTTCACTGTCTGTCAAGCTTTAATATTGATGCAGTGTTCCTTTCAAGCCTTTCAGTGCCTGCAATTTTTCCTTCCCTTCCAATTCCCTCTTGAAATTTATTATTGAATCTTCTTTCACTGACTTTTTAGGTAGTTTATTCCAGATCATCAGAACTTTTTTAATGATACCTCTGGTTCCATGGTTCGGGCCATGGAAGAGTAAGAGGGCTAGCAATGCAGGGGTCGCAACACTGGACAGCGATCGAGCTGGCCGGTGATTGAAAGGCCGGCAGTGCGGAGCAACTGCACATACACTGATGTCAGTGCTGGCAGATTGGCGCATGTGCAGTGACCCACTCAGCGCAATGCTACCGGACACTCCAGCAGGTTCCCCTCCCTAGTTTTTCGTGTGATTCACACTGAGGCATTCTGCAGTGCACAGATTGTGGGAGATTCATTTTGAAACTCCTGCTGAAAAAACCAGCGGGATCTACTCCAGTTTTTACTTTAAGTTGCCAGATGCAGTAGTAGAGGCGGGTACAATTTTGTATTTTAAAAAGTATTTAGACAGATACATGGATAAGGTGGGAATTGAGGGATATGGGCCAAATGCGGGCAATTGGGACTAGCTTCGAGGTTTAAAGAAAAGGACGGCATAGGCAAGGTAGGCCGTAGGGCCTGTTTCCATGCTGTAAACTTCTATGACTCTATAATTGCCTGGCTTAAAATTTCAAACAAATTTCGGCAGTTGTAAGTCAGGACCATGAGCTGGTGCATTAATGTGCACTTGCCAACCAATTAGCTGTCTGTTCTAATACAATGAGCCATAACTTCCAGGTTTGCCAGTGTCACATTGTTCCCTCCCTTCCCTCCTCTTGTCGACACCCCTCCCGCCACCCCCATCCTACCTTTCTGGTCCAAGACACAAGTCCCCTCCCCTCCTCTCTGATCTGGGATGTCCCCAGCAGGCTTCAACACCTCCCCACCCCGCCCACTAACTTCCAGGACACCTTCCTAGAAACACTCACCATTGAAACTTACCTGCTTACTTAACTCTTTAAACATCCACTTTATGTCAGCTACTACCACAAAAAAGGGGAGTGATCTATCTCTTATCTCTCTGTGCCCCAGTTACTCTTCACTGATGCTGTCGGGGATGCGCTGCACTTCTCCTGTCTCACCAGGCCTGAGTGCGGAAGGTAGGGCGAGATAGGAGCTGTGCAATTATAGCTTGGGTACATCTGTCAAGTCTGTCAATCTTGACAGATTGCCACTCTGCGAAAGTTACAGGCCAATAGAAATTATTGTCTTCCCTTTATACTGACGTTCTTGTGAAATGTCCTACTGGCGCAAAACGAAAAGCTTTGCCATGTCTCTCTGCTAAGCAATACTCAAATTCTGTACTAACAAAGGAATTAATTCAATCAAGGTGGCGAATCTTTGAAACTTTTTACCCTGGGAGTTGTGAAGGCTCAATCATTGACTGTGTTTTAAATCAGTGATTAATTTCCAGATACCAATGAAATTAATGGATATAGGTATAGTGCAGGAAGATGGGGTTGAGGTAGAAGATCTCCCATGATCTAGTTGAGTAACAAAGCAGGTTCCAAGGGTTGAATAACCTACTCCAGTTCCTTTGTTCCCGTTAAAGAACAGTCCTTTCAATCTGGACTTCTCAACAGTAATCCTTAGTTTAGATTAGTGGGTTAGTGTTGTTTTGTTTTAAAAAGCTGGTCGGCGCAACATCGTGGGCCGAAGGGCCTGTTCTGCGCTGTAATGTTCTATGTTCATTTTGCTTTAGGAGCTGAAGGTATTTAGGATATATTTGTGGCTTTTGTTTGCCCAGAAATTTGCGAAGAGGTGACTGTCTAGATCGCAGAATTGTTGGATTGTGAGCTTAGTTGTCAGCATCTAAAATAGGAACGCAAGGAGAATATCCATCTTTATTTTGGTCCATTTTATCCAAGGTGATATTAGCAGGTAGCACGGGCAGAATTTTACAGCCTTATTCGAGGAAGACTGCAAACTCCCACCCAAGGTCAAAGACCATTTCTGTTGTATGTCTCTTGCCCGCTCCGATTCCAAGGCAAGTGGGGAGGTAGAATTCTGGTGCACTTTACTCCAAGGTTAGGTTGGCATTTATGTTGGAGAGAATGAGGTGATGGAAGGGTTTCCATGTATTGGGCTGCAAATTTCAGGGTAACACGCATAGCAAGATATCTATAACCAGACTAGCCATCTAAAGGGTTACAGCTTGCATATTTGTGTTAGAATATTCTGAATGCAAGTCTCCGTTTCAGAGTAATTGCATTTATAAATGGAGAGCGTCCTAATACTTTGAAAAATGTTGGCGCAAGATAGATTGGTTGGTTACTTGTCTTAGTATGTCATCTCTGTCTGTATTTATGAATGATGATATTCATTTGACTTACATGAGCAAAGGTTCTATTGTCAAGGCAAAAAGAAAGGGAGATATAAGGCAACCCTATCATGCCCCTCTGCGGTTGCAAATATAGGTAAGCAGAGGTCATTGGTGTGTGTTGTGGATGTTGGGTGGATACTGTATTTTAATGCGCTACCTAAATATGCTGCCGCTCAATTGTGACAGGGAAAAATGTCCATACTTACCCAATTAACTATCCATCCAGGGAGATGATCAGGACAGATGATCAACAGAATGATGAAATATCCTGAATAGTATTATGGGCGACACTATGGTGAGCACTGCCTCCTCACAACTCCAGGGATCTGAATTTCGATTCCCAGCTTGGGAATCCTCCCACAGTCCAAAGATATGCAAGTCAGGTTGACTGGCCATGCTAAATTGTCCCTTATGTGTCCTGGGATGTGTATGTAACAGGGTTTCAGGGATGGGGGTCTGGGTGGTATTTTTGTCAGTGCAGACTCGATGGGCTGAACGGCATGCTTCTGCAATGTGAAGTTTCTCTGATTTTATGAATATCTAGTTCTGTTACGTAAGAGGTGACTCCATATGAGACTTATTTATGTGGGTCTCAGCCAATTGGCCATTGATAGATTTTTCATCAAAAATCAAAGTAGTTCTTGAAATAACTACAATGCTGAAAAAATGTTTAACTGCACTTGGCAAAATAAAAAACAATTATCATAATTTTCTTCAAAGGCATTTTCTAAAATAAGTACAGAGTTACAGACATCAGCCAAAGTCTAGTATCGTAGGAACCTCATTTACCTAGCCAAATTCACTCGAGCTTTTTGTCCTCCACTGAGTGTGACTCCACGGTCTCCAATCTGGGTCAGGTCACCATCCTGAAGTAGTTCCAAATCCTATCAAAGTCACATAAGAAATAAAAGAGGTTTTCAACAATTTTTTTCAGCAAGTTCTAAATTATCAATTTAAATTGGTCTATCAACAAGGGCTGATTTGACCAAAAAATTACTTTATACATTGAAACCATTCAGGGATTGAAAACACAATACAGGTAATTTTGAGAGGCCCAGCGTGGTATCTCATTGGGCAGGACTGTGGTTTACAGATCTGGCCCAGTAACAATATAGCTTTTTATGCCCGAAACCTCATGTGCAGGTTTTCTAATTGTTTCAGCATATGCTCACATTCCACAGATCTGAAGGCAATGGATACTGAAAAACTATGGGTTCTGATAACATTCCAGCAATAGTACTGAAGACTTGTGCTCCAGAATTAGTTGCACTTCTAGCCAAGTTGTTGCAATACAGGTACCGACACTTACCCAACAATGTGGAAAATTGCCTAGGTATGCCCTTTCTAAAAAAATAGGGCAAATCCAACCTGACCTGGCCAAGTACTAGTAAATTGATGGGAGGGTTCTTTGACATTGCTATCAACACTTACTTAGCAATTATCTGCTCACTGATGCACAGTTTGGGTTTCACCAGGACCACTCACCCCCTGGCCTCATTCATGTCAGGAAAAGGGAGGTTTAAGTTTCCTGTTTTTGGAATGTCACTGTCATACTGTAAATACTGAAAAATAACCATATGGGGGTCCGGCTAGTTTAATTGGATTAAAGGACAAGCATCAATAAGAAAGGTGTGAAGACGAGCAGTTTGATATGCTGATGAAGTCAGAGTGCCAGGAGAATTTACATAAGGCAAAGAGTGGAGTGGCTGTTGTATTTCAAAAGGGAATATATAAATAGATGAGGAAAGAAAGGGTAAGTTTACTTTCAAAATATAGTACCCATTGAATAAAAAATTAATTCTTGGAAATTAAACCACTAAAGGATTCTCTGAGATAACAGAGGGTAAGATTAAAGTAGTAAAACAGATTTTTAAAAAATTAAGTCTGTGTGTATGGCTGGTAATATCTTAAAGAGGACAGAGTGTGGACAAGCCAGGGCTGGAGAGCAAGATTGTTGTCAACCTCACAGAACATCCTAAGAGCTGTAGAGCAATGTGTTAGAACAAAGAACATTACAGCACAGTACAGGTCCTTCAGCCCTCAATGTTGTGCCGAGCTATGCCCAATCCCAAGATCAAGCTATCCCCTCCCTATAATTCTAGAGTGCTCCATGTGCCTATCCAATAACCGCTTGAAAGTTCCTAATGTGTCCGATTCCACTATCACAGCAGGCAGTCTGTTCCACACCGCAACCATTCTCTGAGTGAAGAATCTACCTAGGACATCCCTCCTAGATCTCCCACCATGAACCTTATAGTTATGCCCCCTAGTAACAGCTACATCCACCCGAGGAAATAGTCTCTGTTACTGGAATTTTATAGCTTGGAAAATCTATAGGAGCTATTGCCACTTAAAGAGAAGTTTAGGTCTGAGTTATTTAAGCCATAATCTATTTGGAAAGATTTAAAAATTACTACTAACTGTCAAAGTGTTCTTGTGCTTAAGTGTAAATCTTTTTATTTTAATTAATGTTTCCCTTTAAAAAAAACCATTACAATTGATTTGAGAAGTTATTTTCTGATTTTGGAAAACCTCTTCTAATACACAAATTACAAAACCATTCTAGCAGCTGTTTCAAGTTTCCTTTTATGTTTTGAGCAGCTCAGCACTTATCATCCACTATAACAAGTGTCTTAGTGGAATCATAGATATACGAAAATATGAAATAGCAGCAGATGTAGGCCATTCAGCCACTCTAGCCTGCTCCATTATTGAGTAAGATCATGGTTGATCTGCTTGCTGATCTACCACCGATAAAGATTGATTCCTTTGCCTAACAAGAACAAGAGGTGAGGTTAAAAAAAAGTAATTATTTATTAGTCACAAGGCTTACATTAACACTGCAAATGAAGTTACTGTGAAATTCCTCTAATCACCACACTCAGGCGCCTGTTCGGGTCAATGCATCTAACCAAGCACATCTTTCAGACTGTGGGAGGAAACTAGAGGTCTCGGGGGAAACCCACGTAGACAC
Source organism: Carcharhinus amblyrhynchos (assembly GCF_965287045.1). Classification (NCBI taxonomy): domain Eukaryota; kingdom Metazoa; phylum Chordata; class Chondrichthyes; order Carcharhiniformes; family Carcharhinidae; genus Carcharhinus; species Carcharhinus amblyrhynchos. Next base: position 27,666,441 of record NC_137333.1, read on the forward strand.
AGGGAGAATGTGCAAACTCCACTCAGACAGTGACCCAAGCCAGGAATTAAACCTGGGTCCCTGGCACTGTGAGGCAGCAGTGCTAACCACTGTGTCACCCAAAGGTGAAAGTGATAACCCTTGACATCAAGATAGCATGTGAGAATGGCATTAAAGAGCCCTAGGAAATCTTTGGGCAGCACGGTAGCATAGTGGTTAGCACTGTTGCTTCACAGCTCCAGGGACTTGGGTTCAATTCCCAGCTTGGGTTACTGTCTGTGCGGAGTTTGCACTTTCTCCCTGTGTCTGCATGCAGACTTTCTCCCTGCGTTGGCGGTGCAGACTCAATGGGTCGAATGGCCTCTTTCTGCACTGTAGCGTTTCTATGGAAATTTTATGGAAAAGTGTGTCAATAGGAATTGGAGAAAGCTCTTAAATGATGAGTATAAAATCTCAGTCTCAGGATAGCGATGCAGGAGTTCTTCAAGGTAGTGTTCTCAGCCAATCATCTTCAGGTGCTTCATCAACTGTCTTCCCTCCATTTTAAGTCAGAAGTAGGGATATTTGAAGTGATTCTACAATGTTCAACATCATTCTCAAATGATGTCCACCATCTACAAGCCACAAGTCAGTAGTGTGATAGAATAATCTCCACTTGCCTGGATGAATGCAACTCCAACAAAACTCAAGAAGCACAACATCATCCAGGAGAAAGCAGTCTGCTTGACTGGCATTCATTCACAAATATTCACTTCCTCTGTCCCGATGCATTGCAGTAACAGCGCGTACCATCTATAAGGCGCATTGCATCAGCTCACCAAGGTTGCTTAGACAGCACCTTCCAAATCCACTACCACTTCTACCATCCAGAAGGACAAGGCAGCAGAGGTATGGAAACACCGCCATTCCCAACCCAAAATCTTTCATATCATTTGACATCATTTGTTTTAGCAGCTTTCATCTGGTATCAACTGCTCTTTATTGCATCGTTGCACATTAATTGTTCTCAAATGCTGTTATTTTCTCATTATTTAATATCACTTGTATTCACAAGCAATCATCTAGTTATGATTCTATTTAATTTTCTCTCAGAACTGACTATTTAGACCATTCTTATACCATACTTACAAAGAACAAAGAACAGTACAGCACAGGGACAGGCCCTTCAGCCCTCCAAACCTGCGCTAATCATGTTTACTTTCCAAACTAACTGCTTATATCCCCTCTATTCTCCATTTGGTCACATGCCCCTATCAAGTCAAGTCTTAAATGTGGCTAACGTAACTGCCTCAACCACCTCACTTGGCAGTGCATTCCAGGCCCAATAACCTGTGTAAAAAACTTTCCCCGCACATCTCTGTTGAACCTTTCTCCCCTTTATCTTCAACTTGTGTCCCCTTATGATTGTCACTTCTGCCCTGGGAAAAAGCTTCCAACTGTTCACCCTATCTATACCTCTCGTAATTTTATAAACTTCTATCAGGTCGCCCCTCAGCTTCTATCTTTTCAGGGAGAACAATCCCAGTTTAGTCAATCTTTCCTCATAGCTAATATCCTCCGTACCAGGCAACATCCTGATAAATGTTTTCTGCACTCTCTCCAAAGCCTCCATGTCTTTCTGGTAGTGTGGTGACCAGAATTGGACACAGTATTCCACATGTGGCCTAACCAACATTTTATACAACTGTAACATAATTTGCCAACTTTTATACTCATTGCCCCACCTGATGAAGGCAAGTACGTCATATGCTTTCTTCAACACCTTTTCCATCTGTGCTGCCACTTTTAAGCATCTGTGGACCTGTATTTTCAGATCTTTCTATGTGTCTATGCTCCTGATTGTTTTGCCATTTATTGTATAACTCCTCCCTGCATTAGATCTAACAAAATGCATCACTTCACGTTTATCTGGATTAAGTTCTATTTGCCATTTCTCCACCCAATTTTCCAGCCTATCTATAGCCTGCTGTATTCTCTTGACAATCTTCATCAATATCTGCAACTCCGTCAGTCTTAGTATCATCCACAAATTTGCTAATCAGACCAGCTAATTTTTCTTCCAAGTCATTGGCACAGTGGTTAGCACAGCTGCCTTACAGCGCCAGGGACCCAGGTTCAATTCTGGCCCCAGGTCACTGTCTGTGTGGAGTTTGCACATTCTCCCTATGTCTGTGTGGGTTTTCTCTGGGTGCTCTGGTTTCCTCCCACGCTCCAAAGATGCGCGGGCGAAGTTGACTGGACATGCTAAATTGACCTGAGTGTCCGGGGATTAGTGGGGTAAGTATGTGGGGTTATGGAATAGAGCCTGGGTAGGATTGTGGTCGGTGCAGACTTGATGGGCCAAATGACCTCCTTCTGAATTGTCAAGATTCTATGTTATGAGCAGCAGAGGTTCCAGCACTGTTCACTGCAGAACACCACTAGTTACAGACCTCCATTCAGAAAACACTGTTCCACCACTACCCTCTGTTTTCTATGGCTAAACCAGTTCTGAATCCATCTAGCTAGTTCACCCCTGATCCCACAAGATTTAATCTTTTCCACCAGCCTGCCATGAGGGACCTTGTCGAATGCCTTGCTAAAGTCCATGTAGACAATATTCACAGCCCTTCCCTCATCAATCATTTTTGTCACCGCCTCAAAAAACTCAATCAAATTAGTGAGACATGACCTCTCGCGTACAAAACCATGCTTTCTGTCATTAACAAGACCATTCAGTTCCAAATGTTTATAGATCCCATTTCTAAGAAGCTTCGCCGACAATTTCACTATCACTGACGTCAAGCCTATAATTAGCTAGGTTATCCTTGCTACACTTCTTAAATAATGGGACAACACTGGCTATCCTCCAACCCTCTGGTACCTCTCCAGTGGCCAACAAAGAAACAAGGATTTCTGTTAAATGTCAAATGATAGTTGTTGTCTGTCAATGATCACAATGTTTGACAAGATATAAAGCCAAATTGTTTCCAAGTCCTAGCTGATTATATTGGCAATGTGCTGGGTCAAACTTGTCCATCCCCCAAACATCCATTCAACCTCTCACTCACATCCCTCCCACCACAGACTATATTTCCATCCTCAAACCCCTCTTACATCTCTCCCCAAACACTTTATTTGTCTCTCCTTTTTCCCCTGATTCTTATTTCCCTCCCCTTCTTCCCCTGCTTCATTCCCCCTGTCCTTCCCCACCCCTTTCCCCTTCCTTTATTCGCGAATACCTTCTTTCCTCCGTCCCCTTTTACTACCCCCTTCCTTTCCTCCTCTTGCTCCCCCCCTTCTCTGCCTCCTCCCCCATTAATTGATGATCTTTGGTTATACTGTTGTAAAGGCCGGCTGAAAATGTGAAGTGACATGTTTGGGCTGGTACTGTAAGGATTTGAAATGGGCTTGGGAGCAACGTGGACTATGGGGATGGGAGGGAGGCGGGGCCAGAGTTGACAGTGAGGCGAGGTCAGACCTGTTGAGAATGAAGCTGGGCCAGGTTGGGCACCAGGCCAGGGTGAAGTGGGAGGGGGGTGAGGCCATGCTGGGGTCAGGCTGAGACCAGGCCAAAATCCCAGCCAAGAGTGAGAGGCAAGGTCAGTAAGGTGTCATGGACTGAAGGGAGGAGGTGGAAAGTCTGAAGGAAGAGAGGAAGGGGTAAGAGTGTGGAGGCTGGAGGAAGCGAGAGGGAGTGTGTGGAGGCTTGAGGAAGTGAATAGGGAAAGAGCGGAGACTGAAGGAAGTGTTTGGGAGAGCGTGAAGGCTAGAAGAAATGTCGAAGGATGGTAGGACACTTGAGAAATGGATGGGTGGAAATTATAGACTCTGACTTTAAAGTGCCGGGATAGCTTTAAATTTGACATAAAATTCATTCTAAATAAGAACTCTTGATGTCAAATTGTAATTGAGAATACCAACTACACTAAAATCAAAAATTATGTCAAAATTTTCCGATAGGGCCCATAGTAATCCAAATACCTTGATAGTTAAGAGTCCCAAATCAGTTTAACTAAATTCACTAATTAGAGATTATTAGTCTTTTTTATATCATATACTGTTTCCGTTACAAAGGTTGCTTGGGCTAATTGATCATACAATGAACATATTTGAACCATATGACCCCCACTTTAAAATTCTTGTGCTTTCCTCTGTAGCACAATGTAGATACTTCATCATTCCTCAAATGCAACAGGACAAGTACATTGAAACAAAAATTCCTCACTTGGGCAACTTTTATGGCAAAGTCCTGATGTATTTGAAATAAAATGGGCAGCTTCTAACAATTGCAAATTAAAGTTACAAATCAAAACATTGACTCACATATTGATCAAGGTGTGTATTCTACTGAATAACTCCAAGAAAATAAATAATCCTACATTCAGTACTTGCCGATTAGAAGAGCTAGCAATGAAATATTTGAGAGAGTAGGCCACACATGCAAGACCCTCATCATTTGATGCACCAACACTGTTATTAAATCAAATATCTATCTGAGTCAATGAAAGAACAGAGATTTTTGGTTCACAAAAGTCATTCTGAGAAAGGTGTTTCTTTTTAAAACTTCATTACATATTTGTGTGGCCAGGAAGGGAATGAATGCAAAACTCAACCGGCTCGTGTCTGCTCCCAGATACAAACCAGCTTGTCCAGCTCAACTCGAAGGTGGAACTGCTGGAATTTGGTTCACCCACAGCTGATAAATATGAACCCTGGAATATAGCTTGCAATTACTGTGTAAGAAGCCTGACTCTCAAAATGGCTCAAGTTACTTCTGGCAGGAACTTGCAGGTGGGCTGCATAACCGTTCCAACAGCTGCCAGTCTGAAGGCTACACAAATGTAACATCAAACCTATTGGTGAGTGTCCTAAAAACCACTTGATTCATATTTATCTTCACAGTAAGGCACTTTTATGATCTGTCTTGATGAAAACAAGTAATTTGACAAGGTAAATAAATCCCTGGCTTTGGCAAAGTACATGTTAAACGGTGAACATTGCAGTTCTAAGTTATTTTGGCTAAGCTCCTTTTTGTTTTCTGCCCTAGTGTACTTATGTTAAAAGTCAAAAGTGGCCAGTGGCTTTTAGTCTTTGTTTCTTGCAGGATGTATATCTCCCCAACAATATTTTTATTTAGTTTTTGTTTGATTATATGGTTCCATGGGTATGGGCTCAATGACCCAGCAACAGGGGAGGAACAGCAATATAAATCCAACTCAGAGTGGTGATCCCAAGCACCTGATGCCCTTGTCCTTCAAAATGGTAGAGGTTGAGAATTTGGAAGAAGCTGTCAAAGGTGAGATGGATTCACTGATTTCCTACAGTGCAGAAGGAAGCAATTCAGCCCACTGAGTCTGCACTGACTCTCTGACAGAGCAATTTACCGAGGCCCACCCCATGCCCTTAACCCCATACATTATCGCCCTAATTTACATGCCTTGGGGCAATAAGGAACAATTTGGCATGGCCAACCCACCTAACCCGCACATGTTTGGACTGTGGGTGGAAACCAGAGCACCAGGAGAAAACCACACAGACACAGAGAGATCACACAAATCCACACAAACAGTCACTCAAGGCTGGAATCGAACTGGGGTCCCTGGCACTGAGAGGCAGCAGTGCTAACCACTATGCCACCTGAGTTTTAGTGAGTTGCTGCAGTGCACCTCATGGATGATACACATTGTTGCCACTGTGCTTTAGTGCAGGAGGAAGTGAATTTTTAAGGTGGTGGATGTGTTTTTTTTAATTCATTCATTATTGACCTTCCCTAGTTGCCCTTCAGAAGGTGGTGGTGAACTGCCTTCGTGAAATGCTGCAGTCCATGTACTGTGAGTTGACCCGTAATGTCATTAGAGAGGGAATTCCAGGATTTTGACCCAGCAACAGCAAAGGAATGGCGATATATTTCCATGTCAGGATGGCGAGTAGCTTGGAGTGGAACTTGCAGGTGGTGCCAGTCAAACAGTCTTGGTTCGTGTTGAATCTCTTGAGTGTTGCTGGTGTTGCACTGATTCAGGCAAATGGGGAGTATTCAATCTCACTCTTGACTTGAGTCTTGTAGATGATGGCCAGACTTTGGAGCATGAGTTACTTGCTGCAGAGTTCCCAGCAAATGATTTGCTCTTGTAGCCACAATTCAGTTTCTGGTCAACGGTAACCCACAGAATGCTCAGAGTGGGGGTTTCAATAATTGAAAGTCATTGGGAGATAGTCAGATTCTCTTGCTAGAGACGCTCATTGTCTGAAACTTGTGACATTACTTGCCACTCATCAGAGCAAGCTGCAATGTTGTCCAAGTCTTGCTGCATGTGGATATGGATATGGATATCAAGAGGAGTCACGAATGGTGCTGAAAATTGCATAATCATCAGTGAATAATCCCACTCAAGACTTTATGATGGAGGGAAGTCCATTGATGAAACAGCTGAAGATAGTTGGCCCTCGGACACTCCTCCAAGGAACTCCTGTAACAACATCCTGGGTCTCAGATGATTGACCTCCAACAACTACAGTAGTAGTAATTAGCAGGAGGTTTCTTGCCCATTTTTAGTGGTATTCCATGAGAGTTCATGAAGGCTGAAGTCAATGTTGAGGACATCCAAGGCAACTTCATCCTGATTTCTGCCACCTCTGATGAGTCTGCCCTGCCCGTGGCACAGGTCATACGCAGGGATGATGATGGTGGAATGAGGGAAATGTTGGTAAGCCATGATTCCGTGAGTAGAATCCTACAGTGCAACAGGAGGCAATTTGTCCATCGAATCTGCATCCAGGCCCTATCCCCATAATTCCATACATTTATCCTAGCTAGTTCTCCTCACACTAAGGAGCGATTTACCATGGTCAACCCACCTAACCTGCACATCTTTGGACAGTGGGAGGAGGAAATGGAACACCTGGAGGAAACCCAGGCAGACGTGGGGAGAAGGTGCAAATTCCACACAGATAGTGACCCAAGCTGGGAATTGAACCTGGGTTGCTGGCATTGTAAGACAGCAGCCTAACCACTGTATCACCAAGCAGCCCTAGCTTTGCCTTTGTCAAGCCGTTGCTTGGCTATTTTGTGGGACAGCTCTCCCAATTTTGACAAAGCTCCCACATGTTACTAAGGAGTACTTTGCATGGTTCACAAAGCTCATTGTGCCATTGTTGTTTTCAGAGGGTATTTAACAGTCAAAATAAAAATTGTAGGAATTGCATACATGTCAGACCGGGTAAGGGCAGCAGATTTCCTTCCATAAAAGGAAATTAGTGAACAGATGGGTTTTTACAACAATCAACGGTGATTTTGTGGCACCATTAGACTAGCTTTTAATTCCAGATTTAGTAATTGAATTTAAATTCCATGAGCTGCAATGGTGTGATTTGGACCCGTGTCCCCAAAGAATTAGGCTGAATTGCTAATCCAGAAATATTACAACAATACCACCATCTCCCCTAAGAATTAATTAAGATCAAGAACAGAGATTGACCACACAACCTGCATTATTAAAAACAATTTAAATCCTAGCATGCAACACTGAATCTTTGAGCATTCTCAACCTTTTCTAAACTGACAATGTACAGTGGAAAAGGCAATTTGTGAGAAATCCCCTGTTCAAAAAAACACAACAACAGAAAGATTTAACAGCCTCAGCTTTCTAACATTCAAAGATGTATCCATTTTTGATCCATAATGGGAGATGTTATCTTGGATACTGAACAAATCACAGAAGGTAATGTTACTAAATGTGTTATCCTAGATAATTGGTAAATCACAGGATGTTATTCTGCCTTCTACCAGTAGATAAAGAAACAAACCACAAACCCTTATGCCATTTGCCTTTCAACAAATTACAGGGAAATTACGTCCCTTGAGTTTTCAACATTTTGTTGTGGAGCCGAGCAAAAACTTCAAAATAAGTTTGTACTGTGAATTCACAGACAGCTATACAAAAGACGAGGATAGATGTTGAATCCCAAAAAGAAGTCTTACACCAGTTTGTTATGTATACTGGATTTGACAAATTACACTAGTGAAAATTTAGAAAGGACACAGGGACAAAGACACCAAGTAACTACAAACAGTTTAACATAAGCTGAGGGCCAGTTACCGGAATCTAATCAGAGACAGAGTGAGGGAGCAGAGATACCAGTTGATCAAAGAGTCTGCACAGATACTGCATCTGTTTCCAAACAAATCTTCATTATACCAGAACCCACTCCAGAACTTGAGCAAATAACCTAGAATGGCATTTCGATGCAGTTACGAGCGAATGCTAGATTGTCATATATGCTTTCTCTTGAATGAAAAATAAAACCAAGGCTCCTGCACCAGTGGATATAAAATATTTTATAGCACCCTTTTGAGAATAGCAGAAACTTTGCAATGTCTTGGTCACCAAATCAAATTAACTACACATATTTTATGGGAAGATCGTTGAATGCTTGGCTACCATATTTTCCTATTAATAACTCAAATTTATTGGATGAAAAGGTTTCAAATGAAAGACACCTTATTTATGCACGTTTCTATTTCTGTTCTTTTAAGGCTGTTGAATTGTTCATAATTGGAAAGTGTTTCTGTCCACACTAAGAAAGATTAAAAGCTAAAAAGGATATGATTGGATATGAAAAATAACAAGTTATATAGCAAGTGATTACATATGTAGGAATCATTTATTTTGTAGAACAGCTACTGTTATATAGTGTCAAATTTGTACATAGGAAGGTCCCATTAACACCAAGAAAATGCTTCGGGGAGAAATGTTGTTAAGATATAAGGGAAACCTACTCTTCTATTAATAGTGCAGTGGGATCTTTTACATTTATCTGTGCATACAAACGGAGACCTGATTTAATTTCCCATTAAAAAGAAGCACCCCTCAGGACTACAATGATGTGTCAGTCTATGTTACATCCGTAGAGAGGCTTAAACCCATAATCTTCTGGCTAAGGGAGAGAGTGCTACCAACTGAGACAAACCACCCCCAATAGAAAATAATGAATGTGCTTATTCTATCAATGAATTAAATTGTTCAAGAGTCAATCAAGTGGCAAGATCATAAATAATATGATATATTATGCTTTACAATTTAACAAATGTAACAATTCATTATGCAAAATTCTTTTTGTGGAATTTATGCTGCTTGCTTTAAAAAAAACCTTTAGATGTAGAATTTCAATTGGGGAGGTGTTATGAGGTAGTTCTATGCTGACAGGTAGAATAATCACTGACAGCCACAGTGAGCAAACTCAGTTGTGTTAGTTGTGTACATTGGAATGTTTTATTTGTGTGACTGATACCACTGAAAGTTTTGCAGCAGTTATGAAATAGGGGTTGGTTACAGCTGGCACTCCTTGCTTCACTGTGCCAGTGCAGAGTTTTTCGATTTTAAAAAGGAAAGTTAGTTCCAGTCAGGTTGTTATCTTGTGTGCATAGGATAAATTGTTCATGTATTCAATGAGATTACAAATTTATCTATAACTTTATATTGGCAATATAGACTGAGCAAATAACATTTATTCAAAAAAAGTTACAAAGCAGCTTTAAAAATAAATCAAATGTTTAATCTAATGAAGATTATTATTCCTTAGCTTTTTGAGAGCTGCATGTCAGTTGCCCCCAGTAGCTACCATCTTGAAAGTTCCCTTTGTGGAAAGAATGTAAGCGGATTTCATTTTAAGCAAGAGGCTTTCCATATATTGGCATTTGATCAGCTCTTGTACTTTTTTATGCAATAAAGGATAGATGCATTTTTAGAGGTGGTGGTACAAACAAATATTGTGACAGCAGAAACAGATTTGACAAAATGTCATTCAAGAGGAAGAACGGAATTTTGGCAGAGAGAAAAATCCTTTTAAAAATCATTGTTCTGAGTACTTTGAAGAGAGGAACCCATGAGTCAAAGTCGAAAGAAAAAACAAACTATTGTGAAAGTTTAAGCTTGATAAAGAGTGCCAGGATCATAAATAATATGAAACATCAAATACAGACAGTAGTAGCTAGGGGTTGGTTTGCATATTTTGGTACATAATCTCCACAGTTTTTACATTCCCATCAAAATTGTATTTTACATTTGCCAAAAACATGGTAAAGGTCAAATCAAAAGTGTATTTTACATTTGCAGTGGCAACTTATTGTGACATAGTGTTAGTTATGCACTACTGGATCAAGAAACCTAGCAAAATATATTGAAACAGCTATCTTCCAGTTTTGACATATGCCCTCAGATGTAAGTAGGGAGGGCTTTGCAGGGTTGACTGGGAAGACAATGGGCGGTATTTTACCATTTTTTGTCTCAGTGCCAGGCGGTTTTGTAATTGGGAGAGTTTCAGAGCCGATTTTTTGGGTGCATTTTTAGACCACTCCATATGCACACTGGCTGCAAAACTGAGCGAGTCAATTTCTCACTGCAGAAGCCTGTGGGCAGGACTTAATGTGCCCCAAAAGCTGGAGCCTCCAGCTGCACATGCGCAGCAAAAAAAAAAAGCAGCTCCCCTGCCAGATCCCTATTGGGCCAGGGAATGCCTCCCCTTGGCCCCCACAGACTTTGGATTCCACCCCCCAACATTACTGACCCCTTTATCTCCGTCCCCCCCAGCCCCTGCCACCCAGACCGATCACAGCCCCCTCCCGTCAATTGCAGGCAGAACGGAGCCCTCCCCCCCCCCGCCCTCCGGTCGATCGCAGGCACAGTGGCAGCACTTCCCCATTCCCTGCCAATTGCAGGCAGAGTGGCAGTGGCCTCCTCCCATCCCCACCGATCATAGCCAGAGTGACAGCAACCCCCCCCACAACCACCCGCTCCCGCCAATTGTAGGCAATGTGGCTCCCCCCCTCCCCTGCCAATCGGAGGCAGAGTAGCAGTGGTGTCGTTCCCCCCACCCTCCACCCACCTGTACATGGCCCCAATCTCCATCTGGCTCCAATGGTTGTCTAACCTTAAAAGAGGCCAACATCTGTCACCTTAAAAAAGGCCAATGGCTGTCTAACACCTCCCTTTCTCCATAGAGGCACAGATCCCCCAAATTCCCATCAGCATACCTGCAACTGCTCACTTGCCTTCTCTTCAATGGTAACAAGCAAACTGCATTTAACTTGCTGGGATGTTCTCCCAAACTTCCTGCAGCAGATCTGCCCTAACAAGGGGCATCTCCATAAAAGCTCCAAGGATGGACAAACAGTCAGATACTGCACGGCAACATATCTAAGAAGGCAGTGCCCAGATTTGGAGAAGCAGACCTGTGCAGATTGCTGGATGCTGTGGAGGCACGGCTGCACACCATCTCCCCCCAGTAGGGTGCCGTCTAAGGAAAAGTGATGGCAATGTGGCTGGGAGGCAGTTGCCGGCTGTTATGCTATGCATTGGCCTTCAGAACAGGGAAGCAGTGCCAAAAAAAGGTCAATGACGTCATCCGGGCAGCAAGGGTAGGTGTTTAATCCATCTAGCATCTTCTCCCAAACCACCTCCAGTTTCCCCAATCCCAGCACCCTGCATGCTTCCAGTACCTGACCCCCAAGCGCCTCCTTCCTCTATCTCACAAGAGTAACACAGCGCTTGCCCTCTGTGGTCACCCCCAATACACTGCAGGAGATACACCCGATACACTGCACTGCAGTTATGATGCCAATTCTTCTTCAAACTATTTAACTAATATACAAATAAAACAATATGTGAGCATCAGAATCAGTGCAAGTTAAGCTTTCAGTACTCACTTTCTTCAGAGCACAAGCAGTGAGGATCCTTTCATATTTTGCTCTGTGGTACTCTTTGCCAAATAGGATGTTGCTCCGGACTGTACCAGGAAATACCCATGGCTGTTGAGCACAATAAGCTATTTTTCCTTTTACGTCCAGGATACCGTTTTCTTTTGAAAGTTCTCCGAGTATTGCAGCAAGAATAGAGGACTGGAAATAAGAATTTGATAACGTAAGTATTAAATAATTGCTGCTCTATTTAATAAACTATTCAAGATTCAATAGGTGACCAGTAACTCAATGTGAAATAACAATCAAAACATTGCTTTTCCATGGCGCCTGAAAAATAAATTTTAATCACTGCTCAATTTTCTTTCAAGTAATCAGTTTTCCTAAATAGGAAAAAACCCTCTTGAACATAACATTTAAGGGAGTCTGAGAAAGCATACAATAATTTAAATGTAAAAATGGCAAACTGAAGTAACAACAGAATGAAATTACTGAAAAAAAAAGGATCTATTTAATATCAAGTTACCTTTTAGGTGAATGCTACAATATCCGAATTCCATGGACAATACATTCATAATGTAAATAACTGAGTGAAAAACTAGAACTCACTTTGCCAGAACCCACAGGTCCAATCACAGCCACAAGTTGTCCTGGTTTTACAGAGAATGTAATATTTTTCAGCGATGGTGTTTCTATTGTCTGTCAAAAAACAAGAGATAATAAATGAGCAGGATGCTTACCTTAACATGCTTCCATATTGATATTCATTCTAACATTTAATCTATCTCAGTTTTACAATGCTACATCTTAGCTGATTGAAACAATAAAGGAAATTTTGCCCATTACAAAGTATTCATTTAATTTACAAATGACAAATTGTATTACGTGCCAGAAATTGTTGGGATTATAATGGTTAATAGTGTTCGCCTTTAATACAAAAATTCAGCAATTCACAGTATAAAAAATAAATTATAAGCAGCATTTTGCTGTAAATTAGCACCATTATGCCATTAGCAATGCCATATTCAATAAAAAAGTCCCTTTGCACTGTGAGATTCCCATTGAACTTAATGGCAATCACTAAATTTATAACATTATAAGTGGTTCCAGACATTTTCTGATTGGACCACTAATTTATGTGACTTATGACATTTAAACTTGGGTAGCCAAGAAAAGGGAATAATAAAACTGCAGAATTTCACCCTAGCAGGTAGCAAAATGTTTCTAATGTGTTTTAAGAAAGCCCATCAATGCCATTACTTTCTCAGGAGACTAAGAAAATTTGGCATGTCCACTACAACTCTCACCAACTTTTACAGATGACCCTTGGAAAGCATTCTTTCTGGTTGTATCACAGCTTAGTATGGGTCTTGCTCTGTCTTAGACCACAAGAAACTACAAGGGTTGTGAATGAAGCCCAATCCATCAGTAAAGCTAGCCTCCCATCCATTGACATGTCTAAGATTCCTGCTGCCTTGAAAAAGCAGCCAGCATAATCAAGGACCCCACGTACCATGGACATACTCTCTTTCATCTTCTTCCATCAGGAAAAAGATACAAAAGTCAGGTCACAAACCAAACAACTTAAGAACAGCTTCTTTCCTGCTGCTATCAGACTTTTGAATGGACTTACCTCACATTAAGTTGATCCTTCTCTACCCCTAGTTATGATTTAACACTATTCTGCACTCCCTCCTGTCCTTCTCTATGAATGGTATGCTTTGTCTAAATAATGTGCAAGAAACAATCATTTTCACTGTATACCAATACATCTGACAATAATAAATCAAATCAAATTATATTTTTAATCTGTCTTGATAGCATTATTGTGCCAGTCTTGTCATCCCTGTTAATGAAAGATGGCAATAGTTTCCAGTATGCAAAATTGTTTTGACACTCAGAAGAGGGTCAGTCATTCAATGCAAAATCACTACGTTTTCTTTTGAAATGAACATTTTGGCCTGTTAATTGAATACCAGTTGTTTTTAATTATATGCAGGTGAAGGCCAATAAGTGGACAATTCACCTATCCTGTACATCTTTTATTGTGGGAGGAAATCGGAGTATCCGGAAGAAACCCACGCAGACACGGGGAGAACGTGCAAAATCCCCACAGACCATCACCAAGGCTGAAATTGAAGCAGTGTCGATGGTGCTGTGAAGCAGCAATGCTAACCACTGTGCCACCACGCACTATTCCTGATCAGAATGCGTAAATTATGGTTCTTTACTTTGTAAATGAAAAATGTTTCATATACTTACCCTGTCATTCACTCCTAACTTCTCAACAATCAATACAATAATACCAAATACCACTGGGTGGCCAAGTTCTCTTCTGCTTATTTCAGTTTTTTTACATTTTGTCTTTTCTCACTGCTAATTCACTTCTTTCGCTCTATATATCTTTTTGTTGCAATAGAAATTAATCCATTTTCATCATAATTCATCCAATTCCCTTCTCTACTGTTCATTCTTTCTTTCTTGATCCCTTTTTCACATTAGTGAAGGAGATAAGCCATTGGATAGGAGATTCAATGTGTGACAACCTTCCAAATATTTGTGGTATAAATACAATGGAATATTAGCAGTAAGCCAAAGTTCATTTCACATTTGCCACAAATTCAGGCATTACAGCAATTTCTGGCCTCTTACTTTAATGGTTGGTTTTCAGTTAAGAGAACAGACAGCAGCTACTTTCCTGGTTACTATAATAATTAATACTTAATTTATCCATTCATCAAATTTAACAGGCCTCCCTGAAATTAAAATTCTTATTCTTGCTCCACCATGAGTTTGCCTCTTAATACCTCTGTACCCTCCTTTCAGGATCTCAGATTTTCTCAAATTCTGGCCTCTTGTGCTCCCATCGCTACTGGCAACCATGCTTCTCTTTCCTCCTTTAGGTTGCTCCTTAATAATTAGTACTTCAATCAAGCTTTTAGTCAACTAGTCCTATTATGTCCATATGACTTGCTGTCTAATTTTGTCTGATAAAGCACCTGTGTGGCACATTGGGACATTTTGCTACCTTAGGGTTGCTATATATAATCATGTTTTTGTCCACAATATGCCCACTGATCAATGGTCACATTGGCAGACAAAATTAACCCACAGCTTCCTTTGTCATTACTAAATATTGTCTGAAAAAGCCATTCCTGGCCCAATCCTGACCCACCTCTTTGTCATCAAGGTAGAGCCAATTGTTTCTCTGACAAGCAGTCACCTCATAAGGTCTTTTGCTTCATCCATATTGGGCTCCTTGGTGATACCATCAACAGATGAAGTCTCATTCTAGGTATGACATGATGACATATAGTACTATGCCAGTCACTTTCCTCTATTGCTCCACTGATTCTGTGTTGTTAAGACTACTCATCAAACATCCAAACCTAGATGATACAGCCTAACTATTGGGAAAATTGAGGCCATAATCAGTGTCTTATTCAATCCCAAACTGAGCTTCTGACCTCAAATTTTCTATCCAAAAATCTATCTACTTCCAAGTTCTGATGCATCACCAGCGTCCATCTCTTTCTCAACAGATACATTATTGAAGACATGGTGCATGCGTTTGGAGCTGCACACCCTGTCTCTCTATTCTCCTGGCTGACATTCCATTAACTACAAACTATGATATTTGTATCAAAAGCAAACCAAGTACTCCATCCTCACTGACCTGACTGTGGAGAGGTGGTCGAGCAGTGTTATTGTCACTGGACTAGTAATCCAAAAATCCAGCTCGAGGAACAGGTTTGAATCCCACCGTAGCAGTTGACAAAATTTTAATTCAATAAAAAAAAATTGGGATTGAAAGTCTAACGATGACCATAAAACCATTGTCAATTGTTGGAAAAACCCATCTAGTTCACTAATGTTCTTTAGGGAAGGAAATCTGCCATCCTTACCTGGTCTGGCCTATATGCGACTCCAGACTTGACTCTCGTATGCCCTCTGAAATAATCTGGCAAGCCACTCAATTCAAGGGCAAGTGTGGTAGGAAATAATTGCAGCCAGCAAAACCCCATGTAGGAATAAAAAATACCTACACCATTTTCTTAGATTTTCATTCTTCTAGTCTCCAAACAAAACCTCATTCTATCTAACCTCCACAACCTCCTACTATCTGCCCTGACTGAGAAATAGGGTCCCATTTTACTATTTTTATTCAAAGTGCTGGGCGGACTTGAAACTCGGAGTGTTTCAGATCAGACTTTTAGACCTGTTCTGAACCGCCTTCATACACACTCTGCCTGCAAAAATATCAGCAAGTCCAAATCATGCTGCAGAAACCTATGGGAGGCCCAAAACTCTGCAGCTCCGATCGGAGCCTACAACCGCGCATGCCTAGTAAACAAATGATAGAATGCTGCTCCCTTGCCACATCCCTCCTGGGCCAGATGATGCCTCCCCCAAGCCCCCCATAGACATCACCCCACACCCACAACATTAATGACTCCCTTATCCCTCCCACCACCCAGACTGATCATGGGCCCCTGCCCCCTCCCCCCCCACTGATCTCAGGTAAAGTGGCAGCGGATCCCCCTTTCCCTCCACTGATCTCAGGCAGACTGCAGCAGACCTCCATTCCTCCTCCCTCCACTGATCTCAGGCAAAGTGGCAGCTCCTCCCCCACCGATCTCAAGAAGAGTGGCAGCGGACCCACCTCACCCTCTCACCCCTCACCCCCCAACCAATCTTCAAGCAAAGAGCTGTCGGACACTGGGCACCAACCTCCTCACTAGCTGAAGCGCCCGAATCGGACTTCTACGGAGCATGCCTGTTTTGCATTGATACTGGATGGGCGAACATAGTGGTAAAGTTGGGCATGCAGCCCATTAAGTCAATTTAAACGCATGCATGCAGAGTAGTCACACTGACTACTCCGTCAAAATCATCATTTTGCATTTTTTCTTAAAGCGGACAATGATTTCAATGAATAGCCATGATTCCTACTAGAGGGATTTCTAACCCTCAAAAAATGAGCCGGAAGTTCATTATTTTTTAATAGAGATGTTAATGCCTCTGTGACTGCCAGCAATGGAATTCCATTTCCCATTTCTAAGGCAGAGCTCCCGCTCTGTCACAGCGAGCAATGGACAAAGGCAGCACCACCAAGGTAGTGTTAATAGCCCAATGTTACCTGCCCTCAAACACAATGGGTTTCAACCAAGCCGTGCTGTCACATGGCCAAAACTAAACTGTCTGATTCCATTATTGGATTTTACCTTCAGTTGCTGTTTGACCTCTGAAGGGAACAGCAATTGTAAACAGCACCCTGTGCTGTCATCTTACCATCAAGCAGCTAAGAGCTCGGTCCAGCTGCAACTGCCTGGCCCTCATTCACCATTGCAAATGCAAGAAAATTGGAATGGGTGCCCTCCAGCCTAATTCAAGTCTATGTACTTTCTCCCCTTGTGGAAATCTGGAAGGATGAACATAAGAACATAAGAAACAGGAGCAGGAGTAGGCCATCTAGCCCCTCGAGCCTGCCCCGCCACTCAATAAGATCATGGCTGATCTGAAGTGGATCAGTTCCACTTTCCCGCCCTCTCCCCATAACCCTTAATTCTGTCTGTCAAAAACCTATCTACCCGTGACTTAAATATATTTAGCGAGGTAGCCTCCACCACTTCAACGGGCAGAGAATTCCAGAGATTCACCACCCTTTGAGTGAAGAAGTTCCTCCTCAACTCCGATCTAAACTGCCCCACCCTTATCTTGAGGCTGTGTCCTCTAGTCCTGCTAACCTTTCTAAGCGGGAAGAATCTCTCTACCTCTACCCAATCCATCCCTTTCATTATCTTATGTGTCCCTATAAGATTCCCCTTCATCCGTCTAAACTCCAACGAGTACAGACCCAGTCTATTTAGTCTCTCTTCAGAGTCCAACACCCTCGTCTCCGGTATCAGCCTAGTGAACCTCCTCTGCACTCCCTCCAAGGCCAAAATATCCTTGCGCAAGTGCGGCGACCAAAACTACACACAGTACTCCAGCTGCGGCCTCACCAGTGTCCTGTACAGTTGCAGCAAGACCTCCCTGTTTTTATATTCTATCCCCCTCACTGTAAAGGCCAGCATCCCATTTGCCTTCCTGATCACCTGCTCCACCAGCAGATGGGCACCCTGCACCAGTCAACTGACCTCTTCTCAGAAGAAACCTTCCATTAGACTTGATTTTAGTCTCTAATAATCTGGCCCTTATCTCTTATCCCTCTTTTATCATATCAATACAAAAGGGACAGACGTTACAAAATCCTTTTCCATATGTTGTTTGTGTGTGAAACCAATCAACCATTTTAGTTTTTATCTTACCTCAACTTTTTGTGCTAGTTACTCAGAGGATTGGAATACTCCAAATTTAAGGATTGAAGACACCACTTACAAAGGGGGAAATCAATAATCAAACACACTTTGTCTAAGAACTGGTAGCAAGTAGAGCGATCAGGGCTGTTAAATTAATTTCCTTCCTGTCAGTAACATGCCCTTCACCTAACACTCCTCTTTGCATCTTCTGACAGTGACCATACTCATTGGTCCTCCTTCAATTGTCTAGGCTGTACTCTCTGGGACTCCCTCTGTAGATGCTCAATCCCTCTCCTCATTTAAGGCCTTCCTTAAAACATGATACTAACCGCATTCTTGGTTGCTTCTCCTAATTAGCAGCATGGTGGCACAATGGTTAGCACTGCTGCCTCAAAGTGCCAGGGACCCAGGTTCAGTTCGCGGATTGGGTCACTGTCTGTGTGGAGTTTGCACGTTCTCTGCATGGGTTTCCTCCAGGTGCTCTGGTTTCCTCCCACAGTCTTAATGAAGTGCTGGTTAGGAGCACTGACCCAAACAGGCGCCGGAATGTGGCGACTAGGGGAATTTCACAGTAACTTCATTTGCAGTGTTAATGTAAGCCTTATTTGTGACTAATAAATGCATTTTCATCTTTGGCTCAGCATTTATTTTCCTTATACATTTGTAAAATGCTTTGGAGTGACTTTCAAACATATTCTGCTGTTCAACAAACCTTTATTACAATCTCGTGCATGCTGTGCAAGCTATCTTGGATCTGGTGCTATGTAATGAGGCGGGTAGAATTAGGGACCTTGTCGTGAAGGATCCTCTCGGGGAGAGTGATCATTGTATGGTGGAGTTTCTGTTGCAGATGGAGGAGGAGAAAGTGGGTTCCCGGACACGCGTCCTTTGTTTGAATAGAGGGGAGTACGGTAGGATGAGAGAAGAATTGGTGAATGTGGACTGGGGGAGCGCGTTGGAGGGAGGGTCTGTTGAGGAGCAGTGGAGGATCTTTAAGGAGATCTTTCTTGGTGCTCAGCAGAAATTTATTCCGATGGTCAAAAAGGATAGTAGGAGGAGAGGTAATAAGCCGTGGATAACGAAGGAGGTGAAGGAAAGTGTTAAATTAAAAGCGGAGGAATTTAGAGTAGCTAAGAGTAGTGGGCAAGAAGAGGATTGGGAGAGGTTTAAATGTCAACAAAGATTGACAAGGAAGTTGATAAAGAAGGGTAGGAGAAACTATGAAGCTGGGCTAGCGCTTAATATAAAAAAGGATAGCAAGAGTTTTTATAAATATATAAAAAGGAAGAGGCTGGCTAGGGTGAATGTTGGTCCTTTAGAGGATGAGAAAGGACACCTAGTGGTAGGGGATGGGGATATGGCTAAGGTATTGAATAACTTTTTTGTTTCTGTCTTCACGGAGGAGGACGTGAATAATTTGCCGGGTGTTAGCGATGGAAAGGTGGTAGGACTGGAGGGTCTTAATGACATTACTGTTACTAGAGAGGCGGTGCTCGACAGACTGGAGGGGCTGATTGTGGACAAGTCCCCAGGACCGGATGGAATGCATCCGAGGGTTCTGAAAGAAATGGCGGAGGTGATAGTGGATGCCTTGGTGGTTATTTTCCAGACGTCGCTGGATTCCGGGGAAGTGCCGGATGATTGGAAAACGGCTAATGTTACGCCGTTGTTTAAGAAGGGTGCCAGGCAAAAG
Source organism: Carcharhinus amblyrhynchos (assembly GCF_965287045.1). Lineage (NCBI taxonomy): Eukaryota > Metazoa > Chordata > Chondrichthyes > Carcharhiniformes > Carcharhinidae > Carcharhinus > Carcharhinus amblyrhynchos. The sequence goes on from NC_137333.1 coordinate 27,686,089, forward strand.
GCGGGGAATTATAGGCCGGTTAGTTTAACATCTGTGGTAGGTAAAATGTTAGAATCTGTCATTAAGGAGGAAATTGCGAGGCATCTTGAAGGGAATTGCTTGATAGAGCAGACGCAGCACGGTTTCATTAAAGGGAAGTCGTGTCTGACAAATTTACTGGAGTTCTATGAGGATGTGTCTAGGGCGGTGGATAGAGGAGAGCCGGTGGACGTGGTCTTTCTAGATTTTCAGAAGGTGTTTGACAAAGTACCTCACAAGAGGTTATCGCAGAAGGTCGAGGGACATGGAGTTGGGGGTAGGGTGTTAGCGTGGATAGAGGATTGGTTGTCAAATAGGAGGCAGAGAGTAGGGGTCAACGGGTGCTATTCGGATTCGCGGATGGTGACTAGTGGAGTGCCCCAGGGGTCGGTGCTGGGGCCTCAGCTTTTTACCATTTATATAGATGATCTGGAGGAGGGAACCGAGTGTAGGATGTCGAAATTTGCTGATGACACCAAGATTGGGGGAACGGCAAATTGTGCGGAGGGTGTGGAGAGTCTGCAGAAGGATCTAGATAGGCTGGGCGAATGGGCCAGGAAATGGCAAATGGAATTTAATGTTGGCAAGTGTGAGGTGGTCCACTTTGGTAGGAAGAATGGTAGGAAGGACTATTACTTACGGGGCGAAAAACTGCAGCAGGCGACGGTGCAGAGGGACCTCGGGGTCCTTGTGCATGAGTCGCAAAAACCCAGCTTGCAGGTGCAGCAGGTGGTCAGGAAGGCGAATGGGATGCTGGCCTTCATAGCGAGGGGGATTGAATATAAAAGTAGGGAGGTCTTGCTGCAGCTGTATAGGGCATTGGTGAGGCCGCAGCTGGAGTACTGTGTGCAGTTTTGGTCGCCGTACTTACACAAGGATATTTTGGCTCTGGAGGGAGTGTAGAGGAGGTTTACTAGGCTGATACCGGAGTTGAGGGGGTTGAGCTATGAGGAGAGGCTGAATAAACTGGGCGTGTACTCGTTAGAGTTTAGAAGAATGAGGGGAGATCTCATTGAGACGCATAAGATGATGAATGGGATGGATAGGATAGAGGTGGAGAGACTCTTCCCGCTCAAAAAAGACAGTAGGACTAGGGGGCACAGCCTCAAGATAAAAGGGGGGCGGTTTAGAACGGAGTTGAGGAGGAACTTCTTCACTCAAAGGGTAGTGAATCTCTGGAATTCTCTGCCCGTTGAAGTGGTGGAGGCTGCCTCGCTAAATATTTTTAAGACGCGGGTTGATGGGTTTTTGATAAGAAAGGGGATTAAGGGTTATGGGGAGAGGGCGGGAAAGTGGAACTGAGCAGCGACAGATCAGCCATGATCTTATTGAATGGCGGGGCGGGCTCGAAGGGCTAGATGGCCTACTCCTGCTCCTATTTCTTATGTTCTTATGTATGCCTACAAGCCCTTTCACAGTAGCACCAAATTATACTACACTACAAAAATATAACAGGGTAGATTGCCAACAGATCAAACCGTCCAGGTGCTTTTCAGACCTTCTCTGAAAAAATGGGAAACACCCACTCAAATGAATCTTCATCTAAAGTGGATAAAGTGCTACAAATCTGTCTTTCATTTGGAGCTACAACTTAAACCATGATATCTGCTTTAGTACAAAACAGTTCTTTTATACTGGAGTCACAATCTTCAAGAAGTTCCCATACCCAACAAGAGTGGTCGGGGCTGCAGGGAGGCCAGCAATCAGGGCAGGCTGGGGGGAGGGGAGTCTGCTGGTTAGGGGAGGGAATCATCACTGCTGGGGGGGCGGGGGAAGTGGTGGCGGAACGGGGCTGGCCTGGGAACGGACGGGGGAGCTGTGATTGGGCCGTGGTGGAGACTTTGCGTCGGTATTCACAAAGGAGAAGGGTTTGGTGTCTTGTAATGTCTTGGAGGGAGCTGTAGATCATTTGAAGGAAATATCTATTATGAGGGAGGAAGTGTTAGGGTTTTTAGGTATCATAAAAACAGATAAAGTTCCGGGGCCTGATGGTATTTATCCCAAGCTGCTTAGGGAGGTGAAAGATGAAATTGCTGGGCCTCTGACGCAAATCTTTGTCTCTTCCTTGGACACAGGTGAGGTCCCAGAGGACTGGAGGGTAGCTAATGTGGTACCGCTGTTTAAAAAGGGCAGTAGGGATAACCCTGGTAATTACAGATCAGTGAGTTTGACATCGGTGGTAGGAAAATTGTTGGAAAAAATTCTTAGGGATAGGATGTATAAGCATTTGGAGCGTTGCAATCTGATTAGGGATACGCAACATGGCTTTGTTCAGGGGAGGTCTTGCCTTATGAATCTGGTAGAATTTTTTGAGGAGGTGACAAAAACGGTTGACGATGGGCAAGCCATTGATGTTGTCTATATGGATTTCAGTAAGGCGTTTGACAAAGTCCCTCACGGTAGGCTGGTAGAAAAAGTTAAGGGACATGGGATACAAGGACAGGTAGCTAGATGGATTGAAAACTGGCTAGGCAATAGGAGACAGAGAGTAGTAGCGGAAGGGTCCTTTTCTGGCTGGAGGTCTGTCACCAGTGGTGTGCCACAGGGCTCAGTACTGGGTCCTCTTCTTTTTGTAATATATATAAACGACTTGGAAGAGGGCGTACGTGGTGTGATCAGCAAGTTTGCGGATGACACCAAGATGGTAAGATTGGCGGATACTGAGGAAGATTGTCAGGTGATACAGCAGGATATAGATAGGTTGGTATACTGGCCAGATAGATGGCAGATGGAATTTAATCCTGACAAATGCGAGGTGATGCATTTTGGAAGGAATAATGCAGGGAGGAGTTACATAATAAAAGGTAGATCAATTAAGAGTACAGAAATGCAGAGGGACCTGGGAGTGCAAGTGCACAAGTCTCTGCAGGTGTCAACACAGGTGGAGAAGGTTGCAAAGGAAGCTTATGGAATGCTAGCTGTTATAGGAAGGGGTATAGAGTATAAGAGCTGTCATCTAATGCTTCAGTTGTACAGTACGTTGGTTAGATGCATTTGGAGTACTGCATCCAGTTCTGGTCACCTTACTACCGGAAGGACGTGGAGACCCTGGAGAGAGTGCAGAGGAGGTTTACCAGGATGCTGCCTGGTATGGAAGGACTGGGTTATGAGGAAAGATTAGGAAAACTGGGGCTCTTCTCCTTAGAAAGACGGAGATTAAGGGGGGATCTGATCGAGGTGTATAAAATAATGAAGGGTATAGGTAGAGTCAACAGTGGCAGGCTTTTCCCTAGATTGGGGACAACTATTACGAGAGGTCACGATCTAAGGGTGAGGGGGGAGAAGTATAATTTGGATACTAGAGGAAGGTTTTTCACACAGAGGGTCGTGGGGGTATGGAATACCAAGTAAGGTGGTGGAGGCAGGCACGCTGGACTTGTTTAAGGTTTACTTAGATAGGCACATGAGTGAAACAGGGATGGAGGGTTATATAAGACAGTTTTAAAAAGGGTCAGAGCCTCGGGTCGATACTGGAAATGTAATAGTACATGTTAATGTTTTGTCTCTTTTAATCCACAGGTGTCGGTCCACCATGTTGTCAAACGGGGGGCATGCACACGGTGGGTCGTGCGTGGGCTGCTCTTGGATGTTTCGAGAGTAGCCTAGTACTTCGTGTCGATGTGTGTGCTTAAACCTGGACCAGCAGATGGGCACCACAACAGCTCAGTGACTATCACTGCTAGCTGTGCAGATACATGGATTTGGGCCAGTGTCTGTGGGAGTTTGCGCATTCTCCCTGTGGTTGTGTGGGTTTCCTCCGGGCGCTCCGGTTTCCTCCCACACCCCAAAGATGTGCTCTTAGGCTGACTGGTGTACCAAATTGACCCTACACTATTCTCCCCTGAATCTGGCTACAATAGGGGTACCATTTGCATGCACACGGGGCAAGGTAGGTGTAGGAAAATGCTTTAAAGTGGCGGCACAGGCTCGTTGGGCTGAAGGGCCTGTTTCCTGTGCTGGGTTGTTTGTTGTTCTTTGTTCTTTGAGGTGGGGGGGGTCAACACCTCAGGGGTCCCGGGCTGGCCAGTAATCAAGCTGGCCACCAAACTGCAGGCTGACAGATCAGGGCCAATGTGCATGCACAGAGGCCTGGAACTGTCAGACTCTAGCGTGAAAAGGACTCACTATCTGAGCTTTTAATTTTATTTGCGATTGTGACCTCTACATTGCACAGAGTGTGGGAGATTCGAGTCTAAACTCCCACTGAAAAAACAATCACGATTTACGCTAGTTTTCCTACAATTTCAGCACTTAGAACTTTCTTGGGAGAATCACCTCCACGCATTCAACTACTTTCCAAATTATCCACCCATCCATCAAACAGTGACATCAGTAGGTTACATCTGCAACATGTGGTCCTGCAACTCACTAAGGCTCCTTGTTGACCTTTGTCTTCTACCAAAAAGAATAACAAAGACTTCAACTGCATGGGAGCTGCCAAAGAAGCCAATTTCCCGCAAAGACACATGGCATTCTGACACATGGAGCTGTCACAGTTCCATCACTCACATATCTGATTGCCTTCTGCACAGCACTCAGGGTTGAACTACATCAAATGAGCTGCAGCTTATCAGTAAGGTAGATCACCTCTCCTCCCTCAACAAATCCTAGAATGACCCATGGCATCCATGCTCTTGGTAGAATAGAATCTTCTCTGAATGTCTGGATAATGAATCAGCCTTCCATTATCAGATATGCATGGGCACGCCCTTGACACTCATACAACCATTGAGAGATGAATGTCTGGTTGCAGAACCTTGTAAGAACCTGCTGTTTCCTGTTATCTTGGTAACATAGAACATAACAGCACAGAACAGGCCCTTTGGCCCACGATGTTGCACCGACCAATTAAGAAAAAAAGCAATGACCCTCTAACCTAAACCAATCCCTTTCCATCCATAAACCTATCCACGGACCTCTTAAACGCCCCCAAACTAGGCGCATCTACAATTGCAGCAGGCAGGGCATTCCATTCCCCCACCACCCTCTGGGTAAAGAACCTACCTCTGACATCCGTCCTATATCTACCACCCCTTAATTTAAAGCTATGTCCCCTCGTGCTAGCTTTCTCCATCCGAGGAAAAAGGCTATCACTGTCCACCCTATCTAAACCTCTAATCATCTTGTATGTTTCAATAAGGTCTCCTCTTAGCCGCCTTCTTTCTAACGAAAACAACCTCAAATCCCTCAGTCTCTCCTCATAGGACCTTCCCTCCATACCAGGAAACATCCTGGTAAACCTCCTCTGCACCCTCTCCAATGCCTCCACATCCTTCCTATAATGTGGGGACCAGAACTGTACACAATACTCCAAGTGTGGCCGCACCAGAGTTTTGTACAGTTGCAACATGACGTTGCGGCTCCTAAATTCAATCCCCCTACCAATAAACGCCAAGACACCGTATGCCTTCCTAACAACCTTATCGACTTGATTTCCAACTTTCAGGGATCTTTGCACATATACACCTAGATCCCTCTGTTCGTCAACACTATTCAGAGTCCTACCATTAGCCCTATACTCTACACATCTGTTATTCCTGCCAAAGTGAATTACCTCACACTTTTCCGCATTAAACTCCATCTGCCACCTCTCGGCCCAGCTCTGCAACTTGTCCAAGTCTCTCCGTAAACTATGATACTCCTCTTCACTATCTACCACTCCTCCGACTTTGGTGTCATCAGCAACTGAAGCTACTAATACAGTGAGAGACAACAAATTCATTGAAGACAGTATGTGTATTGAATCCAACTCCTAACATAGCGATATCAAATATCATTACAGTGAGCCCATCAGTGATTGAATAGCCATGGCACTCTATGTGGCAAACACTCCTATGTAGCTCTCCCTTTGTAACCTGTGGAGGCAGGCTGCTCATTTCACCACACTGAAAAGCGTGATGGCCAACTTTCTGCATAAATCTGTTGAGGGCCTACTGGAGACTAGAGGCTCTTTTTTCTCTGCATGACTTCAAGGATCAGAAAAGATTTACCAGAACAGTACAAGGGATGTGGGACTTTGATTGTATGAGGGGCTGGGGCTGTTTTCCTTAGCACACAGAAGGTTGAAGAAAGATTTAGTGGATGTTCTCAGTCATGATAAGGTAAATAAGGAGAAACAATTTTGTGTCAGTAACCAGAGGGCACAGATTTAAGATAATGGCATGAAGAACTAGAGGACAGATGAAGGGACTTTTTTAATGCACGATGAAGAAGATCTGGAATGGTTTACCTGATAAGGGAAAGGAGAATCAATACCTTTCCAAAGGAAAATGGATAAATTCTCAAACGGAAACATTTATTTGGCAGCAGGAAAAAGGCAAACGCCAACTGGAGAGACCTGTCAAATAATCAGTAAAGAGTTTGTATGATTTAGTGAACCATTGTTTTAGGTTTTCCAGAATATGATAGATAATGCATAAGGTAAGACTAACTGATTTAGCAGAAGCTTTATATTTTGTCCAAGGCAAAATGAACAATCACTCGGACATCTGGATTAATTAAGAAAAGCCAACACTGATTTGGTGGAGCAAATCAGCTTTAACCAACTTCAGGCAACAGAGAGATATGAAACAGGTAATTTGGTTGATTTGCAGTACATGGACTTCCAAAAGGCATTTATTCAAGAGTCTTGCCAGTAAAGTTCATGGAATAGAAGAGACAGAGGCAGTATGAAATTGGCTAAGTGACAGAAAACAATGAGCATTAGAGAACTGCTGTTTTTTCAGACAGGAAGACAATTCAGTGGTGTTTCTCCATGAGAAAAGGGTACATATTAGGAACAATGCTCTTCCTAATAAAAATGACCTAAATGTCCAAACGAAAATTTCCAAAATTTGGATTGTGAGGTAGACAGATAGCTTGGTGGAATGGACAGACACATGACTGGAGAAGTGTAACACAGAGAAGTATCAAATGATACATTTTGATAGAATGATAACAGACAACATAAACTAAAGAGTACAATTCTAAAGGGGGAGCAGGAACAAACAACTAGGGTACATGTGCACAAGTTACTGAAGGTTGGAGAGCAATTGAGAAAACAGCTAAAAAGATATACATGATTCTGGGTTTTATTAACAGAGGCATAAGAAAGGAAACTTTACTAAACCTTTATAAACACACTGGCTGGGACTCAAGTGGAGTTTGCCATATTTTGGGTACCCCAAGTTAGGAAAAATGTGAAGGCTTCAGCAAGAGTGCAGGAAAGATTTACAAGAATGATTCCAGGAATGAGGAACTTCAATTATGGGGACAGATTGAAGTAGCTGGCATTGGGCAGCACAAGTGGCTAGCACTGCTGCCTCACAGCACCAGCGACCCGGGTTTGATTCCTGACTTGGGTCACTGCGCAGAGTCTGCATGTTCTCCTGGTTTCGTAGACACATACAAACTAGAAGCAGGTGTAGGCCATTCGGCCCTTCAAGCCTGCTCTGCCATTCATTTTGTTCATGGCTGATCATCAAATTCAATATCCTGACCACCCCCACCCTCTTCCCCGAATATCCTTTGATTCCTTGAGCCCCAAAAGCTATATCTAGCTTGTTCTTGAAATCAACAGCATGTCAGCATGGGTTTCTACTGGGTGCGCCGGTTTCCTCTTTCAGTCCAAAAGATGTGCTGGTTAGGTGCACTGGCCATGCTAAGACTTTACCTCAGTGTACCCGAGCCAGCGCTGGAGTGTGATGACTAGGGGATTTTCACAGTAACTTCATTGCAATTAATGTAAACCTACTTACGACACTAATAAATAAAGTTGTTCACCTTAAAGGGAAGATTGAGAAGGGATTTAATAGAGGTGTTCAAAATCACGAATGGTGTGGAAACAGTAGATAGGGAGAAGCTGTTTTCACCAACGGAAGAGTCAGGAACCAGAGGACAAATTTAAGGTAACTGCTAAAAGAGCCAAAAGCAACCTAAGGAAAAGCTTTTCTTTGTCCTGCAAGTGGTTATGATCTGGAATACACCAACTGAAAGAGTGGTGCAAGCAGATTCAATTATGGCTTTCAAAAGGGAAACATTTGCAAGGCTACAGGAAAATGGCAGATGAGTGGGATTAGATAAATTGCCCTTTCAGAGCATTGGCATGAGTTTGAAGGGCTGAATAGCTCCCTCTGTGCTGTAAACATTCTATGATTCTATGCATTTCTTTGCATTTCAAGTTCTATTAGTAGATGCTCAATGCAAACACACAAAGATGCCAACCATTCAAATTAGTAAACTATAATCGAACAACCATTGCCTCTCAATAAAGAGACAGCCAGGATGTTCCCAAGTTTGGACAATATCTGATCTCCAGTTTGACAAGTGTAACTACATAGGGTCATAATTTCCATAACATGGAGAAGTGATGCCCCACAGGAATTAGGAGACATGGGGTGAGATTTTACAGCCTCACCAGAGCAAGAAATCCACGCCCGAGGTCAACAGACCTTTCCATTATCCACCCCGCCCACTCCAACTCTGTGGTGGTCGGTGCAGTAGAATTCTGGCGATAGAATTGCACAGAGCAGAAAAGATCCTGCGGCCCATCAAATCAGCACCAACAAAAACACCACTAAAGTCCCATTTTCCAGAACTTGGCCAAATCTTTGAATGTTATGTTTTTTCAAATGGCCTTCCAAGGTTGAAAGGTTTCCAGCTGCCATCGCCTTCCCAGGCAGAGCATTCCAGATTCCCATCATCCTCTGGGTGAATTTTTTTTTTCTCAAACGATCTCCTGCCCCTCAACCTAAAACCAAGCCCTCTTGTGATTGACCCTCAACCAAGAGGCACAGCTGCTTCCTATTCACTCTGTCCAAACCGCACATAATGTTATATACCTCAATCATGTCCTCCCCACTCAGCCTTCTCTACACTAAAGAAAACAATCCAAGCCTATCCAGTTTCTCCTTACAATTCAGATGCTGCATCCGAGGCAATGTCCAGATGGACCACATGGCCAATCAACCTAACCCACACATCTTTGGACAGCGGGAGGAAACTGGAGAACCTCTACTGGAGCACCTCCTTAGCTCCTCTAGTCCAATCATATCCTTCCTATAGTGAGGTGACCAGAACTGCGCACACTACTTCAGCTGTAGCCCAACCAATGTTCTGTACGGCTTCAACATAATCTCTCTGATCATATACTCTATACCACAACTGATAAAGGCAAGTGTCCCATATACCTTCTTAACTACTCTATTCACCTGATCTGCTGTTTTCAGCACGGTAGCACAGTGGTTAGCACTGCTGCTTCACAGCTCCAGGGACCTGGGTTTGATTCCTGGCTGGGGTCACTGTCTGTGTGGAGTTTGCACATTCCCCTCGTGCCTGCGTGTGTTTCCTCCGGGTGCTCCGGTTTCCTCCCACAGTCCAAAGATGTGCGGGTTAGGTTGACTGGTCATGCTAAATTGCTCCTTAGTGTCCTGAAAGATGTAGGTTAGAGGAATTAGTGGGTAAATATGTAGGGATATGGAGGTAGGGCCTGGGTGGGACTGTGGTCAGTGTAGACTCACTGGGCCGAATGACCTCCTTCTGCACTGTAGGGTTTCTATGGATTCAGGAATCTGTGACTAAGGTCCATTGGTTCCTCTTCCTGGTGGCCTGCCATTCATCAAGTACTCCCTTGTCTTGTTACATCTTCCAAAGCGCATTACCTCATGTTTATTAGGGTTAAGTCCATCTGCCACTGCTCTACCCATCTGACCAGCTCATCAATATCTTCCTGTAACCTATGACCTTATTCTTCGCTGTTAACCACTCTACCAATCTTGGTGTCACCTGCAAACTTACTTATCATTCCCTTCACATTCTCATCTATATCACTGATGTATGTAACAAACAATAAAGGACCTAGCACAGGTCCTTGTGCTATGCCAATGGTCACTGGCTCCGGTCACTCAAATAGCCTTCTACCATTACACTTTGTGTCCTATTATTAAGCCAGTTTCAGATTCACTCCACCAAGTTTCTCTGAATGTCATGTGCTTCAAACTTCCCAATTAGTCTCCCATGTGGGAACTTGTCTAAAATCCATTTAAATTACATCAACTGGTATGTGAATGTGTCCCTCATCCACACACCAGATCGAAAAATTCCATCAAATTTGTTAGGCATGACCTCCCTCTGACAAAACCATGTTGACGATATCTAATTAACCCAAGGCTTTCCAAGTGGGGACTAATTCTCTCCTTCAGAATTATCTCCAATAGTTGCTGTACTACTGACGTGAGGCTCTCTGGTGTGTAACTCTTGAAAAGTGGAACCACATTAGCCATCCTCCAGGCCTCTGGCACTTTCCCCATGACTACCATTGACACTGCAACTGCCAGCTCCAGCTGGAGAGGATCTCCAAGAAGGTTGCGCACATTGACACAGACATTACATCATGACTTCCCCCATGGCCAGAGAGGAATAAAAAATTTGTGCCAGTGCCCTGCAATTTCCTGCCTTGCCTCCCACAACAGCTTGGGACGCAATTCATCTGCGCCAAGGAATTTGTCAATTTTTAAGCCTGTCAATGCCTTCATTACCTCCTATCCTCCTATCTCAAATTACTCAAGGTGCTCACAGTCACCTTCTTGAGTTCTGTACTTATGTCTTCCTTCTCCCATATTCCTCCATTGCTCCTTTGGACTCACTAAAAGCCTTTCTCTTGATCCTTATCCAGTCCTGAATTGTCCTGAACATCCAGGGTTCACCTGGCTGACGAATGACAGATGGAGTTTAATTTAGACAAATGCGAGGTAAAGTATTTTGGTAGATTGAACCAGGACAGGACTTACTCAGTTAATGGTAGGGCATTGGGGAGAGTTACAGAACAAAAAGATCCAGTGGTGCATGTTCATAGCTCCTTGAAAGTAGAGACACAGGTGGACAGAGTGGTGAAGGAGGCATTTGGCATGCTTGGTTTTATTGGTCAGAACATTGAGTTGGGATGTCTTGTTGAAGTTGTACAAGACATTGGTAAGGCCGCACTTGGAATACTGTGTGCAATTCTGGTCATCCTATTATAGAAAGGATATTATTAGACTAGAAAGAGTGCAGGAAAGATTTACTAGGATGCTACCAGGACTTGATGGATTGAGTTATAAAGAGAGGCTGAATAGACTGGGACATCTTTCTGTGGAGCGTAGCCAGCTGAAGGTGACCTTATAGAGATCTTTAAAATAATGAGGGGCATAGACAAGGTAGATAGTCAATGTCTTTTCCCAAAGGTAGGGGAGTTTAAAACTAGAGGACATAGATTTAAGGTGAGAGGGGAGATACAAAAGTGTCCAGAGGGGCATTTTTTTTCACACAGAGGTTGGTGAGTGTCTGGAACAAGCTGCCAGAGGTAGTAGTAGAGGCAGGTACAATTTTATCTTTTAAAAAGCATTTAGATATTTGCATAAGTACAATGGGTATGGGGGGGGGCTCTTTCGGGTTACAATGGGTACAGAGGGATATAGGTCAAATGTGGGCAATTGGGATTAGCTTAGGAGTTTAAAAAAAAGGGCGGCATGGACAAGTTGGGCCGAAGAGCCTGTTTTCATGCTTTAAACCTCTATGACTCTATGACCTGAACTTATCATTCCTACATTTTCCCCTATAGGGAAAATATTGGAAGTGTACTCTCCCCCATTTCTTTTTTGAATCCCCCCACTGCTTTGCTGTAGATTTTCCCATAAGAAGCTGTTTCCCATAAGAAGCAATCAATTTTCGCCGGATCCTGCCTTATTTTAATAAATTCTGCCTTCTTCCAAACCAAAACCGTCTTCTGCAGGCCATCTTTTTCCTTGTTCACAACAAAGTTGAACAATAATGTGTTGTCGTAGAGTCATAGAGGTTTATAGTGTGGAAACAGGCCCTTTGGCCCAACTTGTCCATGTTGCCCTTTTAAAAAAAAATCCCCAAATTAGTCCCAATTGCCTGCATTTGGCCCATATCCCTCTATACCCATCTTACCCATGTAACTGTCTAAACGCTTCTTAAAAGACAAAATTATATCCACCTCTACCTCTGGCAGTTTGTTCCAGACACTCATCACCCTCTGTGAAAAAACTGCTCCTCTGGACCCTTTTGTATCTCTCCCCTCACCTTAAACCCATGCCCTCTAGTTTTAGACTCCCCTACCTTTGGGAAAGGGTTTTGGCTATCTATGCCCCTCACTATTTTACAGACCCCTCAGCCTTCTACACTCCAGAGAAAAAAGTTCCAGTCTATCCAGTCTCTCCTTATAACTCAAACTATCAAGTGCAGGTAGTATCTAGTAAATTTTTTCTGCACTCTTTCTCGTTTAATAATATCCTTTCTATAATAGTGACCAGAGCTGTACACAATATTCCAAGTGTGACCTTACCAATGTCTTGTACAACTTCAACAAGACATCCCAACCCCTGCATTCAATGTTTTGACCAATGAAACCAAGTATGCTGAATGCCTTCTTCATCATTCTGTCCACTTGTGACTCCACTTTCAAGGAGCTAAGAACCTGTATTCCGAGATCTCTTTGTTCTGTAACTCTCCCAAACGCCCTACCATTAACAGACTAAGTCCTGCCCTGGTTCAATTACCAAAATGCATCACCTCATAAAACTCCATCTACCATTCGTCAGCCCAGTGGCCCAATTGATCAAGGTCCCGTTGCAATCGGAGATAACCTTCTTCACTGTCCTCTATGCCACCAATCTTGGAGTCATATGCAAACTTACTATCCATGCCTCCTATATTCTCAACCAAATCATTAATATAAATGACAAATAACAGTGAACCCAGCACTGATCCCTGAGGCACACCGCTGGTCACAGGCCTCCAGTTTGAAAAACAATTCTTTAAAACCACCCTCTGACTTCTGTCATCAAGTCAATTTTGTACCCATTTAGCTACCTCACTCTGAATCCCATGAGATTTAACCTTATGCAACAACCTACCATGTGGTACCTTGTCAAAGGCCTTGCTAAAGTCCATGCAGACAACATCAAATGCATTGCCCTCATCTACCTTCTTGATTATCCCTTCAATAAACTCAATCAAATTTGTGAGACATGATTTTTTACTCACAAAGCCATGCTGACTGTCCCTAATCAGTCCTCGCGTCTCTAAATGCCTGTACATCCTGTCTCTCAAAATACCTTCCAACAACTTACCCACCACATATATGAGGCTCACTGGCCTATAGTTCCCAGGCTTCTCTCTGCAGCCCTTTTTAAACAAAGGCACAACATTTGCTATCCCTCAGGCACCTCACCTGTGACTACTGATGATCCAAATATCTCTACTCGGAGATCCGCAATTTCCTCCCTAGCCTCCCAAAAGGTCACGGGGCACACTTCATCAGATCCCGGGGATTTATCTACCTTGATGCGCTTTAAGACTCCCAGAACCTTCTTCTCTGTTATATGTACACTCCTCAAGACATCACTATTTATTTCCCCAGGTATCTTAACATCCATGCTTTTCTCAACAGTAAATACTAATGAGAAATATTCATTTAGGATCTCACCCATCTCTTACGGATCCGCACATAGATGAGCTTGTTGATCCTTAAGAGGCCCTACTCTCTTCCTAGTTACTCTTTGGCCTTTATGTATTTGTAGAAGCTCCTTGGATTCTCCTTTGCCTTATCTGCCAAAACAATCTCAAGTTCCCTTTTTGTCCTTCTGATTTCTCTCTTAACTCTACTTCTATACCTTCTATACTCTTCAAGAGAGTCACTTGATCCCAGCCACCTATGTGTGTCATGTGCCTCTTTCTTCTTGACTGGGGCCTCAATATCATGAGTCGTTCGGGTCCCTACTTCAACCAGCCTTGCCCTTCATTCTAAGAGGAATGTGCTTACCCTGAATCGTGACTAACACACTTTTGAAAGCCTGCCACTTACCAAATATCCCTTTAACTTCCCACAAACTCTCTCAATTAACTGTTGAAAGTTCCTGCCTGATACCATCAAAACTGGCCGTGCCCCAATTTAGGATTTTAACTTTTGGGCCAGATCTATTGTTCTCCAAAACTATCTCAAAACTAATAGAATTATGGTCACTGGTCCCAAAGTGATCCCTCACTAACACTTCTGACCCCTGCCCTTCCTTATTTCCCAAGAGGAGGTCAAGTTTTGCCCCCTCTCTATTTGGGCCATCCACATACTGAATGAGAAATTCCTCTTGAATACACTCAACAAATTTCTCTCCCTGCAGCCTTCTAATACTATGGCTATCCCTATCAATCAATTAATCACTATCAATAAAATGCTCCCCCACCGCCACACTGAACACTTGTCTGGCTTCGTTCCCCAGAACTAGATCCAGCACGAGTTCATCCCTTGTTGGGCCTTCTATAGATTCATACTAAAAACTCCCTTGAATAATTTCAAGAAATTTGCCTCGTCTAAACCCTTTACACTATGATTGTGCCAAATATGTTAGGGAAGTTGAAGCCCCCTAGAATAATTATCTGATTATTATTCTTACATACCTCAGTGGATTGTCTACATATCTGCTCCTCTATTTTCCATTGACTCCTACAACATACTTACAATAATGTGGGTACCCCCTTTATATTCCTAAGTTCTACCCACAAAGCCTCATTTGAAAACCCTTCCAAGGTATCATCTCTCCTTCTTGCAATAATTGACTCCTCAATTAATAGTGCAAAACCACTTCCCTTCTTATACCCTCCTCTGTTTCGCCTTAATATCCTATACCCTGGAATGTTGAGTTGCCAGTTCTGCCTTTCCCTCAACCATGTCTCTATGATAGCAACAATATCACATTTCCATGTTTCAATCTAGCTATTTAACTCATCAGTCTTACACTCCTAACGTATGACATTCCTAGCATTAAAGACTATCCAGCCTTCTTTACTCGCTTGACACTCAACATTACTAAACTCACTCTGACTTGCTTCCTTGCATAATGTGTCTCTATTTTACTAATGTTCTTTAGCCTCTCCTTGCAGACTAGCTTAAACTCCTCCAACAGCACTAGCTAATCTACCCGCAAGGATATTAGCCCCAATGTGGTTCAGGTGCAGACTGTCGCATGTCTCACCCTCCCCAGGAACAGTCCCAGTGATCCAGGAATCTAAAAATTTTTCTCCTGCACAAACTGTTGAATTTAGCATTCTTCTGCCCTTTTTCCTATTTCTACACTCAGTAGTGCAGGGCGCTGGGAGTAATCCAGATATTACAATCTTAAGAGCTCCTGCTTTTTAATCTACTGGTTAGCTCCCTGAATTCTTGATGGAAGACTTCACTCTTCAATTTACCTATATCGTTGGTACCAACATGTACCATGGCCTCTAACTTAAAATTCTTCCCTTTCAGGATGCCCTGCAGCCATATACTGACATCCCTGTTCCTGGCACCAGGAAAGTAACACAACAGTGAGAAGTATTTTTACTTGTGCGCTATACGGACAGAGCATACTGTTTGTTTCCTTTTCTATGAACAGTATGCTCTGTCCGTAAAGTGCACAAGAAACAATACTTTCCACTATATGCTAATATATGTGACAATAATAAAATTAAATCAAATCAAAACAGCCCAGACTCATGTTTTCAGCTGCAGAAACACCTGGCTGCTCCCTGACTAATGAATCCCCTATGACTATTACTCTTTCTTTCTTTTTCCTCCCCCTCTTCCTCTTTCCCGCATCCCCCACAGTCAAGTTGCTTTTTGTGCCAGAAGCTTGGCCCTGACTGCACTCCTCTGAGGTACCAGCATCCTCAGCAGCTTCCAATATGGAATACTGATTTGAGGACAAGAGTCCAAGGGACTTCTGCACTACCAGCCTCTTCTTTCTGCATTGCTTAGTGTCACCCATTCCCCTCTTCCCTCTTGAGCTGTGGTGTGACCACCTCTATAAATGTGCCGTCCATATAACTCTCTTGTAGATGTGCCACAGTGTCACCAGCCGTTGTTCAAACTCTGAAACCTGGAGCTCAAGTTGCTTTTCCTGCACATGCCACTGGTAACATCTAAAACTCCCCTCATGTGACAAGCCACACATTGGGCTGTCCTCACCTAACATGTCTTAAATGTAAAATTTATGCCCTTAGACTAGAACAAATCTAAACAGTGTTAATAAATAACACTTCTCCGAGTAAGTAATGTTTCTTTTAGCTTCAGAGGTGGATGGATTTGGAGGTCCATCCCCTTGTGCAAATATTGCCTACTGTTTGGTGACAGGATTGGGATGGTTTCAGTGAAATGAATACTTATAGAACAGTACAGCACAGTACAGGCGCTTCAGCCCTCAATGTTGTGCCGAGCTATGTCTAAACCCAAGATCAAACTATCCCACTCCCGATCATTCTGGTGTGCTCCATGTGTCTATCTAATAACCGCTTGAAAGTTCTTAAAGTGTCTGACTCCACTATCACAGCAAGCAGTGTATTCCATACCCCAACCACCCTCTGAATGAAGAACCTATCTTGGACATCCTTCCTATATCTCCCACCATGAACCTTATAGTTGTGCCCCTAATAACAGCTACATCCACCTGAGGAAACAGTCTCTGCAGGTCCACTCTATCTAACCCCATTATCATCTTATAAACCTCTATTAAGTCGCCTCTCATCCTCCTCCGCTCTAAAGAGAAAAGCCCCAGCTCCCTTAACCTTTCCTCATAAGACCTACCCTCCAAACCATGCAGCATCCTGGTAAATCTCCTCTGCACTCTCTCCAATGCTTCCACAACCTTCTTATAGTGAGGTGACCAGAACTGAACACAATATTCCAAATTTGATCTCAACAATGTCCAGTATAGTTGCAGCATAACCCCACAGCTCTTAAACTCAAACCGCCTGTTAGTAAACACTAACTATGAGCCTTCTTCACGGCTCTATCCACTTGAGGAAAACTGATATTATCTGGTGCAAGTGCTCCTCAAGATCCAACAGTGAATCTTGGAAATGTGCATAACTTTCCGAATGAGAAGATATGAAAGGACTTGAAACTTGAATCAATAAAACACAAGCTACTTAGACACAGTTCTAATATCAGTTTTTCACAACTGGTTTGCTATGACGTCACTCTTGGATTATTTTCAAATTCAGCATGCTGTCTGAACAGCGGCTATCACTTGCAGGCGATCAGGTGGTCTCCATTGCCCAGAGGTGAATTAGAAGACTTAAATGTGCACTTACCTGATTGGAAAAACTACACTGAAACTCAACTGATGGAGCTACAGGGGGCTTGCATCAAAAGGCTCCTTGCAGTTGCATTGAGTCCACCAGAGGTGGAATCATTCGGGAGGGTCTGGAAGGTGGGGAAAAGCATGGTGGTGGTGAGGGGCTCATCTAAGGAGTTGGGTTGTGGGAGGGTTATTTAAACGTCGCATAGCCATCCAAAGTTAGCAGTTTAAATCACATTTTTGGATGGTTCACAGCACAATTGCCCAGAAGAAGTTAGCGTTAATGAGCAATAGCTGTGCAAACCCTTGCTGTAAAGTTCCAAATGAGATTCCCTTCCAAGCTGGGGAGCTCAGAAGTAATAACCAATAACGTTTAACTCCACCACTCAACACCCAATATGATTTTGTCTCTTACTAAACCGGTTAAGAAACGCTCAATGAAACAGACAGACACACACAAAGTAAATTAATCAGCCATAATCCTGTTAAGCTTCTAAGAGCAAAATAATCCACTGCTGTTCACAAAAAATATAAAAACAGTTCCTCAATTTTGTCTATATAGGAACTTTAGCTCAAGTAACTGCTAATACAGTTTAACATCTTCATATTGTCAGAATGAAAGTCTGCCATCTATTGGAAAGTCAAACTGTTATCCAAAGAGTCACCATTCTTCTTAACAGTTATAAAGAATCATATTCTTAACCCACAATGCACCTGTCACTTCTTGGTGGAATTTTTGTTGTGCAAAAGTGATTAAAGCATTGAAACAAGGCCATACCTACTTGTACCATAATCCACTATTGCAGAACTGCAAAAACAGAAATATTTGTTATTTCCAGTGTGTCATGTCCCAATGAAATTTGTCAATCAACTTTTCACAAGTTGTAACAAAATTAATGCCTGACATAAAAGAACAATGCAAGTTTTAGGTGTTGCTTTCCTGCAGCCATCACACTCAGTAGAAAAGTTTTAAATCAAATATAAAAGCTATGCAGCTTTCTTATTTTTACATACATATTAACTTTTTGACAGAGATCCAAGAAACGACATATTAGAAAAATGCAAGCAAAAGCATTGGTTTACCAGAATGGGGAAAGATGAAGAGAACTTCCAACTTGTTTCACTGCCACTATTTACTTCAATTTAAAACCTATGATTATATTTCTTGACCTGAAAGCTGCACAAGTTTCATTTTCTGCATTTGATAAATATTTGGGTAAATATTTGCTTCACAAACATCAATATGTACTGTTAAGTTCAAATTTGAAAGATTCTGTTTGCAATGAAAAAGAAAGATCTGTACTTAGTATCTCCAAACAATAACAAGATGATTTTATTCAGCTGCAGATCAGGCATAAATGCAAACATAATTCAACCTTTTTACACTCAGCCTAGATATATTTAATTCATCTTCGTTACATATAAACCTTAGCTAGGAATGATCATAATACACCAATTTTATGGGAATGCTTCATCTCATGGATAATCACAAAAATTCAATCACATCTGAGTCATACCATTTCATGTAATCTTTTCAATATCAGATTAGAAGCATCATCCCTTGTTCACCATTGTATGGATGCTGATCCAGTGGAAGATTACAATACAAGTGCACAAAGCAGACAAACTTAGCCTTTTTATCGAGGCAGACTAACAACTGCAAAAAAATGAAGAATTGGCTTAACTGCCTCTCTGGCTATTTGAACAAAGAACAAAGAACAACACAGCACGGGAAACAGGCCCTTCGGCCCAATGAGCCCGCGCCGCCGTCCCACTGTCTCAGTGACCTATTCATGATTTTAGTCTACGCCTAATGTGCGAGGATCAGGGAGGTCCAATATAGGGACAATTTAGTACCCAATCAATCAGCCTAAAAGCACATCTTTGGGATGTGGGAGGAAACCGGAGCACCCGGAGGAAACCCACGCAACCACGGGGAGAACGTGCAAACTCCCACAGACACAGGCCCAAATCCATGTGTCCGCACAGCAACAGAGATAGTCTCTGAGCTGTCATGTTGCCCTCGAGATGGTCCAGTTTAAGCACACTAACGACATGAAGCAATAGGCAACTCCCGAAGCAACGTCCAAGAGCAGCCCACTACAACCTGCCGCATGCATGCCCCCTGCTGGACTTAAATGCCTGTGGAGACAAAAAAATTCATTATTAAACAGGCAAAGACTGTAACATCCCTGAGGCAAAAACGTAATCCCAAGCCTACAATGTTTAGTAAGGCCTGCTATATCCCCCTGTATGTAGCCCGCTCATGTGGCTGTCTAAGTGACTCTTAAACAACCCTAGCGTGCCTGCTTCCACCACCTTACTCGGCAGTGCATTCCACACCCCCACTACCCTTTGCGTGAAAAACTGCCCTCTAATATTTGTCTTATACCTAGCCCCCCTCACCCTAAGCCCGTGACCCCTCGTTCTATCCATTTCTAATAGCGGAAAAAGCTTACCACCATTTACTCTATCTATCCCCTTCATAATCTTATAAACCTCTATTAGATCCCCCCTCAGCCGACGTCTCTCAAGGGAAAACAGCCCAAGTTCGTTCAATCTTTCCTCGTAAGACAGCCCTTCCATACCAGGCAGCATCCTGGTAAATCTCCTCTGCACTCTCTCCAGGATCTCTACATCCTTCCGGTAGTACGGCGACCAGAACTGGACGCAGTACTCCAAGTGAGGCCTAACCAACGTTCTATACAACTGCAACATCAGACTCCTACTCTTATATTCTATACCTCTTCCTATGAAGGCTAACATACCATACGCTTTCCTCATCACATTCTGCACCTGCACCGACACCTTCAGGGACTTGTGCACTTGCACCCCCAGGTCTCTCTGCGTATCTATACTCCGGATAGTTCTACCTTTTATCGTATAACTCCCCTCCACATTATTCCGGCCAAAGTGCATCACCTCGCATTTCTCCGGATTAAATTCCATTTGCCATCTATCTGCCCAATCTACCAGCCTGTCTATGTCCTGTTGCATTGCCAGGCACTGCTCCTCAGTACCCGCCAATCCAACCATCTTAGTGTCATCAGCAAATTTGCTGATCACATCACCTACCCCCTCTTCCAAGTCATTAATATATACTACAAACAGAAGAGGTCCTAGTACCGAGCCCTGCGGCATACCACTGGTGACAGACCTCCAATTGGAAAAGGAGCCTTCCACTACTACCCGCTGTCTCCTCCTCCCAAGCCAGTTCTCCACCCATCTACATACCTGGCCTTGTATCCCATGAGCCTTCACCTTTTCTATCAGCCTACCATGAGGGACCTTGTCAAACGCCTTACTGAAATCCATATAGGCGACATCAACGGCTTGTCCTTCGTCAACCGTTTTTGTCACCTCTTCAAAAAATTCCACTAGATTGGTAAGGCACGACCTCCCTGTAACGAAGCCATGCTGCGTATCCCTGATCAGATTGCAGCGCTCTAGATGTTCATACATCCTATCCTTGAGGATCCTCTCCATTAGCTTGCCTATAACTGAAGTCAAGCTCACCGGCCTATAATTCCCTGGGTTATCCCTCTGACCCTTTTTAAACAACGGTACTACATTTGCAATCCGCCAATCCTCTGGGACCTCACCTGTGTCCAAAGAAGAGACAAAGATTTGCGTCAGAGGCCCAGCAATTTCATCCCTCACCTCCCTTAGCAGCCTGGGATAGATGCCATCAGGCCCCGGAGATTTATCCGTCTTTATCCTGTCTAAAAGTCCCAACACCTCTTCCCTCGTGATGACTATTTCCCTCAACGGATCCTCAAACTCCTCAAGCACAGCACCAGACATCAAGCCCCTCTCCTGCGTGAATACCGACGCAAAGTATTCATTCAGGATCTCCCCCATTCCCCCAGGCTCCAAGCACAGTTCCCCTCCTCTGTCCCTGAGAGGACCAATCTTCCCTCTAACCATCCTTTTGTTTCTAACATAGGAGTAAAATGCCTTAGGATTTTCTTTAATCCTACCCGCCAAAGCCATTTCGTGGCCCCTTTTTGCCTTTCTGATGCCCCTTTTAAGTTCTCTCCTACATTCTCTGTATTCTTCTAACGCTATCTCTGTCCTCAAATGCCTAGATCTAATGTACGCCTCCCTCTTCCTCCTGACCAGGTCCTCAATATCCCTAGTTACCCACGGCTCTCTAATCCTACCCTTCCCATCCTTCCTCTTGACCGGCACATGTCTTTCCTGCAAAGATTTTAGTTTTCCCTTGAGAGACTCCCACATACCCAGCGTCGACCTGCCATCAAACAGCTTACCCCAGTCCGTATCTTTAAAGATCCTGCCTAATCCGGTTGTATCTAGCCCTCCCCCAGTTTAACACCCTCCCCTTAGGACAGGCTTCATCTTTATCCATTAATATCTTAAACCAGACAGAGTTGTGGTCACTGTTAGCCACATGCTCTCCTACTTCAACATCAACCACCTGCCCAGGCTCATTCCCCAGAACCAAGTCCAGTATAGCCCCCTCTCTGGTCGGGCTATCCACATACTGCTCCAGGGATCCTTCCATTACACACTGTACAAATTCCTCCCCGTCAGCACCCTCTGATCTCGGCACCTTCCAATCTACCCCGGGGAGATTAAAATCTCCCACTACCACCACCCTATTCTTCCTGCACTTATCTAGAATGTCCCTGCTTATCCCTTCTTCCACAGCCCTCGGGCTGTTGGGCGGTCTGTAGTACACACCCAACATAGTAACATCTCCCTTCCTATTCCTCAACTCCACCCAAAGCGACTCGATTCCTATATCCTCTATACCTCCCTCCCTCTGCACTGCTATGATGCAATCCTTAACTAACAACGCCACTCCCCCACCTCTCAGCGACCCACCCCTATCACGCCTGAAGCACTTATACCCAGGAACATTCAACTGCCAGTCCTGCCCTTCCTTTAACCAAGTCTCTGTCACCGCCACCACTTCCAACTTCCTTTCGAACATTATTGCCTTCAGTTCATCTGTTTTGCCAGTCACAGTCCTAGCATTGAAACACATGCACCGAAGACCCTCAGAAACAATCCGATCCTTCTTCCTACCCTCTGGGCTTACCCTATCCCCAATCCCAGTTCCGTCCACCTCCCCACCCCCCCTCCATATTAGTTTAAACCCTGCCGAAACACTCCAGCTAACCTTCCAGCTAAGATATGCACGCCCTTCCCAGTTAACTGTACCCCATCCCTCTTGTATATTTGCCCCTCTTTCATAAAGACTTCCCAGTGGTCTACGAATCTAAAACCCTCTGCCCTACACCAATCCTTCAACCACGCATTTAGTTGGAGTATCTCATTATTTCTAGCCCTGCTAGCCCCAGGCACCGGCAGCAGCCCAGAGAACGCCACCCTGGAGGCCCTACATTTCAGCCTAGCCCCCAACTCCCTGAACTGCCTACGTATGTCCCCCCTGCACTTTGTTCCTACATCCTTCTCTCCTACGTGCACTATCACATCAGACTCAGTCCCTCCACCCTTCAAAATTCCCTCTACCCTTTCTGAAACATCCTGTACCCCTGCTCCAGGGAGGCAGACTACCATCCTGGAGTCCCGCTTTTGCCCACAGAACCGCCTGTCAATCCCTTTAACTCTCCCATCCCCCACCACTATCTCACACCCTGCACTCTTCCCTTCCTCCGAGGTATTCTGATCTCCCTCCCTTGCCTTCTCTACCCCAGCTGTCACCCCACCCTTGATATTCCGGGGTAATTCCTCCGGGGCGGTCCTAGTGCCATGACTCCTTTTCTTTTCGCTCTTCCTAACTGTAACCCATTGAAGCGTCTCAAAAGACAAGTTTACTTCAATAAACATGGGGAGGTTGCCAAAGACTGAACAACATAACAACTTAAATAATTAGAAAAAGGTATTACACATTTTTTTTCATTTTGATCTCATGATACAAGAATATTAAGTATTAACAATTTATGGCAGAACACAAGGAACTGTAGGATCAGCAAAAGCCTATGGAAGCTGGTAAGTAAACTTTACATTATTAGATACAAAAAAACTATAAGTTTTTCTGCATGCACATCCCTTTGATGCTACGAAACAGTGAGTAGATTCTTGGTTGTCTAGTGAGTGTAATGAAAATATCAGAAGAAAGGAAGTTATTATACCATTCAACGTTCATTTGAATGTTGATGGCAGGTTCCAATAATGTGGAGATGCCGGCGTTGGACTGGGGTAAGCGCAGTAAGAAGTCTCACAACACCAGGTTAAAATCCAATAGATTTATTTGGTAGCACAAGCCACAAGCTTTCGGAGCACTTGCCTCTTCAACAGGTGAGTGGGGGCTCTGTTTGCAAAGAGGGCATATATAGATACGAACTTTGTATAGAACATAGAACATTACAGCGCAGAACAGGCTCTTCGGCCCACGATGTTGCGCCGACCAGTTAAAAAACAATGACCCTCTAACCTAAACCAATCCCTTTTCATCCATAAACCTATCCACGGATCTCTTAAACGCCCCCAAACTAGGCGCATTTACAACTGAAAGTTGTGGCTTGTGCTACCAAATAAACCTGTTGGACTTTAATCTGGTGTTGTGGGACTTCTTACTAAGGTCCCAATAAGCCATAAAGGATACACTGGTTAAGAATAGCTTGAAGAAGATTATCCTCTCTGTAAGAAGTTTGTACAGGATAGTACTTCAACTCCTCTCTTTGTATTTACCCAAGGTCAAACCATTTTCCTATGAATGATGGATTTCTGCTGAAATTACCACCTTCAAGAGACAGCCCATCTGAGTGAGCAAGAAAACCCTAGCAGTGCTACAGTGCAAACATCAGTGTAGCAACAGAGATAAAATGGCAAGAGACCTTAAAAAGGGAGAGATGTATAACAAGATTGAAATGGAATCTTGCACTGAAGGCCTTGGCGAAAATTAAGGTTTTTAAAAAGTAAATCTCTGGGCCAACTGGAGGGAGAAGAAATAGCTCTAAGAATCCTCTCTCTCCCTTTGAGGAACTCTTGGCTTTTACTGCCATCTCCCAATACTCACACAGCCATATTTCAACTTGTTGACCCTCAGTGTCAAAAATAACTTGGTTATAAAAAAGAAAATCTGTTCTAAACCAGAAAAATTCCAGTTAGAAGAATGATGAGGTGTTGATAGTCACTGACTACCTCAATTCCTCGGACATTATTTGCTGTAATTGTTCCTAATTTTGAGCAGGATCGTGGAAATAAGTTCCCTCTGAGTGAGAATGACAGAAAATACACGTAGGTTATTAAAATAGGCAGCCTTGGCATATTTTTGGGAGAGAATTAGCCTCAGTGCATTTTTTAGAAACATAGAATACCTAATTGCACAAGAACACAAGAAATAGAAGCAGGAGTGGGCCGTAAGAACAAAAGAACTTAAGAAATAGGAGCAGGAGTAGGCCATCTAGCCCTTCGAGCCTGCCCCGCCATTCAATAAGATCATGGCTGATCTGAAGTGGATCAGTTCCACTTTCCCGCCTGCTAACAATAACCCTTAATTCCCTTATCTATCAGAAATCTATCTACCCGTGACTTAGACATATTCAACGAAGTAGCCTCCACCATTTTAATGGGCAGAGAATTCCAGAGGTTCACCACCGTCTGAGAGAAGAAGTTCCTCCTCAACTCTGTTCTAAACTGCCCCCCTCTTATTTTGAGGCTGTGCCCTCTAGTTCTGGTTTCCTTTCTAAGTGGAAAGAATCTCTCTACCTCTACCCTATCTAGCCGCTTCATTATCTTGTAAGTCTCTATAAGATCCCTCCTCAGCCTTCTAAACTCTAACGAGTACAGGGCCATCAGACCTCTGAAACCTGCTCCATCATTCAATACAATCACGGCTGATCTATGCCACCTTAATTCCTGTTCTGTGCCATTTCTCCACAGCCCTCTATTCCTCAATCTATCAAATATTTATCCACCTCCACTACCACTACAGTTCCCCTCTATCTACTCTCCTTGTTACATCCTCAAAGAATTTGAGCAAATTTGTCAAATATGATTTACCTTTCATAAAACCATGTTGACTCGGCTGAGGTTCAGCTTTCCTAACTGATCTGTAATTTCCTGTGTAATTATTGACTACATCATCTTGTCAATAATAAATGCTAAGCTAACAGGCTGATAGCTCCCTGCCTTCTGCCTTTCTCCCTTTTTGAACAAAAAACACATTGGCTGTTTTCCAATCTTTTTGTACCCTCCCAGAATTTAGCAAGTTAGGAAAAGTTTCAACCAACAAGTCCACTATTTCTAAAGCCACTTCCACTAAAATTATAGAATGCACTTCATTGGGTCCTGATGCCTTGTCTGCCTTTTGCCCTCATGTTTCTCTAATACTCCGTCCCTCGTGATTGGGATTTTTGTGAGTTCTACCACGTTATTTGAAATCAGCCCATCTGATAGGCAAAAGGACATCACTTGGTCCATCAAATCTGTATCAACTCTCCAAAAAGGCATCTTATCCCATCCCAATCCCCATAGCCCTGCACGTTTACCTTGGCTATTCCACCTAACATACAAATCTTCGGATTGCAAGGGGCAATTCAGCATGCCCAATCCATCTAACATATGCATCTTTGGACTGTGGGAAGTAACAAAAGCATCCAGAGTAAACCCACACAGACATGGGGAGAATATGCAAACTCCACACAGACAGTCACCCAAGGCCAGAATCGAACCTGGCTCCCTGGCACTGCGAGGCAGCAGAGTTAGCCTGTGTGCCAATGCACTGCTCGAAGAACAAGAGAATTCCATATTTCCATTCCTTCTCGGAGTTTAATTCAGATAAATGTGAGATGATGCATTTTGGCAGATCGAATAAGGGTAGGACCTACTTTGTTAATGGTAGGGCATTGGGGAGAGTTAGAAAACAAAGAGATCTAGGAGTACAGGTTCACAGCTCCTTGAAAATGGAGTCACAGGTGGACAAGGTGGTGAAGAAAGCTTTCAGCATGCTTGGTTTTATCGGTTAGAACTTTGAATACAGGAGTTGGGACGTCTTGTTGAAGTTGTACAAAACATTAGTAAGGCTACATTTGGAATACTGTGTACAGTTCTGGTCACCCTATTACAGAAAGGTTATTATTAAACTAGAAAGAGTGTAGAAAAGATTTACTAGAATGCTCCCGGGATTTGATAGTTTGCATTATAAGGAGAGGCTGGATAGGCTGGGACTTTTTTTCCTGTAGCATAGGAGGATTATGGTTGATCTTATAGAGATCTATAAAATAATGAGGGGCATAGATGAGGTAGGTAATCAACACCTTTTCCCAAAGGTAGAGGCACAGAAGGCATAGGTTTAAGGTGAGAGGGGAGAAATACAAAAGGGTCCAGAGGGGCAATCTTTTCAAAGGATGGTGTGTGCCTGGAATGTGCTGCCAGAGGCAGTATTAGACACAAATTTGCCTTTTAAGAAGCATTTAAACAGGTACATGGATAAGATTAATATAGAGGGATATGGGCCAAATGGGGGCAATTGGGGCTAGCTCAATGGTAAAAACAGGGCGACATGGACAAGTTTGGCTGAAGGGCCTTCCATGCTGTAAACCTCTATGATTTTCCAAGAGGGTATCAAAAACTGAAGTGCACAGATTCAAACAAATGGGCAAAACGGGTCGAAGGAAAAGAGTTTTTGACAGTGGTTAGGGTATGGAATAAATTTCCTGAGAAGGTGGTGGAGGCAGATTCAATTGATGTATTCAAAAGGGAATTGGATCACTGACTGAAAAGGAAGAATGTGCACAGTTAAGGGGATAGGGCAGAGAAGAATGCTCCTTCAGAGAGCCAGTGCAGGCTTGACAGGTCGACTGACCTCCTGCTCTACTCTAAAGATTCTGTGATTGAAACCGTTACTTTTCGTGTGAAGAAGTGCTTCTTGACATTCTTCTGGATTTTAAGATAATGGTCCTTTGTTTGGATTCTCATACCTCAGGAAATGAGCTCTATGTGGCCCAGCAAATACTTTAACAATGTTGACCTTCTTAGTTTAATTATTTGTGATCACTAAGACAATACAAGCTAGTCTACATAGCCTGTCGTCATAATTTAAACATTTAGCTCGTATCAATCTGGTGAACGTGCACAATGCCAACAAATGAATAAATGATGGTGACACGGTGGTTAGCACTGCTGCCACATGGCACCAGGGACCTGGGTTCAATTCCAGCCTCGGGTGACTGTATGGAGTTTGCTTATTCTCCCTCTGGGTGCTCCAGTTTCCTCGCACACTCCAAAAGTGAGCAAGTTAGGTAGATTGGCCATGCTTAAGTGCCCCTTCGTGTCAGGGGGATTGGCAGGGTAAATACATAGGCTTACAGGGATGAGGCCTGGGTGAGATTGTTGTCGGTGCAGGCTCAATGGGTCAAATGACCATTTTCTGCACTATAAGGATTCTATGATTCTAAATCCTTCCTGAGAGGTGACTGACAAAATTAAGATATAGAACTGTCATAATTTAACCAGGGCTATCCCCACACCCCCACTTCTTGCTTTCAGACAACCACACAACCTCAAACAGACCATTGTTCGCAGCAAACTACCCAGCCTTCAGGAGAACAGTGACCACAATACCACACAACCCTGTCACAGCAACCTCTGCAAGACATGCCGGATCATCGACATGGATACCATCATCACACGTGAGAATACCATCCACCAGGTACATGGTAAATACTCTTGCAACTCGGCCAACATTGTCTACCTGATACGTTGCAAGAAAGGATGTCCCGAAGCATGGTACATTGGGGAGACCATGCAGACGCTACGACAACGGATGAATGAACATCGCTCGACAGTCACCAGGCAAGACTGTTCCCTTCCTGTTGGCGAACACTTCAGTGGTCACGGGCATTCAGCCTCTAACCTTCGGGTAAGCATTCTCCAAGGCGGCCTTCACGACACACGACAGCGCAGAGTCGCTGAGCAGAGACTGATAGCCAAGTTCCGCACACATGAGGACGGTCTCAACAGGGATCTTGGGTTCATGTCGCACTATCTGTAACCCCCATGACTTGCCTGGGTTTGCAAAACCTCACTTACTGTACTGTCTGGAGACAATACACATCTCTTTAAACTGTGATCAGTGCTCCTTCCACTCACATTATCAGCCACTTCAGGTCTTGAACAGCAGGTTAGGTGTAAGGATTCGCATTTTAATCAGTAATCTCTAAACTGTCTGTGCTTTATATGCTCTGTCTGAGGCCAGAACTCTCCATTCACCTGACGAAGGGGGTAACCCCAAAAGCTAGTGAGTATATTATCAAATAAATAGGTTGGACTAAAACCTGGTGTTGTCAGACTTTTTACTGTGTTTACGCCAGTCCAACGCCGGCATACCCACATCATAATTTAACTAAACAAAAGAACTGGAAGGGGTGAATGGACCACTACTGTACCTATGTTAAGTTTCTAAATGTAGAAGAAATAAATGTTATTTTGTTAAAATTAAGAATTACTTATCACAAGTATCTGGAAAAATTGAGTACCAATTTTGGGAGAGAAAATTTATACTCTTACCTGTATTTAAACTGCTTCCTGGCTCACAGCACTCTGACTACTAATTCAATTGCAAAGAACAGCCTATTCCCCAGGTTTTCCTTTCTCTTAGGTGCTGCCCAAACATGGTTTATAAAATGTGTGGCAATTTGATTTTACTTATGAAAAAAAATCATTTTAATAGCATCCTACCATTTTGTGACATGTGTAACCCACTTTTTTAACCACCTCTCAATAAACAAATCACCAAAAGCCATAAAGTAGGTTAATAAGGCCATAAAATTTGAAAACCAAGTATTGGGGTTCAGTTCCAAACAAACAGAAAAGGGGAAGTTATGTTAAATGTATATAGAAGTTTTATTGGTCTCATTATAAACAAAGTAAACAAAGGCCATAGCAAAGTGTAAATATAATTTACAAGGAAAATAGTGGAACTCAGAGGTTATACCCATCAGGAAAGGTTAGAGGTGTTAGGGCATTATTTTTCAGGAAAAAAAAAGCTGAACGATGATCTCATACAGGTCTTTAATATTGTGTAAGAGTTTGATAGGGTAGAGATAGAGAAAATGTTTCCATTTGTGGGTGGATCAAAACTAGGGATCATAAACATATAAATTTAACAGATAATTCAGGCAAATACCCAAGAGCATATGAATGTAGAATTAACAATCAAGGGAAGTAGTTAAGGCAAATGCATAATTGCCTTTAAGATGAAGCCAGTTAAACATGAGAGATGGAAGAAGGATAGTATGAAACAGTGACAGCATACTAATATTGTCTCCAGATTCAGAATCCAGAGACTGAGCTTACATCCTACCACAGCAGAATGTGGAATTTGTATCAATCAGAAAAAAATCAGTAATTAACTGATGATTAAATCTGTAGCCACAAAGCTATTGTCAATGGTCATAAAAGCCCACTCAGTTCACTGATGTCCTTCAGGTAAGGAAATTTGCAACCCTCATCTGGTCTGGCCTACATGTGACTCCAGATATAAGAACATAAGAACTAGAAACAGGAATAAGCCACCTGATCCCTCGAGCCTGCTCCACCATTCAATAAGATCACGATCGTGAATCTTTTCATGATTCACTCCACACATCATCAAGAAATGGGAGAAGGCCATTGAGGCAAGATGGATATGGCAAAGGTTGTGGGCCCTGAAAATATCCCAACAACTGTATTTAAGATTGTGCTTCAAAACTTGCTGTGCTCCTAGCCAGCAAACTGTTGCAGTACAGCTAAAACACTGACACCTACCCAGCGAAGTGGAAAATTGCCTAGGTGTGTCCATAAGAAGCACAACAAACTTAACCAGGCCAATTACCACTCTATTAGTTTGTTCTCGATCATCAGTAAAGTGATGAAGGAGTCATCAATAATGCTATCAAGTGCTCACAGATGCTCAATTTGGGTTCCACCAGGATCAAACAACTCCTGACTTCATTACAGCCTTAGTTCAACATGGACGGAAAAGCTGAACTCTGGAGGTGAGGTGAGACAAACTACTTTTGACATGAAGGCAACATTTTACTGAGTATGGTGTCAAGGAGCCCTAGGAAAACTGGAATCAATCAGAGTCAGGGACAAAACTGTGCTGGTTGAAGTCATACCTAACACAAAGGAAGATAGTTATGGTTGCTTGAGGTCAATCATCTTATTTCCTGGATATCACTGCAGGAGTTCCTCAGGATGATGTCCTAAGACCAACCATCTTCAGCTGCTTCACCAACAGCCTTCCAGGTTCAAAAGGCAAGGTGGGGATGTTCACTGATGACTGCACAATGTTCAGCACCATTCATGACTCCTCAGATACTGAAACAACCCATGTCAAAATGCAGCAAGATCTGGACAATTTCCAGGATTGGGCTGACAAGTGGCAAGTAACATTTGGACCACACAATGGTGAGGCAACGACCATCTCCAACAAGAGAGAATCTAACAATCACCCCTTGATATTCAATGGCATTACCATCCCTGAATTCCCCCATTATCAACAAAGACCAGAAACATAACTGGACTAGCCATATATATACTGTAGCAATAAGAACAAGTCAGAGGCTAGGAATCTTGTGTTAAAGAGTCTCTAAAGCCTGTCCACAATCTAAAAGGCAAAAGTCAGGAGTATGATGGAATACTCTCCACTTGCCAGATGAGGGCAGCTCGAACAACACTAAAAAAGCTTCACACCATCCAGGACTTCACACCAACTTGCCTGACTAACACCCAACCACATTCACCACCAGTGCACAGTAGCAGCAATGTGTACCATCTATAAGATCACAGATCATAGCATCATAGAACCCTGAAGTGCAGGAAGAGGCCCTTCAGCCCATCAAGTCTGCACCGACCACAATCTTGCCAGGCCCTAACCCCATATCCTTACATATTTTACCCACTAATCCCTCTGACCTAAGCATCTTAGGACACTAAGGGGAAATTAGCATGGTCAATCAACCTAACCCACACATCTTTGGACTGTGGGAGGAAACCGGAGCACCCGGAGGAAACCCACGCAGACACTAGGAGAATGTGCAAACTCCACACAGACAGTGACCCGAACTGGGAATCAAACCCAGGTCCCTGGAGCTGTGAAGCAGCAGTGCTAACCAATGTGCTACCGTGCCATCAGGTGAGAAACACCTATGAAGGAGCAGTACTCCGATAGCTCGTGATTCCAAATAAACCTGTTGGGCTTTAACCTGAGACTTCTTACTGTGCCCACCCCAGCCCAATGGTGGCAGCTTCACATCAGGGAAATATTGCCCTGCCTTTACTGTTGCTGGGTCATAACAGTAAGAAGTCTCACAACATCAGGTTAAAGTCCAACAGGTTTATTTGGTAGCACAAGCCACAAGCTTTACTGTGCTTACCCCAGTCCAACGCCGGCGTTTCCACATCATGGCTCGGTCATAAACCCAGACCTCTCTCCCTCCCTCTACTAACATCACACGGACTGCAGCAATTCAAGAAGGCAGTTCACCACCACATTCTCAAGGGCAATTATGGATGGGCATTAAATTGTTTGTCTAGTCAGAGACACCCAAATCTCATGAATTAATTTTTTAAAGATTAACAATGCTCCCCATGAAGTGCTATTTGACCTCTTTACTCTTTCAAAAGTGTTTTACAAGTGGAAGTTGTTTTTGTTAGATTGATAGGGTTAGAACGAGAGGTGGGAAAGGCTCGTTTGAAGCAGAACTATTGCTGTGGACCAGTTTGTTCACATGGTTTGTTGCTGTGCTTTAAATTCAAAGTAACTTTTTTTAAAATAATTTTTGGAAATGGATTTCTAAATCTATGTTCCTCCACTTTTAGCAGTTTTTTAACATTTAGAAAATTCTGTCTTAGATCCAAAATGGATTGAACTCTGTATGCCACAGCTTTGCTAAATTAACCTATCCATTTTTTTTTGCAAAATCTTGCATTCACTTACACAACTTATTGTATCACCTAATATAGTGTCATCAGCAAACACGAGCATATCGCTCTCCAGTCCTTCACCAAGTCATTTATAAATATTATGAAAAGTGGAGTATTGCAAAGTTGAGTTTGTGAAGTGTGGTTCCTTTAAGAACTGGTTTTGTGTCAGTTCTTGGAGGTTTATAATACAGGTGCATAGAGGTCACACAGATGGCAACATTTGTAGCAAAGACCAAGTATCAGGGATGCCTTGATAACAGACTTTGCAGGGTTTTGAATTTTGAATTCAGCCTTTTCAGAATTTTGAGTTTAAAGACGACACTCAGCTAACAAGCACCTGAATTTGAATTTGTTGTTGACAACATCAGACCAATCCTGTTATAAGAAAATTGATAAGTCATCACAGTTAAAAACAGGAGGTCAACTAGCTGCCTGCAGTTCAACTGATGGGCTACCACCTCTCAAAGCTTAAGAGGGAAACAGCAGCTGTCAGCTTCAAATATCTCTTAAGGGAACTCACCACCTACCTAACAAAGGGTACCAAATCAGAAAAAGCTTTCAGGCCTCTGAATCAACAGAAGAAATCCAGAAGGTTCCCAAAAATTGGCTGTATATTTTTGAGAGTGACTAAATTCTGTTGTTTTTGTTAATGAATGGAACTTGTACTTATCTGAACAGTATTCCAATGGAATTTTATTTTTGTCGGTATATAAGAACATAAGAACATAAGAAATAGGAGCAGGAGTAGGCCATCTAGCCCTTCGAGCCTGCCCCGCCATTCAATAAGATCATGGCTGATCTGTCGTGGCTCAGTTCCACTTTCCCGCCCTCTCCCCATAACCCTTAATCCCCTCTCTTATCAAGAACCCATCAACCTGCTTCTTAAAAATATTTAGCGAGGCAGCCTCCACCACTTCAACGGGCAGAGAATTCCAGAGATTCACCACCCTTTGAGTGAAGAAGTTCCTCCTCAACTCCGTTCTAAACCGCCTCCCCTTTATCTTGAGGCTGTGCCCCCTAGTCCTACTGTCTTTTTTGAGCGGGAAGAGTCTCTCCACCTCTATCCTATCCATCCCATTCATCATCTTATACGTCTCAATGAGATCTCCCCTCATTCTTCTAAACTCTAACGAGTACAAGCCTAGTTTATTCAGCCTCTCCTCATAGCTCAATCCCCTCAACTCCGGTATCAGCCTAGTAAACCTCCTCTGCACTCCCTCCAGGGCCAAAATATCCTTGCGCAGGTGCGGCGCCCAAAACTGCACACAGTACTCCAGCTGCGGCCTCACCAATGCCCTATACAGCTGCACTTGTTTAGTTAAAATTCCCTGTTAGTTAAATTGCTAGTTGTTTCCTTGGAGTGTGTGTCAGGTATTTCTGTTAATTAACCTCTAAACATGATTAAAGAACTGTTCACACTTTCCCATACATTTTTAACAGATTATGAAGCAAGGTATTCCTCTTCGGGGGATTCTGTGTGGCTTTTCAAAAGGGGATCAACCTTTGCATCATCACAAGAAGCCCAATTTCTAGGCCCTTGGGAGATATCACGAGCCACTTTCTGTCAACTATGGTGCTTAGCCAATATTCCTACTTTATTTCCCACCTAACTAATTTCCTAATCTTATCAAAATGTCTTCAAATCCATGCTCTTCCATTTTTCCAAAGCTTCTATGGATGGAACCTTATTGAAGCCTATTTGAATACTGATTCTCTGCACTATCAATCACAATAGTGACCCCCTCAAAAATATGCAGACTGATTAGACATTAGCAGTTAAATAATTGATATAGCACTTCTCACACTCCCTGACTCCCTCTCCGTGCCCCCTGCTGAATTTCAAAATACTTTTTTGAAGTGCTGTCACTGCTGTAGGAAATGCAGTAGTCAATTTGCTCTCAACAAACTTCCATAAACAACTTTGATAATCACCTAAACAATCTGATTTTTATGATGTTGATTGAGAGATAATAATTGGCCAGGACACCAGGGAATCTCCCCTGATATTCTCCAAAATAGTGCCATGCGATCTTTTATATCCACCTGATGGGGCCGCATTTTAACACCTCAACCAAAAGATGATACTTCCAACAATGCAGTGCCTCTTCTATACTGCACTGGAGCACAGCCTTGATTTTTATGCTCAAGCACTTGAGTGCAACATGAACTTGGAGCCTTTTGATTCAGAGGTGAATATGTTATCAACTGAGTCACATCTGACTAGTCAGTATTAGTTCTCTCTGATTATTTTTATTCAAATGCTCAGTGACTGCCTCTGATAACAGATACTAACAATTTCTCAACAACAGACATTCAGCTAATACATCTATAATTTTCTGCTTTATCTTCATTACTCTATTAATGGAATGAGATTGGTAGTTTCTCAATCCAGTTTTCCAATTGTAAATCAAGACAACTTTTGAAGATCATGACCAAAGCATCTATACCTACTTCATTTAATATCCTAGAGTGGAAATAAATTGTAGTAGAGATTTGATTTTCTTCAGCCTCAATAGGTAATACTTTCCCATCCAGCCTGTGGCAGGTTTCATGGTGGGCAGGTCAGAAAAACTGCAGAGGTGCCATAAATCGGAAACCTGCTGGGGAAAACAATTTGTCGTTTTGCCCTCACCACTTACATGGCCGGCGGATGGCAAGTTGGGTTTCCTGCTGATTCATGGCACAGCCCAACTTGAATGCATCACCATGTCATGAACGCTCATTAAAAACGCTTCTTGCCAGAGTCAAGCAGCCATCCCAGTCTTGTGACATGTCAGTGGGAAACTTGACCAGTCTGAAACACATTTAGACACAAGCGGTATGCAGCTGCTGGCCTTCACTTCACTTCTGACTTCAAGCAGTTGAGACCAAATCTGAAAATTCTGTCCAATATTTTATCCAATTGTACATTCTAAAATTCATATTAAGTAGCAAGTTCCGCCAATGTATTCATTTTTCTTCATATCTCTAGTATTTTCTCTTCTTCCTCGAATGTGAAGACTGACAAAAAATTTTTAGAAATTACACCAGTTTCTTATTTTTAAATATCAGCTACCTTTGTCTTTAAAGGACCTTAGCCACTCTTTTTTTAATAGACTTGCAAAAACTGTTGATGATGTTCATGATATCCCATAAAAGCTTTTTCTTTATTCCCTTTCAGAAGCCATCACTTTTTTTTTGTTGGTCTGCGTTATCTCACCTAGTTTAAGGAACCACTATTTGTATTTGTACAAGCCCTTTCTTTTTAGATTCATGCTATCGCTTGGTTCTTTTGTTGATCAAGCTGGAGTTCTTGCCCATTACAAGCATGCACAGCTCTTGTATTGCATCAAATATTTATTTGAATGCATCTCAAAATTTATATGCAGTTTTATCAGCCATCTTATCAGCTAATTGTTTCACCATTCTACTATGACCAATTTTAGTCAACAGAAAACCATAACATAAAACCCTGAGCCATGACTCACCACTACCCTTCCCTCACAAACTTGGCATTGACTTCAATCTTTTTAAGGTCAGTCAACAATTGATATGATTAACAAATTCAGGTCCATTACTTATCACTAAATCTATTGATGCAAGAACATACTGCTCCAGAAAACACAAGAAATGTGCTACCAATTCTGCAACTTCCAGTTTATGAGGAAATTAAAAGTTCCCATTGTAACAATTCTTCTTTTGCAATAAGTTTCTCAGATCTGTGTTAATTCTGCTTTATCACTGCTATCAGGAGATTCAGACATGATTGTTTCAACTTCTCAATTCCACCCAGAGTTTCGATTGCCTAGCCATCCTTTCTGGCATGCCCTTTATAATGCTAGAATATCATCCTTTATCAATACTTATAATCTTATTTGTTTTCCAATGTGCCTGTCCTTCCTTAAAGATCTTATAACCCACAATAATTATCTCCCAGTTGTGAGGGAATCTATATTTCTCCTGAACCTATATTTCTCTTCCCTATAAAGGTGACCCCTAATTTTAAAATAGTTCCCCATGGTTCTGGACTTAACTACATGAGGAAATATCCTTACTATGTTCACCTTGTCAATAACATTTAGGATCTTATACACTTCAATCGAGTCACTCCTCACTCTAAGTTCCAATGAAAATCAGTTCAGTCTGTCCAATCTTTCTTCATAAGGCAACTGGTACTTTCCAGACCTCAATTTAGTAAATGTCCTCTGAATCGCCTTCAACACATTTGCACCCTCTTTTAAATAAGGAGACCAAATCTACACACACTATTCAAGATGTGGTCTCACCACTGAGTGTATAACTGAAACATAACATTCTTACTTTTATGTTTAATTCCTCTCATAGAATCATAGAACCCTACAGTGCAGAAAGAGGCCCTTCGGCCCATCAAGTCTGCACCGAACACAATCCCAGCAGGCCCTACCCCCATATCCCCACGTATTTTACCCGCTACTCACTCTAACCTAAGCATCCTAGTACACTAAGGGGCAATTCTAGTATGGCCAATCAACCTAACCCGCACATCTTTGGACTGTGGGAGGAAATTGGAGCACCTGGAGGAAACTCACGCAGACACAAGGCGAATGTGCAAACTCCACACAGATAGTGACCCAAGCCGGAAATCAAACCCAGGTCCCTGGAGCTGTAAAGCAGCAGTGCTAACCACTGTGCTACCATGCTACCCATAATAAAGGGTGGCATAATAAAGGATAGTATTCCATTAGGTTTCTTGATTACATGCTGTACCTGTATATTGTCGTTTCGAATGGGACACGGAATGGCATTTGTTTGGTGTGCAGCACAAGAACATGTCTATGTGAGATTAATCTGAGCAGAGGAAGTCAGCAGCAGTCGTTGACAGCAGTGCAGCTGGGGAGCTGGGACACAAGAGTACACCAGTGAAGAACAGCTACTGGTTCACTGCAGCCAGGTAGCTGAGGCACAAAAAATGTTCCGTGGGGAACATCAACACAGATAAGGAGTTGGAATCATGTCTCTGGATAGAAGATGAAGTTTCTTCTTCTGAGGCAGACTCTCAAATTTGAAGATGACTTGCTTTCACACTAAAAATAGGTTCTCAGGTGAATGAGGAATCCAAAGCACAACTTGGTCTCTGTCACAGATGTGTGTGTGTGTGTTGGGGGGGTGCGGAGAGAAGAACCATGCAGAAGTCCAATGAACTCAAGCAAGATTTTCCAAGGTTTTGGGGCAAGGGCAGCTGGAAAATCCTGCCTGAGGTGCTCAGCTTTCTTTCCAGATGCTTTTTCTCCACTTTGGGGTATTGAGTCAGGGACTCTCGACTGTCAGTGGGAATGTTGCACTTTTTCAAGGAGCCTTTAAGGGTGTCCTTGAAGTGTTTCCTCTGCCCTCTTGGGACTTGCCTGTCATGTCAAAGCTCCAAGTAGAAAGTTCGTTTCCAGAGTCTTGTGTCAGGCATGCAGATAGTGTAGCCCATCCAGCAAAGTTGATGTGGGGTAGTCAATAGGGATGTTGACATGAGCAAGAGCACTTGACATTTGTGTCCCAATCCTACCAATGGATTTGCAAGATTGTGTGGAGCTAGTGCTGGTATTTCCCCGGGGTCCCTGCTTCGTATAATACATGCCAAACGGGAGGGCGAGTATCACTATTGCTCTGCAGAGCATTATCTTGGTAGTGGGCAGGCCCGAGGTCTTGGTCTTCAAACACAGTCTTCGTCAGGCAACCAAAGGCTGCATTGGCACACTGAAGATGGGGTTGAACTTCTTTGTCCACATCTATCCTAGCTGACAGTAAGCTCCCACAGTACAGAAAGCAGTCCACATTGTCCAAGGCCTCGTCATGGATACTGATGACCAGGAGCAGGGCTGTGTGGTGGGGACAGGTTGACAAAGGAACTTTGTCTTTGGGATGTTTACACGCAGGCTAATGCTCTTGTATGCCTTAGTGGAGATGCTGATGAATGGATTGGAGCTCGGCACTTGGCCTCCGTACGTGCACAGATGCAAGCATCGCCTCCACACATCGTCAGTGACAGAGAAATGGGGCGACCTTGGATCTGGCCTGTCGGTGGTGGAGCTGAACAAATTTTGGTTCACTCTGTAGTTCAGCTCCACTCCACCAGGGAGCTTGGTGTAGATAAAATGGAACATTGCAGCAAGAAAGACCAAGAAGAGTGCTAGTGCGAAGACACTGCTTGCATGACCCCAGTCTGAATGTGAATTGGGTCTGTGGTGTATTTGTTCGTCAGGATCATGGCTTGTATGTTATCATGCAGCAAGGAGAAGAAACTGACAAACAGCTGTACTGTGTACAGATTTGGTCTCCTTCCTTGAGAAAGGATATATTGGCACTGGAGGGGGTGCCGAGGAGATTCACTAGGTTGATTCTGGAGTTGAGAGGGTTGGCTTATGAGAATAGACTGAGTAGACTCAGGCTATACTCATTGGAATTCAGAAGAATGATGGGAAAGCTTATAAAAACATATAAGATTATGAAGGGAATAGATAAGATAGAAGCAGGGAAGTTGTTTCCACTGGCGGGTGAAACTAGAACTCGGGGACATAGCCTCAAAATAAGGGGAAGCAGATTTAGAACTGAATTGAGGAGGAATTTCCTCACACAAAGGATTGTGAATCTGTGGAATTCCCTGCCAGTGAAGCTGTTGAGGCTATCACATTAAATGTTTTAAGACAAGGATAGATACATTTTTGAACAGTAAAGGAATTTAGGATTATGGTGAGCGGGTGGGTAAGTGGAGCTAAGTCCACGAAAAGATCAGCCATAA
The DNA here is from genome assembly GCF_965287045.1 of Carcharhinus amblyrhynchos. NCBI lineage: Eukaryota > Metazoa > Chordata > Chondrichthyes > Carcharhiniformes > Carcharhinidae > Carcharhinus > Carcharhinus amblyrhynchos. The sequence goes on from NC_137333.1 coordinate 27,724,849, forward strand.
TCTTATTGAATGGTGGAGCAGGCTCAAGGGACCAGATGGCCTACTCGTGCTCCTAGTTCTTATGTTCTTATTTGGAAGCAGCCAAAACGGAGAAAGACGATCCATATTCCCTTGCAGTTGACAGTGTTGAAGACATTCATGAGGTTAAAGAAGGCTTTGTACAATGTTTAGTGCTGTTCCAGGCATTTCTCTTGTAGCTGTCGTGCAGTGAAAATCATGTCCATTGTGCTCCTAGTGGACAGTCTCTGCATTGCAACTCTGGGAGGAGATCTTTAGCCACAGCTAGAAGCCAATTAAGGAGGAGTCCCGAACACTGGGGTGCAACCTGACCAAACTGCATATCAAGCAGACAATGGGATAGTAAAAGCTAGAGTCCTATTTTCTAACAACTCATTACAAGCAGAAGAAATAGGAGGGCCCCAAGGCTTAACTGGAGCTGCCACCAAAGGGAAATCAGTGACTTTAAATTTTCTGCAAAAATTCCTTATGAGGGAAACAGCTCACAAAAAACAATATTTTCCACTATATCCCAATACATGACAATAATAAAATCAATTCAACTCAATATTAGTACTCTAACAAGGGATCACAAATACGTCTGCATCACCTGTGCCACAATCGGAGCGGATAACTGCTGGACTGACAACCAATTAACCCACTCAATGATCTCCATCACCTGAACCCCAAACTGACAGAGCGAGAAAAACTCAACCACAGGAGATTCAATGTCGCTGGATTCAAAGACCCTTAGAAGAAACAGCTACTGAGTTGGTGCCTCACAGCTAACCTGGCAACAACCAATGAGCCACAACCACAGGATGTCTATGGCGCATGGTCCAGCTTAAAAGCTAGTTCCTATGAGGAGACTCTCAAGCTCTCGGCCGAGAAACACTAAGACTGTTATGGATGAGTATGATCAGGAAGTCCAGGAATTTCTTGACTAAAAACGCAACGCATTCCTAAACTGCCAGTTCCACCAAAACTTGAGTAAGAAGAAACAACTCAACTGACAACTGAAGGCTGAGGTGCAACAAAGAACTCAAGGCCTAAAGAACCTAAAGACCTAAAGGTGGGTGGAAAGAGCGCAGAAGACTCAGTAGCCGATGTGTACAGCTACTTCAGCCCAATTAAAACAATCTATGGTCTAAGTACCCAGGGACCCACTCCACTAAGAGCCAAAAAACATACATCAGTGAACCAGATTTTTTTTGAAGCTACAATCAATAACGGTTTCATGGTCATCATTAAACTTTTATTTCTAGATTATCCACTGGAGAGGGTGCTTAAAGGACTTCCTCAACCAAGATGCAGCCTTTGATGCAAGTGCCCTCGACACCATCCAGCAACATGCTACAACACAGCGCAACCCCAGCTTGCCATGAGGTCGAAAAAGCCATCCAAAAGCTGAAAAACAACAAGGCCTCTGACACAGAGAGAATCCTCGCTGAAGTACTAAAATGCAACAGAGAGGCACTCTTGACAAGAAATCCACAACCTCATCACCTTGTCTGGAAGGAGGACAGCATGCCAGGGGTTCTCAAAATTGCCTTAATTGTGACCATCTTCAAGAAAGGAGACAGGTCTGACTGTGGAAATTAGAGGGATTTTCCTACTCTCTGCCACAGGAAAGGTCAACGCGACAATCCTCCACAACTGCCTCCTCCCAGTGGCTCCTCGTTGAGTGTCAGTATGGTTTCTGGCCATCAAAAGGCACAATGGACACAATCTTCAGCATGCAACAAATTCAGGAAAAGTGCAGAGAGCAGCATCAACCTCTGTACATGGCCTTCTTCGATGTCACAAAGGCCTTCAATTCTGTCAACCAAGGAGAACTGTGGAACATTCTCCTCAAATTTGGCTGCCCACAAAAAATTTGTCCTGATTCTCTATCTGCTCCCATGCAAGCCATTATCCTTACCAACTGAACCACCACTATGTCTCAGTGACTCCCCAGAATGTACACTGGAGGTGGAGGGTGCCGGCTGCCTATCTCGCCCCATTGCCTGTGATGCGCGTGGCAGGCGTCCTCTGGAGACCTGGACTATTAGGGCCCTGGCCAGCTTCCAAGTATCTGGGATGTTTTTATGACACCCTCTTCTTCCTGCTGCCCCTGAGATGCCCCAGTATCAGGAAGGGGGTGTCAGCAGGTGTAGCCACAGCCACAGTCTCCTGGGTGGAATGCTCTGGCATGGGCTTGAGCCCTTCCTCCTCCCTTGGGGTTCCTGTGGACTACTGGATCACTCCATGGGAAGGCAGTGCTTCTGCAGTGAGCTCCAGAAGCTCCGATGTCACTTGGCCCTGCCAGGCCTTAAGGACCACCTGTGTCCCACCCTTGGTGGTTGAGCCCTCTGCGATGGCCACCTGCATCCGGGATCACCCGTCAATGGCTGCAGCGAGTGCCTCTGAGACTGGGCCATGCTCTGCAGCCCTTCAACCATGACTCTCTGCAACTGGGCCACATTCTCAAGGGCTGCTGCTGTCGGCCCCTGTGTCTCAGCGCTGCCCCGCTGGGTCTCCTGCAAGCTCTCAAGCCTCTCAGCCATGGGCTGCAGAAACTCAAGAAGGCTGTTCAGTCCCTCAGCTGTGATCTGCTATGACTAAGCTGTGGTCCTCTGGGACTCTGATGTGACCTGCTGTGACTTGGCCATCGCCTGGAGCCTGCCACTCATGGTGAGGATTCCCTGTCCCAGGCTTTCCACTGCAAACGCCACCTTTGCAGTGTTGGCCTGGGAAGCATTCTAGACAGGCAATAGCTGGTCCACCTGAAAGGTTTGGGACTCCTCCCAACTGCCTCGCAGTTGATGCAGTGTGGCCATCAGCCCCCCCTGGCATTTCCTGGCTCTGTTGCTGCATCTCCAGCAGCTGAAGGAGAAGTAATCTCAGAGGCCCAGCATTTAGCCTGGGGCCAACTAAGTCCTCACTCCAGCAAGCTCCCATGTGCCAAAGGCATTGGATGTTCTCTCCTCCACCCAATGTACATCAGCAGATGTGTCATGCTCACCAGAGTGACCCAGAAGCCCCACTGCTCACTGGACCACCAGTGTGTCAGTATCTGGGATGGTGAGTTGTGAGGTGGAAGCTGTTGCCAAAACAGTGCCACCCTTGCAGAACCTTCAGCCATATCTTCAAGGACTCAGCTCAGCTGTCCTGACCAGGATTGGTGGGAGCTGCAGTTGAGGCCTAGAGTCCATATGATCCCGGTGTGTCAGTTCTGTCCCCGTAACAGTGGATTCAAGGTTAAGTGCAAGGGAGGGAGAGGAATTGCAGATGCAAAACACGTGATTCACAATTCTCCACTGAACATGGAATAAAGCATAAAGAAAATTACATCACAGGAACAGGTCCTCTGGCCATCCAAGCTTATAGCGATCAGGCTGTCCACCTGATCTGTAACCCCCTACCTTCCAGGGACCACATGCCTCTATTCCCATCCCATTCAAATAGGTGTAGGGTGATGCGGCGGCGCGGGCTCGTTGGGCCGAAGGGCCTGTTTCCCGTGCTGGGTTGTTCTCTGTTCTTTGTTCTAGCTGTAAGGATGCCCCTTAAAGGTCACTATCATATCTGCCTCCACGACCACCCCCCCTCCCCTCCCCCACCATCCCCCGGCAGCAAGTCAAAGGCACCCCCTCTACCCGATAAATAAATAAACATGCTTTGTATAACTCCTTTAAATCTTGCCCCTTGCACCCAAAACTCATGCCTCCAAGAAGTTGCCTCAAAGTGAGTGGAGGATTGACAGGTGCTCACTTCTTGATGGCAGCCCAACCATGGTGTCGCTGACAGCCCGCATTTCTCCTTTTCTTGCCAGCTCCAGTGCCTGCTCCTCAAAGGGGATCAGGACCCGGAAGTCTGGCTCACCACCCCCTGTCTTCACCCTCTCTCTGTGTTATGGTCAATCTTCTCCTGTGGAGACAGAAGGAGCTATGAAAGGAATATGCAGAGTATCAGCTTACCCCTTAGAGGGCAAGTGCAGTGGGGCTCTTGGGGGTGATAGGAAGGAGCTGCTTGGGGTCAGGGGTTGGAAACATGCAGGTGCTGGGGATGGGAGGATCTGGGGGAGATTTGGGGGAAGATGCTAATGGGATTAAGCACTCACCTTTGTTGCCTGGATGAAGTTATTGACCTTTCTGCAGCACTGCTTCCTAGTTCAGGGGGCCAGTGCCCTGACACTGACTGAGGCAACGACTGCCTCTCAGGCCGCATTGCCAACAGCCCCCCGGGTCTATGTCTTCCTGGGGGAAGAGGGTATCCCGCCTCATCTCTGTTGCATCCAGTAGCCTCCCCAGGTTGCCTGCAGAAAATTGAGGGGCTGGTCGTGCGCTCATTTTGTCCAGGAATGCCTGCCTGCCTGTATATCTACGAGCTTTTTATGGAGCTGCCCCTCATTAAGGCAGATCAGCTGCAGGCAGATTGGCAGAGCACTCTGACAAGTTACATACAGTTTGTTTATTAGCACTGAGGGGAAGGCACTTGCAGGTGTGCTGGCGGGAAGGAGGGGGGTGGATCAATGCCTCAATGATTGGGGGAGACAGAAGGAAGTGTCATACAGCCACTGGAGTCTGGAGGAGACGCGTGTCCACTGTCACTCTGCCTGAGATTAATTGGGGGGGGAGAGGGGTCTGCTGCCACTCTGCCGGTGACGGATGGGGGTGAGGAGAAGTCACTCTGCCTGAGATCAGTTGGGGGGACTGGGGGTTCACTGCCACTCTGCCTGAGATCAGTGGGGGAGAGTAGGGTCCGCTGCTACTCTGCCGGAGATCAGTGGGGGTGGGGAATGGGGGTGTCTGCTGCCACTCTGCCGGTGATCAGTGGGGGAGGGGAGGGCAGGGTGGGAAGGGGTTCCGTTGCCACTCTGCCGGTGATCAGTGGGGGGGAAGAGGGGTCTGCTGCCATTCCACCTGAGATCAATGGGAGGAAGGGGGATCCACTGCCACCCTGCCAGAAATAGTGGTGGTGGTGGTGGTGTGGGGGTGTGTGTGTGTGCGCGCGCGCCACGATCATTCTAGGTGGGGGGTGGGGGGTGTGGTGTAGGGGGATAAGCGGATCAGTAATGTTGGGGGATGGATGGCTAGGGAGGGATGTCATGATGTGGGTATGCCGGCGTTGGACTGGCGTAAACACAGTAAAAAGTCTGACAACACCAGGTTTTAGTCCAACCTATTTATTTGATAATATTCTCACAAGCTTTCGAGGGGTTACCCTCTTCGTCAGGTGAATGGAGAGTTCTGGCCTCAGACAGAGCATATAAAGCACAGACAGTTTAGAGATTACTGATTAAAATGCGAATCCTTACACCTAACCTGTTGTTCAAGACCTGAAGTGGCTGACAATGTGAGTGGTAGGAGCACTGATCACAGTTTAAAGAGATGTGTATTGTCTCCAGACAGTACAGTAAGTGAGGTTTTGCAAACCCAGGCAAGTCATGGGGGTTACAGATAGTGCGACATGAACCCAAGATCCCTGTTGAGACCGTCCTCATGTGTGCGGAACTTGGCTTGGACAAAATGAACATCGCTCGACAGTCACCAGGCAAGACTGTTCCCTTCCTGTTGGCGAACACTTCAGTGGTCACGGGCATTCAGCCTCTGACCTTCGGGTAAGCATTCTCCAAGGCGGCCTTCACAACACACGACAGCGCAGAGTCGCTGAGCAGAGACTGATAGCCAAGTTCCGCACACATGAGGACGGTCTCAACAGGGATCTTGGGTTCATGTCGCACTATCTGTAACCCCCGTGACTTGCCTGGGTTTGCAAAACCTCACTTACTGTACTGTCTGGAGACAATACACATCTCTTTAAACTGTGATCAGTGCTCCTACCACTCACATTGTCAGCCACTTCAGGTCTTGAACAACAGGTTAGGTGTAAGGATTCGCATTTTAATCAGTAATCTCTAAACTGTCTGTGCTTTATATGCTCTGTCTGAGGCCAGAACTCTCCATTCACCTGACGAAGAGGGTAACCCCTCGAAAGCTTGTGAGAATATTATCAAATAAATAGGTTGGACTAAAACCTGGTGTTGTCAGACTTTTTACTAGGGAGGGATGTGGCAGGGGAGCGACATTCTATCTTTTTTTTCTACGTGTGTGCAGCTGGAGGTGGCGATTGGAGCTGCAGGGTTTCAAATGTCTTAAGCCCCACCCACAGGTTTGTGCAGCACGATTTGGAATCGCTGATATTTTTTCCAGGTATAGTGCATATGGTGGCGCCTGAGATCAGGTCTAAAAGACAAATCTGAAACACCCCCAGTTTCAACTCCACCCAGCACTTAGAATCAAAATGATAAAATAGGGCCCTTGATATCCAACAAAGTAAATTTGGGATAACGATGAGTCAACAGGGACGTCTAAATAGCACTGATCCCATTCCCATCACCAGAGAGAGGTCGATGGAAAAAGAGGAACTGGCCAATAAAAAATGCATTTTTCTAATGATAGGAATTAAAATGTCCTCTCTAGGGTATTCACTCTAGCTTAAAATACGTAACATCTTGGTGTCAGGTGGTCTGCCAGCTTTTCCCCTCTTTTCCTACACAGACATTTATATGCATTCATATATTATTCAAATTATTTATGCCAAGACTTGCAATTATTTGAGGAGGCAACTTTCTTTTTCATCAGTTTTGACCAAAGGTCATCAACCTGAAATGTTAACCCTGGTTCTCTTTCCACATGATGTGGGTATGCCGGCGTTGGACTGGTTGGACTGGTTGGACCGTCCTCATGTGTGCGGAACTTGGCTATCAGAGAACTTGGAACAGAGACTGATAGCCAAGTTCCGCACACATGAGGACGGTCTCAACAGGGATCTTGGGTTCATGTCGCACTATCTGTAACCCCCGTGACTTGCCTGGGTTTGCAAAACCTCACTTACTGTACTGTCTGGAGACAATACACATCTCTTTAAACTGTGATCAGTGCTCCTTCCACTCACATTATCAGCCACTTCAGGTCTTGAACAGCAGGTTAGGTGTAAGGATTCGCATTCTAATCAGTAATCTCTAAACTGTCTGTGCTTTATATGCTCTGTCTAAGGCCAGAACTCTCCATTCACCTGACGAAGGGGCTAACCCGAAAGCTTGCGAGTATATTATCAAATAAATAGGTTGGACTAAAACCTGGTGTTGTCAGACTTTTTACTCTCTTTCCACAGACATTGCACTGATATTCATACTGATACTCACGTGCTGAATATTTACAGCATTTTCTGTTTTGATTTCACATTTCGAGCATCCACAGTATTTTCCCTTTATACATTTTAATCTGCTAACTGTTTGTAATTATTATGCAAGGTATTAAAAATCCTGAAGATCGTCAAATCTATTTACAGCATCCAAACATTTTATATAGTCATGTCACTATATTACCATGGACTAAGAGCAGCAACTGAATACAGATTATTCTATATACTTCTGTTCAAATCGGTCAGAGTCTCTGACTGGTTACAAGCCCCTAAAGTTTTGTACCGACTGCGTAAATGACTTCTGAATCACTAGATGGGAGGTTTATTTGTTTAAGTTTCTGCCGTATGTGACCAAAAGTGGTCTATCCAGCATGCAGACTTTAGGATAAAGCATGCAAATTAATGAAGTATGTGAGAGCTCTCAATACCCAAAGAACCACATCCAGCAAAAGTCAAGTCTTTTCAGGAGAAAAGGGTAAGTAGATACAGAAAGAAACACATCAAAGAATGACTAAAATGATAATAAGAAGCAGAAAGCTAGCTAGTAATGTAAGTAGACAGTAAAAGTTTCTACAAGTACTTGAATAGAAAAACTAACTAAAGCTGGTCCTCTAGATAGAGTCTGGAGAATTGGCAGTGGAAAACAAGGAAATGACAGAGGTGTTCAAGGTTTATCAAAGTTTGTTTATTTATTAGACACAAGTAAAGCTTACATTAACACTGCAATGAAGTTACTATGAAATTCCCCTAGTCACCACAATCCAGCACATCTTTCAGAACATGGGAGGAAACCAGAGCACCCAGAGTAAACCCACGCAGATACAAGGAGAACATGCAAACTCCACACAGATAGTAACCCAAGCTTGGAATCGAACCAGGGTCCCTGGTGCTATGAAACAGCAGTGCTAACCACTGAGCTATCATGCCGCTCAACACATATTTTTGTCTGTCTTCACATAGAGGACTTGGAAAACTTCCCAAAAATTCTGATAAATCAATAGATGAAAGGGAGGGATAAACTTAATACAACCATCACCATTAGGGAAAGGATGCTAGAAAAGTTGTTAGAGGTAAAGGTTGACAAGTTACCAGGACTGGATGTCTGCATCCTCGGGTCTTAAAAGAAGTGGCAGCACAGATAGCAGATGCATTAGTTATAATCTTCCAAAATTCCTAAGATTCTGGAAAGGTTCCAGCAAATTGGAAAATAACTGATGGAACAATTGAAGAAAGCAGGGAGGCAGAAAGTAGGAAACCATTGATTGGTTAGCTAACATCTGCAAATTCATTATTAAGGAAATTATAGCAAGATACTTAGATAATTATAATTTGATCAGGCATAGCTAACATGACTCTGTGAAAGGGAAATCATGTTTAACTGTAAGAGTTTTCATTGAAACAACATACAAGGGGAACCAGTAGATATGCTGTACTTGGATTTCCCAAAGTCATTTGATGAGGTATGCCTTAAAATTATTACACAAGATCACATGGTGTGGGGGGGGGGGGGGGGGGGGGGGGGGGAGCAAACATATGTAGCATGGATAAAGGATTGGTTCGCAGACAGTACGGATAAATGGCCTGCTTCAGATTGGCAAGCTTTAATTAGTGTGGTGTCACAGGAATTAGTGCTGATCCTCAAATTTACAAGCTTTCAATAGCTTGGATGAAGGGAGAAAATGTATGGCAGCTAAATTTGTTGATAATGCCAAAACAAGTAGGAAATTAAGTTCAGGGTATAGAGTTTTCATGTTCTCCCTGTGTCTGCATGGGTTGCCTCCAGTTTCCTCCCACACTCCAAAAATGTACTGATTAGGCTTATTGGCCATACTGAATTGTCTGTTGGTGTCAGGGGGATTGGCTGGATAAATGCGTGGGGTTACAGGGATAGGGCCTGGATGAGATCATTGCCATTGGGCAGCACGGTAGCACAGTGGTTAGCACTGCTGCTTCACCACTCCAGGGACCTGAATTTGATTCCTAGTTTGGGTCACTGTCTGTGTGGAGTTTGCACAATCTCCCCATGTCTGCGTGTGTTTCCTCCAGGTGCTCCCGTTTCCTCTCAGTCCAACGATGTGCTGGTTAGGTTGATTGGCCATGCTAAAATTGCCCCTTAGTGTCCTGTGATGCGTAGATTAGAGGGATTAGCAGGTAAATGTGTAAGGATATGAGGGTAGGGCCTGGGTGGGATTGTGGTTGGTGCAGACTCGATGGGCCAATGCTCTCTTTCTGCACTGTAGGATTCTATGATTGCCAGTGCAGACTCAATGAGCCAAATGGCTTCTTTCTGCACTTGCATTAACACTGCAATGAAGTTACTATGAAATTCCCCAACGATTCTGTGACAAGGGAGGGAATCTACAAAGAGATATAAATAGCTTAAGTGCGTGGGCATAAAATGGCAGATGGAATATAATGTGAATAAATGTGAACTTGTCCATTCTGGTAGGAAGAATAGAAAGGCGATGAACTACTTAAATGCAGAAAGATTGCAGAATTTGGTGGTACAGAGAAATCTTGGTGTTCTGGCACATGAAAGGACCCATTCCTGGGATGAAGAGGTTGTCTTATGAAGAAAGGATGTAAAGATTCAGCACACACCCATTAGAGTTTAGAAGAATGAGAACAATCTTATTTAAACATAATATCCTGAGGTGATTTGACAGAGTGGATATCCAGACGATACGATGGAGGCTGTATCTTTGAATTTATTCAAGGCTGAGTCAGACCAATTTTTGTTCGGCAACAGGGTCAAGCAATATGGTGGGGGTTGGACAGAGAGGGAAGTGGAATTAAGACCACAACCGATCAGCCTTGACCAGACTGAATGGTGGAACAGGCTTAAAGTCTTCATTCCTGCTCCCATGTTTCTATGTAAATGAAGGTAGGACACAGCATCTCCAATTATCAGAAAAGTATTTTGCACTAGCTCTATATCTGGCCCTCCTGCTCTCTAATTTCCTAGCTATATGCTAAGAAAATTTACTGAGAGGGAAATAATGGTGTACTTTATTTACTATAAATTCAATCATTTAATAATTTTCTAGCAGCAAAATTTGTTCATTCGTATGCAATCAAAACGTGCCTCACTTGAGGAAAGAAAATTGTCAATATTAAATGTTTTAAGGTATAAAGAAAATTTTAGGCAAAAACTACTTGCACATTATATAATCATTTTACCTTGTCCCAAAAGCACACGAGATCCTCTATGTGGACTGAATAATCATTTTCACAGCTACTTACACCCTCATTGGGTTTTTTAATTTCTTCAAGAATTAAGAATCCCTGTTAGTGAAATAAAATCAAAATTGATCAAACACCATAACAAAACCATTTCATAAATGAAATTGGAAAGTGGAAAAATTGACACAAGTCATGCATTATTATTCACTGGATGAATTATCTGACACTCTTAAACAAAGTAAATGCAAAGATGCTTTCAATAACTTGTTAGTTTCATGTTAATATTTTTACTTTCAAATATAGAACCTTACTAAAGTAATTTCTTCAGCCTATAAATAATGTTTCACATACAACAGCATCAAGATACAGCTGAAACAGATTTTTATTTTTTCTCAAATGCTTGAAATTCCAAGTCCCAACCCAAATACTCAGCTCTCCTGACCATATAGGTCACTGAGCTTTGGAAATTCATGCCCTTATTTTCAGTTAACAAATCCATTAATTCTTCTTAAGCCAATTTATCACTTTTTTCACTAATCTACTCAATTCCAAACCTAAGCACAAATGTGTCTGGGAAAATGGCCTTGTTCTGAATTAGGTTTTGCTACAATACACAATGTGGGATTTAGTGTACCTAAACCAGCTTACATTTCGCATTATGCTCACTTGTAGTGCTTAATAAAATGAGGGACATAGTGCTGACAAACGCACATTTCCACTCTCTTCATCTTGTGTCACCATCAAGACAGGGTGAAGGAACTTTTCTCTCCTTTATATTCATTAAAAAGAACCTCAGTAAAAATAATCTTTATGTACCAGCTTGAAAAATATATTAGGTGGCTACATATTTTACAGCAATGTTTTGTTACTTTACTGGGTTGGGTTTTGTGGGTTGCCATGTCCCCCATTCCCAGCCGGCTAAAATATTGGAAGAGACCCTGACCATGATCCTGATGGCTACTCTGCAGTAAGCTAATGCTGGAAACTGTGTTAATTGCTCCAAGATAAAGCTTCCCTTTCTCAGGAAGCTGTCCTGTTTTAAAGAGCTGCCGACCATTGAGTGGCTGACAACTCTATAGACTCAGCAGTGCCAGCTTGGAGCAGTAGCCCCTGTTGGGACTACAAACAGTGCCACCATGTCGAGGAGCCCATGTAAGTCTGGGATTAGAAGTCTCGGTGAGAGGGTTGATTGCACCAGGTGTAAGAAACCAGGGGGGAATCTTAAAGGGGTAATTAACTTTAGGGAACTGTAAAAAAATCCTGTACCTTGTACAGCCTGTAATCAGTGTATGTTTAGAAAAAGGAAGATGTATATGTGTTTTTTTACCCCAAGTGTACAGACAGTTTAATAACAGCAGCAAGTTTTTGTGGGTTTAAATAGAGGTTTATTCCATGCATTGACCCAGTGCTAAGTCACTCATCATTCACACCCTCTTGAGAAAGATACGGTTAAAGAGAATATGCACTTTTACAAGTGCAAACAAAATAGTTCAGATTCATGTGCTTGGATTAGCACAGGAAAACAATCATTGTGGGCACTGTAAAGAGATGTTTCACTCCAAAAGAGTAGTTTAAGCCATTTCAAAATCTGGACTTGTACATCAGGATTATTCCAGGACTCCCTTGAAGAGATGGATGTTCAGTAGTTCACAAGGTTTGTCAATTGTAGATGTTCTTAGATTTGGATTAGAAATAGGGTTGGGAGACTTTTAAAGATACAACGACCTCCAAGTTTAAAAACTTTGCTGATGCTGACTTGGTTGACAGGTGATATTTTGCAATGGTATTCTTTGCAGACTGACTGTTTTGCTCTGGTTCTTAGACTAACAAAAGATTCAGTCATAGATTCAACTACTATTGTCTGTCTAGAGTGGTTTAATGCTAAGAGTCATTGCTACATAATGGAGATAGATGACGGCAATTCATACCTACTTGTGGTTAACTCATTTTCTGTAGGTCTCCTTTTGTTAAATTTCAAACTTGGAGAGATGTAACCTGTAAGATTTTGAGTTTGGAATAAACTATAAACAATGGCAGGCATGAATCCCACAAAGAGGTTCATCTCGGTTTTAGGGGTGGCATGGTGGCACAGTGGTTAGCACTGCTGTCTCACAGCTCCAGGGACCTGGGTTCGATTCCGGCTTGGGTCACTGTCTGTGTGGAATTTGCACGTTCTACCCGTGTTTGCGTGGGTTACCTCCAGGTGCTCTGGTTTCCTCCACTGTCCAAAGATGTGTGGGTTAGGTTGATTGGACATGTTAAATTAACCCTAAGTGTCCTGGGATGTGATAGGTTAGAGGGATTAGCAGAGTAACTAACCAGGGATAGGGCCTGGGTGGGATTGTGGTCGATGCAGACTTGATGGGCTGAATGGCCTCCTTCTGCACTGTAGGGATTATATGATTCTATGTCCATTCAAGGGGGAGGCCAATACCTAGGATCATTCAGTGAGGAACATTTTGAAATTTTGAGATACACTGTCCGTGTAGAGTTTGCACATTCTTCTCGTGTCTATGTGGGTTTCCTCCGGGTGCTCCAGTTTCCTCCCACAGTCCAAAAATGTGCGGATTAGGTTGATTGGCCATGCTAAAATTGTCCTTAGTGTCCTGAGATGTGTAGGTTGGAGAGATTAATAGGTAAGATATGTAGGGATATGGGGGTAGGGCCTGGGTGGGATTGTGGTCGGTGCAGACTCAATGGGCCAAATGGCCTCTTTCTGTACTGTAGGTTTCTATGATTCTATGGTTACAGTAAACATCTATCTGGTTCACTATTGTCCTTCAGGAATCATCTTACCTAATTTCGCCAAATGTGGACTCCAGACGCACATCAATGTGGGGTGATTTTTAACACTAATATAGTTTGGCAAGCTGCTTGATTGCATCAAACCACTACAGAGAAGTCAAAAAATAAAACAGGATCATGTGGCATCAGCCTAGGCATGTAAAAAACACTGCCCAGGCAGCCCTGTAAGCTCCTCCTCCCAAACATTATGAGGGTAAATTTGAAGAACTGTCCAACAGCCAGTCACACTCACAGAATCATATCTTTCAACCAGTGTTTGAATCACCTTCATCACTATGTGTTCTGTCACACTGGCAGGACAGACCCACCATAAGTAGCAGCAGTGGTATTCAGCCAGGACGGAGTTGACCCAGGAGTCCTCAACATTGACTCCTGACTCCATGAGGTCTCACGGCAAAGAAATCTGCTGCTGTTCGTCACCTATTGACCTCTCTCACCAGTTAGCATTTTGTCATGTTGAAGACTTCTTAGCAGAAGCACTGAGGGTAGCAAGGGCACAGAATTCACTCTCGACATCAATGCCTATTACCAAGAATGAATTGGTATCAACACTACCAACCATGCTTGATGAGTCCTGAAGGACATATCTGCCTAACTGAGCCTGTGACAGATGGTGAGAGAACCAGCAAAAGGGGAAAAAACTTTATCCTCAACAATCGGAGTTCTCAGTCCTTAAAAATACTGGTAGGTGTGACCACACCATAATGGTATCATCAGTAGTAGCACAATTGATTTCCCAATGATAGCCACTATTCTGTTTATTTAAAAGGGAATAGAGAGACCAGTACTGACACCACACTGATACAGCCACCACCTGCCAACTAGTTCACACATGCTGTAGTAAGAGGAGACAAAAGACTATGCTCGAAGGGTGAAATAAGTTCACAATGTAAGTTCTGGTCAACCTTTTTCAGTTTTTATATAGCTAAGAATCAATCTCCAACAGTCTTTAAGTAAATTAGACTACTTTGATAAACAGGAAACTGCCTGCAGTTATGTCAATCAGCTGAAAGTAGTTAGTTCAATTGGTGTTGATTACTGGAGTAGAAAGCAAAACTTGATCATGACTCACTGGAGAGTCTATATAAAAGGCAGGCTTTTCACATCATGTGGTAGGAAGGCACAGGGTGAGGGTGAGGGTGAGGGTGAGGGTGAGGGTGAGGGTGAGGGTGAGGGTGAGGGTGAGGGTGAGGGTGAGGGTGAGGGTGAGGGTGAGGGTGAGGGTGAGGGTGAGGGTGAGGGTGAGGGTATTTTAATATAAGTAAACCATAACAAAATATTGTTCACAATTGTTATGGTACAGAGGATGTGTTGGAGCTTTTGAAAAGCATCAACTTAGATAAGTCACTGGGACCGGATGGGATGTACCCCAGACTACTATGGGAGCTGAGGGAGGAGATTGCTGAGCCTCTGGTGATGATCTTTGCATCATCAATGGAGATGGCAGAAGTTCTGGAGGATTGGATTATGGATGTTGTTCCTTTATTCAAGAAAGGGAGGAGAGACGTGGTATACATGGATTTTAGTAAGGCGTTCGATAAGGTTCACCATGGTAGGCTTCTGCAGAAAATGCAGATGTATGGGATTGTGGGTAATCTAGGAAGTTGGATCAGGAATTGGCTATCAGATAGGAGACAGAGGGTGGTGGTGGATGGTAAATATTCATCATGGAGTACAGTTACGAGTGGTGTGCCTCAGGGATCTGTTTTGGGGCCACTGTTGTTTGTAATTTTTATTAATGATCTGGATGAGGGTATAGTTGGGTGGATTAGTAAATTTGCTGATGACACCAAAATTGGAGGTGTGGTAGATTGTGAGGAAGGGTGTCATAGTCTGCAGGGAGACTTAGATAGGTTGCAGAGCTGGGCCGAGAGGTGGCGGATGGAATTTAATGCGGAGAAGTGTGAGGTAATTCACTTTGGTAGGAGCAACAGATGTGTCGAGTATAGGGCTAACGGGAGGACTTTGAATAGTGTGGATGAACAGAGGGATCTAGGTGTGTGTGTACATAGATCCCTGAAAGCTGGGAATCAAGTAGATAAGGTTGTTAAGAAGGCGTACGGTGTCTTGGCGTTTATTGGTAGGGGGATTGAATTTAGGAGTCGCAGTGTAATGTTGCAACTGTACACTACTCTAGTGCGGCCGCACTTGGAGTACTGTGTGCAGTTCTGGTCCCCGCATTACAAGAAGGATGTGGAGGCGTTGGAGAGGGTGCAGAGGAGGTTTACTAGGATGTTGCCTGGTATGGTGGGGAGGTCCTATGAGGAGAGACTGAGGGATTTAGGGTTGTTTTCGTTGGAAAGAAGGCGGCTAAGAGGGGATCTTATTGAAACATATAAGATGATTAGAGGTTTAGATAGGGTGGATAGTGATAGCCTTTTTCCTCGGATGGAGAAAGCTAGCACGAGGGGGCATGGCTTTAAATTAAGGGGGGGTAGCTACAGGACGGATGTCAGGGGTAGGTTCTTTACCCAGCGGGTGGTGAGGGATTGGAATGCCCTGCCTGCTGCAGTTGTAAATGCGTCTAGTTTGGGGGCGTTTAAGAGATCTCTGGATAGGTTTATGGACGAAAAGGGATTGGTATAGGCTAGTGGGTCATTGTTTTTGTAACTGGTCGGCGCAACATCGTGGGCCGAAGGGCCTGTTCTGCGCTGTAATGTTCTATGTTCTATGTTCTATGTTCTATGTTCTATGTTCTAGATAGCCCTGGAAATTATAGACCAGTGAGTCCAACCTCGGTGGTTGGTAAGTTGAGGGAGAAGATCCTGAGAGGCAGGATTTATGAACATTTGGAGAGGTATAATATGATTCAGAATAGTAAGCATAGCTTTGTCAAAGGCAGATCATGCCTTACCAGCCCGATTGAATTTTTTGAAGATGCGACTAAACACATTGAAGGAAAAGCAGTAGATGTCATATATATGGACTTCAGCAAGGTGAAGTCCATATATATGACATCCATATATAAGTCCATATTCAGCAAAGTGCCCTATGCAAGGCTTATTGAGAAAATGAGGGGGCATGGGATCCAGGGGGACATTGCTTTGTGGATCCAGAACTGGCTTGCCCACAGAAGGCAAAGAGTGGTTATAGATGGGTCATATTCTGCATGGAGGTCAGTCACCAGTGGAGTGCCCCAGGGATGTGTTCTGGAACCTTTATTCTTTGTGATTTTTATAAATGACCTGGATGAGGAAGTGGAGGGATGGGTTGGTAAGTTTGCTGATGACACAAAGGTTGGAGGTGTTGTGGATAGTGTGGAGGGATGTCAGAAGTTGCAGTGAGACATTGATAGGGTGCAAGAGTGGGTGGAGAAGTGGCAGATGGAGTTCATCCCAGGTAAGTGTGAAGTGGTTCATTTTGGCAGGTCAAATAGGATGGCAGAATATAATAATGGTAGGACTCTTGGCAGTGTGGAAGATCAGAAGGATCTTGGGGTCTGAATTCATAGGACGCTCAAAGCAGCTGTGCAGGTTAAAGGTGTGGTTAAGAAGGCGTTTGGTGTACTGGCCTTTATCTCTCGACTCCTAAACTCAATTCCTCGATGTTGCAGCTATGTAGGACCCCAGTCAGACCCTACTTGGAGTTCTGTGCTCGGTCCTGATCGTCTCATTACAGGAAGGATGTGGAAGCCATAGAAAGGGTGCACAGGAGATTAGCAAGGATGTGGCCTAGATTAGGAAGCATGCCTCACGAGGATAAGTTGAGGGAGCTCAGCCTTTCTTCCTTAAAGACGGAGGATAAAGGGTGACCTGATAGAGGTGTATAAATGTTGAGAAATATTGATCGAGTGGATAGGCAGAGGCTTTTTCCCAGGGCTGAAATGGTTGCCACAAGAGGACACAGGTTTAAGGTGCTGGGGAGTAGGTACAGAGGTGATGTCAGGGGTAAGTTTTTCACTCGGTGGGTGCATGGAATCGGCTGCTAGCAATGGTGGTAGAAGCAGATTCGATAAGTTCTTTTAAGAAACTTATAGATTGAAGTAGAGAAAAGGTGAATGCGTTTTGTATCTAGAGTATATAACAAACTTAACCCTTTCATGACTGATCTCCTTTAGCTTATACTGCTCTTGGCATTAATATAAGTTATTTGTTCATGTATTACATGCTTTAACTCATTTTTATAACAGCAGATAGTTAAATGTGACTGTTGTTTTGTAGACTTCGCAAATCTTACCTATTTTGTATTAGTTGGACATTGTTACACAGATGGCAGTTTACGAAACCAGCTTTTAACAACTGCTGATGGCAGATCGCGATACCGGCTTTGAACAGGAAGAGTCCTGCTGGGACAGCCACGATCGCACAAATAACTTCAAAGACAGGGATGCCGGTATTGCTGCAGAAGAGTTTTGAATTGTGACTGGATTAAGCTTGTGTCATGACTGCAGCTGCCAGCTGGACTGTAAATTGTGATTAAATCTGGGGCTGCATCACGACCAAGGAAGGAAGACCCGGAGTTCTGGCTGGAATGGGAAACTTGTGTTGTGATTGACAACTAAGATTCATGATGTATAAATGCCCACTTGTGTTTGTGTTCTATGAGAAGTTTAGTAATCCGTTGTGAGGAACCTGCTTCTCCCAAAGATCTTGAATGAACACCAGAGCTTTGAAATAAAACCCACTGTATTTTGACTCACTAAGTCTGAGGTGGTATTTTACCTACAACAAGATAAGTACATGGAACTTAGTAAGATAGAGGGTTACAGGTAAGCCTAGTAATCTAAGGTAAGAACATATTTGGCACAACTTTGTGGGCTGAAGGGCCTATATTGTGCTATAGTTCTTCTATGTTTCTATGACTAAATGCCATTCTCCTGCCTTTTCCCATTACCCTTGTACATTGTTTCTATTCAAATTACTGAATGCCTCAATTGAACCTGTTCTGTTAGACATCCAGGCAGTGCATTCCAGACAAAACCACTCACTGTATGAAGAGGTTTCTTGTCACATCACATTTGCTTCTTTTGCCAGTTACTTTTGCCATCTTGTTCTTGACCTCTTTGAGCGGAACAGCTATCTACTCTGCCCGGCTGCTCATGATTTTGTTAATCTCTATCAAATCTCTTAGCCACCTTATCTTCAAGAAGTTTTAACCTTTCCAATCAACTGTCATAAGTAATGTTTCTTGTCACTTCTTGTTCCTATAATGTGCTCACATTCTTCCTATACAATAGTGCCCACAATTACAATAGAGGTTTAAAAAGTGCCTATGTAAGTTCATCATGAGCTCTTTCTAGTACTGTGCTGTTATTAATAAAGCCCAGGATACTGTATATTTTTATTTTATTTCCTATTTTAGTGTATTATTTTACACTGTCTCCATGTGCCTCCTACCAAAATGCATCACCTCACACTTCTATGCATTGAACTTCATCTGGCCAACTTGTCTATGTCCTTTAAAAGCTTTACACTGTCCTCACAGTTTACAATGTTTCCAAATTTTGTCATCCACAAGCTTTGAAATTGTCCCCTGAACACAAGATCTAGATCATTCGTATATCAGTGAATGCAAGGGCTCCATTACCAACCTTTGGGGAACACGGCTACAAATCTTCTTCCAGCCAATTTTGTATCCATATTGCTACTGTCCCTTTTATTCCATCAGCTGTAATTTTTCTCAAGTCTGTGGCACTGTATCAAATGCCTTTTGAAAATCATTGTGTACGACTTCAACAGCATTACCTTCATCAACCCTGTTCCCTTGTCAAAAAACTCCAAGTTAGTTGAACACTATTTTCCCTTTAGAAATCAATGCTGGCTCTAAGTGATCAATTTGCATTTTTCCATGAGACTTAATTCTATCCCAAATAATTGTTGAGAGAAGCTACCCACCACACTTATTGCTGGGTTTATCTGTTTTGAACAAGGGTACAATATCTGCAATTCTCTTGTCTTCTGACACCTTTCCTGAATCTAAGGAAGGCTGAAAGATTATGTCCAGGTGCCCTGCAATTTCCACTCCCACTTCCTTCAATATTCTTTGAAGCATCTCATTTGGTATTGGTGCCTTGTCAACTTGAAATGCTGACAGTCTATCCATCACTTTCTCCTTATCAATGTTGAACCTTTCTAACGATTTTCCACCTCTTACTATGGCCCAGATAGCATCTACCTCCTTGGAAAAGAGGGATGCAAAACATCCATTTGACATCTCAGCCATGCTTCCTGCCTCCACGTATAAGTTCTCTTTTAGATTCCTAATTGGTGCTATTCCTCATTTTACCATCACACTTCACTTCCCTAATATGCTTCTTCACCTCCCCTCTGAACCACTGTCTGGGCTCTCAATTATATTTTCTGTCTGTCATAGGTGCATTTTTTATTCCTTATCTTAATTTCTATCTCGTTTTTCATCCAGGAGTTCTGGATTTGCTTGCCCTACCTTCGCCTTTAGGGCAAATACCTTGACTGTGCCCAAGCATTAATTTTTTGATCGAGTTACTGTTTTCCCACCAACCTTTGGTGCCAGTCTATCCGGCCCAGTTCTATTCAGTTCTCCCCCAGTTAATTATTTGTACTCTGGATTGTCCATTGTGCTTTTCTGCCATCGTAAATTGATACGAACATCACTTATCCTTAATGTTTCCCCACTGACACTTGATCTTCTTGGCCCACCTCATTTCCAAGCAGCAGATCCAACACTACATCCTTTCTTGTTAGACAAGACATACCACTGTAAAAATTCTCCTGATCACAATCCATCCTTTGCATTACCACTGTCCCAATCTACATTCGGGCAATTAAAATCCCCCTTTATAACTATATTGCATCTGTAATTTTCCTGAAGATTTGTTCCTCCACATTTTTCCCACTAGTTGGACTACATTGAGCAATAAAATTGCATCCTCTTTATTCCTTAGCTCCAGCCAAATTGATTCTGTCCTTGAACCCTCTAGGAAATGCCCTTTATCCAGCTCCTCCTAGCCAAAAGCATCACACCACCTCTTTTTCTTTCTTTCCTATCTTTTCTAAACATCTTGCATCCAGAAATGTTTAACACCCAGTCTTGCTGTTCCTTGAGCCAGATTTGTTATCACTACAACACCATACTTCCACATGTAATTTAGACGTGTAACACTCCAATCTTATTCATTATATTCCATGAATTCACACACACAGTAATACTAATTTAAACTTAATTTCTCCCTTACTCTGACTGCATGCTTTAGCTATGTGCTATCTATCTCAAGTATTTTGAGCACCCTGGTATTTCCCTCCGCTATTCTCTCTGGTTCCCACATCCCTGCCAGATGATTTATCTTTTTAAAGCCTTCCCAACAGCACTAGCAAAATGCCCACATGGAACTCAATCCCAGCTCTATTCAGATGCAACCTGCCTGGTTTGTACAGATGTCATCTTCCTTAAAGCCAGTCCCGATGTCCAAGGAATTTAAAGCCTTCCATCCTGCATTATCTTTCTGGCCATGTATTCATCTGCCTTATCCTCCTATTTTTTGTAATCATTGCATGCAGCACTGGGAGTAATTTAGAGATTACATCTGAGGTCCTGCTAGCTAATTTTCTACCTATTTGCCCAGATTCTGATTACAGGATCACATCTCCCTTCATGCGTAAATCATTAATACCAAAAGTGAACAATAACCTCTGGCTATTTTGGAGGATTTTTGCAACTGTTCAATGAATTTGCCCTGATGCTAAGGAGGCAACATACCATCCTTCACCCATTGCTACTGTCTCAGGAACATCTATCACTTTCTCAAATGACAAGACCCCTATCACTACTGCTCCCCTCTTCTACAGCTGGTGCCACAAACCGTGCTCTTACTGTATTCTTCTCAGAAAATTGAAAGCGAATTAGAGTGGGACACCATGGGACTCCTGTACTACCTGCCTGATTTTCAGACTGCCTGATGGTCACCCACTCCCCCTCCATCTACAGGCTCCTAAACTGCAGTATCAGTTACACTCTGAATGTGCTATCCACACAGGCTTCAGTCCCTCTGATGTATCTGTGACTCCAACCACCAATGGAGCTCTGAAACCCAGAGCTCGAGTTTCTGCACCTGGAAGCACATCATACACAATATTGTCTAGGACATTGGTAGCATCCATGACCTCCACGTATTACAGGGCATGCATTCCATGTTATCAAATGCTTATCCTAACTTTAAGTTTATTTTACTTCACTTTAGTATACTGTCCCTGACTCCCTTATTCCTGGTATTTCACACTGAAATTCCAAGTATAGATATTTAGAACATAGAACACGACAGCACAAACAGGCCCTTCGGCCCACAAGTTGTGCCGATCATATCCTTACCTGCCAGGCCTGTCTATAACCCTCAATCCCATTAAATCCCATATACTCATCCAGAAGTCTCTTAAAAGACCCCAGCAAGTTCACCTCCACCACCACCACCAGCCGATTCCACTCAGTCACTCACCACCCTCAGTGAAAAACTTAGCCCGACATCTCCTCTATACCTACTCCCCAGCACCATAAACCTGCGTCCTCTCGTAACGACCATTTCAGCCCTGGGAAACAGGGTGGATTCTCAGAGGCTATCTATATCTCTCAACATCTTATAAACCTCCATCAGGTCACCTCTCATCCTTCATCTCTCCAGGGAGAAAAGACCGACCTTTTTCTTTTCTTTTAAAAATAATACGCTTATCTAATTTAAAGATGGTCTTTAACAAATTTCTTACCAACCAATGAACTAATGGTTTTTGTCATGTCACTGTTTTTTCACACTCCTTTTAAACTCAGCCTCAGCAGATTCAGAGTCACTAAAAGGTGCGCTGCCTCTCTGACTTCCAGATAAGTTGAACGTGGCTGTTCTGCTCCGGAACCACACAGTTGACTGAATTGGATTCACCCACTCGTCTAGATGGTGGTTACTGCTGCTGAGTCTAATTTACACCTCTCCATGTAAGTGAATTTAAGATATGACAGGGCAGTTTGGTCATGTGGATTGCATGCCCTTTTAGTATGCAGGAAGTCATGGATGCTACTGATATTTTAGACAACCATGTGTGCAGGAAGTGTCACCAGCTGCAGAAATATGAGCTCCAGGATTTGGAGCTCAAGCTGTAGTTGGAGTCACTGTGGTGCATCAGTGAGGATAAGAGCTACATGGACTGCACATTCAGGGGTGGTGGCACTGCAGACTAGGAACAGAGGGGCAGGAATGTAATGGGCATTGGCCAAACAGTTCAGGAAGATCAGGCATGTAGTGCATGGAGCCCCCGAGATTCTCCTCAATAATCAGATTTCTGTTTTGGATACTAGTGTGGGCATTGGTTCCAAACAGGTTCATGGCAGCAAGGGTGGCTCAATTGCACAGGAAGAAAACGAGAGGGGAAGAGCAGTAGTGATAGGGGATTTGTTAGCTTGAGGAACAAAGGCATTTCTGTGGCCACGAATATGACTCCAGGGTGGTATGTTTCCTCCTGGTGCAAGAGTCAAGGATGTCACTGTGCAGCTGCAGGACATTCCTCGGATGGTGATTGGAAGCTAGAAAGAGATTGAAAAGAAAGACCCTTAAGTAGTAATCTCAGGATTATTCTCGGTCCCATATGGTAGTGAGCACAAATTTAGGAGAAGTGAGTGATTGAACATATGGTTGGAAAGGTGGTGTAGGAAAGAGGGTATTTCTGAGGCATTGGGACTAGCTCTGGGGAAAGTAGGAGCTGTATGAACAGGACAGTCTACACTTGAATAGGACTGGAATGACAATCCTGGCAGGTAGATATGCTACGGCTTGGGTGGAGGGATTAATCAGGGAAGGGCAAATTCAGATTTGGAGACACAAAACTAGTGAGTGACTCTGAAATTGAAAGACAGAGCCCAGGTTAAAAAGTATATAGTGTATGGGGTCTAGCATTATTGGTTAAAGAATGAATTACAGCTGTAATTCAATGATGAACTAAATAAATTGAGAGGAAGCACTGGAGGGATTGACATTCTTGAAGACAGATATATCACAATGGCCGGATGGATTGTATCCCAGGTTGTTAAAGAAGCTCTGAGGATCATTTTTCAACCCGCACTAGATACAGGCAAGGTACCAGAGGATTGCAGTACTGTGAACATTGCACCATTATTTAAAAAGGGACAAGCGACAAGCTAGAAAACTACAGGCTGGTCAGTCTGACTTCAATGGTGGGCAAATTATTGCAATTACTTCTGAGACAGGATAAACTGTCACTAAAACATGGATTGATCAGAAATAGTCAACGCGGGTTTGCTCGTGGTAGATCATGTCTTACTAACAATTACATTTTTCGAGGAAGTGATAGAAAGGTATGATAATAGTGCTGTGGATGGTGCCTGTGTTGATTGTGGTAAGGCTTTTGACAAGGTCCCACATGGCAGATTGGGCAGAAAAGTGAAATTTTCTGGGATACAGGGTAAGTGGCAGGTTAGATTCAAAATTGGATCAGCAACAGTGACATAGTCATTAGCACTGCTGCCTGGTTCAATTCCAGCCTTGGGTGACCGTCTATGTAGAGTTTGCCCGTTCTCCGTGTCTGCACTGGTTTCCTCTAGGTGTTCTTGTTTCCTCCATAGTCTGATGTGCAGATTAGGTGAATTGACTGTGCTAAATTGACCCCTAGTGCCTCATGATGTTAGAGTTGGTGCAGATTCAATGGGTCGAATTGCCTTTCTATACTGTAGAGACTCTAGTCTACAAAAGGTAATGATCGATCAATATTTTAGTAAATGGAAAGCGGTTTCCTCTGGCATTCCATTGGCCAGTATTGAAGTCCTTGCTCTTTGTTGTACATATTAATAGTTTGGACTTATATGTGGAAATCTGCAGATGACTCCCAAAATGTCAGTGTATAGGGTAACTGTCTCCAGAATTATATCGGGGCTTAGTTGAGTGAGCAGGAAAAGTGGCAAATGGAATTCAATCCAGAGGATCATACAATAATACATTTGGGAAGGGCAATAAAGCAAGGGAATGCACAGTTAATTGGGGGTGGAGGGGATATTGAGAGGGGTACAGTAAGCAATAGACCTTGGTGCGCATATCCACAAATCTCTGAAAGTGACAGGAAAAGTGGATAAGGTGATAAGGGAGGCATGTGGAATATTTTCCTTTTATTGGAAAGGTATCGAATACAAAAGCAGGGCTGTACTGATGGAACTGTATAAAAAATTAATTAGGCCACAGCTGGAATTGTGCACAGTACCGATCACATCATACGGATGGCATGATTGCTTTAGAAAGACAGGAAATTAACAAGAATGTTGTCAGGACTTGAACATTGCAATTATGAGGAGAGATCAGATACACTAGGGTTGTTTTCCTTAAAAGAGGAAGCTGAGGCGTGATTTTTAGTTGTGTACAAAATCTTGAGGCCATAGGGTGCACAGGAAAGTGAGGGGGGTCAGTTGGTAGAAGGATTAGAGAAGTCACGAAAAAACTTTTTCATCCAGAGTGGTGGGCATCTGGAATTTACTGCTCGTGTTGATGGTTGAGGTGGAAATGCTTAACTCATTTAAAATTTATCTGGATCTGCACCTGAAGTGCTGTAACTTGCAAGGCTATGGACCAGGTGCTGGAAAGTGGGATTAAAACAAGCAGCTAGTTTCTCTTTTCAGACACGAGGAGATGAATTGCCTCTTTCTGTAGTTTTCTTTTCTATGATTACCTAGTACTGGAACAGGTGCATGCATTTGTCAGGGAAGTGGTATCTACAGATAAGTAATAGGGTAATTGTTATGGGGGACTTTAACTTTACTAATATTGATTGGAATAGCTATAGCTCTAGCTCATTAGAGGAGTCAGTTTTTGCACAAAGCGTACAGGAAGGTTTTTTGACTCAGTATGTAGATAGACCAACTAGAGGTGAAGCTTTGGTGCTGGGAAATGAGCCAGACCAGGTGTTAGACTTGGAAGTTGGTGTGCATTTTGGTGATAGTGACCACAATTCGGTTACGTTCGCCTTATTGATGGAAAGGGATAGACTGGAACCTCGGGACAGTAGTTTTAGCTGGGGGAGGCTATTAGGAGAGAATTAGGAAACATAGGTTGGACTAGGAGACTACAGGGGCTGGGAACGTCCGAAATGTGGAGTTTTTTCAAGGAGCAGCTACTGTGAGTCCTTGATATGCATGTCCCTGTCAGGCAAGGAGGTAATGGTCGAGCAAGGGAACCGTGGTGCACTAAAAAAGTTGTTTCGCTGGTTAAAAGGAAAAAGGAGGCTTATGTCAGGATGAGACTTGAGGGCTCAGCTACTGCACTGGAAAGCTTTAGATTGGCTAGGAGGGAGTTAAAGAGTGAGTTAAGAAGAGCTAAAAGAGGACACGAGAAGACTTTGGCTGATAGGATTAAGGAGAATTCTAAGGCGTTCTATAGATACGTTAAGAACAGAAGGTTGGTTAGGGCAAGATTAGGGCCAGTTAGAGACAGCAGTGGGAAGTTATGTGTGGAACCGCAAGAGATTGGAGAGGCATTGAACCAATATTTCTCTTCGGTATTCACGCAGGGAGACATAAATGTAGCTGTGGAGAACACTGGGTTACAGGGTTGTAAACTGGATAGTATTGCAGTTGATAAGGAGGATGTGCTAGATATTCTTGAGGGTTTGAAAATAGATAAGTCCCCTGGGCTGGACGGGATTTACCCTAGGATTCTCTGGGAGGCAAGAGAGGCGATTGCAGAGCCTCTGGCTCTGATCTTCAGGTCGTCGTTGGTCACAGGTATAGCGCCAGAGGATTGGAGGATAGCGAATGTTGTCCCATTGTTTAAGAAGGGGAACAGAGACTTCCCCGGGAATTATAGACCGGTGAGTCTTACTTCTGTTGTGGGCAAAGTTTTAGAAAAAATTATTAGGGATAGGATTTATAGTTATTTAGAGAGTAATGTGTTGATTGGAGATAGTCAGCACGGTTTTGTGAAGGGTAGGTCGTGCCTTACTAACCTTATTGAGTTTTTTGAGAAAGTGACCAAAGAGGTGGATGGGGATAAGGCAGTTGACGTGGTATATGTGGACTTTAGTAAGGCGTTTGATAAGGTTCACCGTGGAAGGCTTCTGCAGAAAATGCAGATGTATGGGTTTGGGGGTGATTTAGTTAATTGGATCAGGAATTGGCTAGCAGATAGGAGACAGAGGGTGGTGGTTGATGGAAAGTATTCGTCATGGAGTTCGGTTACAAGTGGTGTGCCTCAGGGATCTGTTTTGGGGCCACTGCTGTTTGTAATTTTTATAAATGATCTGGATGAGGGTATAGTTGGGTGGATCAGTAAATTTGCTGATGACACCAAGGTTGGAGGAGTGGTAGATAGTGAAGAGGGGTGTCATAGTTTACAGAGAGTCTTGGACAAGTTGCAGAGCTGGGCCGAGAGGTGGCAGATGGACTTTAATGCGGAAAAGTGTGAGGTAATTCACTTTGGCAGGAATAACAGATGTGTCGAGTATAGGGCTAACGGGAGGACTCTGAATGGTGTTGATGAGCAGAGGGATCTAGGTGTATGTGTACATAGATCCCTGAAAGTTGGGAATCAAGTAGATAAGGTAGTTAGGAAGGCATACGGTGTCTTGGCGTTTATTGGTAGGGGGATTGAATTTAGGAGCCGCAACGTCATATTGCAATTGTACAAAACTCTGGTGTGTCCGCACTTGGAGTATTGTGTGCAGTTCTGGTCCCCACATTATAGGAAGTATGTGGAGGCATTGGAGAGGGTGCAGAGGAGGTTTACCAGGATGTTGCCTGGTATGGAGGGAAGGTCCTATGAGGAGAGACTGAGGGATTTGGGGTTGTTTTCGTTAGAAAGAAGGCAACTAAGAGGGGACCTTATTGGAACATACAAGATGATTAGAGGTTTAGATAGGGTGGACAGCGATAGCCTTTTGCCTCGGATGGAGAAAGCTAGCACGAGGGGGCATAGCTTTAAATTAAGGGGTGGTAGTTATAGGACGGATGTCAGAGGTAGGTTCTTTACCCAGAGGGTGGTGAGGGATTGGAATGCCCTGTCTGCTGCAGTTGTAGATGCGCCTAGTTTGGGGGCGTTTAAGAGATTCGTGGATAGGTTTATGGATGGAAAGGGATTGGTTTAGGTTAGACGGTCATTGCTTTTTTAATTGGTCGGCGCAACATCGTGGGCCGAAGGGCCTGTTCTGCGCTGTTATGTTCTATGTTCTAGATACTAGAATGGAAACAGATTGTGGTATATTGTGCTATATTTTACTCTAGTGCGGCCGCACTTGGAGTACTGTGTGCAGTTCTGGTCCCCGCATTACAAGAAGGATGTGGAGGCGTTGGAGAGGGTGCAGAGGAGGTTTACTAGGATGTTGCCTGGTATGGTGGGGAGGTCCTATGAGGAGAGACTGAGGGATCTAGGGTTGTTTTCGTTGGAAAGAAGGCGGCTAAGAGGGGATCTTATTGAAACATATAAGATGATTAGAGGTTTAGATAGGGTGGATAGTGATAGCCTTTTTCCTCGGATGGAGAAAGCTAGCACGAGGGGGCATGGCTTTAAATTAAGGGGGGGTAGCTACAGGACGGATGTCAGGGGTAGGTTCTTTACCCAGCGGGTGGTGAGGGATTGGAATGCCCTGCCTGCTGCAGTTGTAAATGCGTCTAGTTTGGGGGCGTTTAAGAGATCTCTGGATAGGTTTATGGACGAAAAGGGATTGGTATAGGCTAGTGGGTCATTGTTTTTGTAACTGGTCGGCGCAACATCGTGGGCCGAAGGGCCTGTTCTGCGCTGTAATGTTCTATGTTCTATGTTCTATATGCTCCAAAGTAACTTTCTCCAAATTCTGCTGCAGATACAACAGTATCAATGATAATTAGCAATCCACAGATACAGAAAGCCTGTGTGTGGCACCTCAAGTTTCAGCATGCAAAACCTTCCCGGGGAAAACTGACAAACTAAAGTGCAGTCTAACGTGAAATTTCTGAAATTCTGAGGAATTAGAGAATAGCTGTATGACCATGTATAATGCTATTACCAACACACTGTGGATGGGATGAAATTCTGAATGTCTGCTACATTGCAACAAACAACATCAGATTATAGAGACCAGTATTTCCCATGATCAGAATTCCAACTTAAGTAGTTCATTGTACCATGAAGAAATCACCTATAATGTAAGTGTTAAATGGTTTCCCGCTGATCAAGGTTTGCAGCCATTTCTAATACATCTCCCTAGATCTAATGATATCAGTTGAAAGCTGGTACAATGAGGTCTTAGACATCCACTAGAGCAAGTGTGGACCACATTTTTCTTTCACTTCAAAGACTTTTAATCTTTATAAGACCCTAGTCAGACCCCACTTGGAGTACTCTGCGCAGTCCTGGTCGCCTCATTACAAGAGAGATGTGGAAGATATTGAAAGGGTGCAGAGGAGATTTAAAAGGATGTTGCCTGGATTGGGTGGCATGCCTTAACAGGATAGGTTGAGGGAACTTGGTCTTTTCTCCCTGGAGAGACGAAGGATGAGAGGTGACCTGATAGAGGTTTATAAGATGTTGAGACGTATAGATCGGGTGGATTCTCAGGCTATTTCCCAGGGCTGAAATGGTTGCTACGAGAGGACGCAGGTTTAAGGTGCTGGGGAATAGGTACAGAGGAGATGTCAGGGGTTAAGTTTTTCACAGTAAAAAGTCTGACAACACCAGGTTTTAGTCCAACCTATTTATTTGATAATATACTCGCAAGCTTTCGGGTTAGCCCCTTCGTCAGGTGAATCCTGGCTAACCCGAAAGCTTGCGAGTATATTATCAAATAAATAGGTTGGACTAAAACCTGGTGTTGTCAGACTTTTTACTGTGTTTACGCCAGTCCAACGCCGGCATACCCACATTAAGTTTTTCACCCAGAGGGTGGTGGGGGAGTGGAATCGGCTGCCGTCGGTGGTGGTGGAGACGAATTCATTAGGGTCTTTTAAGTCTTTTGAGTACATGGGATTTAATAGGATTGAGGGTTATAGGTAGGCCTAGTAGGCAGGGATATGATCAGTGCAACTTGTGGGCCGGAGGGCCTGTTTATGCTGTAGTTTTTCTATGTTCTAAACATGCCCTCTGTCTTGTGTCTCTTTAAATATATATTTGTTTGCTTTTGCTTCCCTTTCGGAGGAGGGTTTCTGACATGTTGCAACAGCCATTTAGATACTTGGATGAGTCTAGAGTCTTCCTGTATTACAGTTCAGCTAAAGTATAAAAGATTATGGTCCAGCAGTATTGCTGTCTGCAATGGGGCATCTTTAGAGAACCAACAGAGGAAGAACCTGTGGATATTAAAGTTCACACAATTTCTAGGTAGTTTTCTCCCAGGATACTGCAATCTTTTTTGTGCAGCAGTGAAAATGATTTTACACTATTGGCCCAAATCTTCTGCTTTGTCAGGATGACTCAGCCCAAAGCTGATCAGACTGAAAACAACCCATTTACCTGGATAGGTTGAAAAAGGCCAGAATTCTGATACATGATTTGAAAAACTCCCTCAGCTTAAGAATCCACGAAGAGAATAGCAAAACAGATCAGTGCAGAGCACTTTTTTAAAATATTCATTCGTGGGACATAGGTATTGATGGCTGGCCAGCATTTATTGCCCACCACTAGTTTACCTTGAGTGGCTTGCTAGGCCATTTCAGAAGGCAGTTTAGTCAACCACATTGGTGTGGCTCTGGAGTCACGTAGACCAGACCAGATAAGGACATCAGTGAACCAGATGGGTTTTTTCCAACAATGATTTCATGGTTGTTAGTAGATTCTTAATTCCAGATACTTTTTAATGAATTCAAATTCCACAATGGTATTTAAACTTGGGTCTCTGGAACATTAGCTTAGTTTCTGGATTAATAGTCTAGTAATAATAGCACTAGGCCATCACCTCCCCTATACACCATCTTCTTACAGCACCAGCTTCCATAAGGTAAGTTTAAATGTTCAGTATGAATATTAGCGAATGAGTGACCAGACTCATGTTGGTGAATGATTAATGGTAGAATGGGTGGGTGAGACGGTAGAGTGGCAGGCGAGTCAGGGGTGGTTTGGATGGGAGGGGATAGTCAGATCGAGTCAAGGGTGCATTCAGATGACAGGGTCAAGTAAGGTCGGTTCAAGGGGAGTCAGCTGATGGAGGCCTGGCAAGTAGGGTTAGGGAAGGTGGCCTGTGTGTGACTGGGGGTCAGTTGTATAATTACCTAGATATTAGGCTAGGATTTTACTGTCGAAAATTTCCTGGGCAAATATCCAAGTAGGTAAATCTTAACTATCCGAAATATGACTCTAATTTGGAGTCAGAAACTTTCTCAGTGTTCTGGGGAACAGGGAAATTGTTCACTGAAAGTTCAAATTGTCTGGGCTATTTCCCAATGCTCACCTTAGCTTGTAGAAATCGTCTCCAACAAACTGGAGACAAGATCATCTGGGTCAAGCTCTTTAGGCATCAAATGTGTGGATACATACTGATCATGCCTGCAGGAGGTGTGGTGCATATTCCAAGCATTTTGATGCATATTTTTGTTCCCATAAGTTAAAAATAATCACTTGACTCAAAATGCTTGAGCTTCATTGTTTCTTTCAGCTCTCCATGTGGCTGGAGGATTGATACAATATTGTGCAGCAATAAATATGGCACCTTAATTGTTTTATATTCATAACAATTAATTCCTGGCTCTTGATGAATAAAACAACATTCTTTTTTCAATGGTGCCTCTGCCTCAATATCATTTCCAATTAACTTTCAATTTTTGATAAATATTATTCACGTTGTACAGGTGGTAGGGTTGATATCACCCTGGTATGCTGCGCAGGCAATGGGGTGTTTTGCTCCTGCTGTTGTGCTTGATGTTGCTAATGTTGTCACTTGCTGGTGACACTGCTGATGTTGCACCGCTTGTTGGTGACGTTTGCAATGTTGTCTCGCTGGTTAGTGATGTTTCTGGCATTGATCTTTCTCATTTTTTCATCTCAGGTGTAGGTCGAACATGGACTCTGCTCCTTCACATATACATACTGGTTTCAGTCTCAATGACTTTGGTGTCTCAACTTCACTAACAACTTTTGCTGGGTTCCAGATTTTCATCAATCACAAAATTGTTACATTCTGTACCAGCTCTCAAAATGAGCAATTCACTTCCATCTATTTCTCTGCTTTCTCCACATTTTTCCTTTTCCGATAACTATCTAATTCCCTGCATCCTCCACACAGTAGGAGACACAATTGGAAAAAATTTATTGTGCAGCAGCCCTGACACATGCAATGACACAAGTCAGGCTGAGACTTACCTTATCTTTCTTGTACATATACAATCAGTTCTTCCAACAATTCAGGCAAGAATTTAGCATACACAGTTAGTATGATCAGAAATAGTCAGCACGGCTTTGTCAAGGGCAGGTCACGCCACGCCTTTCAAGCCTAGTTGAGTTCTTTGAAATTGTGACTGAACACATTGACGAAGGAAGAGTAGTGGATGAGGTTTACATTGACTTCGAACATAAGAACATAAGAAATAGGAGTAGGAGTAGGCCAACTAGCCCTTCGAGCCTGCCCCGCCATTCAATAAGATCATGGCTGATCTGTCGTGGCTCAGTTCCACATTCCCGCCCTCTCCCCATAACCCTTAATCCCCTCTCTCATCAAAAACCCATCAACCCGCGTCTTAAAAATATTTAGCGAGGCAGCCTCCACCACTTCAACGGGCAGAGAATTCCAGAGATTCACCACCCTTTGAGTGAAGAAGTTCCTCCTCAACTCTGTTCTAAACCGCCCCCCCTTTATCTTGAGGCTATGCCCCCTAGTCCTACTGTCCTTTCTGAGCGGGAAGAGTCTCTCCACCTCTATCCTATCCATCCCATTCATCATCTTATACGTCTCAATGAGATCTCCCCTCATTCTTCTAAACTCTAATGAGTACAAGCCTAATCTATTCAGCCTCTCCTCATAGCTCAACCCCCTCAACTCCGGCATCAGCCTAGTAAACCTCCTCTGCACTCTCTCCAAGGCTAAAATATCCTTGCGTAAGTACGGCGCCCAAAACTGCACACAGTACTCCAGCTGCGGCCTCACCAATGCCCTATACAGCCGCAGCAAGACCTCCCTACTTTTATACTCAATCCCCCTCGCGATGAAGGCCAGCATCCCATTCGCCTTCCTGACCACCTGCTGCACCTGCAAGCTGGGTTTTTGCGACTCATGCACAAGGACCCCGAGGTCCCTCTGCACCGTTGCCTGCTGCAGTTTTTCTCCACGTAAGTAATAATCCTTCCTACCATTATTCCTACCAAAGTGGACCACCTCGCACTTACCAACATTAAATTCCATTTGCCATTTCCTGGCCCATTCGCCCAGCCTATCTAGATCCTTCTGTAGACTCTCCACACCCTCCGCACAATTTGCCTTTCCACCAATTTTGGTGTCATCAGCAAATTTCGACACCCTACACTCGGTTCCCTCCTCCAGATCATCTATATAAATGGTAAATAGCTGAGGCCCCAGCACCGACCCCTGGGGCACTCCACTAGTCACCATCCGCCAATCCGAATAGCACCCATTGACCCCCACTCTCTGCCTCCTATTTGACAACCAGTCCTCTATCCACGCTAACACCCTACCCCCAACTCCATGCCCCCTGACCTTCTGTAATAACCTCTTGTGAGGTACCTTGTCAAACGCCTTCTGAAAATCCAGAAAGACCACATCCACCGGCTCTCCTCTATCCACCGCCCTAGACACATCCTCATAGAACTCCAGTAAATTTGTCAGACACGACTTCCCTTTAACGAAACCGTGCTGCGTCTGCTCTATCAAGCAGTTCCCCTCAAGATGCCTCGCTATTTCCTCCTTGATGACGGATTCTAACATTTTACCTACAACAGACGTTAAACTAACAGGCCTATAATTCCCCGCCTTTTGCCTGGCACCTTTTTTAAACAGCGGCGTAACATTAGCCGTTTTCCAATCTTCCGGCACTTTCCCAGAATCCAGCGACGTCTGGAAAATAACCACCAAGGCATCCACTATCACCTCCGCCATTTCTTTCAGGACCCTCGGATGCATTCCATCCGGACCTGGGGACTTGTCCACAATCAGCCCCTCCAGTCTGTCGAGCACCACCTCTCTAGTAACAGTAATGTCATCGAGACCCTCCAGTCCTACCACCTTTCCATCTCTAACATCCGGCAAATTATTCACGTCCTCCTCCGTGAAGACCGAAACAAAAAAGTTATTCAAGACCTCCGCCATATCCCCATCCCCTACCACTAAGTCCCCCTTCTCATCCTTTAAGGGACCAACGTTCACCCTAGCCAGCCTCTTAAGGTCACCCATGCAAGACTTCTTGAAAAGATGAGAGGGCATGGGATCCAATGGGCTGTTGCCACATGGATCCAGAACTGGCCTGCCTGCAGAAGGCAGAGACTGGTTGTGGATGGGTCTTTTTCTGCACGGAGGTCAGTCACCAGTGGAATGCCCCAGGGATCTGTTCTAGGACCCTTGCTGTTTGTCATTTTCATAAATGACCTGGATGAGGAAGTAGAGGGATGGGTTAGTAAGTTTGCCAACGACACGAAGGTTGGTGTTGTGGATGGTCTAGAGGGATGTCAGAAGTTGCAGTGAGACAGATAGGATGCAAGACTGGGTGGAGAAGTGGCAAATGGACGTCAACGCAGATAAATGTGTAGTGGTCCATTTTGGCAGGTCCAATGGGATGAAGGAGTACAATATCAAGGGTAGGAGTCTTAGCGGTGTTGAAGAGCAGAAGGACCTCGGGGTCTGAGTCCGTGGAACTCTTAAATCGGCCTCGCAAGTGGAGGATGTAGTCAAGAAGGCGTATGGTGTGCTAGCCTTCTTTAATCGAGGGATTGAGTTTAGGAGTCAGGAGGTAATGCTGCAACTTTATAAAACCCTTGTCAGACCCCACTTGGAGTACTGTGCACAGTTCTGGTCGCCTCACTACAAGAAAGATGTGGAAGCTATTGAGAGGGTGAGGAGGAGATTTACAAGGACGTTGCCTGGATTGGGAAGCATGCCTTATGAGGATAGGTTGAGGGAGCTAGGTCTCTTCTCCCTGGAGAGACGAAGACTGAGAGGCGACCTGATAGAGGTTTATAAGATGTTGGGAGGTATAGATAGGGTGGATTCTTGGAGGCTATTTCCCAGGGCTGAAATGATCGCTACGAGAGGACACAGGTTTAAGGTGCTGGGGAGCAGGTACAGAGGAGATGTCAGGGGAAAGTTTTTCACTCAGAGGGTGGTGGATGAGTGGAATCGGCTGCTGTCGATGGTGGTAGAGGCAAACTCGCTGGGGTCTTTTAAGAGACTTCTGGATGAGTACATGGGATTGAGAGTTATAGATAGGCCTGGTAGATATGGATATGATCGGCACAACTTGTGGGCCAAAGGGCCTGTTTGTGCTGTAGTGTTCTATGTTCTACATTGAAGTGTTGACTTCCTTCTAACTGCACAGTAGTGAGTTGTTGTGTTTCTTACACCTGGTCACATGGAGGAATTATCTTGCTTTACCAAATTATTTTTACTTTCTTCCATTAAACAGCTCTGCAGGTGATAATGCATCAACCTTGAGGGGTGTAGATTGGAGTGACAATGAAGCAAGATTTGGGTCTTCCTTTGTTTCCCAGAATTTTGAGGGTTCATTTACCTGTTTGGATGAGCCTTTCTGTAAACCCTCATTTCTTGAGTGACGTGGTAATGAAGTGACTATGTTGAACCCATACTGTTTGACAAATTCCTTAAGTTCTCCAATGTTGAATTGCCACTGTACCCACACAGTTGCATTAAATTACTTTGTCTCTCCTGAGCTTCCTTCCCGGTTCTAGCTAGGTAAGATCCAGGCAGGATCTGGGGGGAGTCTGGGAGCAATTCTGTATGGGGATCTGGGATTGGTCTGGTGGTTTAAAATAGTTTTGCAAAAGTTAGAAATGGTTCTATTTCTACTAACTTATTCTGCATACCTCTGGTGGCTTCCAAAGTTAGCTATTTATATCTGTCAGATGGTTCAACGTTCAGCATGATGGTCCTGGAGAAGTTAGCACTTCTGGACAGTTGCTGTGACAGTGCTTACCTGGGAACTAATGAGGGATACCCCAGCACACGTTTAGGATAACCCCCAAATCCAAAACTGGGGAACCCAGAAGTTACAGCCCAATATCTATACCATGTAATGTTGGGACTGAATGTCTTAACTGACAAAGCATTCTATTTTCTTTCATTAATATTCTGAAACTTGAAAATTCACCAAAGTAATGTAACTTCCTTGTCATGAAAAATAAAGCTGGCATTAAAATCATTTTTCAATACTTGTACATACCTTTATCCTCCTTATGCTGATTAATCCCTCAGAAGCTGTCTGAATAGCTGCTGGGAAGAACAGTGTGACTGTGAGTCTCACAGCATTGTACAACGAAACTGTGACAAACACACGACTTGCTGTGATAGTGTGGCCAAGTAGCACGTACACCAGGAACGTAAAAAACAATATCATCTTGCTAGCAATAAAGAATGAGGCCATGTTCAAGGCACGTAGATGAGAACTTTGCAGAACTTTCGTAATCTCCTTCCTGAAATGCAGAATACAACCACCATTTGTTTTCTTCACAATTTATATGCTAGTTCACATGAAAGGTTTTGTTTTAAACTAAACATTCATCTAGATGTCCTCTACTATAAACAACCTGAGCTTTGTTTCAATGGATTAACATATCTAATTTATATGCCCATTTAGATAAATGAAATTGCAAGTATTTCACACTTTTAATGAAAACATCACTTCCTAGCCACAATACAAAGTAAAATGCAAATGATTAACTTGCATGATATACTGCAAACTGCAAGAATAAATACAATTTTGAATACCTGGTATGGAGGGGAGGTCCTATGAGGAGAGACTGAGGGATTTGGGGTTGTTTTCGCTAGAAAGAAGGCGGCTAAGAGGGGATCTTATTGAAACATAGAAGATGATTAGAGGTTTAGATAGGGTGGATAGTGATAGCCTTTTTCCTCGGATGGAGAAAGCTAGCACGAGGGGGCATGGCTTTAAATTAAGGGGAGGTAGTTATAAGACGGATGTCAGGGGTAGGTTCTTTACCCAGAGGGTGGTGAGGGATTGGAATGCCCTGCCTGCTGCAGTTGTAAATGCGCCTAGTTTGGGGGCGTTTAAGAGATCCGTGGATAGGTTTATGGATGAAAAGGGATTGGTTTAGGTTAGAGGGTCATTGTTTTTTAACTGGTCGGCACAACATAGTGGGCCGAAGGGCCTGTTCTGCGCTGTAATGTTCTATGTAATACTGCAATGCTCAAATTACAAACAACTGTTCTCCTTTTCTCCAACTTCTTTCCTTAACACTGATCTTAAAAGTGACTTGTACTGGGGTCCTCCAGCTATCTTGCATAAATAATTCCTCATCCTTCTGCCATCCTTAAAATACTAGTGCATCTCTGCAAAATGGATAGGAAATTAAAGTTAAGCCTAATTCTGTCCTTATCCATCAAATCCATACATTTTCAGCAGCAGGGATCATGGAATAATGATCAAAGTGGAATCATAATAGATATTTCCACTCTGTCTTTATTGAATTGTTATTTCTATTTAACTGATGAAAAGGAGAATCTTCCAATTCCTATCAATACATATGCTGATGGACCTCTGGTGGTGGCCTTGGTACCTGAATTTTAGTCCAGTTGATTGGTTAATTGTGGGGTGGGATTTACCCATAAAATTCCTACAGTACAGAAGGGGGCCATTCAGCCCATTGAGTCTGTACTGACCATAATCCCACAGGGGCCTTATTCTTGTAACCCCACACATTTACCCTGGTAATCCCCCTAACATTAGCGTCAATTTAGCGTAGGTAATCAGTCTAACCCACACGTCTATCCATGTTACTGTCACTAGCCTCGAAGACCTTGATAATGAATAGAAAGGGAATTAGGAGTAACAATGTTTCTTCAGTGCTAGCACCAACGAATGCATGAGATGCTACAGTGGATACAAAATACAGCAGCTCAAGCAGGTGCTTCTGTTTTTGGAGACCAGGCTACAATGACAAAGCAGCAACCGTTTGAGACAGCAGCAGAAGGTCTCCCAGATGCACCCACAATTGTCTTACTGGCTCAATTAAGGATTAGAGGGGAAGACTGTTAGAATGGGTATTAGGAAGGCTTGTAAGGTCTTGGAGCAGGTAATATGGAGGGAATTTCCTGAAGCAGTGAGTGCAATCGCTACAACAACTGAAAGGAGGTTAATAATCTCAATAATAAAGCTAAAGCTAATTGGATGTCTTATAATCAAGTGACAAATATTTGACTGTACGCTAAAACAAGAAGTGCAAATCCTAAACTCCAGTTGTACTGAATTTACACTGATTCCTATGTAAGTGCCTAAAACAATACTTCAACTGTGACCTAAACTAATTGTCTCCTTGCTTTTGTTTTTCTGGACATCAAATTACTCCATGTTGTGCAGCACTAAGCATGCTCTAAGTGGGATGGGCATCTTTGTCCTGGAAAACATCAGGAAATCAGCACCGACCAGGGATTGATTTATTCAGGCACCAAACCCAGAGAAGACGCACTTTATAGAAGGAGTATATCTTTGTTAAATGTGTGAACCTCTCTGAGGAATAACCAAGTGCTTTTTGATGTTGTTGATTCAGTGAAGCTTTGCACCACTGAGCTCGCAGTTGGCTCTTGCATATTAAAGTATTAAGTGGATTTTTTCATCTGTTACAAGGCACGTGGACTAAGGGAAGAAAACTCCTATTACAACCTACATCAATAATTCTTCAACAATCCTGAGAGATCTGAATTCCCCCAGAATCCATTCTGAATGTGCATTTTGGCTACCACTCTGAACAAGCTCATTAACCCCAACTCCTGTCTCCTCCCAGGTTTTGAACCAGAAACATTTTATGGTGTTCCAAACCGACTTAAATTCAGAATCAAACACAAAGAGGCCACTCAGCACATTGTGCCTTTACGAGCTGACTAAGAGCCACAAAGTTAATCTCTTCCCCTGCTCTTTCAGCAAAGATCTGCCTCCAGAGATGATGGCACTCTCCAGTTATCAGTGTCAATCTTCACATCTCATTTCTGGTGCCCTTGTGGGAGAAGTATGGATGGCTAGGAGGTCATGATACAGTGGCCGTTCACTGATAGGTGTTTGGTTTACGTCATCCATCCAATGAACGTGATTGAGCCAGCACAGATATCAATACATGTCCGCTGATGGAATTAGCATGCTCCAGGACCTCAGGTGGTAACCTTGTTAAGTCGGTATCCATGTTTTGCCAAGAATGCAGAGCTCAAGTCTGAGACAGCGAATGTGGAAACTCTTGCTTAGCATATGCTGTCTCGGTCTCAGTGCGCTAAGAGTATAGGCGTGGTAGACTCTGGTGTTCTTGGTCACGTCTCTCTTGTTCACAGTCTTGTTCAGTTTGGACATAACAGCCATAGCTTTTTTGATACTATGTTGATTTCAGCATAAAGCAACAGATTGCCGTTGATTACACGGGACATTGAGTGACGTACAGTTGGGTAGGCACCGGACTTCCCTCCCCCACCATTGCTGGTAAAATTGCATGGGGGCAGCAATGGCAGGCACAATGCCCATTTTATTTTACAGGCTTTCCAGCCTGCAAATGGCACTAAATACCAGCCCCATGTCTCTTTATTAAGCCAAAAATCCTGCAATTTGTTTGAAACAACCTGCCATTGTTAAATATTTGCACGTGAACTGTTCCCATGCTCCCTTTAAATCTAATTTTATATATCCTCTAATTTTTTTCCAAAACCCATCACGTCATGTTATCCTGCATTGGACACCATCTACCACATCTGCCCAATTCATCACACTATGTATATCCTCTTGACATCTGTGACCATTCTCCTATTTACCAGATTTCCAAGTTTTGTATGATTTGTAAACTTTAAAATACATGCAAAGGAACCAAGTTTAATTCATTAATAAACATCATAAAGGGGGAATCTAGCACATCATTACAAAAGACAAAGCAGAAGCATTTGCAACTGTTTTCAGCCAGAAATGCTGAGTGGATGATCCATCTCAGCTTCCTTCTGAGGTCTCCCAGCATCAGATGTTCAGCTGATTTGATTCGCTCCACATGATATTGAGAAATGGCTAAAGGCAGGCAAAGGCTGAGAGTCCAGTAACATTCCAGCAATATTGTGAAGACTTGTGCTTCAGAACTAGTCATACCCCTAACCAAGCCGTTCTGATACAGCTGAAACATTGGCATTTACCTGGCAAAATGGAAATTTGCCCAAGTATGTTCTGTTCACAAAAGCAAAACAAATCACTGTACATGTAATCATCAACAATACCCTGCTCACAGCTCAATTCCTTTCCACCAGGGCCACTCAGCTCCTGACCTTATTGGTTCAAATATGGACAAGAGTGAACTAAAATGACTGACAGCACTTTACATCAAGGCCATATTTGACCAAGTCTGACATCAAGGAGCCCTAGTAAAACAAGCCACTGGAAATTAGTGGAAAACTTTCCACTGGAGTTATATTTGGCACAAAGATTGTAGTTGTTGGAGATCAATCTTTGCAGGGATTCCTAGACCCAATTATCTTCAGCTGCTTCATAAATTTTCCTTTCATCATAAATCAGAAACATAGAAAATAGGAGACAGAGTGGACTATTCAGTCCTTTGAACCTTCTCTGCCATTTATTATGATCCTGGCTGATCATCCAACTCAACAGCTTGGTCCTGCCTTCCCCCATATCCTTTGATACTCTTTGCCCCAAGAGCTATATTTAACTCCTCTGTGAAAACATACAATGTTATGGCCTCAACTGCTGTCTGAGGTAGCAAATACTATAGGTTGACTACTCTCTGGGTGAAGAAATTTCATAAAATCATAGAATCCCTACAAGTACAGAAAGAGGCCAATCGGCCCATCGGCCCATCAAGGCTGCACCAATAACAATCCAACTCTATCCCTGAAACCCCATATAGCTACCCTGCTAATTCCCCCAAAACTCAGTCAATTTACACTGCCAATTCACCTAAGCCACACATCTTTGGACTGTGGGAGGAAACCCACGCAGACATGGGGAGAACATGCAGACTCCACACACATTTCCCCAAGATTGGAGTTGAACCTGCGTTCCTGGTACTGAGGCAGCAGTGCTGACCACTGCCACCATGCCACCCCTCAGTTCAGTCCTAAAGGTTTAACCCAAAACCTTAAACTACGAGCCCTGTTTCTGGACACCCCCACCATCAGGAACATCCCTGTAGCTACTCTGTCTAGTCCTATTAGAATTTTATAGGTTTCTATGAGGCACCCCCCGCAATTCTTCTGAACCCCCAGCAAATACAATTCTAACCGACTCAATCTCTCCTACATCAATCCCCCATTCTAGGGACCAGTCTCTTCTAAGCCTTTGCTGAACTCCCTTTAAAGCAAGAACATCCTTCCTTGGAAAAGGAGAGCAAAGCTGTACACAATATCAAGGTCTGGCCTCACCAAGGCCCTGTATAATTTCAGCAAGGCACCCCTGCTCTTGCATTCAAATCCTCTTGCTACGAAGGTCACCATACCATTTATCTTTAATCCCATCTGCTGCATCTGCATGCTTACCTTCAGTGACTGGTGTACGAGGACACCCAGGTCTCCTTGCACATTCCTCTCAATTTATAGTCATTCAGATAATAACCTGTCTTCCTGTTCTTGCTACCAAAGTAGATAACCTCACATTTATGTACATTATACTACATCTGCCATTCATTTGCCCTCTCACTCAGCTTGTCCAAATCACACTGAAGCATCTCTGCAGCCATCTCACAGCTCTGTCATCTGCAAATTTGAAGATATTAATTTAGTTCCCTCATCTAAATCATTAAAATGTATAATAAATAGCTGGGGTCTCTGAAATACCCCATTGGTCATGGCCTGCCATTTGGAAAATTACCAGTTTATTCCTACTGTTTCCTGTAAGCCTTCTGAAAATCCAAGTAAATAACATCCACTGGCTCCCCCCTCATCAAGTCTACTAGTTACATCCTCAAAGAATTACAATAGACTTGTAAAGCATGGTTTCCCTTTCATAAATCCATGCTAACTCTGTCTGTTTCCACCCATTTATTAAGTGCTCTGTATAAGACTTTTGATAATGACTCTAGAATTTTCTCCACTACAAATATCAGGCTGATTGGTCTATAATTCCCTGTTTTCTCTCTACCCTCACTTTTAAATAGTGGAGTTACATTAGCTACCCTCCACTCTATAGGACCTGTTCCACAGTCGAGAATGTTGGAAGACAACAATCAATTTCCCCAACACCATTTCTCTGCTGGTATGATTTCCTTTAGTTCCTCCCTCTCATTAAACTCAGTCAGAGGTTTACAGCATGGAAACAGGCCCTGTGTCTATGCTGCCCAGTTTTTACCATTAAGCTAGTCCCAATTGCCCGTATCCCACTGTACCCATCTTACCCATGTAACTGTCTAAATGCTTTTTAAAAGACAATTGTACCCGCCTACCTCTTGCAACTTATTCCAGCCAAAAACATTGCTCCTTTGGACCCTTTTGCATCTCTCCCCTCTCACCTTAAGTATACCTTCTAGTTTTAGACTCCCTTACCTTTGGGAAAAGATGTTGATTATTGAGCTGATTTATGCCCCTCGTTATTTTATAGACCTCTAAGATCACCCTCAAAAGTCTCCTACGCTTCAGGGAAAAAAGTCCCAGTCTATCCAGCCTCTTTACAACTCAAACCAAGTCCCAGTAGCATCCTAGTAAGTCTTTTCTGCACTCTCTCTAGTTTAATAATATCCAGTGTTCACCAACATTTGTGTCCTCTTTTGAAGACAGAACCAAAATATGTATTTAGTTGGCCATTTCTTTGTTTCCCAAATACAAGTTCCCATTTCCCATTGACCTACATTTGTCTTCACCGATCTTTGTCTCTACATATCTATAAAAACTTTTACAGTCAGTTTTTATGTTCCCCACAAGCTTACTCTTGCACTCTATTTTCAAGTGGAGCTGTTCATGGATAACCACACAATGGTCATTGCCATTTGTACCTTCTCAGATACTGAAGCAGTCCCAGTCCATGTACAGTAAGAACTGGGCCATATTTGGATTTGAGATGAATCATCACAAGTAAAATTTGTGCCACACAAACGCCAGGCAAAGACCATCTCCAATCAACCCTTGACATTCAATGACATAATCATCATTAAATCTCCTATAAACAACCTCAGGGTTATCATTGACCAGAAACTGAACAGGATTAGCCATATAAATACTGTGGCTATAGGGGCAGGTCAGAGGCTGGAAATTGAGGCGAGTAACTTGCGTCCTGATTCAAAGAACAGTACAGCACAGGGACAGGCCCTTCGGCCCTCTAAGCCTGTGCTAATTATGATGCCTGCCTAAACTAAAACGTATGCTTTTAGAGTCCATATTCTTCCATTCCCATCCTATTCATGTATTGTCCAGATGCCCTTAAATGCAGCTATCGTACCTGTTCTCACCATCTCCCCAGGCAGCATGTTCCAAACATTCAGCATCCTGTGTAAAAACAAAAAATCTGCCCCTCTAAACCTTTCCCTCCAAGGCCAATATATCCTTTTGCAAATAAGGGGACCAAAATTGCACACAGTATTCTAGTTGTGGCCTCACTAGTACCTTGTACAATTGCAGGACAACCTCCCTGCTTTTATACTCCATCCCCCTCACAATAAAGGCCAACATTCCATTTGCCTTCTTGATCACCTGCTGCACCTGCAAACTGAGTTTTTGCGATTCATGCACAAGGACCTCCAGGTCCCTCTGCACAGTAGCATGTTGTAATTTTTCACCATTTAAATAATAGTCCATTTTACTATTATTCCTTCCAAAGTGGATAACCTCACACTTGCCAACGTTATACTCCATCTGTCAGATCCTTGCCCACTCACTCAGCCTATCCAAATCTCTCTGCAGACTTTCCGCATCCTCCACGCAATTCGCTTTCCCACTCATCTTTGTGTCATCAGCAAACTTTGTCACCCTACACTCGGTCCCCTCCTCTAGCTCGTCTATGTATATGGTAAACAGTTGAGGCCCCAGCACTGATCCCTGTGGCACACCACTAGTCACCAACTGCCAACCAGAAAAGCACCCATTTATTCCAACTCTCTGCTTCCTGTTAGATAGCCAATCCTCAATCCACGCTAACACTTTACCCCCAACTCCTTGTACCTTAATATTTTGCAGCAACCTTTTGCGAGGCACCTTATTGAATGCCTTCTGGAAATCTATAAACACCACATCCACTGGTTCCCCTGTGTCAACCGCACTCGTTACGTCTTCATAAAAATCCATGTTTGCAACAGACTTTGAGTGGAGTGCAACAAAGTCTACCATTCTGGCTAGCAGGAAAGGCCCTACCCGTCCTATCAGCCACTGCATTTAGTCTCAAAAAAAATGGAGTATTCCACCCTTAGGAGGAAGAAAATATAAATAATCAATGAGCCATCGTAAAAACAGGATTTGAACAGTTATTTCATCAAGGGATTTGTATTGATGTGATACATAGATTGAAGAAGGTAAAGGAATTTTGGGAACAAGTGTTCCTTGCTAGAACCAGGGCAGCCGGAGAGAAGACTGTTAGCTCCATAAAGCTGTTAGTCAAGTGGGTCTCGGGATCAAAGGAGGTTTACAAGTTGAAAGATTATTAGTTTATATTTGGAACACTCAGGTATGTCACATTGCTACAGAGATGGGCTGTGATGTGAGGGAGGTTCTTTTGTTTTAATTTGTTTGTCTGTCTGTCTGCGCATAGAAACAAGCAGTTCAGCTTGGGAGCAGATAGAGGTGTTTGCAGCTTTGGTCTTGTGTCGTTTGCAATTCACTGAGTTGAGGGAGCAAGAGCAATGTTAGCCTGGCCTAAACTCAAGCAAAGAAAAAAAAGTTAATTTTATTCAGCATAGAAATCTACAATGAGCCTTATAGTGGAAACAAACAATTCACCTTGGAACTAACACAGAGCAAGTCTGCTTGGAGCGGCTAAATAATTGCGGCCAGCAGAATAAAGCTAATAGAAACCATAGCTGTTTTTATTTTTTTGTTTCAGTCACTGCGCAGGAATTGCAAGTGAGGTTCAGGCTTTGGCTGAATCCCAGACTTTATAACTCAATTGTGGAATAGTTCAGAAATGGTCTAAAGAAACAGGATAACTTTCAAAAGATTTTGTAGACTGGGGAGACTTTGTCTAAAAGCGAAGATTCAGTTGAGGGTTTTAGTCTAAAGTATCTAGGATTATTGTGCCTTTGGATGCAAAATTTAAGTAATTACCTAAGAATGCTTATTCAGTCTTTGCTTTACACAATGGAATCATATGGGTTAATTATTTCAGTAAATAACTGGCTGTTGAAATTTCTCTTCAAACTAGCAATCTCTATAGAAACCATAACAACTAGTTCTTCAACTTCCGCCT
Source organism: Carcharhinus amblyrhynchos (assembly GCF_965287045.1). NCBI lineage: Eukaryota > Metazoa > Chordata > Chondrichthyes > Carcharhiniformes > Carcharhinidae > Carcharhinus > Carcharhinus amblyrhynchos. The sequence continues at coordinate 27,769,426 of NC_137333.1, forward strand.
TCCATCAGAGCACAGATCTTTTTTATTCTTTCCTCCCTTGCTCACATAGAGACACAGGACTTCGGCCCTCGATGCTGTGCTGAGCTATGTCCGAACCCAAGATCAAGCTATCCCACTCCCTATCATTCTTGTGTGTGTTCCCTGCGCCTATCCAAATTGTCCAACTCCATTATCACAGCAGGCAGTGCATTCCACACCCGAACCACTCTGAGTAAAGAGTCTACCTTGGGTATCCCTCCTATATCTCCCACCATGAACCTTATAGTTATGCCCCCTAGTAACAGCTACATCCACCTGAGGAAATAGTCTCTGCACATCCACTCTATCTATCCCCCTCATTATCTTATAAACCTCTAAGTCGCCTCTCATCCTCCTCCACTCTAAAGAGAAAAGCCCCAGCTCCCTCAACCTTTCCTCATAAGACCTACCCTCCAAACTAGGCAGCATCTTTGTAAATCATCTCTGCACTACATCCTCCTTATAGTGAGGTGACCAGAACTGCACACAATATTCCAAATGTGGTCTCACCAAGGTCCTGTATAGTTCTAGCACAACCCCATGACTCTTAAGCTCAAATCCCCTATTAATAAACGCTAACACACTACAGGCCTTCTTCACGGCTCTATCCACTTGAGTGGATAGAAATTTGAGGATACGAACCCCAGGATCTCTCTGTTCCTCCTCATTCTCAGAACCCTGCCATTGTCCCTGTAATCCGCATTCAAGTTTGTCTTACCAAAATGAATCACCTCGCACTTATCAGGGTTAAACCCCATCTGCCACTTTTCGGCCCAGCTCTCCATTATCTCTTTCCGTGACACCTGTTATACTTCCAACTACTGCCAGTTCTGATGGAAGGCTGTTAAACTGCAACATTAATACACTTTACCACTTTACAAATGCTTCCAGACTTACCATTTCCAGTATGATCTGTTTCATTTCAGATTTCCAGCATCAGAAATATTTTGCTTTTGTCTTTGTGGTTATGTTGATAAGGATCTGTTTTGTTTTTAATTTGAAAGATGCTAATACTCGTTAATAACTTGGTTCTTTTTTCTCTCAAACACTGAATTCAGTCTCCATTGAAAATGCAAAGTATGAATAGTGTTCTAGAAAAAATAAATACTGGAAAACAGAATCTCCCTTTCTTTGTATTAATATATAATGGAAATTTATTTTTCCTTGCAAAGGTAACCTTAAGTGTCTAAGGCTTTCAGTGAAAATAGAAGTTCATTGAACTCTGGAGGAGGAAGAGGTGTGGGGGGAGAGGAAGGAGACCTTTGTAAATAAAATACTATTTTCAGCAAGATGAGAGTATGAGAATTTGAAATACATTGTAAAAGCTTCCAGAAGAGCAGTAAGCATTGGTTATAAAGTTCAATCTAATTTAAAACAGTTCAGGTCCAAAGTTAGAGGACTATTGGACCTCAAATTCAATATTCTCAGCACTCATCATTTTAGGAACTAAAGGAACAAGCATAAAAATGCACTAATAGCTGCTATGATAATACCGTACCATTATGTATTTTAGTCGCAATTCTGTGCAGGATCTGTTTTAGACTTTTTTTTGTATTATTGATACTATAACCAGCATCCTCTATTGTTACTGCAGCAACATAATTGTTCCTAATTGCCAGAATGTTTGTTTTAGTCTGGACTAATGCTGTTCTGTTGTTCTTAGTATTGCCCTGGAGTTTTACAGAGTAGGACTTGATTAGGTTGATCGACAGGTAAGATCTGTCTTGGTGGAGCTAGGCTCACATAAATTCAAGCTTAGTTGCTGTTTAGATGTTGCTTTGGGTTGAGAGAGAGCAGTGCCTCTCTTTTCCACCCTCAATATCCTGGCTGGGAGGTTTGCTAAGGCTACTGGGGAGAGTTTAAATTAGAATGGTTGAGGGGTGGGAATCAACTTGAAGTGGCTGGGAGAGAGGAGGTTAGCTCATAAATAGAGAAAGCTTGTTGACAGTGTGAGAGGGAGGATAGGCAGGTGATGGAAAAGGGGAGCATTCAGACCGAAGGTTTGAGACATGTCTATTTTAATGCAAGGAGTGTTGTGAACAAAGCGGATGATCTTAGAGCGTGGATCACTACTTGGAAATGTGATGTGGTGGCCATTACAGAGACTTGGATGACTCAAGGACATGACTGGATACTTCAAGTGCCGGGTTTCAGATGTTTCAGAAGGGATAGGGAGCGAGGCAAAAGAGGTGGGGGAGTGGCACTGTTGATCAGAGTGTCACGGCTGCAGAAAAGATGGACACCATGGAGGGATTGTCTCAGAGTCTGTGTGGGTGGAAGTCCAGAACAGGAAGGGGTCATTAACTTTACTGGGTGTTTTCTACAGGCCGCCCAATAGTAACAGGGATGTTGAGGAGCAGATAGGGAAACAGATTCTGAAAAGATGTAGTAATAACAGAGTTGTCATGATGGGAGATTTTAATTTCCCAAATATCGTCTGGCTATTATCAAACTGTGTTATCAAATATAAATTTTCTTCTTTGAAAACATGACTGAACACATTGAAGGAAGAGCGGTGGATGTGGTTTACGTGGACTTCAGCAAGGCGTTTGATAAGGTCCCCCATGCAAGACTTGTTGAAAAGGTGAGAGGGCATGGGATCCAAGGGGCTGTTGCCTTGTGGATCCAGAACTGGCTTGCCTGCAGAAGGCAGAGAGTAGTTGTGCATGGGTCTTTGTCTGCATGGAGGTCGGTCACCAGTGGAGTGCCCCAGGGATTTGTTCTAGGACCCCATGCTGTTTGTCATTTTCATAAATGACCTGGATGAGGAAGTGCAGGGATGGGTTAGCAAGTTTGCCGACAACACGAAGGTTGGTGGTGTTGTGGATAGTCTAGAGGGATGGCAGAAGTTGCAACGAGACATAGATAGGATGCAAGACTGGGTGGAGAAGTGGCAGATGGGGGATTTAATGGTGGGTAATGAGGAAATGGCTGAGACTTGAAGTTTTTTGTGTCGGTCTTCACGGAGGAGGACACAAATAGATTACCGAATATTAAAGATAGAGGGTTGGTAGGAGATGAGGTCCTTAATACAATTACTGTTACTAGAGAGGTAGTGCTCGGTAGACTAACTGGACTGAAGGTGGACAAGTCCCTGGGACTGGATGGAATGCATCCCAGGGTTCTGAAAGAAATGGCAAAGTAATAGCAGATGCCTTAGTAATTATTTATCAAAATTCACTGGACTCGGGGAAGTGCCGGCAGATTGGAAACCAGCTACTGTTACGCTGCTGTTTAGAAAAGGTAGCAGACAAAAGGCAAAAAACTACAGGCCAGTTAGCTTAACGTCCGTAGTTGGAAAAATGCTAGAATCCATCACCAAATAAGAAATAGCAGGACACCTAGAAAAGAACAATTTGATCAAACAGACGCAGCACAGATTCGTGAAGAGGAAGTCGTGTTTAACAAATTTACTGGATTTTTATGAAGATATGACTAGTGTGGTAGACAGAGGGGAACCGGTGGATGTGGTGTTTTTAGATTTCCAGAAAGCGTTTGATAAGGTGCCTCACAAAATTTTGCTGCAGAAGGTTAGGGTAAATGGAGTTGGGGGTAAAGTGTTAGCATTGATTGAGGATTGGTTAGCTAACAGGAAGCAGAGTTGGAATCAATGGGTGCTTTTCTGGTTCGCAGTTGGTGACTAGTGGAGTGCTGCAGGGATTGGTGCTGGGGCATCAACTGCTTACCATATACATAGATGATCTCGAGGAGGGGGCTGAGTATACGGTAACAAAATTTTCTGATGACATGAAGATGAGTGGAAAAGCAAATTATGTGGCGGACGCGGAAAGTGTACAGAGATCTGGATAGGCTGAGCGAGCGGGCGAGGACCTGGCAGATGGAATATAACGTTAGCAAATGAGAGATTATCCACTTTGGTAGAAATAATAGTAGGAAGGAATATTATTTAAAGGGTGAAAAGCTGCAGCATGTTACTGTGCAGAGGGACCTGGGGGTCCTTATGCACGAATCACAAAAACTCAGTCTGCAGGTGATCATGAAGGCAAATGGAATGTTGGCCTTTATAGCGAGGGGGATAGAATATAAAAGCAGGGAGGTCTTGCTGCAACTGTACAAGGCACTGGTGAGGCAGCAACTGGAGTACCATGTGCACTTTTGGTCCCCTTATTTGCGAAAGGATATATTGGCCTTGGAGGGAGTACAGAGAAGGTTCACCAGGCTGATACTGGAGATGAGGGGGTTAACTTATGAAGAGAGATTAAATAGACTGGGCCTGTACTCATTGGAGTTTACAAGGCTGAGGGGGGATTTATAGAGACTTAGAAGATAATGAAGGGGCTAGATAGGGTAGAGGTAGAGAGATTCTTTCCACTTAGAAAGTAAACCAAAACTAGAGGGCACAGCCTCAAAGGTGGGGGGGGGGGGGGGTGCAGTTTAGAACGGAGTTGAGGAGAAACTTCTTCACTCAAAGGGTGGTGAATCTCTGGAATTCTCTGCCCATTGAGGTGGTGGAGGCTACCTCATTGAATATATTTAAGTCACGGGTGGATAGATTTCTGATAGACAAGGGAATTAAGGGTTATGGGGAGAAGGCGGGAAAGTGGAACTGATCCACCTCAGATCAGCCATGATCTTATTGAATGGCAGGGCAGGCTCGAAGGGCTAGATGGCTTACTCCTGCTCCTATTTCTTATGTTGTGTTTCATTGGAATCTCCCTAGGGCAAGGGGTGTAGATCGGGAGGAGTTTGTTAGGTGTGTTCAGGAGGGTTTCCTGACACAGTATGTGGATAAGCCTACAAGAGGCGGCTGCACTTGATCTGGTATTGGGAAATGAACCTGGACAGGTGTTGGATCTCTCAGTGGGAGAGCATTTTGGGGATAGTGATCATAACTTTATCTCCTTTACATTAGCATTGGAGAGAGAGGGGATCAGACAAGCTAGGAAAGTCTTTATTTGGAGTAAGGAGAATTATGAGGCTATCAGGCAGGAATTAAAGGCATAAATTGGAAAGGGGTTTTCTCAGGGAAATGTAAATAAGAAATGTGGCAAATTTTCAAGGAATATTTTGGCTGGAGTTCTGCACAGCAACGTTCCAATGAGACAGGGAAGTTATGGTAGGTTACAGGAACCATGGTGCACGAAAGCTGTAATGAATTTAATCAAGAAGAAAAGCTTACAAAAGGTTCAGGGAGCTAGGTAATGTTAGAGATCTAGAAAATTATACAGCTAGTAGGAAGGACCTTAAGAAGGAAATTAGGAGAACCAGAAGGGGTCATGAGAAGGCCTTGGTAGGCAGGATTAAGGAAAACCCCAAGGCATTCTACAAGTTTGTGAAGAGCAAGAGGATAAGACGTGAAGGATTAGGACCCATCAGGTGTGATGGTGAGAAAGTTTCTATAGAACCGGCAGAAATAGCAGAGGTACTCAATGAATACTTCACTTCAGTATTCACATTGGAGAAGCATCTTGATTGCAGTGCAGGCTTGCAGCGGACTGAAAGCTTAAGCATGTAGACATTAAGAAAGAGGATGTGTTCAAGCTTTTGAAAAGCATCAAGTTAGGTAAGTCGCCGGGACCAGACGGGATGTACCCCAGGTTACTGTGGGAGGTGAGGGAGGAGATTGCTGAACATCTGGCAATGAGGTTTGCATCATCAATGGAGATGGGAGAGGTTCCAGAGGATTGTGGATGTGGTTCCTTTATTCAAGAAAGGGAGAAGGGATAGCCCAGGAAATTATAGACAGTGAGTCTAACCTCAGTAGTTGGTAAGTTGATGGAGAAGATCCTGAGAGACAGGATTTATGAACATTTGGAGAGGTATAGTATGATCAAGAATAGTCAGCACGGCTTTGTCAAGGGCAGATCATGCCTTACGAGCCTGACTGAAATTTTTGAGAATGTGTCTAAACACAATGATGAAGGAAGAGCAGTAGATGTAGTTTATATGGACTTCAGCAAGGCGTTTGATAAGGTCCCCCATAGAAGGCTCATTGAGAAAGTGAGGGGGCGTGGAATCCAAGGGGACATTGCTTTGTGGATTCAGAACTGGTTTGCCCACAGAAGGCAGAGTGGTTGTAGAAGGGTCATATTCTGCATGGAGGTTGGTCAGCAATGGAGTGCCCCAGTGATCTGTTCTGGGGCCATTGCTGTTTGTGATTTTTATAAATGACCTGGATGAGGAAGTGGAGAGATGTGTTGGCAAGTTTGCTGATGACACAAAGGTTGGAGTTGTTGTGGATAGTATGGAGGGATGTCAGAAGTTGCAATGAGACATTGATAAGATGCAAGACTGGGCGGAGAAGTGGCAGATGGACTTCAACCCAGATAAGTGTGTGGTGATTCATTTTGGCAGGTCAAATAGGATGACAGAATATAATATTAAGGGTAAGACGCTTGGCAGTGTGGCAGATCAGAAGGATCTTGGGGTCTGGGTCCATAGGATGTTCAAAGCAGCTTTGCAGGTAGAGGCTGTGGTTAAGAAGGTGTCTGGTGTAGTGGCCTTCATCAATCCAGGAACTGAGTTTAGGAGTCGGGAGATAATGTTGCAGCTGTATAAGAGCCTGGTCAGACCCCTCTTGGAGTACTGTGCTCAGTTCTGGTTGCCTCATTACAGAAAGGGTGTGGAAGCCACAGAAAGGATGCAGAGGAGATTTACAAGGATGTTGCCTGGATTGGGTGACATGCCTTATGAGGATATGTTGAGGGAGCTTGGCCTTTTCTCCTTGGAGCGACAAAGGATGTGGGGTGATCTGATAAAGGTGTATAAGATGTTGAGAGGTATTAATCGAGTAGATTCTCAGGCTTTTCCCCAGGACTGAAATGGTTGCCACAAGAGGACACAGGTTTAGGGTGCTGGGGAGTAGGTACAGAGGAGATGTCGGGGGTAAGTTTTTCACTCAGAGGGTGGTGGATGTTTGGAATTGGCTGCCAGTAGTGGTGGTGGAGGTGGATTTGATAGGGTCTTTTAAGAGACTTTTGGATAAGTACATGGAACTTAGTGAGATACAGGTTATAGGTAAATCTAGTAGGTAGGGACACATTCAGCGCAACTTGTGGTCCATAGAGCCTCTTTGTGCTGTAGTTTTTCTATGTTTCTATGAGTCATACCTGGAATGAGATACATTATGCTCATCCTAATGCCAAAATCAAATGCAAAAGTTGAGGTATAGGCTAACTAAATAATATGCCTCGAGTTTCTCATCTGTTCTCTTACACTGCTATTGCAGCACAGCCTTTAATTACAAAATCAAGTTATTTGAACAGATGTTTCATATAGAAATATAATAAACAATGTAACATTTGTCTTGTGTAAAATTCAGGAGCACATTTGATTTCTCAAACTATTTATTTTAAATAAAATTACAGCAGAAGAACAGGCCCTTCAAACCTGCACCTACCATGCTGCCTGACTGAACTAAAACATCCATCTATTCTCATTCTATTCATGTATTTATCCAAACACCCCTTAAAAATCACTGTCGTATCTGCTGCCACTACCTCCCCCAGCAGCATGTTCCAGGTATCCACCACCCTCTACGTAAACAAAAACTTGCCTCGTACATCTCCTTTAAATCTTACCCCTTGCACCTTAAACCTATGTCCCTTAATAATTGACTCTTCCACCCTGGGAAAAAGTTTCTGACTATTCACTCTGTCCATGCCCCTCAATCTTATAGACTTCTATCAAGTCACCCCGCAACCTCTGTCATTCCAGTGAGAACACACCAACCTCTTCACATAGCTAATGCCCTCCATACCAGGCAACATCCTGGTAAATCTTTTGTACCTTATCCAAAGCATCCACATCCTTCTGGTGGTGTGGCATCCAGAATTGAACATTATATTCCAAGTGCGGCCTACTTATGAACAAAGAACAGTACAGCACAGGAAACAGGCCCTTCTGCCCTCCAAGCCTGTGCCACTCAATGGTCCAACTAGACCATTCGTTTGTATCCCTCCATTCCCAGTCTGCTCATGTGACTACCCAGATAAGTCTTAAACGATCCTAGTGTGTCCACCTCCACCAGTGCATTCCAGGCCCCCACCATACTGTGTAAAAAACATCCCTCTGATATCTGAGTTAAACCTTGCCCTCTCACCTGAACCTGTGACCCATGATCATCACCTCTGACTGGGAAAAAGCTTCCCACTGTTCACCCTATCTATACCCTTCACAATTTTATACACCTCCAGAAGGTCTCATTCTCTGTCTTTCCAGGGAGAAGAACCCCAGTTTACCCAATCTCTCCTCATAGCTAAGACCCTCCATACCAGGCAACATCCTGGACCAACCAACATCTATGGTTCCATAAAGCTGCAACATTCATATAATTGTTCATATAAAATCACCTGGATTATCAGCTAATATTTCATGAATGAGTAAATGGTAATACACTGTAACCTTTTGTAATATTTTAGGGTTTTGAGGTATAAATCCCTTCTAATTAAAATTTCTAAGTTCTGAATTCAGGTTGTCAATTATGCCTGACCTATTAAGGATTGAATAATTATTGTTTATGAATCAAGTAGAAGTTAAATTTTTTATATACTTAAAAAAGTGAAGACAGCATGGAAGTCTATTATCCCTCAAACTGCTTGAGCATTGTTAGCATAGATGATGCATTTCTGTTCTCTTTTCAGTGATGCTGAAATGTGTCTAAAAAAATGCATACCGTAGATGCTACAGTAATACTGTGCCAACAAAGATGCCAATTTCTAACTTGTATCCCAACTTCTCATTATTCTGGAATCCCTTATTTGGAAATTGTCCAAATTCAACTCTTCCATTGGCTTAGGCTAAGAGTCATCTCATGTCACCCCTGTAATTAGAGTCACAAAGACTAAAGACAAATGTCCATTTCTTGTTCCAGGGACTCCGAGTTTATATTCTATTATGAAAAAATGATTGACTTCTGTATGTAAATGAAGTGTAAGTCAATAATCCACCATCATAAATGTTCAATGAACATACCTATTCCTACAAAGACTTAAACTATTAACAAATGTCAAAACTGAAAGAACAGTTTCTCTCTCATACTGATGTCCTACCCTACAAATATAGTTAATCAATTGAATCAATGCAAAGGTTGTAATCAAAGTTCAATCAAATTTTTAATCATTTCTTTAAAGTTGAACAAAAGTACTCTTAATTAATTTAAAGTCATAAAACCATTAAGTGCAATTTCTCACAAACAGCCTTTCTGTAAAGAATCCCAACTGCCTTGGCTGACTATCGTCTTTCAAACAGAAATTCAACCTGACCATTTAGTTTAAAACATGGTTAAATAATCCATTTATGTCACAGTCCAACAACACACCCCAAAAATTTATACTATTATCAAAATTTACATTCTCTAATCCAGTAATGTTTTGTCGGAAATACCAGTTATCAGGAATTCTCTTGTGCAGATACAAGCAACTCACGGAATCATTTTAGTACAGTACTTTGGGAGCAGAAACATAGAAGATGCAGTATTTGGATAAGTGAAACAACTTTTATTACTGTTAAAATGATTTATCTCTCAGATAAATATTTTTATCATTAGCGTTTTACTTGATTCTATAACCCAAAAAATTCTGAAATCCAGAAATGACTTGATCCCAAGTATTCTGGATTGAAGAGATTAAAGTATATATTGTTTTTAAATGAGAACTTACTTTCTAATTTGAGCAATCAAATTTGAAAATGGCTTTTCCCATGCATACATCTTGATGATTCGCATTCCTGATATAACTTCATTCATGGTACGAATTCTATTATCTGTCAGTGCTGCAGTTTTGCCTCTACGAAGAGTTCAGGGAAAGAAAATACATATTTAAGTAGCAACATTTAACTAAATCAAGTTTATTTTCAAAATTATTAGATTGTTAATCTTCATGAATGATACAAAGAATACACAAATCTTGAAACAGTTCTAATACATATATACAAATATCTTATCATTAGAACACAGAACATAGAACACTACAGCACAAACAGGCCCTTCGGCCCACGAGTTGCGCCGATCACATCAACACCTATCTATAACCCCCAATCCCACAAAACCCCATATACTCATCCAGAAGTCTTTTAAAAGACCCCAGTGAGTTCGCCTCCACCACCACTGACGGCAGCCGATTCCACTCACTCACCACCCTCTGAGTGAAAAACTTACCCCTAACATCACTTCTGTACTTTCCTCCCCGCACCTTAAATCTGTGTCCTCTCGTAGCGACCATTTCAACCCGGGGAAATAGCCTCTGAGAATCCACCCTATCCAATCCTCTCAACATTTTATAAACCTCTATCAGGTCGCCTCTCAACCTTCGTCTCTCCAGGGAAAAGAGACCCAGCTCCCTCAACCTAACTTCATAAGGCATGCCTCTCAGTCCAGGCAACATCCTTGTAAATCTCCTCTGTACCCTTTCAATAGCTTCTACGTCTTTCCTATAGTGAGACGACCAGAATCATAGGCGATTGAATCATAGAAAGCAGCAGAGGACGAAATTATTTGATTCATCATGCCTGTGCCTTACTGAATTAATCCTAATACCCTACCTTTCCCCAAAGTCCTGAAAATATATTTCTTCAAGTATTTATCCAATTCCCTTCTGAAAGTTGCCAATGAATTTGCTGCCACCATCCTTTCATGCGTGCATTCCATTGATAACAACTCACTTTGCGATTTTCTTTTCCCTATGCCACTTCTGGTTGTTTTACCAATATCCTCAAATCTATACAATCGGGTTGCAAATTTTTCAACCGGTAGAAATAGCTCCTCCCTTAAGGTTAGATTTAGTCCATCAAACATTGGGCCAAACCACATTGGGTCGAAGGGAAACAGTCGGGGATGAGCTGAAAGTGTAATTTCAGCTGGATGTCATTTAGACCACCTGTGAAAACAGACTGTGAAAAGCAGAGCAGGCTTGAAGAGACGAATGCTCTACTTGTGCTCCTTAAGTCTGAATCTCCCATGTTGATGCCTACCTCAATTCTGTAAGTTCACAGAGTTCAGTTAAGTGAGTTTCTGAAGCGGGTGTGAATCATATCAGGTTGGACAGTTCATGAATCAGGAACCTTCTGATAACTAAGTTCATAAGTTGTTGCCAACTTCAGATAGAATCACAGAAACCCCACAGTGAAGGAGGAGGACATTCAGCCCATCGAGTCTGCACCAACAAAATCCCAACCCGACCCTGTCCCTGAAGCCCCACATTTACCCTACTAATCCCTGTAACATAAACATCCAGGAACACTAAGGAGCAATTTAGCATGTCCAATCCACTTAACCTGCACATCTTTGGACCGTGGGAGAAAACCAGAGCACCCAGAGGAAATTCATGCAGACGTCAGGAGAACATGCAAACTCCACACAGACAGTGACCGAAGCCAGGAATTAAAGCCAGGTCCCTGAAGCTGTGAGGCAGCAGTGCTAACCACTGTGCTGCCCTTTAATGAAGTTATAAGTTATTGCTTCCTAATAATTTAAACATGTTTTTATGCAGTGACTGATGGGAGGGCTTTGTTCTTAAAACCAAGTGACCAGTAAATTGACCTGCGTTGTAAAAGAAGTCTTGAGGATAAAGTGCTCTTCTACATTCAACATTGAGATACAAACATACAAACTAGGAGTAAGCCATTTAGCCCCTCAAGTGTGCTCTGTCATTGAATAAGATCATGGCTGACCTGACTAACCTCAACTCCACATTCTTGCCTAACCCAATATCCTATAACCCCTTGCTCATCAAGAAGCCACTTCTATCTTAAAAATATTCAAAGACACTACATTCACATTTGGAAAAAGAGTTTCTAAAACTCATGACCCTCAGAGAAAGAAAATTCTCATTTCTGTCTTAAATCAGTGACCTCTTATTTTGAAAGTGACTCCAAGTTCTAGATTCTTCCACAAGTAAAAACATCCACTCCATCCTGTCAAGACCCCTCAGAATCTTGTATGTTTCAATCAAGTCACCTCTTAACCTTACAAACCTGGCCTGTTCAACCTTTCCTCAAGGCAATCCATCCATTCCATTTATTAGTCTACTAAACTTTCCCTGAACTGCTTCCACTTGCACCTTTCCTTGCACAAGACGACAGATATGGTACTCGGTGCTCCAGATGCGGTCTCACCAATTTCTTTCACAACTGAAGTATAATATTCCTACTTGGGTATTCAATTCCCCTCACAAATAACATTGTGGATCCAGGTTCAAATCCTGCCATGGCAGATGGTGGAACTGAAATGAACAAAAAATATCTGGAATTAAGAATCTATAAAGAACAAAGGAAATTACAGCAGTGGAACAAGCCCTTCGGCCCTCCAAGCCTGCACAGACCGTGCTGCCTGACTTAACTAAAACCCCCTATCCTTCCTGGGACCATATCCCTCTATTCCCATCCTATTCATGTATTTGTCAAGATGCCCTCAAACGTCACTATCGCATCTACTTCCGCTACCACCTCTGGCAACGAGTTCCAGGCACCCACTGCCCTCCATGTTAATAAAAAAAACTTGCCTCGTACATCTCCTTTTAAACCTTGTCCCTTCCACCTTAAACCTGTGCTCCCAGTACTGACTCTGGCACCCTGGGAAAAAGCTTCTGACTATCCACTCTGTCCATGTCCTTCATAATCTTGTAGACTTCTATCAGGTCACCCGCCCTCAACCTCTGCTGTTCCAGTGAGAACAAACCAAGTTTCTCCAACCTCTCCTCACAGCCAAAGCCCTCTATGCCAGGCAACATCCTGGTAAAACTTTTCTGTACCCTCTCCAAAGCCTCCACATCCTCTGGTAGTGTGATGTCCGGAATTGAACACTATATTCCAAGCGTGTCCAAACTAAGGTTCTATATAAATCTGCAACATGACTTGACAATTTCTAAACTCAATGCCCCGGCTGATGAAGGCGAGTATGCTGTATGCCGCCTTGACTACCTTCTCCATACCAGTACACCCAGAACGCTTCGCCGATCAATACTCTTAAGGGTTCTGCCATTTACTGTACATTTCCTATCTGTATTAGACCTTCCAAACTGCATTACACTCATTTGTCCAGATTGCCATCTATCCATCCAAGACTCCAACCGATCTATGTCCTCTATATCTTCTGATGGTCCTCATTATCATAGAATCCTACAGAGCAGAAAGAGGCCCTTCAGCCCATCGAGTCTGCACTGAACACAATCCCACCCAGGCCCTATCCCCATATCCCTCTGTATTATACCCACTAATCTCTCTAATCTATGCATCCCTGGACACCAAGGGGCAATTTCTTAGCATGGCCAATCAATCAACCTAACCCGCACATCTTTGAACTGTGGGAGGAAACCCACGCAGACATGAGGAGAATGTGCAAACTCCACACAAACAGTGACCCAAGCCGGGAGTCAAACCCAGGACCCTGGAGCTGTGAAGCAGCAGTGCTAACCACTGTGCTACTGTGCCGCCTATTCGCAAATCCACCAAAATGCACTCTTCCGCTGCTACCCATCTTCTATGATCGAGCCAATTCTGTATCCACCTTGCTAGCTCACCTCTGATCCCAAGCAACTTCACCTTCTGCACTAGTCTGCCATGAGGGATCTTCTCAAAGGCCTTACTGAAGTCCACACAGACAACATCCACTGCCCAACTTTATCAATCATCATTGTCACTTCCTCAAAAAACTTGATCATGTTAGAGAGGCATGATCTCACCTTCACAAAATAATGTTGCTTCTTGCTAATACGTTCACTTATTTCCAAGTGAGAGTGAATCCTCTCCAATAATTTCCCTACCACTGACGTTAGACTCACTGGCCTATAATTACCTGGATTATTCTTGCTATCCTTAAAGGAACAACATGTGCTATTCTCCAATCCTCTGGGTCCTCCCCCATAGCCAGTGAGGATACAAAGATTTTTCTCGGCCCCAGCAATTTCCTCTCTTGTCTGAGTGTTCTGGGGTCTATCCCATCAGGCCCTGGTGACTTGTCTACCTTAATGTTTCTCAAGAACCTCAATACCACCACCTTTTTGATCTCAACATGACTCAATCTATAACCCTTTCCCAGATTCATCACTGATGACCACTGAAACCATTGTTGATTGTCAGAAAAACCCATCTGGTTCATTAATGTCCTTTAGTGAAGGAAATCTGCCATCCTCACCTGATCAGGCCTACATTTGACTCCAGACACACAACAATGTGAATGACTCTTAACTGCCCTTGGACACCTAGGGATGGGCAATAAATGCTGTCCAGACAGCAACACTCATGTCCCATTAAATTTTTTTTATTCAATCAGCTTTCATTATTACTTGATGTATCTGCACACTAACCTTTTGCAATGCATGCACTAGGCCAACCAGTCCCCTCTGCATTTTAGAGCTCTGCAATCTCACATCATTTAGATAATATGCTTCATTTTTATTCTTTCCTGCGAAAATGGATAGTTTCACATTTTCCCACGCTATATTCCATTTGTCTAATCTTTGACCGCTCGCTTAACCTATATTACTTCACAGTCTCCTTATGTATTCTTCACATTTCTTTACATTTCTCCCTACCTTTGTGTCATCAGCAAATTTAGCAAACACACCTTCGCTCCTTTCATCCAAGTCGTTCGCTAAATTGTAATAAGTTGAGGCCCCAGCACAATGTGCAAATTGTTCATACCCAAAAACAGGAGAGGCAGCAGAACTGTGAACAAGCTTTCTATATCAGTTTTTGGACAGAGAGAGAGAAACTTCAGAGACAAAGTTGCAGTTCAAGTGATCAGCAGAGAAGGCAGAAAGTAGGAGCAAAGATAGTATCCGATCAAAGAGAATCACGCTATGATACTCTAAAGATTGAAAAAATTGCCCTGGTAAGGCTGGGAGGGGAAATTGCAAGTGATCCTTACTGCTTGAAGCTAGTTCAGGAATTCTTCAGGAACTAAGGGAAATGCCTTTTGTTGATAATTCAACTTGACAATTCAAGGAAACAGGGATATGTGAACACATTGGAAGCTGAGTGATTGTGGATTGTTTTCTATAAAGATTGTGCCTGGGATTTTATGCCAGTACATGCTCATTGACTTTGGTATGACCAGAGATCTTGCCAGTGGACAGAGCTAGAAAATCCCAGCCTTTTATTTGTGTGGAAAGCATGTTATACAGCAAAAAATGCTGTTGGTTGCATTAAGATATTAATAAGATGATTGTTTATGTAGTTTAGGCTATTGCTTGCCTACTCAGTAATGTTTAGAATTATTGTACTTCCACTGGTAAAAATTGAAAGCAAGAACAAAGTTACAGTTCTAGCAGTATTTGTAGAATCAGGAAGGGAACTACAAAATATTATAGCTCAAGTTAAAGACTTTGGATAAATCTCACATCTTTACTGGCAATGTCACATTTCAGCAACATATCTAACTTGTCATAAATCATAATAGAACACACTTTCATAGTGTTTTATATTTAGAATCACTGCCTTGCGTTTGTGCTCTGCTTTATTCAGAAAGTGAAATATCCTATATGCTTTCTTAATATAAATCTAGAAGTTTACAATATGTATTGAGTATGAACACACAGGACGAAAACAATGATAAAATAAATACTTTATAACAAACCAGAGTGAAGATTGAAGTGGATGGTGTTACACTGGAACAAGTATATAAGTTTGACTATTTAAGACAAATTACTACTAAATGGCAAGTGCTATGCCAAAGTTAGGAGCATACAGATAGCCAGAAGTAATTTCATGATGATGAATGATGCAGTTCAAAAAAGCTCGGAGTAACAAGAACAAAAATCTCATAGAATGCAACATTCTAACTATTTTCCTGTTTGCCTCAGATACCTAGACAATAGAGAGGTGTGGGAGAAAATAGAGGCCTTTGAAACATGAGTGAAGTTCTTTTGCCAAAAATTCCATGTACAGACCAGAAAACAGGGTGGCATGGTGGCACAATTGTTAGCACTGTTGCCTCTCAGGGCCAGGGACCTGACCTCACTTCCAGCCTTGGGTCACTGTCTCTGGAGCTTGCTCATTCTCCCCATGTCTGCATGGGTTTCCTTTCACAGTCCAAAGATATGCAGGTTAGGTTGATTGGCCATGCTAAATTGACTCTAGTTTGAGGGGATCAGCACGGTAAATCTGTGGGGCTGCAGGAGTAGGGCCTGGATGAGATTGTTGTCAGTGCAGACTCGATGGGCCAAATGGCCGCCTTCTGTACTGGAGGCATTATAGGATTCTATGATTCAAATGAAGATATAGTTGAAATAGCTAGCACAAAGTTTGAGAGAAACAAGTTTTAGTGAAGAACTGAAGGAAATCAGCATTAGTGCACATTGTTTTCAGGAAACAATGGTATAGGGATAGGGATGTTTTGCTGCAAATGCATAGGGCATTGGTGAGGTCACACCTGGAGTAGTGTGCAATTTGGTGTCCTTTTCTGCGGAAGGATGTCCCTGTTATTACAGGGATTAGTGAAGGTTTACCTTGCTGATTTCTGGGATGGCAGGTCTGTCATATGAGAAGCTAAGTCAGTTTAGATTATATTCATTGGAGTTTAGAAGAGAGAGTGAACGTATAAAATTTTAACAGGGTTAGTCAGGGTAGATTCAGAAAGAAGGGGAGCCCAGCACTAGGGATCACAGTTTGAGAATTTGGGGTAAAACGTTTAGAATTGAGGTGAGCAGAAATTTCTTCACCCAGATGGGGGTGAATGTGTGGAATTCACTACCACAGCATGCAGTTGCGGCCAAAGCATTGTGATTTCAAGAAGAAATTAGATATAGCTCTTGGGGCTGTAGGGATATGGCGGGGGTAGAGAGAGATCAGGATATTGAATTCAATGATCAGCCATGACCAAAATTAATGGCAGAGCAGGCTCAAATGGCCTGCTCCTGCTTCTAGTTTCTAAAAAAAATCTAAAAAGTGCAACCAGTAAAGAAAATGATATAGTGTTTCAACCATTTGATCAGAGCTGAAAGGGTACAGAGATCTTCTCTTGACGGCAAAGTGGAAGGCAGCAGAAAGACAGGTAAGACGTAGTTGAATGATGGATATCAGAGCATTCACTGACAAGCAACTGCAAGTGTGAAGCTGCTTCAAGGCAGCTTAGAGTGGCATGTCACGGCAGAAGATATCTTGGCAGTAGTTATAAGCAGCAGATGCAAATTTCTAAATCATTCTATCACCCCCTCCACCAATTCTCTGCAAAAGTAATTCAGCTAGTCCTACAGCCCCTTCTCCTTCTCCCCTACTATTCCCTCCTCCACTCCAACAATCCCCATTCTGCATAACCCGGCAATATAGAACATAGAACATTACAGCGCAGAACAGGCCCTTCGGCCCACGATGTTGCGCCGACCAATTAAGAGAAAAACAATGACCCTCTAACCTAAACCAATCCCTTTCCATCCATAAACCTATCCACGGACCTCTTAAACGCCCCCAAACTAGGCGCATCTACAACTGCAGCAGGCAGAGCATTCCATTCCCCCACCACCCTCTGGGTAAAGAACCTACCTCTGACATCCGTCCTATAACTACCACCCCTTAATTTAAAGCCATGTCCCCTCGTGCTAGCTTTCTCCATCCGAGGAAAAAGGCTATCACTGTCCACCCTATCTAAACCTCTAATCATCTTGTATGTTTCAAAAAGGTCTCCTCTTAGCTGCCTTCTTTCCAACGAAAACAACCCCAAATCCCTCAGTCTCTCCTCATAGGACCTTCCCTCCATACCAGGCAACATGTTATTTTCACATGGTAATTCAATTTCTATTTGAAAGGTACAATTGTGGCAGCCTCCACCCATCTCAGGTAGTACATCCCAGATTCTTACCACCCACTGCATGGTTTTTTTCTTTATTTCACCTTTCCATCTTAAATCACGTCCTCTGGCTCTTGACACTTGAGCCGATGAGAGCAGTTTCTCTCCATCTACTCTGTAGATAAATTCACAAATTTAAAGAAATCAATTGGAATTTTGTCAGCCTGCCCACTACGGGAATCAGATCAGGCAAGGGGCAAACCATGGGGACCTGGGGAGGGATTTTATGGTTTCAGGACAAGCGAGGTCATAAAATCCCCCCAGTAGTCATACAATGCAGAACAGGCCCTTCAGTCCATTGAGCCTGCAGACAATAATTACTACTGAAGATGTGATTATCCCATTTTCCAGCACCTGCCTCATATCCTTGAATGTTATGATTCAAGTGCTCATTCAAATACCTTTTGTAAAGGTTGTAAGGTTTCTAGACTCCACAACCTTCCCAGGCAGTGCATTCCAGACACTCCTCATGCTCTGAGGACATTTTTTTCAAACTCCCTCTGAATATCTTGTCCCTCACCCTAAAACAATGCTCCCTCATGACTGATCTCTCTACCAAGAGGAGCAGCTGATTCTTAATCACCCTGTCCATTCCCCTCAGTCTTTTATATCTCAATCATGTCCCCACTCAACCCTCACTGCTCTGAAGAGAACAATCCAAGCCTATGTCATCTCTCCTTGCAGCTCAAATGTTCCATCCAAGCAACATGCTGCTGAATTTCCTCTGTACCTGCTCTAGTGCAATCATATCCTTCCTATAATGAGGTGACCAGAGCTGCATGAAGTACTCCTGCTTTGGTCTTATCAACATTCTGTACAACTGCAACATACCACTCTTGCTCTTGTATTGCTACTACTGATTTAAAAACAAGTGTCCCATATGCTGTCTTAACTATCCTATTCACGTGCTGTGCTGACTTCAGGGATCTGTGAATAAGGACCCCAAGAACCATCTGTTCTCCTCAGTTTTCTAGTGCCTGCTTTTCACTTAGTACTCCCTTGTCTTTCTACTTCTTCCAAAGTGCATCATCTCTCAGTTATCAGGGTTAAATACAGGCGGCGCAGAAGCACAGCTCCAGGGTCCTGGGTTCAATTCCCAGCTCAGGTCACCGTCTGTGTGGAGTTTGCATATTCTCCTCGTGTCTGCGTGGGTTTCCTCCAGGTACTCTGGTTTCCTCCCACAGTCCAAAGATGTGGGGGTTAGGTTGATTGGCCATGCTAAGAAATTGCCCCTTAGTGTCCAGGGATGCGTAGGTTAAAGGGATTAGTGGGTATCATACGTAGGGATATGGGAGTAGGGCCTGGGTGGGATTGTGTTAGGCGCACACTCAGTGGGCCAAAGGGCCTCTTTCTGCACTGTAGGGTTCTATGATTCTATGAAATGCCATCTACCACTGCTCTGCATATCTGACCAATCCATCTATATCTTCCAGTAACTTAGGACCACCTTCATTATTATGCACCTGCCATGGCACAGTAGTTAGCATGCTGCCTCACAGTGCCAGGGGCCCAAGTTCAATTCCCAGCTTGGGTCACTGTACAAATTCTACACATTCTCCCCTCTGAGTGCGTAGGTTTCCTCCGAATGCTCTGGTTTCCACCCACAGTCCAAAATACATGCAGGTTAGGTGCACTGGCTATGCTAAATTCTCCCTTAGTGTAACTGAACAGGCACCAGCCGGAGTGTACTTCATTGCAGTATTAATGGAAGCCTACTTGTGACACTAACAAATAAACTTTAAACTTAAACTTACCAATCTTGGTGTGATCCGCAAACTTGCTTATCGTTTCCCATACCATTATCATCTGCCAGTTATGTATATAACAATTATCACCAATAAGACACTCTAACCACCGCCCCTTGACATTCAATGACACTACCATCAATGAATCCCCCACTGTCAACATCCTTGGGTTACATTGACCAGAAACGGTTACACTGAGGGAGTTGGTGGCATAATGGACAGTGAAGGTTATCTAGGATTGCAAAAGGGATCTGGATCAATTGGGCCAGTGGACTGATGAATGGCTGATGGAGTTTAATTTAGATAAATGCAAGGTGATGCATTTTGGTAGATTGAACCAGGGCAGGATTTTCTCAGTTAATGGCAGGGCTTTGGGGAGAGTTATAGAACAAAGAGATTTAGGGGTACAGGTTCATAGCTCTTGAAAGTGGATCACAGGTGGAGAGTGGTGATGACGGCATTTGGCGTGTTTGGTTTCATTGGTCAGAATATTGAATACAGGAGTTGGGATGTCTTGTTGAAGTTATATAAGGTATTACTAAGGCCACATTTGGAATACTGTGTACAGTTCTGGTCACCCTGTTATAGAAAGGATATTATTGAACTAGAAAGAGTGCAGAAAAGATTTTCTAGGATGCTTCTGGGACTTGATTGTTTGAGCTATAAGGAGAGGCTGGATAAATGCTTAAAATGATTACTATCAAATAAACTGGCTGGACTATAACCTGGTGTTGAGAGACTTCTTACTTCATTCCTCAGAACCAGGTCCAGCATTCCTCCATCCCTTGAGGGCCTTCTACATATTGATACAAAAACGTCCCTGAATATATTTCAAAATGTCTGCCTCCTCTAAAATCTTCATGTTATGACCAGCCCAATTTATATTGGGGACATTGAAATCTTCCACTATAATTACCCGATTATTAATATCACACATCTGAATGTATGTCTGCTCCTCTTTCATGATGATTCTTTGGGTGCCTATGATAAGCTCCCAGTAATGTGGCTGTCCCCTTTTTATATTAAGTTCTACCCCCAAAAAAGTGAGTTTGAAGACCTTTCCAATACATCAACTCTCCTCCTTGCAGTAACTGACTCCTTAGTTAACACCATCTCCCTTTTTACACCCTCCAAGGTCTTGCTTAAAATGTGGGGGGAATGTTTGTAGGTGACAGCAAGATTGATAAGGTAGTTAATAGTGAAAAGATGGTTGTAGGTTACAAGAAATGTGAGGTGATGACCTCTGGAAGAAGAAAAGACAAGGGAGTATTTAATGAATGGCAGGACACTAGGAAGCTAGTGGATCTTGGGGTAATCATTCACAGATCCCTGAAGTTAGCAGAGCACATGAATAGGATAGAAGGCATATGGGACACTAACTTTTATCAGTCATGGCACAGGGTATAACAGCAAGGATGTTTTGGAGTTGTACAGAGCATTGGTTAGACCACAGCTGTAGTAGTGTGCCATTCTGGTTGCCTCACTATGTGAAGGATGTGATAGCACTAGAGTTCGTATGGGGAGGTTCACCAGGAATTTGCCTGGGATAGAGCATTTGAGCTATAAGGAGGGACTAGATAGTCTTGGATTGTTGTCTTAAGAGCAGAGAAGGCTGAGGGGGGACAATTGAGGTGTATAAAATTGAGGGCTATAGACAGAGTAGGGAACAGCTGTTCCCCTTGCTTGAAGGGTTAATCACAAGACAGCATAATTTTAGGGTAAAGGACAGGAAATACATCAGGGATCTGAGGGGAAAAAAACTTGAGGGTGGTGGGAAACTGGAATGCAATACCTGGAAAGGTAGTGGAGGCTGGAAACATTGAAAAAAATCACAACTTTCAAGGATACGGGACAAAGATGACCACGCCCTTAGTGGTGGTTATTGTCAGTGTAGACTCAATGGGCCGAAGGGCCTTGTCTGTGCTGTATAGTTCTATAACTCAAGATCCTATACCCTGGAATGTTGACTTGCCAGTCCTGCCCTTTCCCCAAACATGTCTGCGATGGCCACAAAATGACACTTCCATGCGTCAATTCACACCCTTAAATCATCAGTCTTGCCTATTAAACTTCTAGCATTAAATAAAGACCATCCAAGCCTTGCCTTACACTCAACATAGTTGAACTCACTTTGACTTGCTCGCTTTACTATAGATGCATCCCGATTTTACTAATTGTATCCCCTCTCCTTGCCAGACTAGTACAAACTCCTCCTATCAGCCAGAGCAAAACTACCAGCAAGGATGTTGGCCCCAGTGTGGTTCAGGTGCAGACTGTTGCACTTGCATATGTTTCACCCTCCCCAGAAACAGTCCCAATGATTGAGGCATCTAAATCCCCTCTTCCTGCACAAACTCTGGAGCCACACATTCACCTGTCCTATTTGCCTATTTCCATACTCGCTAGCACGTGGTACCAGGGAGAAATCCAGAGATTACAACCTTAAGAGATCCTGCTTTTTAATCTAATGCCTAGCTCCCTGATTTCTTGATGCAAGACCTTATTCTTCATTTTACCTATATCGTTGGTACCAACATGTACATTGACTTCTAACCCATTACCCTCCCCTTTCAAGATGCCATGCATACCTTCAGTGACATCCCTGATCCTGGCACCAGGGAGGCAATACACCGTGTTGGACTCATGTCTTCAGCTGCAGAAACACCAGTCTGCTCCCCACTAATGAATGCCCTTATCACTATTGCTCATTTCTTTCTCTCTGTATAGTCAAGTGTTTATGGTGACAAAAACTTGGTTCTGACTGCACTCTTCTGAAGTACCATCACCCACATCAGCTTTCAAAATGGAACACCGATTAGTGAGCAGGATCCTAGGGGACTCCTGCACCACCTGCCTGATTGTTCTGGACTGCCTACTGGTCATCCATTCCATTCTTTCCTCTAGTCCCTTGAGCTGTGGTATAACCATCTCTCTAAGCATGCTATCCAAACATGTAAATTTTAGCCTCACTGACATGCCAGTGTCTCCAGCTGCTGTTCAAGCTCTGAAACCTGGGGCTCCAGTTTCTGCAACTGGCAGCAATTCCTGTACATGTCGTCATCCAGGAAATCCCACGTGACAAGCCACACATTTGGTTGTCCTCACCTGACATATTTTAAATGTAAATATTTAATTCTTAGACTAGAACGAATCTAGATACGGACAACAAATGTTTTTTTCCGATTCAGCTACTTAAACACTAACTGATATCAGGCACTCACTGACCAATCAACTTGACCACTTCTCTGTGACGTCACTCTTGGATTATTTTCCAAACTCAACATGCTATCTTAACAGTGGCATGTCCCTCGCAAGTCCAAGCTCTCCACTGCCCAAAGGTGAGCGAAGGCCTCAACCCTACACAATCTTTTATCCTGTCCTAGTGAAGTAGGTCCACTGCCTGAGGGTGACTCAAGGCCTGAACCCCACAATCTTGTATCCTGTTCCAGTGAAGCATGTCTCTTGCAGGTCCGATACACTCTGCTGCACAAAGGTTGAGGCTTGTCCTGGATTTGAACCCTGGAACTCCTGCATGACTTATCGGCTGAAGTACCCTAACAGGCATGTGGGAGTTCCGGGGTTCAAATCCTGGATGAGCCCTTGAGCTTTGTGCAACAGAGAGCACAGGGCCTGCAAGGGACACAACACTGGGACAGTCATAAAGATAATGTGGGGTCGAGACCTTCAGGCATGAATGATACCCCTAGACCAATGACCCTGCACTTTTATCAAATCTCTTCTCAACCTTCTCTTTCTAAGAAGAACTATCCTGGCTTCTCCCTTTCCATGCAATGTAATTGCACAGATACCCTGCAGAGGGAAATACTTCTCTAATTCTTCAACAGGGCAACCTTTCTATATTTGCAAGGCCACCCATGGGCTTTAACTATTCTAGTCTGTTTTTTAGGCAGCACTTGATCAAATGCCATTTGGAGTCCATATACATGAACTGCATTAATCTTTATCAACCATCTATTTCCTCAAAAATACTCATCAAATTAGTTAAACATTATTTTCCTTTAACAAATGCATGCTGACTTTCGTTAATTAACATTTGCTAGGTGACTGTTAAATTCAGCATGTGCTAGTGAGGCACATTGGCCATTCTAAATTCTCCCTCAGTGTATATGAACAAGTATGGTGACTAGAGGATTTTCAAAGTAACTTCATTGCAGTGTTAAAATAAGCCTACTTGTGACTCTAAACGTAAAAATCATTCCTAAAAGTTTCCCCACCATTTAAATTAAACTGATTACTCTGTGGTTGCTAAGTTTATCTTTGCACCCTCTTTTGAAGAGATGTATGCAACATTTGCAATTCACCAATCCTCTGACACCAGTCCCACATCTTTAGGACAATGAAACGATTGAGTACTTTCCTCAATCATTGAATGAAAAATTGATAGCTGTGTATATAGTGTGAACGTGGATACAACAACTACAAAGATAGAAGGCAGCAAGTAGCAGTGATTGGCTATTTATGTCAGATCAAAGAAAAGTAGACATGGATGTTCAAAGGATTGTATCCCAAATGATGTGCTGAGGTACCCCATGGAAGTCACAATTTTGACAATAGAGTGGGAGGATTTTAAAAACCAGCAAAATGTGGCTAAAAAAAACAAGGAAATATTAAAAACAGCCAGAAATATAAAGAACAGTGTAGCCATAACTAGCTAGACATATATGCGAAGGGATTTGGGTGTACAGTCCCGAAAGTGGCAACTAACATGGATAAGATGTCAAGGAGGCATACAGCATGCTTGCCTTCATCAAACCAGGACATTGAGTATAGAAGTTGGCAGTTATGTTACAGCCATATAAAACTTTAGAGAGCCGCATTTCGAATGTTGTGCAGTTCTAGTCGCCAGGGAGAGAGTTGGGCCACTCAAGGGCAGGGAAGGGAATTTATACATACAGCCAAAGGAAATGGATGAGGTATTAAATGACGCATAATATTCAGTATTCATCAAAGAGAAGGACTTAATGGATGAGTCTGGGGAACAGTGTGTAGATAGCTGGGTCATGTTGAGATCAGATAGGGGGAGGTATTGAAGGTCTTGAAAAACAGTATAATAGACAGGGCCTGATGGGATATACCCCAGAATACTGACAGGCAAGGGAGGAAATTGCTGAGGTCTTAAAAGAAATCTTTGTATCTTCACTGGCTACAGGGGACATCTGAGGATTGGAGAATAGCCAATATTGTTCCATTGTTTAAGAAGGGTAGAAAGGATAATCTCGATAATTGCAAGCCAGGGAGTCTTACTTCAGTGGTAGGAAAATTATTGGAGAGGATTCTTTAACACAGGATTTACTCCCATTTGGAAATAAGTGGGCATATTGAGGAAGCGACAAAGATGATTAGTAGGGCAGCAGATGTTGTCTACATGGACTTCAGTGAGGCCTTTGAACTCAAGGTCTCATGGCAGATTGGTTCAGAAGGTGAAGTCACATGGGATCAGAGATGAGATGGCATGATGGATGCAGAACTGGCTCAATCATAGAAGACAGAGGGTAATTACGTAGAAACGTAGAAGATAAGAGTAGGAAGAGTCTACACGGTCCTTCGAGCCTCCTCCGCCATTCATTACGATCATGGCTGATCGCCCATCTCAATAGCTGCTTTTTCCCCTTAACCTTTGATCCCATTCTCCCCAAGTGCTACAACGAGCTTCCTCTTAAATATACTCAATGTTTTGGCATCAAGTATTTCCTGTGGTAATGAATTCCACAGAATCACCACTGTGTGAAGAAATGGCTTTGCACCTCCGTCTTAAATGGTCTACCTTGAATCCTCAGACTATGACTTCTAGTTCTGCACATTCCCGCCATCACGAACATCTACCCTGTCTAGTCCTGTTACAATTTTATGTCTGAGGTTCCCCCCTCATCTGTCTGAACTCCAGTGAGCCTTACATCAGTGGTAGGGAAGTTATTGGAGAAGATTCTTCCTGGAAATAAGTGGATGTATTAGTGAGAGGCAACATGGTTTTGTGAAGGAGAGGTCACGTCTCACGAACTTGATTAAGTTTTTCGAAGAAGTGACAGAGATGATTGAGGGTAGGGCAGTGGATGTTGTCTACATGGACTTCAGTAAGGCCTTTGACAAGGTCTCTCAAGGCAGACTGGTGCAGAAAGTGAAGTCGCGTTTGTTCAAAGGTGAACTGGCAAAGTGGATAGAAAACTGGCTCTGTCAAAGAAGACAGAGGGTAGCTATGGAAGGGTGTGTTTCTGAATGGAGGGCTGTGGCACGTGGTGTTCCTCAGGGATCAGTGCTGGGACCTTTTGCAGTTTGTAATTTATATAAATGATTTGAGGAAATGTAGCTGGATTGATTAAGTTTGCGGACAACACACAAAGGTTGATGGATTTGCGGATAGCAGTGAGAACCATCAGAGGATATAGCAGGATATAGATCAGTTGGAGACTTGGGCGGAGAGATGGCAGATGGTATTTAATCCGGACAAATACGAGGAAATGCATTTTGGAAGGTCTAATACAGATAGGAAATGGCAGAACCCTTAGGAGTACTGATAGGCAAAGGGATCAGGGTGTATAGGTACACAGGTCACAAAGTGGCAATGCAGGTGGAGAAGGTAGTCAAGAAGACATATGGCATGCTTGCCTTCATTGGCATTGAGTTTAAAAATTGGCAAGTCACATTGCAGCTTTATAGAACCTTAGTTAGGCTACACTGGAAGGATGTGGAGGCTTTGGAGAGGGTACAGAAAAGATTTACCAGGATGATCCTTGGCATGGAGGGCATTAGCTATGAGAGGAGATTGGAGAAACTTGGTTTGTTCTCACTGGCGCAACAAAGGCTGAGGTGAGACCTGATAGAAGTCTACAAAATTGAGGCATGGACAGTGGATAGTCAGAAGCCTTTTTCCCAGAGTGGAAGAGTCAATTACTAAGGGGCACAGGTTTGGGATGTGAGGGGCAAGGTTTAAAGGAGATATATAAAGCAGATTTTTTTTAAAAAAGAGTAGCGGATGCCTGCAAGTTGTTGCCGGGGAAGGTAGTGGAAGCCGATACGACAGTAACTTTAAGGGGTGCCTTGACAAATACATGAATAGGATGGGAATAGAGGAATATGGTCCCTAGAAGGGTAGGGGGTTTTAGTTAAGTCGGGCAGCAAGGTCGATGCAGGCCAAAGGGCCTGTTCCTATTCTGTAATTTCCTTTGTTCATTAGCTACTCTCCAATCTGCAGGGACTGTTCCAGAGTCGATTGAATCCTGGAAGATGACAGCCAACGTAGCTGCATGCGACCCCTTGGGGATGAGCAACCATAACATGAAAGAACTTTTAATCAAGATGGAGAGTGAAGTAGTTGGTTTGGAGACTAGAATGGTGAATCTTAATGAAGGAATCTATGAGGATATGAGGCGTAAGTTGCCCTTCTTGTCTGTGCCAAAATTTTCAATTCAAATAGAACCAGCAAAAAAGTTTTCTCAAATGTGAAAATTATCTAGAAACAATCAGGCGCCAATCTATTTAGAAAAATACAATCAGTAATCCCCTACAAATCCCACAATTTTGAAAGAAGGCTTTTTTGTAAAATGATCATACCTCAGTACTGAAAACCACTTTCCAAAAATGGTTTGTGTGGGCATCAGGATAAGTAGTACAGCCATTCCAGCCATGCAAGATGGTCCTATTTCTTGCCAGAGTAGTGCTATCACTGCAATTGCCTGCAATGGTCCAACCCATAGAAAATGCAGGAAAATTGTTACCTTTAATAGTCAAGATGAAACATAAGCGGAATTAAAAATTAAGTAGATTTTGGAAAATTCTATAATTTAGAAGGAAAATTACTCAATATCATAACATAATTATTAGGGATAGGATTTATAGTTATTTGGAGTGTAATGAATTGATTAGAAATAGTCAGCATGGTTTTGTAGCAGGTAGGTCGTGCCTTACTAACCTTATTGAGTTTTTTGAGAAGGTGACCAAAGAGGTGGATGGGGGTAAGGCAGTTGACGTGGTATACATGGATTTTAGTAAGGCGTTCGATAAGGTTCACCATGGTAGGCTTCTGCAGAAAATGCAGATGTATGGGATTGTGGGTAATCTAGGAAGTTGGATCAGGAATTGGCTATCAGATAGGAGACAGAGGGTGGTGGTGGATGGTAAATATTCATCATGGAGTGCAGTTACGAGTGGTGTGCCTCAGGGATCTGTTTTGGGGCCACTGTTGTTTGTAATTTTTATTAATGATCTGGATGAGGGTATAGTTGGGTGGATTAGTAAATTTGCTGATGACACCAAAGTTGGAGGTGTGGTAGATTGTGAGGAAGGGTGTCATAGTCTGCAGGGAGACTTAGATAGGTTGCAGAGCTGGGCCGAGAGGTGGCGGATGGAATTTAATGCGGAGAAGTGTGAGGTAATTCACTTTGGTAGGAGCAACAGATGTGTCGAGTATAGGGCTAACGGGAGGACTTTGAATAGTGTGGATGAACAGAGGGATCTAGGTGTGTGTGTACATAGATCCCTGAAAGTTGGGAATCAAGTAGATAAGGTTGTCAAGAAGGCGTACGGTGTCTTGGCGTTTATTGGTAGGGGGATTGAATTTAGGAGTCGCAGTGTAATGTTGCAACTGTACACTACTCTAGTGCGGCCGCACTTGGAGTACTGTGTGCAGTTCTGGTCCCCGCATTACAAGAAGGATGTGGAGGCGTTGGAGAGGGTGCAGAGGAGGTTTACTAGGATGTTGCCTGGTATGGTGGGGAGGTCCTATGAGGAGAGACTGAGGGATCTAGGGTTGTTTTCGTTGGAAAGAAGGCGGCTAAGAGGGGATCTTATTGAAACATATAAGATGATTAGAGGTTTAGATAGGGTGGATAGTGATAGCCTTTTTCCTCGGATGGAGAAAGCTAGCACGAGGGGGCATGGCTTTAAATTAAGGGGGGGTAGCTACAGGACGGATGTCAGGGGTAGGTTCTTTACCCAGCAGGTGGTGAGGGATTGGAATGCCCTGCCTGCTGCAGTTGTAAATGCGTCTAGTTTGGGGGCGTTTAAGAGATCTCTGGATAGGTTTATGGACGAAAAGGGATTGGTATAGGCTAGTGGGTCATTGTTTTTGTAACTGGTCGGCGCAACATCGTGGGCCGAAGGGCCTGTTCTGCGCTGTAATGTTCTATGTTCTATGTTCTATAAAGACATGCAACATAGGCATTAAAATTGCACAGCGGTATTATAGCACACCGTTACTTAACACGCTAAAAATAATTTTAAATAAACATTTAAGTCTCCATGCTTGTATCACTTATTTCAGGTCATAGGTTCAACGTATTATATTAAGAATCGCTCAATATAACCTATGTTTAAAAAACACCAGCACCATGGATAACTTTTTCGTCAAGTAGTACTGTCTAGAGTAAAGCAGCTTTGACTCCTCTCTGCATAGATCTGGAGTTGAAGGAAATGATGACAAGTATTTAGTAAACACAGATCACTGAATCAAAGATATTTACAGCATGGAAGGAGATAATTCAGCCCAACACGTTTGTGCTGGCCAACAAGTAGCCTACATTCCAATTCTTGGTCCATAACAACAGAAAACCAGATAAACCAATGAATGCGTACAGTGCAAATTCCACACAGTCATCCAAGGCTGGAGTCAAACTCGGGTCCCTGGTGCTGTGAGACAGCACTGCTGACTACAGTACCAATGTAGGTTATGGCATTTCAAGTGCTAATGCAAATACGTTTTAAATGTAATGATTGTTGCTGTCTCTACCATTGTTCATTTTTCATGAATCTCCTTTAAACCTCTTCCCTCTTTGCCTACATCTGTGCTGTAGTTATAGACACATGGAGATCCTAACTGAGCTGGTCAGAACCTTCCTATCCACACTCTCATTTTATATACTTCAATTAGGTCTCTGTCAGCCTTTAAAGAAAACAACACTAGCCTATCCAATCTTTCCTTCAAATGAAAGTATTTCAATCCAGGCAATGTCCTCAAATTTCCTCTCTACTATATGCACATTTTCCTATAGTACAGTGACCAGAAATTCATGCAATACTCAGCTGTCGTCTAAAAAGCATTTTGTACAGTTTCAACAATGTCCCAACTTTCATATTCTATGCCTCAGTCAATATTGGCAAGTACTGATTACCTATTTACCTGTCTACCTGTCCAGACACCTTCAGGGATATATGGACAAGCAGTCCAGGATGTTTTCCTCCTCACTTCTCAATTTCCTACCAGTTATTACACATTGTTTGCCTTTCTAGCTTTCCTCAAATGCAATACTTCATACTTCTCTGGATTGAATCCCATTTGAATCCCATTCTGTAAGCTGTGTGTGACTTTATATGCCCTTCTCGGATCAGAACCTTCCACATACCTGACGAAAGAACACTGATTCCGAAAGCTTGTGGGATTACTATCAAGTAAACTGGTTGGACTCTAACCTGGTGTTGTGAGACTTCTTACTGAATCCCATTTGCCACTGTCCCACCCACCTGACTAGTCCATTGATATTTTCAAGCTGTCTACAACTTAATTCTTTATTATTAACCACATGTACAACATATGTACTGGTCCAAATCACTGATATTTACCACAATCATGGAACCTGTGAAACACTAATAGCAACAGTCATCCAGTTCCAAACACCCACTGACCATTAGCTCTTGCCTCTGAGCCAATTTTGGATTCAATTTGCCACTTTGCCTTGGATCCTATGGACTCTGAATTGGACTTTAGCTTTAATAAGAGCAAGCATCAAAGAACAAAAAAAAATTACAGCATGGGAACAGGTCTTTCGCCCCTCCAAGTCTGCACCAGCCTCGCTGCCTGACTGAACTAGAGCCCTTACCCTTCGGGGAACCATATCCCTCTGTTCACATCCTACTCGTGAATTTGTCAAGATGCCCCTTAAAAGTCACAATTGTATCTGTTTCCACTACTTCCCCTGGCTGTGAGTTCCAGACACCCCACCCCGCCCAGCCCATGTAAAAAAAAATCTTTAAACCTTGCCCCACACACCCTAAACTCATGCCCCCGAGTAACTGAATCTTCCATCCTGGGAAAAAGCTTCTCATTCTCCACTCTATCCATACCCCTCAATCTTGTACACTTCTCAGGTCGCCCCCTCAACAACTGTCGTTCCAGTGAGAATAAACCTTTTCTCCAACCTCTCCACATAGCTAATGCCCTCCATACCAGGCAACATATTGATAAGTCTTTTCTGTACCCTTGCCAAAGCCTCTATCTACATCCTTCTGATAGTATGGAGACCAGAACTGAATTCCAAGTGCAGCCGCACGAAGGTTCCTTAACGCTGCCAATTTTTAAACTCAGCGCCCTGGCTGAGGAAGGCAAGCATGCCATATGCCTTTGACTACCTTCTCCACTTGCATTGCCATTTTCAGTGGCCTGTATACCTGTACACCCAGATCTCTCTGCCTATCAATACTCTTAAGGTTCTGCCATTTAAAAAGACATTACCTCACATTTGTCTGGATTAAACTCCATCTGCCATCTCTCTGCCCAAGTCTCCAACCAATCAATATCCTGCTATATCCTCTGACGGTCCTCATCACTTTCTGCAATTCCACCAACCTGTATTGTCTGCAAACTTGCTAATCAAACCACTTATATTTTCCTCCAAATTATTTATATATATTACAAGCAGCAAAGATCCCAGCACTGAACCCTGAGAAACACCATTTGTCACAGCCCTCTATTCAGAAACGCACCCTTCTACTGTTACCCTCTGTCTTCTATGACAGAGATGTGGAGATGCCGACGTTGGACTGGGGTAAACACAGTAAAAAGTCTCACAACACCAGGTTAAAGTCCAACAGATTTATTTGGTAGCAAACACCACTAGCTTTCGGAGCGCTGGTCCTTTGTCAGATGAGCGAGAGTTCGTCAATTGAGTGGGAACTCCCACTCACTTGGCGAAGGAGCAGCGCTCCGAAAACTAATGGAGTTTGCTACCAAATAATCCTTTTGGACTTTAACCTGGTGTTGTGAGACTTCTTTCTATGACCAAGCCAGTGCAGAAAGAGGCCATCTGGCCCATTGTGTCTGCACCAATCACAATCCCACCCAGACCCTACTGCCATATCCCTATCTATTTACCTGCTAATCCTCTAACCTACACATCTCAGGACACTAAGAGGCAATTTTAGCATGGCCAATTAATCTAACCCGCACATCTTTGGATTGTGGGAGGAAACCGGAGCACCTGGAGGAAACCCACGCAGACACAAAGAGAATGTGCAAACTCCACACAGACATGGACCCAAGCCAGGAATTGAACACAGGTCCCTGGAGCTGTGAAGCAGCAGTGCTAACCACTGTGCTACTGTACCGCCCACTGTTAGTTAACCAATTCTCTATCCATGCTAATATATTACCCGGAACACTGTGCACCTTTATCTTGTGTAGCAGGAAATGTCAAACAAGTTAAAACCTGATCTAAGACTCCAGGATAACTCCACAACCGACAGCACCACCTAACTAACTCCTAACCAGACCTGATCACACCCCAAACTGGACTCCTCTCCCCACTGATGCAAAAATATCTCCTCCAACCCGACCACCACCAACTTCTGCCTTTTACCCCCCTTGTGCAGTTCTGGTCCCCACATTACAGGAAGGATGTGGAGGCTTTGGAGAGGGTGCAGAGGAGGTTTACCAGGATGTTGCCTGGTATGCAGGGGAGGTCCTATGAGGAGAGACTGAGGGATTTGGGGTTGTTTTCACTGGAAAGAAGGCGGCTAAGAGGGGATCTTATAGAAACATATAAGATGATTAGAGGTTTAGATAGGGTGGATGGTGATAGCCTGTTTCCTCGGATGGAGAAATCTAGCACGAGGGGGCATGGCTTTAAATTAAGGGGGGGTAGTTATAGGACGGATGTCAGGGGCAGGTTCTTTACCCAGAGGGTGGTGAGGGACTGGAATGCCCTGCCTGCTGCAGTTGTAAATGCGCCTAGTTTGGGGGCGTTTAAGAGATTGGTGGATAGGTTTATGGACGAAAAGGGATTGGTTTAGATTAGTGGGTCAATTTTTTTTTTAAAAATAAGACTGGTCGGCGCAACATTGTGGGCCGAAGGGCCTGTTCCGCGCTGTAATGTTCTATGTTCTATGACTCTCACCAACTACAGACCTGACCATTCCACTTTCCCATGATTAGATCTAACAACCACCCCTCCCCAATCAGACCCGACTAAACACTGGGCCACTCAACTGACTAATCGCCTACCTTCACACCTCATCTATTCACTAATATTCATGAAATACCTACCAGAATATGGTAGCTGATGCTATAACTTCCCCCAACTCTACTCCACTCCAGCACAGTGCCCAAGGAACACTGCACTTTGCATTTCTTTGACCGGTGGGATTAGAAGCTCCAAGTAGAAATGTGCAGTAGCATCAGGTCAAGAGAATACAACATAGAACATTACAGCGCAGTACAGGCCCTCAACGTTGTGCAGACCAGCGGAACCAATCTAATGACCTTCTAACCTAAACTATTTCAATGTTATCCATATGCCTATCCACTGACCATTTGAACGCCCTTAAAGTTGGCGAGTCCACAACTGCTGCAGGCAGGGCATTCCACGCCCTTACTACCCTCTGAGTAAAGAACCTACCTCTGACATCCGTCTTATAACTACCACCCCTTAATTTAGAGCTATGTCCCCTCATGTTAGCCATCACCATCCAAGGAAAAAGGCTCTCACTGTCCACCCTATCTAACCCTCTGATCATCTTGTATGCCTCAATTAGGTCACCTCGTAACCTTCTTCTCTCTAACGAAAATAACCTCAAGTCCCTCAGTCTTTCCTCATAAGACCTTCCCACCATACCAGGCAACATCCTGGTAAACCTCCTCTGCACCCTTTCCAATGCCTCCACATCTTTCTTATAATGCGGTGACCAGAACTGTACGTAATACTCGGCCGCACCAGAGTTTTGTACAACTGCAACATGACCTCACGGCTCCAAAATTCAATCCCTCTACCAATAAAAGCTAACACACCGTACACCTTCTTAACAACCTTATCAGCCTGGGTGCCAACTTTCAGGGAGCTATGCACATGTACACCAAGATCTCTCTGCTCGTCAACACTACTAAGAGTCCTTCCATTAGCCCTATATTCTGTACTCCTGTTACTCTTACCAAAGTGAATCACCTCACACTTTTCTGCATTAAACTCCATTTGCCACCTCTCGGCCCAGCTCTGCAGCTTATCTATGTCCCTCTGCAAACCGTAACATCCATCCTCACTGTCTACAACTCCTCCGAATTTGGCGTCGTCAGCAAATTTACTAACCCGTCCTTCTACACCCTCATCTAGGTCATTTATAAAAATGACAAACAGCAGTGGCCCCAAAACAGATGCTTGAGGTACACCACTTGTAACTGAACTCCAGGTTGAATATTTCCCATCAACCACCACCCTCTGTCTTCTATCAGCTAGCCGATTCCTGATCCAAACTGCTAAATCACCCTCATTCCCATGCATCTGCATTTTCTGCAGTAACCTACCATGGGGAACCTTATCAAATGCTTTGCTAAAATCCATATACACCACGTCAACTGCCTTACGCTTATCCACCTCTTTGGTCACCTTTTCAAAAAACTCGATAAGGTTTGTGAGACACAACCTACCCTTCACAAAACTGTGTTAACAATCCCTAATCAATTTATTTCCCCCTAGATGATTATAAATCCTATCCTTTATAATTCTTTCCAAAACTTTGTCCACAACAGAAGTAAGGCTCACTGGTCTATAATTCCCAGGATGGTCTCTACTCCCCTTCTTGAACAAGGGGACAACATTTGCTATCCTCCAGTCTTCCGGCGCGATACCTGTAGCCAATGGCAACATGAAGATCAAAGTCAATGGCTCTGCAATCTCCTCCTTAGCCTCCCAGAGTATCCTAGGGTAAATCCCATCCGGCCCAGGGAACTTATCTATTTTCATACTCTCAAGAATTGCTAACACCTCCTCCTTATGTACCTCAATCCCATCTAGTCTAAAAGCCTGTATCTCAGTATTCTCCTTGACTACATTGACTTTCTCCTGCATGAATACTGACGAAAAATATTCATTTAGTGCCTCTCCTATCTCTTCAGTAGTAATGGTAGTAATGTGCTCAGCATATAAGATTCAGGTCTTTATTTTACAAATTACTGTTGAGGAACATGTTGCATGAGTCACCAATTTAGTTTGTCTTATTTTACAGGGAGAAAATGGTGATGAATTATGACGTTCTTCATCTCTCACAGCCCCCTCCCAATAATTACATACAGTACTAATTACCTGATCAAACTTGTTTACATCATTGGATAACAGATTTACTATCTGACCAGTCGTTGTTTTTGCCAGTGCAACATTGCTGAGACGAAGTGCCTGAAATACACAATGATATTATTCTAAATTAATGTCAACAGGACATTCGTAAATATCAAACGTTGTTTTGTTACTTAATTGCATTCACAACTTACATTTCCAGCCGGATGTACTGTACTTATTTTGGTTTCCATTGTTATTTGTAAGATCTACTCCCATGCAGTGTAATTGAAAGCCATCAGATAAAAAAATTATGATTTACATGACTGCACAGAAGAGAGATTTAAACATTTTTCTACCTGTAATATATAGTAACTTTTTAACCAGACAGGGCTCCACAATCACCTCAAGAATTGAACTCATAAGTATTAGAAACTATGAACTTGTTAATTAAAATTTTGAAAAATGTAACTTCAAACATAAATTTTGCACATGAGGTTTCTAGCTTCCTATCCTCACGTAGATTCTTCCAGATGTTCCTATTGTATGCGCAGGTTATCAGAGGGATACAAAAAACAAGGAGAAGTACAACACAAGAACAGGTCCTCCAATACCGTGCTGATCATGATGCCCTGACTAAACTAAAGAAAAACTTTTTGCCCTGACTCAGTCTGTAAACCTCTCCTTCCTCCTCAGTCATATACCCATCCAGATGCCTCTTAAATGTTGCTAATGTACCTGTTTCCACCACCACCTCTGGTACTGCACCCACCCATTCTGTGGAAAAAACTTCCCCCGCACATCTCCCTTGAGCTTTCCCCCTTTCACCTTGAACCTGTGCCCCCTTGTAATTGACACTTACACCCTTGGAAAAAGCCTCTGACTATCCACCCTATCTATGCCTCTCAATTTTGCAGACTTCTCTCAGGTTCTGTCTTTACAGTGAAAATAATCCTACTTTATCCAATCGCTCCTCATAACCAACACCCTTGAGACCAGACAACACCCTGGTGAATCTTTGCACTCTCTCCAAAGCTTCAACATCCGTCTGGTAGTGTGGTAATCAGAACTGCACGCAATACTCCAAATGCAGCCTAACCGAGATTTTATACAGCATAACATGATTTCCCAACTCTTGAACTCAATGCCCTTGCTGACAAAGGCAAGCATGCCATATGCTTTCTTAATCACCTTAGCCACCCGTGTTGCCACTTTTAGGGAATTGTGGATCTGCATTCCCAGATCTCGCTATGTTAATGTTCCTAAGGGTTCTGCCATTTAGACTATAATTCACAACTAAATTTGATCCTCAAAAATGATTACCTCGCATTTGTCTGGATTAAACGCCATCTGCCATTTCTGTGCCCAAATCTCTGATCTATCTATATTCTGTTGTTTCCTCTGACAATCCCTGGCACTATTAGCAACTCCATACCACACACTTACTAATCAGGCCCCTCCATATTTTCCTCCAGATCATTTATATAATCTACAAACAACAGGGGTCCCAGCACTGATCCCTGCAGATCATCACTCGCCACAGATCTCCATTCTGAAAAACATCCCTCCACCACTACTCACTATTTCCCATAACCAAGCTGGTTCTGTATCCATTTAGTCATCCCATCCTGAATCCCATGTGATTTTAGTTTTTGTACCAGTCTGCCATGTGGGACCTTGTCAAATGCCTTAAGGACCATAAAACTACATCCATAGCCGTTACCTCAATAATCTCTATCACCTCTTCAAAAAACCTTCCCTGTACAAAACCATGCTGCCTCTTACTAACTAGTCAATTTTGTTCCAAATGTGCATATACCCTGTCCCTCTGTATCTTTTCCAAAAGCTTCCCCAACACTGTCAGGCTCAACAGCCTATAATTTGCCAGATTATCCCTGCTTTTCTTAAACAAGGGAACAACATTGGCTATTCTCCAGCCCTCTGGAACTTTGCCTGTGGTCAAAGAGGATATGAAGATAACTGTTAAGGCCCCAGCTATTTCTTCCCTTGCCTCCTGCAGTAACCTGGGATACATACCATCTGGCCCCAGGGACTTGTCTACCTTAATGCAATTTAGGATACTCAACACTTCCTTCTTCGATATTAACATTCTCTAGAGCATTCACATACTTATCCCTGACTTCGACATCCATCATGTCCTTCGCCTTGGTGAATACCAATACAAAACACTCATTAAGGATCTCACCCACTGTGACTCCATGCACAACTTCCCTTTATTGTCTCTGAGTGGGCTGACTTTCTTTTACCACCTTTTTGCTCTTAATCTATGCAAAAATGCCTTGGGATTCTCCTTGACCTTGTATGCTAAAAACATTTCATGGCCCCTTTTTAGCCCCCCTAATTCCAGGTTTTAAGTTCCTTCCTACTTTCACTATTCTCCTCAAGGGCTTTGTCAGTTTTTAGATGCCTAGTTCTAACAAATGCTTCCTTTTTCCTTTTGGCTACGCTTACAATTTCCCTTATCATCCATGGTTCCCGTGGATCCATCATCCTGCCACTTCTATCCTTCATTTTTGCAGGGAAATGCCTGTCCTGCCTTAAAAAGCCCTTTACATGCCAGACGTGGATTTGCCCTCAAATAGCCACTCCCAATCCACATTCCCCAGTTCCTGCTTAACTTGGCCTTCACCCAATTAAACTCCCTCATCCAAGAACTAGTCTTGCCCTTATCCATGACTGCCCAAAGTCTTGCAGAATTATGGTCGCTAAGCCCAAAATACTCCCCCATTTGAAACATGAGTCACCCGGCCTGGCTCATTCCCCAGTACCAAGTCTCGTATGGCCCCCTCCCCGGCTGGTCATCAACATACTGTATTAAACAGCCCTCCTGGACACACCTAACAAATTGCTCTCCATCGAAGCCCCTGACCGTAAGGAAGTCCGAGTCAATATGGGGGAAGTCCGAGTCAATATGGGAAAAGTTCAAGTCACCCACATAACTATCTTGCTTTTTCCACACCTTTTCAGCATCTGACTATGCAACTGCACCTCTGTCCCCTACATGCTGCTGGGTGGTCTATGATACACTCCCAACATTGTGATATCTATTCCTGAGCTCCACCATAATGTCTCACTAAAAGTTTTCTCCAATGAGTCCTCCTGCAACACAGCTGTGGCGTGCTTCCTAATCAGCAATGCAACCCTCCCACCCCTTTGTTTCCCCTTCTGTATCATTTAAAACAATAGCCCTGAATGTTAAGCTGCCAGTCCTGTCCCTCCTTTAACCATGCCTCTGTAATTGCAATATCATAATCTCATGCAGTAATCCAGGCTCTCAGTTCATCCATTTTACCTATTATACTTCTTGCATTGAAGCAAACTCACTCCAAACCTCCAGTCTCTCTGAGCCCCACAGCTTCCCTCTGCCTGCTCTTATTCTGCCCTATGTTTATTTCAGTCTCATTTTTTTCTCCAGTCCCTACAATTACTGGCCTGCTGTTCTGGTTCCCACCCCAGTGCCATACTAGTTTAAGCCCTCCCGGACAGCACTACCAAACCTCCTGCCCAGGATATTGGTGCCCCTTCAGTTCAAGTGCAACCCGTCCTCCTTGTACAGGTCACACCTTCCCCAAAAGATATCTGATCATGTATCAAATGCCCTCCCTCCTACACCAGCTCTTTAGCCACATGTTCAGCTGTACTATCTCCCTGTTCCAATCTTCACTAGCAGGTGGCCCAGGGCATAATCCTGAGATTACTACCTAGAGGTCCTGCTTTTTAACTCTCTACTTAGCTCCCTGAATTGTCTTCACAGGGCCTCTTCCTGCCTGTGTCATTAGTGCCAATGTGAACAAAGACATCTGTCTGGTTATCCTTCTGCCCTGTACCCACTCAGACATCCAGGACCCTGGCACCAGGGAGGCAACACACCATCCTAGAGTCTCATTCGTGGCCACAGAAATGCCTGTCTCTGCCCCTGACTATACAGTCTCCTACTACTATCACTCACTTGGACTTAGCCTGGCCCTGCCTATAGCAGAACCAGTTGTGGTGCCACACATCTGGCTGCTGCTGGTATTTCCCGAGAGGCTATTCCTCCAACAGTAAACAAAATGGTGTACCTGTTTGAGGGGGGAATAGCCACAGGAGACCCCTGCCTTACCTGCCTGCTTCACCTGGTTCATCCATCATCCATCTACCTGTCTGGACCTGTAGTGTGACCACCTCCCTGAAGCTAGTGTCTATCACACTCTGCCCCCTTTATGCTCTGCAGTGTGTCCAGCTGCTGCTCCAACCGAACCACACGGTCTGTGAGGAGCTGGATAAAATAAAAAAATTGTAATACTACCATCATGCTTTTTGTGAAAATCCAGGAACAACAAAAACATTTCCACGGATTAACCAACACAAGAAAACTCCTTTAAAACAACAGACACAGGTTAGCAATACTATCACTTATTCTAGGACTATACACCTTGGGAACCTCCACCACAGCTATTGGGAAACTTTTAGTGGTTCGAGCAAGACTCCCTTATTTGCTTGCAAATGGTAGGTGCCTCTGCCATACTTTGAGCATCTGCCAAAAGTTTATGATAATGTGGAAATGCCAGCATTGGACTGGGGTAAGCACAACAAGAAGTCTCACAACACTAAGTTAAAGTCCAACAAGTTTATTTGGCAGCACTAGCTTTCAGATTCTCAAGCTTCTTCATCAGATAAGTGAGGAGTTGTGTTCACGAACAGGGCATATAATGACACAAAATCAATTTACAAGATAATGGTTGAAATGTGAGTCTTTACAGGTAACCAAGTCTTAAAAAGGTACAGACAGTGTGAGTGGAGATAGGCCAAGCACAGGTTAAAGAGGTGTGTATTGTCTCCAGCCAGGACAGTTAGTGAGATTTTGCAAGTTGTGGGGGTTACAGATAGTGTAACATGAACCGAAGATCCTGGTTGAGGCTGTCCTCATGTGTGCAGAACTTGGCTATCAGTTTCTGCCCAGTGACTCTGCATTGTCGTGTGTCGTGAAGGCTGCCTTGGAGAATGCTTACCCGAAGATCAGAGGTTGAATGCCCATAACTGCTGAAGTGTTTCCTGACTGGAAGGTAACACTCCTGCCTGGTGATTGTCGAGCGGTGTTCATTCATTCGTTGTCCAAGCATATGCATAGGCTCCCCAATGTACCAGGCCTTGGAACATCCTTTCCTGCAGCGTACGAAGTAGACAATATTGGCTGAGTTGCAAGAGTAGGTACTGTGTACCTGGTGGATGATGTTCTCACGTGAGACGATGGCAGCAATGTCGATGATCCGGCACGTCTTGCAGAGGTTGCTGTGGTAAGGTTGGTGTGGTGTCATGGTCCCTGTTCTCCTAAAGGCTGGGTAGTTTGCTGCGGACAATAGTCTGTTTGAGGTTATGCAGTTGTTTGAAGGCAAGAAGTGGGGGGGGTGGGGATGGCCATGGTGAGATGTTCGTCTTCATCAATGACATGTTTAAGATGTCGTAGCTTCTCTGCTCCAAGGAAATACTGGATGATGAAGAGTACTCTGTCTGCTGCATCCCATGTTTGTCTTCTGAGGAGGTCAGTGCGGTTTTTCGCTGTGGCACCTCTTTAATCTGTGCTTGGCCCTCTCTCCACTCACGCTGTCTGTAACTTTAAGACTTGATTCGCATTCCAACCATTATCTTGTAAATTGAGTTTGCCTTTATATGTCCTGTTTGTGAACATAAGTCCTCACTCACCTGATGAAGGAGCTTGAGGCTCCAAAAGCCAGTGCTGCCCAATAAACCTGTTGAACTTTAACCTGATGTTGTGAGATTTCTTAAAGGTATCTGAGCCAGGGAGGGAAAAAGAGGCAGCACCCCTCCATAACCACATAATTACATTAATGTGGTTCGCAAAACAGTATACTTCCATCCCTATTATATAAATAGATCAAACATTCAACACTTCTAAGCGTTACACCTCCAAAAACATTGCCAATTATTAAAAGCAATGAAATTCTTACCTTTCTGTAAATCATATGACACATTGCTACTCTTAGTTTCATTCCACTCCTTTGCACGTGAAAGAAATATAGATGATGTAGGATTGCCAGAAATAGTGTACAAAGTGATATACCAGCAGCATAGCCAAAGGCAACTTTGTAAGCCTCTGTATCTTCAGGATTGTAGTTTTCAAAATAATTAATAATTTTTCCCAACATAATAGGTTGAGCGATTCTTATGATTTCCTAAAAGGAAAAAGATCAAATTAACAGTAATGTGATAAACTCAAATTTTGGGATTAAAATCAAAGGG
Organism: Carcharhinus amblyrhynchos; assembly: GCF_965287045.1. Taxonomy (NCBI): domain Eukaryota; kingdom Metazoa; phylum Chordata; class Chondrichthyes; order Carcharhiniformes; family Carcharhinidae; genus Carcharhinus; species Carcharhinus amblyrhynchos. The sequence goes on from NC_137333.1 coordinate 27,810,459, forward strand.
CTGTTATTACAGTTGAGAAAAATTCAACAGTTACTGTTTAAATCTGAAGACAAAACAATATAGAATTACTTCTGATTCAGATAAGTACTGTCAGCATCATTGATCTGTTTTGTTTGACAATGAACATTATTTGTCATGTTGAATCCACTAGTGGTAAATTTCAGACAACATATTTCAAAACCTTTTTCTTGCACTTCCTCAATCCCCATCGGTGCTTGTACCTGGAAGAAAACATTTTAGAACTACAGAGATTCATTTTTCTATGGAATAAACTTTCCTTCATTAGCATCCTCTTCCCTTGCACCTAAAAATGAATAAATGAAACATTTCCTAAAACAATTCTATTTTAATAGAATGCACAAGGGAAGGGTCTAAATTTTGTCAAGAGGATCAACTGGACTCTCACAGCATGGACTCTTTCTTCAAGAGTCTTCAATTTTTTTTGAGCCAGCAATGAGAACGCAACTGCTCACAACAGGACAATGAACATGTCAGATTGCCCCAACAGTGACATGCAGACAGATTTCTGACCACAGGGGGCAAGTGGGTGCCAGAATCATGCCCATAGTCTCTGTGTGAATGATATCTTCACCAAGCATCATTTTCCCATTAATTACCATTCCTCACCTTTTTCCTTTAATCACAACTGCCTCACCTTCTTCAATGTTAAAGATGATCCCAAAAACGTTCAGTTCCTTAATCACTAGTACTAAACACTACTTTTCCCTGCAACAAGCTTGCAAAACTTAAGTCCACTAAAGTCATCAATACGACTGCCATATTAAGGAAAGCTCCTCCAATGCTTCGCTTATACACCTGGAGAAGAAAACTGGAGGGGGAAGAACTGGAGAGGCAGGGATCTCGGCTCTGAACCCTACTTAGCTGCTCATTGTAAAGGATACACTAAAGATGATGGCTTCCCCCTTTTCAATATGTAGAAAGTAGGACTGGCCAAAGCACATGAAGGTCCACTTTAAGAAATTCTTTCTCGTAATCTCAAGGCTGTGGATCTCCTCAACTGCCTCAGTTTTCAATTCTCTTAGCACCTTCTAAGTATCTGCTAACTACTTCCTAATTCACCCATCGTCTCTGTTATTCTGGTCAACTTCGTGTCTGCCCTGTGTCCGTTCTCATTGTTACTAAAAGTCAAAAATGGGTATAAATTAAATAAAGTGAAACAAAATAATAGCTAAATTGGACATGAGGATTTAAATAATTATGCTTGTGTGGAGCATAGCACCAGCGTAATGCTGTACTGCCAAATAGAATGTACAGCATAGAAAAATGTTGAGTAATGTTTCAGGGGAATTGAAACAAGCAAGAAAGGAAAACTGGAAGTGACTTAGATTTGAAATTATCAGCTTGCTTCTTCACCAAATGCTGCTATGGGGCCTGATGGCATTTATCCGAGGCTACTGAAGGCTCGGTTAGAGCACTGGAGAGTTATAAATTAGCCAGGAAGGAGCTAAAGAGAGAGTTAAGAAGAGCGAGAAGAGGACATGAGAAGACTTTGGCGGATAGGATCAAGAAGAACACTAAAGCTTTCTATAGGTATGTCAAGAATAAAAGATTGGTTAGGGCAAGATTAGGGCCAGTCAGAGGCAGCAGTGGGAAGTTCTGCTTGGAGCCTGAAGAGATCGGAGAGGCACTGAATGTGTATTTTTCGTCATTATTCACGCAGGAAAAAGTCAGTGTAGTTGAGGAGAATACTGCGATACCAGGTTGTAGACTAGACAGGATTGAGATACATAAGGAGGAGATGTTAGTAATTCTTGAGAGTATGAAAATAGATAAGTCCCCTGGGCCAGATGGGATTTACCCTAGGATACTCTGGGAGGCTAGGGAGGAGATTGCAGAGCCCTTGGCTTTGATCTTCATGTTGCCATTGGCTACAGGTATCGCGCCGGAAGACTGGAGGATAGCAAATGTTGTCCCCTTGTTCAAGAAGGGGAGTAGAGACCATCCTGGGAATTATAGACCAGTGAGCCTTACTTCTGTTGTGGACAAAGTTTTGGAAAGAATTATAAGGGATAGGATTTATAATCATCTAGGGGGAAATAAATTGATTAGGAATAATCAACACGGTTTTGTGAAGGGTAAGTCGTGCCTAACAAACCTTATCGAGTTTTTTGAAAAGGTGACCAAAGAGGTGGATAAGCGTAAGGCAGTTGACATGGTGTATATGGATTTTAGCAAAGCATTTGATAAGGTTCCCCATGGTAGGCTACTACAGAAAATGCAGATGCATGGGATTGAGGGTGATTTAGCAGTTTGGATCAGGAATCGGCTAGCTGATAGAAGACAGAGGGTGGTGGTTGATGGGAAATATTCAACCTGGAGTTCAGTTACAAGTGGTGTACCTCAAGGATCTGTTTTGGGGCCACTGCTGTTTGTCATTTTTATAAATTACCTAGATGAGGGTGTAGAAGGATGGGCTGGTAAATTTGCTGACGACACCAAAGTCAGAGGAGTTGTAGACAGTGAGGATGGATGTTACAGTTTGCAGAGGGACATAGATAAGCTGCAGAGCTGGGCCGAGAGGTGGCAAATGCAGTTTAATATAGGAAAGTGTGAGGTGAATGCTTTGGTAAGAGTAACAGGGATACAGAACATAGGGCTAATGGAAGGCCTCTTAGTAGTGTTGACGAGCAGAGAGATCTCGGTGTACAGGTGCATAGCTCCATGAAAGTTGGCACCCAGGTTGATAAGGTTGTTAAGAAGGCGTATGGTGTGTTAGCTTTTATTGGTAGAGGGATTGAATTTTGGAACTGTGAGGTCATGTTGCAACTGTACAAAACTCTGGTGCGGCCACACTTGGAGTATTGCGTACAGTTCTGGTCGCCGCATTATAAGAAAGACGTGGAGGCATTGGAAAGGGTGCAGAGGAGGTTTATCAGGATGTTGCCTGGTATGGTGGGAAGGTCTTATGAGGAAAGACTGAGGGACTTGAGGTTATTTTCGTTAGAGAGGAGAAGGTTACGAGACATAATTGAGGCATACAAGATGGTCAGAGCGTTAGATAGGGTGAACAGTGAGAGCCTTTTTCCTCGGATGGTGATGGCTAACATGAGGGGACATAGCTCTAAATTAAGGGGTGGTAGTTATAGGACGGATGTCAGAGGTAGGTTCTTTACTCAGAGGGTAGTAAGGGCGAGGAATGCCCTGCTTGCAGTTGTGGACTCGCCAACTTTAAGGGCATTCAAATGATCAGTGGATAGGCATATGGATAACATTGGAATAGTTTAGGTTAGAGGGTCATTAGATTGGTTCCACTGGTCGGCGCAACATCAAGGGCCGAAGGGCCTGTACTGCGGTGTAATGTTCTATGTTCCATTAAGAGTATAGAAACGCAGAGGGACTGGGGGGTGCAAGTGCACAAGTCTTTGAAGGTAGCAGTACAGGTGGAGAAGGTTGTGAAGAAAGCTTATGGTATGTTAGCCTTTATAGGAAGGGGTATACAGTACAAGAGCTGGAGTCTAATGTTGCAGTTGTATAGAACATTGGTTAGGCCGCATTTGGAGTACTGCGTCCAGTTCTGGTTGCCTTACTACCAGAAAAGAGATAGAGACCCTGGAGAGAGTGCAGAGGAGGTTTACCAGGATGCTGCCTCGTACGGAAGGACTGGGTTATGAGGAAAGATTGGGCAAACTGGGGTTCTTTTCCCTAGAAAGACAGAGACTGAGGGGAGATCTAATAGAGGTATATAAGATTATGAAGGGTATAGATAGAGTAAACAGTGGTAAGCTTTTTCCTGGATTGGAAATGCACATTACGAGGGGCCACGGGCTTAGGGTGAGGGGGTGAGGTATAATTCGGATGTTAGAGGGAGGTTTTTCACACAGAGGGTTGTGGGGGTATGGAATGCTCTGCCAAGCAAGGTGGTGGAGGCAGGCACGCTGGAGTTGTTTAAGAGATACTTAGATAGGCACATGAGCAGGATGGAGATGGAGGGACTGTTTTAAATGAGGTTCAGGAGCCTTGGGACGTCTCTGGGAATCAATTGATTTCTATGGACCTTCCAACATATTTTCTGGCTCACTTGTTTTACTTTTGAGCTTCTGGGGATTCCCTTGAATGTTTGCATAAGGATGTGCATGTTATTGATGTTTTTCTCTTCCAATCCACAGGCGCTTCAGTCCGCCTTGTCGTCCAACAAGAGGCATACACGCGATGGGTTGTACGAGGGCTGCTCTTGGATGTTTCGAGAGTAGCCTAGTACTTCACGTTGTTAGTGTACGCTTAAACTGGACCGGATGCTGGGCAATATGACAGCTCAGTGACTATCACTGTTTGCTGCGCAGATACATGGATTTGGGCCAGTGTCTGCGGGAGTTTGCGCATTCTCCCCATGCTTGCGTGGGTTTTCTCCGGGTGCTCTGGTTTCCTCCCACACCCCAAAGATGTGCTCTTAGGCTGATTGGTGTTACAAATTGTCCCTAAATTAGTCTCCCCTCAATCTGGCTTCCAATGTGTAATGCCATTAGCATAGGCAATGGTCGTGGGTGGAGGGGGGACTCAACGTTGAAATGGCAGCGCGGGCTCGTTGGGCCTGTTTCCCGTGCTGTGTTGATCTTTGTTCTTTATTAAAACTTGGTCCATTTTAACACAGGAAGAGCAACCGAAGTAGTATGGATAAACGCTCCACAATATCAAAACTCTCAGAATCAGACGAGGAAATCAGCATGTCTGCTTTGGGGCATTCACAATTTTTAAGTTGTTGAACTTATATCAGGACATCTAGTTTTCCAACCAGGCCAAAAGAACATCTGTGCAACTTCTGAACAAATAACTACACTACGCTATTCAACAAAAAAAATTATAATTACCTCTAAAAATGTGAATGCACCTAAAAGAATATATGATTTCCAGAAACATCTTAAAATGGCTTTTGTAAGATGGGGGACTCGAGCTTGGTTTTTCGCTTTCTGGACTTCTTTATCCCAGTGCCTGGACAAAAAAAAACAATAATTCTTTAATTCTCAAATCATTCAGGTATTTTATATAAAATTTAATTTTATGGCACAAAAATAAAACGACGTATAAGCTGCTGTCACAATTTGCTGAAGGTCCCTGATAACAACTGACTCCATAGGAATCAGAAGATGTGAAAATGTGTCCGTTCCCTCCAAGTCACCCTCGTCCACTCCTCCTTCAACCCAATTCCTCATCCCCTTTCCACAGCACTTTCCCATGCAATTGCAGAAGGTGCAACACTTGCCCCTTTACCTCCTCCCTCTTGATCACCATCAAAGCCTCAAACACTCCTTTCAGGTGAAGCAGCATTTCACATGCACCTCCTTCAATTTGCTCTACGATATTAGTTGCTCCCAACGCTGTCTTTTCTACAGTAGAAAGACTAATCTCAGACTAGGTGACCACTTTGCTGAACACCTTCGCTCAGTCAGCAAGCATGATCCCAACCACAGATGGTACAGTGGTTAGCATTGCTGCCTCACAGCCCCAGGGACCTGGGTTCAATTCCCAGCTTGGATCATTGTGTAAAATCTGTAGAAACCCGGTCTCTATGGGTTTCCTCTGGGTACTCTGGTTTCCTTCCACATATCCCAAAGACATGCTGGACAAGTGCAACAGCTATGCTAAATTGTCCCTCATTGCACCTGAACAGGCTCTAGATCATGGCAACTCTTGGATTTTCACAGTAACTTAATTGCAGTATTAATGCAAGCCTACTTGTGACACAAAAACATCAGAAAAAGGGGCATCTGTTACTAGTCCTTAAGTTTTACTTTCATCTGCTATTAATACATTCCGCTATCTTTGTCACTATCAACACCTTCTTTAGTCTTTAACACCACCATTAATGCCCCTTTGTCTTGTGCCCATGGCATATTTGTCAAATCTTTCATGAGCTCCCACCTATCCCTGACCTTCCATTTTGCTCCAGTTGCTCCACCCCTCTTAACAGTATAGAATCTATAACATTTCTCCCTCTCTTCAGCTCTGAAGAGGAGTCATATAGACTCAACGTTTGTGTGTTTCTCTCCAGGTCTGAGGTATTTTAGCATTCTCTGCTTTTATTCTACCTTGGAGGACCTTGCATCTTCCCCATCTGATCATTTATATTTGAATTATTCTTTACTTGCGTTCTTTTTCTCCCAGTCCTCTGTGCAACCTCTTTCCCTTCAATGATTCATCCTGATGTTGTCCATAAGCCAAGTTATTTTTCACCCTCCCCCACAACACTAGTAATTGCCCCATGAGGGCATTAGACTAAGCACTGAAGAGGTGCAACCCATCCACTTTGAACAGTTCTCTAATCCAGGAAACTGACATCCTCCCTTCTCTACCATTTCTTGAGCCACGACTTATTCTACCACTGGTATACTTATTGACCCATGACACACAGATTGATCTGGATATTGCTACATTAGAGTTTCTGAAGCTCTGACTGCATAAGGGATTCACAAGAATAATTCCAGCAATGAAGAACTGTTGCTACGAGGATAGATTAGAGATGTTGGGAACCGTTTTCCTCTGAGAAGAGCAGCTGAGAGGAGACCTGATATACGTATTCAGGATCCTGAGGGATGTGAACAAATGGTGAGAAACTGTTCCCACTTGAGAGAGCATCAAGAACTAGAGGGCACAGATTCAAAATAATTGACAAAAGTAGTAAAAATTGTGCAAGGAAAACATTTCACCCAGAGACTGATTAGAGGCTGGAACAAAGTTCCCAAGAGGTTGGTAGAGGCAGATTTGATCAAGGTATTAAAAAAGGAACTGGATTGGACTGCTATCTGGAAAGGAACAATGTGCAAGTTTATGGAATAAGGCAGAGGAGTGGGACTAGATAGTATGGTCTTTCAGCAGCAGACATGATGGGCTGAATGGCCACCTTCTGCACTGTGAATATTCTGCGATTAATTGAATTCAAATTCCACCAGTTCTTGTGATGGGATCTGAACTATTGTTCTCACAGCATTGGTCTGGGCCTCTGGATTACGGGTCCAGTGATGTTACCACTATGCCACCATCTGTCCTGTAGGAGGTGTGGCCAGTTGATGAGTTACGTTGGCAATTTATCCAGCTTTCCTATGGGTTTAACTTGGCTACTGAAACTCAAACAGTGGTTTTTCCCTTATTCTCATTATGATGGCCACGAAATGCACAGGGATTGTCAACAGATCTTCCCGTGGGTTTCATGGTGTACAAACTCCCTATTAAGCAAGCAAAGGATCACCCAATGGGAAGTGAGCACCCAATGAGAAGTGAACAACGGGGTTTAAAACCCATTGCTTCAAACCGGACCAGTATTCTGTAGGTCCACAGGTAATGTTACTGTAAGTGACGTGCTGCAAGTCACAAGTGCAGCTCTTTCTTTGGTTGTCAATAAAGGGTTTTTGGTGATGAAAGAGTGGCCTTGATGGAATTATTACATAACTGTAACATACTACTTTGGACTGTGCGGCTTTCTCCAGTAGCCAATTCCACTGAAAAATCACTGTAATTGTATATGGGTGTAACTCGGAGCACAGGTCCCGATGCAAGACTTACTATGTTCATTCACTAAATATTTTTATGCACTAAGCATTTAGGTAATTTGTGCAGACAGTGGGAGGACAAATTTCAAAGCACTTGTAAAACAATACGTACGTACAAGTACTGTTTAGGAAAAGAAGAGCTTTGAAAACATATGGAAATGGACAGAAGTTTCCAGTTTTTTTCCTGAAGTGCCAGTTCTGACGAGAAAAGTTGCACGCAGTACTGCACTGATATTTTGTGGGGGAAAAAAGTGAAGGGCACGTCCTACAATGTCACACTGGTGAATCAGGCTTTCAATGAGCTCACCCTGCCAACAACAAAGGGTGTCCTAATTTTAAAAAATTATAAGGACAACCCCACAGACCATCCCCCTGCACCCCCACACCTCAGAATCCCTGACATCTTCCCCATACAGGCCCCCTCAACATTTCTCCTGGCACAGCTCGGCGTTTATTCATTCACCTAGGTAGTAAAAGTTATGGGATTATGAATCGTGGAGAGGATAGCTTAACTTCAAAATGGCATGTTGGAGGAATGGGCAAACAAGAGGCAAATGTAATTTAATGTAGACAAATGGGTAGGGATTCATTCTGGTAGGAAGAACGTAAAGACAAAATAAAATTTTAAAAGGGGGGGCAGGTGTGGAGGGACTCCAGTATATATCTGCATAAATTATTGAAGATGGTAGGACAGGTTGGGAGAATGGTTAATTAAGCATACAGCATTCCTGAGCTTGCTTAATAGCGGCTGTAACACAAGTCTGGAAGGGTGAATAAATCCTTCTCTTACTCACTCTTGACGTTGGTTATAATAGAGTTTGAGTTTTGAAAATTTGGTATTTTTCAATAGTGAATGTTTTTAACTGTACGTAAAATTATATGAAACCATAAGATCTCTTGAACTAACTCAAGTAAAAGTATAGACACACACATTCACACAGACTCAGCCAATATAAGCTGATTGTCTCCAGAAAAAAAATCTCTTTTAATCTGTAATCCATCTTTTTCCAAAGCGGATGCCAAAGCACTCATGCTGCATTTGATTCAAATCCATTATCTTTGCAAGATAGGGGAGACGGTGGTGTAATGGTAATGCCACTGGACTTAGTAAACAGAGATGCCGGTTCATGGTTTGGGCACGTCTCCCAATCCTACCACTGCAGTTGATGGAATTTAAGTTCAATAAAATCAAGAGTTGTAAAAGCCCATTTGATTCATTATCCTCTGAGGGAGGGAAAGTATTACAAAGAACAACAAAGAACAAAGAACAACCCAGCACGGGAAACAGGCCCTTCGGCCCAACAAGCCCGCGCCGCCGCATCACCCTACACCTATTCTACCCTGCGTGTCTACAAATGGAACCCCTAACTTAGCCAGATTCAGGGGAGAATAGTGTCAATTTGGTAAAACCAATCAGCCTAAGAGCACATCTTTGGGGTGTGGGAGGAAACCAGAGCGCCCGGAGGAAACCCTCGCAACCACAGGGAGAATGCACAAACTCCCACAGACACAGGCCCAAATCCATGTATCTGCACAGCCAGCAGTGCTAGTCACCGAGCTGTTGCGGCACCCGTCCACTGGTCCAGGATCAAGCACACACATCGACACGAAGTACTAGGCCACTCCCGGAACCTCCAAGAGCAGCCCACGCACGACCCACCGTGTGCATGTCCCTCGTTTGACAACGAGGTGGACCTCCACCTGCGGAATAAAAAGACAAAAACGTTAACTTACAAGTCTGCATTTCCGGTGTCTCCCGAGGTTCTGACCTTATTTAATAGCCCCTACCATAACCCTCCATCCTCGTTTCACTCATGTATCTATCTAACTGAACCTTAAACAAGTCCAACGTTCCTGCCTCCACCACCCTACTCGGTAGCGCGTTCCATACAACCACAACTCTCTGAGTAAAGAACCTTCCTCTCACATCCAAATTATACCTCTCCCCCCTCACCCTTAAATCATGACCTCTCGTATTTGTACCCAGTCTAGGGAGCAGTCTCTCACTATTGACTCTATCTATTCCCTTCAGTATCTTATATACCTCTATCATGTCTCCCCTCAATCTCCGTCTTTCCAAGGAGAATAGTCCCAGTTTCTCCAACCTTTCCTCGTAACCCAGCCCCTCCATGCCAGGCAACATCCTGGTAAACCTCCTCTGCACCCTTTCCAGAGACTCCACGTCCTTCCGGTAGTAAGGTGACCAGAACTGGACGCAGTACTCCAAATGCGGTCCAACCAACGTTCTATACAACTGAAGCATTAGACGGCAGCTTTTATACTCTATACCCCTTCCTATAAAGGCTAGCATTCCATAAGCCTTCCTAACAACCTTCTCCACTTGTGTCACAACCTTCATGGATTTGTGAACCTGCACTCCCAGGTCCCTCTGTATTTCTATACTCCTAATCTGTCTACCTTTCATCACATAGCTCCTCTCTGCATTATTCCTTCCAAAATGCATCACCTCGCATTTGTCAGGATTAAATTCCATCTGCCACCTATCTGCCCAATGCACCAACCTATCTATATCCTGTTGTATCACCTGACATTCCACTTCAGTACCCGCCAACCCTGCCATCTTGGTGTCATCTGCAAACTTGCTGATCACACCACCTACGCTCTCTTCCAAGTCGTTTATGTATACTACAAAGAGGAGAGGTCCCAGTACTGAGCCCTGCGGCACACCATTGGTCGCTGGCCTCCAGCCCGAAAAGGTCCCCTCCACAACTACCCTCTGTCTCCTATTATCCAGCCAGTTCTCAATCCACCTAGCTACCTGACCTCGTATCCCATGCGCCTTTACCTTTTCTACCAGCCTACCATGACGGACTTTGTCAAACGCCTTACTGAAATCCATATAGATGACATCAACGGCTCTCCCATCGTCAACCGTTTTTGTCACCTCCTCAAAGAATTCCACAAGATTCGTAAGGCAAGACCTCCCTCTAACAAAGCCATGTTGCGTATCCCTAATCAGATCGCAATGCTCCAAATGCTCATACATCCTACCCCTAAGTATTTTTTCCATTAATTTCCCTACCACCGATGTCAAACTCACCGGTCTATAATTTCCAGGGTTATCCCTACTACCTTTTTTGAACAGCGGTACCACATTTGCTACCCTCCAGTCTTCTGGGACCTCACCTATGTTCAAAGAAGAGACAAAGATTTGCGCCAGAGGCCCAGCAATTTCATCTTTCACCTCCCTAAGCAGCCTGGGATAAATACCATCAGGCCCCGGAGCTTTATCCGTCCTTACGCTACCTAAAAGCCCTAGCACTTCCTCCCTCGTAATAGATATTTCCTGCAACTGATCCTCAGCTCCCTCCAAGAGACCGCACGATTCCGAACCCCTCTCCTTCGTGAATACCGACGCAAAGTATTCATTCAGGATCTCCCCCATTCCCTCCGACTCAATACATAACTCCCCACTTTTGTCCCTAAGAGGACCAATTTTCCCTCTAACTACTCTCTTGCTCCTAATATAGGAATAAAATGCCTTTGGATTTTCCTTAATCCTACCAGCCAAAGCCATTTCATGCCCTCTCTTCGCCCTTCTAATTCCCCTTTTTAGCTCCCTCCTACTCTCTATATTCCTCCAGCACACTCTCCGTACCCAGTCGTTTCGACCTAACATACGCCTCCCTCTTCTTCCTGACCAAGTCTTCAATACCCCCTGTAATCCACGGCTCTCTAATCCTACCTTTCCCATCCTTCCGCTTAACCGGAACATACCTCCCCTGCAACCATTTCATTTTGCCCTTAAAAGCCTCCCACTTGCCAACCGTGGACTTGCCAGCTAACAGTCCCTCCCAATCAGTGTCCTGCAGCTCCCTCCTAATCCTGCTATAGCTCGCCTTTCCCCAGTTCAGCACACTCCCGTTCGGCCGGCACTCGTCCCTTTCCATTTTTATTCTAAAGTAGACGGACTTGTGGTCACTGTTAGCCACATGTTCGCCTACCTCTACCTCTCCCACCTGCCCTGGATCATTACCCAACACTAAATCCAGTATAGCCCCTCCCCTAGTCGGGCTAGTTACATACTGCTCTAGAGACCCTTCCAAAACACATTTCACAAACTCCTCACCCTCCGTACCCCCAGCTCTAGGCCCCCTCCAATTCACTCCAGGAAGATTAAAGTCACCCACTACAACCACTCTATTCTTCCTGCACCTGTCCAAAATGCCCCTGCAAATGCCTTCCTCCACTGACCTCGGGCTGTTGGGTGGCCTATAGTACACCCCTAGCAACGTAATCTCTCCCTTTTTATTCCTCAACTCCACCCACAGTGACTCAATCCCTGTCTCTTCCATAATGTCCTCCCTCTGCACTACTGTGATGTTTTCCTTTACTAACAGTGCCACCCCTCCACCTCTCTTCAACCCTCCTCTGTCACACCTAAAACACTTGTACCCAGGAACATTCAGCTGCCAGTCCTGCCCTTCCCGTAACCACGTCTCCGTTACAGCCACCACACCTAACTTCCTCACAAACATCAAGGCCCTAAGCTCATCCGTTTTCCCTGTCACACTCCTAGCATTGAAACAGACACAGTTCAACCCACGAGTGTCCCTCGGAACCTCCTTCTCCCTGATAATTTTCCTTTCACCCGACTCTCTCCCAGCCACATCCCCACCCCCCCTCCTTATTAGTTTAAACCATTCCTAAACACCCCAGCTAACCTCCCCGCTATTCATAATCACGATTCATAATCCCATAACTTTTGCTACCTAGGTGAATGAATAAACGCCGAGCTGTGCCAGGAGAAATGTTGAGGGGGCCTGTATGGGGAATATGGCTAGACAGTTCCCCGATGGTCTTCACACCTGGTTTTGCAGAAAGTTCAAACAATGGCAGGTGTGAAGACCATCGGGGAACTGTCTAGCCATATCCCCTGGTAATCTGCTTTCAGAGGCTGTGAGAACTTGGTCAATTGGTAGGTCAGGTGATTTTTTTCCAGCCATTTTCAAACAAAATGGCCCAAAGTGTGGTCTCCGGCAGGAAATGTGGTGCACCAACCTGCCGGATCGGGGCGATTCCAATCGCAATCAACTGACACTAAAGGGAATTTTCTGCAGGTTGGGGTGTTTTGTGCCATGAAAGAGATGTGCAAGACTTAAAGACATAAGACCATCTTCTCAAAGCTCCCAAATGAGCAAAATTCTGCTATGAGGTCACCAAAGATCCCTTCATGCCTTGCCCTCTTTTAGGCCCCCTTTAAGCCGAGCCCCTTGGCAGTGCCCCTGGCATTCTGGCAGTGCTAGGGTGCTCCCCCCTACGAGCTCCAGTGGTCTCTTAGCCCCCTCCCCAGCATGGTCATCAGCTCTGGTCTTCATTCATGGTAAGACCAGTAGTGATTCCTGCCAGCTTCGTGTTGCACCTGCGGGTAGGTGAATTTAAGGAACAAGGTGAATCCGGCTTAAACAGGTTCTGCATATTTAAATGTTTGCTAGCCAGGGGTGGGGAGAATCTCAAAATGAGTACTCACTGGTACAAATCATGTTATGGCTCCTCAACAGGGTCTAGCCATAACAGGATTTGCACCCGAGGGAACAGGGCCAAAATAAATCACCCCATTGTCTTTGCAGTTCAAGCTGTTTCTTTTCCTTTTTGAAAACAATCCAAGACATTACATCAGCCAATGAAACTAATGCTTAATAATCCTCATTGCACATGACAGATGGGTGGAATTTTCACAAACTTTGTCAGTGTCAAGTTCTAACTGAAAATCAGCATGTATCTCTCCAAAGACACAGCTGAGTTTTCAGACCTGATTTTCTGACTCTGGTTTGCACCATCACCAGACGAAGTCTGCTGTCAGCTGCACAGATATCAGGGGGCCATCTTTAAGACCCCGATCCCCATTTAAAATGTACTTCCCACAATCCTCTCAATGACAGAGAATGCCCCACCACAAAAATCAGGGTGACCCCTCCCTCTATATATATCAGAGGCACTCTCCCCACACCACTACCACCACAAGTATTGGAAAGACTTTCCCCCTTCTCTCCACCACTACCACAACAGTAACGTTAACACACTTCCCCTGTTTCAGCTATTGCCCCTCCCCTGCTCTCACGGCATCCTCTACCCCCCCCGCCCCAACTTAAGAACCACCCCACTCATTGGGGCTCCCCAGAAGGCCTGATCCAGAGTCAGTGCCACTGCCCTCTCCCCCCTGGAGCAATCCTTATTTTCCTCCCCCAGCAGGCTCTCCTTGACTGATTCCTATTCTTATATAGTCTTATTTCTTATATTTGTCAACTTTGACAATGTGACAAGAAGCAAAGCCTTTTAATAATATGTTAATAATGTATTAAAATTTCTTGAAATGAGGTTCCCACACTTACTGGACACGAATCTCATTATGCCACCAGCGAGGTTGCAGAAAATTGGAATAGAGATTGTGTTGGTGAGAATCACGCATCCCAACTGTCATGGGATTTTACCATTTGCACTCGTGACAAACATGGGTGCAAAATCTCCCCCATTGTCATAGAGGCCAAAAGTAAGGAAATTTTGTAAACTTGTGTGGAACACTAGGGCAGTGTGGTGGCATGGTGGTTGCAGGGTCTGGATTCAGTTCCAGCCTTGGGTGGCTGGCTGTGTGGGATTTGCATGTTCTCCCCCATCTGTTTTACCCTGGGTGCTCTGGTTTCCTGCAATGGTCTGGATGTGTGCAGGTGGGTAGAGTGGCTGTGCTGGTGTCTGAGGATATGCAGATTGGGTGGATTGGCCCTGGTGGGTGTGCAGGGTTGTGGGGGTGGCATGTAGAGGGGGGGAAGCTTAGGTGGGGTGGATGACTTCTTTCTGTACTGGGGCATTCTATGATTAAATCTCAACTGGGTAAGAGTGAAATTATCCACTTTGGTAGGAAAAACAGAATTGCAGAGTATTATTTAGATAGTGATAGATTGGGAAATGTTGACTTGCAAAGAGACCTGGATGCCCTGTTCACCAGTCATTGAAAATAAGCATGCAGGTACAGCAAACAGTTAGGAAGGCAAATAGTATACTGCCCTTTATTGCAAAGCAATTTGAGTACAGGAGCAAGGATGTCTTGGGGTAGTGTGCACCGTTTGGTCTGCTCACCTAAGGATATACTTGCTATAGAAGAAATGTCATGAAATGGTAGGATACTATTAAAATTAATGTTTTTTTTAAACAAATAAAATCAAACTGCAACATATTTTGTAAAAAAAAATGTGTTTTCTCTCCAGAAGTCCAACTTTCTGGTAGCCCTGACTATACCCTTCCAAATTTTACTCACAACACGAAAGAAAATGGCATGAATAGGGAACAGGGTGCTCTTCGCAATTGACACAATAAGTAATCAGAGTGCTGTGAACCAGGAAGCAGTTAAAACATGGATGAGGTGATGCAGAAGCAAAGAGAGAGGGACAGCCATCTCCCGGAACCAATTCAGCCTGAGATTAGGGGCTGAACGCAGATGAGAGGGGCAACCATCCTCAGGAAATAGCTCAGCTAGAGACGAAGTGCTGAAGACAAAAGCCAGTTTTGTGCAAAAGATCATTTTCTTTGTTGGACCAAAGACCATTCCCAAGTCTAAAGATGGTTAGGTGGATTACCCTTGGTAAATGTATAGCGTTACTGGGATACAGTGGAGAGGAGGATCTGGGTGGGATGTTCATTCACAGCATCAGTACAAACTTAGTGGGCCAGATGGCCTCTTCCAGCACTATAGGGATAGTGAGGTTCAATAGTCCTGACTGCTTAAGATGTACAATGCGGTAATCACTGTCAGAGATGAATATAAAATGTGGTAAACATAAAATTATGACTGAGGAAATAGAACTAGGATCTTGTAACTATACAACAGCAAACAGACGTAGTTTAAACAACGCAGGATGGGACAAGGATGAGGGGGAATGAATGTTATCTCATGAAAACAAACTAAGCAGGACAAAAACCTACGATTTGGCATATTGCCAACCCACATTATGGGAACAACTGTGGTTTTAATCACTAATACAGGGTATGAAAGTTGCTGAGGCTAGACAGAACTACAGTCAAGGACAGTGAAGAAACTGCCTATTGTGTAGGGACAACACTAGATGTGCGGTGGGCAGGAAGGCATGTACACCACCTCCTGTAGGAATGTATGGGGGCCTGGACTGGTAAGCAAGATGTGTGGTTCCTGCAGCTGAACATATTTTCTAACTACAGGAGGATGAAGGCCACTAAGATAGTCAGAACATCAGTGATTAAGTTAGCAGAAGACTGAATACAGCTGGTCTGAACTGGACTTGTTAACAGTTCTTGATAAGACGGATGAGTTCCCATGAGAACTAATCAAGTAAGGATATTGAATCAACCCTACAATATGCACTCTTGCAATAACAGGAAAATATGGTTCGAGGGGAGTAGAGGGGCTTGGGACATGAGCCAACATACAGCACAGCCTGTGGCTAGGGGCACCTTGAGCCAAGAGGGGAATGACAACACATAAATGGGATAGGGACCACCAATTAGGGGAGAACGACGTATTGTGTAATTGATCAATATGCTTGTAAAAATAGTATAAAACCCCTGCTTAAACTCGATGTAAGGTGTGCCTATTTTTTTGGACACCCGGTCTTGCAAGAATGTTAAATAAAATATCTTGCTCCTTCGGAACTTGACTCGACTAAATTGTTTGACTGTGAGCTGCGTTTCTCACAATCACTGGCTGGATTTGACCAATAGGTTTATTGCTCTTGTTTGGGAAGTGAGGGTCTCAGCAGAGTTTAGGATTATGAGGGCAACAGATACTTTTGGGTTTTTAGTCTTTGAGGGACTAAGTGCTTACTGTTAATTTGCTAAAGTGTAAGATTGGTCTTTGTAGTGTTCTATTATTTTCTTCTACTTTAAAAAATACTCTTATTTTGTTGTTTAATGAAAGAGAGATCTGGGTTTTAACTTTTCGCAAAAGATTTTCATAAAAATCCATAAAAAATGCACTACGGGGAACCAGTATTTCAGTTTGGATCACACACAGAACATCAGCAGGGTTTCGTAACATATAAAGTTGATTTGATTTATCGTCACATGTATTGGGATCCAGTAAAAAGTATTGTTTCTTGCAGGCTGCACAGACAAAACATACCATTCATAGAGTACATGGGGGGGCGGGAAGGAAAGGAGAGTGTGTGGAATGCAGTGTTAAAGACATAGCTAGAGTGTTGCAAAAGATCAACTTAATAAGGTTGGGCCTTATTAAGTCTGATGGCAGCAGGGGAGAAGCTGTCCTCGAGTCAGTTGGTATGTGATCTCAGACTTTTGTAACTCTATTCCACTTTCTTCCATTGGGAAAAATAATGCCCAGGATGCATAGGGTCTTCGATTATGCTGGTTAGTTTTCCGAGGCAGCAGGAAGTGTAGACAGAGTCAACGGATGGGAGGCTGGTTTGCATGATAGACTAGGCTACATTCACAATTCTTTGCAGCTTCTTGTGGTCTTGATTGGAGCAGGAGCCATACCAAGCTGTAAAAAGGATCCAGAAAGGATGCTTTCTATGGTGCGTCGGTAAAAATTGGTGAGTGTTGCAGCAGACATACCAAATTTCCTTAGCCTCCTGAGAAAACAGAGGTGTTGAGGGGCCTTAACTATAGCATCGGCATGGAGGAACTAGAACAGGTTTGTGGTGATCTGGACATCTAGAAACTTGGAGCTCTTAACCATTTCCACTTCATCCCTGTTGATGTAAACAGAGACATGTCCTCCATTACGCTTCCTGAAGTCGATGACTATCTCCTTCGTTTTACTGATGTTGCGGGAGAGATTTTTGTCATCACACCATTTCACCAAATTTTCTCTCTCTTTCCTGTATTCTCTCTCATGGTTGTTCGAGATCCAACCCACTACAGTGGTGTCATCGGCACATTTGAAAATAGAGCTGGAGTGGAATTTGGCCACATAATCATATGTGTATAAGCAGCAAAGTAAGGGGCTGAATTTGCAGCTTTGCAGGGCACCAGTGTTGAGGATAATTGTGGAGGTGTCGCTACCTATCCTTAACTGGGGACTCTTGGATCAAGATTTTCAAAAAAGCATAACTATTTTAGTATATAGAGAGTTTGACTTTTTAAAAAGCAACTACTGCGAGAAATGGGGAGAGTAAGAACTTGTTATTCAAAGTAAAAGACTGCAGAAGAAATGGCTGTCGTTCCAGTGAGGCAGAACCCTTAGGAGTATTGGTAGGCGAAGAGATCTGGGTGTACAGGTACACAGGTCACTGATAGTGGCAACGCAGGAGGAGAAGGCATAAGGCATGCTTGCCATCATTGACCAGAGCACTGAGTTTAAAACTGGCAAGTCATGTTGCAACTTTATAGAATGTTAGTTCGGCTGCACTTGGAATACAGCATTCAATTCTGATCGCCACACTACCAGAAGGATGTGGAGGCTTTGCAGAGGCTACAGAAAAGATTTACCAGGATGTTGCCTGGTACGGAGGGCATTAGCTACGAGGAGAGGTTGGAGAAACTTGTTTGTTCTCACTGGAATGACGGAAGTTGAGGGGTGACTCAATGGAATTTTATAAGATTTTGAGAGGCATGGACAGAGTGAATAGTCAGATGCGTTTTCCTAGGGTGGAAGAGACAATTACGAGGGGCACAGGTTTAGGGTGCAAGCGGCAATGTTTAAAGGAGATGTATGAGGCAGATTTTTTTACAAGGTGGTGGTGGGAACTCATTGCTGGGGGAGGTAGTGGAAGTGGATACGGTAGTTATTGTTAAGGGACATTCTTGACAAATATATGAATAGGATTGGAATGGGGGATATGGTCCCCGGAAGGATAGGGGTTTTAGTTAAGTTGGGCAGCATGGTCAGTACAAGCTTGGAGAGCCGAAGGGCCTGTTCCTGTGCTTTAATTTTCTTTGTTCTTTGTGCAAACATATTTGGAAGTGGATAACATAACCGTGGCAAAATTGAAAATTGTGCCCAAGGCTAAGCTGATGGAATTGGCAGATAAATGGGCGCTATATTCAATTGCAGTGTTAAAGAAACCCCAGATTGTCACAACACTAGCAGAGCACTTACACTTGCCAGGAATGTCGGACAAACTCATTTCTCTTAAAAGTGAGACATTGAAATTAGTATGCATTTAAGCTGAAAGAGAAAGGGAAACAGCAAAATTAGAAATGAGAATTGGAACTAGGAAGAGAAGACAGATTTTGAAATGGAATTCTAAACGTTGAACTTAGCAACGGCAGAAAGAAAAAAGGATAGAGTTATTTTAAACTTAGAATGCAGCAAATTAGAGACACTAGAGCAGAGAGAGTGAAAAAGCGACCCGAGACATGAACCTAATAGAAAGATGTTTAAATTCGCTTCCAAAATTTGAGGAGATGGAGTAGAAACATTCTTTATATTTTTTGAAAAGAATCATAGAATCCCTACAGTAAAGACGATGACCATTTGGCCCAGTGAGTCTGTACTGGCCGCAATCCCACCCAGGCCCTATTCCCATAACCCCACACACTAATCCTGTTAATTCCCCTGACACTTGGGTCAATTTAATATGGCTAATTAACCTAACCCGCGCATCCTTGGAACTGTGGGAGGAAACCCATGCAGACACAGGGAGAACGTACAAAGTCCACAAAAGATAGTCCCCAAGACATGAGTCAAATCCAGGTCCTTGGCGTTGTGAAGCAGCTAAACAACTAAAATGGCCAGAAGAGAATTGGACAATTTGTTACGTAAATTTGTGGGTAAGGCTACTGAAATATACATATTTTTGGGTGAGGAGAGGTCAAAGGATTATGAGAAAGCCAAAAGAGCTAGCATATACTGAGTTAATTCCAGAGACATACAGGCTAAAGTTTCAAAGCGCTAGTAAACGTCTTGGGCAAACTCATTAGAATTAGAAAGACTAAAGGAAAGCTATTTTGATCTTTAGATACGGGCTATAAAGGTCTCAAAAATATTTGAAGCCCTCAGAGAGATGATGGTTTTAAAAGAATTTAAAAATTCAATATTCTTAATTATTAGGAAACAAGTGGAGGAGCAAACAGTTAAGACTACTGGATAGTAGCAGAGAGCTGATGATTATAAGAACATAAGAACATAAGAAATAGGAGCAGGAGCAGGCCATCTAGCCCTTCGAGCCTGCCCCGCCATTCAATAAGACCATGGCTGATCTGTCGTGGCTCAGTTCCACTTTCCCGCCCTCTCCCCATAACCCTTAATCCCTTCTCTTATCAAAAACCCATCAACCCGCTTCTTAAAAATATTTAGCGAGGCAGCCTCCACCACTTCAACGGGCAGAGAATTCCAGAGATTCACCACCCTTTGAGTGAAGAAGTTCCTCCTCAACTCCGTTCTAAACCGCCTCCCCTTTATCTTGAGGCTGTGCCCCCTAGTCCTACTGTCTTTTTTGAGCGGGAAGAGTCTCTCCACCTCTATCCTATCCATCCCATTCATCATCTTATACGTCTCAATGAGATCTCCCCTCATTCTTCTAAACTCTAACGAGTACAAGCCTAGTTTATTCAGCCTCTCCTCATAGCTCAATCCCCTCAACTCCGGTATCAGCCTAGTAAACCTCCTCTGCACTCCCTCCAGGGCCAAAATATCCTTGCGCAGGTGCGGCGCCCAAAACTGCACACAGTACTCCAGCTGCGGCCTCACCAATGCCCTATACAGCTGCAGCAAGACCTCCCTACTTTTATATTCAATCCCCCTCGCTATGAAGGCCAGCATCCCATTCGCCTTCCTGACCACCTGCTGCACCTGCAAGCTGGGTTTTTGCGACTCATGCACAAGGACCCCGAGGTCCCTCTGCACCGTCGCCTGCTGCAGTTTTTCGCCACGTAAGTAATAGTCCTTCCTACCATTCTTCCTACCAAAGTGGACCACCTCACACTTGCCAACATTAAATTCCATTTGCCATTTCCTGGCCCATTCGCCCAGCCTATCTAGATCCTTCTGCAGACTCTCCACACCCTCCGCACAATTTGCCGTTCCCCCAATCTTGGTGTCATCAGCAAATTTCGACACCCTGCACTCGGTTCCCTCCTCCAGATCATCTATATAAATGGTAAATAGCTGAGGCCCCAGCACCGACCCCTGGGGCACCCCACTAGTCACCATCCGCCAATCCGAATAGCACCCATTGACCCCCACTCTCTGCCTCCTATTTGACAACCAATCCTCTATCCACGCTAACACCCTACCCCCAACTCCATGTCCCCTGACCTTTTGCAATAACCTCTTGTGAGGTACCTTGTCAAACGCCTTATGAACTGTCTAAGGACAGAACTCTCCATTCACCTGACGAAGAATTTAACCTCGAAAGCTTGTGAGTTTACTATCAAATAAACCTGTTGGAATTAAACCTGGTGTTGTCAGACTTCGTACTGTGTTTACCCCAGTCCAACGCCGGCATCTCCACATCATGATTATGAACTGGCCTATAGAACCACATCTATTCACTGTAATTATTTTAAATCCAATAATGATAGAAAATGGAAAGAGGGAGTGGCTGAAACTCAGCGTTCGCCATCACAGAGAAAAGACAGTGTGAAAGAGTTTCACTTCTTCCGAAAGACGAGGGTTAGATGTTACTGTTACAATAAACTGGGCCACATTAAATCAGAATGCTGATTACCAGAACCATAGAAAACCACAGCACAGAAACAGACCTTTTGGCCCTTCTTAGCCATGCCGAACCATTTTTCTGCCTATCCCACTGACCTGTACCTGGACCATATCCCTCCATACCCCTCTCATCCATGTACCTGTCCAAATTTTTCTTACATGTTAAAAATGAGCCTGCATTTACCACTTCATCTGGCAGCTCATTTCACACTCCCATCACTCTGTGTGAAGCACCCCCTGCTAATATTCCCTTTAAACTTTTCCCCCTTCACCCATAACCCATGTCCTCTAGTTTTCTTCTCCCCTAGTCTCAGTGGAAAAAGCCTACTTGCATTCACTCTAATCTATACCCATCATAATTTTATACACCTCTATCAAATCTCCCCTCATTCTTTCTACGCTCCAGGGAATAAAGTCCTAACCTATTCAACCTTTCTCCGTAACTCAGTTTCTCAAGTCCCAGCAACACCCTTGAAAACCTTCTTTGCACTCTTTCAACCTTATTAATATCCTTCCTGTAATTAGGTGACTAAAACTGTACACAATACTCTAAATTTGGCCTCACCAATATCCCATAGAACCTCACCATAACATTCCAACTCTTATACTCAATATTTTGATTCATGAAGGCCAATGTTCCAAAAGCACTCTTTATGACCCTATCTACCTGACCCTACTTTTAGAGAATTATGTGTCTGTATTCCCAGATCACCTCTGTTCTACTACACCTTTCAGTGTCCTACCAGTTACCGCGTATGTTCTACCTTGGTTTGTCCTTCCAAAGTGCGATACCTCACACTTGTCTGCATTAACCCCCATCTGCCATTTTTCAGCCCATTTTTCTAGCTGGTCCAAATCCTACTGCAAGCTTGGAAAACCTTCCTCACTGTCCACCACACCTCCAATCTTTGTATCATCGACAAATTTGCTGATCCAATTTACCACATCCAGATCATTGATATAGATGACAAACAACAATGGACCCAGCACTGATCCCCGTGACACACCACTAGTCACAGGCCTCCACTCAAAGAAGCAATCCTCCACTACTCACTGTCTTCTTCCATTGAGCCAATGTCTAATCCAATTTACTACCTCTCCATGTATACCTAGTGACTGAACCTTCCTAATTAACCTCCCGTGCGGGACCTTGTCAAAGGCTTTACTGAAGTCCACGTAGACAACATCCACTGCCTTCCCTTCATCCACTTTCCTGGTAACCTCCTCGAAAAACTCTAATAAATTGGTAAAACACGACCTACCACGCACAAGGCGCATTACTACGCATTAAAAGGGAAAGCCAATTGTAGTCAATCTTGAAAGGGAAAAATGAAATCAGAGAATGCAAAACAAGAAAATTGGTTGGATTTATGTAGTCAGTGAGCGCCTAGTGAAGATGAACATGGGGGCAAAGTCCATCATGCAAACCAATCTCCCATCCATTGACTCTGTCTACACTTCCCACTGCCTTGGAAAAGCAGCCAGCATAATCAAGGATCCCACAAGCATGCTCTCTTCCACCTTTTTCCATTGGAAAAAAGATATAAAAATCTGAGAACATGTAACTGACTCAAGAACAGCTTCTTCCCTGCTGCCATCAGACTTTTGAATAGACCTATCATCTATTAAGTTGATATTTCTCTTCACTATCTCTACCTGCAACACCATATTCTGTACCCTCTCCTTTCCTTCTCCCCTATGTACAATAAATGGCAGAACCATCAGCAGCATAGAGATCTGGGAGTACAGGTTCACAGGCCCTTAAAAGTGGCAGCATAGGTGGAAAAGGTGAAGAAAACATACGGCATGCTTGCCTTCATCAGCCAGGGCATCAAGTATAAAACTTGGCAAATTATGTTATAGTTATATAAAACGTTGGTTAGGCCATATTTGGAATACTGTGTCCAGTTCTGGTCACCGCACTATCAGAAGACTTTGGAGGGAGTACAGGAAAGCTTTACTAGGATGTTGCCTGGTAAGGAGGCTGTTAGCTACGAGGAGCAATTGAATAAACAGGATTGTTCTCCCTGGAAAAACAGAGGCTGACGGGTGACTTGATGGAAGTTTATAAAATTATGGAGGTGCATATAGAACATAGAACATAGAACATTACAGCGCAGAACAGGCCCTTCGGCCCACGATGTTGCGCCGACCAGTTAAAAAACAATGAACAATTGGAAGCTTTTTCCCAGGCGAAATGACAGTCATAAGGGGGCTAAGTTCAAGGTAAGAAGGGAAAAGTTCAGTAGAATTGTGGGGTTTAATTTTTACAGAGGATGCTGGGGGCCTGGAATGCACTACCAAGTGAAATGGTTGAGGTAGACACGTTAGCGACATTTAAGACTTATCTGGATAGGCACATGAACAGGCTGGGAAAAGAGGGAGTTGGTCTAGATAGGGCACAGACTTGGTGGGCTGAGGGCTTGCTCCTGTACTGTACTGTTCTTTATACTCTACAAACAGTATGTTTTGTCTGTGGAGAAAAGAGTGGGGAGGGGGAGAGAAGAAAAATAAAGAGGGACAATAAAGGAAAGGTAGAGAGCAGTTAAAAATTAAATAAAGGGGTCGAGGTATGGTGGAGCTAATCACTCGAAGTTGTTGAATTCCATATTGAGACCAGAAGGCTGTAACTTGCCAAGCCAGATGAGATGCTGTTCCTCCAAGTTGCGTGGAGAACATTGTCCTTCTTTATTTTTCTTTCCCCCTATTTTATCCCCCGCTTTGCTTCCCTTTTACCTCTCTCCCACCCATCTCTCCATATCTTCATCTGTCACAGTTTATTCTGATTTCAGCTTCTCTGCTGTTTGGCCATTCACACCTTCTATTCTCTCTACTGACTGCCATTAGCATCTGTTAGCGCTTCCCTTTGTTTTCATGGCTGTGATTCACCTTTCATTATATCTCCCACTTTCAATGCATTTTAGCTTAGACATAGGGACTTCTGGAGTCAAAACGTCAGCTCTTTTCCCTTCTTACAGATGTTGCCAGACCTGCTGAGATTCTCCTCTTAGTATTTCTGCTCTGCGTTGGACAGTTGATCTCAGTTCAGGGGGTTAACTTGTTAATGTTCTGTTCAGCAGACAAATGGATCTGGCACTGACCACTTCTAATGGCAATGTGCCACAGCTAGAGGCCTTGCCAATGCAAATGGAAAATACTATAATAAAATCAGTCTGTCACTTCTGTAACAATAACAACTTAGTCAAGGTCAGCGTAAAACATGCATCACTATGAACATGGCCCATATGCAGTCAGAATGGCTAAAAAGGTGTTATTTATGTTATTTACACTAATAATTTTAAGTTAATGACTGAAGTGCAGGAAATGTCATGCAATCTGCGGTGTTTCTACTATTTTTGTAAATCTTGTCAAACTAAGTGACTAATCACCATACAACATCTCCAGCACATGGAAATTTGACGGCAACATGCCCAGAATTTCAAACACAAGTTAAAAGAATGTGTTGTGGGAAATCTGGGCAGCATGGTAGCACACTGGTTAGCATTGCTGCTTCACAGCGCCAGGGACTTGGGTTCAATTCCTGCCTTGGGTCACTGTCTATGTGGAGTTTGCACATTCTCCCCATGTCTGCATGGGTTTCCTCCCACGTTTTGAAAGACGTGCTGGTTAAGTGCATTGACCCAAACAGGCGACGGACTGTAGCAACTAGGGGAATTTCACAGTAACTTCATTGCAGTGTTAATGTAAGCCTTACTTGTGACTAATAAATAGTTTTTTTTTTAAATTTCAGAGTCAACTCCTGATCCAAGTTCATAACACAGTTGAACCAAACACTTCACTAACAGTGTCTGACAGCGCTGAGACTCAGTACTACATTCAGCTCAATGCCAAACCAGTGTCAGGACATGACCAATATTACTATGGGCTGGAATTCTGCAAAATGGCAGAGGGTCAGATTCCCACTCCATTCCTACTGGCATGCCTGAAAATTATTTCAATCCTATCTTGTCCCACCTTTGATTTTAACCAGGCAAGATTCAGGCAGTATAGCGTTTCTCCGGGGTCTAATGTCAAGGGCACCTAGTTGGATTCAACAAGGCTATGCCCCATTTTTATGGCATTAGCTGCTGTAAACCAGGTAAATTAAGCATCCAGTCAGGTTTAACGATCTTTGACAGCCAAGAACCATGTATCATTGAATCCCTACTGTGCAGAAGGAGGCCATTCAGCCCAACGTGTCAGCACCAACCACAATCCCATCCAGGCCCTGTTTCTGTCACCCCACAGATTTACCCTGCTAATCCTCCTAATACTAGGGTCAATTTAGCATGGTCAATCCACCTAACCCGCACATCACAAAGTCGGAGGTGTGGTAGATAGTGAGGAAGGGTGTCATAGTTTGCAGGGAGACTTGGACAGGTTGCAGAGCTGGGCCGAGAGGTGGCGGATGGAGTTTAATGCGGAGAAGTGTGAGGTAATTCACTTTGGCAGGAATAACAGATGTGTCGAGTATAGGGCTAACGGGAGGACTCTGAATAGTGTGGATGAACAGAGGGATCTAGATGTATGTGTACATAGATCCCTGAAAGTTGGGAATCAAGTAGATAAGGTTGGTAAGAAGGCATATGGTGTCTTGGCGTTTATTGGTAGGTGGATTGAATTTGGGAGTCGCAGCGTCACGTTGCAACTGTACATAACTCTGGTGCGGCCGCAGTTCTGGTCCCCACATTATAGGAAGGATGTGGAGGCTTTGGAGAGGGTGCAGAGGAGGTTTACCAGGGTGTTGCCTGATATGGAGGGGAGGTCCTATGGAGGAGAGACTGAGGGATTTGGGGTTGTTTTCGTTAGAAAGAAGGCGGCTAAGAGGGGATCTTATTGAAACAGATAAGATGATTAGAGGTTTAGATAGGGTGGACAGTGATAGCCTTTTTCCTCGGATGGAGAAAGCTAGCACGAGGGGGCATGGCTTTAAATTAAGGGGGGGTAGTTATAGGACGGATGTCAGGGGTAGGTTCTTTACCCAGAGGGTGGTGAGGGATTGGAATGCCCTGCCTGCTGCAGTTGTAAATGCGCCTAGTTTGGGGGCGTTTAAGAGATCCGTGGATAGGTTTATGGATGGAAAGGGATTGGTTTAGGTTAGAGGGTCATTGTTTTTTAACTGGTCGGCGCAACATCGTGGGCTGAAGGGCCTGTTCTGCGCTGTAATGTTCTATGTTCTTTGGACTGTGGGAGGACACCCATGCAGATACTGGAGACTGTGCAAATTCCACAGTGACCTGAGGCCAAAATTGAACCCGGGTCCTTGGCGCTGAGAAGCTGCAGTGCCAGGAACTCAGGTTCGATTCCCAGTACACAGTACCACTGTGCCACCTTGTCGCTAAATGAGTAGAATTTTGGAGGTGTGGGGTTGGGAGTTTTGGGGAGTTCCCTGGGGGTCAGTTGAAGTCTGTGAAATCGTTACCTAGAAGTTAGATGTGGCTTTAATTCTTCTAACATTTTCTGGGTATTGATTGATGTATCAGATTGTGATTTAAAATTGTATTTTCAGATGGCTCTGTGCAGGGTAATTGCCCAGAAGTTCCCAGGCTGTGCAAGCCTTACCTGGAACCTCCAAGGGTGGGGTGGGATAGAATGGAGTTGGGGGGGTGGAAAATGAGGGGTGCCTCAATGCATCTTTGTCTGTCCCTCAGTTACACTGCTCTGGAGCTTGGTAAATTATGGCCCAATGAGTTTGACCAGAGTGTACATATTTTATTATCCAAGCTTACAAATACACACTAACTTCATTGGTTGTTGTGTGACACATGCATCCCTAGTTTAAGTAGTATGTTGGACATATCCACATGTTGGATACACGTCAGCAATTCAACAGTAGAGCACAAAATAGGAATACCTCTGGAGTTCTTCTCCTAACCTCTCTGATCCATCTTCTGGAAGAACTTTGTACAAATCATTTTCCTCTAGTTTCCTTTTGTTTCCAATTCGAAACAGTGGATTTAGCCAACTGCAAAG
This sequence comes from Carcharhinus amblyrhynchos, assembly GCF_965287045.1. Classification (NCBI taxonomy): domain Eukaryota; kingdom Metazoa; phylum Chordata; class Chondrichthyes; order Carcharhiniformes; family Carcharhinidae; genus Carcharhinus; species Carcharhinus amblyrhynchos. The sequence continues at coordinate 27,837,543 of NC_137333.1, forward strand.
TGAAAAATAAAAAGATGATTCCATTTACAATGATCACAATTGAATTGTGTCTGTCTTAATCATGCATGTGCTCTTTTCACACTGAGTTAATCTATGTAAGTAAACAATTCAACGAACATAACTATACTTGTTTAGCATTCCATCATGTTCTCACAACATCCATCAGCCATGAATTACTTTGAGGTGTAATAATTGCAGGTATATAGGCAGACTTTGAGAGGAAACTTTGCACAACATGATTCCCATAAATTACAAGTTAACAATGAATCTCTTTAGTTGACTGCGGCTGAGGAATAAATAGTGACTAGAACACTAGGATATTTCCCCATAATTCCTTTGAAATATGCCATGAATTGTTCATGTTCAGCTGAACAGGCAGATGGTTTGAAATCGCAACACTTGTGACAAGGCAGGTCATAAATCAGTATTGAATGTGAGTGTCAACCTTCTAATTTGGGCCGAAGCTTGAACTTCTGAATGTGTGATAAGAGAGACACCAGTCAGTCAGCTGAGACATATCCAATATAAAGCAAACAGAATGCCAGTGTATTTGTATAAAATCCTGGTTAGGCCTTACTTAGAATACATTCCAGTTTTGGTTCACATGCTTAGTAACTATAAGCTCTGGAAAAGATTCAGTCAAATGAACTAGTTTAAAAGTCCTTGGTTATCATTATAGCTGAGAACTGAGTCTTTTTACACAGACATACGTTTCAGGGAGACTTTAATCATTTTAAGTATTTAAATTAAGGGCTGACACTACGTTGGTGTGGGCACCATCTGTAGTAAAAAGTAGAACATGTTCGAAACACTAGTCAGGTAACATCAGAGAGAAGAAAAATAGAAATGTTCTGATGGAAGGTCACAAACCTGAAACGTTTAACACTCTGTGCTGGCCTAACTCGATGAATGTTTTCCCCAGCATTTTCTGTTTTTATTTCAGATTTCCAGCATTTGCATTACTCTGTTTTTCACTGAATGTTTAAAAGGCTGTCTTAGTGTTTCAACATTTTATGCTTTTCATATGTCTAGCATCCACTTCATTTTGGCTACCAGGATTTATATTAAATCAGTTAAGGGGCTATGCATTTAAGGCAAGCAAGTACAGAATAGATTTTAGAAGATTCTTCTGTACACTAAGGATTGCCAATACCGAAGAAGTGCAATTGGTTCATGGGCTGGATATTCTGCCCACCCACAGGCGGGGAAGTATGCATGTGGACTCCTAAAGTAGATAAAGCATTGTGCCAGTGGCATGCTCACTACTGGCCTGTCTGCCACTAGACCACCGGTCCTTGCCACAATTTTAAAAGCAATGGAAAAGGCATTGGGTTGGCCGTCTGCCCATGGCCTATTTGAGGACCTTACAATGACTGAATCCCTACAGAGCAGAAAGAGGCCATCAGGTCCCTCGAGTCCGCACCACCTCTCCAAAAGAGCATCTTACCCAGGCCCCCTACATCATCCTTGAAGCCCTACGAATTAGCTATGGCTAATCCACCTAATCTACTCATCTTTGTGGCACGAAGGGGCAATTTAGCGTGGCCATTCCACTTAACCTGCACATCTTTGGACTTAAAGTGGACAATCGCCTCATCCCAGTGTTGCTCAGACATCACATGCTGCAGGGCAGGTCAGTACATCAACGTGCAGCCCGACAGGTTTGACCCAGCAAACTGCTAGCCAGTGAAAGGGGGAGTGTCTCCTTTCTGCTCCTCAATGCCAATCGTCAGCCAGTCCCCCCCATCCTTCCCCTGCTTTCCTCTCTCTCTCCTGGTTCTCCTGCACAACATACTCCATCACACCCCCTTGTCAAGACCTGTCCCAAAGAGATCCTGGGCTTGCCGGTAAGTCATGATACATTTCTGCTCGTACTGTAAAGCTGTCAGCCTCAGAGTGATCAGCAGCTCTATGAGGTGTGACTTCCTCTGGAAGTGCATTGGAAGCCTCGCTTATAAGAATGAAAGGCCCTCAACTGGAAAATTAAAGCTAGGCAAGCTGAAGGTGGATTTGCTCCTGATTTTTACATTGGAGTGTGGGGGGTCCACCTCACTGTATAATCTAGACGCATTTGTGAGGATAGACTTGCTGCAAAAACTTATAAAGAACTGCTTGAGTATTTACTGTTACTAGTATCACTGCATACGAAGGGCAACTTGGAGCTTTCTCACACTGATTGCAATCCCGAGCTAATTTTGATCGGCTTCTATACTGCCGTTATTCTGTGAGGATAACGATTACTTGACAAATACTCAATGCTCAAAAAAATTACAAGATTTAGTCCCAGGCATCCCACAATGTCAGGCACCAGAGGAAGGCAGAGAAAGTGGTGATAACAAAGTGAAAAAAAATTCAATGAGGCACGATCTGTAGGAGCTGGGGAAGCAACTGCATTTGGCAACGATGAAGGCAAATGAGGTAGTACTGTAAGCAAGGTGCTGCAGCAAATATTGAGGTCAATTATTAATAACTGGAGTGGAGACATATCTTCTCAATTCTTAGTAACTGGGTTTTAGAGTAGAAAAACTAGGCTTGGACCAGTTGCCAGCTGCTTGGGCACAGTAGGGAGAAAAAGAGGATTTGATTTACACCATGTTCTCAATAACATCTTTACCTGCTGAGGGATGTTTGTTTTGTAACTGCTGCTAGGCAGCACTTATTAATAGAGTCAGAAACTGTGAACTAACTCAGTCATTTGGATTAGATTCTGAGCTCAAACAATTCCCCTTTATAAAGGATCTTTTTAAAAGCATGGATTTAACGTTCTTTTCCCAACGCACAAAATTGACATTACCAACACAAAGGTTCTTCGGCTGGAACTTTGAAATCTTATAAAAAGACACATTAATTAAACAATGATAGGCAGGCAACCAGGCCATAAGCTTCTAAAGCACTAGTACGAAGAACTTAGAAATCTGATCTATAAACAGAATTATTTTAAAAATCAATGCTTTTCTGCAAATATAACCATACATAAAGTATCAAGCTTAAATTAAAGTTAACCCATTAAAAATTAAGGGGACGAGGTTCCAACCTCACCACGCTGATCCAGGATAATAACGTGCAGGCCTAAAATTTGGTTTCACGCCTGGAACCAAACAGTTTGCAATCATTCCAGTCCCTTTCAAATGGAACTGACCAGATCGCACCCAGAAAGAATGCAAAGCAATTAGCCTCTTTAAAACAGCATTAAAATATGCATAGCCTATTTAACACTGGATTCTCCCATCTCCTGGATCTTCTGTCTTTGGGTACAATGTGGGAAAGGTGAGAATCGCTACTAGTCTTCACGGGCAGAGACCAGGCATGATGGCCACGCCACAGGGGGCTCAGAGACCATTGAAACTCCCAGACTGTCAGGGGCCTGGCCAGACTGTGCCCTTTGGGCAGCACCCACTGGGTGCTCAGATGCCCTGGCTGTGCCCAGGCACCCACCACTGCCCACCTGACAGCAACAGATGGGCAAAGCAAGTGTGCCAGGTGCAGTGTCAAGGGGGTGGAGCTATACAGGGCAGGGGGGGCTATGCAGGATGAGGGGGGCATGTTGGGGATGGCATATTGGGGGTCAGGCAGGGAGTTCCATCAGGAATGCCCCAATGACAGAAACCCACGTCAGGGAGGAGTAGGGGAGGGAGGGGGTGGGGATAAAATTGTCTCACGGAGATCAGGGCACTGTCGCAAAACGGTGCCCAAGCACTCTGCAGCCAGGCTCACTGGTGTGTGTTAGACCCCTCTCCATTCTTGTACCCACCCTTGCCGGGCAGTATCAACATGCAATGCACCACTCTCTCAAAACGAGACTGAGTGTGGTGGGGAGCATGCCTGATGACTGGCACAGGCTGCTCCAGTTTTCTTGGAATTATAAGTTTCTCGAGTTTTGGGGGTGAAGTTGCACCTTAGGTTTTTTAAATAAAGAAAAGTGCAGTTGGTCGATTACATGATTCAATATGGTGGGAATTGTTACTGCTCAGATACCATTTGTCATTCCCTTCAGTAAGCTGAGCTCACTCAGGCCATAAATACAAGGTAACCTCAATTCACATAATATCACAACACTCAGTTAAAAGCATGCAGGCCAAGGGGATCAGGATAAAGAAAGCAATATCTCTTAAAAAGCTGCTGTTTTCTCTCAGAAATATCCTTATGCGAACTGGCTGAAGCATTAACAAAAACAAACTCGTTTCTTTCAGTGAATGTGTTGGAGGTGAGTTGAGGAATGTCTTTACGGTCAACCTTTGAAACAAGAGCTAACTTGCAGCCTGAAGAGTAAGGAGATGGTGGGTGGGATATATGCCCAAACTCAACGGAGCTTAAACAGTCCGCTGAATTTTTTGGCTGCGTCTGCTACGATTCCTGGGGCAGCAATTCAGGAGATTTTCAGGCAGTGTCTGGATGAAGGATTGCGGGGCTGATCTTACCAAAATTCAAACTTAAAATTCTTAGCGTCGGACAAATGTGAAAAATGGAGAGAATCACATCCATTTTTTTGGGCAAGCTCTCAGATGTTATCTTATGGCACTGAGGGGAAAAAAGAGAGGCAAAATCTGATTCTCACCAGTAGGGGGAGTGAGCAGAGCCTATTCACACTGGGAAGTCAGTGGCTGAGCTGTAAGGGTGCTATTGCACATACATCCTAATCTCCCAATGCACTGGGAGAACTGTCAATTCCCATTCCTCCAGCTAACTGCCATTGCAGAGGACACCTCCACCTCCCTGTCATGGTCCCGCCCCCATCATGGGCCCACCCCTTAGGCCCCATCCCTTGGCACTGTCCAGTGCCTGGTGGGTAGTGGCAGAGAGACAGGCAGAAACTGTCAATGCCAGGCTGTCAGTTGCAGAATAGCACTGCCCAATCCTGTACCGAACCATCCAGTGCCCCAAATGGGCTATGATGTGGGGCAGTGCTATGCAGGGAGGCTGTGAAGGAGTGGGACATTAAGTGGCATGAAAGGGGATCCATTGAGACGGAGGGCCCCAATACAAGCAATCCATGTCGGGAAGGGGGTGTCCCAATGTCCACTGGGGTGGGGTTGGTTGTGGTGGTCTCCTGGTGCACAGACATCATGGTTTTCTTCCAAAACAGTGGCCGATCACTTTGTACGTCCCCCACCCAGCAGAAGCAATACCATCTCACCACTGACCCTAAAAAGCGACTGAGCGTGGGACAACTGTAATCCAAAAATTATCCGACCGTGCTACTCACTGAAGTCTGAGACCTGCTAGAAAATAGGTGTCTCTCTTTCTCTCTAGAGGTGTTAAAAAGCTCGGGGACTGGCACCCATAGAATCCCTGCAGTAAGAGGCCATTCAGCCCTTTGAATCCATATCGACCACAATTCCATCGAGGCCCTTTTCCCATAACCCCACACATTTACCCTGCTAATCCCCCTGAAATTAGGGTCAATTTTGCATGGCCAATCCACCTAACCTGCACATCTTTGGACTGTGGGAGGAAACTGGAGAACCTGGAGGAAACCCACAGGGACGGGGAGAACGTGCAAACTCCACACAGACAGGCCGGAATTGAACCTGGGACCCTAGCGCTGAGGCAAAACTGCTGACCACTGTGCCACCATGTTGTCCATAAAAATATATTTTTTTTGAAGTTTATTTATTATTCACAAATAAGGCTTACATTAACACTGCAATAAAGTTACTGTGAAATTCCTCTAGTTGCCACAGTCCGGCATCTGTTCAGGTCAATGCACCTAACCAGCACATCTTTCAGAATGGGGGAGGAAACCGGATCACGTGGAAGAAACCCACGCAGGCACGGGAGAACATGCAAACTCCACACAGTGGCCCAAGTTGGGGATCGAACCCAGGACCCTGACACGGTAAAGCAGCAGCGCTAACCACTGTGTTACTGTGCCACCCTCAACCCATGTAAACCTGTGTGTTTTTATAACTGATTTTGAAGAGGAGTTTACATGTGAGAAATATTGCTTAGATTGGAACTAATAGACATAGTCTAGCAGTCAGGAACTGTATCTTAGCATGTTTAAGTATTTCAACAGGTAAAAGTTACATTAATTCTTTTTTGATACAATTAAACTGTATCGTTAAATTAAATCCATTATTTTAATATAAGCTTCCAAGTGGGTCAATAGAATCATATCTTATTCTCGCAATAATGCCAAAAATCAAAAACAGTTCAGGTCTCAGCTAACACCATAAAATACCGTGAAGTTTCTGATCTGCAACTTTTGCAATTTTATTTCACAAGGAAGAATAGGTTAGCAATGATATATGATTCCAGATTATGAAGGCCTTCAGAAAAAATGAGTTCTTTGACTGCAAGGGGAACAGCTGCTCCTTATACACTCTGTCCATGCCCCTCATAATTTTGTACATCTTGATCAGGTCAGCCCTCAGTCTTCTTTCTCCAACAAAAAACAACAAGCCTATCCAACCTCTCTTCACAACTCAAAATGTTCATCCCAGGTAGCAGCCCCAGTGAATCTCCTCTCCAGTGCAATCACATCTTCTTATAATCTGATGACACAAATGGCATACAGTACTCTAACTATGGCCTCACAAAGTAGCCACAACAAGTCCAACATGGCCTCATTACTTTTGTGATCTATGCCTTGATGGATCAGAGAAGAATCATAGAAACAACACATTGCAGGAGGCCATTCAAGCTTGCACTGACTCACCAACAGAGCATCCCTTTTATCGTAACCCTACAAACGCCACTCCTCCCGCAAATTTTGGGACGATAACGGGTAATTTTGCAATGGCCAATCCACCCAACCCGCACGTTTTTGAACTATGGGAGATTACTAGGGATATTGAGGACTTGGTCAGGTAGAAACAAGAGGCGTACGTTAGGTCTAAGCAACTGGGAACAGAGAGAGTATTGGAAGAATACAGAGAGAGTAGGAGGGAGCTCAAACAGGGAGTTAGAAGGGCAAAAAGGAGGCATGAAATGGCTTTGGCAGACAGGATTAAGGTAAATACAAAGGCATTTTACTCTTATGTCAGGAGAGGTTTGACATGATCAGGAATAGTCAGCATGGATTTGTCAAGGGCAGGTCGTGCCTTACGAGCCTAGTTGAGTTCTTCGATAATGTGACTGAACACATTGACGAAGGAAGTGCCGTGGACGTGGTGTACATGGACTTCAGCAAGGCGTTTGATAAGGTCCCCCATGCAAGACTTCTTGAGAAGGTGAGAGGGCATGGGATCCAAGGGCCTTTGGCCTTGTGGATCCAGAACTGGCTTGCCTGCAGAAGGCAGAGAGTGGTTGTGGATGGGTCTTTTTCTGAATGGAGGTCAGTCACCAGTGGAGTGCCCCAGGGATCTGTTCTAGGACCCTTGCTGTTTGTCATTTTCATAAATGACCTGGATGAGGAAGTGGAGGGATGGGTAAGTAAGTTCGCTGATGACACAAAGGTCGGTGGTGTTGTGGATGGTCTGGAAGGATGTCAAAAGTTGCAGCAGGACATAAATAGGATGCAGGACTGGGCGGAGAAGTGGCAGATGGACTTCAACGCGGATAAATGCGTAGTCGTCCATTTTGGCAGAACCAACGGGATAAACGAGTACACTATCAAGGGCAGGGGTCTTAGTAGTGTTGAAGAGCAGAAGGATCTTGGGGTCCGGGTCCACAGGACTCTTAAATCGGCCTCACAGGTGGAAGATGTGGTCAAGAAGGCGTATGGTGTACTGGCCTTCATTAATCGAGGGATTGAGTTTAGGAGTCGGGAGGTAATGCTGCAACTTTATAAGACCCTTGTCAGGCCTCATTTGGAGTACTGTGCGCAGTTCTGGTCGCCTCACTATAGGAAAGACGTAGAAGCTATTGAAAGGGTACAGAGGAGATTTACAAGGATGTTGCCTGGACTGGGAGGCATGCCTTATGAAGTTAGGTTGAGGGAGCTGGGTCTCTTTTCCCTGGAGAGACGAAGGTTGAGAGGCGACCTGATAGAAGTTTATAAAATGTTGAGAGGAATGGATAGGGTGGATTCTCAGAGGCTATTTCCCCGGGTTGAAATGGTCTCTACGAGAGGACACAGATTTAAGGTGCGGGGAGGAAAGTACATAAGTGATGTTAGGGGTAAGTTTTTCACTCAGAGGGTGGTGAGTGAGTGGAATCGGCTGCCGTCAGTGGTGGTGGAGGCGAACTCGCTGGGGTCTTTTAAAAGGCTTCTGGATGAGTATATGGGGTTTTATGGGATTGGGGGTTATAGATAGGTGTTGATGTGATCGGCGCAACTCATGGGCCGAAGGGCCTGTTTGTGCTGTAGTGTTCTATGTTCTAAAAGGGTGGTTCGAGGAAAAAAAAAATCAGTCCTCTTAGGGACAGAGGGGAACTGTGCTTAGAGTCCGAGGGAATGGGGGAGATCCTGAATGAATACTGTGTGTCGGTATTCACGAAGGAGAGGGTCTTGATGTCCGGTACTGTCTTGGAGGGAGCTGTAGACCAGTTGGAGGAACTATCCATTACGAGGGCAGAAGTGTTAGGGCTTTTAGGTAGCATTAAAACTGATATATCTCCAGGGCCTGATGGCATTTATCCGAGGCTGCTTAGGGAGGCGACAGATGAAATTGCTGGGCCTCTGACGCAAATCTTTGTCTCTTCTTTGGACACAGGTGAGCTCCCAGAGGACTGGAGGATAGCGAACATGGTACCGTTGTTTAAAAAGGGTAGTAGGGATAGCCCTGGCAATTATGGGCCGGTGAATTTGACGTCAGTGGTACGGAAGTTGTTGCAGAAGATTCTTAGGGATAGGATGTATGCGCATTTAGAGCATTGCAATCTGATTAGGGATACGCAGCATGGCTTTGTTAAGGGGAAGTCTTGCCTTACGAATCTGGTAGAATTTTTTCAGGAGGTGACAAAAACAGTTGATGAATGAGCCGTTGATGTCGTCTATATGGATTTCAGTAAGGCGTTTGACAAAGTCCCTCATGGTAGGTTGGTTGAAAAGGTTAAGGCTCATGGAATGCAAGGACAGGTATCTAGATGGATTGAGAACGGTAATAGGAGACAGAGAGTAGTAGTGGAAGGGTCTTTTTCTAGCTGGAGGTCTGTCACTAGTGGTGTGTCTCAGGGCTCAGTACTGGGACCTCTTTTTTTTGTAATATACAACAGGGAGTATGTGGCGTGATCAGCAAGTTTGCAGATGACACTAAGATGGCTGGACTGGCAGACACTGAGCAGCAGTGTCAGGCAATACAACAGGATATAGATAGGTGGTATATTGGGCAGATAAATGGCAGATGGAATTTAATCCTGATAAATGTGAGGTGATGCATTTTGGGAGAAATAATGTAGGGGGGAGTTATATGATAAAGGGTAGACCTATAAAGAGTATAGAAACGCAGAGGGACCTGGGGGTGCAAGTGCACAAGTCTTTGAAGGTGGCAGTACAGGTGGAGAAGGTTGTGAAGAAAGCTTATGGTATGTTATCATTTAAGGAAGGGGTATAGAGTACAAGAGCTGGAGTCTAATGTTGCAGTTGTATAGAACATTGGTTTGGAGTACTGCATCCAGTTCTGGTCGGCTTACTACCAGAAAGACGTGGAGACCCTGGAGAGAGTGCAGAGGAGGTTTACCAGGATGCTGCCTCGTACAGAAGCACTGGGTTATGAGGAAAGGTTGGGCAAATTGGGGCTCTTTTCCCTAGAAAGACAGAGACTGAGGGGAGATCTAATAGAGGTATATAAGATTATGAAGGGTATAGATAGAGTAATCACTGGTAAGCTTTTTCCTAGATTGGAAACGCACATTACGAGGGGCCACAGGCTTAGGGTGAGGGGGTGAGGTATAATTCGGATGTTAGAGGGAGATTTTTCACACAGACGGCAGTGGGGGTACGGAATGCTCTGCCAAGCAAGGTGGTGGAGGCAGGCACGTTGGAGTTGTTTAAGAGTTACTTAGATAGGCACATGAGCAGGATGGAGATGGAGGAATGTAGGAGACTGTTTTAAATAAGGTTCAGGAGCCTTGGGACATCTCTGGGAATCAACTGATTCCTGTGGACCTTCCAACATATTTTCTGGCTCACTTGTTTTACTTTTGAGCTTCTGGGGATTCCCTTGAATGTTTGTATAAGGATGCGCATGGTATTGATGTTTTTCTCTTAATCCACAGGTGCTTCGGTCCGCCTTGATGTCCAACAAGAGGCATACACGTGATGGGTCCTACGAGAGCTGCTCTTGGATGTTTCGAGAGTAGCCTAGTGCTTCACCTTGTTAGTGTACACTTAAACTGGACCAGATGCTGGGCAACACGACAGCTCAGTGACTATCACTGTTTGCTGTGCAGGTACATGGATTTGGGCCAGTGTCTACGGGAGTTTGCGCATTCTCCCATGCTTGTGTGGGTTTTCTCCAGGTGCTCCAGTTTCCTCCCACACTCCAAAGGTGTGCTCTTAGGCTGACTGGTGTAACAAATTGTCCCTAAATTAGTCTTCCCTCAATGTGGAATGCCATAAGCATAGATAAGGGCATGGGTGGAGAGGGGACTCAATGTTAAAATGGCAGCGCGGGCTCGTTGGGCCGAAGGGCCTGTTTCCCGTGCTGTGCTGTTCTTTGTAAAACCAGAGCACCCGGAGGAAACCCACACAGGCAAGGGGAGAGCATGCAAACTCAACACCAACAGTCACCTAAGGGAGTGCTAATCGCAGTGCCACAAGTACCTCACATGCTTTTCTCTGCACCCCACTAACATGTCCTTCTGCCTTCTATGAATGGTTTATCTAAGGATAAATATGCCATCGTCCCTTTATTCCTCAGGACTGCCTATGCCATTCATTGAATTAATTTGACAAGAAAGTATTCAAAGTGTATAACCTCACTTTTCAAGGTTACATTCCATCTGCCACTTAACTGCCCATTTGACCAACTTGTCTACATCTTCTTGTAGCCCAAGACACTTAGCATTACTATTAACCATCTGGTCAATCCTGGTGTCATCCTCAAACTTATTAATCCTAACCCCCCACAGTCATCTATGTTATCTGTAGAAATGACGAATATTATAGGACCCACCACAGATCCACGTGTACATGACCTTGTGAAGGGGGAAGTCATATCTCATTAACTTGACTAAATTTTTCAAGGAAGCGACAAAGATGATTGATGACGGTAAGGCTGTGGATGTTGTCTACAAGGTCCCGCATGGCAGGCTGGTACAGAAGGTGAAGTCACACGGGATCAGAGGTGAGCTGGCACAGTGGATACAGAACTGGCTCGGTCACAGAAGACAGAAGGTATCAGTAGAAGGATGCATTGCTGAATGGAGGGCTGCAACAAATGCACTCACATTGTCTGTACCTTTAAGACTTGATTAGCTATAAAGACTTGCATTCCAATCATTATTTTGTAAATTGAGTTTGTGTCTTTACATGCCCTGTTTGTGAACAGAACTCCCACCCACCTGATGAAGGAGCAGTGCTCCAAAAGCTAGTGGCATTTGCTGCCAAATAAACCTATTGGACTTTAACCTGGTGTTGTGAGACTTCTTCCTGTGTTTACCCCGGTCCCACACCGGCATCTTCACATCAAGTGGCAGTCCTCAGGGATCAGTACTGGAACCTTTCCTGTTTGTAATATATACAAATGATGGGGAGGAAAACGTAACTGGTTTGATTAGTAGGTTTGCGGACGACACAAAGATTGGTGGAATTGCGGATAGTGATGAGACCATCAGAGCATTCAGCAGGATATAGATCAGTTGCAGACTTGGGCAAAGAGATGGCAGATGCAGTTTAATCCAAACAAACGTGAGGTAATGCATTTTGGAAGGTCTAATACATATGGGAAAAATATAGTAAATGGCAGAACCCTTCAGAGTATTGAAAGACAGAGGGATCTGGGTGTACAGGAACACAGGTCACTGAAAGTGGTAATGCAAGTAGAGAAGGTAGTCAAGAAGGCGTATGGCATGCTTGCTTTCATCACCAAGGCACTGAATTTAAAAACTGGCAAGTAATGTTACAGCTAGGCCGCACTTGGAATATAATGTTCAATCCTGGTCGCCACACTACCAGAAGGATGTGGAGGCTTTGGAGAGGCTACAGAAAAGACGTACCAGGATGCTGCCTGGTATGGAGGGTATTAGCTATGAGGAGAGGTTGGAGAAATTTAGTTTGTTCTCACTGGAATGACGGACGTTGAAGGGTGACCTGATAGGTGTTAAGGGGCATGGACAGAGTGGATAGTCAGAAGCTTTTTCTGAGGTGGAAGAGTCAATTACTAGAGGGCATAGGTTTAAGGTTGGAGGAGCAAGGTTTAAAGGAGATGTATGAGGCAAGTTTATTTTAAACACAGGGGATAGGAAACTTGCTGCCGGAGGAGGTAGTGGGGGCAGATACAATAGTGACTTCTAAGGGGCATCTTGACAACTACATGAATAGGAGGAGAAGAGGGATATGGTCCCTCAAGAGTATGGAGTTTCAATTCAGTTGGGAAGCATGATCATTACAGTCTTAGACAGCCAAACGACCTGCTCCCATGTTGTAATTTTTTTTATTCTTTATGCGCCACTGGACACCTGCTTCCAGTCACTAAAGCAGTCTTCTGTCATCCCACCCTGATACCTATAACTGAGCCAATTTTGAATCCACCTTGTAATAACCCTGTAGCCCATGTGCATTTCCCTTCTTTATAAGAGGTCACCCATGTCAAAGTCATGGAGTCACGAGTCGCACAGCACAGAAAAAGCCCTTCATCCCATTGAGTCTGCACCGACAATAACTATTTTCCAACATTTGCCCCATATCCTTGAACGTTATGATGCTTCAAGTGCTCATCCAAATACTTTAAGATTGTAAGATTTGCAGCCTCTACTATTTTCCTAGGCAGTGCATTCCAGATTCCCATGACCCTTGAGTGAAAATGTTTCTTTGCAAATCCCTCTAAATCTCCTGCCCCTTACTCTGAAACTATGCCCCCTCATGATTGACTCCCTCAACAAGGGTAACAACTGCTTCCTGTTCACCCTGTCCATGCCATTCAATCTTATACACCTCAATCATGTCCCCCTTAGCTTTCGCAACTCTAGAAAAAACAATCCATGCCTATTCAGTCTCAAATGCTCCAGCCCAGAGAATCGTCCCTCTATCCCCTCCAGTGCTATCACTTCCTTCCTATACTGCTCACAGTGCTCTAGTTGTGGCCTAACCAACATTCTGTACAGCTTCAACATTTTCTCCTTGATCGTTATATAATAAAATGTAAACTCTATGCCATGACTGATAAAAGCAAGCGTCTCAAATGCCTTCTTAACTATCCTATTCACCTGCTCTGCCACCTTCTGGGACCTGTGAATAAGTGCCCTAAGATCCATCTGTTCTCCTGAGCTTCCTAGTGTCCTGCTATTCGTTAAATATTTGCTTGTCCTGTTACTTCTTCCAAAGTGCATCACCTTACACTTCCTCAAGGTTAAATACCATTTGCCATTGCTCTGCCCATCTGACCAACCCACTGGAATCACCCTCATCTGCACACCTGGTCATCTCCTCAAAAAATTCAATCAAAATTGTTAGGCATGGCCTCCCTCTGACAAAGCTATGCTGACGATCCCTGATCAAACCTTGCTTCGCTCCAAGTGGAGATAAATGCCCTCCTTCAGAATTTTCTCTAATAGTTTCCCTAGCACTGACATAGTCTGTAGTTGGTTGGTGTAGCTCATGACCTTTCTTAAATATAAGAAGCAATAAGGGAAGTTAAAACACAGAATTAGATTTGTTGAGTAGGGATTTGTGTGGGAGACAGATTAGAGATAAAGTTAGGTTTATGTAATGGTGTCCCTCAATGATCTGTTAGATTTTCACTACATTTAACAATGACTTAACTGAAGAAGCCCAGAGCCAAATCCAATTTTCAAATTACATTAAGTTAGGCATTATAATAAGTAGTAGCGGTGGCTACAAAAAGTTACAAAAGACAATACAAGGTTTCCCAAACTTCTCCAACCATGGAACCCCTTGTGATCTCGCAGGAGAATTGGGGAACCCCAAATGTTTTCACATCAATGACACATTTTAGCCCAATCAAAAGAATCCCCCGCTGAAGCTACCTCCATAAATCATAACACTGATACTATTTGCCAGGATTTACATTACTTTAAAGCATATTCTCACAATGTGATTGACACTGCCAAGGTACACTTAAGATGGGAGCAGAAACTGTCAGGTTTGGGCACAAACAAAAAGTGGAGCTTTTTCAAGGCACAAATACTGCGAGTCCTTGATAGGTGTGTCCCTGGCAGGCAGGGAGGAAATGGCCAAGTGAGGGAACCATGGTTCACAAAGGTGGTTCAATGTCTTGTCAAGAGGAAAAAGGAAGCATATGTAAGGACGAAAAAAACAGGTTCATTTGGGTTGCTTAAGTGTTACAAGGTAGCTAGGAATGAGTTAAAGAAAGGGCTTAGGAGAGCTAGGAGAGGACATGAGAAGTTACAGACAAGTAACTCCCATGACTTGCTTGGGCTTGTAAAATCTCACTTACTGTCCTTTCTGGAGACAATACACGTCTCCTTAACATATGCTAATACTATCTCCACTCACACTGTCTGTGTCTTTAAGACTTGAACAGCAGGTTAGCTGCAAAGACTTGCATTCTAATCAGTATTCTGTAAGCTGTGTGTGTCTTTATATGCCTTTCTCTGACCAGAACCTTCCACACACCTGACAAAGAAACACTGTTTCCAAAAGCTTGTGGGATTACTATCAAATAAACTAGTTGGACTTAGAGTCATAGAAACCAAAGAAAATTACAGCTGAGAAACAGGCCTTTTGGCCCTTCTTGTCTGCCGAACCATTTTTTGCTGAGCCCCATTGACCTGCACTTGGACCATATCCCTCCACACCCCTCTCATCCGTGAACCCAGCCAAGTTTTTCTTAAATGTTAAAAGTGACCCCGCATTTACCACTTTATCCGGCAGCTCATTACACACTCCCACCACTCTCTGCGTGAAGAAGTCCCCCCAATACTCCCTTTAAACTTTTCTCCTTTCACCCTTAACCCATGCCCTCTGGTTTTTTTTTCTCCCCTAGCCTCAGTGGAAAAAGCCTGCTTGCATTCACTCTATCTATATCCATCAAAATCTCATACACCTCTATCAAATTTCCACTCATTCTTCTACACTCCAGGGAATAAAGTCCTAACCTATTCAATCTCCCTCTGTAACTCAGCTTCTCAAGTCCCAACATCCTTGTGAACCTTCTCTGCACTCTTTCAACCTTATTTACATCCTTCCTGTAACTAGGTGACCAAAACTGTACACAATACTCCAAATTCGGCCTCACCAATGCCTTATATAACCTTGATTTCTCCATTCACCTGACGAAGGGGCTAACCCCGAAAGCTTGTGAGTCTATTATCAAATAAATAGGTTGGACTAAAACCTGGTGTTGTCAGACTTTTTATTATATAACCTTACCATAACACTTCAACTTTTATACTCGATACTCCGATTTATAAAGGCCAATGTACCAAAATCACTCTTTACAACCCTATCCAGCTGTGACGTCACTTTTAGGGAATTCTGTACCTGTATTCCCAGATCCCTCTGTTCAACTGCACTCTTCAGATTCCTACCATTTAGCTTGTATGTTCTACTTTGGTTTGTCCTTCCAAAGTGCAATACCTCACACTTGTCTGCGTTAAATTCCATTTGCCATTTTTTAGCCCATTTTTCTAGTTGGTCCAAGTCCCTCTGCAAGCTTTGAAAACCTTCCTCACTATCCTCTACACCTCCAATCTTTGTATCATCAGCAAATTTGCTGATCCAATTTACCACATTATCATCCAGATCATTGATATAGATGACAAACAACAATGGACCCAACACCGATCCCTGCGGCACTCCACTAGTAAAGTCTGACAACACCAGATTTAAGTCCAACCGATTTATTTGATAGTACACTCACTAGCTTTCGGGTTAGTCCCTTCGTCAGGTGAATGCAGAGTTCTGGTCTCAGACAGAGCATATAAAGCACAGACAGTTTACAGATTACTGTCTGAGGCCAGAACTCTCCATTCACCTGAGGAATGGACTAACCCGAAAGCTAGTGAGTGTACTATCAAATAAATCAGTTGGACTTAAACCTGGTGTTGTCAGACTTTTTACTGTGTTTACCCCAGTCCAACGCCGGCACATCCACATCATCAGCACTCCACTAGTCACAGGCCTCCGCTCAGAGAAGCAATCCTCCACAACCACTCTCTGGCTTCCTCCATTGAGCCAGTGTCTAATCCAATTTACAACCTCCCCATCTATACCTAGCAACTGAACCTTCCAAACTAACCTCTTATGAGGGACCTTGTCAAAAGCCTTGCTGAAATCCAGGTAGACAACATCCACCGCCTTCCCTTCATCCACTTTCCTGGTGACCTCCTCAAAAAACTCTAATAGATTGGTCAAACACGACCTACCACACTCAAAGCCATGTTGACTCTCCCTAATAAGTCCCTGTCTATCCAAATAGTTGTAGATCCTATCCCTTATCA
Source organism: Carcharhinus amblyrhynchos (assembly GCF_965287045.1). Classification (NCBI taxonomy): domain Eukaryota; kingdom Metazoa; phylum Chordata; class Chondrichthyes; order Carcharhiniformes; family Carcharhinidae; genus Carcharhinus; species Carcharhinus amblyrhynchos. Next base: position 27,854,010 of record NC_137333.1, read on the forward strand.
CACCTTCCAATAACTTGCCAACCACCGACGTCAAACTTACTGGCCTGTAATTTCCCAGATTTCTTTTGGAACCTTTTTTAAACAACGGAACACCACGAGCCATCCTCCCATCCTCTGACACCTCCATGTGCATACTGGCATTTTAAATATGTCTGCCAGAGCCCCTGCAAGTTCACTACTAGCCTCCCTCAAGGTCCGTGGGAATACCCTGTCCGGACCTGGGGATTTATCCACTCTGATTTGCCTCAAGACAGCCAGCACCTCCACCTCTTTAATCTGTAAAGGTTCCAAGACCTCCCTAACTGTTTGCCCAATTTCTGTAGACTCCATGCCTATTTCCTCAGTAAATATGGATGCAAAAAAAAACCATTTAGTTCCCCCCATCTCTTTTGGTTCCATACACAGTCTACCACTCTGGTCTTCAAGAGGACCAATTTTATCCTTCACTATCCTTTTGCTCCTAACATACCTAAAGAAGCTCTTTGGATTTTCCTTCACTCTGTCTGCCAAAGCAACCTCATGCTTTCTTTTAGCCCTCCTGATTTCTCTCTTAAGTAGCTTCTTGCATTTTTTATACTCCTCGAGCATCTGATCTGTTCCTTGCTGCCTGTACATTTCATACAACTCTCTCTTCCTCTTAATCAGTGTTACAATCTCCCTTGAGAACCAAGGTTCCTTATCCCACCACTTAAACCTGGTGTTGTGAGACTTCTCACTGTGTTTACCCCAGTCCAACGGCAGCATCTCTACATCACGGGGATAGTGCCAGAGGACTGGAGAGTGGCAATTGTTGTTCCTCTTTTCAAGAAAGGAAATAGGAATGAACCTGGTAATTATAGGCCAGTTAGTCTTACTTCGGTGGTCGGTAAGTTAATGGAAAGGGTCCTGAGAGATAGGGTTTATGACCATTTGGAAAGATTCAGTTTAATCCGGGATAGTCAGCATGGTTTCATGAGGGGTAAGTCCTGCTTCACAAATTTGACTGAATTCTTTGAGGAGGTAACTAAGTGTGTGGACAAAGGTAGAGCAGTTGATATAGCAGTTAGTAAGGCGTTTGATAAGGTTCCCCATTGGTAGGCTCATGAAGGAGATAAGGATATGTGGGATAGAAGGAAATTTGGCCGATTGGATAAGTAACTGGCTGCATCATAGAAGACAGAGGGTGGTGGTGGTGGAAGGAAAATTTTCAGAATGGGGGCCAGTTACCAGTGGTGTACCACAAGGGTCAGTGCTGGGTCCTCTGCTATTTGTGATTTTTATCAATGATGTGGAAGTGGGGGGGGCTGAAGGGTGAGTTAGTAAATTTGCTGATGACACCAAGATTGGTGGAGTAATGGATGAGGTGGAGGGCTCTTGCAGGCTGCAAAGAGACATTGAAAGGATGCAGAGCTGGGACGAAAAGTGGCAGATGGAGTTTAACCCTGGTAAGTATGAGGTGATTCATTCTGGTAGGACAAACTTGAATGCAGATTACAGCGTCAACAGCAGGGTTCTAAGGAATGTGGAGGAACAGAGAGATCTTGGGGTTCATATCCACAGATCTCTGAAGGTTGCCACTCAAACGGATAGAGCCGTGAAGAAGGTTTATAGTGTGTTAGCGTTTATTAACAGGGGGTTTGAGTTTAAGAGCCGTGGGGTTATGCTGCAACTATACCGGACGTTGGTGACACCACATTTGGAATATTGTGTTCAGTTCTGGGCACTTCACTATAAGAAGGATGTGGAAGCATTGGAGAGAGTGCAGAGGACATTTACCAGGATGCTGCCTGGTTTGGAGGGTAGGTCTTTGCGGAAAGGTTGAGGGAGCTGGGGCTTTTCCTTTAGAGTGGAGGAGGATGAGAGGGGACTTAATAGAGGTTTATAAGATGTTGAGAGGGATTGATAGAGTGGACGTGCAGAGACTATTTCCTCGGGTGGATGTAGCTGTTACTAGGGGGCATAACTATAAGGTTCATGGTGGGAGATATAGGAGGGATGCCCAAGGCAGATTCTTCACTCAGAGTGGTTGGGATGTGGAATAGACTGCCTGCTGTGATAGTGGAGTCAGACACTTCAGGAACTTTCAAGCAGTTATTGGATAGGCACATGGAGCACACCAGAATGACAGGGAGTGGGATAGCTTGATCTTGGGATTGGACATAGCTCGGCACAACATTGAGGGCCGAAGGGCCTGCACTGTGCTGAAATGTTCTATTAAGGTACAATCGCTATTCCTGAGAGAGAGTACTTTACTCCACAACAGCAGCCACTCCTTCACCATATTGACCACTGCTCCACTGGTTCAACAGATTTTCTGCCCAGCAACAAAAATACAAGAAATCAAATGAACCAATTACAGCCCTAGCTCTTAGAATATTGGCCATCAGTCGCAATTGTTCAGAGGGCAGGCTCAGATTGGTCAGCTTGAATTGTGGCAATTGCTCTCTCTTACATGTCTTTCGTCAGCTGACTTGCGCATATATTTTAGTTCCCGCACTTTTTTTTCAGTTTTCTTTTAAAACTGCCTTTTTGACACATGGTTATCAGAACTTCTGTGGGCTGCTCAGCACCTCTCATGGAACACCGAGGTTCCACACATTGAACCAATGCAGGGATCAGTCCAATGTGGGAAAGTGAAGTTCAGACTTTGGACCCAAGAAAGATAGATCAGAGGGTTTTCAAAACATTGAGAAGCTAGAAACTGCAAAGAAATGTCAGCACATGTACAATAATCACTAAAAATAGTGGACAAGAGCAAAATATGATTTAAAAAGCAAGTGGAATATTCCGCTTTATCTTAAAGAGATTGAAATACAAAGCGATGAAAAGGCTACAGTTCTAAAAAGCTCCATTAGGCCTTTTCTGTAGTACTATGCTTGCTTCTGGGCAACACATCTCAGGAAGGATTTTGAAAACCATGGAGATCATGTAATGCAAGATGATCCATCATAATGGTACCAGCATTAAAAAGTACTAAATTATGATAGCCCAATAAGCTAGATTTGAACTCCCTTGAATACAAATTATTGCCCAAGATTAGCTGCAAACAACATAAAACATATGGCATCTGACCAAATATCCTGCCTTAATTCTACGCTGCTGACGGAACAAAGTAGTCATGGCAGTTTACCAATATTAGCTTTGCTTGGGCTTTATTTTCTCAAATTTCACTTTTGTTCACCCATTCCAAAAAGAATGTTTATCCCAATAATTATCAACTTTATGCATTGCAAGTAAGAAATTTGCCCTTGCTTCTTCTCACCTTGTAATCAGATCCCCAAGGGAAATTTTCCAGGATTGCAGTTAAGGGAATGTACTTTTTTAAAGTTAAGTTTGGGCTGAGGAATGTGGCCAATTTATTTAATTCAGGGGGGCTTTTACAAGTGGAAGAATGAGGACAAGCTACAGGTACAGTTGGAGTGGAGGTAACTGCATTAACAGCCTTGATGCCATTCCAACATCACTGCTGCTGACTCTAATATCTAATCATTATGATACTGCTACTTGTTACAGTTACAAGGTACACAGGTGGTAGAGCTAGGAGCGAACCATCCTTAAGGTTCCTTTTAACTCTGAGCATCATTGTGGGGATAGTAAACATCTATGGCACAAGGAAAGTTAATTGACAAGTCATCTATATATAATACATAGATCTCACTTAACTCTTGACAAGTTAAATTGAGCCTCTCAAATGCTTGAGAGCTAATCACTCTGTTTCATTTGAAATGTAGAAAGTTTATCTTTAAAAGTTTAAAAATCTTTAAATATAGCAATGAATTACTGTTTACACAAAGCTGTCACTATTCTTCACAGCAATGAGAAAGCCTGGGTAGTTCCTTTCAATCTGCAAACTAAAAATACAATGATAATCTGTTCCCACATTGTAGAAATGCACTTAAAATACCCGGAAACTCTGACTGAATCAACAACTTTGAAGTCCCATTTTATGTTTACAAATTGCGGAATGAAAGACTTCATCCTAGGGTATCAATAGTTTACCGAGCAAGGAAAAACAGCTGAAGTTATGGTTTCCACCTTCCTGAGTAAAAGAGTAACAAAGTACAAGGAAGAAACATCCAACATACAAACACTTTCTCCTCAACCCACATTTTACTGCCATCATAATCACTTTTACTGTATTTAAAATTCACACCGACTTCAAACTGACTCATTCAATACATCATTAAAAAATAGAATTTTTAAAATTTTTATTCCATTCTTAAAGTTACAAAGCTATTGCATAGTGGACAGGGTCCATCTCCTTGCCTCACGTTGAACTCACTTTACTGATTATGCCCCTACATTGCAGTCTAAAGATACGCAAAGTTAGATGGATTGGCCATGCTAAATTTCCCTTTAGTGTTCCAAGATGTGTCCGTTAGATGGCTTAGCTATGCTAATTTGTGTGGGGTTATAGAGATAGGGCGAGGGAGACGATCTGAGTAGGATACTCCACCACAGAGTTGGTACAGATGCAATGGGCCGAATGGCCTTTTCTGCACTTTAGGGATTTTACAAATGAGAGCAAGAGAAAGGTTAAATTACAACAGTCAATCCAAAACAGAAATTTTACCATATAAAAATCCTGATGCTTTCTCAAAATTGTTCAAAAATCACAAATTCCATTTTCTACTGTGAACAATTATCCTTACAAGTTACACAAGTTGTATAAACGATAAAGTCACTATAGTCTCAGATGACCATAGGCTCAAAGAGGAGAGAGCTGACTGGTGGCCACTTAACCAGAGGATCACCACACCTCAGCAATGGAAAAGGTTAAAAAGGCCTTCAACAACAACCTCAGCTGGTACAGGAACTCAATCCAGGCTTTTGGCTTTACTCTGTATCATGAACCAGTTATCATCACAACTGAGCTAAACTGATCCCAGAACAATTATATATGTATCCTATATTGTCACAAGTAACATCAGTTAGGAGATATGGGGCAATAAGAGTTGGTATATATTTCAACACAAGAGCAGAGTTTGAATATCACAAGTTCAGGCATTTGGCATATCTACTGGAATGTTAAAGCTGACATTTCAAGGTCATAAACACCTGAATGCTCATCCACAGACTATGTAACAACATGTCCATGGTTCAGTTTGGGTCAATGTGACACTTAAAGTGGATCCAACAACTTTAAACAAGGAAGATAAGAGCTCTAAGAAACTCTAAAAAATCCAAAAAGGAATCATCTTTCCCACGCCAGTGAATAGCGTAAGTTTAACTCCTTCCAGTAGCAAATATTTAACCTCTGGTAGGTACCCCATTGTGTCACTGAAGATGACATTAGCTTTTTTGATACAGTATGGGCTTTTTGATAGTGTGTTGGCAATTCAAACAGGGAGGGGGGGGCCATACTAGACTTGGTACTGAGGAATGTGCCTGGCCAGGTGATCAATGTTTCAGCAGGGGAACATTTTGGGATTAGTGAGCATAATTCTGTATGATTTCAGGTAGTCACGGGTGAAGGTGCTTAATTGGGCAAGGGCCAATTATATCCAAATGGACAGAAACTGGGAAATTGAATTGGGAGTAGCTATTTGAGGGCAAATCCACATCTGGTATGTAGGAGGCTTTTAAAAAACAGTTGATTGAAGTGCAGGACAGGCATGTCCCCACAAAAACGAAGGATAGAAATGGCAGGATTCAAGAACCATGGATAACAAGGGAAATTGTCAGCTTAGTCAAAAGGAAAAAGGAAGCATACAATAGGTCTAGGCATCTCAAAACCAACGAAGCCCATGAGAAGTACAGTGAAAATAGGAAAAAAACTTAAACATGGAATTAGGAGGGTTTTTTATGCAGATATTAGGAGCAAAGAGGCAAGCCCACTTAAGGACAATAGGGGGAAGTTATGCATCGAGCCAGAAAGTGGGTGAGATCCTTAATGATTACTTTGTACCAGTATTCACCAAGCAGAAGGACATGGTGGATGTTGAGGTTAAGGATAGATTCATGAATGCTCTAGAGAATGTAAACACATTGAAGAAGGGGGTGTTGAATATCCTAAATTGCATTAAGGTAGACCAGTCCCCGGTACAGGATGGGATCTATCCCAGGTTACTGCAGGAGGCAAGGGAAGAAATAGCTGGAATCTTAATAGATATCTTCACATCATCTTTGACCACATACGAGGTTCCAGTGGACTGTAGAAGAGCCAATGTTGTCCCCTTATTTAAGAAAGACAGGTGAGTTTGACATCAACGGTGAGGAGGCTCTTTGGAGAAGATACTGAGGGACAGGATATATGCATAGTTGGAAGAAAATGCACTAGTTAGTGACAAGCAGCATGATTTTGTATGGGGAAGATCATGTCTCACCAACTTGATTGAGTTTTTTGAAGAGGTGATAGAGGTAATTAATGAGGGAAGGGCTGTGTATATAGTTTATGTGGGCTTCAGTAAGGCATCTAACAAGGTCCCAATGACATTCTGGTACAAAAACTAAAATCAGATGGGATTTGGAGTGGGCTGGCTATATGGATACAGAACTGGCTTGTTATAGAAGGCAGAATGGTGGAAAGGTGTTTCTCAGAATGAAGATCTGTAGCTAGTGGTGTTCCACAGGATCAGTTCTAGGACCTCTGTTGCTTGTAGCATATAGAAATGATCTGGAGGAAAATGTAGCTGATCTGATTAATAAGCTTGCAGATAATATGAAGATTGGTGGAGTTGCGAGTAGTGTTGGGGATTGTCAGAGGATACAACAGAATATAGGTAGATTGGGCACAGAAATGGCTGGTGGAGTTTAATCTGGACAAACACGAGGTGATGCATTTTGGGGGATCTAATTTAGGTGCGAATTATAGTCTAAATGGCAGAACTCTTAGGAACATTAACATAGAAGGATCTTGGGCATGCAGGTCCACAGTTCCCTAAAAGTGGCAACACAGCCAACCAAAGTGATTAAGAAAGCATATTAGAAGTCTCACAATACCAGGTTAAAGTCCAATAGGTTTATTTGGAATCATGAGCTTTCGGAGTGCTGCTCCTTCATCAGATGAGTGATAGAGGAATAGCACTCCGAAAGCTCGTGATTCCAAATAAACCTGTTGGACTTTAACCTGGCATTGTGAAACTTCTTACTGTGTCCACCTCAGTCCAACGCCGGTAACTCTACAAGAAAATGGCATATGGCATGTTTGCCTTCATCAGCCGGGGCATTGAGTACAAGAGTTAGGAAATCATGTTACAATTGTACAAAACCTTAGTTACATCGTATTTAGAGTATTGCATGCAATTCTGGTCACCACACTACCAGAGGAACATTAAAGCTTTGGAGCGAGTGCAAAGGAGGTTCACCAGGATGTTGCCTGGTCTCAAGTGTGCTAACTACGAAGAGAGTTTAAAAAACTGGAATTGTTTTCACTGGTAAAACAGAGGTTGAGGGGAGACCTGATAGAGGTCTATAAAATTATGAGGCTTAGATGGGATGGATAGTCAGAGACTTCTTCCCAGAGTGGAAGTGTCAATTACAAGGGGGGAAAATTTTTCATGCAGAGAGTGGTAAGTGCCTGGAACATGCTGTCAGAGGTGGTGCTGGAAACGGGCACATTAGCAACATTTAAGAGATATCTGGATGGGTGCATGAAAACGGTGGGTGGGGGGGGGAAAGAGAGAGAGAGAGAGAGAGGGAGAGAGAGAGAGAATGCCCTGCCTGCTGAGGTTGTAAATGCACCTAGTTTGGGGGCGTTAAAGAGATCCGTGGATAGGTTTATGGACGAAAAGGGATTGGTTTAGGTTAGTGGGTCATTGCTTTTTAACTGGTCGGCGCAACATCGTGGGCCGAAGGGCCTGTTCTGCGCTGTAATGTTCTATGTTCTATGTAGAGAGAGGGGGGGAGAGGGAGAGAGAGAGAGAGAGAATGGAAGGATACCGACCAAGCAAGGGCAGAAGGTTTTTTTATAATTTAGTTTGGGCATCATAATCAGCGCAGGCTTCAAGAGCTGAAGGGCCAGTTCCTTTGCTGCATATTTCTTTGTTGTTCTAGCTTCTCAGTGTCACGGCAGTGGACAAATGCAAACTGCTTCACAACGCAAAATGGAGCAAAAAGATGCTGCATATACCCACTGTAATTGCCATTTCTGTAGTTCACCTCCTGATTTCCCAAAGTCTGTCCACAATCTACAGACACATAAGCCAGGAGTATAACAGGATACTCTCCATTTACCTAGATGAGTGCAGCTCCAACAGCACAAGAAGCTTGCTATCATCCAGATCAAAACAGCCAACTTGCTTGACATCCCATCCACAAACATTCATTCCCTCCATCACCAATGCACTATGGCAGCTGTGTGTACAATCTACAAGATGCATTGCAAAAATTCACCAAGGCTCTTTAGGCAACATTTTCCAAACCCATGACCACTACCACTAGAAGAACAAGGGCAGCAGGTACATGGAAACACCAACATCTGGAAGCTCCTTCCAAGACATTAATCATCATCACAAATTACCCAAATGAACTAGAATACGCAATTCAGATTCTTAAAAACTTTACTTTGTAACAAAAACTATTACTTAATTTTGGTTCCCATGTCATCCCAACTACCACTGCATGAATCAGTGATCACACCTTCACTGAAAACTTTCTTTTTTCCTTCATTATATCCCCAAAATGATTCTACAATTTCATAAATTCTGGTGTGCGATTAGTTGGAAAAGCTCTTTCAAAAGAGACAACACAGTGACAACGTGCCATAGAGGGAGTACTGTGAAGGTTTATCAAGCTGATTCCTGGGATGACAGGTCTGTCATATAAGGAGAAACCAAGTCAGTTAGAATTATATTCACTGGAGTCTAGAAGAGTAAAAGGGGATCTCATAGAAACTTATAACATTCTAACAAAGTTAGACAGGTAGACTCAGAAAGAATGCTCCCAATGGAGAGGAAGTCCAGAACTCGGGGTAATAGCTTGCGGATAATGGGTAAGTCTTTTAGGACTGAGACGAGGAGGAATTTCTTCATCCAGAGGGTGGTGAATGTGTGGAATTCATTAACACAGAAAGTAGTTGAGACCAAAACATTGTCTGGTTTCAAGGAGAAATTAGATACAGCTCTTGAGGCTAAAGGGATCAAGGAATATGGGAGGAAGAGGGATCAGGATATTGAATCTGGTGATCAGCCATGATCAAAATGAATGACAGAACAACTTGAAGGGCCGAATGGCCTACTCTTGCTTCTAGTTTCTTGGTCTCCTTTTTTGCCACAAGATTCAGTAATAACTCCTTCCATCTTCACTTCCTGCTCCGTGCATCCAAAAATATATTTTTTAAAATCATTTACATTGGCACTTTCTGACTGCAACCAGATGGTCTAAATCTTAATGGTCAAGAAGTCCAGCAGCTCCTTGTATTTGTTGTTGGAGGTGAGAGTTGAGGGGGCAGATTGAGGGGTTTAAGAGATAATTTGCATTTATATACCATCTTTAGCAACATACATCATCCTAAGGAGCTTCATGGGAGTCATCAAACACTTTGTATTAAAATTTGATCTTGAGGCACCAAAGGACATATTAAAACGCAGAATAAAAACTTGGTTAAAGGCAATGTTGGAGAAGAGAGACCTATACAATTATCTTTGCATTCCAAGGTGATCCAAGAATATGCAAATAATTTTGACAGGGAAGAGCAAAACCCAACAGTGTGATTCAGCCAGATCAAACAACTAACTTACCGCACACCAGGAATCACTTCTTTAAACACTTGGACCGGAACTCTAGCACCTTACCCGCCATGGAATTGGAGCAGGCAAAGGTCTAGCAACAGAAATTTCTGTTGACCTTGGGCGGGAATTTCCAGTCTCGTCCAAGCAAGCCGTAAATTCCCACCTTTGTTCTTTTTTCTCATCAGGCTCAAAAACAATTTCAAACCTCATTTTTTGACAAACCTTACCTCCACCACATGCATCTAGCTTAGGAAACAGGCTGAAAACCAAGGCGTGTGAAATGCATAAGTGGGAAAATATTTGTTTTCCCTACCAATGCTTTAAACAATTTGAATGTAACATAATCACGGAGTTTAAATTAGAGAAATGCGAGGTGATGCATTTTGGTACATTGAACCACGGCAGGACTTATTCAGTTAATGGTAAGAGGGTTGGGGAGAGTTACAGGATAAAGAGATCTAGAGATACAGGTTCATAGCTCCTTGAAAGTGGAGTCACAGGTGGACAGAGTGGTGAAGGCGGCATTCAGCATGCTTGGTTTCATTGGTTAGAACACTGAATACAGGAGTTGGGACATCTTGTTGAAGTTGTACAAGACATTGGTAAGGCCACACTTGGAAAACTATGTACAGTTCTGGTCAGCCTTTTATAGAAAGGATATTATTAAACTAGAAAGAGTGCAGAAGGGATTTACTAGGATGCTACCAGGGCTTGATGGTTTGAGTTATAAGGAGAGGTTGGATAGACTGGGACATTTTTCTCTGGAATGTAGAAGGCTGAAGGTTGACTGTATAGAGGTCTATAAAATAATGAAGGGCATAGATCAGCTAGATAGTCAATATCTTTTCCCAAAGGTAGGGGAGTCTAAAACTAGAGTCTAAAACATAAGTTTGAGATGAGAGGGGAGAGATACAAAAGAGTCCAGAGGGGCAATTTTTTCACACAGAGGGTGGTGAGTGTCTGGAACAAGCTGCCAGGAGGTACTGATAGAGGCGGGTACAACTTTGTCTTTTAAAAGGCATTTAAACAGTTACAGGGGTAAGAAGGGTATAGAGGGATGTGGACCAAATGCAGGCAATTGGGACTAGCTTATCGACTTTTAAAAAAAAAAGGGGCGGCATGGACAAGTTGGGCCAAAGGGCCTGTTTCCACGTGATAAACCTATGAATCTTTGGACTTTATAACAAGCTTTATACAGATTAAACACTCATAAAACACCCATCCATGCTAGCACATGCAAAAAATAGTTTAGTCAGAAATTCCTGAACAAAGACTTTCAACTTTAATGGAATACAGAATGATAAGGGAAACAGAGTGTTGTGTGAACCAAGTTCTAAAGCTAGAAGCTTGACGCAAACAGCAATTTGGTTCAGACTGGGAGGAAAGTCATTTTTGACTTTGAGATTGCAATATATTGGTAACTGGTTAACTAACTAAATGAATAAATAAGTATACACAGAGATAGGAGGGCAGATGGTGTACTGCAACTTCAACCTGTGGAGGGCACAGTGATCCCAGGCAACCCCATTGCTGTAATAAGTGTTTGTAGCTTGAGCAAATCTGGTTCAAAGTTGTGCTGGAGGCAGAGCTGCAAACGTTATGGGGCATCAGGGAGGGCAAGAGTTATCTATACACTTTTTCTACAAGGCAGACATACTCCTTAGGTTTAGTAATATTTTATACAGATGATCAGTGATCAGAAACAAGAGATTGGGACTGCATGTAAAACAGGCACGAGGATCCACAATGTAATGATGGAGGTCTCATTCCTTGACCTTGAACAGATATAAGGCACTTACTGTAGAGATGATAACAAGGACCATAAAGGTGATGACCAAACAGGTCATGGCACCCATGACGAAGTAAGCCATTCAAGTGGACAGAGTGAAAATGGATGTGGTACAGCAGACAGCATGGTCTCTGTGGCCATGATGGAAAATTCCAAAGGTGAAGCTGCCTGTACAATGCCAATCTCTTTGGGACTGGACAGGTGGAAAATGATCCAGTCTCATTGTCCACACAGGAACACTGAGGGAGGATTTAACATAGTCAATGTACCTTACCAGCATGTTTTTCGGACTGTGGGAGGAAACCAGAGTACCTGGATGAAACTCACGCAGACACAGGGAGAATGTGCAGACTCCGCAGACATTGACCCAAGCCAGATATCAAATCCAGGTCCCTGGCACTGTGAGGTAGCAGTGCTAACCACCAGATGGGTTTTTCCAACAATCAATAATGGATTGTCAGTCATCATTCGACTTTTAATTCCATATTTTTACTGAATTCAAATCTGAACCTGGGTGATCAAATCATGCCCTGGGGCTCTGGACTCTAATCCAGCTACAAAACACAACACCAACTCCTCCCAGTTTGGGTCAAGACAAGGATCAGAGGTTTAGCATGAATGGCATATTGTGAAATAAGGTCCATGAAGTAGAATGTAGCAAAAAAAAATCAAGGCAGTTTATCTGAATACATGAAGCATTTGCAAAGTATAGATCTATCCACTATTACAGAGACAGAGCTCTTAATAAAGGCAATTAATTAGTTGTGGAGCCCTTAATCTCCATGTGGACCAACTAAATTAACAATAAAAACGCAGAAGGTAAATTTGCAGAATGTTTTCACGAAAGTTTCCAGAACAATTGGAACCAAGCATCATTGGAACCAAGTACAGGTGAAGTTACTTTAGATCTTGTTTTGTGCAATGAGACAGGCTCTATTAGCAGCCTTACAGTAAAACAACTGTAATCATAATAATACAACAGAATTTGCAAGTGGCATACTCCAGCCAGAACAAGAATTTTAAAACAAAAACAAGTATGGGAAGGGAAGATGGCAAGAACAATTGGGTAAACCGATTAAAAGCTTTGGCGGTAAATGCACTGGGAAAGATTTAAAGAAAATAATTCAAAATGGACATCAAAAATACATTCAAAAAAAAAAGCTCAGCAAGAAAGATGACTTAGGAGGGAAGTTAAAAAAGGGGCATGTAATATTGAGAAGAATAGTACTACTGAGGCTGAGGAGTTTTTGACAGCAGCAAAGGGAAAATAATATGAGTAGACGAGACAGGAAAATAAAAACAATATATATCTCTGCAATTATATTTTAAAAAATAGCTGCAGTAAACATAGGCAAGTGATAGCAGAAATTATCACAGTGAATGAGGAAATGGCAGAGATATTAAACACATTTCAGATACAAGACAAAATTTACATACCAGAAATAGAGGGAAAATAAGAGGTTAATAAGAATGAAAAAGTATTTCATATAAACAGGAAAGTATTAGAGAAGCTTAAAGGTCTAAAATCTGACAAATCCGATAGCCTGAAGTTCTAAAAGCACTGATAAATGCACAAGTTATAGTATCCTAAATTCCCTAGATTCAAGAATGGTTCCAGAAGATTGGAAGTTAAAAAATGTAAATCTGCTATTCAAGAACAGGGTGGAAAGAGAAAACAGGGAACTGCAGGCCAATAGTCTGAGATCAGTTAGCAGAAATATGCCGGTATGAACTATTCAGAAAGTCTCAGCAATGCACTTAGAAAATCAGTCTGATCAAATAAAAGTCAAAAAAAGAAAAAATTTTGTCAAATTTAGAACAGTTTTTTGAGGATGCAGCTGTATTTTCATGAGTATGAAAATAGATAAGTCCCCTGAGCCGGATGGGATTTACCCTAGGTTTCCCTGGGAGGCTAGGGAGGCGATTGCAGAGCTTTGATCTTCATGTCGTCATTGGCTATAGATATAGTGCCAGAAGACTGGAGGATAGCAAATGTTGTCCCCTTGTTCAAGAAGGGGAGTAGAGACCATCCTGGGAATTATAGACAGTGAGCCTTACTTCTGTTGTGGGCAAAGTTTTGGAAAGAATTATAAGGGATAGGATTTATAATCAGCTAGAGAGAAATAAATTTAGGGATAGTCAACATGGTTTTGTGAAGGGTAGGTCGTGCTTAACAAACCTTATCGAGTTTTTTTTGAAAAGGTGACCAAAGAGGTGGATAAGGGATAAGGTGGATAAGGCAGTTGACGTGGTGTATATGGATTTTAGCAAAGCGTTTGATAAGGTTCTCCATGGTAGGCTACTGCAGAAAATGCAGATGCATGGGATTGAGGGTGATTTAGCAGTTTGGATCAGGAATTGGCTAGCTGATAGAAGACAGAGAGTGGTGGTCGATGGGAAATATTCAACCTGGAGTTCAGTTACAAGTGGTGTACCTCAAGGATCTGTTTTGGGGCCATTGCTGTTTGTCATTTTTATAAATGACCTAGATGAGGGTGCAGAAGGACGGGTTGGTAAATTTGCTGACAACACCAAAGTCGGAGGAGTTGTTTGCAGTGGGGATGGATGTTACAGTTTGCAGAAGAACATAGATAAGCTGCAGAGCTGGGCCGAGAGGTGGCAAATGGAGTTCAATATGGAAAAGCGTGGGGTGATTCACTTTGGTAAGAGTAACAGGAGTACAGAATATAGGGCTAATGGAAGGACTGTTAGTAGTGTTGACGAACAGAGAGATCTCAGTGTACACGTGCATAGCTCCCTGAAAGTTGGCACCCAGGTTGATAAGGTTGTTAAGGCATACGGTGTGTTAGCTTTTATTGGTAGAGGGATTGAATTTCGGAGCCGTGAGGTCATGTTGCAACTGTACAAAACTCTGGTGCGGCCACACTTGGAGTATTGCGTACAGTTCTGGTCGCCGCATTATAAGGAAGATGTGGAGGCATTGGAAAGGGTGCAGAGGAGGTTTACTAGGATGTTGCCTGGTATGGTGGTCTTATGAGGAAAGGCTGAGGGACTTGAGGTTATTTTTGTTAGAGAGAAGGTTACGAGGTGACCTAATTGAGGCATACAAGATGATCAGAGGGTTGGATAGGGTGGACAGTGAGAGCCTTTTTCCTCGTATGGTGATGGCTAACACTAGGAGACATAGCTTTAAATTAAGGGGTGGTAGTTATAGGACGGATGTCAGAGGTAGTTTCTTTACTCAGAGTGTAGTAAGGGAGTGGAATGCCCTGCCTGCAGCAGTTGTGGACTTGCCAACTTTAAGGGCATTCAAATGGTCAGTGGATAGGCATATGGATAACATTGGAATAGTTTAGGTTAGAGGGTCATTAGATTGGTTCCACTGGTCGGCGCAACATTGAGGGCCGAAGGGCCTGTTCTGCGCTGTAATGTTCTATGTTCTAGCTAGTAGGGTTGATAAAGGGGATGTACTTTATTTGGATTTCCAAAGGCATTTGACAAGGTGCCGTGGAAAAGTTAGAACACAAAATATGTTGGAGGTATTACACAGATGAAGACTGGTCAACGGACATGAAGCAAAGAGTTGGAATAAACAGTATTTTCAAGAGAGGAGGTTGTGACAGAGTAACATAACTACATTTATTGACAGTACAAGCTGGATGGGAATGTAAGCTGTGAGGAGAACACATAGATTTTGTAAAAAGATATAGATAGATTAAAAAACTGAGCAACAAGGTGACAGGTGAATTATAACATGGGAAAGGGTAAGGATAAGAATAGAAAAGCAGAATGATTTTTTTAAGCAAGAAATTTCTAAATGTTCTAAACATTCAGACATTTAGGTTTACTGATATATGGAACACAAAGATAGTATGCGGGAACAACAAACAATTCAGCAAATGACATTTTTGACCTTTATTACCAGGACATTGGAGTACAAGAATAAAGAAGTCAGGCCAAAATCGTACAGGGCTTTGGTGAGCCCACAGTTGGAGTAAGGTGTGCAGTTTTGGTCTCCATAGCCAAGAAAGAATAACTTGCATTAGAAGCAGTACAGCAAAGGTACACTACACTGGCTCCTGGGTTGAGAGAATCGTGATATGATGAGAAGCTAAGTGAATTGGCCAGGGTCTATATTTCCTGGTGTTTAAGAATGGAATGGTTATCTCACCTAAACACAGCAGCTTGACAAAACAGACACTGAATGACTGTTTCTTCTGGCTTAGAAAATGTAGTACATTTTTTGGGATGGGGAGGGGGATAGACTACCTCATGATACAGAATCAATTACTTAGAACTGAGATTAGCAGCAGCAATATCATTACCCATTAAGGAAAGTTGTATAAAACATGAGTTTGGTCTCAACTGAAGTACTGTATCTAGTTCTGGGTGCCATCACATTTTGCCAAGTATGTGAAGGCATGAGAAAATGCAGTAAAGATTTACTAGTATTGTCCTAAGGGATGAAGAGCTTCAGTTACATAGATATACTGGAAAAGTTGAGACTGTTGCCTTTGAAGAGAAGGTTGAGAGGAGAATTGATGGAGGAATTCAAAATCATGAGGTAGAATAGACAGGGAGAAACTGTTCCCATTTGGTAGAAGGATTGAGAACCAAGAAACATTGGTGTAAGGAAATAGCAAAAGACACAAAGGCAAAATCAGAAAAATCTTTTCACATATCGAGTGGTAGGTTTAATCAAGGCATTCAAGAGGGAATTGAATCATTAACTGAAAGGGGAAGAATGTGCAGAGCTCTGAAGAGAATGGCAATATGCAAAGTAGGAACTGGCTCATTCAGACAGCCAGTACAGCCACAATGGATCACATGAACTTCTTCCATGTTATAACCACTCTGAATACAAAATGGGATATCCTAAATACTAATTAATGTCAATCTATTACATTTGTTATAATAATATACTCATCAATTGTATTGGGAGGCGATGGTATTATCGCTAGACTATTAATCCAGAAACTCGGCTAATGTTTTGGTGACTCAGGTTTGAGTCCTGCCAGCAAGAACAAAGAACAAAGCACAAAGCAAGTGGTGGAATTTGAATTTAATAAAAAATATCTGGAATTAAGAATCTACTGATGATCATGTAACAATTATCGATTGTTGGAAAAACCCATCTGGTTCACTAAAGTCCTTTAGGGAAGGAAATCTGCCGTCCTTACCTGGTCTGATCTACATGTGACTCCAGAGCCACAGCAAAGTGGTTGACTCCCAAGTGCCCTACAAGGACAACTAAGGATAGACAATAACTGATGGCCAGCCAGTGATGTCCATGTCCCACAACTGAATAAAAAAATTGTTGGTCTTTTCACATGTAAAAAGAAAAGCTTACAAAAGGTTCAGAGAGCTAGGTAATGTTAGAGATCTAGAAGAGTATACGGTTAATAGGAAGGATCTTAAGAAGGAAATAAGGAGAGCCAGAAGGGGTCATGAGAAGGCCTTGGCAGGCAGGATTAAGGAAAACACCAAGGCATTCTACAAGTATGTGAAGAGCAAGACGATAAGACATGAAAGAATAGGACTGATCAAGTGTGACGGTGGGAACATTTGTATGGAACCAGAAGAAACAGCAGAGGTACTTAATGAATATTTTACTTCAGTATTCACTATGAAGGAGGATCTTGGTGGTTGTAATGTAGACTTGCAGCGGACTGAAAAGCTTGAATACATAGACATTAAGAAAGAGGATGTGTTGGAGCTTTTGAAAAACATCAAGCTAGATAGGTCGCCAGGGTTGGATAGGATCTACCCCAGGCTACTGCAGGTGGTGAAGGAAGAGATTGCTGAGCCTCTGGCGATAATCTTTGCATCATCAATGGAGATGGGAGAAGTTCCGAAGGATTGCGGATGTTGTTCCTTTATTCAAAAAAGGGAGTAGAGATAGCCCTGGAAATTATAGACCAGTGGGTCCAACCTCAGTGGTTGGTAAGTTGATGGAGAAGATCCTGGGAGGCAGGATTTACGAACATTTGGAGAGGTATAGCATGATTAAGAATAATCAGCATGGCTTTGTCAAAGGCAGATCATGCCTTACCAGCCTGATTGAATTTTTTGAAGATGTGACTAAACACATTGATGAAGGAAGATGTGGTATATATGGACTTCAGCACAGCATTTGATAAGGTGCCCCATGCAAGGCTTATTGAGTAAGTGAGGGGGCATGGGATCCAAGGGGACATTGCTTTGTGGATCCAGAACTGGCTTGCCCACAGAAGGCAAAGAGTGGTCATAGATGGGTCATCTTCTGCATGGAGATCAGTCACCAGTAGAGTGCCCCAGGGATCTGTTCTGGGACCCTTACTCTGTGATTTTTATAGATGACCTGGATGAGAAAGTGGAGGGATGGGTTGGTAAGTTTGCTGACGATACAAAGGTTGGAGGTGTTGTGGATAGTGTGGAGGGATGTCAGAAGTTGCAGCGAGACATTGATAGGATGCAAGACTGGGTGGAGAAGTGGCAGATGGAGTTCAACCCAGATAAGTGTGAAGTGGTTCATTTTGGCAGGTCAAATAGGACGGCAGAATATAATATTAATGGTAGGACTCTTGGCAGTGTGGAAGATCAGAAGTTTCTTGGGGTCCAAGTTCATCGGATGCTCAAAGCAGCTGCGCAGGTTGAAGCTGTGGTTAAGAAGGCGTATGGCGTACTGGCCTTCATCAATCAAGGAATTGAGTTTAGGAGTCGAGAGATAATGTTGCAGCTATATAGGACCCTGGTCAGACACCACTTGGAGTACTGTGCTCAGTTCTGGTTGCCTCGTTACAGGAAGGATGTGGAAGCCATAGAAAGGGTTCAGAGGAAATTTACAAGGCTGTTGCCTGGATTGGGGAGCATGCCTTATGAGGATAGGTTAAGGGAGCTTAGCCTGCTCTCCTTGGAGAGATGAAGGATGAGGGGTGACCTGATAGGGGTGTATAAGATGTTGAGAGATATTGACCAAGTGGATAGTCATGGGCTTTTTCCCAGGGTTGAAATGGTTGCCACAAGAGGACACAGATTTAACAGGTACAGAGGAGATGTCAGGGGTAAGTTTTTCACAGACTGGTGGGTGCGTGGAATGGGCTGCCGTCAATGGTGGTGGAAGCGGATTCGATAGGGTCTTTTAAGAGACTTTGAGATAAGTACATGGAACTTAGTAAGATAGAGGGTTATATGCAAGCCTAGTAATCTCTAAGGTAGGGACAATTTCAGCACAACTTTGTGGGCTGAAAGGCCTGTATTGTGCTGTAGTTTTTCTATATTAACATGGCAGCCTCTTCTGTGCTAAACGCAAGCAATTCGCCCACTTTCAGGACAAATCAGAACTGCAAACTTGAAGATCCTTGTTCAAGCAAATGCTACAGTTAAATTATAGATGAAATTTCTAAAGATCCTGGTGAATTTGCCACATAGATGGATAAAGTATCTATGACCTGTTACCAGTTAAATACTGCCTGTTTAAACTTTTCTCTTCCTACTCAGTCATTTAAGGTGAATCATGTTCTTTTGGCAGCTAGAGGCATTTGCTATCCGCCCCAACAAATGTTTCTCAAGACCAAAAATGAAAGATGCTTTCAAACCATACTTTCAACTCCAGGAACTTTCCTGGAAAATAGAGAACTGCAAAATCCCAGGTAGCACAACCTTTTCATGGATGTGTGTAATTGTTTACAACAAGTACTGTATCAATACAAGACACCTTCACAAACAAATAGTTTGGTCTCCCATAACAGTCACATTACTAAGAATTCACAAATGATCTTCCTGGCTAAAAGAAAAGGATGCATTCTAGAGCAGGTTTCCTTCAAATATTTTAACAAAACATAAGAAATATCAGCGACAGTCCATAGTGTTTCTTGATCTTGGTTCACCATTCAATATCATGGCTGACCTTCTATGTCAACACCATTTTTTTATGCTACTCGCACATTCTTTGTTCCTTCAGTCCCACAAAAACTATACATGTACCTAAAATTGAAAATTCCAGAAGCTCCACAATTCTTTGCACAGTGATTTCTCCTCAACCAAATCCAAAATAACAAAGCACTTATCCTGTGACTATGTCCCCTATTTCAAGAGTTTCCAACCAAGGAAAGCAGCCTTTCAGCATTGACCATCTCAAGCCTCAGATTTTTAAATGAAATCTCCTGTTATTCTTCTAGGCTCTTAGTGAACACTGGCTCATTCTACTTAATCTCTCCTTACAGCACAGTACTCTTATCGCATTAGTCAACCTTTTTGTGGACTTCCTTTAAAAAGGTAAATATATCCTTTTTTTTCCAGTCTCAACAAGTTGAGACATTCCCAATCCAAGTTGACAAGACAGGGCTTAATCTACATGATCCAAGCTGATTGGAGTTGGTATTGCTCTTCTTCCAAGGCTTGATCTCATTTGCATCTTAGCCAAAAAGCCAAGAAGCGATACATATAGGTAAGATCAGAACTGTACAGAGGGTGCTCTAGACACAGTCTCACCAAGATCCACCAATATAATAATTGAAACAAGGCTTCCCTTCCTGTTATATAATATCCTTCATTTGCTTTCCAAAATGCTTGTGTACAGCTGCACATGTGCAGGAAATGCTCCACTTCCTGCTGCCTCAGAAAAGCAACCGGCATAATCAAGGACTCCATGCACGCCAGACATACTCTTTTTCACCATCTTCCACTGGGAAAATGAATACAAAAGTCTGAGAACACATATGAAGTGACTCAAGAACAGCTTCTTCCCTGCTGCCATCAGACTTTTGAATAAACCTATCATACATTTAACTGATTTTTCTCTTCATCCTATCTGTAACTACAACACTATATTCCGCATCCTATCCTTGCCTTTTCCCCCATGTACTCAATGAACAGTATGTTTTGTCTGTATAGCGCGCAAGAAACAATATTTTTCACTCTATCCCAATACATGTCACAATAATAAATCAAATCATAATTAAATAGTCTTAACAAATTCTGTAACGGCCACTAACAAGCAGTTGGTTGACTAACAAAAGAATCAGCAGATGCTGTAAATCAGAAATAGAAACAATCGATAAATATTTAGCAAGTCTAGCAACATGTGCAGAAAGAGAAATTGAGTTAAAAGTATAAGAATTAGTTAAATGAAATGAAAGGTCATGAACCAAAAACATTGGCTGGAACTCTACCTCCTCACTTGTCAAGGAATTGCTGCAGGTGAGAATCTGACAACAAAATCTCCATTGACTTCAAGCAGGAATTTCCGGTCTAGCCTACACGAAGCCATAAAATCCCATCTATTAACTCCGTTTTTCTCTCCTCTCAGATGCTGCCATGACTAAGTATTTCGTCATTTCCTAATTAGACCTAACTAGTGTCTTGAAAAACACCTTAAATTAAGATTAAAATTAAGCTAGATGCTAAAGGCAAAAATAACAATTTTAACAAGGAACTAACCCTCAATAGCCAAATTCCCTGAGTTAAGCACTCTGCAGAAACAGTACAAAAGTGGACTCTGTGCTACTTATGTGCTAAATGTGTAGAAATGTACAGAATTAGTCTTTTTTGTTTATTCTCCTAAGGATTTGATTCACAATTTTGAAGAGTGGATTATAGAAGCATTCTCTACCCTTGAACGTGCCTCCACCACAAAAAGGCAGCTCACCACCAATTTCTCAAGGGGAATTTGGGATGGGCAATAAATGTTGGCCTAGCCAGCAAAGCCCACATCCCTTGAATGGATAAAAAAAAAAATCAGCCAGCACACTTAATCTCTCAGGTCTGCTCTTTGAAAGAGCTAACCAATTCTTCCCAGTATCTGGCTGATTCCCCACAGGCCTATACACCTTTTCCTTGAAGTATGTATCCATTGTTATGGCAGAATCTGCTTCCACGTCTTTTTAGCCAATACCAGGTCATGTTAGGGATAAAGGCTCAATTCCCTGCTGGTTCTTTTGCCAAATTATTTTAAATCTGTAACATCTATTTTGCAATACTGGTACTTTTGGTACTGAAAAAAACTCATTCACTCAATTAAAGTCCTCGAAATGCGTTAGTTGTCCGTTAATCCCCTACCCTACGGACGACAGTCTGGCCAGTCCTCCTGGAAATAACATCTTGCTTTGCAGTTTATGTTTCACCGACCTTTTAAAACTTGCTGCGAAAAATTATGAATTTCAAAATTTGTTCACCCATTTTACGCCCCCGGTCACAAAAAGAAACCGACATCTATTCATTCAGTTCCTGTTCATCGCTATAACGCAATGGACGAGGAAAAAAATGAATATAAAGATATGATAATGTTCGTTTCTGACACGTGTTGTAGGAGCATCTGAAGGTTGCCCTGAGAAAGCCACCCTCCTTCACCATTAGAAAAGACATTATTCATTTACTATCTGCGACATTTACTGACAGGTTGAAGGTACACAACAGAGCACCTAACAGAAAGCTGCTGGGGCAGCCGGTACTGGTTAACACTTTGCCAGTGTACAACAGGAACGATCTGGGGCCTGTCACTGAAAAACCAAGACGAGTTATCGGGATCAGAGAACGGTTGCACACAATATTACAGCCAACCGAGCCTCGAGACAACTTTCAAGTTCAATCCTCAGTTAATGAGAAAATTCTGAGATGCCGGGGGGGGGTCACCTCGAGGCAAAACGTTGGTTCTCTTCTCTCCCCTCAGACGCTGTCAGGGCGATATAGTAGCATTTTCTGTTTTGTTTGAAATAAATGGTTCATCTTGAATTACTTGGAGGAGGTCAGCGGACAAAACAATCCTATTGGCAGAACTTACCAGAAAAACACACTGGAAAAGATATTAGCGGTCGCTAGCGGGTTTGGTTTATCCTCCCTGTGGACAGGCTCCATGTTAGTTTGTGTAGCGCCTTGTGTGGAGCAGCAGTGAGTGAGCCGGCAGCGGGAGTTCTCTGCGCGTGTAGCCCGGCCCCGCGGGCGGGGGGAGGCTCCAGCCCGGAGATCACACAACGTTCCAGCGCCGAATCCTGGCCCTGGAGCTCGCGCCGCCGCCGCGCTCTCTCTCTCTCTCTCTGTGCCGGCAGCGACAGGCTTAGTGCTAACTCTTGTCAACCAATCACTTCCGAAAGAAAGCCAGCCCCTGTCCCCCACCTCCTTCTCCTCCAACGCCCGGGGGACGATGTTGAAGAAACTCGGCGGCTGGGGCTCCGGTGTTCTTGTGGCAACTTAAACGTTTCAGCTTTTCGTCACAATCTTTCTTCAGGTATTTCAAAAACACCGGCCGTCTTGCCTCCCGCTGTGTTCGTTTATCAGCAAATAAAAATTAGCCGGAATTAACATCAAACCGAAAACCTACTTCTGCTTTCCACCGTGGCTCCAAAATCAAACCTGGGCAGTAGTATTAAAATTCTTATTTTATTCCATGAGGTTCCAGCAGTTTAATCCGTTTTTTGAGGAACATTACATTCTTTATTACCGCCGATCTTGCTTCATTCAGCAATTTTGGTTTGATAATTACATCAGAAATGAATTTACAGTTGGGCTATATATGCAATTATCTTTATTGTTCCTTATAACTTATTTCCATCAGCCAACACGCCCCAGTCTCCATTTTGAAACCTTTATACCTGAAAATAGAATCAATTCTTAACAGCAGGTAACCAATTGTCTGCAGCAGTACTTTACTGAACCAAATAAAATATGATGATACAATGACTATTGATATGAAT
Organism: Carcharhinus amblyrhynchos; assembly: GCF_965287045.1. Taxonomy (NCBI): domain Eukaryota; kingdom Metazoa; phylum Chordata; class Chondrichthyes; order Carcharhiniformes; family Carcharhinidae; genus Carcharhinus; species Carcharhinus amblyrhynchos. The sequence goes on from NC_137333.1 coordinate 27,877,079, forward strand.
CATAGAATTCCTACAGTGCAGAAGGAGGCCATTTGGTCCATCGAAACTGCACAGACTCTCCAATAGAGCATCTGACCAAGGTCCTACCCCTGTAACACCATGTGTTTACCACTAATTCCCCCTAGCCTACACATCTGGGAACTACAGGGTAATTTAGCATAGCCAATCCAACTAACCTGCACATCTCTCAACTGTGGGAGGCAACCGGAGCACCCAGAGGAAACCCATACAGAACAAGTCAACCAAGATTAGAACTGAATTCGGGTCCCTGGCGTTGTGAAGCAGCAGTGCTAGCCACCGTGCTTTCCCCTCAACGATTATTAGGACATGGAATGTTCCACGAGAAACAGTTGATAGAATAGAAAATAGAGAAGTATGGGGAATAAGATAACTTGGATAGTTCTTTCTGAGTAGTTTCCTTCTGCGCAGTGAAATTCTACAGTCCGCATGTGGAAATCGGATATCAATTTAGGAATGCTGCTACTGATTAACTCCACTACCAGCCTGTTGAGGAAGAAATTTGTGCCTGCACCCTCAACGATCTTTTTCCTGTCATATTATCTGTTGAATAAGGTAACACACCCTAACTTCTGACCAATTATCATTGTTTCATAATTTTAGGTCATAGAGTCATAGAGGTATACAGCACAGAAACAAGCCCTTCGGCCCAACTTGTCCCTGCCGCCATTTTTTTAAACCCCTAAGCTAATCCTAATTGCCTATATTTGGTCCATATCCCTGTATACCCATCATATTCACCTAAATGCTTTTTAAGATACAAAATTGTATCTGCCTCTACTTCTACCTCTGGCATCTTGTTCCAGACACTCACCATCCTCTGTATGAAAACATTGCCCCTCTGGTCACTTATTTATCTCTCCCCTCTCACCTTAAACCTATACCCTCTAGTTTTAGACTTCCCTACCTTTGGGAAAAGATATTGACTACCTAGCTGATCTACGCTCCTCATTATTTTATGGACCTCTATAAGATCACTCCTCAGCCTCCCATGCTCCAGAGAAAAAAGTCCCAGTTTATCCAGCCTCTCCTTATAGCTCAATCCATCAAGTTCCAGTAGCATCTTAGTAAATCTTCTCTGCACTCTTTCTCATTTAATAATATCCTTTCTATAATAGGGTGACCAAAATTGCATGCAGTATTTCAAGTGTGGCCTTACCAATGTCTTGTACAACTTCAACAAGACATTCCAACTCCATTGGTCAGTGTTCTGACCAATGAAACCAAACATGCCAAGTGCCTTCTTCACCACTCTGTCCACCTGTGACTCCACTTTCAAGGAGCTATGAACATGCACCCCTAGATCTCTTTGTAACTCTCCCCAACGCCCTACCATTAACTGGGTAAGTCCTGCCCTGGTTCAGTCTACCAAAATGCATCACCTCGCATTTGTCTAAACTCCATTTGCCATTCGTCAGCCCACTGGCCGGATTGATCAACTTACCATTGCAATTGGAGATAACTTTCTTCACTGTCCACTGTGCCACCAATCTTATTGTCATCTGCAAACTTACTAACCATGCCTCCTATATTCTCATCCAGATCATTAACATAAATGACAAATAACAGTGGACCCTGCACTAATCTCTGAGGCACACCGCTGGTCACAGGCCTCCAGTTTGAAAAACATTCTCTACAACTATCACAGAAGCCAATTTTGTATCCATTTAGATACCTCACCCTGGATCCCGGAGATTTAACCTTATGCAACAACCTACCATGCAGTACCTTGTCAAAGGCCTTGCTAAAGTCCATGTAGACAACATGTGGTATTATGGTCATGCTTCAAATAGGATAAATGAAATGACTTACGAATCTTCTGGAGTCTAAAGAAACTTCTATTCCTGAAGAATTTGTTTTTGAATGACCCAAGTCTTGATCATTCTAAAACATTTATTAGGTTGGGAAGCCTAGTCCCCCTTCTCTCCTTTTCTATCTCAGTGAGCTTTTGGCACACTCCTGTACACCATATCCTTTCCCTTTGAGCACTTCCAGTAGTGAACTGGAACTGCATCAGAATGCCCTTGGAGAAGGCCATTATCAGGAGTGAAGGAGTGGGCCCATTTCTTGGATGCAAATAGGTCTCCCACACACACAGATGGCAATCAACATTTTCCAACTGCGTAAATGGCTTAAAGATGGGGTTGGGGTAAAGCGGGGGATGGTGGGTGAAGCACAGGGCAATTGGGATGAAGGTGGTTAAATTGGGGGCGAAGGAGAGGGATGATGATGAAAGACGGTGGATGATTGTTGAAAGGGGTGGAGTATGGAGATGAAGGGGGGAAGATCATGGATTGAGGGATGAGGGCATGGAGGTGAAGGACAGAGGATTGTGAGTGAGGGAGGGTTGGGGGGGTGAAATAGGGAGGATATGGGGATGTGAACAGGGGAAGGAGGGAGGTAATCAGGGATGAAGGGGGGGAGTGGAGGGCAAAGGGAGAATGGCTGAAGGAGAGGGGAATGGAGGGGGGTAAAGGGAGGATGGGAGAATGAGGGGGATGGGGTAACGATAGTTAAATGACTGTGATCCAAATTCCTGCTGCTCAGGGCTGCAATTTACAGGTGTCCCCTGCTGATTTCATTCTGATGCTCCTCACTGCATAGGTGTGCCCCAAAGATGTGCTCTTAGGCTGATTGGTGTACCAAATTGACACTATTCTCCCCTAAATCTGGCTACATTAGGGGTTCCACTCACATACACACAGGGCAGGGTAGGTGTAGGAAGATGCGGCGGCGCGGGCTCGTTGAGCCGAAGGGCCTGTTTCCCGTGCTGGGTTGTTCTTTGTTCTTTGTGTACAGCGCCACAAGCTACGTGGGTAACGTGGATCTGACTGGTGATCAGGAAAGAGCTGCCCCTTCCTCTATGATTAACATGTACATTCTGGAAGGGAATTCAGAGTAGCTCTGTCTCTGTTTGGCTGTGAGAAATTCATTCATAATTTTGGGGCCCCCTGTCATTTGGAGGTCCTCTGCCAGGACATAGCATGTTTCATTGTAAATCTGCCCCGGCGTTAAGTTGCTTCCTGGGAATAAAGCTCCTGCTGTTCGCGTCCTCAGCCAACCCCGTTCGTGCCTTCATGAGAACCTCCAGTTTCTATCACTGGGGAAGAGGCTGACTCCTGACTATGCTTCGCAGTAATTCCAGTGATTCATCATTGAATCTGGATAGCCTTTGCTCAAAGTGCACCATCCATCATAAATATCTCCAAATTCCAATTGTTCCTTTCACTAGAGCTGAGATTGCATGATAGAGACTTGGACATACAAAACCTAGAAGTCACAATTAGTCATTCCAAATGAGTTGCTATCACTGATTCTGTATCCTTTGAGTGGGCTTCCAGAATATACCCACACAATTCCAACCTCACCCTGACCCTAACTACCCCTCCTTTCCTGTCTTTGTCACTTTTAAGCTAATATCAGTGCTAATTGTCTCTAATTTTGGACAGCACTCTTTAGAATGGATGTCAATGTTGTGGAGAGAATGCAGATTACTAGAACGATAACAGAGATGAAAGAATTCAGTTATGTGGAGACTGCAGTTATTCTCTGTGGAGCAGACAAAGTTAGTGAAGATTTGACAGAGGTGCTAAGAATCATTCAGAGTTTTGGTAGAGTAAATTAAGAGCTGCTTCCAGTGATGCAAGCATTGGTAACCAGATGGTGTAGACTTAAGGTGATCGCCGAATGGATGAGAAGTAACATAAGGGGGAAGAAGGCAAATTGTTTTGACCTACAGTGCAAAAGGTAAAACAATTTACTTTTTTTCCCCTTATGGTGGAAGCAGAATCATAACTTCTCAAAGTAATTGGATAAGTACTTAAAGCTCATTTGAGCAGGAGTTAGCCATTCAGCCCTGCAAGCCTGTTCTGTGATTCAACTGGATCATGACTTGATCTTTATTTACCCACTTTGGTTCCATAACTATTAATATCTGACTAACAAAAGTCTGTTAACCTCAGGTTTGACATTTCAAAGTGACTCACAGCTTCTTGTATTAAAACATGCTCTCTGACATTATCCCTGAATGGCCTTCCTCAAATTAATTTTAAAGTTATGCCTCTCTGTCCTGGGGGTCCCCTTAGAGCAAATAAATTCTCTCCACCCATCCAATCAAATCCTTTAATCCTGTGATGCCCTTTAGTAGTACATTGGATAAGTGAACTGACCAAGGCAAAATGGTGGAGAAGGCCATTCAAGTGGGACGATTTAATAGAAATGTAATAGTAATTGGGGGGGGGGGGGGGGGGATTAACAAAGTTCTCTGCAGCCACAAGCAAGAGTCCAGAAGGTGGTGTTGCTGCTTGGTGCCAGGATTCTGGATATTCGCTCGGGGCTGGAGATGAACTTGCAGTAGGAGGGGGAGGATCCAGTTGGTCCACGTAGGTACTAACAACAAAGGACTAGAAAAGAGATCTGCTTAGAGAGTATGGGCATCTAGGAGCTAAGTTAAAAGCAGAACCTGGAAGATAATAATCTCTGGATTATTACCTGATTATGTACCCTACTGGCATAGGATAAATCAGATTGGAAAAGTAAATGCATTGCTCAAAGATTGGTGTGGCAGAAATGGAATTTGATTCAAGGACACTGGCACCAGTACTGTAGAAAGTGGGAGCTGTAGTGTTGGGATGGTCTTCACCTGAATTACACTGGGGCCAGTGTTCTGATAGGTCAATAACTAGGGGGCTTTGAACTAAATAGTAGGGATGAAAGATCAAGTGAGGGAAGATGTTGTAAATTAAGGAGAGAGAACAAGGCAAGAGAACATGGTAGCAATAATGAAAATGATCATCAAAGCCTGACAGGAAGGGACGAAGTGTACCCATAAGAGTACGCCAGCTGATAAGGCTAAAGGTCGCAAGAATTGCCAAAAGGATCTGTAACTAAATGTTGTAATTTTGTAATATAAAAGCAATTTGTACTAGAGGAAGATGACCTTAGTTCTAAATATCAAGACATAGCATCAGTTTGCGTAAAGATATGAAACAATAGATGTAAGAAGTCACTTGCAGGAGTAGATAGGAGGCCCCCGAACAGTTGAGGACACAGTATAAAGGAAGAAATGGGGCTTGTGAGAAAGGTACATTGATAATCTTTGTGATTTTTACCTGCATATATAGATTGGACGAATCAGAATGGCAAAGGTAACCTGATGATGAGTTAGAGACATACATAAAAAATAGAAACAGGTGCAAGCCATTGGCCCTTAAAGCCGGCTCCACAATTTATTATGATCATGCCTGACCATCAAATTAAATACATATTCCTTGATCTCTTTAACCCCAATATCTAATTCCTTCTTTTTTCAGTATCTTAGAGCAACATGTTCTCGAGTAGTGGTGAGCAACCTGCAAGCCACAGGCTGCGTGTGCCCTGTCAAGCTTGAGTGCCTCCTGTGAGACATTTTGTTGGTCGTTGCCCACATGTAAGGTTGCCAGAATCTGCTGGTTTTGTTTCATGTAATTTTTTTTCCAACCAGTATTACTAAATTGATAAACACATAAAGCAAGAACATGTGAAGTGAACCATGCATTCCCTCTGCATCCAATCGAAGCATCCGCATCGTTCAATCAGCATGTTCCACAAATCCTACGTACGCAAGCGCAGTTCATAAAATTACTCTGACAGGAGACTGTCCTGTTACAACGCGAGTGGATGTGGAAGGTTCTCCTTCATTATGTTACTTTTGCACTTTCAGTAAGAAAAGCATCAATATCTATTTTCTATTTACCATTGAAGTTGATGACTTCTATTAATATATGAATGATTAAGCAATTTCTATAACTCCTTATGAACAAAGGAGGAACAGCAGAGGAACAGGCCCTTCGGCCTGTTAGGGCACCATGCCAATCATGATGCCCTAATTAAACTAAATAAAAACCTTCTGCCCTTACTTGGTCCGTTTCCCTCTATTCCCTCCCAATACATGTACCTATCAAGATGTCTCTCAAATGTTGCTAATGTTCCTGCTTCCATGACCATCTCCAGCATGTTCCAGGCATTCACTGCTCTGTGTGAAAAACTTCTCCTGCACATCTTCCTTAATCTTTATCCCATCTCATCTTGAACCTGTGCTGTCATGTAATTGACACTTCCACCCTAGGAAAAAGCCTCTAACTGTCCATCCTGTCTATGCCTCTCATAATTTTGTAAACCTGTATCAGGTCTCCCCTCAGCTGCTGTCTTTCCAATGAAAACAATCCTAATTTATTTAACGTCTCCACGTAATCAATGCCCTTGAGACCAGGCAACATCCTAGTGAACCTTTTTTGCGCTCTCTCTAAAGCTTCCACGTCCTTCTGGCAGTGTGGTGAGCAGAACTGCACACAATACTCCAAATGCGGCCCAACCAACGCTTTATCTAGCTGCAACATGATTTGCAACGTGTGTTCTCAATGCAAGCATGTCATATGACTTCTTAATCACCTTGACCGCCTGTGATGCCACTTTTAAGGAACTGTGGACCTGCACACCCTGATTCCCCCCTCCCACATCCCTCCTACAGCCAAAAGATGTATATGTTAAGTTGATTGGTTATGCTAAATTAACCCTAATGTCATGGGGATTAGCAGGGTAAATATGAGGGCTTACAGGACGAGGCCTGTGTGAGATTGTGGTCAGTGCAGACTCAACGGGCCAAATGGCCTCCTTCTGCACTGTAGGGATTCTATGATCCCTATGTATGTTAATTCAGTACAACTTGATTTTTTTTATTCATTCATGGGATGTAGGTGTTGCTGGCTGGCCAGCATTTCTTGCCCATCCCTAGTTTCCCTTGAACTGAGTGACTTGCTAGGCCATTTCAGGGGGCACTTGAGAGCTAACCACATTGCTGTGGCTCTGAAGTCACATGCAGGCAGACCAGGTAAGAACGTAGAACATAGAACAGTGCAGAACAGGCCCTTCGGCCCACGATGTTGCGCCGACCAGTTAAAAAACAATGACCCTCTAACCTAAACCATTCCCTTTCCATCCATAAACCTATCCACGGATCTCTTAAACGCCCCCAAACTAGGCGCATTTACAACTGCAGCAGGCAGGGCATTCCAATCCCTCACCACCCTCTGGGTAAAGAACCTACCCCTGACATCCGTCCTATAACTACCCCCCCCTTAATTTCAAGCCATGCCCCCTCGTGCTAGCTTTCTCCATCCGAGGAAAAAGGCTATCACTGTCCACCCTATCTAAACCTCATCATCTTATATGTTTCAATAAGATCCCCTCTTAGCCGCCTTCTTTCTAACGAAAACAACCCCAAATCCCTCAGTCTCTCCTCATAGGACTTCCCCTCCATACCAGGCAACATCCTGGTAAACCTCCTCTGCACCCTCTCCATAGCCTCCACATCCTTCCTATAATGTGGGGACCAGAACTGCACACAATACTCCAAGTGCGGCCACACCAGAGTTATGTACAGTTGCAACATGACGCTGCGACTCCTAAATTCAATCCCCCTACCAATAAACGCCAAGACACCGTATGCCTTCTTAACAACCTTATCTACTTGATTCCCAACTTTCAGGGATCTATGTACACATACACCTAGATCCCTCTGTTCATCCACACTATTCAGAGTACTCCCGTTAGCCCTATACTCGACACATCTGTTATTCCTACCAAAGTGAATTACCTCACACTTCTCCGCATTAAACTCCATCCGCCACCCCTCAGCCCAGCTCTGCAACCTGTCCAAGTCTCCCTGCAAACTATGACACCCTTCCTCACTATCTACCACACCTCCGACTTTGGTGTCATCAGCAAATTTACTAATCCACCCAACTATACCCTCATCCAGATCATTAATAAAAATTACAAACAGCAGTGGCCCCAAAACAGATCCCTGAGGCACACCACTTGTAACTGAACTCCATGACGAATACTTACCATCAACCACCACCCTCTGTCTCCTATCTGCTAGCCAATTCCTGATCCAATTACCTAGATTACCCCCAATCCCATACATCTGCATTTTCTGCAGAAGCCTTCCATGGTGAACCTTATCAAACGCCTTACTAAAATCCATATATACAACGTCAACTGCCTTACCCCCATCCACCTCTTTGGTCACTTTCTCAAAAAACTCAATAAGGTTAGTAAGGCATGACCTACCCGCTACAAAACCATGCTGACTATCTCCAATCAATTCATTACTCTCCAAATAACTATAAATCCTATCCCTAATAATTTTTTCTGAAACCTTGCCCACAACAGAAGTAAGACTCTCCGGTCTATAATTCCCGGGGAAGTCTCTGTTCCCCTTCTTAAACAATGGGACAACATTCGCTATCCTCCAATCTTCCGGCACTATACCTGAGACCAACGACGACCTGACCCTGCTCTATCCATGTCTCTGAAATGGCCACAACATCAAACAGAACAGCAGATTTCCTTCCCTGAAGGACATTAGTGAACCAAGTTTTTTGCTTAGCCCCATTAACCTGCACTTGGACCACATCCCTCCACACCCCTCTCATCCGTGAACCCGGCCAAGTTTTTCTTAAATGTTAAAAGTGACCCCGCATTTACCACTTTATCCAGCAGCTCATTACACACTCCCACCACTCTCCGTGTGAAGAAGCCCCCCACAATATTTAAACGTTTCTCCTTTCACCCTTAACTCATGCCCTCTGGTTTTTTTCTCCCCTAGCCTCAGTGGAAAAAGCCTGCTTGCATTCACTCTATCTATACCCATCAAAATCTTTTACACCTCTATCAATTCTCCCCTCATTCTTCTACGCTCCAGGGAATAAATTCAATCTCCCTCTGTAACTCAGCTTCTCAAGTCCCGGCAACATCCTAGTGAACCTTCTCTGCGCTCTTTCAACCTTATTTACGTCCTTCCTGTAACTAGATGACCAAAACTGTACACAATACTCTAAAGTTGGCCTCACCAATGCCTTCTACAACCTTACCATAACACTCCAACTTTTATACTCAATACTCCGATTTATAAAGGCCAATGTACCAAAAGCACTCTTTACAACCCTATCCAGCTGTGACGTCACTTTTACGGAATTCAGTACCTGTATTCCCAGATCCCTCTGTTCAACTGCACTCTTCAGAGTCCTACCATTTATCCTGTACATTCTACTTTGGTTTGTCCTTCCAAAGTGCAATGCGTCACACTTGTCGGCGTTAAATTCCATTTGCCATGTTTCAGCCCATTTTTCTAGTTGGTTCAAATCCCTCTACAAGCTTTGAAAGTCGTCCAGGGTTCCCCACTTCTACTAGCCTTGCCCTTCACTCTGAAAGGAAAGTGCTTCCCCTGAATACTGGTTAACACATTTTTGAAAGCCTCCTACTTACCAGTCATCTCTTTGCCTACCATCAGAATACCCCAGTTACCTTTTGAAAGTTCCTGTCTAATACCATCAAAATTGGCCTTGGCCCAATTTAGAATTTTACTTTTTTTCATTCATTCAAGGGATATGGACATTGCCTGCTGTTCAGCATTTATTACCCAACCATAGTTGCCCAAGGACAGTTGAGAGTCAACCACATTGTTGTGGCTCTGAAGTCACATGAAAGCCAGATCAGATAAGGACCAAGAGGGATATGTGCCAAACGTGGGCAATTGGAACTAGCTTAGTCATTAAAAAAAGGGTGGCATGGACAAACTGGGCCAAAGGGCCTGTTTCAACGCTATAAACCTCTATGACCTTGCTCTTAACTTGCTGCACTCCGTTCCTTAGGTCCAACCCTGACTTGTTAACAAAAAAAGCTAATTCCAAAAAAGAGTAATTAGACTCGAAACATTAACTCTGTTTCTCTTTCAACAGGTGCTGCCAAACATGCTGAGTTTTCCACCATGTTTATCATTGCATATGCTTTGCTAAGTACTCTCCATATGTCCTGGTACCTTCAAAGACCTATGCATATCAACCCCCAGGTCCCTCCCCAGCCACACATACTCTTTCAAATTTGCCACCAATTATACATTACCTCTCCTTGCCCCTTCTGCCAAAATTCATCACCTTACTGTTCTCAGTGTTTAATTTCAGTTGCCACTTATCTTCCCATTCTGCTAGGGAAAAATTGAAGATAACAAAAGAAATGTACACTAAGTTCATGGGCAACAGGAGAAAGCTTGACAAATGAGATTACAAAATAAATTGAGCAAAAAGGCAGGAAGGTAGAAAGAAACAATGAAATTTAATTATCTCAGATCATAAAACTGCTGATTCAGAGGTAGGATTATTACTACTAATCCAAAGGCTTAGTCCACTCACAGTAATCAGAAATATGCATCCTATGATTAGGGGACTGGAGCTTCACATTCCTGCATACAAATTCTGATTAATTACTTTTATATCAATAACACAGTTTATTTTAATTTGTACTCTGTCCCTTGGTGAATGTAAATTCTAAAGCTGACACTTGCCCAAGGTGTATGTACCTACACTTCTTTGCTTGCTGCTTATACTTCCTGGACAATTTCCTTCCCTCCCCTCCTCCTGGAAGTCTTGACTTTACTCTTGGTTAACTTTCAATTAATGCTAGCCTGCACATCACCCTAATAATTCTTTTTTTCATGTATGAAGTGCAACAGTGATCTTGTCTAGTTGAAAGATAATAGAAGATCCCCTGTTGTAGGTAAAATGTTAGAATCCGTCATCAAGGAGGAAATAGCGAGGCATCTTGAGAGGAATTGCTTGATAGAGCAGACGCAGCACGGTTTCCTTAAAGGGAAGTCGTGTCTGACAAATTTACTGGAGTTCTGTGAGGATGTGTCTAGGGAGGTGGATAGAGGAGAGCCGGTGGATGTGGTCTTTCTTGATTTTCAGAAGGCGTTTGACAAGGTACCTCACAAGAGGTTATTGCAGAAGGTCAGGGGACATGGAGTTGGGGGTAGGGTGTTAGCGTGGATAGAGGATTGGTTGTCAAATAGGAGGCAGAGAGTGGGGGTCAATGGGTGCTATTCGGATTGGCGGATGGTGACTAGTGGAGTGCCCCAGGGGTCGGTGCTGGGGCCTCAGCTATTTACCATTTATATAGATGATCTGGAGGAGGGAACCGAGTGTAGGGTGTCGAAATTTGCTGATGACACCAAGATTGGTGGAACGGCAAATTGTGCGGGGGGTGTGGAGAGTCTACAGAAGGATCTAGATAGGCTGGGCGAATGGGCCAGGAAATGGCAAATGGAATTTAATGTTGGTAAGTGTGAGGTGGTCCACTTTGGTAGGAATAATGGTAGGAAGGATTATTACTTACGTGGCGAAAAACTGCAGCAGGCGACAGTGCAGAGGGACCTTGGGGTCCTTGTGCATGAGTCGCAAAAACCCAGCTTGCAGGTGCAGCAGGTGGTCAGGAAGGCGAATGGGATGCTGGCCTTCATAGCGAGGGGGATTGAATATAAAAGTAGGGAGGTCTTGCTGCGGCTGTATAGGGCATTGGTGAGGCCGCAGATGGAGTACTGTGTGCAGTTTTGGACGCCGTACTTACGCAAGGATATTTTGGCCTTGGAGGGAGTGCAGAGGAGGTTTACTAGGCTGATACCGGAGTTGAGGGGGTTGAGCTATGAGGAGAGGCTGAATAAACTAGGCTTGTACTCATTAGAGTTTAGAAGAATGAGGGAAGATCTCATTGAGATGTATAAGATGATGAATGGGATGGATAGGATAGAGGTGGAGAGACTCTTCCCGCTCAGAAAGGATAGTAGGACAAGGGGGCACAGCCTCAAGATAAAGGGGGGGCGGTTTAGAACGGAGTTGAGGAGGAACTTCTTCACTCAAAGGGTGGTGAATCTCTGGAATTCTCTACCCGTTGAAGTGGTGGAGGCTACCTCGCTAAATATTTTTAAGACGCGGGTTGATGGGTTTTTGGTAAGAGAGGGGATTAAGGGTTATGGGGAGAGGGCGGGAATGTGGAACTGAGCCACAACAGATCAGCCATGATCTTATTGAATGGCGGGGCAGGCTCAAAGGGCTAGATGGCCTACTCCTACTCCTATTTCTTATGTTGTTATGTTCTCCTATTCCCATCCCTCACCACCCCAGCTGATCAGGTATGATTCAAGACAAACATGAAATCCTTTTGAAATGAAAACAAAATGCTGGATAAAGTCAGCAGGTCAGCATCTGTTGAAAGAGAAGCAGAGTTAATTGGCCCGATTTTACCATTGCATCCCGCCTGTATTCAGGTGCTGAAACATGGTAAAGTCGGGGGTGAAGCCATTAACCCGATCCACACCCGTGTCCGCGCAGATGGCCACTTTACTGAGGCCCAAGAATGGCTGCGATCTGACTCGCACCCGAAATGGGCGCAATGGCAATTTGAATGCATTTACATGCATTTAAATTGAATTAATGAACTGCCCGCCCAACTTTAGTGGCATTTTCCCTTTTACTACCACGTTCGCCAATCCAGAATCAGACCGAAATGGACATGCTAAATAAAAGTCTGTTTCGGGCACTCCAGCTGCTGAAGGCGTAAGTTCAGACCTTCCAATGGCTCTCTGATTCAGATCGGTGGTGGGGGTGGGGAAGTGAGGTAGGTCAGATCATTGTCTGGTTGGGACAGGGAGGGAAGTGGGCCAGATCCTTCTCTGGTAAAGGGGTGGGGAGGGAGGAGGAGGCGGGTCAAATGTACCTCTGGTGGAGGGGGAGGGGAGGGAGACTGGATTATTTTCTGGCTGGGGGGGAGGGGGAAGAAAGAGGCAGGTACGATATATCTATGGTGGAGGGGGGGAGGAGAAGGAGGTCAGATGGATCTCTGGGAGCGGGGGGGGGCGGTGGGCAGATGGATCTCTGGTGAGGCGGGGGAGGCCAGATGGATATCTGGTGGAGGGGCCGGGGGGGTCTGCTGCCACTTTGCAGGTGATTGGTTGGGGGGGGTGTGTGGGGCAGGGGGTCATGATCAGTCTGGGTAGCGGGAGAGGTGGGTGGAAAAGGGGAACAATGATGCCTCTGGGGGCCATTGCTCCCCTTTTTGGCTCCCGAGCCGCTTTCTCCACTTTCTGCAGCCTGATGCGATCTGACACGGGCACGTTTTTTTCAAATTTTTTTTTAACTGCGCATGCGCAGTTCAGAACTCCAGTTGTTTCAGCCATGCTAAGTTCTGCCCACAGTGCAATTCAGACCCTTGATATTTTTTTCAGGCTGAGTGCAAATGGGGGCACCTGAAAGCAGATTTCCAAGTCAGGTCTGAATTGTGCCCAGATTCAGCACTTAGAATGAAAATGGTAAAAGGGGGCCCAACATTTCCAGTCCATGTGATCTTTCCACAGAAATTCTTTTGTCTGGATAGTCATGCAACATGTCATGGTCAGTTATATGAGGAAACTTATTAAAGCATCAATCTGAAAGAGTTTCAACAATATGAAATGACTTTACGTTATGTTCATGTTACACTTCGCCGAAATATTTGTCTAAATTACATTTTGTTTAGAACTGCGCACAATTAATTATTTAATGGACCAGAAAAGTAATGACAAAAATGGAATAAATTTTGTCAAATGTTTAGCAGTTTTTTTTTGCAAAAAAATATTTTACTGATAGAACAAAACAAACTGTGGAATTTCTTGCTCCCCCCACTGGCAGTGGTAGTGGCAGGCTGGGTTATAAATTTTGCATGATGGAAAAAGTTAGTTTCTCACCAGCATGAGATTAGTTTGAAATTTTCTTCTCCCAGCATTGATGGAAAGTTAAAAGTGGGTCGAGTTTCCCACTAATTTATGTTGGGAACCAAATTTGTGTTCATTTACATTTCATCAATATTCATCAAAAAGCCAACTCGCTGGAATTATGTCCCCTCCCTCCAAACACAGTGCCCAACTAGAAGATAATTTAAGTCTGTCTCCCAACTATTTAAGAATGGGGTGCACCTGACAAGCTTCACTTCATCAGTGGTTTTTGAGGTACACAGATACTGCTTTTAATGTTTAAAGTTTATTTATTTATTAGTCACAAATAAGGCTTACATTAAGCCTGCAATGAAGTTACTGTGAATTTCCCCTATTCGCCACAGTCTGGTGCCTATTTGAGTGAAAGCACCTAATTAGCACGTCTTCTAAAGTGTGGGACGAACCCAGAGGAAGCCCATGCTGACACGGGGAGAACATGCAAACTCCACACAGACAGTGACCCAAGCCAGGATCAAGCCCAGGTCCCTGGGGCTGTGAAGCAGCAGTGCTAACCACTGTGCTACCGTGCCGCCCTACCTTTAAGAGTATTGATGCGTGATTTTGGGTGCTAAGTTGTGCCAAGGCTGAGCATGGAAGTTACATACGAACATACATACTTACGAACACATAAGTTAGGAGGAGGAGTAGGCCATTTGGCCCCTCAAGTCTGCTCTGCCATTCAGTAAGATCATGGCTGATCCTCAACCCCGCAATCTTGCTTATCCCCGATAACTTTTCACCCCTTTGTTAATCAAGAATCTGTCTAGCTCGATCTTAAAAATATTCAAAGATTCTGCTTTCACTTTCTCAGGAAGAGTTTCAGAGACTTCAGAGAAAACAAATTCTCCTCATCTCCATCTTAAATGAGAAATTCTTATTTTTAAACAGCGACCTCCCTAGTTCTAGATACTCCAATGGGGGAAAACATCCTTTCCATATTCACCCTACCATACCCCTCAGGATCTTTAAGATTTCGATCAAGTCACCCCTTCTGAACTTTAGTGGATACAAACCTAACCTCTCCAATCTTTCCTCATTAGACAGATTGTCCCTTCCTGGCATCAGGCTAGCTTCTCTGAACTGCTTCTAATGCATGTATGTCATTCTGGAACCAAGGAGACCAAAATTATGCACAGTACTCCAGATGTGGTCTCACCAATGCCCTGTATCATAGGATCCCGACAATGCAAAATCAGATCATTCAGCCCATTGAGTCTGCACTGACACTTCAAAAGAACGTAGTAGTTTCCTGTTTTCAGCCTCCCTCCCTTCTTAACAAAGGAGTTGCATTTGCTTGTTTTTTTAGCTAACTACTGATGATGAGCCTTACCCTTAGAATCATAGAATCCCTACAGTGCAGAAGGAGGCCATTCAGCCCATCGCGTCGACACTGACCACTATCTCACCCAGGCCCTACTCCCGTAACCTCACGTATTTACCTAGCTAATCCCCTGACACTAAGGCTCAATTTAGCAAAGCCAATCAATCCACCTAACTGGGTATCTTTGTACTGTGGGAGGAAACTGGAGCGCCTAGACGAAACCCACGCAAGCATGAGGAGAACATACAAATTCCACACTGACAGAGGCCAGAATTGAAACCGGGTCCTTGGCGCTGTGAGGCAGCAGTGCTAACCACTGTGCTGCCGTGCCGTCTTGGAATGGGTAATTCTCATTGGAATGACAATTCCAATAATCTGTATAATCTGAAATATTCCTTGAAATGTTTGCCATTGAACATCTGTTGGTCTATCACTTAAGCATATTTGGCAGTTTACTTTAGCTAACTTCACTTTCATGCCCTCATAGTTGCCCTTGTTTAAGCTTAAAATATTAATGTTGAATACACTCTTCTCCCCCTCAAACTAAATGGAAAATTCAATCATCTTATGATTGCTGCTACCTCGGGATGTCTTCACAATGGGGTTGTCAATTAATCCTATCTCATTGCTCAACACCAAGTCACAATACCAGCATGTCCCCTGGTTCGTTCCAGAATGTCTTAAGAAACTATTGTGGAAACATTCAATGAATTACTTTTGCCCATCTGGTCTTTTTAATCTATATGAAGATTTAAATCCCCCATGATTATTGCAGTATCTTTCTGACAAGTTCCCATTATCACTTATTTTATACTCTGTCCTACCATGTAGTTATAATGAGGGAGCCTGTTCACCACTGCCACAAATAACTTTTTACCTTCATCATTCCTTAACTCAACCCAACTGCTTCAACATATCGATTTCCTGAACTTAGACTATCTCATTCTAATGTACTAATGCCATCATTTATTTACAGAGCCACTCCTTCACCTGTTTTTGTAATAGATATCAGACAGATGGGTTCTTTACTCAGAGAGTAGTAAAGGCGTGGAATGCCCTGCCTGCAACAGTAGTGGACTCGCCAACATTAAGGGCATTTAAATGGTCATTGGATGAGCATATGGATGATATTGGAATACTGTAGGTTAGGTGGGCTTTAGATTGGTTTCACAGGTCGGCGCAACATCGAGGGCTGAAGGGCCTGTACTGCGCTGTAATGTTCTATGATCCATATTTTCAACTTCCTGTCCTTCCTAAATGTCACACATTCAGGTTCCAACCTATGACATCCTGTAGCCATGTCTCTGTAATGGCTATCAGATTGTATTTATTCATTTCCATTTGTGTTATCAGTTTAACTGTTTTGTTTTGAATGCCATGTGCATATAGATACAGAGCCTTAAACTGTAGCCTTTTAATACTTTTGTACATTCAGCTTTATTTGCTTGTTTACGCTTCAGTTTGTACTTTCTATCCCTTCCAGCCATGGTCTGTTTATCATTTACCATATAAGTACCTATCTCTCTTGTCTACACTCCTTGGTTTATCGCATCTTCCCAAATATATGGTGGAGCATAGGGGAAAAAGGGGAAAACAGTGGCAGAACTGTGGAGTAGGACTATGGATGGTTAAGGAACAGAGTGGAGTACTGAAAGACTGCCCTCGGCTAAGAGTTAAAAATTGTCCAAGAATCAGTTAGGTTGTTCCAGAGCTGAGGCCACACTATTGGGCACGTATTGAGGCTCAGGCAGCACTGTTGGATCATACATGGAGTTCAGTTACGAGTGGTGTGCCTCAGGGATCTGTTTTGGGGCCACTGCTGTTTGTAATTTTTATTAATGATCTGGATGAGGGTATAGTTGGGTGGATTAGTAAATTTGCTGATGACACCAAAGTCGGAAGTGTGGTAGATAGTGAGGAAGGGTGTCTTAGTCTACAGGGAGACTTGGTCAAGTTGCAGAGCTGGGCCGAGAGGTGGAGGATGGAGTTTAATGCGGAAAAGTGTGAGGTAATTCACTTTGGCAGGAATAACGGATGTGTAGAGTATAGGGCTAACGGTAGGACTCTGAATAGTGTGGATGAACAGAGGGATCTAGGTGTATGTGTACATAGATCCCTGAAAGTTGGGAATCAAGTAGATAGGGTTGTTAGGAAGGCATACGGTGTCTTGGCGTTTATTGGTAGGGGGATTGAATTTAGGAGCCGCAGCGTCATGTTGCAACTGTACAAAACTCTGGTGCGGCCGCACTTGGAGTATTGTGTGCAGTTCTGGTCCCCACATTATAGGAAGGATGTGGAGGCTTTGGAGAGGGCGCAGAGGAGGTTTACCAGGATGTTGCCTGGTGTGGAGGGGAGGTCCTATGAGGAGAGGCTGAGGGATTTGGGGTTGTTTTCGTTAGAAAGAAGGCGGCTACGAGGGGACCTTATTGAAACATATAAGATGATTAGAGGTTTAGATAGGGTGGACAGTGATAGCCTTTTTCCTCGGATGGAGAAAGCTAGCACGAGGGGGCATAGCTTTAAATTAAGGGGTGGTAGTTATAGGACGGATGTCAGGGGTAGGTTCTTTACCCAGAGGGTGGTGAGGGATTGGAATGCCCTGCCTGCTGCAGTTGTAAATGCGCCTAGTTTGGGGGCGTTTAAGAGATCCGTGGATAGGTTTATGGATGAAAAGGGTTTGGTTTAGGTTAGAGGGTCATTGTTTTTTAACTGGTCGGCACAACATCGTGGGCCGAAGGGCCTGTTCTGCGCTGTAATGTTCTATGTTCTATACTGAAGAGACTGTCCTGGGGCTAAAGTCATACTGTCGGGCTCACATTGAAGAAACTATCCTGGGGTTGAGACCATGCTGTCGGGCATGTATTGACTAATCTATCCTGGAGCTGACACCACGCTGTTGGGCAAAATTGACCTGGAACTGAAGCCTTGTTCTCAGGGACAAATTGAAGAGACTATCCTGGGGCTGCGTGAACCACATTAGAAGGCTATGCATGGCACACATGCCTTGGTTCCAATCTTGGGAGGGGAAAGGTCTCCCAGGGCAATGATAGTCGTACACAGCATGGCATGCAAGGCATGGTGAGTCATTTAAGGAATTTGGTCCGAAGGATTTGAAGCATGTTATTGTAGGATACATAGCACAGTCAGGGTCAGGTGATGTATCTGCATTCTGTAATTTAGTAGCTGAAAGGCAGAAAGGCAGGTTAAGGGGGCAGGGTGGATGATGGAGGTGTCCGGGAAAGTGGTGGTTCATGTGGCCTTGAGAAGAAGAGACATCATATTGACAAAGCGCATGGGGACATCAACATTTAAGGGCTCTGGAGGGAAAACAGGAATATCTACATGGATAATGACAGAGGTCAAAGACAATGAGAGATGCTGGATAGTGATAGGAGGAAAGGGAATTAGGTGGCAGCGTGGAGATGGGTGGGAGGGACTTATTGGGTGTTAAGGGAATGTTGGAAACTGGTCTCCCACATAAAGGTTTGCAGCACCGTTTTCAACTTTAACTTGCAATGAAGCTGTTCAAAATGAAAGCAGGCAAAAGTTCGTGGGGGAGCAGTCTTGCAGTGTGGGGGGAGTTTAGTGTGCAAATATTGTCTCATTGAAGGGGCACCCTATAACTGTCTTTCTCAAACTATGGAAAACTTGGCTTAGTGCTAGATTCGAATGTCTAATCCACAATGAATGAACTGTAAACTTTTGGCTCAGTTTCTAAAAGTGCACATTTAGGTGAGAATCCATTAGGTTCAGATGCTGTGGTGCATGAGTTATTTATTGACATTTCAGAATGGCTGCACACTTGACAATCAATGGCCATATTTATGATGCAGTGGCAATGTAGGTCACATAAGCCTCCATGTTCCCAATGCTTTGGTCATGGCATTCAAGTCACGGTGTTCCCAGTCAGGACAAAAGTTCAATGACATCCATAGTTGTTGTAAAGACCACTGGGGGTCGGTGCTGGGGCCTCAGCTATTTACCATTTATATAGATGATCTGGAGGAGGGAACCGAGTGCAGGGTGTCGAAATTTGCTGATGACACCAAGATTGGGGGAAAGGCAAATTGTGCGGAGGGTGTGGAGAGTCTGCAGAAGGATCAAGATAGGCTGGGCGAATGGGCCAGGAAATGGCAAATGGAATTTAATGTTGGCAAGTGTGAGGTGGTCCACTTTGGTAGGAAGAATGGTAGGAAGGACTATTACTTACGTGGCGAAAAACTGCAGCAGGCGATGGTGCAGAGGGACCTCGGGGTCCTTGTGCATGAGTCGCAAAAACCCAGCTTGCAGGTGCAGCAGGTGGTCAGGAAGGCAAATGGGATGCTGGCCTTCATAGCGAGGGGGATTGAATATAAAAGTAGGGAGGTCTTGCTGCAGCTGTATAGGGCATTGGTGAGGCCGCAGCTGGAGTACTGTGTGCAGTTTTGGGCGCCGCACCTGCGCAAGGATATTTTGGCCCTGGAGGGAGTGCAGAGGAGGTTTACTAGGCTGATACCGGAGTTGAGGGGATTGAGCTATGAGGAGAGGCTGAATAAACTAGGCTTGTACTCGTTAGAGTTTAGAAGAATGAGGGGAGATCTCATTGAGACGTATAAGATGATGAATGGGATGGATAGGATAGAGGTGGAGAGACTCTTCCCGCTCAAAAAAGACAGTAGGACTAGGGGGCACAGCCTCAAGATAAGGGGGAGGCGGTTTAGAACGGAGTTGAGGAGGAACTTCTTCACTCAAAGGGTGGTGAATCTCTGGAATTCTCTGCCCGTTGAAGTGGTGGAGGCTGCCTCGCTAAATATTTTTAAGAAGCGGGTTAATGGGTTCTTGATAAGAGAGGGGATTAAGGGTTATGGGGAGAGGGCGGGAAAGTGGAACTGAGCCACGACAGATCAGCCATGATCTTATTGAATGGCGGGGCAGGCTCGAAGGGCTAGATGGCCCACTCCTGCTCCTATTTCTTATGTTCTTATGGAAGATAATGAACTGGGAACTAGGTCTTTTGCCCCTAATGAACACACTTATTGTGAATGTATATTCATGCCTGAGAAGGGATAGTTCAGCCATGTGCCACCCTCCTTGATGATATCTTCCTGAAAGGAGTAGCCTTGGTATGCAATGTGCAAACTAAGGGAAATTCAATAACTAGAGAATGCAGAGCTACATGGAGGAAGATAAATCAAAGGAAACTAACACTGATTGATCAATTATATCTTCGCAGAAATGAGGAGGAGTTGAGAATGCAGACTACAGGCAGTGCGGTCTTCTTGATAACTTTGATGAAAGTGGGGAGAAGAAGGATCTGTCGCTGAATCCTAAGGAACAAAAGCAACCAAGAAATCCCAAATGATGATGAGGAGGAGTCAAATCCACAAAGAAGTTTGGTGCTATCAAGTTGGTATTGGATAGGATAGGGATATTGTCCTTAGGATAGAATAGGCTAAGGAGCGATCTAATTGAGGTGTACAAACTTATAAGGGGGCTAGATAGGGTAGGCAGAAAGACGTGTTCCCCATAGCTGGAGCAATGCCTTCTCAGAATAAATCCGCACAGGTGTGGTTTTCCGAAGCGAGACTTAAGACCAAATTTTTAACAAATTCCAAGGAGCATTGATTGTTAGAAGGATTAGCAGAGACATAAGAGAAAATCTTTTCAGCGAAAGGGTTGTGGGCATTTTGAATTCAGTGCCTAAGTCGATGGTTGAGGCTGAAACTCTCAACTCATTTAAAAAGTACCGGATCTGTGTTATCCAACCGGAATACTTAAACCTTTTCTCCAGATATTTTCCCCTTGTGTGACCAACAAAAGAACAGAGAGTCAACTCAAATTTCACTTAAACAAAACCTTTCTCTTTATTTAATACTTCAGATACCAATACACAGCATAAATCTACAAAGTTGCAATGTTTATAGAACATTACAGCGCAGTACAGGCCCTTCGGCCCTCGATGTTGCGCCGACCAGTGGAACCAATCTAATGACCCTCTAACCTAAACTATTCCAATGTTAACCATATGCCTATCCACTGACCATTTGAACGCCCTTAAAGTTGGCGAGTCCACAACTGCTGCAGGCAGGGCATTCCACGCCCTTACTACCCTCTGAGTAAAGAACCTACCTCTGACATCCGTCCTATAATTACCACCCCTTAATTTAAAGCTATGTCCCCTCGTGTTAGCCATCACCATCCAATGAAAAAGGCTATCACTATCCACCCTATCTAACTCTCTGATCATCTTGTGTGCCTCAATTAGGTCACCTCTCAACCTTCTTCTTTCTAACAAAAACAACCTCAAGTCCCGCAGTCTTTCCTCATAAGACCTTCCCACCATACCAGGCAACATCCTGGTAAACCTCCTCTGCACCCTTTCCAATGCCTCCACATCCTTCTTATAATGCGGCGACCAGAACTGTATGCAATACTCCAAGTGCGGCCGCACCAGAGTTTTGTACAGTTGCAACATGATCTCACGGCTCTGAAATTCAATCCCTCTACCAATAAAAGCTAACACACCTTACGCCTTCTTAACAACCTTATCAACCTGGGTGCCAACTTTCAGGGATCTATGTACATGTACCCTGAGATCTCTCTGCTCGTCGACACTACCAAGAGTCCTTCCATTAGCCCTATATTCTGTACTCCTGTTACTCTTAGTGAATCACCTCACACTTTTTCACATTAAACTCCATCTGCCACCTCTCGGCCCAACTCTGCAGCTTATCTATGTCCCTCTGCAAACTGTAACATCCACCCTCACTGTCTACAACTCTTCCAACTTTGGTGTCATCAGCAAATTTACTAATCCATCCTTCTACACCCTCATCTAGGTCATTTATGAAAATGACAAACAGCAGTGGCCCCAAAACAGATCCTTGAGGTACACCACTTGTAACTGAACTCCAGGTTGAATATTTCCCATCAACCACTACCCTCTGTCTTCTATCAGCTAGCCAATTCCTGATCCAAACTGCTAAATCGCCCTCAATCCCAAGCACCTGCAGTTTCTGCAATAGCCTACCATGGGGAACCTTATCAAATGCTTTGCTAAAATCCATATACACCACGTCAACTGCCTTACCCTTATCCACCTCTTTGGTCACCTTTTCAAAAAACTCGATAAGGTTTGTGAGACACGACCTACCCTTCACAAAACCGTGTTGACTATCCCTAATCAACTTATTTCTCTCTAGATGATTATAAATCCTATCCCTTATAATTCTTTCCAAAACTTTGCCCACAACAGAAGTAACGCTCACTGGTCTATAATTCCCAGGATGGTCTCTACTCTGTGGTCTGTTTACTCGTAAACAACTCCCAAATGTTTATACCAAGTTGCATTTAAGTTACATAGCCTCACCATATATGGAATCAATGGCTCCAAGATGTGTAGCACCAGTCCAAATAACCATCCTTATTTGGTCAACACAGGAAGTGTCAGGTCACATCTCCCAGAACAGGTCATGATTTCTGGCGGCCTTTCTCTGACCTGCATCAGTAATCTGCATTAATACAACTTGACTAGAACTGTCAGCATGGCTTACTGTAGATCTTAAAAAAAAGAGCTTGACCATTCTCAATGTCACGGTTACCATCGCTGTTGGTCATTTGACCACATCTGCATCTAAATAGGAAGTATGCAGTAAATGGCAGAACCTGAGTGGATCACTTGGTGTGAAACACCTTATGCCAAAATCAAATGTAAATGTTATGGTCCAGGCTAACTTCATACAATACCTTGGAGTTTCTGATCTGGTCCATAACAAATGAGAGAGAATGCTGAGTGGGTATGAGAAAGAGAGTGAGTAGTGAGTGCTTAAGAAAGAGAGAGTGAGTGGTGAGTGTTTAAGAGAAAGAGAGAATGGCGAGTGTGTATGAGAGAGAAAGTGGCAAATGTACATGAGAGAGAGAGTGGTGTACGAGAGAGAGTGATATGACAGCTGAAGGACATCAAGGAGGAGATAGCAAATGCTCTGACGATGATAATTTTGCAATCCTCCTTAGATACAGAGGAGGTAGCAGGGGACTGGGAAAATGCAAACATAGTTTTATTGTTTAAAAAGGGGTTGAAGGAAATGCCAAACAATTATAGGCCAGTTAGTCTGACATCAGTGGTGGGCAAATTAGTATAATCAATCCCAAGAGATAGAGTTCATTGTCACATAGTAAGGCATGGACTAGTCAGGATTGGTCAGCATGGATTTGTTGAAGGAAGGTCTTGCCTCACAAATTTGATTGACTCCTTTAAGGAAGTGACAAGAAAGCTTGATAAGTGTAGTGCGATGGATGTTGTGTACATGGATCTTAGCAAGGTGTTTGACAAGGTCCCACATGGTAGATTGGTCAAAAAGTAAAAGTCCTTAGGATAAAGGGTGATATGGCAAACTAGATAAAAAGTTGACATAGTGACAGGAAACAAAGGGTAATGGTTGATGGATGCCCTTACAAATGGAAAGATGTTTTCATGTTGTGTCCCCCATGGCTCGATGTTGGGATCCTTGTTGTTTGTGTTATATATTGACATTTGGACGTGAAGTTGGGGGGCATGATTAGAAACCTTGCAGCTAACACAAAGATTGCTTGGGGAGTGGATAGTGTAGAGGTGAGCTATAATCTCCAAAACAATATAAATGGATTGTTGTAGTGGGTGGTACAGTGACAGCTGGATTTTAACAGTGAAGTCATGCATGTAGGGAAGCCAAACTTGTAGGGAGTGCACAATAAATGGGAATCTACTAAGAGCAGTAGATGAAATGAGAAATCTCGGCGCACAAGTACACAGATCCCTAAAGGCAGCAGTTCAAGCAGATGAGATTGCAATAAAGGCATATGGAATGCTCTCCTTCATGAGCAGAGGTGTAGAATATAAAAGTAAAGACATAAGGCCCGCTTTTACCATCTTGATTCTAAGTGCTGAATCTGGGAGTATTTCAGATCCGACTTTTAGATTTGTTCTCATGCTTTCTGCCTGAAAAAAAAGCAGTGATTCTGAATTGTGCTGCAGAAACTTGTGAGCGGGGCTTAATTTATCCAAAATACTGCATCTCCGATTTGAGCCTTCAACTGCGGATGCACAGTAAAACAAAATAGAAGAATGCCCCCCTGCCACTTCGCTTTTGGGCCCAATAAAGCCATCTCCTGGCCCCCACAGACAATGCCCCACCCCCCCAACATAACTGTCCCCCTTATCGCCCCACCCTCCTGATACCCTGGCTGATCACAGCCCTCAGCCCCCTTCCCCCCCCTCCACTGATCATGGATCCTCCCTCCCCCCATCAGAGAGCCATCTGACCTGTCTCTCTCATCCCCTAACCAGAGAGCCATCTGACCTGCCTCTTTCCTCCACCCCCTACCAGAGAATGATCAGACTCCTCCCCACGGCCACCAGCACCACCACTGATCTGAGTCAGAGAGCCACTGGAAGCTCTGAACCTACCTCCTCAGAAGCTGGAGTGCCCAAATCGGACTTTTGTGGACTATGAACCTCGGGTCAGTAGTTTTAGCTGGGGGAAGGGTAATTATGAAGCTATTAGGAGAGAATTAGGAAGCATAGGTTGGACTAGGAGATTACAGGGACTGGGAACGTCCGAAATGTGGAATTTTTTCAAGGAGCAGCTACTGCGGGTCTGTGATGGGTATGTCCCTGTCAGGCAAGGAGGATTTGGTAGGGCTAGGGAACCGTGGTGTACTAAAGAAGTTGATTCGTTGGTTAGGAAGAAAAAGGAGGCTTATGTTCGGTTGAGGCTTGAGGGCTCAGGTAGTGCATTAGGAAGCTTTAGATTGGCTAGGAGGGAGTTGAAGAGGGAGTTAAGAAGGGCTAAAAGAGGACATGAGATGACTTTGGCTGATAGGAT
The DNA here is from genome assembly GCF_965287045.1 of Carcharhinus amblyrhynchos. Classification (NCBI taxonomy): domain Eukaryota; kingdom Metazoa; phylum Chordata; class Chondrichthyes; order Carcharhiniformes; family Carcharhinidae; genus Carcharhinus; species Carcharhinus amblyrhynchos. The sequence continues at coordinate 27,901,884 of NC_137333.1, forward strand.
TAAGGAGAATCCTAAGGCGTTCTATAGGTATGTCAAGAACAGAAGGTTGGTTAGGGCAAGATTAGGGCCAGTTACAGACAGTAGAGGGAAGTTGTGTGTGGAACCGGAAGAGATTGGAGAGGCATTGAACCAATATTTCTCTTCGGTGTTCACGAAGGGGGACATGAATGTAGCTGAGGAGGACACTGGGGTGCAGGGGTGTAAAATAGAAAGTATTGCAGTTGATACCGGGGATGTGCTGGATATTCTAGAGGGCTTGAAAATAGATAAGTCCCCTGGTCCGGACGGGATTTACCCTAGGATTCTCTGGGAGGCTAGAGAGGTGATTGCAGAGCCTCTGGCTCTGATCTTCAGGTCATCGTTGGTCTCTGGTATAGTACCGGAAGATTGGAGGACAGCGAATGTTGTCCCATTGTTTAAGAAGGGGAACAGAGACTTCCCTGGGAATTATAGACCGGTGAGTCTTACTTCTGTTGTGGGCAAGGTTTTAGAAAGAATTATTAGGGATAGGATTTATAGTTATTTGGAGAGTAATGAATTGATTAGAGACAGTCAGCATGGTTTTGTAGCAGGTAGGTCGTGCCTTACTAACCTTATTGAGTTCTTTGAGAATGTGACCAAAGAGGTGGATAGGGGTAAGGCAGTTGACGTGGTATATATGGATTTTAGTAAGGCGTTTGATAAGGTTCACCATGGTAGGCTTCTGCAGAAAATGCAGATGTATGGGATTGGGGGTAATCTAGGTACTTGGATCAGGAATTGGCTAGCAGATAGGAGACAGAGGGTGGTGGTTGATGGTGAATATTCGTCATGGAGTTCAGTTACGAGTGGTGTGCCTCAGGGATCTGTTTTGGGGCCACTGCTGTTTGTAATTTTTATTAATGATCTGGATGAGGGTATAGTTGGGTGGATTAGTAAGTTTGCTGATGACACCAAAGTCGGAGGTGTGGTAGATTGTGATGAAGGGTGTCATAGTTTGCAGGGTGACTTAGACAGGTTGCAGAGCTGGGCCGCGAGGTGGCAGATGGAGTTTAATGCAGAGAAGTGTGAGGTAATTCATTTCGGTAGGAGTAACAGATGTGTTGAGTATAGGGCTAACGGGAGGACTTTGAATAGTGTGGAGGAGCAGAGGGATCTAGGTGTATGTGTACATAGATCCCTGAAAGTTGGGAATCAAGTAGATAAGGTTGTTAAGAAGGCATACGGTGTCTTGGCGTTTATTGGTAGGGGGATTGAATTTAGGAGTCGCAGCGTCATGTTGCAACTGTACATAACTCTGGTGCGGCCGCACTTGGAGTACTGTGTGCAGTTCTGGTCCCCACATTACAGGAAGGACGTGGAGGCTTTGGAGAGGGTGCAGAGGAGGTTTACCAGGATGTTGCCTGGTATGGAGGGGAGGTCCTATGAGGAGAGACTGAGGGATTTGGAGTTGTTTTCGCTGGAAAGAAGGAGGCTAAGAGGGGATCTTATTGAAACATATAAGATGATTAGAGGTTTAGATAGGGTGGATAGTGATAGCCTTTTTCCTCGGATGGAGAAAGCTAGCACGAGGGGGCATGGCTTTAAATTAAGGGGGGGTAGTTATAGGACGGATGTCAGGGGTAAGTTCTTTACCCAGAGGGTGGTGAGGGATTGGAATGCCCTGCCTGCTGCAGTTGTAGATGCGCCTAGTTTGGGGGCGTTTAAGAGATCTGTGGATAGGTTTATGGACGAAAAGGGATTGGTTTAGATTAGTGGGTCAGTGTTTTTTTTAAAAAACTGGTCGGCGCAACATCGTGGGCCGAAGGGCCTGTTCTGCGCTGTAATGTTCTATGTTCTATGTTCTATGTCTGTTTCTTGTTGAATCTGGATGGGCGAATGCAGTGATAAAGGGGGAAATGCTGGTAACTTTGGGCATCCAGCCAATTAATTTAATTTAAATGCATGCAAATGCCCTTTTCAGGCACAGTCTTGATCGTGGCCATTTTAGGCGCTTGGTAAAGGGGGAACGGGTGCAGAGGCAGTCGCGGATAACACTACTCGCCTCACACCCAACGCAACCAAGTTTCTGCACCCGAAAACGGGCGCAACTTGATGCTAAAATTAGGCCCATAATGTTCGAATTGTATAAAACTGTGGTGAGGCCACAGCTGGAATATTGTGTGAAGTTCTGGTCACCACATTACAGGAAGGACGTAATTGCTCTGGAGAGATTGCTAAGGAAGTTTACAAAAATGTTGCCAGGGCTAGAAAAATATAGCTACAAAGATAGATTGGATGGTTGGAATTATTTTCCTTGGAACAGAGGAGGCTGGGGGGTGACTTGATTGAGGTGTTCAAAATTAAGAGGGGGAGAGATAGAGTGGACAGGATAAAATTGTTTCATTTGGTGGAGAATTCTAGAACCAAGATAAGTAGCAGAAGGTGTAGACATGAGGAATTACTTTTTTACACGAAGAGTAGTGGGGTGTCTGCCTGAGTTGGTGATGGAGGCAGAGACCTTAAACTCTTTTAAAAAATACTGCACCTAAGTAAACTACAGGGCAATGGGCCAGTGCAGGAAGGAGGGATTAGAAAGAGTAATTTGGTGTCCTCGGGCTGACGTGGACAAGGTGGGCTAAATGGCTTCCTTTATGTGCTGTAACTTTTCTATTGTTCTATTGAATGTATACATGAGAGAGAGGTGAGTGTGCAAGAGAGAGAGTGGTAAGTCTGTGTGAGATAAAGTGGTGACTTTATGAGGGAGAGAGAGAGGGTCGTGAGTGCATGAGAGATAGAGAAAGTGCACGAGGGAGAGAGTGGTGAGTGTGTAACAGTGAGAGATGACTGTGTATGAGAAAGAGCGAGTGGGTGTGTAGTGAATGTGTGTGAGGGAGGGATGAGCATATGAGGGAAAGGTGAGTGTGTGAGAGAGACAAGGGTGTGTGTGACAGACCAGAAGAGAGTGTAGGAGAGAATGAGAGATGTGTATTGCGAGAGGGAGCTGAGAGTGTGTGTGAATGGGAGAGAGCAAAGTGTATGTGAGAGTGTGGTCTGTATGTACAAGAGAGAGCAAAGTGTGTGTGTGTGAGAGAGGTCTGTATGTTTGAGAGCTGAGAATGTGCGTGTGGAGAGTGAGTGTGTGCGTATGAGAGAGAAGTGTGTGTATATGTGTGAGGGAGAGAGAGGTGACTATGAGAGAGACGTGGGTTTATGTGGGAGATGTGTCAGTGTGTGTAAATGTTTTGTGTGAGAGAATGCATGCATGTGCTTCTTTAGTCTGTGTGTGCATGTCTGATATGAGAATCCATTTCTTAAGCACCATCCCTAATATTAAACAAATTTGTGAGCAGCATCACTCCTCCCATTTAAAATTACAAAAAGAAGGTAAGAAGAGCACTTTTAAATTATAATAAATCTAAACATAAAAAATAGAAAGTACTTTAGAATTCATAGAATCCCTACAGTGCAGAAGGAGGCCATTTGGCCAATCAAGAATGCATCAACCACAATCCCACCCAGGCCCAATTCCCATAACTCCACAAATTTACCTAGTCCCCCTGACACTAGGGTCAATTTAGCATGGCCAATCAAACCTAACTCATACATATTTGGACAATGGGAGGAAACCAGAGTATCTGGAGGAAACCCACGCAGACATGGGGAGAATATGCAAACTTCGCACAGTCAGTGACCCGAGGCAGGAATTGAATCCGAGTCCCTGGTGCTTTGAGGCAGCAGTGCTAACCACTGTGCCACCATGCCACCAAACTTTTATAAATTTGTACGTTTCTACCAATTGCGCAACAACAATTTTTTTTTGTGTGGTTTACCTCTTCAACTTAATCATAATGTTTGTTTGGTGTCCTGCCAGTACTCTTGGGAGTTCAAAAGGTTTCCATGGCTGAAAGAGTTTGGGAAACCCTTTCTAACAACATTATAATTGTTAAAGATTAACTGTCAAACCACTGTAACAGATTATTGAACCCTTGCTTTTGTCCTTTGGTTTATGAATTGGGTTCAATAGTGCTTACAATAGTTCAACAGCAAAGTGCATGTTGTAAAAAATATTAAAACAAAACATTTCATGTGTAGATGCAAAGAGAATGGGGTGTTAAAATAAAAAGGAAATGTAAGTACTGGATATCAAAGTGCAAGTGTCCAAATTAATTTTTACCCAGCCTAGTTTTCTATTGTGATGTTTAGTAATCTTTGGAGTTTCAGTGACAAACAAGTCTCAAAGAGCATTTTTATCTGCAGATTTAACATTGTTTCCTGAGCTACATTGGAATTGTAGGAACTATCTTTGAGAATAGGGCATTTACAATAAAGGAATGAATAGAAAAAATGACTATACAATTAAGTTAATTAGTCTGTTCTGGTAAATGATTTGATTTATCATGAGTGCTAATTAGTGTGATTCGTTAACTCTAGTACTTTGGAAAAATCTTTTATACGTTAGAGTATATTTTAGAATACAAAGCATATTGTATCAAAGTCGTGTTTAACATCAGGGCAAACACTAGTACAAGAAACAATTTCTGATGGTTATGTGTACAAAGTAATGTCCTCAAAGGGGCTCTTATTTAGAAAGCAGTGGCAATGAAGGTCATTGCTAACATTATTTGTGAAGGAAAGTGTTTAATGATTTTATATGAGACAGCAAGGTAAGAGTGTAAGAGAAAGATAAGAATGAGAACGAAATGACAGCGTGTGAAAATGAGGGTGTATGAGAGAGTGAGGTGAGAATGAGGTGAGTATATGAGAGTGAGGTGAGAGTGTGTGAGAGAGTGAGGTGAGAGTCTCACATAAATATACATAAACACAAACACATCCACACACCTCTCTCTCTTACATCTTAAGAAACACAACCAGATGCAGCAGGAACTAACTGGAGGGGGAGCGACTTGCAATTGAGGAAATAGTGTTGACTATTACATGAACGGCCATTGCGGAGGCCATAGTCAGTAGCGGGGCTCAAATGTCTGAAGGTGAGGATACCTAATCCTTCTTTTCTCAGCTATCTCTTCCCAGTGTTCACAATCTCTTCTGAGTGAGAAGCTGCTGATGGTGTAAGCATGTGCGGCTCATTTTCTGCTGTCCCCTGACCATCATTGGCTCTATTTCCTTTCAGTTACCCAAGAACAGCAACCTATCCAGGCAGTGCAGGAAGAGTAAGAAGCTAGATTGATGAATTCTTGGTGCATTGGAAAGCTTATCATAAAGTTTGGTTTCAATGTCAAGAAGCATGGGAGAATCCGGCACCAACTTGACATATGTTTTGTGCAGAACTTGGAGCTGATCCTTTTCAACATGTCTGTCAGCACTGATGATGCATTCATAGGCTCAGAGGGGCAATCTTATTGAAGAAAAATTCCAATCATGATGCAGTCATATACTCAGAGGGGTGATCTTACCGAAAAAAATTCTAAGTGCCAAACAAGCGTGCAAATGAGAGAGACTTGCATCCATTCTTTGGACAGGCTCTATCCAGGCACTATCTTATGGATTCAGAAAAACAAATGAGATGAAGTGTGACTCTGGCCAGTCAGGGCAGTGGATGGAGTCTATTCACTCCAGGAAACTGGCTATCAGAGGGTGCTATTGCATGTGGGCCCCAATCTCCCAGTAAATTGTGTACAAAATTGCTGTCCCACATCGCAATCACACCAAGAACCTTCTGCACACCTGACGAAGGAATACCGTTTCCGAAAGCTTGTGAGATTACTATCAAATAAACTGGTTGGACTCTAACCTGGTGTTGTGAGACTTCTTACTGTGCTTACCCCAGTCCAACGCCAGCATCTCTACACCTTGGCCATAGAAGACAGAGGGTAGCAGTAGAGGGGTGCTTTTCTGAATGGAAGGCTGTGGCTAGCAGTGTTCCATAGGGATCAGTTCAGGGAACTTTGTTGTTCATAGTATATATAAATGATTTGGAGGAAAATGTAGCTGGTTTAATGAGTAAGTTCGCAGACGACACAAAAATTGGTGGAGTTGCAGATAGTGAAGGGGATTGTCAACTCACAATTAAATATGTAGTTGGTCCTCAATGACTTCATATCTGATTTGATCTGCTGGCTTCAGGCACATGCCATCTGCTCAGAATAACAATCAAAGTTATAGATCGTGGGATCCATGTGTGACCAAGTCAATTTTAATTGACAGTTTGCACAGAGATGGTACAGATAAAATCACCCTCAAACTGATCAGAAGAATTCTTCCCGTTGCTTATTGAACTAAGTACAAGTTGAAGGCTTATTAATGGTTTCTCTCAGAATAGCTATCAACTTGTTTTAAAATGTCTGCTGTATATAGTTTATTTTATATAAGATACAACAGTAACAATTAGTAGTTTACTAGTTACAACAAACTAACAATAATGAGGATACGCTTCAAGATTGTCTGGCACTGACACTGAAAGTAATTCAAAATCATTTGTGTGTTAGTTACATAATCTTATCGTTTGGTTGATAGCAACTGTTATTGTCCAAGATTACAAGACATTATCCAGAATGACCTTGTACTTCCTGGATTGCTGTATCTGGTTATTTCTGAAATGCTTCCAGGGTTTACATCTCTCCCACTCAGCCATGAAGCTCATTCCAAATGCAGATAACTCCTTTGTGAAGAAGATCACCTTACTATTCGTCCAAAAGTCATAGAATCATTATGGCACAGAAGGAGGCTATTTGGCTCATTGTGCCCACCCTGGTTCTCATTAAAACAATCTCCATGGTCCTATTCCCCGGGCACTTCATGTTTAATTCCCTTGAGCCCACCCGATTTCCTTCTGAAATCATGGATAAGCTCTGTTTCCATGACCCTCTCAAGCTGCAAACTGCAGGTCGTTGCTACTCATTACATAAAGATGATCTTCCTTATATCCCTTCTGCACTTCTTGTTCAAAACCAGTAATCTGCATTTCCCTGGTCTTTGTGCCATCAGCTAAGGGAACAGCACTTGGCTACTTTACCTAAAACCAGTAGGCAATCTCCTTTGCTCCAAGGAGAAAGTTTCTCCAAACTAACTTTGAAGCTAAAATCCTTCATTCCTGGAACTATTCTCGTAAATCGCTTCTGCGCTCTCTAAAGGACCCTCACATCATCCCTAAATTGTGGTGACCAGAACTGGATGCATTACTCTAGTTGTGGTTTAGCCAGAACTTTGTAACATTTTGGTATAATCTACCTATCTTAATTTCAGTAACTCAATTTAACAAACCCAAAATCCCATTATACTCATAATATGTCCTGCCTCCTTCAAAAATCTGTGCACACAAACTCATGTGGAGGCTTTGCACACTCTTTAGAACTAACATTAAGTCTATAATACCTCTTCCTTTGCCTTCTGCCAAAATGAAATGTCATACTTCTACGTGCACAAGAACAATAAACAACAAACAACAATAGGAGTATTTGACCCCTCAAGCCAGCTCCACCATTTAACAACCCTCTGGAATAAGAAATTCCTCCTCATTTTTTTAATGGGAAATTATTTATTTTGAACCTGCCTTCTAGTTCTAGTCCCACCCCAGGGGAACATCCTCTCAACATCTGTGAAACCCCCTCAGAACCTTACATGTTTCAATAAGTTCACATCTCATTTTCCTAAATGCCAATAAGTCCAGGTCCAACCTTCTCAATCTTTTTGCACAAGAATCAACCTGGTGGAACTTCTCTGAGCTGGTCCAATTAAGCACATACCACTGCAGTAGAGAAAATTCTAGATAATGTATACAGGCTGGGAGGTGTTGCGTGGTCAGTGGGAGGAAGATGCAAGATAATCACCAGAAGTTTGAACTTCTGAGGCAACTACCACCATGCAATCCTTGTGTAGGGACTTCCGGGGTTTGATTTTGATTTGATTTTATTTGATTTATTATTATCACATGTATTAGTACACAGTGTGTTGTTTCTTGTGCACTATACAGACACAGCATACTGTTCATAGAGAAGGAAAAGAGAGAGTACAGAGTGTAGAGTTACAGTCATAGCTAGGTTGTAGAGAAAGATCAACTTAATACGAGGTAAGTCCATTCAAAAGTCTGATGGCAGCAGGAAAGAAGCTGTTCTTGATTCAGTTGGTACATGACCTCAGACTTTTGTATCTTTTTCCTGACGGAAGAAGGTGGAAGAGAGAATGTTGGGGATGCGTGGGGTCCTTAATTATGCTGACTGCTTTAGCGAGGCACAGGGAAATGTAGACACAGTCAATGGATGGGAGGATGGTTTGCGTGATGGATTAGGCTACATTCACGAGGGCCGAAGGGCCTGTACTGCGCTGTAGTGTTCTATGTTCTATGTTTTGTAGTTTCTTGCAGTCTTGGTCAGAGCAGGAGCCATACCAAGCTGTGATAAAACCAGAAAGAATGCTTTCTGAGGTGCATCTTAAAAGTTGGTGAGAGTTGTAGCTGACATGTCAAATTTCCTTAGTCTTCTGAGAAAGTTGAGACATTGGTGAACTTTCTTAACTATAGTGTCAACATGGGGATAACCAGGACAGGTTGTTGGTGATCTGGACAATGGTTGAAACCTTCAAGTTTATAAAACTTGAAGGTTTCAACCATTTCTACTTTGTCCCCGTTGATGTCAACAGGGGCAGATTCTCCATTATGCTTCCTGAAGTCAATGACCATCTCCGTCGTTTTGTTGACATTGAGGGAGAGATTATTGTCATCACATGAGTTCACCAGATTCTCTATCTCATTCCTATACTCTGTCTCATCATTGTTTGAGATCCAACCCACTATAGTGGTGTCATCAGCAGAATTGAAAATCGAATGGGAGGGGAATTTGGCCACACAGTCATAAGTGTATAAGCAATACTGAGAACACAGCCTTGTGGGGCACCAGTGTTGAGGATGATCATGGAGGAGATGTTGCAGCCTATCCTTACTGATTGTGGTCTGTGGCGGGGGGGGGGGGGGGGGGGGGGGGGGGGTGGGATTGGTGGTGGGTGGGAGCCTGAGCAGATCTTCAGGGTTAACCTGATTTCCCCTACCCTCACCACCACCAACAGCAGAAGCAGCACCACCACCATAGGTACAACATCCCGGAGATTGGAAGTTATGGGTCATTATGTCCAGGTCAGAAATGATAAACACAAGGGGTCACAAGTTCAAGGTAAGCAGGAGCAAGACTCAATACAGATATGCAGAGGATGTTTATTACATAGAGGGTGGTGGGGGCCTGGAATGCAGTACCAAGCAAGGTGGTTGAGGCAGACATGCTAGGATCATTTAAAAATTATCTAGATAGCCACATGAACAGACTGGGAATAGAGGGATACAAACAGATGGTCTAGTTAGGACCACATGATCAGTGCAGGATTGAAGGGCCGAAGGGCCTGTTCCTTTGCTGTATTGTTCTTTGTTCCTTGTTCTACCATTACGTGTTTATTGTTCTGGCAATAACCATCTCATTTTCCTTGATTCACTGAGTATCTCTGGTTCTCACTTCACTTGATTTTTCTCAATCTAATTCAGCGATTATTTTGTTTTTAGTGTATGGGTTTTACTCAGACACCTGCTGCCACCAAATTGGACCTGATTTTACCAGTCAGAGGCTACAGGCCGGATCCGGACGTAAGATGGATCCGAGCCTGGAATCCTTGTTCCAGCGCGCCCATACGCTTTTTGCTTGCTCCGGTCTGGTCCGTGTTGTGAGCAGGGCTTAGCGCTGCCGGAGCAATCGGAGCTCTGAACTGCGTATACGCAGTTTGGAAAAAATCTGAAACAACGCGCCCAGGCACGAAAGACAAAACAGAGAGAGCCGGTGGTGGGGGGAGGGGATGAGCCGCGATCAGACACCCCAGGCAGGCAGCACCCCCCCCCCCGCCCCAACAATCAGACCCCCCTGGGAGGCAACCACCCGCCCGTGATCAAATCCCCCCTGGGATGCAGGCCCCCCCGGCAGAGCACACCCCCAACCTACCTCCATTGCTGCTCTCCCTCCACCATCCTTCTGACCTGCAGTTGTTGGACAGCCTCCAGCACCTTCCTGGCCTTCCACTGGCATCTGCCGGATGAGGGGGGCAGGTGCAGATGGAAATCTGGCTGGGGGGGGGGGGTGGTGGTGAAGATTATCCCAAGTCCATGCTCCACCCCCCATCCTCCACCACCCCCCCACAACTAGAGATCCATCTGAGCCTGCCCCCCCTCCTCCGGCAGATGCCAGTGGAAGGCCAGAAGGTGCTGGAAGCTGTCCAGGTCAGAAGGATGGTGGAGGGAGAGCAGCGTTGGAGGTAGGTTGAGGATGTGCTCTGCTGAGGGGGCCTGCTTCCCAAGGGGGATTTGATCATGGGGGGGTGGGGGGGGGGTGCTGCCTGCATTTGGCCCATATCTCTCCACACCTAAGTAACTGTCTAAATGCTTTTTAAAAGACAAAATTGTACCTGCCTCTAGTACTGCCTCTGGTAGCTCATTCTGGATACTCACCACCTCTGAGTGAAAAAATTGCCCCTCTGGACCCTTTTGTATCTCTCTCCTCTCACCTTAAACCTATGCCCTCTAGTTTTGGACTCCCCCACCTTTGGAGAAAGATGTTGATTATCTACCTTATCTATGCCGTTCATTATTTTATAGACCGCTATAAGATCATTCCTAGCCTCCTACATTCCAGGGGAAAAAGTCCCAGTCTATCCAGCCTCTCCTTTTAACTCAAACCATCAAGTCCCAGTAGTACCCTAATAAATCTTTTCTGCATTCTTTTTAGTTTAATAATATTCCTTTAATATAGGGTGACCAGAACTGTACACAGTATTCCAAGTGTGGCCTTACCAATGTCTTGTACAACTTCAACAAGATGTCCCAACTCCTGTATTCAATGCTCTGACCATTAAACCAAGCATGCCGAATGCCTCCTTCACTACCCTGTCCACCTGTGACTCCACTTTCAAGGAGCTATAAATCTGTACTCCTAGACCTCTTTGTTCTATAACTCTCCCCCATGCCCAACCATTAACTGAGTAGGTCCTGCCCAATTCGATCTACCAAAATGCATCACCTAGATTAAATTAAACTCCACCTGCCATTCAGCCAGGAAGTTCTGCTGACCCTTCCAAGTGTTAGCCTTAAGGGCTCAGGTGATGAGTTCTATAGAATACCTTCTGTGCAGAAGGAGGCTATTTGGTCCATCGAATCTGCACCGACTCTGACAGAGCATCTTACCCAAGCTCTTTCCTCTGTCCTATCTTTGTAATCCCCAACATTTACCACGGCTAATCTATCGAACTGACACATTTTGGGATACTATGGGGCAATTTACCATGGCCAATCCTCCTAATAGCACACTTTTGGACTATGGGAGGAAATGGAGCACCCGGAGGAAACCCATGCAGACAGACAGTCTCCCATGGCTGGAATTGAACCAGGGTCCCCAGTGCTGTGAGGCAGCAATGCTAACCATTGTGTCATTGTTCCACCTGGCCAGGCCAGGCTGTTACCAAGGGAATTCAAGGCCCACAGGGAGATCAATTACTGATTTCCCATGGAACTGATGAGGGTTATCATACCACCACCTCAGTCTTGATTCCGAGGGTACCCTCTCACTTCTGTGGTGATGGGGCCATTTTTGTTGGTTGGCCCCACCTCATTTTCTGTCATTTGCATGGTTCGGTCTTGGGGGTGGGGGGAGGGCAGGAGGTTTGTAGGTTTGGGAGTTGAGAAAAATATCAACCATGATTGAATGGTGGAGCAGACTTGATGGGCTGAGTGAGCTAATTCTGCTCCTATGGCTTATGGTTTTATGGTATGTTGAGTGGGAAAATGTCTCTTTGTGGAAGATTGAAGAGCCACTGCAGGGGGCTTGTCTTCACTGCTGATCTGACTGCAATTCTGCTGAATCCATCTCTACTTCTAAGTCTGAGTCTTTGTAGACTTCTCTTGGGCTTTTTGTGGGTGGGATTTCTCATCCGCAGGCCAGTGTACCAGATGCCAATAATGGTGTGTCTGGTGAAGCAGTCAGGCATGTGGAAGTGATCACCATTTTTTTATAGGCTTTCCCCAGTCTCTATTATAGGAGCAAACAAACATGTGAAATTATGATTTTATAGTGATAATGCAGACCTGGCCCAAGAAGAGCAGGACTGGGTTTTAAATAGGCTTGAATACAAGGTGTTCAGAAAAGATAGCGAAGGAGAAGGGGTGGTGGTCTTGATTAAGGAGAGCATTGCAGTGCTGGGGAAAGAGATATCCCAGAGGTTCAAGGTCAGAACCAATTTGACTAGAGCTAAGGAACAAAAAGAGTGAAGTCACATGGCTCAGTGTCATCAATAAACCATCAACTAGTGGGAAGGATGTAGAGGAACAAATCTGCTGTGAAATCACAAAGAGATACAAACGTGGAGTACTTATAATAGAGGACTTAAGTTACTTAAATATAGACTGGGATAGAAATCTCATGCAATTTCCACTCCACAGATATATCCACCCCACCCCCATCATTGGCTGCACTGTAACCCCCCTTCTCTCCCATACCCCTCCCTTGTCGCAACACAGATCACCGGCTTTGGGCCATCGGGACCTTTCCAGTGAGATTCTGTCACGACCCACTCGGCAGTCTTCCTTTTGCTGATTATCCCCCTAGCTCCCCTGCAGAGCTCTCCCCTTGCCTCCGTTGCAGTACCTCCCCTATTGCCCCCAGTCTGCAGAGTTCACCCCACGGCTACCTCTGTCATAGCTCCTCCCCTACTCAGGCTCCAAACCCACTCAGGCATCGTTTGCTTGGCACTGCCCCGGCACTGTTATGGTGTCTGGTAGGCAGTGCCAGGCTACTCGGTTGGCAGTGCTAGGTGCCTGGTAGACAGTGCCAGGTTGGCACTGCATAATGGGCACTGCCCAGCTCTGCTCCTGACCACCCAGGGGCTTCAATGGCCTCCACCAAATGTGTCCATCACATCTAGTGGGGACCATGAGTGATTCTCATTGGTGAGACCTCTCACCGATGAGGGAAGAAACATCTGGGAGACTGGAAATGCCTGGATGTATTAATGTCGAGCAAATCTTGACATATTTAAATTGACTTCATACTCTTTTTGGGCATAAAGCTGATCTTGCTGGCAAAACAGGGCCGTGAGAATAGCTTTTGATGTGAGGCTGACTCATGCCTGATGCTAAAACTTTGCATGCTATCTTTCTGGCTCACTATGCTGATCGACTGGTGCAGCAGGCCGGAATGATTGCGCCCAGAAATTTTTGGTAAAACTCCACCTTTATTTTTACAATTCTCTCCCTCCATTGATTGATTAATTGTTATTGTCCCAGGCCTTATGGCCATATTTCTTCCAATGGTCCCTCACAACAATGGACACAATGAAGAAAATGAACATAAGGAGGAAACTTGGCTCGTCCCCACTGAAATATGGTCCACTAGCATTTACATAAGGGGAAGAGGCAGCTGGCTGCCTTTCTATTGAGAGAAATAAATTGAGGTCTGGGAGAGAATGTAGCTCAAGGCTTCAACTTAATTTTTTCCTAGTTTTGCTGAAAAGTTCATACTTTTATATGGATGACTCTATAAACAAACTGAACTAAGATGAGCTGCTTTTCCCCTTATTTGTGAAGCAAAATTTGGGCCATCTTCTTTCACTTTGTTAGCAAAGTCATCCAGTGTGAATTATTAACTTCATTTCAAACCTACTTAACATTGCACTGCATGAATCGAAATTGCTCAATGGACCTTCCCTGAGAACATTGACATTTTTGCTGTTAGAAAACAGATTAACTTTCCATTAGTTACATATTTTTAAAACATTAATTAACACAGTGCTTATGCATCAATGTTAATATATTCTGGGTTAATATATATTCTGCTAAATAAGCAACAATTCCACACATCCACTGCAGTGTCCTTTATGTCCATACTTGCACCAAGTCATGTTCTCCTATGACCTTTGTGCTCACTCAGCAACATCCATTCCCAATTAAGCAATGCTGCCATTTTAAGATTCTGATCCTTGTTTTTAAATCCCTATAAGGTGAAGATTGGAAACTAACTTTGCAATTGGAGCACCCTTTGTGAAGAATGGTTGAAAGCAAGTGTAAATTATCAGGGTATGATGACCCAATGATGTTCTCTGAATCCAAACTGTATGACGGTTGGAAAAGTGAAGTGGATGTCCGGACATATGTTTTGTCCTTACCAAATGAGGCACTTAGGAGCAGAAGTAGGCCACTCAATCCTTTGAATCTGTTCTGCCATTGAATACAGCCTCAATTCATTTTGCCATCTGCCCCCCATAATCTTTCACTCCCTTGTCTGTCAAAAATCTGTCTAACTCTGCCTTGAATAAATTCAGTAATTCAGCCGGCACTGCTTTCTGGGGAAGGGAATACCACATACTAAGGACCTTTTTGAAGAAAAAAAACCTCAGTAAAGTAAAATCACAAGCAAAATGCCTTGTGACTGGCTATTTTTATCAATTTAACACTGAAGAAGTTTGGATTTTCCAGTTTTAAAAATTCATGCATGGGATGTGGGTACCGTTGAACCCATCCCTAATTGCCCTTGAGATGGTGATCTATCTTCTTGAACTGCTGTAATCATGTGATGTAAGTACACCCACAGTGCAGTTTGGGAGGGAGTTCCAGGATTTTGACCCATCCACCAATGGGCGGGGCCAGCCGGTAAGATCACGAAAGAGCCAAAAAATCAGATTCACGCCCAATTTCTCACCTCTCGCGAACTTACCAGCACAGGATATCTAGCAAGATCAGCCTTGCAACTGAAGAGGGTCTGAGGCCGATTGTAATATTTAAATTCTATTATAGAATGCTATTGTCTGGGCTTACTTGTTTTAGCTGCCTCACCTTTGAATGTTCTCACCAGTGAGGATCATGTATAGTCCTCATCAATGGGAACCTGTAATGATGGCCTTGCCAGTAGAGTCAGAGGCCCTTGAGCCCTCCCAACCGCTAGGAGGTCAGCAGCAGTAGGGTGCACACAGGCAGTGCCAAAGAGGTGGGGCCTACTGTGAGAGAGTAGGCATGAAGGGGATGAGCTAAGGCAGAGGTGGGCAGTGGGACACTGTACACTCTGTAATTAGGACTGTGGTGGGGGGGATAGGGGTAGGGGTAGGGGAGTTGGGGGGGGTGTGGTTGGAGGGAGATGCTGCACACTCTGCAACCAGTGATTGGCTGGTCTATGCAGGGGTGGGAGGGGCTTTGGAAGGTGGACTATGGGCCAGACTGTGCTGCCACCTGCCGGCTTTCAGCAAGCTTAGGTCCCGACCCCCTGCCCCTGGTGACAGGAAACATATCTTGCTTAATTTTTTCCTCAGAACAAAGAACAAATGATAGTACAGCACAAGAACACATCCTTCAGCTTACCAAGCTGGCGCCGATCATGTTGTCCTATCTAGACCAACCGTCTGTAACTCTCTATTCCCTGCCTCCTCATGTGTCTATCCAGGTAAGTCTTAAATGTCACTAACATGTCTGCCTCAACCACATCATTTGGCAGTGCATTCCAGGCCACTACCACCACCCTCTATAAAAAGCTTCCCCTGCACATCTCTACTGAATCTTTCCCCCCTTGCCTTGAACTTGTGCTCCCTTGTAGTTGTCATTTCTGCCCTGGAAAAAATTTTCTAACTGTTCACCTTATCTATGCGCCTCAGGGCACCCCTCAGCCTCCATCTTTTCAGGAAGAACAATCTTAGTTTATTTAATCTCTCCTCATAGCTAATACCCTCCATACCAGGCAACAACCTGGTAAGCCTTTTTTGTACTCCCTCCAAAGTCTCCATGTCCTTCTGGCAGTGTGGCAACCAGAATTGAACACAGTATTCCAAATGTGTCCTAACCAAAATAATTTGCCAACTTTTATACTCAATGCTCCAGCCAATGAAGCCAAATGCTTTCTTTGCCGCCTTTTCTACCTGTACTGCCACTTTTAAGGATGTGAGGTAAGATTTAATTTGTAACTCGTCCAAAAAAATGATGCGATTCTGTCCTGTTTTCATGCTAGTTCATCACTTAGAATTGTTTTGGTAAGGTCGTCCCTCTGATTTTTGTCTTTTAGATTGTGGACAGGCTTTGGGAAGTCAGATGGCGAGTTACTCCCCACAGGATGCCTAGTCTCTGACCTGCTCTGTAGCTAGAGTATTTATGTGATTATTCCAGTTCAGTCTCTGGATTTTGATAGTGAGAGATTCAGTGATGGTGATACCATTGAATGTCAAGAAGTGATAGTTAGATTCTCTTTGTTGGAGATGGTCATTGCTGGCACTTACATGGTGCAAATGTTACTTGCCACTTGTCAGCCCAAACCTGGGAACTGTCCAGGTGTTTCTGTATTTGGACATTGTCTGTGTCAGTATCGGAAGGGTTGGGATGATGCTGATTATTATGCAGTCATCAGCAAACACCCCCACTTCTGACCTTATGATGGAAGATGGGCTCCTCCATCATTGAGGATGGGATATTTGTGGTGCCTCCTCCTCCAGTGAGTTGTTCAATTGTCAGCATTATTCACAACTGCATGTAAAAGGACGGCAGAATTGAGGTCTGATCCTTTGGTTGTGGATGAAATTTAGAAGAAAGGTGCATCTAAGAAAGACACCCGTGGGCAGCATGGTGGCACAGTGGTTAACACTGCAGCCTCACAACATCAGGGACCCAGATTCACTATCACTGTCACTGTCTGTTTGTACATTTTCACCATGTCTGCGTGGGTTTCCTCTGGATTCAGGTTTCAAAGAACAAAGAAAATTACAGCACAGGAACAGGCCCTTCAGCCCTCCAAGACTGCACTAACCATGCTGCCCAACTTAACTAAAAGCCCCTACCTTTCAGGGACCATATCCCTCTATTCCCATCCTATTCATGTACTTGTCAAGATGTCCCTTAAAAGTCACTACTGTATCCACTTCCACTACCCACCCCAGCAACGAGTTACAGGCACTCACTACTCTCTGTGTAAAAAATCTGCCTCGTATAGGTCCTTTAAACATCCTCCACAGCCCTCCGACAATCCAAAGCTGTGTGAGTCAGGTTGATTGGCCACGCTAAATTGCTACTTAGTGTCAGGGGACTAGCAAGATAAATACGTGGGGCTACCGGGCTAGGGGCTGGGTGGGATTGTGGTCAGTACAGGCTTGATAGGCTGAATGGTCTCCTTCTGCACTGCAGGGATTCTGTGATTCTATGAACAGATGTATAAATGAGACATAGAGGTTTACAGCAAAGAAACAGACCCTTCAGCCCAACTTGTCCGTGCTGCACTTTTATTTTTAAAACTCAAGTTAATCCCAATTGCCCAGATATAGCCCATATCCCTCTATACCCATTGTACCCATGTAGCTATCTAAATGCTTTTTAAATGACAAAATTGTACCCGGCTCTATTACTACCTTTGGCAGCTTGTTCCAGACACTCACCACCCTCTTTGTGAAAAAATTGCCCCTCTGGACACTTTCGTATCTCTCCTCTCTCACTTTAAATCTATGCCCTCTAGTTTTAGACTCTCCAACCTTTGGGAAAAGACATTGACTATCTAGCTGATCTATGCCCCTCATTATTTTAAAGACCTCAAGAAGATCTCTCAGCCTCCTACGCTCTAGAGAAAGAAGTCCCAGTCTATCCAGTCTCTCCTTATAACGCAATCCATCAAGTCTCGGTAGCATCCTAGTAAATCTTTTCTGCACTCTTTCTAGTTGAATAATATCCTTTCTATAATGAGGTGACCAGAACTGTACACAGTACTCCAAGTGTGGCCTTACCAATGTCTTGTACAACTTCAATAAGACATCCCCACTCCTGTATTCGATGTTCTGACTGATGAAAGCAAGCATGCCGAATGCCTTCTTCCCCATTCTGTCCACCTGTGACTCCGCTTTCAAGGAGCTATGAACACGTACCCCTAGATCTCTTTATTCTGTAACTCTCCCCAGTGCCCTACCAAGAGTAAGTCCTGCCTTCGTTCAATCTACTAAAATGCATCACCTCGCATTTGTCTAAACTCCATCTGCCATTCATCAGCCCATTGGCCCAAATCAATAGATATCAAAGCAGCATTTCTGCAGGATGAAACATTTCAGAAAAATGATTTTTTGTGGCCACCCAAAAAAGCAGATAATACACAGGGACATTTGTGGAAATTGAACCAATGTGTATATGGGTTAAGTGATGCATCATGGGTTTGATATTTCTCTGTATGATCTGTATTGCTGAAGACTGGCTGTGTCCAGTTAAAAGCAGATCCACCAATGTTTTACTGGAAGGCTAATGGAAAATTAGCTGGGATTTTTGTGATGCATGTGGATGATTTCCTGTGGGGTGGCACAGAAGAATTTGGAAAAAGGATAATTGAGAAGCTGAAAACAGAATTTAAAGTAGGGAGTCAAGCAGCGGGTGCTTTTTGATATCTTGGTCTTGACATTCAACAAAGTACATCTGTTGTAACGTGAATCAACAGGAATATCTAAACAGTATTGATTCCACTCCCATCTCCAGAGAAAGGTCGATGGGAAAAAAGGAATGGGCCAAAGAAAAAGAATCAGCTTTGTTGCGGAGTATGATAGGACAGCTAAATTGGCTACGCACACAGACAAGACCAGATAGGGGCTATAATGTTCTAGAGTTCAGTAATATGTTGAGGCGCGCCACAATCAAAGCGATCTTGTAGGTGAATAAAACATTAAAAAAGCTAAAATTAGAGAAATGTGTAATTAAATTCCCAGCACCAGGAGAACCGGAAGATATAAAGTTAGTTTTGTTTTGTGATGCTTCATGTGCCAACCTACCAGATGGCCATTCAAACGGTGCCAGATTCATAATATTCCTGGTAGGGAAGGAAGAAAAGTGTTGCCTCTTGGCCTGGGAATCAAAGAAAATAAAAAGCACACTGACAGCTGAAACCCTTGCGTTAATGGAAGCATTGGATCTGACACATTAACAGAATTATTCTTTATGGGCACATCAGATAAGAAAGTACCAATTGAGTGTTATGTGGACAATGTTCACTCAACAAAAAGTGTAACAGAAAAGCGACGAAGGATTGATTTGGCCAGCATTAAACAAATGCTGGAAAACAAGGACGTTTTCAAATTTCACTGGTTGGCGCAAATCTACAGGTATCTGACTCTTTTACAGAAAGGGTTGCAGGTGTTGGAAAGTTATTAAGAATACTGGAGAATGGTTGTCTTAAATTATTTTGGAAAAAAGATTGAAAATAAAGACAATCTTTTAGAATGTAATTGGTGGCAGCTTTGTATTGGATGTAATGTGACACAATTGTATTGGATGTAAGGGTCAGCTAACCCAGTAATTCATGGAACCAATTACAAAATGATGTGATGGTCAGCTGACCAGCTGACTCACTATAAATAAGAGCCTGTTGGGAATTGTGGGGAGCTTGGATTAGCCAGGGAAAGGCCCCAAGTTTGGAGTAATGGAGTTTCTTTATTAAACCCTTTCTTTGATTTCTAAGTTGGAGTAAGTTTTGTTCAATTTTTATTCTTTGCATTTGAAGACTTACTTCTGATAAAACACCCAGAGCCAATATCTATAGGGTGCAGTGTAGCACAATACACAGAGCTGATATCTCTACAGTACAGTGTAACACAACCAATACCTGTACAAGAGCAAAGGACAAAGAAAATTACAGCACAGGAACAGGCCTCCAAACCTACACCGATCATGCTGCCAGACTGAACTAAAACTCCCAATCCTTACAGGACCGTATCTCTCTATTCCCATCCTATTCATTATTTGTCAAGACGCCCCTCATATCTGCTTCCACTACCTCCCCTGGCAGCGAGTTCCAGGTGCCCACCACCCTCTGTGTAAAAATTTGCCTTTTAAGCCTTAGCCCTCGCACCTTAAACCTATGCCCCCTAGTAATTGACTCTTCCTGGGAAAAAGCTTCTGACTATCCACTCTGTCTGTGCCCTTATAATGGTAGACTTCTATCAATCACCTTAATCACCGTCATTCCAGTGAGGACAAACCATGTTTCTCCAACCTCTCCTCATACTAATGCACTCCATACCAGGCAACCTCCTGGTAAATCTTTTCTGTACCATCTCCAAAGCCTCCACATCCTTCTGGTAGTATGGCAACCAGAATTGAACCCTATATTCCAAGTGCGGCCTAACTAAGGCTCTTTAAAGCTGCAACGTGACTTGCCAATTTTTAAACTCAGCGCCGCAGCAGGTGCCGTCTTGACTACCTTCTCCACCTGCATTACCACTTTCAGTGACCTGAGTACTTGCATACCCCGATCCCTCTGCCTGTCAATACTCTTAAGGGTTCTGCCATTTACTGTATATTTCCTATCTATATTAGACCTTCTAAAATGCATTACCTCACATTTGTCCGGATTAAACTCCATCTGCCATCTCTCCACCCAAGTCTTCAACTGATCTATGGCCTGCTGTATCCTCTGATTGTCCTCATCACTGTTTGCAAATCCACCAACTAATCAAACCACTTACATTTTCCTCCAAATCATTTATATATATTACATAATGGCAAAGGTCCTAGCACTGATCCCTGAGGAACGCCGCTTGTCACAGCCCTCCATTCAGAAAGGCACCCTTCCACTGCTACCCTCTGTCTTCTTTGACCAAGCCAGTTCTGCATCCACCTTGCCAGTTCACCTCTGAGCTCAAGTGACTTCATCTTCTGCACCAGTCTGCCATGAGGGACCTTATCAAAGGCCTTATTGAAGTCCATATAGACAACATCCGCTGCCCTACCCTCATCAATCATCTTTGTCACTTCCTCAAAAAATTCGGTCAAGTTAGTGAGGCACGACCTCCCCTTCACAAAACCATGTTGTCTCTCGTTAATACGTCTACTTATTTCCAAGTGGGAGTAAATCCTGCCTTGAAGAATCTTCTCCAATTATTGCCCCACCACCGATGTCAGGCTCACTGGCCTGTAATTACCTGGATTTTTCTTGCTACCTTTCTTAAACAAAGGGACAACATTGACTATTCTCCAATCCTCTGGACCTCCCCTGTAGCCAGTGAGGATACAAAGATTTCTCTCAAGGCCCCAACAAATTCCTCTCTTGCTTCTTTCAATATTCTGGGGTATATCCCACAGGCTCTGGGGACTTGTCTACCCTAATGTTTCTCAAGAACCCCAATACCTTCTCCTTTTTGAACTCAACATGACTCAAACTATCTACACACCCTTTCTCAGATTCATCATCCACCACGTCCTTCTTTGGTAAATATTGGCACAAAGTACTCAGTAAGGTGTTTGACAAAGTCCCTCATGGTAGGTTGGTAGAAAAGATTAAGGCTCACGGGATACGTGGCCAGGTATCTAGATGGGTTGAGAACTGGCTTGCTAAGAGGAGACAGAGAGTAGTAGTGGAGGGGTCCTTTTCTAGCTGGAGGTCTGTCACTAGTGGTGTGCTGCAGGGCTCAGTACTGGGACCTCTTCTCTTTGTAGTGTATATAAATAACTTGGAAGAGGGAGTAAGTGGTGTGATCAGCAAATTTGCTGATGACACCAAGATGGCTGGATTGGCAGGCAGTGAGGAGCAGTGTCTGGCAATACAACAGGATATTGATAGTCTGGTATATTGGGCAGATATATGGCAAATGGAGTTTAATCCGGATAAATGTGAGGTGATGCATTTTGGCCAGAATAATGTAGGGGGGAGTTATATGATAAAGCGTAAGCCCATAAAGAGTATAGAAACACAGCGAGACCTGGGGGTGCAAGTCCAAAAATCTTTGAAGGTGGCAGTACAAGTGGAGAAGGTTGTGAAGAAAGCCTATGGTATGTTAGCCTTTATAGGAAGGGGTATAGAATATAAGAGCTGGAGTCTAATGTTGCAGTTGTATAGAACGTTGGTTAGGCCGCATTTAGAGTACTGCGTCCAGTTCTGGTCGCCTCACTACCGGAAGGACGTGGAGACTCTGGAGAGAGTGCAGAGGAGGTTTACCAGGATGTTGCCTGGTATGGAAGGACTGGGTTATAGAACATAGAACATAGGACATTACAGCGCGGAACAGGCCCTTCGGCCCACAATGTTGCGCCGACCAGTCTTATTTTTAAAAAAAAACATTGACCCACTAATCTAAAACCAATCCCTTATCGTCCATAAACCTATCCACCAATCTCTTAAACGCCCCCAAACTAGGCGCATTTACAACTGCAGCAGGCAGGGCATTCCAGTCCCTCACCACCCTCTGGGTAAAGAACCTGCCCCTGACATCCGTCCTATAACTACCCCCCCTTAATTTAAAGCCATGCCCCCTCGTGCTAGATTTCTCCATCCGAGGAAACAGGCTATCACCATCCACCCTGTCTAAACCTCTAATCATCTTATATGTTTCTATAAGATCCCCTCTTAGCCGCCTTCTTTCCAGTGAAAACAACCCCAAATCCCTCAGTCTCTCCTCATAGGACCTCCCCTGCATACCAGGCAACATCCTGGTAAACCTCCTCTGCACCCTCTCCAAAGCCTCCACATCCTTCCTGTAATGTGGGGACCAGAACTGCACACAGTACTCCAAGTGCGGCCGCACCAGAGTTGTGTACGGTTGCAACATGACGCTGCGACTCCTAAATTCAATCCCCCTACCAATAAACGCCAAGACACCGTACGCCTTCTTAACAACCTTATCTACTTGATTCCCAACTTTCAGGGATCTATGTACACATACACCTAGATCCCTCTGCTCCTCCACTCTATTCAAAGTCCTCCCGTTAGCCCTATACTCAACACATCTGTTATTCCTACCGAAATGGATTACCTCACACTTCTCCGCATTAAACTCCATCCGCCACCTCGCGGCCCAGCTCTGCAACCTGTCCAAGTCACCCTGCAAACTTCGACACCCTTCCTCACAATCTACCACACCTCCGACTTTGGTGTCATCAGCAAACTTACTAATCCACCCAACTATACCCTCATCCAGATCATTAATAAAGATTACAAACAGCAGTGGCCCCAAAACAGATCCCTGAGGCACACCACTCGTAACCGAACTCCATGATGAATAATTACCATCAACCACCACCCTCTGTCTCCTATCTGCTAACCAATTCCTGATCCAAGTACCTAAATTACCACCAATCCCATACATCTGCATTTTCTGCAGAAGCATACCATGGTGAACCTTATCAAACGCCTTACTAAAATCCATATATACCACATCTACTGCCTTACCCCTATCCACCTCTTTGGTCACCTTCTCAAAGAACTCAATAAGGTTAGTAAGGCACGACCTTCCCGCTACAAAACCATGCTGACTATCTCTAATCAATTCATTACTCTCCAAATAACTATAAATCCTATCCCTAATAATTCTTTCTAAAACCTTGCCCACTACAGAAGTAAGACTCACTGGTCTATAATTCCCAGGGAAGTCTCTGCTCCCCTTCTTAAACAATGGGACAACATTCGCTGTCCTCCAATCTTCCGGTACTATACCAGAGACCAACGACGACCTGAAGATCAGAGCCAGTGGCTCTGCAATCACCTCTCTTGCCTCCCATAGAATCCTAGGGTAAATCCCGTCTGGACCAGGGGACTTATCTATTTTCAACCCATCTAGAATATCCAACACATCCTCTGTATCAACTACAATACTTTCTATTTTACACCCCTTCACCCCAGTGACCTCCTCAGCTACATTCATATCGTCCTGCGTGAACACCGAAGAGAAATAATGGTTCAATGCCTCTCCAATCTCTTCCGGTTCCACACACAACTTCCCCCTACTGTCTGTAACTGGCCCTAATCTTGCCCTAACCAACCTTCTGTTCTTGACATACCTATAGAACGCCTTAGGATTCTCCTTAATCCTATCAGCCAAAGTCATCTCATGCCCTCTTCTAGCCCTTCTTAACTCCCTCTTCAACTCCCTCCTAGCCAATCTAAAGCTTTCTACTGCACTACCCGAGCCCTCAAGCCTCATCCAAACATAAGCCTCCTTCTTCTTCCTAACCAACAAATCAACTTTTTTTGTGCACCACAATGAGGAAAGATGGAACAAATTGCGGCTCTTTTCCCTTGAAAGACGCTGACTGAGGGGGGATCTAATAGAGATATATAAGATTATGAAGAGTATAGATAGAGTAAACAGAGGTAAGCTATTTCCTGTGTTAGAGACACACAATACGAGGAGCCATGGGCTTAAGGTGAGGGGGGAGAGGTATGACATGGATATTAGGGGGAGGTTTTTCACACAGAGGGTAGTGGGGGTATGGAATGCTCTGCCAAGTAAGGTGGTGGAGGCAGGCACACTAGAGTTGTTTAAGAGTAACTTAGACAGCCACATGAGTGGGTTGGTGATGGGAGGATATAGGAGATTGATTTAAATAGGGTTCATCAGCATTGGGACGTCCCTGATAATGTAAATGGATATAGTATGATAATAATGTTTTTTATCTTTTAATTCCCAGGTTTTAAGTCGGTCTGCCTTGTTGTCCAACGAGGGGCATACACGCGATGGATCGTACTAGGGCTGCTCTTGAATGTTCGAGATTGGCCTAGTGCTTCATGTCGTTAGTGTGTGCTTAAACTGGACCAGATGCTGGGCAACACGATAGCTCAGTGACTATCACTGTTTGCCAGTGCCTGTGGGAGTTTGCGCATTCTCCCCGTGCTTGCGTGGGTTTTCTCTGGGTACTCCGGTTTCCTCCCACACCCCAAAGATGTGCTATTAGGCTGATTGGAAGAAATAAATTGTCCCTAAATTAGTTTCCCTCAATGTGGATTGCCATGAAACAATAGATAAGGGTCATGGGTGGAGGAGGGGGACTGGTAATGTTAAAATGGCGACGTGGGCTCGTTGGGCCGAAGGGCCTGTTTCCCGGGCTGTTTTTGTTTTGTTCTTTGTTCTAATACCGCGCCCATTTCCTCTGGCTCCACGCATAGATTCCCTCCACTGTCATTGAGTGGTCCAACGCTCTCCCTGGCTATCCTCTTGCTCCTTATATATGTATAAAAAGCCTTGAGATTTTTTTTAATCCTGCTGGCCAATGACTTTTCATGAACCCTTTTAGCTCTCCTTACTCCTTGCTTAAGTTTTTTTCTACTTGTATTCCATATTTACTTCATGTGTTCTCAGCCTCCTAGCTTTGACAAATGCTTCCTTTTTCTCTCTGACTAGGCTCACAATATCTCTCATTATCCAAGGTTTCCAAAACTTGCCATACTTATCCTTTATTCTTGCAGGAATGTGTCAGTCTTGAATCCCTATCAACTTACACTTGAAAGCCTCCCACATGACAGATGTGGATTTGCCCTGAAGCATCTGCCCCCAGTCTACATTCTTCAGTTCCGGTGTAGGGTAGCATTTTAAATACAGAGTATGACTACATGAGAACTTTTACTTCATACACTTACCCACATGAATGCAAGCAAAGATTATGATCATTTGTTGTGCTTCCTGATTCAGATAAGAATAGAAAGAACATGTAGCCGTATCCTGATGTTGCTCACCAAGTCTGTTTGAATTTGATATTTTCTTTCCTTTATTTTACTCTTTGTTCTTTGCAAATTGGCCAAATCTGGGTCAGCTCCAGAAATGGTATCTATCTCATTGAATCAAAGAATCCCTACAGTGGCCATTCAGCACATCAAGGATGCTCCAACTTTCTGACAGAGCGTCTTAGAATGACCCGTCCCTGCTCCATTGCTGTAACCTCAAATATTTACCCTGCTAATCCTCCTAACCTACACATTCTCGGACACTAAGAGAGAACTTAGCATAGCCAATCCACCTTTTCTGCACATCTTCGGACTGTGGGAGGAAACCGGAGCTCTTGGAGGAAACCCACGCAGACACGGGGAGAACATGCAAACTTTACACAGATAGTCACCCAAGGCTGGAACTGAACCCGGGTCCCTGGCGCTTTGAGGGAGCAGTGCTAACCACTATGCCACTGTACTGCCCACACTTTTTCCAGGCATTTGGATGCAGATATATTCAGCTGTACTGGAAGAGCTTGCTAGGGGTGTGGCAAGTTCTGGAAAACTTAAGTACTATTGCTGGAATATTGTCAAGGCCCATTGCCTTTGCAATATCAGTGCCTTCAGCCATTTCTTGATAGCATATGGAGTGAATCAAATTTGCTGAAGACTGCCGTTGGGGAAGTGAACTGTGAATGTGCAGCTGCCATGGATCAGCTGAATTGGATTATAATTATTTAGGCAAACACCATCGCTTACACATATAGCTCCAAAACTGTGGCAATATACAAGAAAAATTTCAAAAATTCAGGAAGTGATTGTTCCAAGTCCTCTCAGCAGCTGATAACTCTGCTTGTAACTGATAGGCCTCCCTATCGACCACAGCAAACTGGAAGCCAGCTGATAATCACCCTGGCCCAGAGTGTGATCACACCATCTCCAAAAGAACAAGCTGGAACTCAGGGATCATCTTCCATTTGGCTAGGGGATGTATCAGGGTAACTCAGCCACATCAGTGATGCTGACATTATCCAGTTAGCCTAAGTAGACTGCCTACAGACATTAGTTGAGGATGGTTTTGAATGTATGTATTCACCAAGAAAATGAGACCGATTCCAGGGCGATGTCAGGTACCCAGTCAGTGTCAGGAAAAAATATCAGCTAAATACTGAGGATTCTGGAAATCCGAAATAAAAACAAAATCAGGTCTGGCAGCATCTGTGAAGAGAGAAACCAGATTAATGTTTCAGGTCAATACAGTCAGGGAGATGGGGCTGCATTTCTGCCATTGTCTTCAATCTGTCTCTGATGGAAGAATGATTAAAGTCACAATTTAGAATCTCCGTGGCAAATATCACTGAGGTGGAAGAAGAGATCTGCTGATTATGCTAACGTCATCCACAGCTTCAGGACATCTCTGCAGGAGTCCTTCAGGGTAATTCCTAGGCCCAACTATCTTCAGCTTCTTCATTAATCACCTTCTCTCCATCATAAGGTTAGAAGTGGGGATATTCACTGATGACAGCACAATGTTCAGCACCATTCACAACCCCTCAGATACTGAAGCAGTCTATGTTCAAATGCTACAAGATCTGGACAATATTCATGCTTGGGCTGACAAGTTTAGGCACCACACAAATGTCAGACAATGACTATCACCAAAAGGAGACGCTCTAACCAGTGCCCCTTGACATTCAATGGTGTTACCATCATTGATTCCCCACTGTCAACATCTGGCAGAATAATCCCATCATTCCCCGATCCTCATACCCTGCCTTACAAGGTCCCTTGTTCCCCAAATTGCATGATACTGGTCTCCTTCCCACTCATCCTCTCCCAATTTTTTACAGCCCCTTGTGTTTCATCTCCCTCTCCCCCGCTCCTAAACATTCCTCCCACTCCTCTCCTCCAAGGTCAGCCTGGGATAACACCAGAGTGATAAGCCTGAGTTGGCCGTGCAAACAGGTCTCGTTGCAAGGTTGGAGGATGATGATGACACACTGTGAGGAAAACTCTGGTTCTCCTCAGAATCTGAAGTTTGACTCCATTCACCTCCTGGCTCATCATTGTTAGAGTGAGGAGTTAACTTGATTCCACCTAACAGTAAGCGTTTGGGGGTGGGGTCTTGGACTGGAGATGCTGTCAAAGGCAATGTTGAACATTGTTGCTCTCAAAGACCCCCCAATTGGGAATGAGTGCAGAGGCTTTTGGGAAGATTAGCGGTCTAAGCTGTTTAGGTTAGCATGCATAGACATGTATATTGCTCAGGAGGTAGTTGCGCACCAACTACATGTTCATGGAATGGTATCCCTTCCTATTAATGAAGGATTGCAATGGGATCTTGATCAGTTGGGCCAGTAGGCCAATAAATGGCAGATGCAGATTAATTTAGATAAATGTGAGATAATGCATGTTGGTTGATCGAATCAGGACATAACCTACCCAATTAATGGTAAGGCATTGGGGAGAGTTATAGAACAAAGAGATCTAGGGGTACAGGTTCCTCGCTCCTTGAAAGTACAGTCATAGGTGGACAGAATGGCAAAGAAGGCATTCGGCATACTTGGTTTTATTGGTCAGAAGATTGAAAACAGGAGTTGGGACATCTTGTCGAAATTGTACAAGACATTGATAAGGCCACAACTGGAATACTGTGTACAGCTCTGGTCATCCTATTTTAGAAAGGATTTTATTAAACTAGAAAAGATGCAGAAAATATTTACTAGGATGCTATCATGACTTGCTGGTTTGAGTTACAAGGAGGCTGGATAAACTGGGACTTTTTTCCTTGAAGGATAGGAGACTTAGGGGTGATCTTACAGAGGTCTATCAAATAATGAGGGGCATAGATCAGCTAGATAGTTAACATCTTTTCCCAAAGTTAGGGGAGTTTAAAACTAGAGGGCATACGTTTAAAGTGAGAAGAGAGAGATACAAAAGGGTCCAGAGGGGTAACTTTTTTCACACAGAGGATGGTGAGTGTCTGGAACAAGCTGCCAGAGGTAGCAGTCGAGACAGGTACAATTTTGTCTTTTAAAAAGCATTTAGACACTTACATTGGGTAAAATGGGTATAGAGGGATATGGACCAAATGCGGGCAATTAGGACTAGCTGAGTGGTTAAAAAAAAGGCGGCATGGATGAGTTCTGTGGAAGGGCCTGGTTCCATGCATAAGTCACTTGGTATGGAGGTTACATGTGTTCACTACTGACAGTGTACAAGTGGTGTTCCCTTTCCCCCTTACTACAAGTGTGAAGCTTCATCCATGCGTACTTGGTTGTCTTCTATCTTCCTCTTCTTGCATTCCCTCCCACTCCTTCTACATGTGTCCCCAGATTGTATATCTGAAATGTAGATGGATTGCTGGTGACGCCTCCTTCTGGCCAATGATGCCCTTGGTAGGCATCCTCGGATCTGGAGAGGCCTGGCTGACTTTTGGGTGTCACGTCTGATAATGCACCATCCTATTCTGCCCACGCCCAGGAAAAAATGCCAGTTTTAGGAAGGGGATTCAGAAGGACTAGTGATGGCCTGAATCTCCATGGTTGAAGGTTCTGGGCTGTACTCCAGCACCTCCTCCTCCATCAAGATGCCCATTGCCCCCTGGTCACTCCTTTAGATTGAGTGGCAGCTGGAATGAGCTCCAGAAGCCACTCCATCATCGGGCACTGCCAGTGCTAGAGGGCCCTTAACAGTTGGGAAATGCTGTGGATGCCCTCAGCTGTGATCCTGTGTGACTGGACCAAGTCTTACATGCACCAGACATGTCCCTCAATGGCAGTGACATATCTGTTTGTGACTGGGCCCTGGGGCCTAGGGCCTCAGCCATGGACATCACTGAATGCTTGGAGGTCGTTAGATGTGGTATAGATCCTAGATCATAGAATCTACAGTGCAGAAGGAGGCCATTTGGCCTCCAAATTGGCCTCCAAATTACAGATGCTGCCAGACCTGAATTTGCACCAACCACAATTCCACCCAGGTCCTGTACTATCCCTGTAACCCCACATATTTACCTTCCTAATCCCCATGACACTAAGGGACAATTTAGCATGGCCAATCCACCGAACCCACACATCTTTGGAGTGTGGGAGGAAACTGGAGCACCTGGAGAAAACCCATGCAGACATGTATGCATTTCTTGGTCCAGGTTTTCCCTGTAGATGCCATCATTGCATAGTTGGCCTGGATACCACTCAATACCGGCATCATCTCCTGTGAGATGAGACTCCCGAATTTCTTCAGTTGTGCCTGCATTTGCTGGCCTCTTTTAAGATCTACACCAGCAAAGCCATTAAAGCATCACCTGAACGCTTATGTGCCAGGCTCACTAATAATATTAAAATTCAGATTTAAACATTTAAATCAGCTTCATGCTTTTCCTGCACACGAGGCTGATCACGCTGGCAATGAAATGCCGGTATCATCGTGAGATGCGAGAAACCAGATGTGAACCTGGTTTTCTGCCTCTCTCGCAAGCTTACCGACTCATCATTCCCATCGACCTGCATGATGAGCTGATCAGATCGCCCATCAGTCTCAGACCCATTCTTCTCCCTCAATCTGAATGTTAAATTCAATCATACTTAAGTCACTTCTATCCAGGAGCCCCTTTATGATGAGATCATGTAGATCATGACCTGCTATTATGCACAATAACAGGTCTAGTATAGCCTGCTGTCTGGTTGGCTGCAGAACATACCATTCCAATAAATTAACTACCCCAAAAGCAATCAATGATCTCGGCTATCTTTACCCATCTGACTTTTCCAGTCTATGTGCAAATTAAAATCTCCCATTATTATCCCCATACCTTTCTGACAACTCCAATTATTTCTTACTTTATGCTCCACCCTATCATGTGGTTACTATTTGGGACCTGTGCAAAACTTCCACAAGTGACTTCTTGCCTTTACTATTCTCTCTAATCAAACCATTTCCACATCCTGGTTTCCTGAACTTCAGTCATTCCTCTGTACTGTGCTAATACCACTATTATTAACTAACCGAGCCATCTCTACACCTTTTCCTTGTTTCTTGTCCTTCTTAAATATCCTGTATCCTTCAATAGTCAGGTCCAATTCTTGCCCTCCTGCAACCATGTCTCCGTAATTTTTTCTCCTTACAGATGCTGCCAGACCTGCTGAGATTTTCCAACATTTTTTTCTTTTGGTCTCTGTCATTTTACAGGAGTTAGAAACCCTACAGTACAGAAAGAGGCCATTTGGCCCATCGAGTCTGCACCGGCCACAATCCCACCCAGGCCCTACCCCCATATCCCTACATATTTACCCACTAATCCCTCTAACCTACGCATCTTAGGACATTACAGGCAATTTTTTAGCATAGCCAGTCAACCTAACCTGCGCATCTTTGGACTGTGGGAGGAAACCGGAGCACCCGGAGGAAACCCATGCAGACATGAGGAGAATGTGCAAACTCCACACAGACAGTGACCCAAACTGGGAATTGAACCCTGGTCCCTGGAGCTATGAAGCAGCAGTGCTATCCACTGTGCTACCGTGCCACCCCATGGTTGATGTTCACTCTCAGTTCGTCAGTTTTATTTTGAATGCTATGTGTATTCAATTATAGGACTTCTGGTTTTATCTGGTCTCATCTATTAGTCTGATTTTTATTTCTCGTGATATCTTTCTCTTTTGCCTTGTCTCTGCTGTTTGATCAACCACATCTTCCCAAATTTGATCCTTTGCCCCCATTATTTAGTTTAAAACCATCTCTACTTTCCTAGTTATATGGATCACAAGAACCAACCCTAGCATGGTTCGGGTGTAGACAGTCCCAGTCGTACAGCTCCTACTTTCCCCTGTACAGATGCCAATGTCCTACAATGTGGAATGCACATCTCCCATGCCAGACTTTGAGCCTTGCATTCATCACTCTAATCTGATTGGTACTATGCCAATTTGCACATGACGCAAGTAATAATCCAGAGATTACTACCTTTGAGGTTTTGCTTCTCAACTTGGCACCTAGATTTTCATATTGACTATGCAGAATTTCTTTGTTCTCCCTAAGTCATTAGGCCCAACATGGTCCTCCCCCTCCCACTTCAAGTTTCTTCTAGCTCCGAGCAGATGTCTCAAACCCTGGCATCAGGAAGGCAACGCAGACATCTGAACTCATGTTCTTTGTTTCACAGAATAGTCTCAATCACTCTGGCTATACTATCCCGTACTACCATTACATTCGTTCTTGGTCTCCCCACTTGAATGGCTTCCTGTACCATGTCACAATGGTCAGTTAATCCATCCATCCTGCAACTCTGAATAGAATGATTACAGCAAGCAATAGGTCATTCAGCCTATCGCATTCATATTACCTCTCTGCAAGAGCAACTTCCTAACCCCACACCACAGCTCTGAAAACCTTTCTCTTCAGGTAATTATTCAATATTCTTTTGCACCAAGTGTTTTTCAGTTTATAATCATTTGCTGCATAAAACATCATTCCCACATGTCTGCTTTGTTTAATTTGCCATCTGGTTCTTGATCCTTTTGCTAATGGGAATAGTTTCTCCCTATCAACTTTGTAGCTATAATCCCTTACTTGTGGAACCAGCTGTCTACAAACATCCTTTCCTCTCTTTGCCTTTACTGCTCTGCTGAAATCTGATCTCCGAGACCTTTGTATGTTTTTTCCTCAATTAGCTTCTGTTTCTGTTGCAACATGAGGTCACAGTTTGATTTCCCAGAAATCTGGTCTCACAGTCCGGAACCCAAAGATAAAACTCCTTTCCCAGAAACTTTGAAATGTTAGTTTTTCTTTCAGCTGGGGACTATTTCAAACAAAATAAGGCTTTGAAACCAAATTCAATGCAGACAACAGTTCATACATGCTTCCAGCTCCACAGATGCTGACATACCAAGGCCCCCATTAGTGGTCCTTTGGTACCCAACTAATTACTGCCTTAGCAACTTGAAAGTACTCATCCCATCCCCACTGTCTGCTTCTTATCTCCCATCCCATGTTAATATATTATCCACACCTCAATGATACCTTACCTTGTCTACTAACCTTTTGAGTGGAAGTTTTCCATTGCCTTTGGAAATCAAAGTACTACCTCTATTGGCTTCCTTTGTTTACCTGCTAGTTATGATCTCAAACACAAATTTCCTGTTGTAAACTGATTTTGTCTAATAACATTATTACTTAAGTGCATTGGTAAGATTTCCTTCATATTAAAGTCCAGCATTTTAACTGAAGTTAACTGACCTCTCGTGCCATGCTTTTTTTCTTTTTCGCCTTCCTTGAATATCAGTGTTCTATTTGAGCTAACTTCCTGTATCACTGCCTGGAAATCTCCTGATCCTCTTGGGACCATTCTAGAATCTAGGGAATTTTGGAAAATATTAACCAGTGTACCCATCTTCTCCTTTAGAATGTAGAAGTGTAGATGTTCTTGTGGATGTGTCAGCTTTTTGTCCATTAAATTTCTTCAAAAGATTTTTCTTGCTGAGATAATTTACCTTATTAGCCCCTTGGTTTATTTCTGAAATCTAATTTAAGTCCGCTATTGTGAAGGAAGACATTCAATGTCTCTGTGTCTCTGCCATTTACTCATTGCGCATGATAATTTTTTTTTACTCTTGCCTCCATGGAACTAACTTTAGTTATTTTTTTCCTTTTTGCATACGTCTCAAGCTCTTACAATCTGTATTTTTAAAAATATTTTGAGCTAGTTCGCTTCTGTCCTTTTCTTCTTTCCTTCTGTCATTAAGATTTTAGTCATCCATTGCTGGTTTCTACAAGTCCCCAACCCTCAGGCTTACTATTATTTGCCACATTACAAGTCTCTTTAAGCATTTTGAGCATTAGAAACCCGTTATAAGATGTTTATAAGCTGTATTTATTTATTCCTCACGATTTTCTCTCCCTCCCTAAAGGCAGTAAGTCACACTTGGGTATGATTGGGCAGATGGTGACAGCCTTTCGATGCCTTGTTATGAGCCTGGCTAACGAATGTCAGTGAATAGCTAAACTATCACAAGGAGCTTTGTGCTTTCACTGATGGGGATCAAAGAACAATACTCAGGAGCGAGATTCATCATTATTTCCTCATTTCATACTCAAAGCTGAGATTGACAATCAGGTTAAGCAGAGAGTTGGAATCAATGGGTGCTATTCTGGTTGGCAGTTGGCGACTAGTGAAGTGCCGCAGGGATTGGTGCCGGGGCCTCAACTGTAACCATTTACACAGATGATCTGGAGGAGGGGGCTGAGTGTAGGGTAACGAAATTTGCTGATGACACAAAGATGAGTGGAAAAGCAAATTGCGTGGAAGGTGTGGAAAGTCTGCAGAGAGATCTGGATAGGCTGAGCGAGTGGGCGAGGACCTGGCAGATGGAGTATAATGTTAGCAAGTGTAAGGTTATCCACTTTGGTAGAAATAATAGTAGGAGGGATTATTATTCAAAAAGTGAAAAGCTGCAGCATGCTACGGTGCAGAGGGACCGGGGGTTCCTTGTGCACGAGTTGCAAAAACCCAGTCTGCAGGTGCAGCAGGTGATCAAGAAGGCGAATGGAATGCTGGCCTTTATAGTGAGGGGGATAGAATATAAAAGTAGGGAGATTTGCTGCAACTGTACAGGGTACTGGTGAGGCCGCAGCTGGAGTACTGTGTGCAGTTTTGGTCGCCGCACTTGCGGAAGGATATATTGGCCTTGGAGGGAGTGCAGAGAAGGTTCACTAGGCTGATATCAGGGATGAGGGGGTTAGCCTATGAAAAGAGACTGAATCGACTGGGTCTGTACTTGTTGGAGTTTAGAAGGCTGAGGGGGGATTTTATGGAGACATATAAGATAATGAAGGGGATAGATAGGGTAGAGGTAGAGAGATTCTTCCCGCTTAGAAAGGATAGCAGGACTAGAGGGGACAGCCTCAAGATAAGAGGGGGGCAGTTTAGATCGGAGTTGAGGAGGAACTTCTTCACTCAAAGGGTGGTGAATCTCTGGAATTCTCTGCCCATTGAAGTGGTGGAGGCTACCTCGCTGAATATATTTAAGTCATGGGTAGATAGGTTTCTGATAGACAAGGGAATTAAGGGTTATGGGGAGAAAGCAGGAAAGTGGAACTGATCCACTTCAGATCAGCCATGATCTTATTGAATGGTGGGGCAGGCTCGAAGGGCTAGCTGGCCTACTCCTGCTCCTATTTCTTATGTTCTTAGGTCTCAATTACGCATTTTGCCCTTTTTGTGGGCTAAACTTCAATGAGGGGTGGCATGGTAGCGCAGTAGTTAGCACTGCTGCCTCATGCCTCAGGGACCCAGGTTCGATTCCCGGCTTGGGTCACTGTCTATGTGAAGTTTGCACATTCTCTCCATGTCTACGTGGGTTTTTTCAGGATGCTCAGGTTTCCTCCAACAGTCCAAAGATGTGCGGTTAGGTGGATTGGCCATGCTAAATTGCTCCTTAGAGTTAGGGCGACTAACTAGGGTGAATGCATGGGGTTGTGGGGATGGAGTCTGTTTGGGATTGTGCAGACTCGGTGGGCCAGATGGCTTCCTTCTGCACTATGATTCTATGATAAATTGGATAACTCTCAAATTTGGGTATGGGGATCATGGTGTTTGAATGCCCTACACCAGTTTAAAGTGATGTAGACAGATGTTGCCTGCTAATTATAAAGGTCATGACGTGCCATCCAGTGCTGAGTGCCCTATTGAAAAACATAAGTTTGTGAGATGTTAAGAGCACTTTAAACAAGTCTGCTCACTGTCAATAAGCCAGACTAAAGGCACAAAAGTGAAGTGCATTCTGACATGCAAATTCTGAAACCACTTACGAAAAATGGAAGACATGGAAAATTTGGCTGCTGGAATTTAACATGGATAAGTATGAGGTTATTCATATTGGTCAGAGGAATAAAAAGGCAACTTATTATTTAAATGGAGAGAAACTTCAAACTGCTTTAGTGCAGAGGGATCTGGGTGCATGAATTACAGAGAGTTAGGGTTATGTATTATAAATCAATGCAGCCCTCTGTAGTGTGTCACATGATTATGTGGTGACCTCATCAAGAGGGCTTGGAAGATTTTTTCTCTCTTCTACCCTGAGTTGTAAGCAAACAACACCTATCTAACTAAGTTCCACAAACTGGTTAAAAAAACCACCATTGGCAACTTTTTCATTTTTTTATCTTGGCTGTTAAGATGAGCTGACCACTTAAGTAAAAGACAAAATTTGTGAGGCCAATGGTTTTCCAGTAAAAATAGTTGGAAGAAACAACTTTGGACCCGAACCTTGAATCAAGGATCAATTTTCAAAAGGCCACTCCACCATCAATCAGTAAATGTGGCCATTAGAAATAAGCTTTTAGCCTTTGCTGAGCATGTATATTAATTTAAAAATTGATAAAATGCATCTTCAGCCATCACATAATTTTCTTACTCAACCGCAGCTTCAGGAGCACTTGAAGAGTTGGATGGAGGTGGGAAAAGAAAAAAAAGTGCATCAGTGGTAATACTGGTCAATACACACTGTTTGTGGGCTCAAAATCTTCTAGAAAATGAGCAAAGTTAGAATATAAGGGTATGTAAAAGCAAACTTACTTATCGAAGCCGGGGAATCCCTCCAGCAGCGGGCCTTGACATATGGTGGGCTGCAGATTTGGGTTCTCAAATTCAGTGGGAGAGAAAAACCTGCTTCTGGAGAAGCAACTGCTTAAAAAGAAAACAAATAACATAATTGTAACCAAGATTAAGCAGAAAAACATCTGAAATCACCTGTTTTAAAACAGATTGGTGTTTGCAAAAAAAATTTCTTAAAGCTATAGTCCAACCAAAAATACATTTTTTTAAAGAAATAACAAATAATTCAAAATAATTTGGAAGAAAAAAATTAAGAGGGAAAAAAAGTTAAAGGAAGTACTGTAATTTAAGAACTGATAACTGTGATGGCAGGAAAAGGTGGTGCTATGGAATTTTTGGATGAGAATGTACACCTATCATGGAGTACCTATAAAGAGAGATTTCAACATTACCTTGCTGCGAAGAAGATACCAGCTGAAATTGGAGTAGCAACTTTGTTGAGTGAAATAGGACATAAACCTTCACCTTATTACAAAGTCTTGCCTATCTTGTTAAGCCTGGTACATAAACTAACGAGGAATTGACGAAGACTGGGAATTGGTCAGGAATTGGCTAGCTGATAGAAGACAGAGGGCAGTGGTTGATGGGAAATATTCAACCTGGAGTTCAGTTACAAGTGCTGTACCTCAGGGATCTGTTTTGGGGCCACTGCTGTTTGTCATTTTTATAAACGACCTAGGTGAGGGTGTAGAAGGATGGGTTAGTAAATTTGCTGATGACACCAAAGTCGGAGGAGTTGTAGACAGTGAGGATGGGTGTTACAGTTTGCAGAGGGACATAGATAAGCTGCAGAGCTGGGCTGAGAGGTGGCAAATGGAGTTTAATGCGGAAAAGTGCGAGGTGATTCACTTTGGTAGGAGTAACAGGAGTACGGAATATAGGGCTAATGGAAGGACTCTTGGTAGTGTCGATGAGCAGAGAGATCTCGGTGTACATGTGCATAGATCCCTGAATGTTGGCACCCAGGTTGATAAGGTTGTTAAGAAGGCGTACGGTGTGTTGGCTTTTATTGGTAGGGGGATTGAATAGGACGGATGTCAGAGGTAGGTTCTTTACTCAGAGGGTAGTAAGGGCATGGGATGCCCTGCCTGCAGCAGTTGTGGACTCGCCAACTTTAAGGGCGTTCAAATGGTCGGTGGATAGGCTTATGGATAACATTGGAATAGTTTAGGTTAGAGGGTCATTAGATTGGTTCCACTGGTCGGTGCAACATCGAGAGCCAAAGGGCCTGTACTGCGCTGTAATGTTCTATGTTCCATGACCCTTGAGAATATCCCTTAACCAAATCTTTAATCACAGCAGAGAGAGTCACATTTAATCAACAAAACCAAGAAGAGGGTGAAAATATTCTAAAATTTGTAGCCATACTACGGAAACTAGCAACAAATCCTGAGTTTGTTCTGTCCTTAGAAGACAGTCTGCAAGTCAGCGTTGTTTGTGGATTTCAGAATGATGCTTGCTTACCAAAAGCTCTTGTACATTAAGACTTGCTGTTGAAATTGCAGTGTGCATGGAATTGGCCACTAAAGAAGATTCCCAAATTTGAGCTAGTGCTAAAATACTGAAATGAATACTGAGAAAAGAAAATCTCTCAACACGCAAGCATGTCATAGATGTGCACAATTGGCACATTCTCCACAGGAATGTTGGTGTTGAGAAAACAAATTTAGTTTGATTTATTATTATTGTCACATATATTATTATACAGTGAAAAGTATTGTTTCTTGCATGTTACACAGACAAAGCATACCAAACATAAAGAAGGAAAGGGGAGAGTGCAGAAAGTCGTGTTGCAATCGTAGTTAGGGTTTAGAGAAATATTAACTTAATGTGAGGTAGATCCATTCAAAAGTCTGACAGCAGCAGGGAAGAAGCTGTTCATAATGTTGTAATTCCGGCAAGAAAGGTCACATAGCAAAGGCACTTAGCACCAGATAGAATCTTCAGGCCTCAAAGATCGGTAAATTCCAGAAATCACCCAAATCTACACAAAACGTCTATAGAATAAGAAAAGACAATAAATATTCCCAGGAAGACACAATGGGTGGAATTTTCCCATCCTGCCCATCACAGGAATCGTAGTGGGTGGGACACAGAGCGCGCAAAAGTCCATTGACCTCAGGCGGGATTTTCCAAACTTGAGGCGAGTGCAGCCGGAAAATCCTGCCCAATGTCGAAGGAGGTTGAAAAATTAAAATACGGTGAATTACTGATGCAAGGCAAAACACAGAGATTTTATGTCTAATTGAAACAGGAATGAAATTAAAATGGAAGTATATGCAGGAGCCTCTGTTTACTATTGAGGAAGGCATGGATTTTTTGGGAACTTGGAGAAATAAATAGTGATGTCTTGAGGAATGTACATATAACAGAGAAGGAGGTACTGGAAGCCTTAAAGAACATCAAGATAGCTAAACCCCTGGGACATGATGAAGTGTATGCCAGGACGTTGTGGGAGGCTAGGGAGGAAATTGCAGGTCCCCTAACAGAGATATTTGAATCACTGACAGTCATAGGTGAGGTGAAGATTGGAGGGTAGCAAATGTTGTGCCTTTGATTAAAAAGGGCTGCAGGAAACTGCAGGCCAGTGAGCCTCATCTGTTGTTAGAAGGTATTCTGAGAGATAGGATCAACAGGCATTTAGAGAGGCAAGAACTGATTAGGGACAGTCAGCATGGCTTTGTGAGTGGAAAATCATGTCTCACAAATTTGATTGACAGTAACCAAGAAAGTAGGCAGTGCAGTTGATGTTATCTACATGGACATCTACATGATGTTATCTACAAGGCCTTTGACAAGGTACCACCTGGTAAGTTGTTGCATAAGGTAAATCTCACATGATCCAGGGTGAGATAGCCAAATGGATACAAAATTGGCTTGATGACAGGAGACTGAGGGTGGTGTAGAGGGCTGTTTTCGAACTGGAGGCCTGTGACCAGTGGTATGCCTCAGGGATCGGTTATTTGTCATTTATGTTAATGATTTGGATGAGAATTTAGGAGGCATGGCTCGTAGGTTTGCAAATGACACCAAGATTGGCCGCACAGTAAAGAAGGTTATCTAGGATTGCAACAGGATCATGATCAACTGGGCCAGTGGGCTGACAAATGGAAGATGGAGTTTAGATAAATAAGAGGTGATGCATTTTGGTAGATCGAACCAGGGCAGAACTTACTCAGTTAAGAATTGGGTGTTGGGGAGAGTTATAGAACTAAGATATCTAGGGGTACAGGTTCATAGCTCCTTGAAAGTGTAGTCATAGGTGGACAGAGTGGTGAAGAAGGCATTCAGCATGCTTGATTTCATTGGTCAGAACATTGAAAACAGGAGTTGGGATGTCTTCTTGAAGCTGTAGAAGACATTGGTAAGGTCACAATTGAAATACTGTGCACAGTTCTGGTCACACCATTATAGAAAGGATAGTATTAAATTAGAAAGAGTGCAGAAAAAAATTACTAGGATGCAACCATAATTTCATGGTTTCAGTTATGAGGCGAGGCTGGATAGATTGG
The DNA here is from genome assembly GCF_965287045.1 of Carcharhinus amblyrhynchos. Taxonomy (NCBI): domain Eukaryota; kingdom Metazoa; phylum Chordata; class Chondrichthyes; order Carcharhiniformes; family Carcharhinidae; genus Carcharhinus; species Carcharhinus amblyrhynchos. Next base: position 27,941,351 of record NC_137333.1, read on the forward strand.
GATGTTTTTCTCTATGTTATAGAGGTCTATAAAATAATGAGGGGCATAGATCGGCTAGATAGTCAATATCTTTTCCCAAAGATAGAAGAGTCTAAAACTCAAAGGCATAGGTTTAAGCTGAGAGGGGAGAGATACAAAAGGAACCAGAAGGACATTTTTTTCACATAGAAGGTGGTGAGTGTCTGGAGTGAGCTGCCAGAGATAGTAGTAGAGGCAGATACAATTTTGTCTTATAAAAAGCCTTCAGGCAGTTACATGGGTAAGATGGGCATAGAGGAATATGGGCCAAAAGCAGGCAATTGGGGCTAGCTTAGTGTTAAAAAAAGGGGCAGCATGGACAAGTTGGCCAAAGGGCTTGTTTCCATGCTGTAAACCTCTATGACTCTTTGACTCTCTTATTTCAGAAGATTCATAACAACATAAAATCAAGAATGTTCCACTAAAGCTGTCTAATATAATTCTGAGAACTTACATGGAAGAGATGGTTTTAGTGAAGGGTTATATCGTGGTGCAAATTGAAACAAATGGTCAAGCAGAAAAATTGCCGTTACATGTTATATTACTGCCATAATACAGATAAGTTTATCCTCACCACCTGGAGTCTTCTATTGTCCCTTCTCACTCTCCCCCTCCTAGGTCGCTCTTATCAGAGCCCAGTGATACCTGTCAGGGGTGATCAGATCCCTCCATACCACCATTTATACTATTTAAGCTGGCTTTTCCTTTTACTCCAGTGATCACTCAGACAGTCTCCTTCTCAATCACATCCGAACATCACACCTCAGGCATCTCTTTCTCCAGTCTCCACACCCACTTCAAAACCCTGACCTTTGCTTGGGGGGCCACCCCTCTTAACAACCAGTCTAAGGCTGGATGTTAGAGACAGATGCCTCCTTGTCCGTATGTGTTCAGTTCAGATGTCTTTCACTCACACACTCTCTCATCACAGATGATCACCTACTGTAGTTTGACCCACCCTATTAAGTTCGGTGATCTATTCTGGAGCTCCTGTTGTGGCCATTCAACTGGACCCGTAACCAGATCCCAGGTTTCGGCACCAATTTATTGTCGGTAAATAATACCTCTGAGACTAGTCATGAGTCAAAGTACAATAGGTTTATTACAAAAGCTTTTGGCAGAAGCCCAGTTCCTAAAGCGGTTCATCAGACTTCTCCCTGAACACAAGAGTGGATATATTATACATCCCGGTTCCCGCCACTGGTCACGTCCGCAGTTCTCCAGGATGTCTGTCATGGTTCGTCATCCATCATGTGGTTATTGCTGCCTCAGCGGTTTCATCCTTTGCGTAGTCCGTTGTAATCGTAGCTGTCTCAAGGCTGCGACTGACTCCGTTCTGTTCCTCTAGTGTGATTAGCCGTTATTGCATTTCGACATCTACAGTTTGTTTAGCCAGCGTACAAGGTTACAAGCTCGCACAAACACGTCAGGGGTGCAAATACAAGTCTTGCAATGCTTTGCACAAATCTTTAAGTTTTACAAAGTTCATTAATCCGTTCCCTTCTTCACTTGCTTTATAAAGAAGTTGTTCGTCCATCATCATTGATGAGGACCTCGACACCATTAGTCATGTTAAGACTGGTTGCAGTGTGTCCGAAGATGACTGATCAGGCCAATTTGGGCATGGAATGTCCTGGCACATATTGGACAGACTTGTGTAGACGCTGTAGTTGTTGCACTGGTGGCTCTGGACTTGATGTGGAGATGCCGGCGTTGGACTTGGGTAAACACAGTGAGAAGTCAGACAACACCAGTTTTAAGTCCAACCAATTTATTTGACAGTAAACTCACAAGCTTTCGAGGTTTCCCTCACCTGATGAAGAGGAAACCTCGAAAGCTTGTGAGTTTATTATCAAATAAATCGGTTGGACTTAAACCTGGTGTTGTCAGGCTCTGGACTTGCGCAGCTCGTGCTTAAGTTGTGCTTCAGCAATGCACCTGGCTTCGTAAGCTTGACAACCTTTGTGGATGAGACAGCGCCAGGTAGGACGATTTTGTGCCAGTGTTTCCCAGGTGGTCGTGTCTATGTCAGGCGACTTCAGGGAGGCCTTGTGTGTGTCTTTGAAGTGTTTCTTCTGCCCTCCAGCCTTCCAGCAGAGAGTCCCCCAAAAAGGAGCTGCTTGGGTATGCACTCATCTGACATACAGATAACATGACCTGCCCACCGGGTCTGCGCTCTCATCAGCAGTGTGTGGACTGATGATAGACTTGCTCTGGAGAGAACTTCAGTGTCAAGCAAATGATTGATTTGATGAGAATGATGAGGGGATACAGGCTCTACTTGTTGAAAAGTACAGTCTTCATCAGGCCTGTCAGAACGACCCATCATCAGCTGCCAAGAAAAATGCTTTTACCAGTGCTCGCAGGACAGTTCAGAATAAACTGCGTAAAATGCAGGATGCCTGGCTGAGCACCAAGGCAGATGAAATACAGGGATATGCTGACAGAAATGACTGGAAACGGTTCTATGAAACCCTCAACACTCTCTACAGACCTCAATCTCTCAGGAGTTCCCCCCTGCTGAGTACAGATGGTACAACTCTCATTACAGAGAGGGCTCAGATCCTGCAGAGATGGGCTTTGAAGCGACCTCAACTGACCATCATCCATTAACGATGATGCAATAGACAGGATTCCCCAGGTTGATATCAACAGCGCTATGGATGACCCACCGGTAGTAGCCGAAGTCACGAAAGCTGTCAGTCAGCTATCCAGTGGCGAAATCCCAGGGGCAGATGCCATAAGAAGCTCACCGAGTTGTTCCAGTCCTTTTGGAAGCAAGGATCCATTCCTCAGGAACTTAAAGATGCTTCCATCGTACGCCTCTACAAGCAAGTATGAGGTTGTAGATTGGCAATCGGCAAGTATGCGACAACCACCGAGGAATCTCGCTGCTCTCCATCACAGGAAAAACCCTCGCAAGAGCCGTGCTAAATCCTGCTGTCACTCATCTGGAGCTGGGCCTGCTTCCAGAGTCACAGTGTGGCTTCCGCAAAGGTCGCGGGACTATTGACATGATTTTTGCTGCGCGCCAACTTCAGGAGAAGCGTCAGGAGCAGAATCGCGAGCTCTACACAACCTTTGTTGACCTCGCGAAAGCCTTTGACACTGTAAGCCAACAAGGCCTGTGGAGGATCATGTCAAAGTTTGGCTGTCCCCCCAGATTCATTCAGATGGCACGCCAGTTCCATGATGGCATGATGGCCAGAGTACTGGATGACGAAGAATCCTCTGAAGCATTCCGAGTCACCAATGGCGTCAAACAGGGCTGTATGCTCACACCCACACTGTTCAGCATGATGTTTACTGCCATGCTGAATGAAGCCTTCCAGGACAGTGTTGCTGGAATCAGCCTCAAATACAGATTGAATCGGAAGCTCTTCAACCTGATAAAGATGACCCACTTGATGAAAGGGCAATGCTTCAAAAGCTCGTGCTACTAAATAAACCTGTTGGACTTTAACCTGGTGTTGTGAGACTACTTACTGTCAATTGACAAAGGCAAGTGTCCCATTTAATCATCCTACTAACATGTCCTTCTGCCTTCAGAGATCTATGGACAAACAGGCCAAGGTCCTTTGTTCAACAGAACTTCCTAGTGTAGTGTCATTCAGCTGCAAGCACCTGAACGTCAAGTGTTTGCATTTCATAGCATACTGCACCATGGGGAAGTGAGAAGTTTGCTATATCTTCTGTTCTATCCCGACAGGTTCTGCTTGTGAAACAATTCTGGGCCACAGTCACCTCAAGGGCCACTGCATCACTGTCTTCAGTCTGGTCTGAGCTTTCATGTCTGATGTCAGGTGGTGATACAGCTCTGGCCATCTTCTTGGTGAATTGCAAACACCAAACCCACTGCCTTTAGCAGCTGGACATAGGGTAAGTGCTCCCAGTAGACCCAAGATGGTAAGGCCTCCTGCTGAGAGCTCTTCTTTTCCTCCCAGTGTGAGCAGCTTGGGTCAGCTTGATATAACCTTGTGAGAACTGAGTCTGCAATATCATTATCTCCATTTAATGCTAAACAAAACCTTCAAACCTCTTTAGCTGAGGTGATATTTTGGTAGACTTTGTCCTTTTTAATATTGCACAGCTCATTGCATCTTACAATGGAACAATCAAAATTACTAATCCAAACAAGAAGCAAAAGCACACAAACACAAAAGTAACCAATAAGACAGGATATTTCTTCCTTTTGACTGATTTCTTCACAAATGCTTTTCAAGTAGTTAAAACATCACAAAAGTGATGATTTATTCAGAAAATATCACTGACAAAGCATGTCCCGTAATAAATGCAAATTAGCTAAGTCCAACAAAAGTGCATTTGTGATCTTAGTTTAATAGTTAATAGCCAACCATGTTGCTCTGAGAAAAGGGAATAAGTTACGTCAAGATTGCTTTTTAAAGAGGCACTTGGTAAACAAGAATTCAGTATACATATAACATGGCTAGTGCCCGATTACAGATTCTAGGCTTCATGTTTGGCATAGTTGGTCTTGGTTTTGTGCTTGTTGCTACAATATCTAAAGAATGGAAAATAACAAGTAGTGCAACTTCAGTGATCACTGCTACCTGGATTTTCCAAGGCCTTTGGACAAATTGTGCTGGAAATGCTCTTGGTGCTGTTCACTGCCGAGATCATCTAACTATGTTTAAGTTGGCAGGTAAGATTTGCTTTCAATTTCAATGGTTTTTGCAATGATATGGTTAGATGGGCTTTAGATTGGTTTCACAGGTCGGCACAACATCGTGGACCAAAGGGCCTGTACTGCCCTTCTATGCTCAATGATTCTATGATATTAAACCGCAATTTGTAACACATAAAAATGTGAATTCAGGTAACATTGGGAATATTAATTAGATTTAGTTCCTTATTGAAATAACTAATGAAATGATTTTTGAGTTTAACTATTAATCTCTGTATTTTAATTGGATTAATCATGCATTAAAATAATGAGTAGAGTGAAAAAATGTGTTGACTTAATATCAACAATACTAATTTCTAGGTATAAAGCTTTTCCAATTAAAAAGTGGAATTCAAGGGTCCAGGATGGCCAGGCTCAGGATGGTGATCACTCTGGCTGCTTTCTGTTTCTATGCATTCTCTGTTAGCTGCACTGTCATGATGTGGGTCTGCCGGCGTTGGACTGGCGTAAACACAGTAAAAAGTCTGACAACACCAGGTTTTAGTCCAACTGATTTATTTGATAATACTCACAAGCTTTCGCGGTTTCCCTCTTCATCAGGTGAATGGAGAGTTCTGGCCTCAGACAGAGCATATAAAGCACAGACAGTTTAGAGATTACTGATTAGAATGCGAATCCTTACACCTAACCTGCTGTTCAAGACTTGAAGTGGCTGACAATGTGAGTGGAAGGAGCACTGATCACAGGTTACAGAGATGTGTATTGTCTCCAGACAGTACAGTAAGTGAGGTTTTGCAAACCCAGGCAAGTCACGGGGGTTACAGATAGTGCGACATGAACCCAAGATCCCTGTTGAGACCGTCCTCATGTGTGCGGAACTTGGCTATCAGTCTCTGTTCAGCGACTCTGCGCTGTCGTGTGTCGTGAAGGCCGCCTTGGAGAATGCTTACCCGAAGGTCAGAGGCTGAATGCCCGTGACCACTGAAGTGTTCGCCAACACGAAGGGAACAGTCTTGTCTGGTGATTGTCGAGCGATGTTCATTCATCCGTTGTCGTAGCGTCTGCATGGTCTCCCCAATGTACCATGCTTCGGGACATCCTTTCTTGCAACGTATCAGGTAGACAATGTTGGCCGAGTTGCAAGAGTATTTACCATGTACCTGGTGGATGGTATTCTCACGTGTGATGATGGTATCCATATCGATGATCCGGCATGTCTTGCAGAGGTTGCTGTGGCAGGGTTGTGTGGAATTGTGGTCACTGTTCTCCTGAAGACTGGGTAGTTTGCTGCGAACAATGGTCTGTTTGAGGTTGTGTGGTTGTCTGAAGGCAAGAAGTGGGGGTGTGGGGATAGCCCTGGCGAGATGTTCGTCTTCATCAATGATATGTTGAAGACTCCGGAGAAGATGTCGTAGCTTCTCCGCTCCGGGGAAGTACTGGACGACGAAGGGTACTCTGTCCACTGTGTCCCGTGTTTGCCTTCTGAGGAGATCGGTGCGGTTTTTCGCTGTGGCGCATCGGAACTGTCGATCTATGAGTCGAGCACCATATCCTGTTCTTATGAGGGCATCTTTCAGGGTCTGGAGGTGTCTGTCACGATCCTCCTCATCTGAGCAAATCCTGTGTATACGGAGGGCTTGTCCACAGGGAATGGCTTCTTTAATATGATTAGGGTGGAAACTGGAGAAGTGGAGCATTGTGAGATTGTCTGTGGGCTTGCGGTACAGTGAGGTGCTGAGGTGACCGTCCTTAATGGAGATGCGTGTGTCCAAGAATGCAACTGATTCTGGGGAATAGTCCATGGTGAGTCTGATGGTGGGGTGGAATTTGTTGATATCATCATAGAACATAGAACATAGAACACTACAGCACAAACAGGCCCTTCGGCCCACGAGTTGCGCCGATCACATCAACACCTACCAATCTATAGACCTATCTATAACCCCCAATCCCATAAAACCCCATATACTCATCCAGAAGTCTTTTAAAAGACCCCAGCGAGTTCGCCTCCACCACCACTGACGGCAGCCGATTCCATTCACTCACCACCCTCTGAGTGAAAAACTTACCCCTAACATCACTTCTGTACTTTCTTCCCCGCACCTTAAATCTGTGTCCTCTCATAGCAACCATTTCAACCCGGGGAAATAGCCTCTGAGAATCCACCCTACCTATTCCTCTCAACATTTTATAAACTTCTATCAGGTCGCCTCTCAACCTTCGTCTCTCCAGGGAAAAGAGACCCAGCTCCCTCAACCTAACTTCATAAGGCATGCCTCCCAGTCCAGGCAACGTCCTTGTAAATCTCCTCTGCACCCTTTCAATAGCTTCTACGTCTTTCCTATAGTGAGGCGAAAAGAACTGCGCACAGTACTCCAAATGAGGCCTGACAAGGGTCTTATAAAGTTGCAGCATTACCTCCCGACTCCTAAACTCAATCCCTCGATTAATGAAGGCCAGTACACCATACGCCTTCTTGACCACCTCCTCCACCTGCGAGGCCAATTTAAGAGTCCTGTGGACCCGGACCCCAAGATCCTTCTGCTCTTCAACACTACTAAGACTCCTGCCCTTGATAGTGTACTCGTTCATCCCGTTGGTTCTGCCAAAATGGACGACTACACATTTATCCGCGTTGAAGTCCATCTGCCACTTCTCCGCCCAGTCCTGCATCCTATTTATGTCCTGCTGCAACTTTTGCCATCCTTCCAGACCATCCACAACACCACCGACCTTCGTGTCATCAGCGAACTTACTTACCCATCCCTCCACTTCCTCATCCAGGTCATTTATGAAAATGACAAACAGCAAGGGTCCTAGAACAGATCCCTGGGGCACTCCACTGGTGACTGACCTCCATTCAGAAAAAGACCCATCCACAACCACTCTCTGCCTTCTGCAGGCAAGCCAGTTCTGGATCCACAAGGCCAAAGGCCCTTGGATCCCATGCCCTCTCACCTTCTCAAGAAGTCTTGCATGGGGGACCTTATCAAACGCCTTGCTGAAGTCCATGTACACCACGTCCACAGCACTTCCTTCGTCAATGTGTTCAGTCACATTATCGAAGAACTCAAATAGGCTCGTAAGGCACGACCTGCCCTTGACAAATCCATGCTGACTATTCCTGATCATGTCAAACCTCTTCAAATGCTCGTAAATCTTGTCCCTCAGAAGCCTCTCCATCAGCTTACCAACCACTGAGGTCAGACTCACCGGTCGGTAATTCCCCAGGCTATCTCTGTTCCCTTTCTTGAAAATAGGAACTACATCCGCAATCCTCCAATCTTCCGGAACCTCTCCCGTCTCCATTGACAACGCAAAGATCATCGCCAGGGGCTCTGCAATCACTTCCCTCGCCTCCCACAGTATCCTGGGATACATCCCATCTGGTCCCGGCGACTTACCTATCTTGATAGAATTCAAAAGTTCTAACACATCCTCCACCTTAATATCCACAAACTCAATCTTTTCCATCTGCTGCAAATCCGTAGCAAAATCTCCCAGATCAGCTTCCACCGTGAATACTGAGGCAAAGTACTCATTAAGCACCTCTGCCATTTCTTCTGGTTCCACACAGACCTTTTGCCCTTCACCTTTTATAGGTCCTATCCCTTCTCTTCTCATCCTTTTACCTTTCACATATTTATAGAAGGCCTTGGGATTCTCCTTAATCTTACCCGCCAAGGTCTTCTCATGACCCCTTCTGGCTCTCCTAATTTCCCTTTTAAGCTCTTTTCTACAGTCCTTATACTCCTCAAGATCCTTAACCTCTCCTAGTTCCCTGAACCTTTTGTACACCTTCCCTTTCCTCCTGACTAGGTTCAACACAGCCTTCGTGCACCACGGTTCCCGCGACCTACCAAAACCATATAGTTGTTTCAGTGATTGTTCACCATGAGGCCAAAGGAAGAAAATGTCATCGATGTATCTAGTGTATAGCATTGGTTGAAGATTCTGTGCAGTGAAGAAGTCTTGTTCGAACCTGTGCATGAAGATGTTGGCATATTGAGGTGCAAATTTGGTCCCCATGGCTGTTCCATGTGTCTGGATGAAAAACTGGTTGTTGAAGGTGAAGACATTGTGGTCCAGGATAAAACGGATGAGTTGTAAAATTGCATCTGGAAACTGGCAGTTGTCAGCATTGAGTACTGAGGCAGTCGCAGCAATGCCATCGTTGTGGGGGATGTTGGTGTAGAGCGCCGAGACATCCATTGTGACGAGGAGTGTCCCTGGTTCAACTGCTCCATGTGTGCTGAGTTTCAGTAGGAAGTCCGTAGTGTCGCGACAAAAGCTGGGGGTTCTTTGTACAATGGGTTTCAGGATGCCCTCGACGTAGCCGGAGAGGTTCTCACACAGGGTCCCATTGCCCGATACGATGGGACGGCCAGGTGTGTTTGCCTTGTGTATCTTTGGGAGGCACTGTTGACAGAGCAGCCTCCAGTGGCCACTTTAGGAATTCTGGTTAAGTCACTCTATTCAGCATCAAAGGTGTGAAGTGCATGACCAACGTTCCAGCCATTGGCATCTATTTATTAAATTGTTGACCTGACAAAAAGTCGTTGGATCTTAAATTAATTTTTTAATAAGGCTGTTGCAAGTTTCAAGTTAGCTGCTCATTTTAAAGTCTGATGTGCCTTGAGCAGTGTGCAGTACCTTGCAAAACAAACTTTTGGCAGCCTGCCATCATGTCCAACAGTATCAAAATTACACACAACTGTCAGCTGCTCAAATGAGCCCATATTCCAAACCTGAAACTGTCTTCAAGATTTCCAGCCTCATTTAGACTCGACAGGTGAGTACAGGAGGTTTAAGACAATAAAAATCTGTCCCAGAGTTCATTAGACTAAAACCTGAAAAATTGGTTTGCTCTGCCACTGTTAAAAACAAGCTGCAGGGGGATGGAGTTACGATTTCAGAGCTGAGGGGTGGCAGCAGGCTATATTATTTCTGTCTGCCCTGGTTATGCACTTTTACATTTCAGGGACCTGCAAAGCACATTGAATTCTTCCCTTTACCTAATACCTAACTTCTCCATTGCTGGTCAAGTGGTTGCTGCTGCACTGTGCAGGCTCCACTCAGTTATTAATTAAAATGGCAAACAGGGTTGCTAATTATTTCAAAGGATCACAACTTTCACATTGTAAAGACCTATCTCTTGAATTTCACACCAGGTACTAAGCTCCTTTTAAAATGTAATTGTCTGCATTGCTGCTGTGAATGGGATGGTAAAGATCCCCAATTCCAGTTTTAAATTGTTACTGCCTTGTTAATGCCAAGAGATGACACTCAAAATCAAACACGATATTTCCACAGAATGATTTTTATTTCAAGGATTACTATATTATATTGTATTATATTATATTACTATTATTCAAGGCTATGCGGAGTGGTTTAAACTAATTCAGAGGGGGGGTGGGATCCTGGGTAGAGGGGGTGAAAGTGAGGGGGGCATAGAAGGGGACGGCATTGCACGGCATTGTGGGGGTGGGGCGGAGCGAGGTTTGAAATGTATATACTTTAACGCGAGGAGTATTCGCAATAAAGTGGATGAACTTGCAGCGTGGACCAGTACCTGGGACTTTGATGTTGTGGCCATTTCAGAGACGTGGATAGAGCAGGGTCAGGAATGGATGTTGCAGGTGCCGGGGTACAAGTGCTTTAGTCGGAGTAGAGAAGGAGGTAGAAGGGGGGGTGGAGTAGCATTATTGGTCAAGGACTATATCACAGTGTCAGAGAGGAAGTTTAATGAGGACTTGTCTGTTGAGGTAGTATGGGCAGAAATTAGAAATAGGAGAGGAGAGGTCACCCTGTTGGGAGTCTTTTATAGACCTCCAAAAAGTTCTAGAGAGGTTGAGGAAAGGATTGCAGAGACGATCCTGGTTAGGAGTGAAAGTAATAGGGTAATTGTTATGGGGGACTTTAACTTTACTAACATTGATTGGAATTGCTATAGCTCTAGCTCGTTAGAGGGGTCAGTTTTTGTTCAAAGTGTGCAGGAAGGTTTTTTGACTCAATATGTAGATAGGCCAACTAGAGGTGAGGCTATATTGGACTTGGTGCTGGGAAATGAGCCAGACCAGGTGCTAGACTTGGAAGTTGGTGTGCATTTTGGTGATAGTGACCACAATTCGGTTACGTTCACCTTAGTGATGGAAAGGGATAGGCATGAACCTCGGGTCAGTAGTTTTAGCTGGGGGAAGGGTAATTATGAGGCCATTAGGAGAGAATTAGGAAGCATTGGTTGGACTAGGAGATTACAGGGACTAGGAACGTCTGAAATGTGGAGTTTTTTCAAGGAGCAGCTACTGCGGGTCTGTGATAGGTATGTCCCTGTCAGGCAAGGAGGAATTGGTAGGGCTAGGGAACCATGGTGCACAAAAAAAGTTGATTTGTTGGTTAGGAAGAAGAAGGAGGCTTATGTTCGGATGAGGCTTGAGGGCTCGGGTAGTGCAGTAGAAAGCTTTAGATTGGCTAGGAGGGAGTTGAAGAGGGAGTTAAGAAGGGCTAGAAGAGGGCATGAGATGACTTTGGCTGATAGGATTAAGGAGAATCCTAAGGCGTTCTATAGGTATGTCAAGAACAGAAGGTTGGTTAGGGCAAGATTAGGGCCAGTTACAGACAGTAGGGGGAAGTTGTGTGTGGAACCGGAAGAGATTGGAGAGGCATTGAACCATTATTTCTCTTCGGTGTTCTCGCAGGACGATATGAATGTAGCTGAGGAGGTCACTGGGGTGAAGGGGTGTAAAATAGAAAGTATTGCAGTTGATACAGAGGATGTGTTGGATATTCTAGAAGGGTTGAAAATAGATAAGTCCCCTGGTCCAGACGGGATTTACCCTAGGATTCTATGGGAGGCAAGAGAGGTGATTGCAGAGCCACTGGCTCTGATCTTCAGGTCGTCGTTGGTCTCTGGTATAGTACCGGAAGATTGGAGGACAGCGAATGTTGTCCCATTGTTTAAGAAGGGGAACAGAGACTTCCCTGGGAATTATAGACCAGTGAGTCTTACTTCTGTAGTGGGCAAGGTTTTAGAAAGAATTATTAGGGATAGGATTTATAGTTATTTGGGAGTAATGAATTGATTAGAGATAGTCAGCATGGTTTTGTAGCGGGAAGGTCGTGCCTTACTAACCTTATTGAGTTCTTTGAGAAGGTGACCAAAGAGGTGGATAGGGGTAAGGCAGTAGACGTGGTATATATGGATTTTAGTAAGGCGTTTGATAAGGTTCACCATGGTATGCTTCTGCAGAAAATGCAGATGTATGGGATTGGTGGTAATTTAGGTACTTGGATCAGGAATTGGTTAGCAGATAGGAGACAGAGGGTGGTGGTTGATGGTAATTATTCATCATGGAGTTCGGTTACGAGTGGTGTGCCTCAGGGATCTGTTTTGGGGCCACTGCTGTTTGTAATCTTTATTAATGATCTGGATGAGGGTATAGTTGGGTGGATTAGTAAGTTTGCTGATGACACCAAAGTCGGAGGTGTGGTAGATTGTGAGGAAGGGTGTCGAAGTTTGCAGGGTGACTTGGACAGGTTGCAGAGCTGGGCCGCGAGGTGGCGGATGGAGTTTAATGCGGAGAAGTGTGAGGTAATCCATTTCGGTAGGAATAACAGATGTGTTGAGTATAGGGCTAACGGGAGGACTTTGAATAGAGTGGAGGAGCAGAGGGATCTAGGTGTATGTGTACATAGATCCCTGAAAGTTGGGAATCAAGTAGATAAGGTTGTTAAGAAGGCATACGGTGTCTTGGCGTTTATTGGTAGGGGGATTGAATTTAGGAGTCGCAGCGTCATGTTGCAACTGTACACAACTCTGGTGCGGCCGCACTTGGAGTACTGTATGCAGTTCTGGTCCCCACATTACAGGAAGGATGTGGAGGCTTTGGAGAGGGTGCAGAGGAGGTTTACCAGGATGTTGCCTGGTATGCAGGGGAGGTCCTATGAGGAGAGACTGAGGGATTTGGGGTTGTTTTCACTGGAAAGAAGGCGGCTAAGAGGGGATCTTATAGAAACATATAAGATGATTAGAGGTTTAGATAGGGTGGATGGTGATAGCCTGTTTCCTCGGATGGAGAAATCTAGCACGAGGGGGCATGGCTTTAAATTAAGGGGGGGTAGTTATAGGACGGATGTCAGGGGCAGGTTCTTTACCCAGAGGGTGGTGAGGGATTGGAATGCCCTGCCTGCTGCAGTTGTAAATGCGCCTAGTTTGGGGGCGTTTAAGAGATTGGTGGATAGGTTTATGGACGAAAAGGGATTGGTTTAGATTAGTGGGTCAATGTTTTTTTTTAAAAATAAGACTGGTCGGCGCAACATTGTGGGCCGAAGGGCCTGTTCCGTGCTGTAATGTTCTATGTTCTATGTTCTATGTTCTATGTTCTATATTATGGGCTGGATTTTAAGAGATACTCACCTTTCCCAGAGGGCAGGAACAAATGTGGCACGGTAGCACAGTGGTTAGCACTGCTGCTTCACAGCTCCAGGGTCCTGGCTTTGATTCCCAGCTCGGGTCACTGTCTGTGTGGAGTTTGCACATTCTCCTCATGTCTGTGTGGGTTTCCTCCGGGTACTCTGGTTTCCTCCCACAGTCCAAAGATGTGCTGGTTAGGTTGATTGGCCATGCTAAGAAATTGCCCCTTAGTGTCCAGGGATTGGTGGGTATAATATGTGGGGATATGGGGGTAGGGCCTGGGTGGGATTGTGTTCGGTGTGGACTCGATGGGCCGAAGGGCCTCTTTCTGCACTGTAGAATTCTATGGTTCTAAATGTAAAGGGGACTTTAAAAACCAATACTGGCTGGCTATTCATTTCCAGTACTGGAAACCATAAAATCATAGAATCCTTAAAGTGCAGAAGAAGGCCATTCAGTGCATTGAGTCTGCACTGACTCTCCAGCAGAGCATCCTACCCAGGCCCACCTCCTGCCTTATCCCCGTAACCCCACACATTTACCCCAGTAATCCCCTTAACATACATATCTTGGGACATGCCAATTCACCTAACCTGCACATCTTTGCCCTGTGGGAGGAATGATGTGGAGATGCCAGCATTGGACTGGGGTAAACACAGTAAGAAGTCTCACAACATCAGGTTAAAGTCCAACAGGTTTATTTGATTGTAAACGCCCCAAGCTTTCGGAATGCTGTTCCTTCGTCAGGTGAGTGGGAGGAAACCAGGACACCCGAAGGAGACCCATGCAGACACGAGGAGAACAGTCACCCAAGGCTGGAATCAAAGCTGTGATACAACAATGCTAACCACTGTTAACCAGGACAGGGAGAGGGATCCAATGCTTTTGTGAAATACTTCCAACTCTTGTAGGAATAGTTATCTCACTCTGCTCCCTATTGAGACCAATTAAAGTTGCTGAAAAGCTTCTTAAGAGCTTGTTAGAGTTCATAGACAGAATATTGAAAATAAACACATGAATTCAGGCAGTGTCTGCTGCAGATCAGCTGAACAAAGTTGGATGAGTGATAGTCATGATCACCTCGTGACATAATCCTGTCTCCGTAAGAGAGGGCAAAGACAGATGTTGGGCACTTGGTAAGGAAGTACCCTTGTCATTGCACAGCTGACGGGGAGGGTGACTTTCAGACTTGGGCATTGAATGGGGCTGTCACATTCCTGACATCACAGGGGCTGAAGAGCAGGGACAAGGCTGCCAATTACAGTAGTGTGGCCACCTGTCCAAAAGGAAGGCAGAGCTGGCAAAGGAGACATGACTGTCAGATTTTGGACACAATGATTAAAGAAGGCAGGAAAGGCAGAAGGTGTGGGAAAGGAAAGAGGGGGTCTATTCCCTTAGCACAGGGTCCACCGCTGAAAGGTGGATCTACGTTAATGGTAAACACTGGGTGACATGAACAAGTTGGGCAAAAAGGCTTGTTTCCATGGTGTAAACCTTTATAACTCTATGACTCTACCTGGAGGTAGAACAAGAACAGAGAATGCTGGAAAATCTCAGCATGTATGCCAGCATTCATTGGAAGAGAAACTTTGACTCTCCATAGAACTGAAGGGAGGAAGAATATGTTAGAAGTGTAGAAACTTCAACAAAAAGCAACTTAAAAAAAAGACAGATGGCCTGGTGTGAGGGGGGGTTTGTATTGAGGCAATACATGTATGAGAAGTTGCTGAACTCAACATTGAATCCCAAAACCAGAAGATGAGAAGCTGCTCCTCCAGCTTACACCAGACTCCACTGGAGAATTGAAGCAGGCTGAGGGCAGATATATGTGCATGAGAACAAGGTGCTGAGTTAAAATGGCAAATAACAGTCTGTATGGGATCAGGCTTACAAACTGAGCTAAGATGTTTCAAATGTGACCGAAGTGGAGAAATGGGGAGAATGGAATGAAGTCCTTCTAGGAAATGAGGTGTGAGGAATATAATCAAGGTAGCTGTGGGATTCGGTAGGTTTGTAATGAATATGGGTG
Source organism: Carcharhinus amblyrhynchos (assembly GCF_965287045.1). Lineage (NCBI taxonomy): Eukaryota > Metazoa > Chordata > Chondrichthyes > Carcharhiniformes > Carcharhinidae > Carcharhinus > Carcharhinus amblyrhynchos. Next base: position 27,956,456 of record NC_137333.1, read on the forward strand.
CCCAGCCTATGTTAGACTGCCCAATGTAGAAGAGATCACATTGGGAGCAGCAGATACAAGGGCAGACAGAAGAGATTAGTTTAATTTGGTTTCATGTTGGGCACAACATCATGGGCCAAAGGGCCTGTTCCTGTGCTGTACTGCTCTCTGTTCTATGCAATAGATCAAATTGAAAGTACAATTGAAATGCTGCTTAACATGAAAGGAGTGTTTGGAGCATTGAATGGTGAGAAGGAAGGAGGTAAAGGGGTAGGTGTTGCACTTTCTGAGTGTGACTGAGACCCAGTGCTGGAGAGACTGTAACCCTCCAGGCAGTTGGTCACAAAGACATTGAAAATCTTACACATCACAGCACTGGCCATTATGCTCTGAAAGTAGCCATCAAAACCACTGATCGTCTTCAATTGGACTTCTTCATTTCTGGCTCTTTCCAATGAGCAGCTTATTGGCATCTTGCTGGCTACTGATACCCCTTTTATAAGAGCTGGAGAGCACATTCCTTTCATAACTTGTAATTTTGTTGACAAATACAGGTCATGTAATGACAGACCCCCAAAACATACCCCCAAACCTTCTGCTCCATCCACCACAATTCTCCCCAAGCCCTTTATCCATCCACCCATCATCTCCATCCCTCTGACTCAACCCCCACATCCCCTCCATCTCATCTCCCCCAACACCTCTGGCCCAATTTTTGGAGTTGAACTATTTTTGAACTGCAAAGGAATTAAGGGTTATGGCAAGTGGATGGGTAAGCGAAGTATGACTATTTGGAAAGATTCAGTTTAATCCGGGATAGTCATCACAGTTTTGTGAGAGGTAAGTCCTGCCTCACAAATTTGATTGAATCCTTGGAGGAGGTAACTAAGTGTGTAGATGAAGGTAGAGCATTTGGTGTCATATACGTGTATTTTAGTAAGGTATTTGATAAGGTTCCCCATAGTAGGCTGATGAAGAAAGTAAGGAGGTGTGGGATAGAAGGAAATTTGGCCAATTAGATAAGTAACTGGATGTCTCATAGAACACAAAGAAATCCCACAACACCAGTTTAAATTCCAAACAGCTTTATTTGTAGCAAAAGCCTCAAGCTTTCGGGACAGCCTATCCCATCGTCAGGTGGCTGGGAGTTCTGATCATAAAAATGACACAAAGACATAAACTCAATTTACATACATAATGATTTGAATGTGAGTCTTTACAGCTAATCAATTCTGAAAGGTACAGACAATGTGAGTGGAAAGAGCTTTAAGCACAGGTTGAAGAGATGTGTATTGTCTCCAGACAGGTCAGTTAGTGAGATTTTGCAAGTCCAGGCAAGTTGTGGGGGTTACAGGTAGTGTGACATGAACTCAAGATCCCGGTTGAGGCCATTCTCATATGTGTGAAACTTGGGTATCAGTCTCTGCTCAGCAACTCTGCGCTGTCGTATGTCCTGAAGGCCGCCTTGGAGAACACTTACCCAAAGATCAGAGGCCGAATGCCCATGACCGCTGAAGTGTTCCCCAGCAGGAAGAGAACAGTCTTGCCTGGTGATAGTCAAGTAGTGTTCATTCATCCGTTGTCATAATGTCTGCATGGTCTCCCCAATGTACCAAGCCTCGGAACATCCTTTCCTGCAGCATATCAGGTAGACAACATTGGCCGAGTTGCAGTATGTACCATGTACCTGGTGGATGGTGTTCTCACGTGAGAGGATGGCATCCTTATCGCTGATCCGACACGTCTTACAGAGGTTGCTGTGGCAGGGTTGTGTGGTGTTGTGGTCATTAAGGGGGGGTAGTTATAGGACGGATGTCAGGGGTAGGTTCTTTACCCAGAGGGTGGTGAGGGATTGGAATGCCCTGCCTGCTGCAGTTGTAAATGCGCCTAGTTTGGGGGCATTTAAGAGATCCGTGGATAGGTTTATGGACGAAAAGGGATTGGTTTAGGTTAGTGGGTCATTGTTTTGTAACTGGTCAGCGCAACATCGTGGGCCGAAGGGCCTGTTCTGCGCTGTAACGTTCTATGTTCTATGTTCTCCTGAAGGCTGGGTAGTTTGCTGCGAACAATGTTCTGTTTGAGGTTGCACGGTCGTTTGAAGGCAAGAAGTGGGGGTGTGGGGATGGCCTTGGCAAGATGTTCGTCTTCATCAACGAGATGTTGAAGACTCCGGAGAAGATGTTGTAGCCCCTCCACTCCGGGGAAGTACTGGACGACAAAGGGTACTCTCCACCATGTCCCGCGCTCGTCTTCTGAGGAAGTCAGTGCGGTTTTTGGCTGTGGCGCGTCGGAACTGTCGATCGATGAGTCGAGCACCATATCCTGGGTTAAGAGCAAGCACGTGGGCTAAATGTTCAAAGAACTGCCACAGGCACTTGAGTTGATTAATCTCTTCCTCTGCTGTATGGTACTCTGAATAACATCATTACTTTCATAGTGACTTCATTGCACTATTAACGTAAACCTTACCTGTGATGAACAAATAAACTTTGACTTCAAATATCTTGGACTGATATGAGATATATACCCTGGTAAGGAGCTCAGGATTATGGCAGTACGTACCAGACCTGGCTACACATGATTATAGGTTCTCTATTCCAAGCAATAATAGACCAATATTTACGCGCCACTTTTCTTTACATATCAACTCATATGGTTCAAATTCATGTCACCTTCTTACAGCTATTTTCAAACCTTGTCAAGAACTTTAGTATCACAGGGTGGAATCTTTAACTTTCTCATGGTGAGGTCGGTGGAAATCACCATCTTGGGATCAAAAGTCCAGGCACCATATTTAAAGGGCACCTGGACAGCCTTTGCCTGGTCACTTTTCCACCCATCTCTGCTAACCCTCCATTCAAGGTCATTCTCTGCACAATTTGCACTGCTACCACCCAGATTCAAGCAGTGACTAACATTTACAGATGCTACTCAAAGAGGACAACGCAGCAGGACCTCACCATTAATCATGGAAGAAGTGAAACTTGCCAGGTCCATGCCATTTATGTATAATTGTAGAAGTGAACATTCTAATATCTTGCTGGTTGGGGGGTTAATTTGAAAAGGGATCTTAATTCTGAAGAGATTCGCTTCTGATGCTTGGATTGGTCAGGTGGGGCTCTGCAGTACTCTCCAAAGAGGGTGACCCATATCATCATAGTTTGTTGTGCCCTGCACAACCTGATGCTTCAAAAGGGAGATCACTTGCTACAGAGAGACATGGAGGACGTTGAGAACTTCTCAAATGATGAAGACCTGAAAGGGCAGGAACCTGAAGAGGGCAATGATGGGGAGCTCCCACACAAGGATGTCATCAAAGCCACAAGCTGTGAAAGACATGAGGCTGAGACAAGATCAGTCATGATTGTATTGAAGTTCTTACATTTGCATGTTCTTCTGTGACGCATTCATAGCCACTAGGTTCCAGGAGGCGTAAGGTGCAGGCAGGGATATCTAGGCATATTTATCCTGCCCTTTAAAGGCATGGCAGTGACCTAAAAGGTCCAAACACTAACATCAGGAGCAAGATCAGCATTGAGCAGTGTATCTTGAACCCTCATGTTTCACCAGGAAAGATCAATAACCAAAGCTGTATGGAGCCAAGCTTGGAAACAAAAGGCATAAAGACTGCATTGTGAATTAATGCAGTTGTGCTCTGCTACATAAGACAATTCTTGCTGCATGCATGGCTGGAGAGTCCATCATGTATTCAGGTCTTGTGCTTTGGCACAAAGAATTAAGACAGCTATTTGATGATGAGACAACATGAAACACAAAGATAGGAGCAGGAGGAGGCCATTTGGCCCTTCAAGCCTGTTCTGCCATTCATTAAGATCATGGCTGATCATCCAACTCAATAGCTTAATCCTGCTTTCTCACCATAACCTTTGATCCCATTTGCCCCCCAGTGCTATATCCAGCTGCCTCTTGAATGCATTCAGTGTTTTGGCATCAAATACTTCCTGTGGTAATGAATTCCACAGGCTCATTACTCTTTGGGTGAAGAAATGTCTCCTCACCTCCATCCTAAATGGTCTATTCTGAATCCTCAGACTGTGACCCCTGGTTCTGGACTCCCCCACCATCAGAAACATCCTCCCTGCATCTATTCGGTCTGGATCTGTGAGAATTATATAAGCCTCTATAAGATCCCCCCTCATTCATCTGGACTCCAGCGAAAACAATCCTAACCTAGTCAATCTCTCCTCATACATCAGTCCCGTCATCCCCGAATCAGCCTGGTAAACTTTCTTTGCACTCCTTTGAGAGCAAGAACATCCCTCCTCAGAAAAGGAGACCAAAACTGCACACAATACTCTAGGTGTGGCCTCACCAAGGCCCTGCATAGTTGCAACAATACATCACTGCTCCTGTACTCGAAACCTCAGGCAATGAAGGCCAACATACCATTTGTTTTCATAGAAATCATAGAAACCCTACAGTGCAGAAAGAGGCTATTCGGCCCCTCGAGCCTGCACCAACCACAATCCCACCCAAGCCCTCTCCCCAAATCTTTACCCTCTAATCCTTCTAACCTATGCAGCCTAGGACACTAAGGGGAATTTAACACGGCCAATTAACCGAACCCGCACATCTTTGGACAGTGGGAGGAAACAAAGCACCCGGAGGAAACCCACTCAGAGACAGGAAGAATGTGCAAACTCCACACAGACAGTGACCCAAGCCAGGAATCAAACCCAGATCCTGGGAGCTGTGAAGCAGCAGTGCTAACTACTGTGTTACCGTGTCACCTCTTTACTGCCTGCAGCACCTGCATGCTTACCTTCGTGACTGGTGCACAAGGTCACCCAGGTCCCATTGCACACTCCTCTCTCCCAATTTACAGCCATTCAGGTAGTGATCTGCCTTCTTGTTTTTGCTTCCAAAGTGAATAATTCCACACTTATCCAAATTATACTGTATCTATCATTGATTTGTCCACTCACCCAGCTGTCCAGATCATTCTGAAGGACCTCTGCATCCTCATCACAGTTCACCCTCCCACCCAATTTGGTATCATCTGCAAACTTCGAGATGTTACATTTTGTTCCCTCAACCAAATCATTAACATACCTTGTGAATAGCTGGGGTCCCTGTGGCACCCCAGTAGTTACTGTCTGCCAATTCTTCCCTCTCACTAAATCTTGCATTCTCCAACATTTCTGGCATCTGATTTGTGTCCTCTTTTGTGAAGACAGAACCAAAGTATGTATTCAGTTGCTCGGCCATTTCTTTGTCCCCTGTATATATTCCACCGTTTCTGTCTGTAGGGGACCTAAATTTGGCTTCACAAACCTCTTTATCTTCATGTATCTATAGAAACTCTTAGTGTCAGTCTTTATGTTCCCTGCAAACTTACTTTTGTATTGTAGTTTTCCCTTTTTAATCAATCCCTTGGTCTTTCTTTGCTGAATTTTATACTGCTTCCAATCCTCAGATCTATTATTTTTCTTGGCCAATCTGTATGCTTCTTCCTTAGGCCGGATACTCTCTCTAATTTCCTTTGTAAGCCAGGGATTGGCCCTCTTACCCATTTTGCTATTGTGCCAGACAGGAATAACCAGTTGCTGCAGTTCCCCCATGTATTCCTTGAATGTTTGCCATTGTCTATCCACTGTCATCCCTCTAATAACTGTCTCCCCAATATATAAAGGCCAACACACACCTCATATCCTCAATGAGGGGCACAGATCAGCTAGATAGTCAATATCTTTTCCCAAAAGTAGGGGAATCTAAAACTAGAGGGCATAGGTTTAAGGTGAGAGGGGACAAATACAAAAGTGTCCATAGGGGCAATTTTTTCACACAGAGGGTGGTGAGTGTCTGGAACAAGCTGCCAGAGGTAATAGTAGAGACAGGTACAATTTTGTCTTTTAAAAAGCATTTAGATGGTTACATGGATAAAATGGGTACAGGGGATTATGGGCTAAATTGGGATTAATTTAGGGGCTTTAAAAAAGGGGCAGCATGGATGAGTTGGGCCAAAGGGCCTGTTTCCATGCTGTAAACCTCTATGACTCTATAGCCTCGTGTTATCTTTATTAAGATTCAGCACCCTAGTCTCCGAATCAACTACTACACTCTCCATCTTGGTAAAAAATTCTATCACGTTACGGTCGCTCATCCCCAAAGGGTCTTGTGCAGCTAGACTGGCAATGATTCCCTTTTCATTGCACACTACCCAGTCTAAGATGGCCTGCTCTCTAGTTGGTTCCTCACATATTGGTCAAGGAAACTATCCCATATACATTCCAAGAATTCCTCCTCAATGGCATTGTGGATAATTTGTTTTGCCCAATCTATGTGCAGATTAAAATCAGCCATGATCACCAATATTCCCTGATCACATGCATCACTAATTTCATATTTAGTGCCATTCCCAACATCACCACTGCAGTTGGGGGTTTATAAATGACACACACTAATATTTTTTGCCTCTTGTTATTTCTCAACTCTACCCATACAGACTCCACATTGTCAGAGTTAATGTCCTTTCTTACTACTGTCTTAATTTCTTCTTTAACCAGCAGGACCACTCCACCACCTTTTCCTCTATGCCTGTCTTTCTAAATATTGAATACCCTGGGACATTCAATTCCCATCCCCTGGTCACCCTGCAGTCATGTCTCCATAATCCCAATTATATCATACCCGTTTATATCTATCTGCATGGTTAGTTCATTCACTTTATTGCAAATGCTCTGCGCATTAAGGTACAGAGCCTTTAAGCTTGTCTTTTTATCATTGTTTTTCTTGATCCCAGTATTTTTCTCTATAGCCCTGTTAGAACTTTGACCTTGGTTTCTCTGCCTATCACTTTTCTTATTCCCTTTACTACCTTTCGTTTTTGTCCTTGCTCCTTCTTTCTTGGACTCCTTACATAGATTCCCATTCCCCTGGCATGTTAGTTTAAACCCTCCCCACTGCTCAAGCAAACACTCCCCCTAGAACATCAGTCCCAGTCCTGCCCAGGTATAACTCATCCAATTTGTAGAGGTCCCACCTCCCCCCGAACTGGTCCCAATGCCCCAGGAATCTGAAACCCTCCCCTTCAACCACGTATTTGTCCAATATATCATGTCATTTCTACTCTGACTAGCACGTGGCACCGGTAGTAATCCTGAGATTACTACCTTTGAGGTCCAATTTCTTAACCTTCTTCCTAGCTTCCTGTATTCTGCTTTTAGGACCTCATCCCTTTTTTTATCTATGTTGTTTGTACCAAGGTGTACTACAACCACTGTCTGTTCGCCCTCGTCCTTCAGAATGTCCTGCAACCACTCTGAGACATCCTATATCCTAGCATCCGAGAAACATACCATCCTGGAGTCTCGTTTGCGGCCACAGAAATACTGTCCATTCCCCTTACAATTGAATCCCCTGTAACTATTGCACTGGCACACTTTTTACCCCTCCCTTCTGCAGCAGAACCAACCATGGTGCAACGAATTTGGCTGATGCTACTTTCCCCAAAGAGGTCATTTCCTGTATACAGTATCCAAATGGTATATCTGTTTTGCAGGGGAATGGCCACAGGAGATTCCTACACTACCTGGTGATCACCCATTCCTTTCCTGCCTGCGGAGTCTGAGTCTGCGGTGTGACCACCTTTCTATAAATGCAATCCACGATACTCTCTAACTTGCTGATGCTCCACAGTGTCTCCAGTTGCCACTCCAGCTCTGAAACAGAGCTTCCAGGAGCTGTAGCTGGAGACACTTGCTGCACACTTGCTAACCCAGGGGTTGGAACTATCCCCAGCCTGCCACATGGAGTAAGAGGAGCAAATCATGGCATGGAGCTCTCCTATCATGTCTTACCCCTTTAAACTTTTGAAAGTTTTTTTTTCAGATTATACCCAATTCTCTAGGGCCCTTCTTTCCTGCTTCTTGTTACCTCTACATATAACCTCTACAAACTATAAACCACAGAAATTACACAGAATGGCAACACTCCAATGCAATTGAACCCGCATAACTCACAGGAGCTGACCTCCATAACCCCTTGTCAGACCAGTGGGGTGAGTTTGGTAGACGTCTTGGATCCATCCCTGGAGAAAGACATCTTCTGGTGCTGGCAGACACCTCTAATTAAAGCTATGAACCTGTTAAACCGCTTCCAGTTCCATGGACTATTTCTCGAACGTCAGGTCTAAGCAGCTGGGAACGGAGAGAGCGTTGGACGAATACAGAGAGAGTAGGAGGGATCTCAAACGGGGAGTTAGGAGAGCAAAGAAGGGGCATGAGATGGCTTTGGCAGGTAGGGTTAAGGAGAATCCAAAGGCGTTTTACTCCTATCTTAAGAACAAAAGGGTGGCTAGGGGTAAAATCGGTCCTCTCAGGGTGGGGAATTGTGCTTAGAGGCAGAGGGATTGGGGGAGATCCTGAATGAATACTTTGCGTCGGTATTCACGAAGGAGAGGGGCTTGATGTCTAGTACGGTCATTGAGGGAGCGGTAGACGGATTGAAAGATCTATTGATTACGAGGGGAGAAGCGTTAGGGCTCTTAGAGGGCATTAAAACCGATAAATCTCCGGGGCCTGATTGCATTTATCCTAGGCTGCTTAGAGAGGCGAGGGATGAGATTGCTGGGCCTCTGATGCAAATCTTTGTCTCTTCTTTAGACACAGGTGAGGCCCTAGAGGACTGGAGGATAGCTAACGTGGTACCGTTGTTTAAAAAGGATAGGAGGGATAGCCCGGGTAACTATAGGCCGGTGAGCTTAACGTCAGTGGTAGCTAAGTTGATGGAGAGGATTCTTAGGGATAGGCTGTATGCGTACTTGGAGCGTTGCGATCTGATTAAGGATACGCAGCATGGCTTTGTAAAGGGGAAGTCTTGCCTTACGAATCTGGTAGAATTCTTTGAGGAGGTGACAAAAACGGTTGACGAAGAATGAGCCGTTGATGTCGTCTATATGGATTTCAGTAAGGTGTTTGACAAAGTCCTTCATGGTAGGTTGGTACAGAAGATTAAAGCTCACGGGATATGTGGTCAGGTATCTAGATGGGTAGAGAACTGGCTCGCAAAGAGGAGTCGGAGAGTAGTTGTGGAGGGGCCTTTTTCTAGCTGGAGGTCTGTCACTAGTGGTGTGCCGCAGGGCTCGGTACTGGGACCTCTTCTCTTTGTAGTGTATATAAATGATTTGGAAGAGGGAGTAGGTGGTGTGATCAGCAAATTTGCTGATGACACCAAGATGGCTGGATTGGTGGGCAGTGAGGAGCAGTGCCTGGCAATACAGTGGGATATTGATAGGCTGGTTGATTGGGCAGATACATGGCAAATGGAGTTTAATCCGGATAAATGTGAGGTGATACATTTTGGCCGGAATAATGTAGGGGGAAGTTTTATGATAAAGGGTAAGCCCGTAAGGAGTATAGAGTCGCAGCGAGACCTGGGGGTGCAAGTGCACAAGTCTTTGAAGGTGGCAGTGCAAGTGGAGAGTGTGGTGATGAAAGCCTATGGTATGTTAGCCTTTATAGGAAGCGGTATAGAATATAAGAGCTGGAGTCTAATGTTGCAGTTGTACAGAACGTTGGTTCGGCCGCATTTGGAGTACTGTGTACAGTTCTGGTCGCCTTACTACCAGAAGGACATGGAGACTCTGGAGAGAGTGCAGAGGAGGTTTACCAGGATGTTGCCTGGTATGGAAAGACTGGGGTATAAGGAAAGATTGAAGAAATTGGGGCTCTTTTCCCTTGAAAGACGCCGACTGAGGGGGGATCTAATAGAGGTATATAAGATTATGAAGGGTATAGATAAAGTAAACAGAGGTAAGCTATTTCCTATAATAGAGACACGTAGGACAAGGGGCCATGGACTTAAGGTGAGGGGGGAGCGGTACAACACAAATATTAGAGGGAGGTTTTTCACACAGAGGGTAGTGGGGGTATGGGATGCTCTGCCAAGTAAGGTGGTGGAGGCAAACACGCTAGAGTCCTTTAAGAGTAACTTAGACAGGCACATGACTGAGTTGGAGATGGGTGGATATAGGAGAACCTTTTAAATAAGGGTCATTAGCATTGGGGCGTCCCTGGTAATGTAAATGGGTATAGTATGATAATAATGTTTTTTTTTTCTCTTTCATTCACAGGTTTTAAGTCGGTCCACCTCGTGTCCAACGAGGGGCATACAGGCGATGGGTCGTACTGGGGCTGCTCTTGGTTGTTCAAGATTGGCCTAGTGCTTCATGTCGTTAGTGTGTGCCTAAACTAGACAAGATACTGGGCAAGACGACAGCTCAGTGACTATCGCTGATTGCTGTGCAGACACATGGATTGGGGCCGGTGTCTGTGGGAGTTTGTGCATTCTCCCCGTGCTTGCGTGGGTTTTCTCCGAGTGCTCCGGTTTCCTCCCACACCCCAAAGATGTGCTGTTAGGCTGATTGGCAGGAATAAATTGTCCCTAAATCAGTTTCCCTCAATCTGGATGGCCATAAAACATTAGATAGGGGTCATGGGTAGAGAGGTGGACTGGTGATGTTGACATGGCGGCGCAGGCTTGTTGGGCCAAAGGGCCTGTTTCCCGGGCTGATTTTGTTCTTTGTTCTTTTATGTCTAAGTATTTTAATTGATAAATGTTGTGCTAATTCTTTTTGTTATATCCTAACTGTGTTCTTAAATAACGTTTATTTTAATGAAAGCTTCCTAGTGGATCACTTGAATCATACCTGGAGTTAGACATCTTATACTCACCCTAATGCCAAAATCAAATGCGAAAGTTGAGGTCTAGGCTAACTGCATTCTATATCTTGGAGTTTCTGGTCTGGGCCTCAACAAGTTCCAGTAGTTTTTATAAAACTACAATCCATATACTTTCTTAGTCACTTTGTCCACCTGCCCTGCCACCTTAGCAACTTTTGGACATGTATTTCAATGCCTCTGACTTCCTCAACCCCTCCCAATGTCCTTCCATTTATTGTGGATTCCCTTGCTTTGTTTGCTCTTTCCAAATGCACACTTCTCTGGACTGAATTCCATTTGCCATCTTTCTGGCCACTCGCCTAAACCATTGATATAATTTTGGAGACAAATGCTATCCTCTTCTCTATCAACTACACTTCCACCTGCAAATTTCCAATTCATGCCTCCCGTGTTTAAGTCCAAATTATTAACATACAACAAACAGCAGGGGCCCTGTGAAACTCCATTACTTTTCCATTCACTAAAACTCCATTGATCCCTTTGATTCCTATTCCTGAACCAAATTTAGTTCCAACTTGCCACATTCCCTTATAGCTCATGGGATCTCACTTTTCTGACCAGTCTGCCATGTGGGACTTTGTCAAAGTGATGAGTTAATAGGGCATTTAAATTTTCCAGAATTCCTGTGTTTGTCAACCTAACAATCGGGGTTCAAACTAGGAATCCTCCTTACTTGATTCTCTGTGGCTGTCCTCAGTTATTTCTTTCTTCTGACAAGCACCTAATAGTTGACTGGGCTCTCAGCTGTAATATTTCTTTAGCGTGCTAAAATGTGGAATAAACAGTGCCTCTTTCTCCAGCCACAACCCATGGATTGAATAATTTACCTCACCAATCCTTTTGGCCACTTGATACAGGCTATTGAATTTGGCTCTGGAAGTATAATTTAACAGTGGCTACAGATCCCCTAGCTGGAGAAATCAAGTCTCAATGTGTCTGCCTGCTTTTTCATGAGCTGCTGGAATACTTCAAAATGTTCCTTGCCTGCAGCACAGGCAATAATGAATTGTCCCTGGAATGGGGGGACATAAGAAAATATTGTGGTATCTCTCCTGAACTCAAGAAACTTGTTTTAATTGCTTCAGGCATTCTTATCTCTCATGCCCATAACTTAATTCAAATAGGTTGAAACCTTAAACTCATTAGGGGAGTCCCTGGTGGTGAACATTAGGAAACCTTGTCCCAGTCATTTGGATTTTCTGAGCAATTGTAGTTTTTAGGGACTGGTGATGCCACTGTAATGTATATTAAGTTTAAGTGGATAGGCTGAGGGCTTTGGCAGGGTTATTCCCAAACTGTGGGTAACCTCCTCAATCATTTTGGATTCGAAGTTGGTCCCCTGATCTGATTGGGTCAGTCTTTAATCATAGCTTTGGCTGTGATAATTTTGAGGGGAATGATGGCCTTGGGGAATTGATTGGCTAGCTCCATTATGGTAAGGGGACACTGATAACCTGTCCTGTTTGTAGTAACGTGTGCACCATCTATAAGAATTTGGTCAAAGGGCAGTGATTTGCAGGTTTAATTTTAATTAATTAGCCTCCAGTTTGCCTGCACCTGACAAGTCTGACAGGTTTTACAGTGTCTGGCCGCATACGACCACCACTTTGCAGATAACTGCATGTCCAGTAATTGGAATGGCATGGGCAATTTGTAAAATTTCCTTAAGATATTTTGGTGGAGCACTGTCCACTCTTCATTTATAGGCCTCCTGGGTATTTCTTCATTACTCTCCCATCTCATAAGTAAGAGCGCTCGGGGAGCTGAGCAGCTTCCCATCAAATCAGGCTTTAATTTGGAATCTGCCTGCTACACTTTAACGGGGCTCAGATGAACACCTCTCCTTCAGATAGACTTTTAAAGAAAGACAGACTACTGGCTTATCCAGCTGGGGTGCAGGCTCCTTCTATTTTAAACTTTCCAACTTAGGGCTGAGTCATTTGCAACCAAGAAAAAAATTTCAGAACTTTCTCCTGCGGCTGTTCAATTTCCTTTATCTTGCTTGACTAGTCTAAAATTATGGAGAAAAGCCACACCTTACTACCAGCTAACTCATTCCCAAGCAGGGAATCAAACCCTACAACTGACTGTACCCAAGATTATATCATTATGTCAACGGAACTGAGGTAGGGGAATGGATGGGTATCCTCCTCCAATTTCCTTAATTAGCATTTGGGATTTCATGCAAGATTCTGGAGAAGAGGTCAGGTCTTTCACCAGCACCAGAGATTGAGTGGCTCCTGTATCCCTGAGCAGTACAGTAGATCTGCTCATTTCCTGGAATGGGTACAGGGACAACATTTCTTGAGGACAAAGCTCAGGTAGCTTTTGGGAAATTTGTCAGGTTCTGCCACAAGGCAGCATTATTGGAAGGGCAGAACTAAACAACACACCTGGTCTGTGGTGAGTGAGGGTGCTGTTTAAATATGGTGAAAGGATCTCTGACCCTGTGAGATAACAGTGGGCGGATGAATTGTTTCCTGCCTCATCAAGAGATTTGACATGCCCCTAATTGATGCACTATTAATGAGTTGAAAAGTGGAAAATTGAGCCACACTTTGTCTTCAGAATGAAAAATTCTGCTCTTTCACCTAAAATGTTGCAGCTCCATTTCCAACCCATGATCTCTACAGCTGCAGCTGTCAGCATGGTGTCACATATTACATCAATAATTTTGCTGTGATATTATGGAGAACCATAGAATCACAGAATCCCTACAGTGCACAAAGAATCCATCTGGCCCATCGAGTCTGCACCAATTCTCTGAAAGAGAATTCCACCTAGCCCCTCCCCTCTGCCCTATTCCTGTAACCATGCATTTACTATGGCTAATCCATCTGACCTACACATTTTTGGACACTAAGGGATAACTTACCATGGCCAATCTACCTAACTTGCACATCTTTGGACTGTGGGAGGAAACCGATTCACCTGGAGGAAACCCAGAGGGAAGGTCCTGGATCATCAAATTCTGGTGCCATAGAGTGCGCTTTCCAGGCTCAATCACCGATTCTGACCTGTTCTCAATCTTGGTTTCATTGATATGTGAAATAGTGCTCAAGAAAAGTAGGGTGCCAAACTTCAACGCCAGAATGTAAAATCTTTGCCCCTGTCTTCAAATAGGATAACGTTTTATATTAACTTATAGATATTGATTATTCACATACATTGTTCATATTTATTAGAACTTATGTTTATTATGTTAATAATAATTTACAAGTAAATCCTTACATATTGTTTGATGCTCTTTAAATTTAGCCTATATCCAAGTCGCCAGAGCCCTCATGATTGCTTCTATCTGTCTGGGATTTTTGGGTTCCATATTTGCACTGATGGGGATGAAATGTACCAATGTTGGAGGCTCTGGAAGAAGTAAGGCAAAAGTTGCTTTTTCTGCTGGAGTCATGTACATACTTGCTGGTAAGAGTAATTCATAGCGATGTATTCCCTTTCTGCCTCAGTGACATACTCATATATCTGTCCTCAACCTGCTGCAATATTCGTGGAAAACTCAATACAAGCTTCAGAAACAGTATCTCATCTTTGAATTAAGCACTTTGCAACTTTCTGGACTCAACATTGAGTCCAACAATTCAGACCACAAATTCTGTCCCCAATTTGTTGCCTCTTTGCAATTTGCTGGCTTGAATCTTGTTTGTCATATTTCAACTTTTGGACCGAGGTGTTCACTATATTGCCATTCACATTCTGGACAAATGTTTTATTTCATTATTACAGCTATTACAAATCCCTTTTGTTCCACCCTATCTTAGCCATTCAATTTTCCCCCACGTCTATCCTATCACAGACCTTCTCTTGTTTTTCCTTGTTATCTCCTCTATAAAGCATAAAATCCATCACATTTCTACCTTTTTTATTTGTTCTTGGATTATTTTATTTATTTATTTATTTTATTTATTTATTCAAGAGACATGGGCTATGTTGGCTAGGGCAGTATTTATTGGTCATCCTTAATTGCCCTTTGTTATATATTTAAAAGGAGTAGCAGATTGTTTTAAAAGTTGATCACTAGATTTGATGGTGATATCATTAGGGCGTGTGCTCAGGCTGATATCAGTTTTATATTCTGATGCAGAGCAATAAGATCTGTTGTGTGTTTGTTTGAGTCATATGTGTGCAAACTAAGACTTATTTTTCCATTAAAACCCACAATCCCTAACATAGTTAAGACATTACAGCCTTGATAAGGTGTTAATGAGATGCTTTTTGAACAATCGTATTTGACATAGAGACACTACAGTGTTAGAAGATTGTGTTCCAGGATTTTGATCCAGGACAGTGAAAGAACTGTGATACATTTCCAAGTCAGGTTGATGAGTGACTTGGAAGGGTACTTTCAGGTGGTGGCGTGTCAATTGACCCGTTGCCCTTGTCCTTCTAGAGTGTCTTGATTTGGAAGATGCTGTCCAAGGAAGTTTGGTGTTTTCCTGCAGTACCTCACGTAGCTGGTACACAGTGCTGCTACTGGTGAAGAGAGTAAATGGGGTGCCCAATCAAGTGGGCTGCTTTGTCTTATATGGTGTCAAGCTTCTTGAGAGTTATTGGATTTTCAGTCATCCAAGCAAGGGATTTCATCATATTCCTGACTTGTGCTTTATAAGTTGTGGACAAGCTTTTGGGAGTCAGGAGGTGAGTTAATCGTCACATAGTCTCTCTCCTGGTCTAGTATTTGTTGCCCATTGCTAAATGTTCTTGAGCTGAATGGGACATTTTAGAGGGCAGTCAGGAGTCAACTACTGTGGGTCTGGAGTTATAAAATAGATCACCAGACCAGATAAGGATAGCAGATTTCCTCTGTAAAGTATATTAGAGAACCAGGTGGTTTATAACATTTAGTGATAATTTCATGGTCACCATTACTGAGATGAGCTTTCAATTCCAGATTTATTCATTGCATTTAAATTCATCATCTGCTGTGATGGAATTTGAACTTATGTTCCCAGAGGATTAGCCTGGGCCTCTGGATTGTCTGACCAGTGATATCATCACTGCTCCACCATGTTGCACAGCACTCCCTGTGCACCTGTGCCACCCTCCACCCTGCCACCCCACCATCCTGCCACCCTCTTTCATTTGTGAAGAATTTTCATATTTTATATATCATATAGGGGATTTTCACAGTAACTTTGTTGCAGTGTTAATATAAGCCTACTTGTGACTAATAAATAAACTTTACTATGCTTTTTACTTTTGCATATTCAACACTAAACACTAACTCTGTTTCTCTCTCCACTGATGCTATAAGTCCTTCTGATGTCCTGGGTTTTGCTTATACATAAGACTAGATTTCATCTGCTTTTGACTTAAAGGTTGAACATACAATATCCAACTTATAATTTAATATCTATGTAGACATTGTGGAGGAATAATGAGAGAAAGGTCATTTTATTTAATAATTTATTTTAAGAACATAAATTATCATGATAGATTCAAGAAGCTTTTATCTTGAGGAATAAAGAAATGGGAATGGGCCATTCAAACTCTCAAGCTATTTTGTCAATCAAGGTTGATCTGTAATTAACCTCCATTTATCCACCTTAATTCGTTATCCCTTAATGTCCTGACTTAATAAAATATATTTCAATTTGTTTTTAAATTTTCAATTGACAGCTCAACAGATTTTTGTGGGAAGAGAATTTCAGATATTCTTTGCGTGGAAAGGTTGTTGCCATCACCATGAATGGCTTAACTCCAATTTTAAGTTGGTGCCTCCTGGTTTTAGACTATCTCCACCAGAATAAATAACATCTGTCTATCGACTCCATCAAATCCTTTAATCTTCTTAAGCTAGAGCATCATCAATGGTCACACAACAACCAACCCTTTGTAATGTAATATCACTACCCATTCATTTCCTCCCCCCCACTATCCAACCCCTTCCCACCAGGAGACAAAGATTACTTTTCATTAACCTGCTTGTTTTTTGTATCTCTTCACTAGATTTTAGTGATCAGTACACAACCCCCTAAAGCTATGTCTCACTCATAGTTCCTAACTTTGAATTTAATAAATATTTTGATGTATCTTTCTTTGGCCTGAAGTAGATGACCTCACAGTTCCCAGGTTGAACTCCATCTGTCACAGTTTCCCCACTCATGTTCAATGTTGCCTCTTTTGCAATTTTCTGTTGCCAACTACTTAGTTAATATCATTTGCAAATTTGGATAAATGGCTGTCTAATTCCGTCTAAGTAAATACAATGAAAATCTGAAGTTTCAGTAAGGATATTTGGCAGATTTGCTTTTCCAAGGGATATTATTGAACCAGAAGGGTTTTTACAACAATGGTTTCATGGTTATCGTTAGACTTTTGATTCTACATTTTTTTGAAATTCAAATTTCACTATCTGCCATGATGGGATTTAAACCTGAGTCCACAAGGACCCTGGGTCCCTAATCTAGTGGCAATACCATTATGCCATGACATCCTTATTTTCCCATATCTCTTTCTCCTACTTTCTAATTAATTCCCTATCTATGGTAGGTTATATATCACCTCCCATTCCATGTATTTTCATTTTGTGAGACAATTTTTGAAACTCTGGGAAAGCATAGGCTTGGGAGAGAATTGACTGAAATATTCAAAATATTGAAGAAGGGAGGTTAAGTGTTTCTCACATGCAGACTTGATGGGCTGAAGGGCTTTTTCTGAACTGTATGATTCTATGAAGAGATTAAATGGCATACTTGTGAACAGATTATTTGAACTTGATAGGTTAGGCATATAACTTATATAAACATAGAGTTAGGAGAAGTTTGAGGAAAATTGCTCAGAAAGTCATTTAACTTTGAAATAAGCTGCAAGCTTGTGAAATGGATACAGATTTTGTGCAAATATTTAAAAGAGAGCTGGTCAAGTTCCTGGCGAAGCCTGATATCACTGAGTACTAAAGGTGGGTGAGATGTTGGGTAATTTACTTCATAGCCACTGTAATCCTTTCTGGTTGTCTTTTGCTCAGTAAGAAGTCTCACACCACCAGGTTAAAGTCCAACAGGTTTATTTGGTATCAAAAGCCACTAGATTTCGGGCCTTTGACTCTTTGTCAGGTGAGTGAGTGATCACAAACTTTTGCTGCCAAATAAACCTGTTGGACTTTAACCTGGTGTTGTGAGACTTCTTACTGTGTTTATCCCAGTCCAACACCAGCATCTCCACATCATGTCTTTTGCTGTCAGAGAGGAATTTGCCAGAATTGTCTTTTTCTCTCAATTGGCCCAGGATTTTTGAAATTTTTTTTGCCTTGCCAGAATATTAGATAGCCAGTAATGAGTGGGAATATTGAGGATACGGACTCCACAAGGGCATATGGTTTTAGTTAGGCAAGTATCATGATTGGCACAGGCTTGGAAGGGCGAAGGTCCTGTTTCTTGTTCCTTGTTCTTTGTTCTTTGTTTATATTACTTAGTTCCTAGAAGGCTGGGTGAGACAGACCTGATGGGACAACTGGTCTTTTATATATGTTTGGAAGCTTTTTTAA
Organism: Carcharhinus amblyrhynchos; assembly: GCF_965287045.1. Lineage (NCBI taxonomy): Eukaryota > Metazoa > Chordata > Chondrichthyes > Carcharhiniformes > Carcharhinidae > Carcharhinus > Carcharhinus amblyrhynchos. The sequence goes on from NC_137333.1 coordinate 27,974,636, forward strand.
AGATATGTGATATTAACATTATTTCTATATCTCATAGGGTTGTCACCCTTGGTTGCTTGCTCATGGTATGCACATCAAATTATCTTAGAGCATTATGATCCTATAATGCCAAAGTAAGTGTTCAATTTCAATACTGGTACTGATAATTGTTGACTGGCTAAATCTTTTATTTTAATTCAATGAACCATACAAAAGGTTTTATTTTCATAATTATAGAAATGGCAAAATTGTATTTTACGAGTTGTGATCTGATAGTATTATGGGAGCACAAAGAACAAAACACAATCGGAGTGAAAATGATACATTTTCATTACAAATAGGATTAAAGGAATAAACATTGGGTCAAATTTTTTCGAATAACTGATAGAGTCACTAGGAAAACAGCAAAGCTGATTTATATCAGGTTTCTATTATTTCTGGGATTTTCTGATTTATCTAGTAACAGACTGAATATACATAAGAGCTCTTGACCCAGTGACTCAGTCAGAATAGCTAAAGAAAATGCTGAAAATCCTCAGTAGGTCAGACACCATCAGTGGAGAGAAGAAAGAGTTAATGGGCAGAATTTTAACTGCCAATGCAAGAGAAGGTTTGGGTGAAGGAAAGGAGGTTAAAACACAACAAATGTTGTGAGGATCAGAAATCCAGAGTGATCCTGCTCATTTTTGGATTTTACTTTGCCGTGTAGTCAATTAATTGGGTCTTTAACCTTGATTTCTGGCTTTAAAGTCAGTACAGGGTTTCTTGAGCTGCATAATAATTATCAGGACCAACAAGATGAGAGAAGCATGAAAAGTCAGTGATTAGTGAAACTCACAGGCTGGAAAGCATTTAAACAGTGAAATAATGTAACTGTTGGCTTGCATATGTGAAAGACTTCTACTTAGGACATTTGTTCTGAGAGCTTAATTTCACTGCTACATCAGTGATTGCCAGCATTGAGAAGTCATTTGACTAGTCCTGAACTTCACTCACTTTGATCTCAACTTCTCTGCTGCCAGCCTTTATTGTTGCATTGGAGGAATTTATGCAGCTTTGGCATAGACGTTTAATGAGGAAGAATATGGCCAGCCACATCCATAACAGCGCAAGCAGCTTCACCCACACCAACAGCATTAGAGCATCAACAACACCAACAAAGCTGCCTATTCCACGGTCACATGCCTCTCCACAGGACGGAGGGATGGGTAAAGAGGTAACACACACAGCACAGTGTATAGGTGCAGAGAATCAGCTTCCTCAACTTGATGGAGCAAGAGTGCTTCAGGCTCAGAGGTCCGTGGTATTGTTGCTGACATCTGCAGCCCCCTGAAACCAACAAGGCCATCACAACTCTGAATTTCTTCACCATTGATTTCTTCTAGGGATTTGATGATGGCATTTCCAGGACTTCACAATCTACTGCCCATAAGTACATCTGCCAGATGACCAATGTCAATTTTACCAATAGTACTACATGTGCCCTCTTTGATACTGATGAGGCCAGTCAGACAAACATGGTTGACAGGGCCTTCAACCAGGTACAACCTGTCTCCTGGATATCAGTCCTCATGTCTTTTCCTCCCTCCCTCCCAAAACTCAGATAGGGTCTGTCTTTCTACCCCACCAGCCACCACATTCAAAGAATTATCCTCTGTCATTTCAGTCAACTCATGCATGATGGCACGATAAAACTTGTAACCACCTCGCCACCCCTTCAGCATTCTCTTGTGATACCCTGGTCCATTGCTCCATCATCTCCAACACTGCATTCTCTTTTCCCATGGCATCTTCCCATGCAATAACAGGTCTAACAGCTGCCCCTTTCCCTTCTCCCTTCCCACTGGCAAAGGCCCCGAACACTCCTTTCAGGTGAAACCCAAGATCATGTGTGCCGTCTTCAAGTTATTCTACTGCATTTGCTGATCACAATGTGATATCCTCTACACTACTCTACCCTAGACTAAATGCAGCCTGGATGACTGCTTTGCAGAAAACCTCCACTCAATCTGCAAGCATGACTCTGACCTTCCAGTCCCTTGCCACTTTAATTCATCATCTTGCTCCAATGCCTACAGTTCCATCCTTGGCCTGCAGCAGTGTTCCAGTGAAGCCCAACACAAACTGAAGGAGCAGCACCTCAACTTCAGAATATGAACTCTCGCCTCCATTTTGATTTTTTTTATTTCGAACACCCATGCCCACGGGGTCATCCATAACTTATTTTGGTTTCTCAGAGCACTTTGTTCCACTATTAACACATTCTGCTATCTTACCTTCATTCCATTATCAGAACCCTCTTTTTACTCTTTAATACTACCATTAACACTTTCTTTGCCTTGTATCCATGACACATTTGCCAATCTCTCCTGAGCTCTCTATCCCTGATGTATTCTGCTCCATCTTCTCCACTGCCTGTCCCCCCCACCTCCAACTATATAAACCATCACTTTTCTGTCCCTCGCCAACTCTGAATAAGACACATACTTGAAACATTAATTTTATTTCTCTCTCCACAGGTGCTGCTAGATTTGCTGAGTCTTTGCAGAATTTTCTGTTTTTGTTTCAGATTTCCAGCATCCGCAGTATTTTACCATAGTGATTTAAAGTGATGTGGCACTTGCTGCAGTTGTTGGATAGCCACAGGTACAAGGAGTCAAGGATTGTGAGCATGTGGCAATCAACCCATTCTCAGATCAGCCTGGAGTGTTCACCAGTCAGAAAGTATTGCACTCCTGCATTGTTCAGCTTGCTGTGCAAGATCTCCTGGAAGCTGTGATGATCACTAAAGTAACTGACTTCATTCAGAAGTGTGTTGAAAACCCTGTGCCAAAGAAGCAAATCTGTGTGTTCCCCAACCGGAAACCATGGATGACCAGGGATAACTACTGCTTGTTGAAGTCCAGGTCTGAGGGGTTCAAGTCAGGTGACATTGACTTATACAAGAAAGCCAGATACAATCTAAGGAGATCCATCAAAGATGCCAAAAGACGGTACCGGATCAAGCTAGAATCCCAAGGTAGCCACATCGATCCCCGCCAACTGTAGCAAGGTCTGCAAGACATAACAGACTGCACAATGAAGGCATGTAAAATCACCAGCTCCAACGCACCCCTCCCTGATGACCTCAATGCATTCTATTCCCATTTTGAGCAAGAGGTTAGTGACAGCATGCCCTCCACCTTGGAAGACCTGGATTCACCTGTATCTGGGGTCACCATTGCAGATGTCAGAGCAACTTTCTCAAAAGTCAACCCACGGAAAGTAACTGGTGTTCCCGGATGAGCACTCAGATCCTTGTGGATCAGCTGTCGGGAGTATTCATAGACACCTGCAACCTCTCTTTACAACAATCTGAGGTCCCTATCTGCTTCAAGAAGACGATCATCATCCCGGTACCTCAGAAAAACCAAGAAGTGTGCCTTAATGACTATTGACTGGTGGCTTTGACATCCATCATTATGAAGTGCTTTGAAAGGCTAGTCATGGCACGAATCAATTCCAGCCTTCCGGACTACCTGGATCCACTACAGTTTGTCTATTGTTGCAACAAGTCCACAGCAGACACCATCTCCCTGGCCCTGCAGTCAATCCTGGAACACCTAGATATCAAGGAGACCAATGTCAGACTCCTATTTATTGATTACAGCTCAGCCTTCAACACCATTATTCTCATGAAACTCATCTCCAAACTCTGTGCCCTGGGCCTCCCTCTGTGACTGGCTCCTGAAGTTCCTAACTCACAGACCACAATCAGTAAGGCAACAGTACCTCCTCCACGATCATCCTCAACACTGGTGCCCCACAAGGCTGTGCTCTCAACCCCCTTCTATACTCCATGTACACCTATGACCGTGTGGCCAAATTCCCTTCCAATTTGATTTTCAAGAACCAATGACACCACTGTAGTGGGTCGGATCTCAAACAATGACGAGACAGAGTACAGGAATGAGATAGAGAATCTGGTGAACTGGTGTGGCAACAATAATTTCCCCCTTAATGTCAACAAAATGAAGTGTAAAGGAGAATATGCCCCTGCGTACATCAACAGGAACAAAGTAGAAAAGGTCAAGAATTTCAAGTTTTTAGGTGTCCAGACTTGTCCTTGTCCCCCCATGACGACACTATAGTTAAGAAAGCCCACCAATGCCTCCACTTTCTCAGAAGACTAAGGAAATTTGGCATGTCAACTATGTCTCTCACCAACTTTCACAGATGCACCATAGAAAGTATTCTTTCTAGTTGTATCACAGCTTGGTATGGCTTCTGCGCTGTCCAAGACTGCAAGGAACTATAAATCAAGGGCGGCAAGGTGGCACAGTGCTTAGCATTGCTGCCTCACAGTTCCAGGGACCTGGGTTCAATTCCCGGCTTGGGTCACTGTGTGGAGTTTGCACATTCTACCCGTGTTTGCATGGGTTTTCTCCAGGTGCTCTGGTTTCCTCCCAAAGTAGTCATGATGTGGGTATGCCGGCGTTGGACTGGCGTAAACACAGTAAAAAGTCTGACAACTCCAGGTTTTAGTCCAACCGTCCATTCGGTTGGACTAAAACCTGGTGTTGTCAGACTTTTTACTGTGTTCCTCCCAAAGTCCAAAGACATACTGGTTAGATGGATTGGCCATGATAAACTGCCCCATAGTGTCAGGGGAATTTGCAGGGTAAATGCATGGGGTTATGGAGGTAGAGGCTGGGTGGAATTGTGGTCGGTGCAGACTGAATGGGCCGAATGGCCTCCTTCTGCACTGTAGGGATTCTATGATTCTATTCTATGAAAAGGTCATGAATATAGCCAATCCTTCACGCAAACCAGCCTTCCATCTATGACTCTATCTATATTTCCTGCAGCCTCAGCAAAGCACCAACACAATTAAAGACCCCACGCACCCCTCACATTCTCTCTTCCACCTTCTTCCATCGGGAAGAAGATACAAAAGTCTGAGGCTACGTATGAATTGACTCAAGAACAGCTTCTTCCCTGCTGCTGTCAGACTTTTGAATGGACTTACTTGCATTAAGTTGATCTTTCTCAACACCCTAGCTATGACTGTAACACTATAAAATCATAGAAATCCTACAGTGCAGAAAGAGGCCACTTGGCCCATTGAGTCTGCACTGACTAGAGTCCCACCCAGACCTTATCCCATATCCCTACATATTTAGCAACTAATCCCTCTAACCTATGCATCTCAGGACACTAAGCAGCAATTTTAGCATGGCCAATCAACCTAACCTGCACATTTTTGGACTGTGGGAGGAAACCGGAGCACCCGGAGGAAACCCACGCAGACAGCAGGAGAATGTGCAAACTCCACACAGACTGTGACCCAAGCCAGGAATCAAACCCAGGTCCCTGGAGCTGTGAAGCAGCAGAGCTAACCACTGTACTACCGTGCTGCACTATGTTCTGTACTCTCTCATTTCCTTCTCTAAGAATGGTATGCTTTGTCTGTATAGTGCGCAAGGAACAATACTTTTCTCTGAATGTTAATACATGTGACAGTAATAAATCAAATCAAATCAAATGATTCATTAATTTCACAACAGTCACATTTCCACGTTTTTAAATGCCCACATAGAGTAGATGAGTATTTTTCTGGAGACAGACTCCACTCCCCTGAGGACCTAACTAATGATTCCTGTAAAGGGGCACACCGTTAATGCAGGTATCACAGGAGCCACTTGACCATCAGGTCTATGATTGAAGAAGCCATTGGGTTGTGGAATATGTTATTTAGATAGATGCATGGACTGATTTGGTGACACTCGTCAGTGTGTTCTGTTAAAGATTTCTAGAATGATTGTGATCTGCTGAGCCTTGCACAAAATTGCACTGTAGGGAAGAATAGAGCTGCAGGGAGAGGAGATAGATTAGTATCTGAAGAGGTGGTGGAGGAGAAAGAGGAGGAGCTAGATGTGGCCATGATGTCTAGAACTGCTCAACTGCCTGTCAGAGAAACCCAGGATTGGCTAATGCAAGTAAGCTTTAGGTCATCTGAGTATGTGTAAAGAAATATGGCAGAGCAATTATAAACTCTCCACCCACCAAGCAAAAAATATTCCCAGAGTCAACAATCTGACTGTTACGTTCACACCCTTCTTTCAACCTGATTATACCGTTCACCTAGAGGTGAGAGTCCATGTGAAGTTTGGGATGCCATAAAGTATATAGCAGGAGAAGAGTTCAAATAAAGTGCTTGATTCATTTAAAGAAACATATTTAGAATGTCATGAGCATTCTTATACACACCCAAATAAATTCCTTTATGTAATTAATAAACCCTTTTCATCTGCTTCCCATTACCCCTTTAGAGTGCAACCCTAAAGCTTCAGCCTTATTCTCTTACTGTAACATATGAGATCTTTTCTGGCCTTTGGAATCTTTGAGAATCCTGTTTCATGCTCACTTGCATTCACACGTACAGGGGCAGACTTAGTCATTGGATTGATAGAGAGCACATGGGGCTCTGTCTGAAGAAAGGGGCAAGGCTTGAGAAAACCTTGAGAAGCATCCACACTTCTATAAGCCATTTCCCATTTTCCATCTCATAAGCCACTTGCATTGACCTGCTAGCCAGGAACTGGAGAGCATTTGCCTGCATTTTAGCAGACATTGATTCATTAAGGTGAGGCTTCCCTCCAACCCTCTGAAAAGTTGCAGACCGATTTGGCAGGCATTGTCTGTGCCAGCATGCGTTCAGTTTTCTGCCACATCTGATTCTCCATGTAGATGACCATTCTTTTCATGGTTCCTGAGAGATCAGCAAAAATGCTTCAAACATCATGGCACTATTACTAGAGATGGGAACCTTCAGTTTCTCTCCAAGGACACATAGAAGCATGCACATTTACCATTGCAGCTCCAGAAGTTCCTATTTTGTGAATGAAATCCATAGATCAGTATCTGTGTCTAGCTGAAGAGAGCTTGGAGTGCCCTCTGCCCTCGAAAGGGTCTCTCCAATGCTGTCCTTCACCACATGATAACTTAACTATCTGTGTTGCACTGCCCACTGAGGTGTATGTATCTGAGCTGGTGGAGGATTAGCATGAGTTTTATGAAGATGCCTCCTCAGAGAAGTCCTCTGCCAAGGACTCCTCAGCCTCCTTCCACTGCTGATCATCTTTAAAACTAATATACAAAATATGCCCGGTTTACCTCAAACCCAGTCTGCAGGTGCAGCAGGTGATCAAGAAGGCGAATGGAATGTTGGCCTTTATAGTGAAGGGGATAGAATATAAAAGCAGGGAAGTCTTACTGCAACTGTACAGGGTACTGGTGAGGCCGCAGCTGGAGTACTGTGTGCAGTTTTGGTTGCCGCACTTGTGGAAGGATATATTGGCCTTGGAGGGAGTGCAGAGGAGGTTCACTAGGCTGATACCGGAGATGAGGGGGCTAGCCTATGAAGTGAGACTGAATAGACTGGGTCTGTACTCATTAGAGTTTAGAAGGCTGAGGGGGGATCTTATAGAGACATATAAGATAATGAAGGGGATGGATAGGGTAGAGGCAGAGAGATTCTTCCCGCTTAGAAAGGATAGCAGGACTAGAGGGCACAGCCTCAAGGTAAGGGGGGGGAGCAGTTTAGATCGGAGTTGAGGAGGAACTTCTTCACTCAAAGGGTGGTGAATCTCAGGAATTCTCTGCCCGTTGAAATAGTTGAATTCCCCTGTCTATTATAAACCTATCTACCTCGTTGAATATATTTAAGTCATGGGTAGATAGGTTTCTAATAGACAGGGGAATTAAGGGTTATGAGGAGAAAGCAGGAAAGTGGAGCTGGTTCACTTCAGATCAGCCATGATCTTATTGAATGGTGGGGCAGGCTCAAAGGGCTAGATGGCCTACTCCTACTCCTATTTTTTATGTTCTTATGTTCAAATTACCCCAGAAAGGCAATATTTGATTTGATTTGATTTATCATTGTCACATGTATTGGTTTACAGTGAAAAGTTTATTTTTGCACTCTATACAGACAAAGCATATTGTACATAGAGAAGGAAAGGAGAAAATGAAAATGTAGTGTTATACTCATAGCTAGGATGTAGAGAAAGATCAACTTAATACAATATAGGTCCATTCAAAAGTCTGATGGCAGCATGGAAGAAGCTGTGTATCTCAAACATTTGAACAAAGTTTAAACAAATAATTTCATGCTGCTACTATACAGTGGTAACGCGAGCAGTATTTTCCATGAACAGAATGCTGCCAGAAAGATGTCCTGCCTACTATATAATTGAGCAACTATGGAGTATCAATTTCAATTCAGGTGCAGTGCCAGATACTGGACCGACACTACACTTCCTAATAACTGGCTTGTTCCTTCAGTTCTCAACTGGCAAGTACAGACTGTACTCAACCAGGCCATACTTATAAAACCCCAAACAAGGCACCTACTGTTATATGTCATTCCATAACTGAGTAGCATTTGCTGAATAATCCAGTGTGTATTAACAGCTGCACTACCAACCAATTTAAAATAATCAATCAAGCTCATTTTCACTTGCTAGAAGCAACATGCATTCATACTCAGCGATTCAGTCTCTACAAATAAAAGGAATATGTTGAAGTCTTGCAACTTTTTTCAATGATCTAGGTGCCTGAGGAACCTATTGTTCTATGTTGTTTACACTATGGCAACACCTTGATTAATCAGTCAATTTGTCAACTAATCAGCATCCTTTTCATCTGAAGTATAAACTGTGATCATTTGAAAATTTATATTGTTGTGTTTGTTCTGATGAGTGCAAGGTGAAAAGGTTCAGCAACATGTCTCTTTTTAACAATATTCAAGTTCTATACTACCAAGCAAATGGTCGATGTTTGAGAAAAAATTCATATAAGTGATAAGCAGGAATATTTTTAAATGCATTTGTGTTAGCGTGATGTTGCATATCAAACCAACCTTTTATCCAACAATTAGTAAGGCCAAAACCATTGTTTTAGACCCCAGTGGCTCTCTTGCCATTGATTCCATCTCCACCATTTTCTCAGGCTGAATCAAGTCATCTGTTCAAAGTTCAGATTCTACCCGTTATCCAAGGCATCTATTCCTATCTGTACAACTACCTGTTTGCAGCTTTACTTAAGCACCTCCAACAGTGAAATTGTTTACCATATATGGTCACCTCCAGACTTGAATATTCTCTTCCTATATTCAACCAGTTGTAATTTCCTTTGAACATTACAATCCCTATCCACTCACCTATCAGGACTTCACTCATTGACCATCATAAATTCCCCATTCTCCAACCCATTCAATTTAAATTTCTCATTCCCTTTGTCAAACATCTCTATTTAATTGCTCACTTTGCCTTTGAAATACCCTTCAGCTTTAAATACTCACTTTTTTTTAGTCCTGATATTATTAAGTTGTCCTTCTATTTGTGGTAGTACCTTCAGTTAGCTACCATGCAGTTATCTGAGTTATTCACCCCATCTAACTCCTCTTTGTATGGCATGGCATCCAAATTGCACATATTTCTATTTATAACTTAGTTTTTTTTACATTAAATGATTCTGCATAAATTAAGGTTACCGCGATTGTGGAACTGTCAAGATATATTGTAAGGAGGCACTTTAAAAAAAAGGTAGTACTTGGCACAGGTTTGATGCCCAGGTGAGATACCATCAAATCTTGTAGCATTTGCATCCAAGTTGCTTTGATACTTCTCTCAACTGTTTAGTGGCCTTCAACTACAAAAAAAATCACCAAAATCTGATGAACAATGCTTTTGATATACAGACCATTTATGCCTAGATCCCATAATCCAGATTTTTTCACAAATTACGGTCACCTCAAAAATTAGATTTAAAATATACACACAACCTAAGGTTGATATCTGTTGAAAAAATGGATGGTGTACGAAGTCCTACAAAAGAGATCTTGGATTTCAAATAATTTAAAATTAATTCATAATTTAAAAAATGGAGTAATCTACAGATAGGTCATTCACACACCCAAAAAATTGCCTTCTTTTAACAACTGAACAATATATTCCATTTCATCATTCAATTATGCACCCTCAAAGCATGAGTAGACCATTCAGACCATTGAACTTGCTCCACCAGTCAGAAAGATCATTGCTGTTCTGAGTATGATCGTAACTTCCCAGCCACCCCTCCTTTAAATCTTAACAATAAAGTCATAGCATCATTGAGGTTGACAGCATGGAAACAGGCCCCTTGGCCCAACTTGTCCATTCCACCCCTTTTTTTTAATCACTTAGCTAGTCCCAATTGCCTGTATCCGTCTACACCCATCTTACCTATATATAACTGTTTAAATGTTTTTCGAAAGACAAAATTGTATCCATCTCTACTACTACCTCTAGCAGCTTGTTCCAGACACTCACCATTCTTTGTGTAAAAAAATTGCCCCTCTAGACTCTTTTGTATCTCTGCCCTCTCACCTTAAACCTTTGCCCTCTAGTTTTAGACTCCCCTACTTTTGGGAAAAGATATTGATTATCTAGTTGATCTATGCCCCTCCTTCTTTTATAGGCCTCAATAAGATCATCCCTAAGCCTCCTACCCTCCGAGGAAAAAAGTCCCACTCTACCCAGCCTCACGTTATAACTCAAATCATCAAGTCTTTTGTGGCACCCTAGTAAATCTTTTCTGCACTCTTTCTAGTTTAATAATAACCTTTCTATAACAGGGTGACCAAAACTGCGCACAGTATTCCAAGTGTGGCCTTACCAATGTCTTGTACAACTTCAACAAGACATTCTAACTCCTGTATGCAATGTTCTGATCAATGAAACCACGTATGCTGAATGCCTTCTTCGTCTCCTGTGACTTTACTTTTAAGGAACTATGAACTTGTACCTCTAGACTTCTTTATTGTATAACTCTTCCCAATGCCCTACTGTTAACTGAGTAAGTTCTACCCTGGTTCAATCTACCAAAATGCATCACCTCGCATTTATCAAAACTAAACTCCATCTGCCATTCATCAGCCCATGAGAAAGACTTTCATTTATATAGTGCATTTCACAACAACTGACAACTTCAAAGCACTTTCATTATAAACTCTGTAGCGACCTATAACTTTAAAAAGAAAAGATTTGAACTTCTAGCTAATAGTTGAAAAAATGAGACAAGGTTTTACATTTCAAAACTTTTACTGTAACAACTAGCTATGAAAAGCACTATTGACTAAACCATATTTTCTTTTGTGGGCAACATATACGAAAAATTACTTACCACATATTACGTTCTTCTTAAAATTATACCTCTTTACAAGAAGCAAAAGGACACGTTCCTACGTTCCAGTGGGTTCGTATCTCCCATTTCGCCAAGCAGAAACTTTAAATAATGGCCTCCAAGCATTTGCCTTAGTTTTAGGAGAGTTTCTAAATCCACTACCAGTGGTAGTGAAGATAAAGACTAGATTCTGGAGGCAATCTGTTCTTGTGATATTTATCGAAAAATAAATATTAGCCAAGACACTAGGGATAACTCCACTGCTCTTCAAGATAGTGCTATAGGTTCTTTCAAAATCACTTCAAGGGAAGACTAAGCCCCATTTTATTATCCCATCTGAAAGATGTCACCTGCAGAGGTGCAGCAACTCCCTCACAACAGCATGGGGGTGTTTGCACTTGATATTTGTGTTCAAGATCTGGAATGTATCCTTCATACACATGTTTAGCTTCCCCTTAAATGCATCTATCTATTCTGTTCAACCATTGTCTTTGGTAGTGAGTTCCACATTCTCATCACACTTTGGGAAGAAATTTCTTCTGAATTCTTCTGAATTCTGGATTTCTTGATGACTTTATTATATTGATGACCTTGAGTTGTACTCTTCCTCACAAAAGGATCCATTCTCACTATCTACCCTATAAAAACCATTCATAACTTTCAAGGCCTCTATTAGATCACCTCTCAGTCTTCTCTTGTCAGCCTGTCAGTCTATTCTGATATGTATACCTACAAATTTCTGGTATTTCCTGATAAATTTACTCTCCACTCTTTCCAGAGCCTCGATCTACATTTTATAATGTGGCAATCAGATTTGCACACACTTCTCTACGTGTCTAACGTACAAGTGCAGCACAATTTCCTGGCTTTTCAATTCTATCCTAGAAACAACACCTAATGCTTGGTTTGTTATGGCCTTTCTAAAATATTTTCACTTATGTCTGCGTCGTCTATAAATATATAGAATGGGCTTTTGGAACTATGAGATGAAGCCTTTTTCAGTACATTTCAATGAATATTTGGAAAATAGGTATGATTTGCAAGTTTGTTCTGACCAAAACATGAAGAAATATTTTGGTGATTTATCAGGTAAGTTTAGTTTCCAAGTTCCCAAACTCTATTACAAATGCACAGATCGGCCATGAATACTATTTTGCATGTAATACGGTCTATGCAATAAAATGAATCAAGCTCCTTATTTTCTTTATGATCTATCAATGAACATTGGGCAATTGGTCAGTATCGTTCTCCCCACCTGAAATAGGTGACAGAATAGCAAAAACATAACTCTTAATGAGATCAGTGTCAACAGAATACTTCACACGGTGACATTGTCCGAGTCATTTATTGTTGCAATGATTTCTTTTAAAGGCCATGGAAAGTGAAACAGCATACCTGTGCTTCATTTCTATATCAGGGGAACTTTTCGTCCCTGGGAGTCCTTTATGAAAGAACTTCAATAAACTTCACAATGTAGAATATAAATAATTAAACAGTTTTCTTCAGTAAATAATTGATATGTATATTTTGCCTCTGCAGGTATGAATTAGGAACTGCTTTGTTCAGTGGCTGGGCTGGCGCAACTCTTTGCATCTTGGGTGGTTTGAGTTTTTGCTTGTCAGTGACTGAAGATAAACACTCCCAAAGGTAAACATTGATTAAACCTTCTTGAAAGTGCACAGGAAAATGAAACCTGGAACAGGTTAAGGATTTATGTTGTCACAGTTCCACTCTCATTGGTATGTAAGATTGTCATGGGTCTGCAGCATGGTACGGCTGATCATAGTAAATAGATTCCTATTTAAGTTTGATCAAGTTGAAAGATTTTGAAGGAGTGAAGCTGGTGATCAGGAAGGGGCTTGTGTGGGACAAGCTTGAAGTCAGGAGGGATTGAAGGATTAATCTTATGAACATGAGGAACCAAACATGTGATCAGAAGGAATCAAGTCTGTGATCAAGAGGAATTGAGTGTGTGATCAGGAGGAATTGAGTTTGCGAACAAAAAAAATCGAGTCTGCAATCAGGTGGGATCAGCCTGGTGATTAGGAGAGATCAAGTCTGCAATCAAAATGGATCAATCCTGTGATTAGGGGTATGAATCCTGTGATCAAAAGGAATCAGACCTGTGATCTGTAGGAGGTTGAGCCTATATTACAGGGGGATCAAGCAGTGATTAGTAAGGGTTGAGCCTTTGATCAGGAAAAATCGAGTCTGGTAGGGATTGATGCAGCGCCAGAGAGAGATTGAGTCTGCAATCAAAAGGGTCGAGCTTGCAATCAGATGGAATTCTGTTATCAGGAGGGATCAGGACTGTGAGCTAGAGGATGTTGGGCTTGTGTCACAGAGGGGATTAACCAGTGAGCACACTTCGCATTTGAAAAACAAGAAGAGCATTATTAGGTGGAAGGATCTTATCAGCTAATTCATCTCCAAATTTATGAGTTGTCATGTTATACATGAAATCACAGAATTATTTACATTTGCACAGGGAATAATAATTGCACTAAATGGTACAATTAAAATGTGAATCAAAGATTTGAATGAAGTATCTGCTTTCTTATATCTATCATGACAAAATGTTATATCATTACTAACGTCTCAAAATGATTTAATTTTCAGTTATCTGCTGACTTACAGAAATCAATTTTCTGTCAATATTTTCGTTTATATCTGTCAACACATGGGAAAACACAAACACCAATGAAGCAGTCCTTTCTGGAGCAAACATGGCAATTATGCTAGCACTAGTCAAGCAAAGAAGGCTTCGCTGGCTTGGACGTATGCACAGAATAACAGATGGCTACATCCCCAAGGATATGTTATATGGTGAGATGGCCCATGCCAACAGACTAGCTCCAATTCAGGGATACTCTCAAAAGAGACATGAAAACCCTCAATAGCAATCATAGCAAGTAGGAAACTCCAGCAGATCAATGATGCAAATGGTGACATCAGCTATTCACCACCACAGTAACATGTTAGTATCAGAAGATCCAAATCAGATAACAGCCCTGCAAAATCAATGTATCAGCAGAGATCATCATGCACCACCAGCAAAGGACTAGGTTCACAATCATTTATTCATTACATTTAAATTCCAACAGCTGCCATGGTGAGATTTGAAACCAGGAGCAATTAGCCTTGGCTTTTGGAAAGCTAGCCTAGTGACATTACCACCACACCAATCTTTTCCCCAATAGTTGGATCAGGGTCCTGTTTAGCTATAGGCTTGGTGATGGATAATTAGTATACAACAGTATAAAGAAAGATTAATTTAACAATATATTGGTGAAAGAAAGAAAAATAATATTGTCTTACACTGATTTTAAGGGCCAGAATTTTACCAGTTCACTAGAGCAATGGTAAAATTGCGGCAAAGATGCTGGGACCAATGTCTTTACATCATAATTGGATATTACCAAAGGCTGATGGGCTGGCAGAAGGAGATCCTATTTGTATTCTTTTATCATGCTGCAGTGAGACTGAAAGGTAATTGCGTCTGTTGAACAGGCAATTTTACCAGGTTTACCTAGTTTTACAATGGGCATAAGGGAAGCTTCAAAGCCTCACCAGCTATAACAAGACAAAGACTTAGTGGAAGCATTGTATTAACTGCAATCAACAGCCATTGCAATAAGTAGCATTGTTTGGTAGGGAGGGTGGCATAGAATAGAAAGTGACAACTGAAACAGGGATAAAGATGAACTTGCTTAACACAATGGAAGCATGACTGCCCTTTCAGACTTGGCACTTGTATGAGGAGTAAGAGGCTTAGAAACTGAGTACTGCTCTCTGCAATAACTCTCATTCTCTCAGGCTTTGAGACCACCAGTGACGAGGTGAATCAAAGAAGTAGAGAGCTGCAGGAAACAAGGCAGCAGCAGCCAGAGGAGCACCATAATCCAGAACCTAGAAAGGTTCCTGTGGAACAGAAGGAATCAGAAAACCAGCCTCTGGAACGCAGAGGACAATATCTCTGCAATGCCCAGAAAAGATCTATAGCCAAAAATGTCATAAAAGCACTGTTACCGAAGACTGAGTCTTTCAGGGAGGTGGTCACTGAGTGTGTGTCATGATAGGGGAGGAATTGATCCGGAGGTGAAGTGAGGGGGATCCAATGCTTATTGAGTTCACATGTGCCTTGATGCTGATGTCCTTTGCCTCAGGATCATTCCAAGGACCTTCTGGGGATATCTATGGCATCTCCCAGTCTGCAGCTCATCACTGCATCAAGATGGTCACCAATATTATGTTCAACAGGTCCGCTCAATATGTGCATTTTTGACCAATCCAGAGATTCAGGTCAACGGTGTTGTAGTATTAAGGGCTATCTATCATTGTGTTCTTCCAGTTGCAGGATATCATTGACTGTCCCCATGTGGCCACCATGCTCCAAATAATCAGGCAGCAATCTTCATTCATGGGAAGGACATCTATTCATTCAACAAATGCAACTAACTAAATAAAAGCAAATTACACATAAAAATGAGTTCTCAGGTTACTGAGACATCCAATGCATGACCTACAGTCCCTGTCACATGTGGGACAGACAGTGGTTGGAGGAGTGGGTGGGTGGGGTGGTCAGGTTGGTACTCTTTTCTTTTGCAGTTGATGCTTAATTTTAGTCTGCTCTTGGTGTTGAAACTCGAGATGCTAAGCTCCTTCCTGGATGCTTATCCTCCACTCTGGGTGGCGTTGGCCCAGGGATTCCCAGGTGATGGTGGGATATGGCATTTTTTCAAGGATGCTCTGAGTATGTTCTTGACGTATTTCCTCTGCCTTCTGGGGCTCGCTTGCTGTGTCAAAGCTCCGAATAGAGCACTTGTTTTGCAAGTCTTGTGACAGGCATGCAGATGATGTGGCCTGCCCAGCAAAGCTAATCAAGCATGGTACATGCTTCTATGCCAGGGATGTTGGCCTGAGAGACAACAATGACATTGCCAATGGATTTGCAGGTTCTCGAGGAGGCAGCTCTGTGGTAGTCCTCCAAGGTTTTGAGGTGTCTATTGAACATAGTCCATGTCTCTGAGCCATGTAGGAGATTGGGAGTCATTATTACTCTGTAGGTCATGAGCTTGGTGCTGAATCTGAGCTCCTGGTCTTCAAACACTCTTTTCATCAGGTGACCAATGGCTGCATTGGTACACTGA
The DNA here is from genome assembly GCF_965287045.1 of Carcharhinus amblyrhynchos. Classification (NCBI taxonomy): domain Eukaryota; kingdom Metazoa; phylum Chordata; class Chondrichthyes; order Carcharhiniformes; family Carcharhinidae; genus Carcharhinus; species Carcharhinus amblyrhynchos. The sequence goes on from NC_137333.1 coordinate 27,990,970, forward strand.
AGGCAGCATTAAATCTCATTGTGGATGTCTGTCCTTGTTGATGGTAAGTTCCGAAGGTATGGAAAGTAGTTCACATTGTCTAAGTCTCACCATTTATTTTATAATTGGCGTCAGAGCTATTTGGTGAGGAGGGGTTGATAGAGGACATTTGTCTTACGGATACTTAATGTAAGGCCCATGTTCTCGTATACCTCAGTAAAAATGTTGACAATGGCTTGGAGCTCGGTCTCCAAGTGTGCACAGGTACAAGCTTCATCTGCATAATGTAATTCAATGGCAGAAGATGGACAATCTCTGGCCTGCAGGTGGCAGAGGTTGAACAGATTCCCGTTTGTTCTGTGGTTTAGCTCCACTGATGGTGAGTTGGAGTATTGCAGCAAGGAAGGTCAAGAAAAACATTGGTGCAATGATACAGCCTTGCTTGACCCTAGTCTGAAAGTGGATTGGGTCTGTCGTGGATCTGGAAGTCAGGGTCAGAGCTTTTATGTATCAGGGAGCAGAGAGAGGATGGTGACAAATGTTTGTGGAATGGAGCTGAAATGGAGGAGGATTCTCCATAATCCCTCACTGTTGACAGGGCATGTGTGAGGTCAAAATGGCTATGTACAAGGATTGATGCTTTTCCTGCATTTTTCTTGTAGTTGTCCCATGGTGAAGATCATGTCCATTGTCCTCCATAGTGGGCAGAATCGGCATTGTACTTCTGTAGGGAGTTCTTCAACCACAGGAAGAAATTAACTCTTGCAATGACCATCCTTTTGGCTGACAGTGGGGAAATTTCTTTGTGATTATTATAGTTGGACTTGTCATCTTTCTTGAAGATAATCACAATTGTGGGATCCCTGAGATCTCCTCACATGTTTTCCTTCCAGATAAGGGAAATTAAGTTGCTTAATAAAGTCAATAATGCTTCACCAACATGTTTTACTGTTTTTAGGATGAGGGGGGATCTTATAGAGACGTATAAGATAATGAAGGGGATGGATAGGGTAGAGGTAGAGAGATTCTTCCCGCTTAGAAAGGATAGCAGGACTAGAGGACACAGCCTCAAGATAAGCAGGGGGGGGGGAGCAGTTTAGATTGGAGTTGAGGATGAACTACTTCACTCAAAGGGTGGTGAATCTCTGGAATTCTCTGCCCATTGAAGTGGTGGAGGCTACTTCGCTAAATATATTTAAGTCACGGGTAGATAGGTTTTTGATAGACAGGGGACTTAAGGGTTATGGGGAGAAAGTGGGACTTATCCACTTCAGATCAGCCATGATCTTATTGAATGGCGGGGCAGGCTCGAAGGGCTAGATGGCCTGCTCCTGCTCCTATTTCTTATGTTCTTACAAGTTCAAGGTAAGGGCGAAACATTCAATGGAGACGTGTGGGGCAAGTTTTTTATACAGAGGGTGGTGGTGGCCTGGAATGCACTGCCAAGTGAGATGGTTGAGACAGATATGTTAGTGACATTTAAGACTTATCTGAATAGACACAAATGACAGATGGGAAATAGAGGGGATACAGGCACTTGGTATAGATAGAACAACATGATCGGTGCAGGCTTGGAGGGCCAAAGGGCCTGATCTTCTGCTGTATTGTTCTTTGTTCTTATTTCCAAAATTAGTCCCAGTTCTCGGTTCCCTTGCCTTGAGTACCCTTTCACTTCACATACTTCTTCAGTTCATCCTAACAGGTCTCTGCCTCAACTATTCCCTGTTGGTCCAACAATTATTTTCAATATTAATATTAGATATTTCCCCAACTCGCCATTCCATTCTGCATCTGTTTATTCCATCCATATTTCTCCTGTAGCATGAATCTGAATTTCTCTAATATGGTGGTACAGTGGTTAGCATTGCTGCTTCACAGTGCCAGGGACACGAGTTTGATTCTGGCCTTCGGTGTCTGTCTATGTGGAGTCTGCACATTCTCCCCATTTCCGCGTGAGTTTCCTCTGGGTGCTCCACTTTCTTCCTACAGTCTAAAGATGTGCTGTTAGGTGGATTAGCCATAGTGCAAGGTTATGGGGATAGGACAGAGGAGAAGGCATGGGTGAGATGCTCTTTTGGAGAGTCGGTGTAGACTCCATGGGCTGAATGGCTCCTTTGTGCACTTTAGGGATCCTATGGTTCTATCCTATGGTTCTAAGACTGCAAAAACTCTTTTGAAATACATCTGCTTCACTGCCTTTAATTTACTAACTAGTCACTTTTGCCAAAAACTCCAATAATTGTTACTGTTCGTTGACTTCAACTGATCCATGTTGATTGCCCTTAATCAATTTGTGCCTTTTGTCTTGGATTATGAGAACAGATTTTCATCTTTTTTTCAGGAATGGGGTAGCAGTCAGGGAAAATACAGAGTTTGAATCCCACCCCCCAACTCTCTCCCCGTACCTATTGATTAAGTGTCATTTCAATCTTGTTTCAGGTGGGTCCCTCAGTATTAGAATGTTATGATGTACAAAAGGCCCTGATAACATTTTCAGTTACTTATGGGTGCGGCATGTAAAATTTACTTTTAATTTTTGGTACTTCTCTTAAAACAGCCTATCCAGGCTCTGCTGAAACAATGGTAAGCCAAAGATTTCATATAATTTCTGTGGTGTCAGCATTTCTGACCTCACTCTGATCCTGCTCTTCTCCCCGCTTAGCAGGCTATAACCACCTGCCACAAAGATCAGTGTTGACACATCAACTATTAACAATCTATACTCATGACTTAGGCAGAGAGATAGACAGAGTAATATATTCAAGTTTGCTAATAGAGTCCCAGGTAGATTCTATATTTTTTATCTTTTAAGAATTATTTTTATTGGTTTTCAAAAAGAGATAAGGAGCAGACAAAGAAAGTACAATGCAAGACAATGATGCAGCTCCTCTGTGCAAAACATAGAAAAAGAAATGCCCATTTTAACCAAACAGTCAACAGTAATTAACTATTTAAAGAAAGAGACTGCCATCAAGATAAAATTTCTCAGTAGACCCTTTTATGGTCTATTTAATCTTCCCCAAATAAAGAAAAAACATTAAGCCTTCTAACTAGAATGAAGCAGCGGGTGGCTTGGGGGGACCTTCAAGCTAATAACGATGATAGCCTGCAGGCTATCAATGAAGTGATTGCAATGAAATTTGCCTTTATCTTAATGAAACTAGCCAATTCAGGTGGAACTCCAGATATGGCTATCAAAGGATAAGGCTGCAAGTCTAAGTCTAGAACTTTGAAGAGAATGTCAAAGGAGGATGACCAAAAATAGCCAGTTTCAAACGCGATCATGTCGTTATTGTCTACAGAGGCAAGAAAACCCCTGTCACAATTGTTGTTTGTGTTGGAAAAGAAAAGACTCGCTAATTCTGGCCTTGATGAATTCTTGATGAATTCAGAATTGAGTGAATTCTGTGCATAACTTTAAACTGAATTAAGCTGAACCAAGCACAGGGAAATGTGGATTTGACCCTTATGAGGGCTTCCTCCCACCAGTTGTTCACAAAATCAAGCCCAAGTTCAGTCTCTCAGTCATTTCTTATCTTGTAAAGAGGAGAGGGTCCAGAAGATATCATGAGACCATACAACCTTCTCCACAAGTTGGAGCCAGCTCAAAACCTCTTCCAATAGTGTGTTTAGAGGTAGTTGAGGAAAAGATATGTAAGTAAAGTGTACAAGATTATGGGCTTGAAAATAAGAGTAAAGGCTAGATTGAGGCAAGTTAAATTTGGTTGCAAGATTGCTGAAGCTGACAAAAGTCTCATCTACAAGGAGATCAGTAAAATGTTCATGTTTTCTCTCCCTCCATAAAGGAAACTCCAAGTCATGCTTGGAAGGCAAAAATAAATAATTTGTACAGAAAGGGCTGAACAGGGAAGGAGAGTTAGTTTAAAATGTTGATGAAATTGCTTCCATATTTTAAATCACAATGGGCTTTGATGTGCATTTAGAAGGAGAGAAGGATAGTGGGGCACAAAGTAAAGCAGAAACAGAGGATGAAAAGCAGGAATGGTACTTCCAGTTTATATTAGGATCATGACACCATATTAAAACTTTTCGAATATCAACTGCCCAATAATAGTGCAGTAGGCTAGGTTACTATTGGTCCACCATCCCATTTCACTCTCTAAATTATAGTTCTACGGGCTCTAGGAGTCCTGCCTTCCCAAACAAATTTTTACTATTATGTATGTTGGGGCATAGCCCTTTAAGGATCATGTGATCCTGGGTGTGGGGGGTATCTGCCCAGGGACTGTCGTGGGAGGGCAGTTGTAGCTGGAGTGTGGAGCGAGTAAGACTGACAATCAATACCTGTGTTCCCCGACATACGTCTATGGAGTCACTTCTTGGGGATATACCACAACAGTAAAGAATTTAACACTGACAATGAAGATTGGAGTGACTGGCAATTCATAGGGTGAAGGATCAGGACTTTCAATGTGGACTGTCGGCCATGATCCACAGTGTGTAGAGAAAAACAAAAGCCCTCAGAGGGTGAGCACGATCATGGGGTAATGGGGTAAGCAGTGGGTTGAATGGACTTGGGCGCCATCAATAGTTGCAAGGTTGTGTCTTCACAGTCGTCATTGGAATTAGTTATCATGGGGTAATTGGAGGGCACCCAGCCATCAGGCAACTGGGATTACTGAACCTCAGGGGAAAGGGAGAGAAGAAGCAAGGCAGCAAGAAGCTTTGGGCCTAAGTTCAAGGCCACCAACAAGAAGAAAAAATGGCAGGAAAATTTGGCTCAATAGGCACATTCAATGAAGAAGATGAGTGGTGGACAGTCTACATTGAACAGTTTAGTACATTTGTGACATGAATTGGGTGGTGAAGGATCTCATTGTGCCAGTCTTAGCACAGTTAGAAGTAAGACATTCGGTGTTCTGAGGAATTTACCGCAGCTGGAGAAACTGACTGAGAAGTCTTTCCTGGAGTTGTGTGCTGTATTGGAGGAGCATTTCACACAAGAATCACTGTTGATCAGGGAGCATTTCTAATTTTACAAGTGAGACTAGTTGGAGGGTGAAACCATTAGCAAATTTGAGCCTACCCTCAAAAACCTCATGGAGCTTTGCGAACCTGGGGCTTTCTTTCAGGACATGCTAGGGGCTGTCTTGTTGTATGGCCTCCAACAGGAAGCAATTCAGAGAAGACTACTTGCAGAGACGCAGCTGGAGTTTAAGAAAACTTTATAAATTGCAATCTTAATGGAATGGGTCACCAGGGAGGCAGCGCAATTAAGTGTTAGTGCAAGGATACAGAAGCTGGCAGAAGTGCCGAAGAGTCAGTCGCGGCCTGAGGAATGCTGCCATTATTGGTCACACAAAGCTCAGTTGCTGGACGAGGGGAGATCAGTGCTGTAAATGTTGGGAAATGGGCCACATTGCCTGAAACAGCAGAGCACCAGTACCTCAGGAAAGTGCAAAGTCAAGCGATCAGGGTCAAAATCATGGAAAAAGTGGCGAATGGCCAGCATAGATGAAGACAAGGAGTCCGTGGGGTCTGTGGAGGAAACAGCATCTGAGAAGACATAGTTTAAACTAAACATTTTGTCTGTGTGAGGTGAAGCAGACAGGTTCTGGCTGATGCCCAAAAGTGAAAGGAAAACTAGTAAAGATGGAGGCGGCTGTTGATCCCCGAGTCAATGTATAAGGAAAAGTTGACTCATCTATCCCTGAAGCCAGTGAACATCACTCTGAGACCATACGTGGAACAGCTGGTCCCTCATAAAGGTTATGTCTTGGCCAAGGTCCAGCTGAGGGGCCAGTATATGCATTTACCTTTGTATGTCATTAAGGATGGCTACCCTATGTTGTTCAAACCTGAATGATATTTTGGAGAAATACAAGAATGTATTCAGTAGAACACTTGATGAGATGAAGAATAGCCGGAAGTTTGCCGAGAGAGCATGAAAGCACATCCAGTGCCGTACGTGATCAGACCCAAGGTGGAGTCTGAACCTGAGCATTTAGCAGGTTTGGGGGTATTGGAACCAGTGGCCATGAGTGAGTAGGCTGCACCCATAGTTCCCATCATGAAGACAAATGGCTCAGTGAGGGTACATAAGGATTTTAAAGTCACAGTGAACCCTGGCCTATGTGCAGATCAGTATCTGTTGCCCTTTATTGAAGGACTGCTTAGTGGCCTTGCTGGTGGTCGGAAATTTACCAAAATGGATCTCTCCCAAGCTTATCTGCAGGTGAGCTGAAGATTTACAGCCACCATTAACCATCTTCACCCAAAAAGAGTTGTTCTGTCAAAAATGACTGCCTTTTGTGATCATGTCACCCCTGACCTTATTTGATTTGATTTATTATTGTCGCATGTATTAACATACAGTGAAAAGTATTGTTTCCTGCGTGCTATACAAACAAAACATACTGTACAGCATTAGTTTGATAGAGCATTCGCTGAAGACCTCAATGACTGTTCAGTAGATGAGTCTAGCAATCTCCTCCATCTGTTTATCTTACTGCTGTGTCATTGTTTTTTTACTTTTGTGGATCTAATAATAGGGCCTGATCGATTACTTGAGAATAAAACCTTAATGATTGCTGCCTAGGAAATCATATTCACATGTTTGTCTCTTTGCTGGTAGTCATAAAAAGACTGTATACTTGTGGAGTGAGAGCTTTGCAGTAGCAGTCCAGGTCACATTGGTGCTATCAATGCCACTGGACTTTGGGCAATGCTGCCATGTTAAACATATATAGCATTTTCTCACATAATTGTTGATTATCTGTGGAGAAAATGAAGTTGTTCACAGTTCATAATTGATTGGCTGATATTGATGCATCCTCTGTGACAGCTTGGAATGGGAATATGAAGTTCATCACTTTGATAATCACTAACAGAGGTATTTATTGTCATGTTTGGCTGTATTTCAGTATAGTACCTGCAGATTTTACCTGTTACACTCTGTCACTGTATTTGTAGTGAATTAGTCTATGCATACACTTGTTCCATTGCATAAATACAGGTAAGTGTAACTTTTCTTGTATCTATGATTTTGAGAAAAACAATGAGTAGGCACATTGTGGTGAAAACTCATTCTTTTCAGGCACTTAATAGACTGAAAACAGCAGAAAAGTGCTTTGAAAAAGAAATATATTGGACTGTTTCTTTAACTACCATGCCATCAAAGACACAAGCAATTAAGCCTGGACACAGGCGGCACAGTAGCACAGTGGTTAGCACTGCTGCTTCACAGCTCCAGGGACCTGGGTTTGATTCCTGGCTTGGGTCACTGTCTGTGTGGAGTTTGCACATTCTCCTCGTGTCTGCATGGGTTTCCTCTGGGTGCTCCGGTTTCCTCCCACAGTCTAAAGATGTGCGGGTTAGGTTGATTGGCCATGCTAAGAAATTGCCCCTTAGTGTCCAGGGATGCGTAGGTTAGAGGGATTAGTGGGTATAATATGTAGGGATGTGGGGGTAGGGCCTGGGTGGGATTGTGTTTGGTGCAGACTCGATGGGCCGAAGGGCCTCCTTCTGCACTGTATGATTCTATGACACCCAATTTGTATGGAAAAAGTGATACAAGTCCAGCATAAAGAGGTTTTCCACCCCTGACCCCATGGCACATTTTATCGCAGTGTAGGAAGCCTGCCATTGGCCAGTGGTGTGATCCTTCAGTCACGCTGTGAGTGGGACTTCCCATTGTTCGCATCCTCTGTTGCTCTGTTGAACCCAGGGTGGGGCTGTGGAGGGTGGTTTGGTGTGGTGGGGTTACTGTCAATAGGACCAGAAGGTTTTGCTGGAGGGAACAGCCAGAAAATCAAACCCAGGATTTGGTGTGAATGTCTATATGACATCATTTCCTCCCCATTTATACTGAAATGAGTTCACCCACTTGGGGCTCTTCCTGTACACCAAGTGGCTTATCAGCAAACCACTGTTAGTGATTTTCCATTTGGATAGTAAAAAATAGATAACAAACATACAATATTTTGATACACCATCTGCTGTGTACAAACCTTTGCAGCTTGGCACTTGAAAAATGTGGCCCACAAGAAGATATCTGCAGAAAATGCAGATGTACGGGATTGAGGGTAATCTAGGAAATTGGATCAGGAATTGGCTAGCAGATAGGAGACAGAGGGTGGTGGTTGATGGTAAATATTCGTCATTATTCTTCGTCAGTTACGAGTGGTGTGCCTCAGGGATCTGTTTTGGGGCCACTGTTGTTTGTAATTTTTATAAATGATCTGGATGAGGGTATAGTTGGGTGGATTAGTAAATTTGCTGATGACACCAAAGTCGGAGGTGTGGTAGATTGTGAGGAAGGGTGTCATAGTTTGCAGGGAGACTTAGACAGGTTGCAGAGCTGGGCCGAGAGGTGGCGGATAGAGTTGAATGCAGAGAAGTGTGAGGTAATTCACTTTGGTAGGAATAACAGATGTGTCGAGTATAGGGCTAATGGGAGGACTCTGAATAGTGTGGATGAACAGAGGGATCTAGGTGTATGTGTACATAGATCCCTGAAAGTTGGGAATCAAGTAGATAAGGTTGTTAAGAAGGCATACGGTGTCTTGGCGTTTATTGGTAGGGGGATTGAATTTAGGAGTTGCAGCATCATGTTGCAACCGTACACAACTCTGGTGCGGCCGCACTTGGAATATTGTGTGCAGTTCTGGTCCCCACATTATAGGAAGGATGTGGAGGCTTTGGAGAGGGTGCAGAGGAGGTTTACCAGGATGTTGCCTGGTATGGAGGGGAGGTCCTATGAGGAGAGACTGAGGGATTTGGGGTTGTTTTTGCTAGAAAGAAGGCGGCTAAGAGGGGATCTTATTGAAACATATAAGATGATTAGAGGTTTAGATAGGGTGGATAGTGATAGCCTTTTTCCTCAGATGGAGAAAGCTAGCACAAGGGGGCATGGCTTTAAATTAAGGGGGGGTAGTTATAGGACGGATGTCAGGGGTAGGTTCTTTACCCAGAGGGTGGTGAGGGATTGGAATGCCCTGCCTGCTGCAGTTGTAAATGCACCTAGTTTGGGGGCATTTAAGAGATCCATGGATAGGTTTATGGATGAAAAGGGATTGGTTTAGGTTAGAGGGTCATTGGCTTTTTAATTGGTCGGCGCAACATCGTGGGCCGAAGGGCCTGTTCTGCGCTGTAATGTTCTATGTTCTATATGTTCTATGTATTAATCATGTCACTTCATTACATCCTGACTCTGCACATTTCGAAATGTAACTAAACAAGAAATCAGTGCTATGGTATATCTTGGGGGAGACCATTAACTCTTAAAAATAAATTGGAACTCCTAGTTACTATTTGAAAGAATTATGCCACAATATTTTGTATTTTAAACAAAATCCTTTACAGTACAAGAACTAAGCAAGTTCGACTAGCTTAGCACTATATTTCATAAAACATTATTCTTTGAGACTTTAAGAACTTCATGTTCATGACCATTTTTTGATCTGGGCAAATTACATGAATAATTTACATTTCTAACAAAGACAACGTAATTATCATCAGACTTGGGACTGGGGGGGTGGGGGTGGCGGGGGGAGGCGACGGGGAGGGATTTCCCCCCCAAAAAAACTAAGTGCCCAATGGGAGGTAAAATGGGAGATTTTCTCACTCATTTTTTTGGGCGTACTTATTTGAATGAATTTGTGGCACTCCATGCTCCACACTTAACGCTCCACACTTTATGCTCCATTGGGGGGTTCACACCAATAAGGTTGGGGGGGGGCTCATCCTGTCCAAGAAGCTGGCGTTGGTGTGCTGAATGGGCCAGTGCACATGCACCGATTTCCCCACTGTCAGATCAACACATGCTCACTGGCCCCCACATCATTGGCCTCCCATTTGCTGGCCTCCTGATATCATTCCCAACACTGCCCCCACCCTTCCCCCTACCCTCCCCAGCCAGTCCCGATTGCCTCCACCTTTCTCACTGATCCCTAATGCAGAGTGGCAGTAAGTTTCTCCCCCACCCGCACCAATCAATCCTATCCCCAGAAGGTTCCGCCCCCTCAAACCCTACCCTTCCTGGTGCTCGGCTGGCAATGCCAGGGAGATGGTGGGAAGTGCCAAAGTGCTAGACTGGCACTGCCCAAGGGGCAGACCCCTACCCCTAATCTTCTACCCCCAGTCAAACCCTCAATGGCCTCTGCCTCCACTGGAGAGGTGTTCATGCCTGGTCCCCATTGCTGGGACCAGCATTAATCCCCATTGTTGGGAACCCCACCAGGCTAGGGGAGTGGGGCAGAAGCATTAGCAAGCCCAGATGATATCACCCCGGGCTCACTAATGAGGTGGAAATTCAGATTTCCATATTGTAATCAGCCTCTCGCAAGGCTGATTATGTTGTTAAAAAAAAGTGACTAGCCCAGATGGGATAACCAGATGAGCGCACAGATCCTGTGTGGATTAGCTGATGGGAGTATTCGCAGACATCATCAACCTCTCTTCACAATAATCTGAGGTCACTATCTGCTTTAAGAAGATAACCATCACCCAAGAGAAACTAAGTAGTGAGCCCCAATGACTGTTGCCCGATGGCTCTGACATCCATCATTATGAAGTGCTTTGAAAGGCTAGTTATGGCCCAAATCAATTCCAGCCTCCTGGATTTGCCTGGATCCACTACAGATTGCCTACCGCCACAACAGGTCCACAGCAGACGCCATCTCTTTGACCCTGGAACACTTAAATAATAAAGATACCTATGTCAGATCCCTTTTTATTGACTACAACTCAGCCTTCAACACAATTATTCCCCTGAACTCATCTCCAAACTCTGTGGCCTGGGCCCTGGCTCCTCCCTCTGTGACTGGATCCTGTGCTTCCTAACTCACAGACCACAATCAGTAAGGATAGACAACAACACTCCCATGATCATCCTCAACATCGGTGTCCCACAAGGCTGTGTTCTCAGCCCCCTACTATACTCCTTATAAACCCATGACCGTGTGGCCAAATTCCCCTCCAATTCGATTTCCAAGTTTGCTGACAACACTATCACAGTGGGACAGATCTCAAACAATGACAAGAGAGTACAAGAATGAGATAGAGAATCTGGTGAACTAATGTGGCGACAATAATCTCTCCCTCAATGTCAACAAAACAAAGGAGATTGTCATTGACTTCAGGAAGCATAGAGGAGAACGTACCCTTGTCTACACCAACAGGGGTGAAGTAGAAAGGGCCAAGAGCTTCAGGTTTTTAGGTGACCAGGTCACCAACAATCTGTCCTGGTCCCCCATGCAGACACTACAGTTAAGGAAGCCCATCAATGCCTCTACTTTCTCAGAAGACCAAGGAAACTTGGCATGTCAGCTATGACTCTCACTGACTTTTACAGATACACCATAGAAAGCATTCTTTCTGATTGTATCATAGCTTGGTACGACTCCTGCTTTGCCCAAGACCACAAGGAACTACAAAAGATCGTGATTGTAGCCCAATCCATCATGCAAATCAGCCTTCCATCCATTGACTCTGTCTATGCTTCCCGCTGCCTCAGCAAAGCAGCCAGCATAATTAAGGACACCACACACCCCAGACATTCTCTCTTCCACCTTTTTCCTTGGGAAAAAGATACAAAAGTCTGACATCACATACTAACAGCTTCTTCCTGTTGTTGTCAAACTTTGGAATGGATCTACCGTGCATTAAGTTAATCTTTCTCTACACTGTGACTGTAACACTACAGTCTGCACTCTCATTTCCTCCTATATGAACGCTATGCTTTATCTGTATAACTTGTGAGAAATAATACTTTTCACTGTATGCTAATACATATGACAAGAATAAATCAAATCAAATCAAAATGGCCTGGGAAAGTTGTGATTGGCTGGAAGCCCATTGCGATTCCCACTACAGGACCCTCACTGACATTTCCTGGCCTGCTGCACGACTCAAACAGCACAGTGGGCCAGGAAAATCGTGCCCATTGTCTTTACCTTCCAGCTAAATGGACACATTTTTTTCATGGCCATCACCCTTCTAACTCTGATTTTGCAAGAACACGTGGAAATACCTCCGATGTGTAAGTGACTTTGGTGATCTAGCAATTCCCGAATTCCAGAATTTCATTTATCGTACATTCGCAAATTTAAATTTCAAAGCAGGTGAATTACAAAATTAAACATCTTTGTAACACATTTCCGCAGGGAAAATAAAAACTCATCAGTCTCAGATGTGCTATACATTTTAAAAAAACTATCTTGTCATGTATTGTCCCCAGGTCGATCCATCTTGACAAGGCGGTTTTATTGATCCCATAGCTAGGAATGAGGATACAATTTTTTCTTCTTGTCATGTCCATTTGTCTATTAATAAGAGGGAAATCCTCATTGTCACCACATGAAGTAGTGACACAATGGTTAGATCATTTGTTTCAGAATTCACCTTTCGAACTTCACTATTCTCCATACTTATAGTTTCTTCATTGTTTAAATGTGAAAAGAATCTCCCTGTTAATTCCATACTTAAATAATTTTCCAGACTCAAGTGTTTTGGATTTTCTTTTTGAGATAATGGTTGGAATCTTACAACCTCATTGCGTCCGTTTTGCAATGGGAAAAAGTCATAAAGCTGAGTGTGATACTACCAGCGGCAATAGTGCACGTTTCGCACCCATTCCCATTTTACTATCCAAAAAAAATCAGTGTGATTGGGGTCCTGTCCAAAACGGGCAAAACATTAATTTGCAATTTTTTTTGCATTCACCACAATGTAATTAGCGAGCTTCACTCCCCATAGTCCCACTTCAACTGCCCTAACAACCTTGTTCACTGCAGCTGGAATCAGTCAAGCATAAAAGTCAGTTTCAGGTGCAGAAGCAGTGAGGGTGAGTGAGGAGGTAAGTCTCTGCTTTCAAACTGCTTGGTGCTGCTCAGTCAGGCGGTGGGGGGGGGGGGGGGCGTGGTTGGTGGTTGTTTCATGGTGACGATATTGTGTTTCAGGCTGAGGGGGTGTCTGCAAGTCTGTGTGGGGGTGGGGGGCTGTTGTTGCTCACGGGGTCCAACTTCAGACTCTCAGCACAGATCTGGGGCTGAGAGCTGACCTCGGGTCTTAGTGCTGAATTCTGGGTTTGGTGCTGGCAGCAGCATTTTATTTATTAAGTAGGCTTGCATCAACACTGCAATGAAATTGCTTTGAAAATCCCCTAGTTGCCAGACTCCAGCACCTGTTTGGGTACACTGAGGGAGAATTTAGTATGGCCAATGCTAAAGCAGCACATCTATTAGACTTGGAGCAACCGGAGGAAGCCCACGCAGACACAGAGAGAACATGCAAACTCCACACAGGCAGTGACCCATGCCGGGAATTGAACCCGGGTCCCTGGCACTGTGAGGCAGCAGTGCTAACCACTGTGCCACCATGCCACCTTGCTGGTGGGGGATGAACTGGAAACTCTCTGAACAGGTAGCATGCAGCTTTAAGACTTGTCAGGCAGCACTGTCTGGGGCCACAAATGCATAGGCTCTGGGTGTGTGCTTGTGAGTGGGGTTGGGGCAAGGGGTTGCCATTCTGGGGGGGCTATGGAGGGGATATGGGGAGTGTGTGTTGCTGGGCTAGGTGCAAGAAGAGTTCTTTAACCTCTCCATCTCTCTCTCCCCTTCCCTAATCCCCATCCCTCCCCACCAATTGACAAGATGGTTTTTGCAGTGCAACCTATTGATCTTGCTGTTCTTTTGGTGGCTGCTGGCACTGAGGAGGAGGAGCAGAAGGATAAATTGCGGGCAGAGGAGTCCCAGACCTTACCACTTGCAGGAGCAGAACGACACGCCCTGATGGGGGGGGGTGCAGGAGAAGGTGGGAGCGGAGACCCTGGCAGCTCCGCACGCGAGTATCCTTTGAGCAACTGTTGGACATCACATGCCACCGCCGGTTCCGGCTTCAAAAGAAGACAGTACGACACCCGTGCTATTTGTTGCAGAACCTGGCACCTCAGGGCACAGGGGGCACTTGGTCCTTCTAGACCACTAGTGGAAAACTTTGTGGCATTCCCCAATCATCCTTCCACAAGTGTGTGAAGGAGGTTATGGATGTCCTGTATGCCTGGGCTGGCCAGTATATTAAATTTGACCTGGACCAGGCCCAGCAGGAAGACCGGGCTAAAGGTTTGCAGCCATCGTGGGGATGCCAAATATTCAGGGGGTTATAGGCTGCACCAATGTCACCCTCAAGGCCCCTGGTGAAAAATCCAGGAACATTCTTGAACAGAAAGGGCTTCCATTCAATAAACGTGCAGTTGGTGTGTGACCAGCAGCTGAACATCTCCACTAGACGCCCTGACAACACAAGTGACAGTTTTATATTGAGGAGCTCCAATGTCCCAGAGGTTTTTGAGGAGGAGCCCAAGATGCAGGGGTGGCTCACGGGGTACATTGGCTGATGATGCCTGTGCAGAGACCTGAGACTGAGGTGGAGACCCCTATATAACGAGGCCCATATTGCCATCTGTTCAACAGTGTAGCCAGTGAATAATTCAGCACATTGATTTTCACGGTAGCAGTGCACTGAGAGGTCTCCCCCACTGATATCAATGTGTAAAGTCCCATCAGCAACTGTTGGGGTAAATACATTCCTCTTGAAGGCTAATCAGAGACAAATTAGTTACAGGTGTGGGGTGAAATAACATTTATTAATGCCAATACAAGTGCCTTCAAAATAAGTGATAATATATGCAAACATGTGAGTAAGGCTATAAAATGTCTAAATATTCTATTTAACTCATGTTGGCCTTCACCTGTGCCATCTTAGTGCCACTACAACTTCTTAACTTTACATGGCTTACCACTATGTTCCGGAGTCTCCCCAGGGTATACATCGGAGGTGGAGGTGGCCAGCTGCCTATCATGCCCCATGGCCTATGATACCTTTGACGATCATCCTCTGGAGGCCTTGGACCTTGAGGGCCCTGGCTGGCTTCCAGATGTCAGGGATATATCCATGCCACCCTCTTCATCCTGCTGCCCCTGAGAGACCCCAGTGTCAGGAAGAGGGGAGTCATGAGGTGTAGCCACAGCCACAGTCTTCAGGGTGGAAGGCCTGGCATTGGCTCGAGCCCTTTCTCCTCTTTGAGTTTCCTGTGGGCTCCTGGGTTACTTCAGGGGACAGCAGGGCTTCTACAGTGAGCTCCAGAAGCTCCAGTGTCACATGGCCCTGCCAGTCCTGGAGGACCACCTGCATTCTTACCATGGTGGCTGAGACCTTGGCAATGGCCCTCTGAGTTGGGGGCCACCTGCCAATGGCATAAGTAAGTGCCTTCTGAGACTGGGCCACACTCTGCAGGCCCTCAGCCATGATCCTCTGTGACTGAGCCATGTCCTCTAGGGCTGCAGTCATAGCCCGCTCTGCCTCAGCACTGTCCTGCTAGGTTTCCTGCAAGCTCTCGAGCCTCTCAGCCATGGGCCACAGAATCTCGATAAGCCCTCAGCTGTGGCCTGCTGTGATTGGGCTGTGGGACTCTGTGACTCGGCCATCACTTGGAGCCTGCCGTTCGTGGTGATGATTTCCTGTCGTAGGCTTTCCACTGCAGACGCCTCCCTTGCAGTGTTGGCCTGGGAACCACGCAAGACCGGCAATAGCTGGTCCACTTGAGAGAGTTGGGACTCCTCCCAACAGCCTTGCAGTTAGTCCAGTATTGCTGTCAGCCCCTCCTGCATTCCCTGGCTCTATTGCTGTATCTCCAGCAGCTGAGGGAGAAGTGATCGCAGAGGCCCAGCATGGAGCCTGGGACCAGCTGAATCCTTGCTTCTGGCAGGCCAGAGGCCTTGGATATTCCCTCCTCCACCCGGTGTACATCAGCAGATGTGTTGTGTGCACCAGAGAGTGACCCAGATGCCTTGCCACTAACTTGACCCCCAAGTGAGAGTCTCTGGGATGGTGAACTGCGATGTGGAAACTGGTGCCGGCCTTGGAAGTGCCATCATCAGCTTCCTCTGAGGAGTATTCTGAGCTGTCAGAGGCAGGGTGGGTAGGAATAGTAGGGAGGGCCATGATGCCAGATGGCTCGGCATGTCGGGATCCCTCCTGCAACACAGGACACAAGGTTAAGTGCAAGGGAGGGAGAGGAATCTGGGCTGCATGTACAGATTCCAACAAGCGAAGGATTGGCAGACGCTCACTTATATGCCCCAACCCGACCATGTTGTTATTGATGGTCCGCGTTCCTTCCTCTTCTGCAAGCTCTAATGCCCACTCTTCGAAGGAGATGAGGATCTGGATCTCAGGTTCACCACTCTTTGTCTTTGCTCTCCCCCAGCAGTTATGAGCATTTTTCTCCTGTGGGGACAGAAGAAGCCAGGTAAAATCTGATGGCATGACTCCTGCAGAGTATCAGGGGGTGGTCCTCAGAGGGCAAGGGTTGTGACACTCTTGGAGGGGGAGGAGGGAGATGCTTGGGGGTCAGGGGCTGGAAGCATGCAGGGTGCTGGGAGTGGGGGATCTGGGGGGCATTTAGAACATAGAACATAGAATACTACAGCGCAGAACAGGCCCTTCGGCCCACAATGTTGCGCCGACCAGTTAAAAAACAATGACCCTCTAACCTAAACCAATCCCTTTTCATCCATAAATCTATCCACGGATCTCTTAAACACCCCCAAACTAGGAGCATTTACAACTGCAGCAGGCAAGGCATTCCAATCCCTCACCACCCTCTGGGTAAAGAACCTACCCCTGACATCCGTCCTATAACTACCCCCCCCTTAATTTAAAGCCATGCCCCCTTGTGCTAGCTTTCTCCATCCGAGGAAAAAGGCTATCACTGTCCACCCTATCTAAACCTCTAATCATCTTATATGTTTCAATAAGATCCCCTCTTAGCCGCCTTCTTTCTAGCGAAAACAACCCCAAATCCCTCAGTCTCTCCTCATAGGACCTCCCCTCCATACCAGGCAACATCCTGGTAAACCTCCTCTGCACCCTCTCCAAAGCCTCCACATCCTTCCTATAATGTGGGGACCAGAACTGCACACAGTACTCCAAGTGCGGCCGCACCAGAGTTGTGTACAGTTGCAACATGACGCTGCGGCTCCTAAATTCAATCCCCCTACCAATAAACGCCAAGACACTGTATGCCTTCTTAACAACCTTATCTACTTGATTCCCAACTTTCAGGGATCTATGTACACATACACCTAGATCCCTCTGTTCATCCACACTATTCAGAGTCCTCCCGTTAGCCCTATACTCGACACATCTGTTATTCCTACCAAAGTGAATTACCTCACACTTCTCCGCATTAAACTCCATCCGCCACCTCTCGGCCCAGCTCTGCAACCTGTCCAAGTCTCCCTGTAGACTAAGGCACCCTTCCTCACAATCTACCACACCTTCGACTTTGGTGTCATCAGCAAATTTACTAATCCACCCAGCTATACCCTCATCCAGATCATTTAAGAGGAAGATGCTAGATGAGGTTAAACTCTCACCCTTGCTGCCCAGGTTAGGTCATTCAGTTTCTTTCGCCACTGCTTCCTGGTCCTCTTGACCAGTGCCCTGGAACTCACACATGCTGTCACTTCCCCCCAGACTGCATTTCCATTCTTTTGCCCGGTGCAGCATCCTGTTGGAGGGAAGAGGGTATCCCACCTTGCCTCCGTTGCCTCCAGCAAACTTAGCAGATCACCATCTAAAAACTGGGGGGCTGTATTCCTGAAGGCCATCTCTTTCTGCGCTGCCTGCTTGTCTCTCCATCCTTGGGGTTTTTAATGGAGCTTTCCCTTGTTGGAGCAGATGAGCTGCAGGCAGTTTGGGTGAATCACATGTCCATTACAGCATTCCAGCGAGTTTAATGCAGTTTGTCTTGTTACCATGGTGGGGAAGCCAAGTCAGCACTTGTAAGTGTGCTGATAGAGTGGCGGGGTGGGGAAGGCATTTGTGCCACTGTGATGAATGGGGGTAGGGGAGAGGGTCATGTTAATCAGCAATCAGGGCCAGCAGGGTGATGAGGTGCAAGGGGGTCGGGGGGAGAGAGGGATGACATAAGGGAGTCAGTGATGTTTGGGAAGGTCCCCCATGGCCATGGAAGGAGAGGAAGGCTGTATATGGCCCCGGGGTGGGGGTGGGGGAGATTCTGTCATGGGCAGTTTGTGGTTGAGATCAGAGTTGCAGACTGTCTGGTGAATTAAGCATCACCCACTGCCTCTGGTGGTTCTAAGTGTATAGCCCATATTTTCAACAACTGAGTGTATAAGATAGGGAGAAAAAACTCACCCAAAAAACGGGTCAGGAACTCTCCTGTTTTCATGCTTCTGGACACTTCAGAAAAATCTCATAAAATTACGCCCAATAATTTCATAATGACTCCTTTTTGTGCAAACAATGGTTTCCCTCATTGGTCAAAAGCTTTGTTAACCTCTTTAAGAATATTATTTTAAATGCCACCTATGTTTGATCAGAAATATTTGATATTCCTGTTTGCTCTTTGAATATCTATAATCCTTTAATTTTTCATGATTCTACCCTGACTGAGTAGTAGAATTCCTGCTGTGCAGAAGGAGGCCATTCCGTCCATTGAGTCTGCACCAACCCTCCGAAAGAGCATCTTACCTATCCCCGTAACCCCATTTACCCTGCTAATCCCCCTAATTTACACATCTTGGGACATGAAGGGGCACTTTAGCATGGTCAATTCCATCTAACTTGCATATCTTTGGACTGTGGGAGGAAACGGGAGCATCCGGAAGAAATCGACACAGACTTGAGAAGGATGTGCAAACTCCACACAATCACCCGAGGCTGGAATTGAACCCGGGTCCCTGGAGTTGTGCTAACCACTGTGCCACCCTTGTTTAATACATTTCAAGCATGGACCTCCCTCCTCATCACCAGCCTCTTCCCGGCACCCTAATGCCTCACGAACCACCCACCACCAACCCTCCCAGGCCTTCCCCATTTTCCCTGCCCTGAAACCCCAAAAATTACCTTTCAGCCCAGTCACAGGCCTTGGGCTCCATCATGTTCAAGAAGATCTACTCTGTCCACTACGGTTTCTGTCACTACAAGTACTAGAGAGCTGTCAGCCAATCAGATTGGCTAGCAGCTCTATAAGCTAGGACCTTCTCCCATGTGATGGGCAGATGTCCCTCCTGCAGTCAATTGATGTGCACTGGAGCATGAAATGGTTGCAGGGCAGGCAGAGTCAGTGGGAATGTGTTTCCTCCTGACTCTTTATATGGTGGGATGGGAAAACCTACCTGAAATATCCTGGCCCATGATAACATATTAGTCAATTTGATTCATTCCTATCCTCCACTCTATTGACTCCCTTCTCCTTCTCTAATTAGAAATCTACTCATGCCAAACGATTTATCTCTCCAGCCTCTGTGTGGGCTTGCAAACAGTGATGTGCTGCCACATAATTGTTTAGTTCATTATATCTTACCTATCAGCTTTATTAGAGATGTTACAGTCCTCTATGTCTTCTGATTCCTACTGAAATCCTACTTTTCAATTCCTCCATTACAGCAGATTTTCTAAATTCTGTTCCAGTATCAACAGTCAAAAACCGTTTCTATTTCCCCATCAAATTCTACAAATATTTGATTCCGTCTTTTCCTCAGATTCTGAAATTTTAATCTGTAAGCTACTGGAATCAGATCATTTTGACTTAACACTGCAGTCTTAACAGTTTCATGACCTGAAGACTGTTCATCCAAGAGGCTTGAATTTACATCCAATGCTTTGCCTACTAAAGAAACTTTATTAACAAATACTCCATGTCTCTTATGTCCAAACTTGTTTAGTAGCAATTTGCTGCAGGGAAAAAAATCTTTCAATCCCTTCCCCATAAAATATGGGAAAAGGGTGAGTATTCCCAGTTAAATAAAAACCTGGAGAGGAATTCAAATTACATTTCAAGCATGGACAGATTGGGTAAAATCTGCCAGATATTTTCATCCATGTAAAAAGAAATTTGAACTCCCAGTTATTAACTCAAAGAACTATCCCATAAGGTTTCATGTTTTAAACAAAATGTATTACTGGACAAGAATTAAACCAAACAATTACTATTAACTTAATATTATATTTCTAAACCCTAATTCCTTATGCCCAAAATCTCTGTTGATTCCTCCATTATCCACATCAGAGCGAACATACCCTCAGCAAGCTCTGCTGGAATTGGGCATCCAGCATTTGCTGCCTGATGGATAACTGCAGAGGTTCGTCATCTGCAGCTTCCTTGTCAACAATATTCTTTTGAGTGTCAGGATCTTGGGAAATCGTAGTCCTGATAGCTGCTCTGATGATCTTGCTGTGCTATAAGTTTGATGGGCATGTGCAACCCCCCTGAGGTAACAGTATCAGAGGCTGTATAAGGTGCAGAGTGGTGATGTGCACCCTCAGTGGATCACTCTTCACCTTCAATTTGCTCCTCTTCACCTTCCAAGTGTGCCTGCCATCATACACTACCCAGTCTCAGTCTTGGTTGCTGAGCAGAGAGTCTTGTGGCTGTAAGAGTCATTCACATACAGCAACAGTTGCACAGTTATTGAGGAGAGGAAGCCCCATCTTTGCACTGAGGACATGCTCCATCACGTATGCTGCTATCATTACTCAAAATGGGATGCATTGAGACCAAATTTTGGATTTCAAATCTAGGTATCCTTAAGACACCGTGGGCAAGTATAAAATTATATTCCAACACAATATGTAACTTCATTGCCTGGCATATTCTTTACTCCTCATTACTATTAAGGCAGATGATTGATCCTGATTCAATGGGGAGAGTAGAAGATCAGCAGTAAAGGGAACACCTGAACATGAGAAGCCAACCGAGGACAAGGTGCATGCTATGAAGTGAAAGCAACATATTAAGTGATCCCACATATAATGGATGAGGACAAAGTCCTGCTGCATCCAGTCATGAATCATCTTGGTAATTCAACAGTTATCGGTTAATAGGAGAAGGCGGATTGTTGAACAGATGACATGGAAATTGGCACTGTTGCTGATGGTGAGGAGGATAGTCTTAGGCTACAGGCTGATATTGATCAGCTGGTAAATTGGGAAGAAAAATAGCAGATGGAATTTAGTCTTGAAAAAAGGGGAGGGATGCACTTTGAGAGGTCTAAAAAGAGGATATGTACAATGAATGGCAGATTCCTTGTAAATCCATAAATCCCTCAAGGTGGCAGCACAGGTATATTGTGAGATGAAGAAAGCAAACAAAATGCTTGCCTTCATTAGCTGGGGCATAGAATGTTAAAACTTTATAAAACATTGGTTAGGTCACAGATGGAATATTTTGTGCAGTTCTGGCCACCACACTTTTGGAAGGATGCGATTGCACTGGAAAGGGTGCAGAGGAGATTCGTCAGGACGTGCTGGGATGGAAAGTTTCAACCATGAAGAGAAACTGGATAGACTGGATATGTTTACCCTAAAGCAGAGGAGGCTGAGGGAAGATCTGATAGAGGTATACAAAATTATGAGAGGCATAGATAGGGTAGATCGTAAGAATCTTTTCCCCATGGCAGAGGTGTCTAAAACAGGAGGGCGTAGGTTTAAAGTGATGAGTAAGTGGTTTAGAGGGGATCTGATAAAACATCTTTTCACCCAGGGGGGTGGTGGAAATATGGAACATGCTGTCTGAGAAAGTGGTGTAGGCAGCTACTCTCACGTCTAAGAAACATCTGGATGAGCACTTAAATCGCTAAGGCATAGCAATCTATGGACCGAGTGCTGGTAAATAGGATGAGTATAAATTGGTATTTGATGGTCGGTGTAGGTATGGTGGGTCAAACGGCCAGTTTCTGTGCTTATCTCCACCCTCCATCATGGTGGAGCCCAGTACAAGTGCAAAAACATTGCTGATTTGTTCACCATATTTAGTCAGCAATCCAAGTGAATGACTTGTCTTGGTCTCCTTCTGAAATCCAAAACATAATTTCATGAGTGTGCCATCAAGGAGTCCCGGTGAAATGGAAGTTGATGGAGGTCAGGGGGAAAGCTCTTCAGCCATACCTAACACAAAGGAAGATATCGGTGCTTATTGTAAATAAATGATCTCAGCCCCAGGACACCATTTGGTTCCAGTCGCAATTACTCAGATAATAAAGCAGCACATGTCTCCTTGCAACAAAACCTGGACAACACGCAGGCTTGGATTGACGTTTGCATTATACGAGTGCCCGTCTTCTTGACATTCAATCATATAAGCACAGCTGAATTCTCCACACCTCCCCATTAACCGTAGGGCTATCACTGACCAGAAAATTAATTGCACCAGCCATATGAATACAGTGGTTATAGTAGCAACCCAGAAACAGGTATTCTGTGGCAAGTGATTCACCTCCTGAATCCCTATGTACAAGATACAATTCAGGAGTATGTTGGATATGCTACACTTGGCTGGATGAATTTAGTTCCAAAAGCACCCAAAAGGTCAACATCATCCAGGACAAAGAAATTTACTTCACTGGCTCTTCAGCCACCATCATTCATTCCAGCACACCATGATTGTAGTGTGTAACATCTAAACAATGCACTTTGGCAACTTGCTTGCTCTTCCAAAGCCCAAGATCACTACGTCCTTGAAGGCTCAGAGTAACAGGCACATGGGAACTCCATCAGCTGCAAACTTCCCTCCAAATCATACACCAATTGGAGCTGGAAGTATGATTCAAAATCTTGGGACGCTATAGATGGGCTCAAGCATCTCATAAATGCATTTTGGCACCAAGGAAATTAGTGTTGGATATTTCACGATGGTCTTGCCACTGATACCTTGATCACTTCACAGAATAAATTTTCAAAAATGCTGCTGAGAAGCTGGTTATCAAATTTGCTGAATTCAGATCCGGTGTGTAAATAACAAACTGGATATATTGTTCCAATAGTATAAAAGTAATGCCAGGAAATATCCATTTTTAGTTAAGACTAAATTTGTGTAGGAAATTAGATATAGATGCCATACTAATTTAACATAAATGTGATGTAACCTCTTAAGATTATAGCATAACCAGCCAAATGGAGTTTTGGAATGTTAGAGTAGATATTACAATTTATCTTAATTAAATATGTAACTTACATATTTAATAGAGCAGCAGTTTTGTTAGCATTCTATAGTTAAGCGTTCTTTACTATAGTTACTACTGGGACTTGATGGTTTGAGTTATAAGGAGAGGCTGGACAGACTGCGACTTTTTTCTCTGGACCGTAGAAGGCTGAGGGGTGATTTTATAGTGGTCTATAAAATAATGAGGGGTAGAGATCAGCCAGATAATCAAAATATTTCCCCAAAGGTAGGGGAGTCTAAAACTAGAGGGCATAGATTTAAGATGAGAGGGGAGAGATACAAAGGGGCATTTTTTTCACACAGAGGGTGGTGAGTGTCTGGAACAAGCTGCCAGAAGTAATAGTAGAAGCGGGTACAATTTTACCTTTTAAAAAGCATTTAGACAATTACGTAGATAATATGGGTATAGAGAGATGTGGGCCAAATGCGGGGAATTGGGAATAGCTTAGGGATTAAAAAAAAAGGGCAGCATGGACAAGCTGGGCCAAAGGGCCTGTTTCCATGCTGTAAACCTCTATGACTTAAGCAGATTGTCTGAAGTTTGTGTCAAAGTTATTTCTTTTAATTTCATTTTGACAATTGGAAAAAGAAGCAATGGTGACATTCGGAAAATCTTTTTATGCAGTGAATGGTTAACGTCTGCATGTCACTGCCTGAGAGTGTGGCAGGACAGATTCAATAATGACATTCATAAGCAAATTGGATCATTACCTGAAAAGGAAAAAAAATGCAGGTTACAGGAAAAAGTTGGGAAGTGTACCTGGCAAAATGCTCCCACGGGAGCCAGCATTGACAAAATGGGCAGAATAGCCTCCTACTGCATTATAACCATTTTATAATTTTACCCTCTCTGCTCATGTTCTTTGCCTACATTCAAACAGTAAAATTTGAAAATTATTATGCATGAAAGATTTAACTTTTTTTTAGAATAGTTTCATTACTGGAAAAAGGGACAAATGCTTGAACTTCAACACATTTTGTATTTTTCAGAACCAGGTATGGAGCAATGCCATTTCTTCCTTCTCAAACAAAGGGATACAGTGGTGCAATTGAAATGAGGTCAGCCAAAAGCATGGCGACATCACCAAAACAATTTGATAAAAACTCATATGTTTAACAAAAGCATCACATTAAGAGAAAGCTGGAAATGTAATGCTTATTTAATCAACTCCAGTTCACAGGAAGATTTCCTTTCACTCATATAATAACCTAATAACATTTGCTGTTCACCATGGCTGCAAAAATTGCAGAATACAGGCTTTGTAAAATATGCTAACTCATTTTCCCTTATGAAAAGTTTCATCCTTGTTCAGTTATTTCCATGTGAGAAGCTTACATTATTTTGGACATTTTTGAAAAATGTAAAATGTGCATTTGTTATTTTCACATAAAATTACATTTATCAACAAGGTTAACTTGGCAATCTCTATAACTAGATTGCTTTATTCTTGGGAATGAGAGGAGAATAAATCATTTACCACTAAATAACAAAATCTCATTTTGAACTCGTTGAATTTAACTAACAGATTTTTCAAGACAGCCTAACAGTGCCAAAGATGCCTGGACTAAAATCCTTTAGAACTTTCATAATCTTTAATAATTCATATTTTTGGACAAAAAATAAAATTAATATGAATGCTACCATGAGAAAAAGAATTGAATGGTGAGAGGCAGCATCTTTCCCCAATCTTCTGCACTGTAAATTTTCTGTAGGGGAAGTTTTACAGTGGGAAATTGGGACCAATGCCATCCCGTGAATGTGTAAAGTCCTACATGATGACACTATGTTGCTTCGCCAACATCATCATACCAGTCTCCAATAAAATAGAGGCTAAATGAGTGCTGAAATTGGCAATACAGAGGCTCCTGAGGAGGAGGCAGAGAGAAACTGGCCAAAGGCATGTGTGCTCTGTGGTCAGAAAGTTGTGGAACCTGTGGCTGAATGAGGGCCAGGCTGTCAGAGGTAGGCAAAGGCACCATACGCCCAAAAGAATATATTGGTAAAGGATGTCAGAGCACTTGTGCCTGAAAAGGCTCCCTCTCTGCAGGGAGACAATCGCATCAACATATGACAGGCATCATAGAATCATAGAACCATAGAATCACTACAGTGCAAAAGGAAGCCATTTGGCCCATCGAGCCTGCATGGGCAACAATTCCACCCAGGACCTATCCCTTTAACCCCATGTATTTATCATGCTAAGCCCCCTGACACTAAGGGACAATTTAGCATTGCCAATCCAACTAACCCACACATCTTTTGAGGAAACTGGATCTGGAGGTTGCCGTGTGATATCACTTTCAGCAGCCCATCATTGCTTAAAGGCTTTTGCAGATGCTATTTTCAGGCATGCCCATTGTTCATTTCATTCAGTAAGGTTGTCAATTAGGTAGATGGAGCCAGAGGCTTTGGCAGCATTTTATTAATAGAGGAACTAACATATGACCACAGTCGAAGGATAATGCAAGTGCATGCACATTATTCTTGAAGCAGTCACGATGCAAACAAACTGAGACACCCTCAAATGCCAGGAATGTTCTGTGGAGTGGAAACCTCAGATGGTTGAATTCTTGGTGACAAATGCTATCCCCTAAAAAGATGGCTAATGACCCCAGTCCAAAATCCATGCAGTAAACCATCGGTCTCTCATACTGAGAGCTTGGTATCGGGAATGGTCAGGTGGCGTGGATCTCCTGTCCTGCATGGCTCTCATCAATGGTTCTGCCATGTTGTGCCTTACACAATCTGATGCTCCAGAGAAGGGAATCCCTGGCGGAGGAGGATCAAATGGAGCTGCATCCTTTGAAGGATTCTGTAGATGGTGCTGATGAGGATCAGGATGAGCCATGCAAGCTAGCTGCCCAGCTGATGAACAAGGTTGGTTAGGTGCATTGGCCATGCTAAATTCACCCTCAGTGTACCCGAACAGGCACCGGACAGAGGCGACTAGGGGATTTTCACAGTAACTTCATTGCAGTGTTAATACAAGCCAACTTGTGACAATAATAAATAAACTTTAAACTTTAACTTAAAACTTTAAAGATGTTAAGGAGACTAATAATGGAAAGATATAACTGGAAACTTATAATTTAATTCATGATATCATCTTGACCACCCCTACTTTTGCATGATATTACCAAATTATCAGCTCTAAGTCTGTCTGTGCATGTCCAGTGCAGAGGTGCCAATGAGGCTGACCTGAATGGCTCACATTAGCAACAACTCCCAAAAGAGCAACCCATCAATCCAAATGAAAACCAACACATCACATACTTTAAACACTAATGCAGCCAAAGCCACAAGTGCAGTTATTTGCTGAATAAACACATCAAGAAGTTGCACACCTAACAGCAGCAAGCAAACTCCCTTGTGGAGCAATATATTACTAATGTTATGTCTTTTAAAAATGTTTATGGGTGCTACAGTGTGATCCCCACTGCCATCCCCTACCCCTGTCCCAGCCCTTCACTGCCAGCTGTGCTGGAGAAAGTCTGTGAACCTTTATGTCCTTTTGCCTGGGACTTTAGCAGCCTTCCTCTGGTGATCTGAGGCTGTGAGACCCTTGATGTGGTGGCAGTGTCTTGAAAACTGGTTGAAGGCTCATTTGTCACCAAGACACTCAGTGGCATTTGTGCCAATGACAGAAGGGCAGAGGAAAGGTTGTCCTCATCAGAAATCTCTGAGAGTGCCTCCGGGGTAACAACAGTTCTCTTTCCATCTTGTTTATGGACGAAAAGGGATTGGTTTAGGTTAGTGGGTCATTGTTTTGTAACTGGTCGGCGCAACATCGTGGGCCGAAGGGCCTGTTCTGCGCTGTAATGTTTTATGTTCTATCGTGGCCTGCCCAGCATTTCTGAGAGGAATCCAAATCTAGATGTGACTCCAGACTTCTCATTACCCTTAGTCTGAGCTGAAGAGTTCAGAGGCAAGATGACAGAAAGCAGGTCAGAATGCATACTCAGTATCCCATTAGCCTCCTTGACAGTTGTCTGTCTCTTACTGGAGGAAACCATGTAATCTGAAGAGTTAACACTCATGTCCTGCATGAACTCCTTCGCAATGCATGCAACCTCTCTGGAATCCATGCCACATCTCCATATGAGTACAGAATCTGTTGCCTGACAGATGACTCCAGTGGTTTGCCATCTGCCTGGGGCTCAGCATTTTGGTTGCCTCCATCACTCACCTAATTACCAGAAGCCTGCTCCATCCCAATCTCTGACAGTGAGTCTTGTTACTGCAATGTGCTCACACCAGAGTCTAGATCCTTTAAAACTGACTTGTGTAAATCTACCAAGGCGCCTGTATCTGCACTATTGTTAGGTGTGGAGTTCCAGTCTGTGAGGCTCCTCCTCGGGAGTTAATATTGAACCTTGGGCTGTAGTTGCCAAAGTGGGGTAGAAAACCAAAGAGGATGGGGGATAGCATCACTGTTTGAGGTAAGTTCAGAGAAACAAGCTTCCTGAAAACAGAATCTCCCACAATATTGGGAGATGGTAACCAGTGTTTGAACATTCGGTCTTCAACATTAAGATATGTTATAATACACCTTTAAGGGATAGCAGCATGCCATCATGTGACTCAGTTTCAGTTTCACTTTGGCCTGTGGGCAGAGCACAGCATATACATATCTGTTGGTGAAGCCTTCAAGCTTTCTACTTTTATATAAATCTTTGACTAGTCTTAATAAATGAACTGCATTGATCCTGCTCGATGACATGACACCCTTGCCCTGGTCAGGCTGCAGTAGAGTTATAGATATCAGTCTTGGGGTGAAAGGGATCAAGGGATATGGGAAGGAAGGTGGGATCAGGATATTGAATTTGATGATCAGCCACGATCAGAACGAATGACAGAGCAGGCTTAAATGGCTGAATGGCTTATTCCTTTCTATATTTCTATGAGTTACAACATTGAAGAGTGTTAAAACCACAGTGTGCTGACTGTACAGAAAATCTTTGAAAACACAGTGTCAAAGAACTGGTAAGCAGCTGGATCCCTCATGATGAGATTACAGAAGAAAGCCTGCCAGTTTCGTAAATGGAACAGTGCGTTGAGAAGACTAGTATTGGGATAGCTCAGTCAGGAATGGTGAGTGACCAGTAGTCAGAGATTGGGATGGAGCAGGCCTTCTGGTAATTAGACGAGTGATGGAGACAACCTAAGTGTTGATTCCTAGGCTGATGGCAAGCCTCTGGAGTCAACTGTCAGACAACAGATTCTGAAAGCACAGTACAAGGTATGTGGAGATGTGGCATGAATTCCAGAGACGTTGCACGCATTGTGGAGAGGTTTATGCAGGTCTTGAGCATCTACTCTTCAGAATACATGGTTTCCTCCATTAAAAGGTCAGATCAATAGTGAACAAGTGAGAATCAAATAAAAAAAAGAAAAACAATGCCATCATCAGCCAGAGAAGATTGTAAGTACAACAGTTGGTTCAGGAATTGCTGGACAACAAATTGAATAAAACAAGGAAAGTCAAAGGAGTTTTGTCAAAATATCCACAAAATTCCCCTGCTTGAATTGATATGCAGCTAACGTACTACCTGCATTCAAAATGTTTAAACAGTGTGAATTCTTAATTCAGCTGTGTATGAGCCAGAAAACCAAGCCATAAAAATTCATCAAGCAATTGGGAATGAAAGACTACACATCAGGATTAACAAAAGAAGAACTAAAGGACTCCTAAAAGATATGGACTACATTGGAAGTTAATTTGGTAACAGGTTAAGCTTCTTATTCATCAACTGTAATCATGTTATTTCAATAACAGCCTGCAGATTCCATAGACTACTTCGTCAACAGATTCAGGAAAAGAAGTATGTAATGTGATTTTTTTAGAATTGTTGAATGAAGAACAATAAAAAGTACAACACAGGAACAGGCCCTTCAGGCCACCAATCATGACATCTGCCTAAATTAAATCTGTATGCACTTACGGAGTCTATATCGTTCTATTTCCATCCTATTCACATATTCGTCTAGTTGTTCCTTAAATGCTGCTATATAGTACCTGCTCCCACCAGCTCCCCAGACAGCATGTTCTAGACATTCACCACCCTCAGTAAAATATTTGTTTTGTACATCTCACCTAAACTTTTCCCCACGCACCTTAAACCTATGTCTCCTAGTACTTGACTTTTCTACCCCAGGAAAGAAGATCTGATTATCCACTTTGTTCATGCCTGATCCTGTAGGCCTCTATTCACTCCTCAACCTCTGACGTTCCAGTGAGAACAAACTTAGTTTATCTGACCTTTCCTCATAGCTAATACCTTCCAGACCAGGCAACACTCTGGTAAACCTCTTCTGTACCCTCTCCAAAGCTTCCACAGCTTTCTGGTAGTGTGGCGAGCAGAATTGTACACAATATTCTAACTAAAGTTCTGTACAGCTGCAACATGATCTACCAATTTATATACTCAATGCCCCGACCCATGAAAGCCAGCATGCCGTATGTCTTCTTGATTACCTTATCCACCTGCAGTGCCACTTTCAGTGATTGGTGAACATGTACACCCAGATCTCTCTGCCTGTTAATACTCCTAAGTGTTCTACCATTTATAATTCCTACATGAATAGGACCTTTCAAAATTCATTACCTCATTATTGAGTTGGTGATTACATCCACTCCCATGTAAGCTGTAGTAGCATGGCCCCTTTAAGGGAGCATCCCCAAGGGAAGAGGCAATTAAAGGGAAGAGGCAATTAAAGGGAAGAGGCAATTAAAGGGAAGAGGCAATTAAAGGGGAGGGCCATTTAAAGGGAAGAGCCATTTAAAGGGAAGAGGCATTTAAAGGGGAGGGCCATTTAAAGGGGAGGGCCATTTAAAGGGGAGGGTTAAGCCCCAACTGTCAATCATTGTGTTGAGGTACAAATTTCAGGGGAGACAATCTCAGGCTTTGTTGCCAGATTGAGAGGTTTAGTAGAGCACTGCAAATTCAGTCCAGGTTTAAGAACATAACAGAAGAACATAAGAAATAGGAGCAGGAGTAGGCCATCCAGCCCTTCGAGCCTGCCCCGCCATTCAATAAGATCATGGCTGATCTGTCGTGTCTCAGTTCCACATTCCCACCCTCTCCCCATAACCCTTAATCCCCTCGCTTATCAAAAAATGGAGAAATGTTTTTAGGAGAAATGTTTTTAGGAGAAATGTTAAGAGACCCTGTGGTATAAAGAGCCTCATCATACAGAAGAAGTTACTGGCTGAGACCAAAACCTCTTTAGAAAAAGCTGTGGAGTTGCCCAGGTGACTGAACGTTTTGAGCAGGGCATAAGCGAGTTATGAGATGTGTTCAACTGTTTGTGGTAGGAAATGACTCTTGTGAACAGCAACCTGAGTGCAGACGCAGTAGAGCCTGAGAAGGGATTACAGCAATGAGAACATGTTTTTGATGTGGAGGACAGCACTCCCAAGTTGTTGGCTAATGTAGAAATTATGCATGTTACAGATGTAATAGGCCTTGGAGGGAGTGCAGAGGAGGTTTACTAGGCTGATGCCAGAGTTGAGGGGGTTGAGCTATGAGGAGAGGCTGAATAAATTAGGCTTGTACTCGTTAGAGTTTAGAAGAATGAGGGGAGATCTCATTGAGACGTATAAGATGATGAATGGGATGGATAGGATAGAGGTGGAGAGACTCTTCCCGCTCTGAAAGGACAGTAGGACTAGGGGGCACAGCCTCAAGATAAAGAGGGGGCGGTTTAGAACGGAGTTGAGGAGGAACTTCTTCACTCAAAGGGTGGTGAATCTCTGGAATTCTCTGCCAGTGGAGGCTACCTCGCTAAATATTTTTAAGAAGTCAACACAGAGGCTGCAGCTACAGTCGTAGGACAGCAAGCATTTTGTTACCTTCAAAAAGGTAAGATTGAGGACAAGATCATTGAGATTGAGCCTGTCAGGGGCCACATTGTCCACAGTGGATAGTCAGAAGCTTTTTTCTAGGGTGGAAGAGTCAACTACTGGGGGCACAGGATTAAGGTGTGACAGGCAAGATTTAAAGGAGATGTATGAGACAAGTTTTTTACACAGAGGGTGGTGGGTGCCTGGAATCCGCTGCCGGGGAAGCAGTGGAAGCAGATACAATAGTAATTTTAAGGGGCATCTTGACAAATACATGAATAGGATGGGAATAGAGGGACATAGTAGATAGGGGGTTTTAGTTCATATAGGCAGCATGCCTCCTGGTGCAGACTTGGAGGACACAGTAAGAAGTCTGACAACACCAGGTTTAAGTCCAACTGATTTATTTGATAGTAAACTCACAAGCTTTTGGGGTTTGCCCCTTCATCAGGTGAGCCAAAGGGCCTGTTCCTATGCTGTAATTCTCTTTGTTTTATATACAGGCGAGACATTGGAGACCTTAGGAACAGCAAACGTTACTGTGTCCGACAAAAACCCAAATGCTGCAGCTGCCTATCTTGGTAATTGACCTTGTCTAACGGTCTGTGGTTGCTTCAAACAGATAAAATTAAATTGGTTGGAAATATTAAACCTACTGGATCGAGATTTGTAGGAGCTGCCGCATAAATATTCCGATATTTTCCAAATTGACTTAGCGCTTATGAGGACTGCTAAAGCCACAATTTACCTGAATCCTAATGCAATGCATCTATTTTTTCACACTCACCCAGTGCTCCATGCACTCTATCATTTGCTGAAGTTGAGCTTGAAAGATTGAGGTATTATAAATCCTGTACAATTTTCTGAATGGGCCATACCCATAGACCCAATCCTCAAACTGGATTGTACTGTGAGAGTTTGTGGAGATTATAAATTAACGGTCAATAGAGGAGCTAGACAGACACCCCAGCCGCAATTCTCCCAAAAGCGCTGAATTGGTGGGAAAATTGTTCTAGATCCCAACTGTTTTGTCAGTTCAGCTTCTCACCTGAATCTCTGCACTTTGTACACTGCAGAGATCCCAGTCATGAATATCATTAACAACCCAAAGGGGGCGGGGTCTATTCACTCTGGAGTCTGACAGTTCTGGAACTCTGCGCATGCGCAGTATAGAACATAGAACATAGAACATTACAGCGCAGAACAGGCCTTCGACCCACGATTTTGCACCGACCAGTTAAAAAACAGTAGTCCCAATCTGTCAGACTCCCCGTTATTATGGCCCCCACAGCAATTCCCGAGGCAACCCTGACACTGCCCCCATCTTGGAGCGCCCCTACGCACAGCAATTGTGATACCCCCACCCCCTTCACCCCAGCAGACCTCCCCCACCTCTGACCCCCTCTGGGGTCAAACTTCCATGGGAGGCAGGTCCCAGCAGACCACCTAAACCGTCCTGATCACTGGCCTCCCTCTATCCTAGATCAATTATGTCTGCAGAGTGGCAGCAAGACTCCCCACCCCCACAGATCGCCAATAGGCCCAGCCCAACAATAGGCCCACTCCCTTGGCACTGTCCGATGCCCAATGGGCAATGCCAAGGTGCCCCCATGTATGGGCACTTTGCCCCTTATACAGTGCCAGGGGGCACAGGCTGGCACTGCCAGGGTGCCCATGCCCAGGGAGCACTGTTTCCCTGCCGTCCAACTCCCTGGGGGCCCATAATTGCCCCCCCCTTCATTCCAGCGGAGTCTTCTGCTACTTCCCTGAACGTGGGGGGCTATTGTAAACCCCACTGGAATGAAGTACTCCTGGTGAGGTATTTACAATAGATTTAAAATTAATTTTAAAAAGATTCAAATTACTTACTTGCCTTCCCACCGGTTTCCAGTGTGGTTTGACTGGCGACTGTTCACCGGCTCTGGGAAATGTGCATGCTTTCCCGGTGCATGCACAAATCCCAGAATAAGGCCGGCAAAGTGTATCTCCCATCCCGACCCAACAGAAAAGTTGCGGGCCACGATGCAAGAATCATGGCCTCCATTCCTAGAATCAAGGGCCTCTATGCCAAACTAGCCAGCTTGGAACAAACGTGTTCCAGAAAGATCCTCCTGAATGTCACAGCTATTCTGCATCATGGACATTAAAGAGCCAAATGCAGTTTTTCTAGCATGCTGTGACCTTGTACATAGAATTTATACATAGAATTTGTCAGACCTCACAAGGCATATCAACCTCAGGAAACTACTTCAATCAATTTTGTTCAAGATCTAACATCAAAATATCCAGAATGTTTCGACAGAATTGACAGTTCCAAGGGAGATGCGATGTTAAACTTGTAGGAGAATGTAAGATCATCTATTGGTCTGGTACATTCTACACAACACAAATGGCAGCACTTAAGAATTTAAAAAAGGCAAAATATTCCATACTGTGAAAAATTATCATTGAAGGCTAGCCTGGTTCAATTCATTATGCGTACGAACATATGAGACCATTTTGGCCTTACTGAATGAGCTACCTATCTCCGAGAGTCATTTTTAAAGGCAGGTTATGTCACCATACCAGAATGTTTGTGTCCTGATATTCTTCAACAACTTTATCATTTACAAATGGGCAAATGGTCAGGTGAGCAGACTTACAAGAGAGACATTCTATTGGCCAGGTACATACAATGACATTGAAGTCATTGTCAAAAAGTGTGAAGTGTATCAAAAATATATGCCAAGTCAGCACAAAATACAATTGATTCCATAAAAATTTCCTACCCATCATTGGTTACCCATCAAGGCACAATTAACTCATTCATGTCCATGGCATTGACTTCATCATCAGTGTTGCCTACAAGAACCCTATGACCCAACAATTGCTCTATATGTCAAATGTGACTGTCATGCAGACTCTTGGTGCTATTTCAGGATAAGTGTGAGAAGTGGAATATTGATCACACCACTTTTTAATCATAGATCTAATGGCCTAGCTGAATGAATTATTTGCATAGTGAAAACCCTAATTCTCAGATGTAGACAGCCCAATGCTACTTCTGAAAACAATACATTTGAAGTATAAATATTCCACTTGGCGGAGCTCAGTGTATGCCAATTTATTTACTCTTACCAATTCTCACATAACAGATTACTATGTAAATTAGAGCACATTGGATTGCAGTAATTAAAAACAACCCTCCACAACCACCCTCTGTATTCTGCCATGAAGACAATTTTGTATCCAATTGGCTACCTCACTGTGGATCCCATGAGATTTAACTTTATGCAACAACATACCATGTGGAACCTTGTCAAAGCTCTTGCTAAAGTCCATGTAGACAACATCAACTGTACTGCTCTCATCTATCTTCCTGTTTAACCATTCATAAAACTCAAATTTGTGAGGCATGATTTTCAACTCACAAAGCCATGCTGTCTGTCCTTGCCTCTCTAAATGCCTGTAGATCCTGTCTTTCAGAATAACTTCCAACGACTTACCAAGTACAGATGTTAATCTGTAGTTGGTAAGTTGTTAAAAGTTATTCTTCTAACTACAGGTGTTAATTACAGATTAATACAGTTAATTACTACAGATGTACTTACCAAGTACAGATGTTAATCGTAGTTCCCAGGCTTTTTCCTGCAACTTTTCTCTGCTACCTTCCAACCTTTAGACATCTCACCTGTGGCTGTCGCTGATTCAAATATTACTGCTAGGAGACCTGCAATTTCCTCCCTAGCCTCCCACAACATCCTGGGATACATTTCATCAAGTGCCAGGGATTTATCTACTTTGATGTGCTTGAAGACTTGCAGCAACTCCTTCATGTGCAATATGTACATTTCTCAAGATATCACTATTTATTTCCCAAATTCCCAAATATCCATGCTTTTCTCAACAGTAAATAATGATGAAAAGTATTCATTTAGGAACTCACCTTGGTGGAATGACACCTTGTTGATCCTTAAGAGGCCATCATTCTCCCTAGTTACTCTTTTGCTCTTTATGTATTTGTAGAAGCTTTTTGGATTCTCCTTTGCCTTATCTGCCAAAGAAATCTTATATCGCCTTTTTGCCCTCCTGATTTCTCTCTTAACTCTACTCCGACAACCTTTACACTCTTCAAGGGATCCACTTGATCCCAGCTGCCAATGCATGTTATATGTCTCTTTCAGATTCGTGGATCACTGGGAAGTCTTCCAGGGAGGATGGGACCTGTACAAGAAGGATGGGTTACACCTGAACTGGAGGGGCACCAATATTCTGGCTGGGAGATTTGCTAGTGTGGTTCGGGTGGGTTTAAACTAATGTAGCAGGGGGTTGGGGATTGGACCAATAGGTCAACAAGCATAGAGACTGGGGACGAGCATGGGGCCAAGACAAGGCTACCTAAGAGGAAGAGCAGTCTGGGGAAGGTTGAACTCAGTGGGCCTGAAGGTCTGGAGTGCATCTGCTTCAATGCAAAGAGTGTAACAGGCAAAACAGATGAACTTAGAGCCTTAATGCACGCGCAGAACTTGGATGTGGTTGCAATGACAGAAACTTGGTTAAAAGATGGACAGGACTGGCAGCTGAATATTCCAGAGTATAAGTGTTTTAGGTGAGACAGAGGAGGGGCTAGAAGAGGTTGGGAAGTAGCAATACTGATTAAGGAGCATATTACAGCAGTACAAAGGGTGGACAATTTGGAAGGATCATGTAACAAGACACTGTGGATGGAGCTCAGAAACAGCAAGGGCACAGTCACTATGCTGGGGATATACTACATGCCTCCCAACAGCCCACAGGAAGTTGAGGAATGGATATGTAAGGAGATTCTGGACAGGTGTGGAAAAAGTAGGGTTGTTGCAGTGGGAGTCTTTAATTCCCCTCATATAGACTGGAAATCCCTTAGGGCTGGGAGTCCAGATGGGGACATTTATAAAATGTGTCCAGGAAGGTTCTTTGGAACAATATATTGAAAGTCCAACGAGAGACTGGGCCTAGTACTGGAGAGTGAGCCTGGTCAGGTCATCAAAGTTTCAGTGGGGAAACATGTGGTGAACAGTGACCACAATTCTGTAAACATTCGAATAGTCATAGAAAAGGATGAGTGTTGTCCTATGGGTAAAGTGCTGAATTGGGGGAAGGCTAACTACAGCCTGATTGGGCAGGATTTGGTGGCTGTTGATTGGGAGAGGCTATTTGAGGGTAAATCCACATCTGGCATGTGGGAGTCTTTTAAGGAGCAGTTGATAGGAGTGCAGAACAGGCATGTGCCTGTAAAAAGGAAGGACACGAAAGGTAGGATTCGAGAGCCGTGGATAACCAAGGGAATTGTGGGTCTAATCAAAAAGAAAAAAGAGACATGCGTAAGGTCCAGGCAGCTAAAGACAGATGAAGCAATGGAGGAATACAGACAGAACAGAAAAACACTCAAACAGGAAGTTAGGAGGGCAAAAAGGGGTTATGAAATGTTCTTGGCAGACAGGATTACAGAGAATCCCAAAGCATTTTATGCATACATTAGGAATAAGAGGGTTGTCAGAGAAAGAGTCGGACCTCTCAAGAACAGGGGAGGGGAATTATGCTTAGAACCAAGGAAGTAGGTGAGATCCTAAATGAATACTTTGTATCAGCATTCACAAAGGAGAGGGACACATTGATTGGTAGTGTCGCAGAGGGATGTGTAGACCCGTCAGAACAAATTGCAATTACAAGGGAGGGAATGTTAGGTGTTTTAGGAAGCATTAAGATAGAAAAGTCCCCAGCGCCAGATGGTATCTGTCCTAGATTACTGAGAGTGACAAGAGAAGAAATCGCTGGACATCTAATACAAATCTTTGTTTCTTCATTGAACACAGGTGAGGCTCCAGAGGATTGGAGGATAGTAAATGTGGTCCCATTATTTAAGAAGGGTAGCAAGGATAACCTGGGTAATTATAGGCCAGTGAGTTTGATGTCCGTGGTAGGGAAATTGTTGGAGAAGATTCTTAGAGATAGGATGTATACACATTTAGAACTGAATAGTCTAATTAGCTGTAGACAACATGGTTTTGTACGAGGGAGGTCATGCCTCACAAATTTGGTTGAGTTTTTTGAGGAAGTGACAAAAATGATTGACGAGGGAAGGGCCGTGGATGTCGTCTACATGGATTTTAGTAAAGCATTTGACAAGGTCCCTCATTGCAAACTGGTGCAAAAGGTTAAATCTCAAGGGATCAAAGATGAACTGGTTAGATGGTTACAGAACTGGCTTGGCCATAGAAGACAGAGGGTAGCATTGGAGGGGTATTTTTCTGATTGGAGGTCTGTGACTACTGATGTTCCACAGGGCTCTGTACTGGGACCTCTGCTGATTGTGATTTATATAAATGATTTGGAAGAAGATGTAGCTGGTCTGATTAGTAAGTTTGCAGATGACACAAAGATTGCTGGAGTTGTGGATAGTGATGAACATTGTCAGAGATTACAGCAGGATATAGATAGGCTGGAAAATTGGGCGGAGAAATGGCAGATGGAATATAATCCAGATAAATGTGAAGTGATGCATTTTGGTAGATCTAATGCAGTTGGGAGCTACACAATAAATGGCAGAACCATCAGGAGTATAGACACACAGAGGGATCTAGGTGTGCAAATCCACAGATCCTTAAAGGTGGCAGCACAGGTGGAAAAGGTGGTGAAGAAGCATATGACATGCTTGTCTTTATTGTATGGGACATAGATTATAAAAGTTGGCATGTGATATTGCAGTTATATAGAATGCTGGTTAGGCCACATTTGGAATACTGCATCCGGTTCTGGTTGCCACACAATTGGAAGGATGTGGAGGCTTTGGAGAGAGTGCAGAAAAGGTTTACCAGGATGTTGGGGTGGCATGGTAGCACAGTGGTTCGCACTGCTGCTTCACAGCTCCAGGGACCTGGGTTCGATTCCCGGCTCAGGTCACTGTCTGTGTGGAGTTTGCATGTTCTCCTCATGTTTGCATGGGTTTCCTCCAGGTGCTCCGGTTTCCTCCCACAGTCCAAAGATGTGCGGGTTAGGTTGATTGGCCATGCTAAAATTGCCCCTTAGTGTCCTGAGATGTTTATGTTAGAGGGATTAGTGGGTAAAATATATAGGGATGTGGGGGTAGAGCCTGGGTGGGATTGTGGTCGGTGCAGACTTGATGGGCTGAAGGCCCTCTTTCTACACTGTAGGGTTCTATGTTGCCTGGTATGGAGGGCATTAGCTATGAGGTGAGATTGAGTAAACTAGGGTTGTTCTCGCTGGAAAGGCGGAGATTGAGGGGCAACCTAATAGAAGGTTATAAAATTATGTAGGGCATATATAGGGTGAACAGTTGGAAGCTTTTTCCCAGGTCGGAAATGACTAATACAAGGAGTCACAAGTTCAAGGTAAGGGGGCAAGGTTCAATAAGGATATTGAACCTATACCTATCATTCTCCCTCCTATCTTAAAACTAATGGAATTGTAGTCACTGGTCCCAAAGTGATCCTTCACTAAAATGTTAACTCCACGTTACATGCAGTGGCGGCAGATGCTCAGCTCAGTTGTAATACTAGGGTTCAGGATAGAAGGCATAAGGAAAACTGATGGTTCCTGCAGTACAAGCTTCAAGAAAACCAGACTCAAAGAGGAGGTTATGGAGGCGCTGGATGATTTTGTGAACAGCAATAGAAATATCTTGAGAAACTACTTGACGCGATTGGAAGAATTTAGGATAGCACTGGAGGGCTCCGAGTTCTTCAACACACATGAGGTGGTGGGAAGTTCTCTCGTGTTTCTCCATGACAAGTTGGTGCTGGCCAAGGTTTGGATGATTGGCTTTGGGAAGACAGTGCTGTTACCTGACCACATGACACAGAATCACCGGGTGGCCTGGGTGGAGGGCAATCGGGAGGGTGGCTACCTGTGGGGCATGGACAACCTCATCAACATCATCAGCCAAATGGTGGAGGCAGCCCTCGGAACTGCCATTCTCAGCCCACCAAGTGTGCTGCTTTTCAGATGGCGCACTGCTCCTTGCACAAGGAATGGTATGAGTGGACTCCTTTCTGGAAACTTCTTTCTCAATCCTCGCAACCTCTGACTGGATCAGAAACTTGGTGCAGTAACTGAAGCGGTACATTGCTCTTTTGGGAGGGTGGCTTTGGGCAGGGAGGGGAGTTGGTTGGTGGTGTGAGTTTGAAAACGGATGAGGAAAGCTAAGCCGAGAGTGCGTTTGTGATTTCCGGGCTTTGAGGTGCTGTGTAAAGTTGTCATTCGTGAGCACCATGCCTAACCTCTGACCTCAGCAGGGAGAAGCGGGAGTTTGAACTTTGGACACTGCTCGCTGGAGTCGGTGCAGAGCAGATATCGTGACTGGGTGAGCCGGTGAACACATTTTTTCTGAAATGTGCAACTCGAGCAGAAACACTGGAGAAAGGCAGAGATATTTCCAATTAATTCCCCGGTCTTTTAATAACATTTTTAAAAATGCGGAACAGAACAACTCACCAACCTTGCAGCAACACGCGCACACCCGTGACTCTTGTACAGGTTAGAAATACTTCTCCATCCTTTTGTAGTTTGCCGTAGCTCATTCAGCAGAATTTGCCTGTTGGCCACCTCCTCCCACCCCCACCCTGGGCAGGTGGGTTCCATACTGCACTGTGCACTGATAAAGGGTGCGAGGAACCCCTCGGTAGGGTGATGCTGAATGGAACTAACCAGTGCCAATCTTCCCAAATCTTCAGGTGACAGTCGAAATGATGGGTAGCACGGTGGCACAGTGGTTAGCACTGCTGCTTCACAGCACCAGGGACCCAGGTTCGATTCCTGGCTTGGGTGACTGTGTGGAGTCTGCACATTCTCCCCATGTCTGTGTGGGTTTTCTACGGATGCTCCAGTTTCCTCCCACAGTCTGAAAGATGTGCTGGTTAGGTGGTTTTGCCATGCTAAATTGCCACTTAGTGTCAGGGGATTAATGGGGTCAATACATGGGGTTATGGGGATAGGGCCTGGATGGGATTGTGGTTGATGCAGATTTGATGGGCCGAATGGTCCTTCTGCACTGTAGGATTCTATGATTCTACGAAACACTTCTGTCATCTGCCCTTTCTTACTTCCTAAGAGGAGGTCAAGTTTGGCCCCCTCTCTAGTCAGGCCTTCCACATACTAAATAAGAAGTTCCTCCTGAATGCACTCAACAAATTTCCCTGCATCCCTGCATAATTGCATCTGTTTTTGCAATTATACAGAGCCTTGGTGAGGCCTTACCTAAAATATTGTGCACAGTTTTGGTCTCCTTTTCTGAGGAAGGATGCTCTTTGTCTCAGGGGAGTGCAACGAAGATTGACCAGGCCGATTCTGGGGATGGTGGGACTGATGTACGAAGAGAGACTGACTAGGGTGGGATTGTTTTCACTGGAGTTCAGATGAAGGGGTGGGGGGAGAAATCTCAGAGACTTACAATATTGTAACAAGACTAAACCGGGTAGATACACAAGGATATTCCCGATGATAGGTGTGTACAGAACCAGGGGTCAAAGTCTGCAGATTCAGGGTAGACCATTTAGGATGGAGATGAGGAGTCATTTCTTCACCAAAATAATGGTGAGCCTGTGGAATTCATTACCAGAGGAAGTAATGGATGTCAAAACATTGAATGTATTCAAGGGGCAGCTAGATATAGCACTTAGAGTGAATGGGGTCAAAGGTTATGGGGACAAAGCAGGAGGATTAGGTTATTGAGTTGGACAATCAGCCATGATCGTGATGGATGGGGAAGCAGGCTTGAAGGGCCAAATGGTCTCCTCCTGCTGCTACCTTCTATGTTTTTATGTTAATGTCTTGAGATGGATAGAAAGCTGGTTAGCAGATAGGAAGCAAAGAGTTGACATACATGGGTCTTTTTCTGACTGGCAGTCAGTGACTAGAGGGGTTTTGCAGGGATCTGTGCTAGGAACCCAACAGTTCACATTATATATATTAATGATTTAGAACAGGGACCTGAATGTATTATCTTCAAATTTACAGATATACAAAGTTAGGTGGGAGGGTGAGCTGTGAGGAGGATGCAGAGATGTTTCAGTGTGATTTGGACAGGTGAATGTGTAGGTATATGCATGGCAGAAGCAGTATAATGAGGATAAATGTAAGGTTATCCACTTTGGTAGCAATAATAGGAAGACAGATTATGACTTGTAAATCCATATAGGTGGATACTCAGTGAGGCCTTGGTGTCCTCATGCATCAGTTGCTGAAAGCACAGGTACAGTGGACAGTAAAGAAGGCAAATGGTACATTGACTTTGGTAGTGACAGGATTTGAGGGTAGAGTTAGGGATATTTTGCTGCAACTGTATAGGGCATTGGTGAGGCCAAACCTGGAGTTTTGTGTGCAGTTCTGGTGTCCTTAACTGAGGAAAGATGCCCTTGTTATAGAGGGAGTACAGCAAAGGTTTACCAGGCTGATTCTTGGGATGGCAGCTCTGTCATATGAGGAGAGACTAAATGGGTTAGCGTTATATTCACTGGAATTTAGAAGAGTAGGAGGGGATCTCATAGAAAGTTATTAAATTCTAACAGAATTAGACAGGTAGATTCAGAAAGAATGCTCCCAATGAATAGTCCAGAGCTAGAGGTCATAGTTTGAGGATGGTTTTAGAACTGAGGTGAGGAGAAATTTCTTCACCTAGATGGTGGTGAATGTGTGGAATTCACTACCACAGAATGTAGTTGAGGCCAAAATGTTTGATTTCAAGAAGGAATTAGATATAGCTCTAAGGACTAAAAGGATCAAGGTAATGGGGGAAAGGGGGATCAGAATATTGTATGCAATGATCAGCCATGATCAAAATGGATGGCAGAGCAGGTTCAAGGGCCAATGGCCTAGTCCTGCTTCTAGTTCAATGTTTCTATGTTTCTATGTATTCTCCCAGACACTATAGAGTAACTCTGACCCCAAGAGAAGACAGTGCAAGACTTTATAACTGCACAATAAAAATGTCAAGTAATAGACAGTTAATTGAATATTATTGATTGATGATTTAATGATGTGGAGAAAGCATCAAGTTCAAGGTCAGTTATACATTGTCTAAAACAACTAATTGGCCAACATTCATGCAGTAAACCAGAGTGTATTCCAAAGTAGACACTGTAGCATTTGACCTGACCCAAAACTGAATTCAGAGTCGGTGAAAGATTATTTCAAGCAGCTCACTATTAAATAGATTAAATGACTTTTGTGAAGTAGCCTGTAAAAATCCCCAAACTTTATATATATGTCCATGAGTGCCTTCTGAGAAAGAAGCTTGTAGTTTTTATTTGGTATGACCAAAATGTCATTCAATTCCAATTTCAGCATGGTTGATTCTTAATTATTCTTTAAAAGAAGCCTAGCAAGCTACATAATTGTATGGACAATGAGTGTACAAGTAATGCTCACATCTTGATAATGAATTAAATAGGATGATTGGGCCATTGTGTCTGTCCTCACTTCCATTGATAAGTTTAAAAAGCTCATGGACTTTACCACGAAGCTTGAGGCTATTCATTCAGGTTGTCACTGCTGCTTCTCTCCTTTCCCGTAGTTGTCATGGCCAAAGCTCCACTTGGCACCCCCTGTCCTATACTGTCTCTAGTTTCTTACTTATCCCTCTTCACTCCCTGTCAAAACTCACATCCAGGAGGCCCTATATTCACAAAATCAACCACATTCCCTTTCTGGCTCTTATGTCAACTGATACTATTTTGAGTCCCCTCTCTTCCTGCTCCCTTTTTTTCAAATGTGCCATGGTGACTTCTCTCCTTAAAATATCTACTTTTGGTTCATTTCTCTCTTGACAAGCTGCTGCTCCACCCCTGAACTCTCTTTCCTCACTAAAATCCTTAAATTTTTGTAGCCTCTCAAATTTGTGCCCATCTTTTCTGCAAGTCTTTCAATATGGTTCCTGAACCTGCTACAACACACAAAAAGTTGTCTCTGTCATAAATGATATCCTGCGTGATTGCAACAATGGCGAATTATTCCTTCTTATCCTTCTTGATCTGTTTGCAGTCTCTGAAATAATTGTCCAAAACAAAAAGTCACGTTCCACATGTAAGTTGATACCTCATTACTACCTTTGTTCACCACTCCACTGACTCCAATTTGTCACCAAGTAACTTCCCGCAATTAACAATTGCGTAGACCAAAAATGCTGCGCCCATTCCTGTGCCTGGTAACTGACTGAAGCTGCACCAGACTACTCACAACTTATCTGACCCTAAGTTGAGCTTCAGATCCTGTATCCTCTCCATCACAAGACTATCTTACTCCACTTCTATACTGTTGCCTGTTTCATTCTTCTCTCAGCTCATGTGCTGCTGAAACCCACATCCTTAAATTTGTTACCCACAGCTTGGACTATCCAATGCTTTCTTGGCTGACTTATCACCTTTCACCCTTTGTAAACTTGAGGTCATCCAAAAGCATGCTGGATACATATTAACCTGTTCCAAATCTGATTAAACTTCTGCTAATCATCTGCTTTGAATTTGTTCTTTGACTGTTGAATCAATCCTCTGAGGCTCCCCAGTCTTGGAACTGCATAAGGCCAGATTAAATTTAATAAAGGATACCAGTTATAGACAAACACAGCACCAATAAAATGCTAGGACCAGCTTGAAACATCCTGCAAAGAAACAAGATTAAAATACATTTCTTAAAGGCACAGTATCATCACAAATCATCCAAGGCCATTATTTCTATGATTTCAAGACCAGAATCAAACCTAGGTCCCTGGCATTGTGAGGCAACAATGCTAACTAGTGTGCCACTGTGTATTATCTCTGTAATCTCCTCTAGGGATACAAACACTCCAGAGATCCTTGTGCTCTTCCAATATTTGTCTATTGTGTATCCCCCCATTTCCATCATGCCACCATTGACATGGTTCCTTCAGTCCTAGGAATGAGGCACTGAAATTCCCTCAGCATATCTATTCACATCTCTGCCTCTTCCTTTAAGTAGATAATTTGCTGCCCAAGAGGTTAATATAATAATTCTTATTTACCTAACTTGAAC
The DNA here is from genome assembly GCF_965287045.1 of Carcharhinus amblyrhynchos. Classification (NCBI taxonomy): domain Eukaryota; kingdom Metazoa; phylum Chordata; class Chondrichthyes; order Carcharhiniformes; family Carcharhinidae; genus Carcharhinus; species Carcharhinus amblyrhynchos. The sequence goes on from NC_137333.1 coordinate 28,034,803, forward strand.
AGGAATTATAAGAACATAAGAACATAAGAAATAGGAGCAGGAGTAGGCCATCTGGCCCTTCGAGCCTGCCCCGCCATTCAATAAGATCATGGCTGATCTGTCGTGGCTCAGTTCCACATTCCCGCCCTCTCCCCATAACCCTTAATCCCCTCTCTTATCAAAAACCCATCAACCCGCTTCTTAAAAATATTTAGCGAGGCAGCCTCCACCACTTCAACGGGCAGAGAATTCCAGAGATTCACCACCCTTTGAGTGAAGAAGTTCCTCCTCAACTCCGTTCTAAACCGCCCCCCCCTTTATCTTGAGGCTGTGCCCCCTAGTCCTACTGTCTTTTTTGAGCGGGAAGAGTCTCTCCACCTCTATCCTATCCATCCCATTCATCATCTTATACGTCTCAATGAGATCTCCCCTCATTCTTCTAAACTCTAACGAGTACAAGCCTAGTTTATTCAGCCTCTCCTCATAGCTCAACCCCCTCAACTCCGGTATCAGCCTAGTAAACCTCCTCTGCACTCCCTCCAAGGCCAAAATATCCTTGCGCAGGTGCGGCGCCCAAAACTGCACACAGTACTCCAGCTGCGGCCTCACCAATGCCCTATACAGCTGCAGCAAGACCTCCCTACTTTTATATTCAATTATAATTATTTCATAATTATTTTTATAATTATTTCAGTTATAATATAAAATTAGGGCTCATGGGTTTGATGGAATATGTTAGTATGCATTTAGGATTAGTTAACAGAATACAGAGAGTAGGAATAAGTGGATCATTTTCAAATTATCTCAAGTTTTCCACGCAAGTTATTCATTGAAGAATGGAACATGCCAAAATTTAAGAGTTGGGGAAGATACGCCACCACTTGAAAAGGGGGAAATCAAAAATGAAAAATACCTTTCTGTTTAGGACAGTTAGTGAGAGAAGAAATCAGGGCTGTTTAAATCAATCCTCCTCCAATCTGTATCAGGAAGAGAATTCCAAAGTGCATGTATCTGGAGAGAGCTCTTTCTGTTGTCTCCTGTTTGATGGTATGATAGCATGCAGACTCGAGCTGCTGCCTGGAACTACTGTTCTCTTTGGAGGTCAAACAATGACTGAAGATAAGATCCAACAGTATTGTATTATTATAATTATTATATAATCTGTATTCACACAGGAAAAAGACAATGTTGTCGAAGACAATACTGGGATACAGGCTATTATTATAGATGGGATTGAGGTTCATAAGGAGGAGGTGTTAGCAATTCTGGAAAGTGTGAAAATAGATAAGTCCCCTGGGCCAGATGGGAATTATCCTAGGATTCTCTGGGAAGCTAGTGAGAAGATTGCAGAGCCTTTGGCTTTGATCTTTATGTCGTCATTGTCTACGGTAATAGAAGACTGGAGGATAGCAAATGTTGTCCCCTTGTTTAAGAGGGCGAGTAGAGACAACTCTGGTAATTATAGCCTCACTCTGTTGTGGGCAAAGTTTTGGAAAGGATTATAAGAGATAGGATTTATATTCATCTAGAAAGGAACAATTTGATTAGGGATAGTCAATATGGTTTTGTGAAGGATAGGTCGTGCCTCACAAACCTTATTGAGTTTGACTAAAGAGGTGGATGAGGGTAAAGCAGTTGATGTGGTGTATATGGATTTCAGTAAACCGTTTGATAAGGTTCCCCACTGTAGGCTGTTGCAAAAAATACAAAGGCACGGCATTGAGGGTGATTTTGTGGTTTGGATCAGAAATTGGTTAACTGAAAGAAGACAGAGACTGGTGATTGATGGGAAATGTTTATCCTGGAGTTCAGTTACTAGTGGTGTACCGCAAGGATCTATTTTGGGGCCACTGCTGTTTGTCATTTTTATAAATGACCTGGATGAAGGCATAGAAGGATGGGTTAGTAAATTTGTGGATGATGCTGAAGTCGGTGGAGTTGTGGACAGTGTGGAAGGATGTTGCAGGTTACATAGGGACATAGATAAGCTGCAGAGCTGGGCTGAGAGGTGGCAAATGGAGTTTAATGCGGAAAAGCATGAGGTGATTCACTTTGGAAGGAGTAACAGGAATACAGAGTACTGGGCTAATAATAAGATACTTGGTGGTGTAGATAAGCAGAGAGATCTTGGTGTCCATGTGTATAGATCCCTGGAAGTTGGCACCCAGGTTGATAGGTTTGTTAAGAAGGCTACAGTGTGTTAGCTTTTATTTGTAGAGGGATTGAGTTTCGAAGTCATGATGTCATGGTATGGCCGCACTTGGAGTATTGTGTACAGTTCTGGTCGCTGCATTATTGGAAGGACGTGGAAGCATTGGAAAGGGTGCAGAGGAGATTTACCAGGATGTTGCGTGGTATGATGGGAAGTCTTATGAGGAAAGGCTGAGTGACTTGAGGCTATTTTCGTTAGAGAGAAGGCTAAGAGATGACTTAATAGAAGCATACAAAATGATCAGAGGATTAGATAGGGTGGACAGTGTGAACCTTTTTCCTTGGATGCTGATGGCTAACACAAGGGGACATAGCTTTAAATTGAGGGGTGATAGATATAGGACAGATGTCAGAGGTACTATGGTCTGGGAGGCAGTCACTGCTTTGGACAATGCCAGAGCACTGGCCCTCTGAACCAGGAAGCAGTGCCTCAAAACGGTCAATGACCTCATCTGGGCAGCAAGGGTGAGTGTTGCATCTTCCCCAAATCTCCCCAGATCCTCCCATCCCTAACACCCTGCATGTTTCCAGCCCCTGACTCCCAAGCACCTCTTTCCTATCTGCCCCAAGAGCCCCACTGCGCTTGGTCTCTAAGGGACACCACCTGATATTCTGTGCCACCTTTTCTTTCTTTCATGTCTGCTTCTGTCTCCACAGGAGAAGACCGACCGTGAAACCAGAGAGAGGCCAAAGACAAGGAGCCAGACTTCCGGGCCCTCACCACCTTTGAGGAGCAGGTGCTGTCAGGGGAAGGGGAGATGCTGGCTGTCAGCGATAGCATAGTCGGACTGCTGCCAAGATGTGAGCACCCTATCAGTCCTCCACTCACTTTGAAGAAACGTCTTGGAGGAATGAGTTCTCGGAGCAAAGGAGCAAGTTTTAAAGGAGGCATATTTATTTGCACAGAGATTGTAGTGGGTACCTGGAACTCACTGCTGGGGGAGATCACGGAGGCTGATATGACAGATACCTTTAAGGGGCATCTTTACAGCTATGTGAATGGGATGGGTATGGAGACTTATGGTCCCCATAAGGGTAGGGAGTTACAAATCAGATCAGCAGCCTGGTCGCTGCAGGCTTGGACGGCCGAAAGGTCTGATCCTGTGATGAAATTTTCTCTGTGCTTTGTTCTACATTCAATGGACAAATGCAAATCACATGTTTTGCATCCCAGATTCCTCTCCCTCCTTTGCACTTAACCTTGTATCCTGTGTTACAGGGACGGAACCGGATGCACCAGGGCCATCTGTCTCCAGGCCCCTATTGCAGCTCCCGCCAATCCTGGTCAGGACAGCTCAGCTGAGACCTCAGAGGATATGGCTGAAGGGACCTCCAAGGTGGCACTGTTTTGGCATCAGCTTCCACCTCACAACTCACCATCCCAGAAACTGACACGCTGGTGGACCCAGTTACTGGTGAGGCTTCTGAGTCACTCTTTGGTGAGCATGACACATCTGCTGATTTACATCGGGTGGAGGAGGGAATGCCTGAGAGCTTTGGCATGCAGGAGCCTGCCACAGGCGAGGATTCAGCTGCCCCAGGTTACCTACTGGGCCTCTGAGATTACTTCTCCCTCAGCTGCTGGAGATGCAGTAACAGAGCCAGGAAATGCAGGAGGGGCTGACAGCCACACTGGACCAACTGCGAGGCTGTTGGGAGGAGTCCCAAAGCTTTCGGACAGACCAACCATTGCCTGCCTTGTGTAGTTCCCAGGCCAACACTGCAAGGCTGGCATCTATAGTGGAAAGCCTGAGGCAGGGGATCCTCACCAGGAGTGGCAGGCTCCAAGCGATGGCCGAATCACAGCAGGCTACAGCAGAGTCCCAGAGGGCCATGGCCAAGTCACAGAGAACCACAGCTGAGGGACTGAACAGGCTTCTCAAAATTCTGCAGCCACTGGCTGAGGAGCTGCAGAGTTTGCAGGAGACCAGCGGGACAGTGCTGAGAAACAGTGGGCTAAGGCAGCAGCCCTTGAGAAGGTGGCACAGTTGCAGAGGGTCATCTGAAGCTGGTCAATAGGACCAATGGCGGAGGTTGTTGCCAAGGGTTCGGGGGAAGGGGGTGTTACAGGTTCCGGGGGATGGGTTGGGGGTTGGAGATGGTGGATTGCATGTTCCCTGATCATAGAATCTTGTAACAATGAGGGTCTCCCTCACTGCCCTACCTTGTCAGGTCCTTGCTGCCTCTTTCCTCCATTCTTCATCTCCTGGCTCCTCCTCAGCCTCCTCCTAATCCAGATCTTCATTGGCCCCTTCCTTCTCAGGTACATCTGGTTCTTCAGCCTCCCCACTGTTGCACCAGGTTGTGAAGCATACAGTAGACCACTACAATGCCTGAGACCCTAAGGGGGCTGTATTGGAGGGCCCTGCCAGAGCAGTCCAGGCAGTGGAACCACATCTTCTGGAGCCTAGTGCACCATGATGTGGGTGGCATGGTGGCACAGTGGTAATACTGCTGCCTCACAACACCAGGAACCTGGGTTCAGTTCCAGGTAATTGCCTGTGTCGCCTGTGTCCACGTGGGTTTCCTTCGGGTGCTTTGGTTTCCTCGCACGATCCAAAGATGTGCAGGTTAGGTTGTTTGACCATGCTAAATTGACCCCACTTTCAGGGTATTAGCAGAGTAAACATGTGTGGTTACGGGGATAGGGCCTAGGTGGGATTGTGGTCAGTGCAGACTCAATGGGCCGAATGGCTTCCTTTTGCACTGTATGGATTCTATGACTGGGTGGTTGCATGGTCATTATCAGCCAAGCTCTTACTGGGTAGCCCTCGTCTCCCACGATCCATCTCAGCAGCCTGGGCTGGCCTTCAAAGACCCTGGAGATGTCAGAGCTCTGCAGGATGAAGGTATTGTGCACGATCCTTAGGTGGTGTGTATACAGGTGCATAATGTTCATTCTGGTTGGACACAATCTGCATGTTCAGGGAATGGAACTCCATCCTGTTGATGAACTACGGTGCCTGATGTTTGGGGATTGCAGGGCAATGTGTGTACAATTGATTGTGCACCCCCCCCCCCTTACATTTGGCGTCCCAGTGATGGTGGCAAAGCCTGCAGCCCGGGCTTCCTGCTGAGCCTGGCCTATATCAAAATTGATGTACTGGTCTGCCCAATTGAACAGGACATCTGCCACCTCGCGGATACACTTGTTGATCGAGAATTGGGAAATCCCACAGACATCCCTGCTGGTGGTCTGGAAGGACACTGTAGAGGTTGGGGGCCGCCGTAACCTTCATCGTCACTGGCAGCGGATGTCCTCCTATCCTTAGAGGTGCTGCAAGGACCTGACACAAGTGCCGTACCACCTTCCTACTGAACTGAGGTCTATGGCAGCGGAACACGGGGTCATAAGATTGCACCCTAAGTGTCATACAGCAAGGATAATGGAGTGAGCCCTGGTCGTCCTTCAGGCACATTAGGCACTGCTATCATCCCACACTTAGTGCACTGAAATTGCCTCCACGTGAATTATGCCATTATGGAGTCCCCAGGCTGGTGTCTCACCTAAAGTGGCCGCGGATGTGTGTCGCTAACCAGGGGGAGCTGCACCGAAATGCTCCCACTGCACTCGCAGCCAGTCACACCAGGAACATGGCAACACACAGAGCAGCCCCATACCTCACCGAGGGAGACTTGGTAAGGCTGCTGGATGCTGTGGAAGAGAGGCGGGCCATTCTGTATCCCTGAGAGGGTAGATAATCTAGGAGTAGGAATACTAATGTGGCCTGGGGACCCCACTGAAGACTGGTGCCCAATGCCACATGAAAATGAATGACTTGATTTGGCTGAAAAGCTGACTGTCCATTCATCTTTGTCATGGCATCAATTCTGTCTGTCACACCTAGAATGTCCACAGCAACCCACTCCCTGTCTCGCCACAAACTTGTAGCTTCAGACCTCTCAGTATTGCCTCAAGTTCCTTTGGGACCCCCACATCACAACTCCTGCCTGGCGAGGCACGGTGCTGACATGCGACACTTGTCCCTGGAGACTGCAGGAGGGGGTGTCAGAGACATTCCAGCAATTGCCAGGCTGCTTGGAGGAATCTCACAGCCTTCAGATGCAAGAGATAGCGCTAACATTGTGTGGCACAGAGTGGATAGGCAGAAGCTTTTTCTCAAGGTGGAAGAGTCAATTACTAAGAGGCATAGTCTAAGATGTGAGGGGCAAGGTTTAAAGAAGACGTATGAGGCAAATTTTTTTTACACAGAGGGTGATCGGTGCCTGGAACTCCTTACTGGGAAGGCAGTGGGAGCAGATGTGGTAGTGACTTTAAGAGGCACCTTGACAAATCCATGTATAGGATGGGAACAGTGGGATATTGTCCCCGGAAGGGGGTTTTAGTTCAGTTGGGCAGCATGGTTGGTGAAGGCTTGGAGTCGAAGGGCCTGTTCCTGTGCTACAATTTTCTTTGTTCTCTTTGTTCTTTGTAGGCTTTATTAACTGCTCTCTCAATCTTTCCTATCACCTTTAATGACTTACACCATAAGATCATAAAACTACAGGAGCAGAATTAGGCCATTCAATCTATCAAGTCTGCTCCACTATTCAATTATGGCTGACACGTTTCTCAATCCCATTCTCCCGCCTTTTCTTCTCAACCTTTGATCTCCTTACCAATCAAGAATCTATCTGTCTCTGTCTTAGATATATTCAATGACCTGGCCTCCATAAACTTCTATGGCAATGAATTCCATAGATTCACTGCCCTCTGGCTGAAGAAATTCCTCCTCGTCTCAGTTCTAAAAGGTTGTTCCTTTACTCTGAGGCTGTACCCTCGGATCCTAGTCTCTCCTACTAATGGAAACATCTTCCCCATGTCTATTCTATCCATCGAGTACAGACCCAGAGTCCTCAAACACGCCTCATTCATCAAGCTTTTCATTCCTGGGATCATTCTCATGGACCTCCTCTGGACCCTCTCCAGGACCAGCATATCCTTCCTTATTTACAGGGCCCAAAATTGCTCACAATATTCCATATCTGATCTGAACAGAGCCTTATAAAGCCTCAGCGGTATGCCCCTGCCTTTATATTTCAGTCCTCTCGCAATGAATGTGAGTGGACTGAAATATAAAAGCAGGGGCATACCCTGCTTTTGTCTACCCTGTTTGTCTTCCAAACTACCAACCCAAACTGCAAGTTAACCTCAAGAGAATCCTGAACTAGGACTCCCAAGTCCCTTTGCGCTTCCAATTTCTGAATTCTCTCCCCATTTAGAAAATAGTCTATGCCTCTATTCTTCCTACCAAAGTGCATAATCTCACACTTTTCCATGTTGCATTCCATCTGCCACTACTATACCCACTCTCCTAACCTGTCCAAGTCCTTCTTCCGTTTCTCGCTTCCTCAGCACTACCTGTCCTTCCACCTATCTTTATGTCACCTGCAAACTTAGGCACAATGGCCTCAGTTCCTTCATCTAGATCAATGATCTATAAAGTGAAAAGTTGTAGTCCCAAAACTGACTCCTGTGGAACTCCACTTGTCATCGGGGACAATCCTGAAAAAGACCCTTTTATCATCACTCTATGCTTTTGCCAGTCAGCCAATCTTCTATCCATGCTAGTACCTTGCCTCTAACACCATGGGCTCTCACATCACTCAGTAGCCTCCTGTGCAGCTCTTGTCGAAAGCCTTCTGGAAGTCCAAGTTGATAACATCCACTGGCTCTCCTTTATCTAACCTGCTCAATATCTCTTCAAAGAATTCTAACAGATTCATCAGGCGTGGCCTCTCCTTGATGAAACCATACTGACTTTGCCCTATTTTACAATGCACTTCCAAGAATTCCAAAATCTCATCCTTAATAATAGGCTCTAAATCCTACCAACGACTAAAGTCAGGCTAACCGTCCTGAAATTTCCCATCTTCTGCCTCCCTCTCTTCTTAAACAAAGTGTTACATTAACCACCAAAAGAAAAAAATGCTGGAAAATCTCAGCAGGTCTGGCAGCATCTATAAGGGGAGATAAAAGAGCTAATGTTTTGCATCCAGATGACCCTTTGTAAAATGGTGTTACATTAGCAATTTTCCAGTCCTCTGAGCCCTCCCTGACTCCAGTGATTCCTAAAAGATCACCATCAGATGCTCCACTGTCTCTTCAGCTATCTCCTTCAGAACACTAGGATGTCGTCCATTTGGTCCAGGTGATTTATCCACCTTCAGACACGGCAGAAGTTATAGCTGGGGGAAAGGTAATTATGAGGCTGTTAGGTGAGATTTAGGATACATAGGGTGGAGTAGGAAATTGCAGGGGCTGGGAACGTCTGAAATGTGAAGCTTATTCAAGGAGCAGCTACTGTGAGTCCTTGATAAATATGTACCTGTCAGTCAGGGAGGAAGTGGTCGAGCGAGGGAACCGGGGTTTACTAAGGAAGTTGAATCTCTGGTGAAGAGGAAGAAGGAGGCTTATGTAAAGATGAGACGGGAAGGCTCAGTTAGGGCACTGGAGAGTTATAAATTAGCCAGGAAGGAGTTAAAGAGAGAGTTAAGAAGAGCTAGAAGAGGACATGAGAAGACTTTGGCGAATAGGACCAAGGAGAACCCTAAAGCTTTCTACAGGTATGTCAAGAATAAAAGATTGGTTAGGGCAAGATTGGGGCCAGTCAGAGACAGCAGTGGGATGTTGTGCGTGGAGCCTGAGGAGATAGGAGAGGCATGGAATGAGTATTTTTCGTCAGTATTCATGCAGGAAAAAGTCAGTGTAATCGAGGAGAATACTGCAATACCAGGTTGTAGACTAGATGGGATTGAGGTACATAAAGAGGTGTTAGCAATTCTTGAGAGTACGAAAATAGGTAAGTCCCCTGGGCTGGATAGGATTTACCCTAGGATTCTCTGGGAGGCTAGGGAGGAGATTGCAGAGCCTTTGGCTTTGATCTTTATGTCGTCATTGGCTACAGGTATAATGCTGGAAGACTGGAGGATAGCAAATGTTGTCCCCTTGTTCAAGAAAGGGAGTAGAGACCATCCTGGGAATTATAGACCAGTGAGCCTTATTTCTGTTATGGGCAAAGTTTTGGAAAGAATTATAAGGGATAGGATTTATAATCATCTAGAGAGAAATAAATTGATTAGGAATAGTCAACACGGTTTTCTGAAGGGTAGGTCGTGCCTCACAAACCTTATCGAGTTTTTTGAAAAGGTGACCAAAGAGGTGGATAAGGGTAAGGCAGTTGATGTGGTGCATATGGATTTTAGCAAAGCGTTTGATAAGGTTCCCCATGGTAGGCTATTGCAGAAAATGCAGATGCATGGGACTGTGAGGGTGATTTAGCACTTTGGATCAGGAATTGGCTAGCTGATAGAAGACAGAGGGTGGTGGTTGATGGGGAATATTCAACCTGGAGTTCAGTTACAAGTGCTGTACCTCAAGGATCTGTTTTGGGGCCACTGCTGTTTGTCATTTTTATAAATGACCTAGATGAGGGTATAGAAGGCTAGAATAGTAAATTTGCTGATGACACCAAAGTCAGAGGAGTTGTAGACAGTGAGGATGGATGTTACAGTTCGCAGAGGGGCATAGATAAGCTGCAGAGCTGGGCTGAGAGGTAGCAAATGGAGTTTAATGCGGAAAAGTGTGAGGTGATTCATTTTGGTAAGAGTAACACGAATACAGAATATAGGGCTCATGGAAGGACTCTTGGTAGTGTTGACGAGCAGAGAGATCTCGGGGTACGTGTGCATAGCTCCCTGAAAGTTGGCACCCAGGTTGATAAGGTTGTTAAGAAGGTGTACGGTGTGTTAGCTTTTATTGGTAGAGGGATTGAATTTTGGAGCCATGAGGTCATGTTGCAACTGTACAAAACTCTGGTGCGGCCGCACTTGGAGTATTGCGTACAGTTCTGGTTGCCACATTATAAGAAAGATGTGGAGGCATTGGAAAGGGTTCAGAGGAGGTTTACCAGGATAGTGCCTGGTATGGTGGGAAGGTCTTATGAGGAAAGGCTGAGGGACTTGAGGTTATTTTCATTAAAGAAGGTTATGAGGTGACCTAATTGAGGCATACAAGATGATCAAATGATTGGATAGGGTGGACAGTGAGAGCCTTTTTCCTTGGATGGTGATGGCTAACACAAGGGGACAAAGCTTTAAATTGAGGGGTGGTAATTATAGGACGGATGTCAGAGGTAGGTTCTTTACTCAGAGAGGATGTAAGGGCGTGGAATGCCTCCCTGCAGCAATTGTGGACTCGCCAACTTTAAGGGCATTCAAGTGGTCAGTGGATAGGCATATGGATAACATTGGAATAGTTTAGGTTAGAGGGGCAATAGAACATAGAACATAGAACATAGAACATTACAGCGCAGAACAGGCCCTTCGGCCCACGATGTTGCGCCGACCAGTTACAAAAACAATGACCCACTAGCCTATACCAATCCCTTTTCGTCCATAAACCTATCCAGAGATCTCTTAAACGCCCCCAAACTAGACGCATTTACAACTGCAGCAGGCAGGGCATTCCAATCCCTCACCACCCGCTGGGTAAAGAACCTACCCCTGACATCCGTCCTGTAGCTACCCCCCCTTAATTTAAAGCCATGCCCCCTCGTGCTAGCTTTCTCCATCCGAGGAAAAAGGCTATCACTATCCACCCTATCTAAACCTCTAATCATCTTATATGTTTCAATAAGATCCCCTCTTAGCCGCCTTCTTTCCAACGAAAACAACCCTAAATCCCTCAGTCTCTCCTCATAGGACCTCCCCACCATACCAGGCAACATCCTAGTAAACCTCCTCTGCACCCTCTCCAACGCCTCCACATCCTTCTTGTAATGCGGGGACCAGAACTGCACACAGTACTCCAAGTGCGGCCAATAGATTGGTTCCGCTGGTCAGTGCAACATCGAGGGCCGAAGGGCCTGTACTGCGCTGTAATGTTCTATGTTCAGACCTTCCAGCTTCCCTAGCACCATCTCCATAGTAATGGCCATCATACCCACCTCTGTCCCCTAACCTTGTTGAATTTTTGATATGTTACTGGTGCCTTCCACACCCCTATTTAAGAGAGGGAGGCAAAAGATGGGAAATTACAAGACGGTTAGCCTGACTTTGATCGTAAGACTTTCAGTCTATTATTAAGGATGAGATTTTGGAATTCTTGGAAGTGCATTGTAAAGGAAGACTGATGAAAACGTTGGGATTTTCCGGCCACACACTCCCCAAGGCCAGAAATTCCTGCCTGAGGTCAATGGACCTTTAGATAATTTCCACCCAATGTACTTATTCTATTAATTCACCATTTCTTTGTTGCCCATTACCACTTCTCCAGCATCATTTTCCAGCAGTCCAATGTCCATTTCTCTTACCCTTTATATACGTAAAAAAAACTATTGGAATCTTCTTTCATATTACTGCCTATCTTACCTTTATATATCATCTTGCTCCTTCTTATTTCTTTTTTGAGCTGTCCTCTGTTAGTCTTTGAAGTCTTCAGAATCCCCGAGTTTCCCATTAATCTTTGCTATAGTATATGCTTTTTCTTTTGCTTTTATATTGACCCTGACTTCCCTCATCGGCTACGATTGCCTTGTTCTCCCCTTAGCATGTTTCCTCTTCTTTGGGATGAAATTTTGCAGTGTCCTATAAATTACTCCCAGAAACCCATGCCATTGCTGTTCCACCATCTTTCCTAGTAGGCTCCTCTCCCAGTCAACTCTGGCCAGCTCCTCCCTCATGCTTCTGTAGTTGCCTTTACTCATCTGTAATACCATTACATCTGATTCCAGCTTCTCCCTCTCGAACTGCAGGATGAATTCTATCATATTATGGTCACTGCCTCCTAAGGATTTCTTCACCTTAAGCTCCCATATCATGTCTGCCATATTACAAATCACCAAATCCAGAATTACCTGTTCCCTTGTGGGCCCCACCACAAGCTGCTCCAAAAAGCCATCTCATAGGCGTTCCACAAATTCCTTTTCTTGGGATCCATTACCAGTCTATCTGCGTATTGAAATCCCCTATGATCACGATAACCTTGCCTTTCTTATATGCTTTTTCTATCTCCTGGTGTATCGCGTGCCCCATATCTTCACTACTGCATGGAAGACTGAACAGAACTCCCATCATGGTCCCTTTACCTTTGCAGTTCCTCAACTCTACCCACACAGATTCTGTATCTTCTGACTTTATGTCATTTCTAACTATCGATTTAATTTCATTTCTTACTAACAAGGCAACCACACCCCCTCTGTCCACCTGCCTGTCTTTTCAATAGGATGTGCCTCTTTGGATATTTAGCTCCCAGCCCTCATCCCCTTGCCACGTCTCTGTGGCAACAATATCGTACTTGCCAATTTCAGTCTGCTCTATAAGCTCATTAACCTTATTTCATATATTGCAGACATTCAAATACACACATATTAGCGAAAGGCAGCATGGTTCTCTGAAGGGGAGGTTGCTTCTTACAAAATTGATTGAGTGTGTTGAGGAATTGACAAGAAAAATTGACCAGGGTCGGGTAGTGGATGTTGTATACATGGATTTTAGTAAAGCTTTTCATAGAGTTCCTCATGACAGGCTGATACAGAAGGTGAAGTCATATGGGATTTGAAGTGAGCTGGTAAGATGGATAGAAAACAGACAGCAGAAGTTGTACTTTTCTAACTGGAGGTCTGAGACAAGCAACATTCCACAAGGATCTGGGGCATCTGGTGCTGGGGCGTCTGTCGTTTGCAATATATGTATATAAATGATTTGAAGGAAAATGTAGATGGTCTGATTAGTAAATGTGCAGGTGATACAAAAATTGGGAGCATAGCAGATAATGAGGAAGATTATCAGAGGATACAGCAGGCTATAAATCGGCCGGAGACCTGGGCCGAAAGATGGCAGATGGAATTTAATCTGGACAAATGTGAGGTGATGCGATTTGGAAGGTCGGCTCAGGATGAAAGTATACAGTAAATGGCAGGTTCACAGTTCCCTAAAGGTGGCAACTCAGGTGGACAAGATGATCAAGAGGGCATACGGCCGGGACATTGAATATAGGAATTGGAAAATCATGCTGTAACTGTAAGAGACTTTGGTTAGGCCGCATTTGAAGTATTGTGTACAATTCTGGTCGCCACACTACTGGAAGGATGTTGAGGCATTGGAAAGGGTGCCTGGTTAGGAGAATATGGACTAAGAAGAAAAGTTGAACAAAGTTGGAGGAGGTTTTCAATATTATGACAGGCTTAGATAGAGTGGATAGTCAGAGTCTTTTTCCTAGGGTCGAAGGCTCAATTACTCAGGGGCATAGGTTGAAATTGAGAGTGGGAAGATTTGAAAGACGTGTAAGGAGAAAACTTTTCGCACAGAGGGTAGTGAATGCCTGGAATGTGCTGCCGGAGGATGTGGTGGAAGTATTTTCTATAACAATGTTCAAGAGTCACCTGGATAGATACATGAATATCCATCTATATATAAATTCAGGGATATGGACAATGTAGAGGCAAAAACAAATTACATTAAAGAGGCACCTGTGTCAGCACAGATTTGGTGGGCCGAAGGGCCTGTTCCTGTTCTTTGTCTTTTTTTCTATATGCACTTACACATGTATATACACCCAGGTTCCTCTGCTCTTGCACCCTAGTTAGAGTTGTACTCATTATTTTATACTGTCTCTTCACGTTCTTTCTCTTAGAACGTATCAACTCACAATTCATCACATTGAACTTCATCTGCTGCTTATCTGCCCATTCCAGCAACTTGGATTCATAGAATTCCTGAAGTGCAGAAGGAGGCCTTTTGGCCCATTGAGTTTGCACCAATTCTCCAACAGAAGATCTTACCTAGACCCACCCTTCCACTCTATTCATGTAACCTCATACAGTTACCTGCAAATCTTCCTTATCTACACATTTTGAGACACTAAGGGCAATTTAGTATAACCAATCCATCTAATCTGCATATCTTTGGACTGTGGGAGGAAACTCGAGCACCTGAAGGAAACCCATGCAGACACAGGAAGAACATGCAAACTCCGCACAGAGAGTTACCCAAGGCTGGAATCAAACCTGGCTCCCTGGCACTGCAAGGGAAAAGCAGGAGTTCCAATAATGATCTCTGGGGAACTCCGTTACAAAACTTTCTCCAGCCTGAAAACCATCCATTAACCATCCCTGCCCCTGTTCCCTGCCACTCAGTTAACTTTGTATGCATGTTGCTACTGTCCTTTTATTCTGTGAAAAATAACTTTTCTCACAAGACTGTTGTGTGGTATTGTATTTTGCCTTTTTGGAAGTCCTTTTGTACTACTTGTACTACTACGGCCGCACTTGGAGTACTGTGTGCAGTTCTGGTCCCCGCATTACAAGAAGGATGTGGAGGCGTTGGAGAGGGTGCAGAGGAGGTTTACTAGGATGTTGCCTGGTATGGTGGGGAGGTCCTATGAGGAGAGACTGAGGGATTTAGGGTTGTTTTCGTTGGAAAGAAGGCGGCTAAGAGGGGATCTTATTGAAACATATAAGATGATTAGAGGTTTAGATAGGGTGGATAGTGATAGCCTTTTTCCTCGGATGGAGAAAGCTAGCACGAGGGGGCATGGCTTTAAACTAAGGGCGGGTAGCTACAGGATGGATGTCAGGGGTAGGTTCTTTACCCAGCGGGTGGTGAGGGATTGGAATGCCCTGCCTGCTGCAGTTGTAAATGCGTCTAGTTTGGGGGCGTTTAAGAGATCTCTGGATAGGTTTATGGACGAAAAGGGATTGGTATAGGCTAGTGGGTCATTGTTTTTGTAACTGGTCGGCGCAACATCGTGGGCCGAAGGGCCTGTTCTGCGCTGTAATGTTCTATGTTCTATGTTCTATGTACTCCAGCAACACTGACCTCATCAACCCTTTCTATTACATCTTCAAAAAACCACCAACAAGTTAGTAAAGCACTATTTTCCCTTAAGAAATCCATGCTGACTTCCTTTAATTAACCACATTTATCCATGTGACTATTAAATTTGTCCCAAATTGCTGTTTCTAGATTTCCCACCACCATGAAGTTTAACTGACTGACCTGTAGTTGTTGAGTTTATCCTTACACTGTTTTATGAACAATTGGTAATGTTTGCAATTTTCTAATTTTCTGGGCTCACTTCTGAGTCTAAGGGAGACTGAAAAATTATGGCCAATACCTTTTCTATCAATATGTGAAGAGAAAAAGACTGGTGAAAACAAATGCAGGTCCATTGCAATTAGAATCAGATGAATTTATAATGGGCAACAAAGAGATGGCAGAGCAGCTGAACAAATATTTTGGATCTAAACAGAGGGTCTACCATGAAGGAGGAACTAAAAGAAATCCATATTAGGCAGGAAATTATATTGGGGAAATTGTTGGAATTAAAACCCGCTAAGTCAAAGAAAAAAGAACAAAGAAAATTACAGCACAGGAGCATAGAAGAATGAGGGGAGATTTGATAGAGATGTATAAAATTATGATGGGTACAGATCGAGTGAATGCAAGCTGGCTTTTTCCACTGAGGCTAGGGGAGAAAAAAAGCCAGAGGACATGGGTTAAGGATGAAGGGGGAAAAGTTTAAAGGGAATATTGGGGGGGGGGGGTCTTCACACAGAGAGTGGTGGGAGTGTGGAATGAGCTGCCAGATGAAGTGGTAAATGCAGACTCACTCTTATCATTTAAGAAAAACATAGACAGGTACATGGCTGAGAGGGGCGCGGAGGGATGTAGGTCAGTGGGACTAGGCAGAAAAATGGTTTGGCACAGCCAAGAAGGGCCAAAAGGCCTGTTTCTGTGCTGTAGTGTTCTATGGCTCTTTGGTTCTAGGACATGCTGTCCAGCCCTTCAAGCCTTCACTGACCATGCTGCTCGACTGAACTAAAACCCCCTACCCTTCCGGGGACCATATCCCTCTATTCCCATCCTATTCATGCATTTGTCCAGATGCCCCTTAAAAACCACTATTGTATCTGCTTCCACTACCTTCCCTGGCAGTGATTTCCAGGCACCCACACCTCTGTGTAAAAAACTTGCCTCTTACATCTCCTTTGAAGTTTGTCCCTCACACCTTAAACCTATGCCCTCTCATAATGACTCCTCTGCCCTGGGAAAAATCTCCTGACTATTCACTCTGTCCATGTCCCTCATAATCTTGTAGGCTTCTTTCAAGTCAACCTCTGACCTCTGACATTCCAATAACAATAAACCAAGTTTCTTCAACCTCTCTCATAACTAATGCCCTCCATACCAGGCAACATCCTGGTAAACCTTTTTTCTCCAAAACCTCCACATCTTTCTGGTGGTGTGGTGACCAGAATTGAACGCTATATTCTAAGCACGGCCAAACTAAGGTTCTATAAAGCAATATAAATTTTAAACTCAATAGCATGGCCGATGAAAGCAAGCATGCCGTATCCCTTCTTGACTTCCTCCTCCACCGGCGTTGCCACTTTCAGTGACTTGTGCACCTGTACACCCAGATCCCTCTGCCTATCAAAACTCCTAAGGGTTCTGCCATTTACTATATATTTTCTATCCGTACTAGGCCTTACAAAATGCATTACCTCACATTTGCCCAGATAAACTCCATCTGCCATCTCCCAGCCCAAGCCGCCAACCAAACTATATCCTGTTGTATCTTCTGATGGTCCTCATTGCTATGCACAAATCCACCAACCTTTGTGTCACCCACAAACTTACTAATCAAACCAGTTACATTTTCCTCCAAATCATTTATATATATTACAAACAGCAGAAGTCCCAGCAGTGATTCCTGAGGAACACCACTTGTCACAGCCCTCATTCAGAAATGCACCCTGGGGCCTGATGCTCTGCACCCAGAGTAGTCAAGAAATTGGCCCTAGAAATAGTGGATGCATTGGCGATCATTTTCCAGCATTCTATAAACTCTGGAAGAGTTCCAGTGGATTGGACAGTAGCTTATGTGATCCCACCTTTTAAAGAAGAAGGGAGAGATAAAACCGGGAATCGTAGATTGGTGAGCCTGATATCTGTGGTGGAGAAAATGCTAGAGTCAATTATTAAGGATGCATTAACTGAGCATTTGGAAAGCAGTAAAAGGATGAGTCCAAGTCAGCATGGATTCACGAAAGGGAAATCGTGCTTGACAAACCTGGAATATTTTGAGGATGTGACCAGTAGAGTGGACAAGGGTGAACCAGTGGATGTTGTGTATCTGGACTTTCAAAAGGTTCTTGACAAGGTCCCACACAAGAGATTAGTTAACAAAATTAAATCTCATGCTATTGGTTGTAGTGTATTGATGTGGATTGATTTGGTGTATATGGGGTGTCAGGGAGGGGTAATACCTCTGGTGGGGAACATGTTGAGTCCTCTTCAGGGCGGTTTGTCCACCCTTTGTCCCCACCTGGCACTCAGCTCTCACCTGTGGCTCCCCATAGCTGTTTGCATGCGAAAGCTGCCACACCCCGGGCAACAGCTTCAACAAGCCGGCTAAACCAGGTGAGGGTAGCCAACAGGTCTCAAGCTTCGGTGAGACAGGGAGATGCCTAACCCAGCATGTGAAGACAGAGTCCGACAGATTGAGCGGACGAGACCAACGGAAGGTCCAATGTTCAAGAAGGCAGTCTCTGCAAGCTTCGTGGAATGCGAAGAGCAGGACAAGATACAGAAGGCGTCCTGATCATCCATTGCGCCTAGTCCCACCTCCAGCCGTCTTGACTCTTGTCTTGCCAATGGATCCAGATGGGAGTTGGAAAGAGAGAGTGAGGCTGACACTGCGCAACTCTCCCTCACTTTAATCCAAATCAAGCGCTAGTCTCGATACCACCATCATCATCATCATCATCAGTGTCCTGTTCAACCTTTGAAGTCCTGTGGTGATGGGCGAGCGACGAAGCAGCAGGTGTGGATACATTAGGAGCTGTAGTCACGGACCTGCACACAGGCAGCTCAGGTCTAATGGTCGTTTTCCGTTGACCAAAGCAGCAGTGAAACCCGGCGTCTACCTGGGCGGCTGAACAGTCCTCTTCAGGAACGCACTGCTCACCTCCGTAGAATGAGGAAGGGGCTAGTAAAGGTGCCCTAAACATTGCTTGCTTCACTACACCCTGGCCAGTTTACCGAGGCTGGCAGGGATTCCATCTTGCGGTCAAACAAACAAATTAAAATACAAGGTGACACCGCTCACCATTGGCACTTGGAACGTGCGCACGCTTTTGGACAACCCAATAGCAGACAGACCAGAGAGAAGAACAGCCTTAGTTGCCAGACAGCTTGCAAGATACAACATTGACATTGCAGCCCTGAGTGAAACTCATCTTGCCAATGTAGGTCAGTTGACTGAAACTAGAGGTGGATACATGTTTTTCTGGAGTGGTCACGGCAGCGATGAACGTCGTGATGCTGGAGTTGGATTTGCCATTCGGAGTCAGCTTGTTCGGAAACTTGTTCATCTACCCAAAGGTGTGAACAACCGGCTTATGACATTACAGCTTCTGCTACAGAACAGAGGTCAAGCCACCCCAATCAGCACCTATGCCCCCACAATGAACAACCCGGACGAGATGAAAGACAAGTTCCACGAAGAACTAGACACCCTACTATCAGCAATGAGCAGTACTTCCTTGGCGATTTCAATGCAAGAGTAGGTGTGACTCTGCAATCTGGCAGGGAGTCATTGGGAGACATGGAGTGGGCAGGTGTAACAGTAATGGGCTACTCTTAATGAAGACTTGTGCAGCACATGACCTCCTCATTACCAACACAACCTTCTGTCTGTCTACCCATAACAAGACCTCCTGGATGCACCCCCGCTCTAAACAATGGCATCTTATCGACTATGTCATTGTCAGGGGAAAAGAACATAAGAACATAAGAAATAGGAGCAGGAGTAGGCCAACTAGCCCTTCGAGCCTGCCCTGCCACTCAATATGATCATGGCTGATCTGTCGTGGCTCAGTTCCACATTCCCGCCCTCTCCCCATAACCCTTAATCCCCTCTCTTATCAAAAACCCATCAACCCGCGTCTTAAAAATATTTAGCGAGGTAGCCTCCACCACTTCAACGGGCAGAGAATTCCAGAGATTCACCACCCTTTGAGTGAAGAAGTTCCTCCTCAACACTGTTCTAAACCGCCCCCCCTTTATCTTGAGGCTGTGCCCCCTAGTCCTGCTATCCTTTCTGAGCGGGAAGAGTCTCTCCACCTCTATCCTATCCATCCCATTCATCATCTTATATGTCTCAATGAGATCTCCCCTCATTCTTCTAAACTCTAACGAGTACAAGCCTAATTTATTCAGCCTCTCCTCATAGCTCAACCCCCTCAACTCCGGCATCAGCCTAGTAAACCTCCTCTGCACTCCCTCCAAGGCCAAAATATCCTTGCGTAAGTTCGGCGCCCAAAACTGCACACAGTACTCCAGCTGCGGCCTCACCAATGCCCTATAGGCATTGCAGGCAGGATGTCAGAGTGACCAAGGCCATGTGTGGTGCTGACTGCTGGACAGATCACAGGCTCATTATTTCCAAAATGAGGCTCCGCATCAGACCCAAGAGGTGACCACAAGGAAGAAAGGTTATGAAAAGAATCAATGCGGCCAAGCTAAAGAACACCAGCATAGCTTTAGCATTGGCTGAAGACTTAGAAATCAAGCTTGCTGACCTACACCTTGCAAGTAGTGCTGAGGACAACTGGGAATGCTTCAGGGATGCTATCCATACATCTGCACTGAAGATGCTCGAGCCCTCTACCTGCAAGCAGCGTGACTGGTTTGATGAGAATGATGAGGAGGTACAGACTCTACTTGTTGAAGAGCACCGTCTTCATTAGGCCATCCTCAACCGACCATCACCTATTAACGTTGAGGCAATAGACAGGATTCCCCAGCTCGATACCAACAGCACCATGGGTGACCCACTGGTAGTAGCCGAAGTCACAAAAGCTGTCAGCCAGCTATCCAGTGGCAAAGTCCCACGGGCAGATGTCATACCCGCAGAGATCTACAAAGCTGCTGGTCCTGTACTTATCAAGAAGGTTACTGAGTTGTTCCAGTCCTTTTGGAAGCAAGGATCCATTCCTCAGGAACTTAAAGATGCTTCCATTGTACACCTCTACAAGAGGAAGGGCAATCAGCAAGTATGCGACAACCACGAAGGAATCTCGCTGCTTTCCATCACAGGAAAAACCCTCACCAGAGTCCTGCTAAATTGTCTGGTCACTCATCTGGACCTGGGCCTGCTTCCAGAGTCACAGTGTGGCTTCCGCAAAGGTCGCGGGACTATTGACATGATTTTTGCTACACACCAATTTCAGGAGAAGTGTCAAGAGCAGAATCACGAGCTCTACACAACCTTTGTTGACCTTGCAAAAGCCTTCTACATTATTAGCCAACAAGGCCTGTGGAGGATCATGTCAAAGTTTGGCTGCCCCCCCAAATTCATTCAGATGGTATGCCAGTTCCATGATGGCATGATGGCCAGAGTATTGGATGATGGAGAATCCTCTGAGGCATTCCCTGTCACCAATAGCGTCAAACAGGGTTGTGTGTTCACACCCACACTGTTCAGCATGACGTTTACTGCCATGCTGAATGAAGACTTCCAGGACAGTGGTGCTGGAATCAGCCTCAAGTACAAAGTGGATGGGAAGCTCTTCAGCCTGAGCAGTCTTCAAGCTATTACCAAAGTGAAGGAGACTGTTCTGAGAGACTTCCTCTTTGCTGATGACTGCACCCTGTATACTGGCTCAGAGCCAGAGATGCAAGTCAGAATGGACAAATTTTCCATGGTTTGTGACAACTTTGGACTCACCGTCAACATTAAAAAGACCAAAGTCATGCACCAGCCTGCTCCTCATGCACTGTACACAGAACTCATAATCACAATCAAAGGACAGAAACTATAGACAGTGAACCAGTTCACGTATCTTGGCAGCACCCTCTCGCAAGCAGTGACTATTGATATAGAAGTTAACTGCAGAATAGCAAAGGCAAGTTCTGCTTTCGGTGGACTGCACTCCACTGTATGGGAACATCGAGGAAACAGCCCAGCAACAAAACTGAAGGTCTACAGCATGGTACTCACTACCCTCCTGTATGCCTGTGAAACGTGGACTGTGTATCGAAGGCATGCAAGACAGCTCAATCATTTCCAAGTGTGGCCTTACTGATGTCTTGTACAACTTCAACAAGATGTCCCAATTCCTGTTTTCAATGTTCTGACCAATGAAACCAAGCATGCTAAATGTCTTCGGAAGGGGTTCTATGATAGGGAATACACCTTGACTGTGCCTGAATAATTTTTTCTTTGAAAGTAGCTCATTGTTCATGTACCATTTTTCCTGTCAACCAAATTCAGCCCAGATCTGTTCTTACCTCACTGAAGTTGGCTTTCCCACAGCTAATTATTCTTACTCTAGAATATTCAGTGTCCTCTTCCATAATCATCCTAAACATTAAGATACAATTATCATTGTTCCCTGTATTGGTAAACACTCAAGATGTAATAAAATAAAATTTAGTTGCTATGTGTTCTGGATTACATCCCTCTGTGTAAAACTACCAGATCTTCTAAGTTTGAGCATCGCCATGGGAGATCTGCTCGATATTTTCAATATTCTAAAGGACTATGGAAAGATTCTAGTGAATAATTCAATTTTAGTGTTCAGTTATTGAGCATTATGAACATACCTGGTCCACTCCTCAGGTGAGTGGGAGTTCTGTTCACAAACAGGGCATATAAAGACACAAACTCAATTTACAAAATAATGGTTGGAATGTGAGTCTTTACAGGCCTTTGATTTTCAGGTAAGTGTTCTCCAAGGCAGCCTTCATGACACATGACAACGCAGAGTCGCTGAGCAGAGACTGATAGCCAAGTTCCGCACACTTGAGGACGGCCTCAACTGGGATCTGGGGTTCATGTCACACTATCTGTAACACCCACGCCTTGCCTATAACCCCAACACTTGCAAAATCTCACTAACTGTCCTGGATGGAGACAGTACATATCTCTTTAACCTGTGTTTAACCCTCCACTCACATTGTCAGTCCCTTTAAGACTTGATTACCTGTAAAGACTCTCACATTCCAACCATTATTTTGTAAACTGAGTTTATGTCTCTATATGCCCTGTTTGTGAATGGAACCCCCACTCACTAGATGAAAGGGCAGCGCTCTGAAAGCTTGTGACTTGTGCTACCAAATAAACCTGTCAGATTTTAACCTGGTGTTGAGGTTTCTTCCAGTCCAACGCCAGCACCTCCACATCATGTATAATTCATCAGCCAGTATCTTTTCAGAGATTATTTCTGCAGTTTGTTTAAAATTTGATGGAGATCTATTTTGAATCTACTCAATCGGTATCTACAGAAAATGTTGCTTTGGATACATGCATTAACGTGTTAACTTGTTCACCATGAAAATATGCTTAAATACCGCCATGCCTTCTGTAAATTCATCTTACATTAAATACTGGCTGGATTTGATAAAATTAATGAGGTTGTGGATCTGTTGTCGCTTTCTTGGAAATATCTCTAACAACTTCATAAATGTTTAACTTGTATCGGAAGTGCACTGACCGCCAGGGCTACTTACCATAGTTTAGATGCTGAACAAAGTGACGTAAGGTAACTGACCCCAGCACAAGTTTCAGTAAAGTTCAGTTTCACTTTTTTCCCAGAGAAACTGAGGATACGATGCACATCCTCCCGGGAGTTTGGACGGAGTGCTATTAACTTCTCCAAAGTTGAATGATAGGAGAATAGAGAATTTGCTCAGTTAGAATTAAGTTGTTTAAAATCACAACCAGTCGACAATAATAGTTATTCGAACTTCCTACCTATGGCGAATATGACAATTGAAATCGTTGCCTTCATGTTATCCGTATCTGGTTTTATCTTAATCTCTTCAACATTGCCCACAGACTATTGGAAAGTCTCTTCCATCGACGGTACAGTTATCACCACAGCCACTTTCTGGGCTAATCTTTGGAAAACCTGTGTGACTGATTCCACCGGAGTATCCAACTGCAAAGACTTCCCGTCCATGCTGGCACTCGATGGTTCGTGATTTTAACAAATAATCAGTCCGATAAATCCTTTTTAGCTCTTGGTCCTCGCCTGTGCTGGCTCTGCACTTACTGCAGGCGGAATGGCATCGAGCAAATATGTTCCTTCATATACTTTCTGGGTCTAGTCTTCATTCAATTCCTGTCAATCTGTATGCGAGTTGTATGTACCCTTACGTTCTCGAAATAGAATAATTTGTCACGTCCTGATTTTGGACATTTTGAAGGGAAGGGGTTCTTTTTTGATTTGCTTTGTTATTCTCACATATAGTAGTAGACAATGAAAAGTATTGTTTCATGCGTGTTATACAAGTGAAGCATACCGTTCATAGAGAAGAAAATGAGAGCGTGCAGAATGTAGTGTTACAGTGATAGCTAGGGTGTAGAGAACGATCAACTTAATGCAAGGTAGGTCCATCCAAAAGTCTGATGGTAGACGCTGTTCTCAGTTGGTTGGTACCTGACCTCAGACTTTTGTATCTTTTTCCTGACCGAAGAGGGATTGTCTGGGGTGTGTGGGGTCGTTAATTATACTGGCAGTGGGAAGTGTAGACAGAGACAATGGTTGGGAGGCTGGTCTGCATAATGGATTGGGCTACTTTCATGACTTTTTGTAGTTTCTTGCGATCTTGGGCGGTACAGGAGCCTTACCAAGCTGTGATACAAGCAGACTGAATGCTTTCTATGCTGCGTCTGTAAAAATTGGTGATAGTCATAGCTGACATACCAAATTTCCTTAGTTTTCTGAGGAAAGTAAAGGCATTGGTGAGCTTTCTTAATATAGTGTTGGCATGTGGGGAATCAGGATAGGCTGTTGGTGATCTGGACACCTAAAAACTGTTCTGGATTGTTGGAGAATGGTTGAATAATCTTTCCTTTCAAGAAACAGAAAGTGCTAGAATTGCAGAGGCATCTGAATTAAAAAGTTGGGTTGGTATTAGGGTTCTGGTTGTTCTTTACTAATGGGTAAATATTTTTTCTCAAAGTCTTATGAATGTGTGGTATGTGCAGGAATATGCAGATTGCTGGTATTTGCAGTCTCTCATCATTTTACAATTTCCCTCCATTCTTCCAACTTTCTATATCATAATGTAACATAAATATTCCTCATGTATTATTATACATTATTATACATGTATTTTGCAGTGTTTTATACACCATGTATTTATACACCGCAAATTATATACAATGTATAATACAACTTGTATTATGCAATGTATTATACATCTTGTGTTATAAACCATGTGAAATACATTGTGTATTACACACCCTGTGTTAAAGGTTCTAAGTGCTGTACACTTTGTGTTATACACCTTGTATTATATATCGTGTAATATACCTTCTGTATTATGCACTTTGAATTAAAGCCAGTATATTGTGCACCATACACTTTGTGTTATACAC
The DNA here is from genome assembly GCF_965287045.1 of Carcharhinus amblyrhynchos. Taxonomy (NCBI): domain Eukaryota; kingdom Metazoa; phylum Chordata; class Chondrichthyes; order Carcharhiniformes; family Carcharhinidae; genus Carcharhinus; species Carcharhinus amblyrhynchos. Next base: position 28,059,389 of record NC_137333.1, read on the forward strand.
TCTGTATTATATACCATGTAATATACATCTTGTATTATACACTGTATAATACACCATGTATTATACACCTTGTTTTGTACAACCAAGTCCTTCTTATCTGAAGAAACACCTTTTCTCTTGTGTTCTATTTCCATCTGGTGGGATTTTCTCCTTAATGTTTATATTTTACCTTTCATTTGTTTTTTTCATCATAGTTTAACTCTCTGCTGTTTTCTGGAATATTCTTAATATTACTCCCTTCCTTTATTTCCCAATATTAACATTTCTGTTGTGAATATATTTCTCAATCTTAGAGATTTTGAACAGATCATTTTGATATTACTTTCCTGTTAAGATCACACTCATTGTTTTTCCATTAATAGCGGCCAGGAACATGTGTACTTGCGCACTACACTGGCAAAAACTAAATTTCTCGGTTCACTCCATGAAACTATTTGAACAAATTAAAGCAAACACTGTTGGTCTTACATCCCCATTCATCAGAGGAACATCTAATTCTGGATTTTGATCAATGCTTATCTGAAATTTCACTTCATTAATGGTAATCTGGTTGTTTTGCATCTCCATGAGATCTTATCATTAAATACTGCAGCGCTGTGTTCACCATGTCTTTCTCCAGAGACTGCAAACCTTTCTGTTTAGATGGAAGTACCTTGTTCGTGGTTATCCTAGCCACTTGTTTAGGTCCATTATCCTTGCACCAGCTTCAAAATAGACGAAAGAAATCACAGAGTCATGAGATTTGCCTGTTAGTGTAGTTCCCGGTCTCAACATGACTTACCTTTGTAGAACAGAGCCAGCCTTGTCCTTACAAACAAAATCATTTCCATATCGACAAGCATATTGTTCTTGTGTACACACTGAAACTAAACTCATTGGGTAAATGTATCGTAATCGATACATTTGCTGCACCGATGTTGTATTATCTCAGTTAAAGTAATCCCACCCAGTTTTTTCCCCCCGTTTCTCACCATCCCCTCGACGATCTGTTAACACAGAAACTAACAGCTGGTTGAATAGAAATTGTTTTGCAACCATCGGCAAGAGGAAAGTTAATTAGCTGCGTGACAAATGATGAAATGGGATTTTTTTCCTCTATATTAAGGCGAGCAAAATTATAAAAAACATTTTTAACATATTCTGTGTTTCGCCAGATACAAACGCGCAGAAAAGTTGCATCTGATCAGATCACGCAGAAATCATAAGTATTCATTAAAACTGGATTGCACTTTTATTTATTTATAATGCACAGTGATTTATTTTTATGTGAGTTTTAAGAATAACAACCCGAGGAATACGTGGATGTGAACAGAAACTTCCACAATCATTTGAAACATATTTAGCACTGAGCTGTGGTTATTCAGGTCAAATTATCTCTCGTCAAGCAAATTTCGTTTACTTTTTTCTATTCTTAACGCTCCCTCTTCTAAAGTTAACTTCATTAGATATCGCAGGTTCTAGATACTGTGTACAGAGCTGAAGCATCAAATAACCGCTTGTATTTTTCAGTTAACTCTATTCATCGATATAGGAATCTGATAAATTAATACTGAAATCTCTTGTAAATGTGTTGAAACAAGTGATCTAATCTTCCTACTGAATAGCAATGTGGCTTAATATTCCAGTTTAACAATACCTTTTCCCTTCGCAATCTATTTGTGCAGAATTTCAAAGAACAAATTTTTAATTTGTTATTTTACAATACTTTGAATAGAATTTTAAAAAATATGTATTGGATTACATTTAAGGATCGGAGATCTTAAACTCCAATCACGCCAAGACATTTTTAATGGTATTTTGAAGTGTTTATTAAACTGAGAGCAGAGATGACAATACTTAAGGTAAGAAAATTAGCTTACTAAAACACAGTTAAAAGTCGCATGTTTCTAAATTTTCGAGATTTCACGTGGCTGTTCTAAAATACGTAAGTATTCCTACCACCGTTCAAAGGAAAAGGCTTTTCTGATTTTGCACTTCCAGGGAATAACAGCCTGATTTGGTAAGAAGCTTAGTTCACAATTTGGGGGATCGATTTTACGCAACTGTGGGGTAAATTTACGCAATTATGGGGAGGGGAGAGGGCCTGGGTAAAATACTCTGCGGAAAGTCGGTTCAGGCTCGATGGACCGATTGGCGGAGTCCTGCACTGTAGGGATTCTAAGATAATTGCTGAAATGGCTAGATTAGAAATATGACGGTACTTTTACATTGCTATTTCTATATAATTAACCTGCAACTATTTCGAGACTACCTGGCCAGCTTTATTGAACCTGCTGACTGACCTAATTAAAGCAGGTTTAAAACCGAAAGATGAAACTTCTGCGCTCGCGTGATTAGATAAATCTTTTATCTTATTTTTTGAGTATTCTAGGACGATCCAGGTTATTTTTATTTATGTGAATATTCAACGAATTCCCTTGGAAACGTGTCATAAATCTAAACTTCTGCCAGTTCGGAAGTATTTTGATTTCATGGTTAGATGTGTCGAAGAGTCAATTGGCTACAAATGCTGACAGTAAAACTGATCTGTGTCATATAATCTGCTTCAATTGTTTATCTTTGATTAAGAAAAACCGCTTTACCTACCAACAAACAGCAAATTGAACATTGGGGAGAGGAGCTGCTTGGGATTTAATTTCCTTTCGACTTGTATTAACAGAAAAACATTTGTTTCTCTTTTGCGGGTATGTAAAATTACATTTTGTAACCTTTTTAGAATATTTCAATTTGTGAATTTAATAAGACTTGGATACAGTTGTAATAAATAAGCTTCCTGGTGGAATTTACATAAATTAAACGCCATGGCACAATAGAGCTTTTGCTTTCCTATTCAATTAAACGCATTTTCCAAAGTTGTTTTAGGAATTGAAATTTATCTATAAGTCCTGATATAAGTGGCAATAAAAGCCACACTTATTGATATTTTTAAAAAGCCCAACTAAGCTATACAGATCGATATATTCCTAAAAACTACGAGTGTTGAACTTCAGTAAAACACATCCTTTCAAACTTATAATTTATAATTGGATTTTCATTAAATATTGATGTCAATCCCTACTCCTTGAAAGAACAGTCCTACATTCCAGCTTCCCCCCCCCCCCCCCATAACAATGCAAAACAGTCCCCTTCAAGTATGTATTCAGTTGCCTTTTGAAATACCTTATGGAATCTGCTTCCACCTTCTGTAAAATAAATTTTCCAATTTTCTGTTTACTTTTTTGCCAATTATTTTAAATAATCTTTGGTTACTGACCTCTGCCAGAATAAACAGTTTTTATCTACTTACTGCACTCTGCAGTAGGTGACATGTCCACATAAAAGCTGATACAGATGCAGTGCCTTTGAGTCCACAGCACAACAGGGAAAATGGAGCAAAGGCTGTAAGAAGGCAAACTCCATGCAATACCATCTGCCAATATGACAGAGACAGGACTTCAGTGCGCATACCCACTGGCATTCTCCTGCGTACCCATTGAATACTCATCAGCATCTGTCCAGCAAACCTCATCTGTGATTAAAACTTCCAGTGACCTAACAATGCACCATCCTTTACATCTGGCTTGGCTGCACTCACTCATGTCAGGTGACTCACCATGTATTGAGCCCAAATTGATACTTGCTTCCAAAGTATTTGTAATCATAGAACATAAGAACATAAGAAATAGGAGCAGGAGTAGGCCATCTAGCCCTTCGAGCCTGCCCCGCCATTCAATAAGATCATGGCTGATCTGTCGTGGCTCAGTTCCACATTCCCGCCCTCTCCCCATAACCCTTAATCCCCTCTCTTATCAAAAACCCGTCAACCCGCGTCTTAAAAATATTTAGCGAGGCAGCCTCCACCACCTCAACAGGCAGAGAATTCCAGAGATTCACCACCCTTTGAGTGAAGAAGTTCCTCCTCAACTCTGTTCTAAACCGCCCCCCCCCCCTTTATCTTGAGGCTGTGCCCCCTAGTCCTACTGTCCTTTCTGAGCAGGAAGAGTCTCTCCACCTCTATCCTATCCATCCCATTCATCATCTTATATGTCTCAATGAGATCTCCCCTCATTCTTCTAAACTCTAACGAGTACAAGCCTAGTTTATTCAGCCTCTCCTCATAGCTCAACCCCCTCAACTCCGGTATCAGCCTAGTAAACCTCCTCTGCACTCCCTCCAGAGTCAAAATATCCTTGCGTAAGTACGGCGACCAAAACTGCACACAGTACTCCAGCTGCGGCCTCACCAATGCCCTATACAGCCACAGCAAGACCTCCCTACTTTTATATTCAATCCCCCTCACTATGAAGGCCAGCATCCCATTCGCCTTCCTGACCACCTGCTGCACCTGCAAGCTGGGTTTTTGCGACTCATGGACAAGGACCCCGAGGTCCCTCTGCACCGTCGCCTGCTGCAGTTTTTCGCCACGTAAGTAATAATCCTTCCTACCATTCTTCCTACCAAAGTGGACCACCTCGCACTTACCAACATTAAATTCCATTTGCCATTTCCTGGCCCATTCGCCCAGCCTATCTAGATCCTTCTGCAGACTCTCCACACCCTCCGCGCAATTTGCCGTTCCCCCAATCTTGGTGTCATCAGCAAATTTCGACACCCTACACTCGGTTCCCTCCTCCAGATCATCTATATAAATGGTAAATAGCTGAGGCCCCAGCACCGACCCCTGGGGCACTCCACTAGTCACCAACCGCCAATCCGAATAGCACCCATTAACCCCCACTCTCTGCCTCCTATTTGACAACCAATCCTCTATCCACGCTAACACCCTACCCCCAACTCCATGCCCCCTGACCTTCTGCAATAACCTCTTGTGAGGTAGAACCATGGAATTTCAACAGTACAGAAAGAGGCATTCAGCCCATCAAGTCTGAACTGACTCCTGAAGGAACATTCTGCCCAGGCCCTCCTCTCTTAACCTCATAATCCATGCATTTACCATGGTAATCTTTGGACTGTGGGAGCAAAGCAGAGTGTCGAGGGCAATCCACACAAGCTCAGGAAGAAGATGTAAAGGCAGTTACCCAAGGCAAGAATTGAACCCTAGTCCCTGGCATTGTGAGGCAGCACTGCTAACCACTGTGCCATCCCTGGCACAATGCCAATTTAAATTGGTGGATGTAATTACCAAAACAAATGGGGTATCTTCATTAGTGCTATGTATGATGGTACTGTGCCTTTAAGAAATGTATTTTAATCATGTTTCTTTGCAGGATGTTTCTGTAGACCTTGGCATGGTGTTATTTGTAGCCGGTGTCCTATTGTTGCAGAGGCAGTATAATTGATATTGTGTTGATTTTAATCTGGATGAATGCAGTGTTTTGTGGTTTTAATGGTTCCTTAGAATTTCAGAGTGAAGCTTGTTTGGGAGTGATTGACAAGGTTAGGGACAGCTCTGCTTCACAGAAAAGTCCAGTTTTTAGTTTCACTCTTCACTAGTAGCTTGAAGTAGAGAAAAGCAACAGTGTTTTTTTCCCCTCTCTTTGGGGTTGGAGTTTCTGTTTTCTATGTGGCTGTTTTTGGGAAACTGTCCGAGACTAAGATTACTTCTCCGAAGTTTTGCTGTCTTGAGGATATCTTTCTGTGCAAATAGCTGGCCTGGATTTCTGTTCATAGGTGTTACAAAGCTGAAGATCCAGCATCACATGAGCATACTTGTTTTTGTGCTAAGTCTGAAGAAAAGTATGTGTCTGTGGAATGGTGTTTAACTTGGAACAGCAGAGTAAACTAGCTGTTCGGAGTTGTACTCTGTCATGTTTAAGTCTTGGAATTGGTAAAAGCTATGTTAGCTTTTTTGTTAGATTTTAACTGTGTTCCTAAATTTGTTTGATAAAAGTTTCCTAGTGGGTCACTTGAATCATACTCAAAATGAAACATCGTATGCTCACCCATGCCAAAATCAAACATAAAACATAGGATCTAGGCAAACTTTGTAAAACAACTTCGGGTTTCAGGCCTGGGTCTTAAACATGTGTTATTAAACTCCTCCTTCTGAGGATCCTGGGGCTCAGCCCCTGGCAATTTGTGGATGTCTGAAAGCAGACAATCAGTTGGTTTGAGGGGAGTTGGGATGGAAGCAAGGCATCTGTGGTCACATCCTCAGCATGTTCATCATGCCAGATCATAGCATGTGGGTGTGTTGGGAGAAGACACTCAAGGCAGGAAAATATTGTCATCCCCAGTGTCCTGAGTCTTGCCAGCAGCCACAAGCTCTTTTGAAGCCCACCCTCTAAAGCTGAAAGCCATCTTCTCCATTTGGCTCAGAGATACAGGTAGGCTTTCTCTCAACATATCTGTACTGCAGGATATAGGACAGGCTGATAGTGAGTGTGTGTTCCTGTTCTCACGAAAAGTGCCTGCCATAGTTGAAGAGCCAGGATCTAAGCGAGGGGAATGTGGACAGTGCCAAATACCAGGGCACAGGGTCTGGTGGAGCCAGGCTTGTTGTTTTAATTTCTCATCACCCACTCTAAGTAGCCAGAGATGTGGACCTGAAAGATCAGCTGAGAAAACACTTGTCCGTCAGGCTGAGTTCCATTCATTGTTAAGTTGCTCTGTCAGTATCAAGTCAATTTCATTAGCTGCTGTTGCTGTTATTGACCTGCAGGCGATTTGTGAGTTGATTTTGTTTTTTAAAAGCTGCCAGGAATTTACAAAGCTGCCTGAAGGTGAGAAGCAGCAGCTTCTTGCTTGTAGACTGGTCAAGCAAATTCCTATAATTTTACAACAAATTGGATGCTGTGTGGAAGAGTTGGGAGGGTCAAGGAGGTTGGAGATGAGGTTTGGGGGGAAATTTGAATGGGAGCTTAGAGAGCTTTGAGGGTGAATGGGGAGATTGGAAGGAAGGTTAGAGTGAGGTGGTGAGCATTAGGGGAAGGATGGGGAAAGGTTGGAAGGGGTTTAGGGAAACATTGGAAGGCGGTTGGGGGCAAAGTTGGGAGATGTCTGGGGAGGTTAGATAACGTGTTGGAGAAGGAGCCCTGCCAGGGTGGGAGAGAGGGGAAGACGGGCAGGGGTGAAGCCCAGCTGGAGCAGGAGAGAGGGGTGGGTGGTGAGTCCAGCTGCGGCGGGAGAGGGGAGAGGCATGGGAGCAAAAAGGGTAATCAGCTGGGGTGTGGCAATGTCAGTGGAAGGGTCCCAACATCCATGGGATGGGTGGAGTTGGTCCCAATGTGTGTGGGATTGGTCCCCCTCCCCCCCTCTATCCCTCCCCAGGCAGAGTCCTGGCACTGGTGCCCTATTGACATTTCCTCATGGGGACTGTATGGGTCTGCCCCAGGCAGCTCGGTGTTGGGGGGGTGGGGGGTGCTTCAATAGTTCCCCAACCACATCTGGCAGAAACAATACATGATTCTCACCAGGCAGGATGTCAACCTGTGAGGCGGTTAAGATAAGGTTGCGTGTGGAAACCAAGTACTTCAGAGCTTCAGTCCAGCAAGGAGCAATGTGTGGATATTGTAACTAAGAAGGAGACTCACCTGAAGAAGAGGCAACAGTCTGAAAGCTTGTGCTACCAAATAAATCTGTTGGACTTTAACTTGTGAGACTTCTTACTGTGCTTACCCCATTCCAATGCCATTATCTCCATATCATAGAATAACTCAGCTAGCTGCACGTCACTACATCTGGGTGTTCATGTAGAAACATGGAAAATAGAAGCAGGATGGGGCCATTTGGCCCTTTGAGTCTGCTCCGCTATTCATTTTGATTGGACTTACCTTGCATTAAGTTGATCTTTCTCTATACCCTAGCTATGACTGTAACACAACATCTGCACTCTCGTTTCCTTCTCTATGAACAGAATGCTTTGTATAGCATGCAAGAAAAAATACTTTTCACCATGCTAATACATGTTTGATAAGGTTCACCATGGAAGCCTTCTGCAGAAATTGCAGATGTATGGGATTGAGGGTGATTTAGGAAATTGGATTAGGAATTGGCTGGCGGATAGGAAACAGAGGGTAGTGGTTGATGGTAAGTATTCGACATGGAGTTCAGTTACGAGTGGTGTGCCTCAGGGATCTGTTTTGGGGCCACTGCTGTTTGTAATTTTTATAAATGATCTGGATGAGGGTATAGCTGGGTGGATTAGTAAATTTGCTGATGACACCAAAGTCGGAGGTGTGGTAGATAGTGAGGAAGGGTGTCTTAGTCTACAGGGAGACTTGCTCAAGTTGCAGAGCTGGGCCGAGAGGTGGAGGATGGAGTTTAATGCGGAAAAGTGTGAGGTAATTCACTTTGGCAGGAATAATGGATGTGTAGAGTATAGGGCTGACGGTAGGACTCTGAATAGTGTGGATGAACAGAGGGATCTAGGTGTATGTGTACATAGATCCCTGAAAGTTGGGAATCAAGTAGATAGGGTTGTTAGGAAGGCATACGGTGTCTTGGTGTTTATTGGTAGGAGGATTGAATTTAAGAGCCACAGCGTCATGTTGCAACTGTACAAAACTCTGGTGCGTCCGCACTTGGAGTATTGTGTGCAGTTCTGGTCCCCATATTATAGGAAGGATGTGGAGGCTTTGGAGAGGGTGCAGAGGAGGTTTACCAGGATGTTGCCTGGTATGGAGGGGAGGTCCTATGAGGAGAGACTGAGGGATTTGAGGTTGTTTTCATTAGAAAGAAGGCGGCTGCGAGGGGACCTTATTGAAACATATAAGATGATCAGAGGTTTGGATAGGGTGGACAGTGATAGCCTTTTTCCTCGGATGGAGAAAGCTAGCATGAGGGGGCATAGCTTTAAATTAAGGGGTGGTAGTTATAGGATGGATGTCAGGGGTAGGTTCTTTACCCAGAGGGTGGTGAGGGATTGGAATGCCCTGCCTGCTGCAGTTGTAAATGCGCCTAGTTTGGGGGCGTTTAAGAGATCCGTGGATAGGTTTATGGATGGAAAGGGTTTGGTTTAGGTTAGAGGGTCATTGTTTTTTAACTGGTCGGCGCAACATCGTGGGCCGAAGGGCCTGTTCTGCGCTGTAATGTTCTATGTTCTATGTTCTATATGTGACAATAATAAATCAAATCATTATGATCATGGCTAATCTTTCAATTAAGTAGCCTGATCCTGCTTCTCTCTCCCTCTCCCCCACTCCCCTCCCGCCCCGCTCCCCCATATCCTTTGAACCCCTTCGCCTTAGAACAAAGGACAAAGAACAAAGACCTTCCATACCAGGCAACATCCTGGTAAACCTCCAGGGTTTCCACATCCTTCTGGTAGGAAGGCGACCAGAACTGGATGCAGTACTTCAAATGCGGGAGAACCAACGTTCTATACAACTGCAACATTAGATGCCAGCTTTTATACACTATACCCCTCCCCATAAAGGCAAGCATACCATAGGCCTACTTCGTCACCTCCTCCACCTGTACTGCCACTTTCAAGGACTTGTGTACTTGCACCCCCAGGTCCCTCTGTGTTTCTATACTCTTAATAGGCCTATCATTTATTGTGTAACTCCCCCCTACATTCTTTCTTCCAAAATGCATCACCTCGCATTTATCTGGATTAAATTCCACCTGCCATTTCTCTGCCCAATATACCAGCCTATCTATATCCTGCTCTATTGCCTGACACTGCTCCTCACTATCAGCAAGTCCATCATCTCCATATCATCTGCAAACTTGCTGATCAAACCACGTACTCCCTCTTCCAAGTCATTTATATGGGGTTTAATGAGATTGAGGGTTATAGATAGGTCTGTAGGTTAGTAGGTGTTGATGTGATCGGCGCAACTCGTGGGCCGAAGGGCCTGTTTGTGCTGTAGTGTTCTATGTTCTATGTTCTATGTTCATTTATGTATATTACAAATAACAAAGGTCCCAGTACTGAGCCCTGCGGCACACCATTGGTGACAGACCTCCAGCTAGAAAAGGACTCTTCCACTACTACTCTCTGTCTCCTGTTACCCAGCCAGTTCTCAATCCATCTCGACACCTGTCCTTGTATCCCATGAGCCTTAACCTTTTCCACCAACCTACCATGAGGGACTTTGTCAAACGCTTTACTGAAATCCACGTAGACGACATCCACGGCTTGTCCTTCGTTGACCGTTTTTGTCACCTTCTCAAAAAATTCTACCAGACTCGTAAGGCCCCGTTACAAATCCATGCTGCCTATCACTAATCAGATTGCCACACTCTAAATGCTTATACATCCTATCACTAAGAATACTTTCCAACAACTTCCCTACCACTGACGTCAAACTCATCAGTCTATAATTACCCGGGTTATCCCTACTACCTTTTTTAAACAATGGTATCCTCCAGTCCTCTGGGACCTCACCTGTGTCCAAAGAAGAGACAAAGATTTGTGTCAGAGGCCCAGCAATTTTATCCCTCGTCTCCCAAAGCAGCCTGGGATAAATGCCATCAGGCCCCGGACATTTATCAGCTTTAATACTATCTAAAAACCATAACACTTCCTCCCTCATAATAGATAGTTCCTCTAACGGGTCTACAACTCCCTCCAAGACAGTACCTGACAACAGGTTCCTCTCCTTTGTGAATACTGACGCAAAGTATTCATTCAGGATCTCCCCCGTTCCCTCGGACTCTAGGCATAGTTCCCCTCCTCTGTCCCTAAGAGGACCAATTTTTCCTCTAACCACCCTTTTATTCCTAACATAGGAGTAAAATGCATTTGGATTTTCCTTAATCCTGTCTGCCAAAACCATTTCATGCCCCCTTTTCGCCCTTAGGTATTATACCTAACTGTTTCTTGAAAACATTCAGTGTTTTCAAAACAGATGCAACATAGAAAGCATTCTTTCTGATTGTATCACAGCTTGGTATGGCTCCTGCTCTGCCCAAGACTGCAAGGAACTACAAAAGGTCGTGAATGTAGCCCAATCCATCACGTAAACCAGCCTCCCATCCATTGACTCTGTCTACACTTCCCACTGCCTTGGTAAAGCAGCCCAGCATAACTAAGGACCCCACATGCCCCAGACATTCTCTTTTCCACTTTCATAAGAACATAAGAACATAAGAAATAGGAGCAGGAGTAGGCCATCTAGCCCTTCGAGCCTGCCCCGCCATTCAATAAGATCATGGCTGATCTGTCGTGGCTCAGTTCCACTTTCCCGCCCTCTCCCCATAACCCTTAATCCCCTCTCTTATCAAGAACCCATCAACCCGCTTCTTAAAAATATTTAGCGAGGCAGCCTCCACCACTTCAACGGGCAGAGAATTCCAGAGATTCACCACCCTTTGAGTGAAGAAGTTCCTCCTCAACTCCGTTCTAAACCGCCTCCCCTTTATCTTGAGGCTGTGCCCCCTAGTCCTACTGTCTTTTTTGAGCGGGAAGAGTCTCTCCACCTCTATCCTATCCATCCCATTCATCATCTTATACGTCTCAATGAGATCTCCCCTCATTCTTCTAAACTCTAACGAGTACAAGCCTAGTTTATTCAGCCTCTCCTCATAGCTCAATCCCCTCAACTCCGGTATCAGCCTAGTAAACCTCCTCTGCACTCCCTCCAGAGCCAAAATATCCTTGCGCAGGTGCGGCGCCCAAAACTGCACACAGTACTCCAGCTGCGGCCTCACCAATGCCCTATACAGCTGCAGCAAGACCTCCCTACTTTTATATTCAATCCCCCTCGCTATGAAGGCCAGCATCCCATTCGCCTTCCTGACCACCTGCTGCACCTGCAAGCTGGGTTTTTGCGACTCATGCACAAGGACCCCGAGGTCCCTCTGCACCGTCGCCTGCTGCAGTTTTTCGCCCCGTAAGTAATAGTCCTTCCTACCATTCTTCCTACCAAAGTGGACCACCTCACACTTGCCAACATTAAATTCCATTTGCCATTTCCTGGCCCATTCGCCCAGCCTATCTAGATCCTTCTGCAGACTCTCCACACCCTCCGCACAATTTGCCTTTCCCCCAATCTTGGTGTCATCAGCAAATTTCGACACCCTGCACTCGGTTCCCTCCTCCAGATCATCTATATAGATGATAGGTAAATAGCTGAGGCCCCAGCACCGACCCCTGGGGCACCCCACTAGTCACCAACCGCCAATCCGAATAGCACCCGTTGACCCCTACTCTCTGCCTCCTATTTGACAACCAATCCTCTATCCACGCTAACACCCTACCCCCAACTCCATGTCCCCTGACCTTCTGCAATAACCTCTTGTGAGGTACCTTGTCAAACGCCTTCTGAAAATCCAGAAAGACCACATCCACCGGCTCTCCTCTATCCACTGCCCTAGACACATCCTCATAGAACTCCAGTAAATTTGTCAGACACGACTTCCCTTTAATGAAACCGTGTTGCGTCTGCCCTATCAAGCAATTCCCTTCAAGATGCCTTGCAATTTCCTCCTTAATGACGGATTCTAACATTTTACCTACCACAGACGTTAAACTAACCGGCCTATAATTCCCCGCCTTTTGCCTGGCACCCTTCTTAAACAACGGCGTAACATTAGCTGTTTTCCAATCTTCCGGCACTTCCCCGGAATCCAGCGACGTCTGGAAAATAACCACCAAGGCATCCACTATAACCTCCGCCATTTCTTTCAGAACCCTCGGATGCATTCCATCCGGTCCTGGGGACTTGTCCACAATCAGCCCCTCCAGTCTGTCGAGCACCACCTCTCTAGTAACAGTAATGTCATTAAGACCCTCCAGTCCTACCACCTTTCCATCGCTAACACCCGGCAAATTATTCACGTCCTCCTCCGTGAAGACAGAAACAAAAAAGTTATTCAAGACCTTAGCCATATCCCCATCCCCTACCACTAGCTCCCCTTTCTCATCCTCTAAAGGACCAACTTTCTTCTGTTGGGAAAAGGAAACAAAAATCTAAGGTCACGTACCAAACGACTCAAGAACAGCTTCTTCCCTGCTGCCATCAGATTTTTGCATGAACTTACCTTGCATTAAGTTGATCTGTCTCTACACCCTAGAAATGACTGTAACACTACATTCTGCACTCTCTTGTTTCCTTCTCTATGAACGGTATGCTTCGTCTGTATAGCACGCAAGGAATAATCCTTTTCACTGTATGTGACAGTAATAGATCAAATCAAATAGTGTTGGTATGGGGGGACCAGGACAGGTTGTTGGTGATCTAGACACCTAAAAACTTGAAGCTCTTGACCCTTTCTACTTCACCCCCATTGATGTAGACAGGGGCATGCTCTCCTTTACGCTTCCTGAAGTCGATGACAATCTCCTTTGTTTTGTCGACATTGAGAGAAAGATTTTTGTTGTCGCACCAGTTCACCAGATTCTCTGTCTCATTCCTGTATTCTATCTCGTCACTGTTTGAGATCCAACCCACCACGGTGGTGTCGTCAGCAAACTCGAGACCAAGTTGGAGGGAAATATGGCCACACAGTCATAGGTGTATAAGGACTATGGTAGTGGGCTGAGAACACAGCTTGGTGTTGAGGAAGATTATGGAGGAGGTGTTGTTACCTATCCTTACTGATTGTGGTCTGTGAGTTAGGAAGTTCAGGATCCAGTCACAGAGGGAGGAGCTGAGACCCTGGCCATGGAGTTTGGAGATGAGCTTTGTAGGAATAATAATTCTAGGTGCAAGTGATATTCACGAGGCCAGACCATTGGATGGCTGACTTTGGGGAACAGAGAATAGCCTTGAAGCAGATGGATTATGATACAGAATGGAACTCAGTCAGGGCCTAGAGGAGGTACAATGAAAGCCACTTATCCACAAGGCCCTCACTGAACAGATAATTGGTCTGTTTAAAATGTGATTCCACTATCTGGGCAGATCAGCTTGCACTCTACAATGAATGCCCACGAGATTGCCATTCATTTTCTGCATTGCACAACCCGATCCTTCAGAGAGAGAGAGGGAAGGACCTGGAAAAGGATAATTTAATGGAGGCAGCTCCATGCTTTGATGAGGATAGTGAACCAGGTCAGCCAATGTACATGCTGGCCTGTGGGATGGTCCGGACACCCAGGAATCAAGATATTGAAAAGATTGCAATAATCTCTCTCCAGCACAATGACACTTCGATTTACCGCTCTGTCCCATGAACACCAAGGCCATGTCTGCTAAGATCAATGTAGAGACAATAAATAATGCTGAATAGAGGGACGCACTTGAACATAAACTTCAGAAACAGCATGTAGTAAATCTAATTAAAATTCATCACATCACACATAGATATTGCACAAATGCAACCCAGAACATCATATGAAATTAGCACTCATTTAATTACAAAATGAATCAACATTCATCATTGCTCTCAAATATGAAAAGCACTCATGCAAACCTATATGTGACTTTTAATTCTCTTTTTAATTCCCTTTCAGGTGTCACGGCATGGTGCACCTCCCTGGCTGCAAGCTGTGCTAGAGACACGTTGCTGACCCTTGTGCCTCTTGGCCTGGAATGGCTGGGCTGTGCACCTTCTGGTTGCCTGACACTGCGTGGGCCCTGGTATGGTGGCAGGAGGTGGTACTCGGAAGCATTTGTGCCAATGGTAGAAGAAGTGCTGCCCCAATAAAAATGCACTGAGAGGTGTCCCTGATGGTGACAGAAGCTGCACATGTGTTGTCCTGGGGTCCATTTGGCTTTTTTTGTTTTCCTGAGAGGGCCAGCAGAGCTCTGGCTTTGGGCATCAGAGTTCAAAGACAAGGCAATGGAATGCATGTCAGAATATATGCCCAGTATCCAATCAGTGAGCTGCAAGCTTTGGCCCTCAGTGACAATTGCGAGTCTCTCAATAGAGGAAGCCACATGTTCTGTTGAGTAATTGATTGAGTGTTCATGTCCTGATGGATTCCCCATGGTGTTTCATGCTGTACATCTAGCACTGTCCACCTGATGAACAACTCCAAAGGCTTGTCATCAGCCTGGGGTTCAGCATCGGCCAACGTTAGCACTCCTCTTTTTGTAACGCAACCTGTTAAATTTCATATATTGTTCATATTGGTTTAGTTAAATTAGTTATATTTAGTTATACTGGAAGATTATATACATGTATCATTTTACAGGTGCAAATCAAGTTTGGAACTACAGACCAGTGAATCTCATGTCAGTGGCGGGGAAACTATTGGAGAAATTTCTGAAGGAGAGCATCTATCTTCACTTGGAGAGGCAAGGCTTGATTAAGGATAGCCCGCATGGCTTTGTCAGAGGGGGGTCATGCTAACAGATTTGATTGAATTTTTTGATGAGGTGACCAGGTGTGTAGATGAGGGTAGTGCAGTTGATGTAGTTTCAGCAAAGCCTTTGGCAAGGTCCCACATGGGAGATTTGTAAAGAAAGCAACTGCACTTGGAATATAGAGCCATTTGATATAGAGGATTCAAAATTGGCTCAGTTGTAGGAGACACAGGGTGATGACAGAAGACTGCTTTAGTGACTGGAAGTCAGTGTCCAGTGGCACACCACAGGGATCTGTGCTGGGTCCCCTATTAGTCATCATTTTATATAAATGACAAGGATGACTATGTGAGGGGTAGCATTAATAAGTTGATGCAAAGATTGGCCAGGTGGTTAACAGTGAGGCTGAGTATCTTGGACTACAATACGATATAGGAAGGACATAGGTTCAAGTGAGGAGCAGGAGGTTTAGGGGAGATGTGAGGAAAACCTTTCTACATTTCTGGACCTGGGAAGGTGTCCACTTTTAAGCCTGCCATTATCTCTAATATCTTTTCCTTCCCTATGTCAATTTTCTCAATAACCTCACGGCCTCTCTCTCCATGAATTCAACACTTTCATCTTCATTCTCATGGGCGAAGACAGATGTGAAATATTCATTCAACACTCTACAAATGTCCTCTGACTCCATTCAAAGTTTACCCCCTTAGTCCCAAATGGGCCCTACTCTTTCCCTGATTGTCTTCTTCCCATTGATATATTTATATAATATCTTAGGATTTTCCCCTACTTTTACCTGCCAGAGCTTTCTCATGTTTGCTCTTTGCTTTCCTAAGATCCACCCTACACTTCCTGCACCTTCTGACCTCCCAAGACTGCTGATGGAACTGCTGTGAAACAATTTCATTATGTTGAAGAGCCAAACAATAAAAAATAAGTGATTCTGCAAAAGGTACAAGCATGCAAAAGCAATTTATAGAAATCTATTTTAACACGTGCATATTTATATTGATTATAAAGTTATCTTATTAAAAACATACTTGGATCTGATCTTTCTGTTGTTTTAAGGGGAGGAGTGTTTCTGCTCCTTGGTTCGAATGAGAAGAGCCCTGTTAGAATCCTGGATTCTCGTACTGGACATCCACACACACATATATATTCCCTCACCTTTCTCGCTATCTCACACTCTCAGACACACACACTAGCAAATTCAACATGCACCCACACAGACAAATCATCAGCCCTCACTCTCTCATCCGCTGATCTCCACTCACTCTGCACACCAACCCTCCACCCATTTCTTTTCCCCTTGCTACATTCTCACTCTTTCTCCGAGTCCCCGCTGTCCCCACGGCTGTGAGTAACCACCCCCTCCCCCCATCCCAATACCTGTCAGGGTTGTGCTGAACCTCCAAATTGGAATAAGTATTCAGTGGAGAATGTTGGACATTAATAAAGATAGATGTGTTCTTGATAATTACTTAGTTACTTTTGGGGTCAAGGAGTATTATTGAACAAACCATTAGTTCAACTAGAAAATAGGAAAATCAGGAAAACAGGAATACAAAATGATTAAACAGAAAGAAATACATTCACAAAGATCCTAGACGGGTTCAAAGTTGATAAGGAGGAAGTATTGAACAGGCTCGTTTAATAGTTGCAATATTTAAATTTGATGAAGCACCTGGACTGAATGAGATGAATCCAAGGATATTGAAGGAAATGAGAGAGGGAATTTTAGGGGTGCTGGCCATACTCAGGAGATGATCCAGAGGACTGGAGAATTGCAAACATTACTCCATTTTTCCAAAAGTGTTGTAAGGATAAGTCCCGCAACTACAGACCAGTCAGTTTAACTTCACTAGTGCGGAAGCTTCTCAAAACCCTTATTTGGGATAATTAAATATAAAAATGTGGATTGATTAAGAAGAGTCAGCATGGATAGCTAAATAGAGTCATAGAGATTTACAGCATGGAAACAGGCCCTGCGGCCCAACTTGTCCATGCCGTCCTTTTTTCAAAACCCCTAAGTTAATCACAATTCCTCGCATTGGCCCATATCCCTTTATACCCATCATACCCATCTAACTATCTAAATGCTTTTTAAAAGACAAAGTTGTTCCCACCTCTGCTACCTCTGGCAGCTTTTTCCAGACACTCACCACCCTCTGTGTGAAACAATTGCCCCCCTAGACACTTTTGTATCCTCTCCCCTCTCACCTTAACCTATGCTCGCTAGTTTTAGACTCCCCTACCTTTGGGAAAAGATATTGACTATCTAGCCATGCCCCTCATTATTTTATAAACCTCTATAAGATCACCTCTCAGCCTTCTACGCTCCAGAGAAAAAAGTCCCAGTCCATCCAGCCTCTCCCTGTAACTCAATGCATCAAGTCTCAGTAGCATCCTAGTAAATCTTTTCTGCACACTTTCTAGTTTAATAATATCCTTTCTATAATAGGGTGACCAGAATTGCACACAGTATTCCAAGGGTAGCCTTACCAATGTCTTGTACAATGTCAACAAGACATTCTAACTCCTGTATTCAATGTTCTGATTGATGAAACCAAGCATGCCAAATCTTTTCTCCACCACTCTGTCCAGCTGTGACTCTACTTTCAAGAATCTATGAATATGTACCCCTAGATTTTTCTGTTCCGTAACTCTCCCAACACCCTATCATTAACTGAATAAGTCCTGCCTGGTTCAATCTACCAAAATGCATCACCTCGCGTATGTCTAAATTAAACTCCATCTGTCATTCGTTAGCCCACTGGCCCAATTGATCAAGATCCTGTTGCAATTGGAGATAACTTTCTTCACTGTCCACTATGCCACCAATTTTGGTGTCATCTGCAAACTTACTAACCATGCCTCCTGTATTCTCATCCAAATCATTAATATAAATGACAACAATGGAACCAGCACTGATCTCTGAGGCACACTGCTGGTCACAGGCCTCCAGTTTGAAAAACAACCCTCTACAACCACCCTCTGGCCTTTATCAAAAAGCCAATTTTGTATCCATATAGATACTTCATCCTGGATCCCGTGAGATTTAACCTTATGCAACAACCTACTATGCACTATCTTGTCAAAGGCCTTGCTAAAGCCCATGTAGACAATATCAACGGCACTGCCCTCAACTACCTTCTTGTTTACCCCTTCAAAAAATTCAATCAAATTTGTCAGACGTGATTTTCCACTCTCAAAGCCATGCTGACTGTCCCTAATCAGTCCTTGCATCTCTAAATGCCTGTAGATCCTGTCTCTCAAAACACCTTCCAACAACTTACCCACCACAGATGTGAGGCTCACTGGCCTGTAGTTCCCAGGCTTTTCCCTGCAGCCCTTTTTAAACAAAGGCACAACATTTGCCACTCTCCAATCTTCAGGCACCTCACCTGTGACAATCGATGATAAAGGGGAAATTGTGTTAGTTATCCTGTTGGAATTCTTTTAAGCAACACGAGAAAGGGTTGTTGAGGGTAATGCTGTTGATGGTGTAAGTGGACTTTCAAAAAGCATTTAATACAGTGCCTCACACAAACTTGTGAGAAAATTTATCGTTCGTGGAATTAAAGGAACAATAGCAATGTGGATACAAAATTGGCTAAATAATAGAAAGCAGAGAGTAATGGAGAATTGATCATTTTCAGTGGGGTTCCATATGGATTGGTATTGGGATTCTTGCTTTTTCTGATATATATAAAACGATCTTGATTTTTGTGTACAAGAAACAGTTTCAAAGTTTGTGAATGACTCAAAATTTACAAGCATCATAAATTGTGTGGAGAACATTGTAGAACTTCAAAAGAAAATAGATAATTTGGACTGGACATATATGTAGTGTGAAGTTTAATGTGGAGAAGTCTGAGGTGATACATTTTGGTAAGAAGACTGTGATAATATACAATAAGGGGTAAAATTCTTAAAGGAGTGCAGGAGCAAAGGGACCTGGGTGTGCATGTGTATAGATCGATAAAGGTGGCAGAACAGGTAGAGGGAACACCTAATAAAGTATATAGTATATGGGGCTTTATTAATAGGGCACAGAGTACAAGTGCAAGGGGGGTATACGTCAGCTGAAATATTGTGTACAATTCTGGATGCCACATTATTGGAAGGATGTGAATGCACTAATGTTGTAAAGTGAAAAGGTTTCACTCTTCCTGACTAACCTTGACCAGTTTGCAGTAACCCTTTTTAAATCAGGTGATAACATGTAGAGATAGACAAAGTGGACACAAGTTAAGTGAAGGTCCAACACAGCTTTATCAAGGAAAAACAGTACTCAATCTCTTCACAGGACACTTTAGAAAACAATCCCAAATCTACTTCTAACATTCACTTCTGAGGATTCACTACATCCTATCCATACCCTTTCACTGTATTTGAACAGTTTATCTGAAAAGACTGTAATATCCATTCAACAAGACTGGGACAGGCTGTTCCTCAGTTGTTGAGAGTTGGCTCTTCTAATTGCAGTTTGGGCTTTCCCTCTTGTCTAGGGCTGGTTCTGATCTTCTGGTCATCTCACTGGAGTGGTCTGCTCAGTCTGAGCGGTTTGATGATGCTTATCATCAAATATCTCAAGGAGCTGAGATGCTATGCTGATCGACTGCCAGTCAAAGGTGCTTTCTGGAAATGCTGTTGAAAAAAGTGCAACAATGCAGAGAGTGACAACTCCAGGTTGCTCTCTTCATGACCTGCTCCAAGATTCTGTGTCTTGTATTCAATCCTTGTCCCATTATGCCTCTGGTTTCCTGTTAAGCTGGGTGCCACCAATATGTAACACTCTTCTAACAAAGCAAATTCATTGGAGGCGTAAACAATGGTTCGTTCTAAAACAATGTGGCTTTTAGCACCTGGTCAGACAGTTTCAGGTCTGTTTGATTTTGATGGGAAGTTGGTTGTCCAAGGCCTGGCTGCATGAAAACTGTTCCAGCTCTGTTTTCTAATTGCAGAGCCTGGCTGGGTTTAAACTTAGCTTTCACATTGTGGTTTTTATTCATGCTCATGAAAAAAATCAATACTTCGGTAACAATCCTGGATGTCATGGGTCACCTGACCACAAGCGAGAATGAGTGCAGAAGAGGTTTACAAGAATTGTTCCAGGGATAAGGAACTTCAGTTATAAGGAAAAATTGGAGAGATTGGGACTGAATTTTTTGGAGACAAGAAGCCTAATCATGAGGGTGCTACATAGAGTAGAAAGGGAAAAACTGTTCCAACTCATCAAAGGACCCGGAATGAAAGGGCACAGATTTAAAGAAGCAAATGTGATGTGAGAGAGAAGTTTTTCACACAGTGAGTGGTTTGGGTCTGGAATATACTGCTTGGAAATGCGATGGAGGCAGGTGTATGCAAAGTATTCAACAGGGCATTAGATGATTATTTGAATAGGAAAAATATGAGGGAGAAAGTAGAAGAATAACACTAAGTTATAATGCTCATTTGGAGAGCCAGAGTAAATATAGTGGGCCAAATGGCTTCCTTCTGCACTGTAACACTTCTGTGATTCTGTGACATCTGCTACACTTACCTATAATTTCAAATATACTGGTTACTGAGAAAGATTTTTCAACACAGTGCAGGAGATACTGCAAAGTTGTACAACATATTACAGAGCCTAAATAATACAATGGCAAGCTCAGCACTTTGACATCCAGTCATGGCACAGTTTCAATATTTCACATCCAATGACTTTCCCTTTCTCATATTTATAGTATGCATATTTTTGCATCAGAATCAACAATTTCCCAGATCATTACGGAGGTGTATATAAACTGTTTATTACAATATTACATAGAAACTAAAAAGCAGGAGTAGGCCCTTTGAACCTGCTTCACCATTCGTTTTGATTATCGCTGATCATCATATTCAATATCCAGATTTCCCCTTCCCCTGCCTTTCCCTCCTATATCTCTTGACCCCTTTAGTCCCTAGAGCTATATCTAATTTTTTTTTCTGAATCAGACAATATTCTGGCCTCAACTACATTCTGTGGTAGTGAATTCCAAAGATCGATTACTGTTTGGTTTTTAACTGAGACTAAACCTGTTTCCACATGTTAGTTCAATAATGGTAGAGTCTGTTTCTCAGTATTATACTAAAGAAATGTACATTTCTTTACGCTGTTTCAAATGTTTAGTTGTTGATGAAGTACAGTACAATCTTAGCAATGCATGTTTGATATAAAATTCTTCCAATCTACAGTCTTCCAAAAAATTAAATAAAGCAATTTGACATTTGTAAAGTATATTTCTCACTTTAGTCAATTATTGATTATAAATTAATGACTGAACTAAACAATCCCAGTTGATATCAAGACACAGCCAGCATTAGTAACATTTTCTAACCCAGCAGAAGAGAATTGTCTTCAGTGAATTAAATGAGCACTTGTAGCATTAGCTGACTTGACATCATTGTTTGAAGATGTTGTCTGGCCAAACTGAAAGATTAAGTTTCTACAGAAGCATGTCCCCTTTGAATAGTGACAGTACTGCTGGTAATAAGCACCAGCTGTCATACAAAAAGTGCCTTTCTGTTTCTACAAGGGATACCTAATATGCATTCATCCAGCAACAATGACTTCATTCTTTAAGGATAGCTGTAAATGCATCATTTCTTTTACAGTCTATGTTCTCCCCAGGAACAATAAATCAGAATACATCATCTGGCCTGATTTAACTACAGGGGTCAACACTGGTAAAGTATATCAGGCTTAACATTTGCTACCAAATTCAGCTTTTCACTTTTCCAACTTGTAATGGAAGAAACACATCTTCATTGAGGAGCTCAACATCTCCTCCTTCTGCTAATACAGAACTAAACAACACAACTAATATTACTGCACCATTCCTAGAACTAAAGATATTGTAGAGGTAGTTTTATCAACTTAAATGAATGGCTGTCTCCTCAGAGTACTCAGTATTTGTTTACAATTAAAACTACCAGAAAACGTTAACTATTAATTAACTTTGGAAACATTTTTCCACATCACAACACATATTCTCAGAAATGTCACATAATATATGACTACAGGAACTGAAATGGAGTTTAATTCAGACAGCAGGATATTTTAATGACCTATATGACTATTCACAGTGACCTATGAGTTTTTCTTCAGGATACTCGCTGTCCTGACTTGAAAATATATCATTGTTCCTTCACTGTCACTGGGTCAAAATATTAGAATTCTCTCCTGAACAGCATTGCAAGAAGGCAGCTCATCATCACCTCCTCGAGAGCAGTGAGAGATGGACGATAAATGCTGGTCTAGCCAGTGACACCTACATAAACCATAAAATGAACTTTAAAATGACAAAACAATAGCTGAGTGATAGTTTGTGTACTTTACATACTTTATATTGTTTATTAATTAATTATACATAAAAGTAATAACTGAACTGAAGTTTCTGTAGAAAAACTTAATCAATATGGGTGCAAAGCATTGTAGATATGATAATTCAACAAATGTATTACAGAAATAAACCATTCTAAAAAATCTTAGAAATGAAAGTCTAAAATATGACTTATCGGAAGTCCTCCTTATTAAAGACTTTTGAAAGCTCACGTCATATACTTTTGGTATATCTGTAACTTAATAGTTTGCTGTCTTTATAGATGAGATAGTTCAGGCACAGTCTAGTTATATTCCCAGGAAGGGGGAAATTGGGCAACCAAATCCCAGAGCTCACTGAATGGTGGAAGAATAGAGATTGACATGAAGAAGAAAAGATCTGGTTATGACAGATGTTAAGTGCATAGTAAAACCAAGAACCAGGCTGAATTCAGAAGGTTCAGAGGGAAGTGCAGGCGAAAAGAAAGCTACCCTATGTTAAGATTCTGGAAACAACATAAAATAAAATTGTCTTCTATAAGCACATAAGTAGGAAAAGGGTGCTAAAAGGAGGAATTGGGCCAAGTAGAGATCAAACAGGAGGTTTCCACATAGAAGCAGAGGGCATAGCTGAGATATTAAATAAATTATTTGCAAATGCCTTTACCAAGGAAGAAGCCAGTTCATGGTGAAAGAGGTACTTCAGAGATTTGAAGAATTTAAAACTGATAAGGAAAGGCATTGGATAGGTTGTCTGTATTAAAGCTGGTAAGAAGCCAGAATCAGATGAAATGCATTTCAGCATACCAAGGGATATGAGAGTGGAAATAGGGGCACTGACCATAATTTTGCAGTCGTGCCTAGACTCAGGGCTTTTGCCAAAGGCGGAGAATTGCAAATGTCACACCCTTGTTCAAAAAAGGAAGTAAAGGTAAGCCCAGCAACTGCTGGCCAGTGAGTTTAATCTCAGTGGTGATGACATTTCAAGAAATGATAATTTGGGACAAAATGTGAGTTAATAAAAAAAAAGTCAACATGGATTGGTTAAAGGCTAATAGTGTTTAACTTGTTTGACTTTCTTGATGTAGTATCAGAAAAGATTGAAGAGGGTAATATTGTTGTGTGATGTATGTGGACTTCCAAAAGGTATTTGCTAAAGTGCTAAACAGATGAATTGTGAGGAAAGTTGTAACCCAGGGAATAAAAGGGATAGCATGTATATGAAATTAGTTGAGTGACAAGAAACAAAGAGGAATGATAAATGGAAGATTTGCTGTGGAGTCCCCCAGGGGTCAGTGTTAGGACCCTTGCTCTCATAACATATATTAATGACTTAAGATATTGGTATAAAGAGAAAAAAATCCAAATTTATGGATGATACAAAATTTGAAATCATTGTGAACAGCGAGGAGGATAGTGTAGAACATCAAAAGGTTATGGACAGATTGCTCAAATGAGTGGACAAGTGACAGATGAAAGTTAATGCAGAATAATAGTATGAAGTGATTCATTTCAGTCGGAAGAATACAGAAATTCAGGGTATAATTCTAAACAGAGTATGGGAGCAATCACAGTCTTCATGTATACGTGCAAAAGTCATTGAAAGCAGCTATTATATATTTTAAGTAGTTGTGTGATTGCTTTAAAAGTACTCACCTGATGAAGGAGCAGCACTCTAAAAGCTTGTGATTCCAAATAAACCTGTTGGACTTTAACCTGGTGTTGTGAGATTTCTTACTGTGCCCACCCCAGTCCAACATCGACCTTTCCACATCGTAGTTTTAAAAGTGGGTCAGAATCTGTTCTTGTTAGTTTGAATCTATGTGTGCAACTACATAATTTATTTTATTAAAAATACACAACCCCTAACATAGTTACGCCATTACAAGAAGAAAATTGGTAATGAGTCAGGGTATTGTTTCATTGAAAACATCAAAAAAAATCCTGACAAAAGCATTGTGGTCCTCATATTTCGAATATTAGAAGACTGGGAGACATCAGCAGCAGGATTAAAAGTTAAAGTGCCAGTGAAGAAAGAAAAAAGTATGGATCCTCTCCATGCATTTTTAAAGGTGGAGGTGGGGGGTTTTTGATCAGATAAGGTGAGATTCCAGGCAGTATCTGGCATATTTGAAAAGCAGTAACACTCTGCTGTATGGCTATGGCCATTTGAAAAATAAATTAAGTCAACAGCTAGCACAACATTGTGAGTTTGTTTAAAATTTATTTATTAGTATGACAAGTATGCTTACATTAACACTGCAATGACATTACTGTGAAAATCCCCGAGTCACCACACTCTGTACGCAGAGGGTGAATTTAGTGCAGCCAGTGCATCCAACCAGCAGGTCTTTCAGACTGAGGGAGGAAATCAGAGCACCAAGAGGAAACCCACACAGATACGGGAAGAATGTGTAGACTCCACACAGTCACTCAAGGTTGGGAATCAAACACAGGTCCCTAGCACTGTGAAGCAGCAGTTTTAACCACTGTGCCAGTGGGCCGCCAACAGCCATGATATGATTGAATAGCGGAACAAACTTGAGGAGCTGAATGATGTCCTCCTGTCATTAAAAGCAGCCTGGGATGTTTATTGGACAAAATGGCAGAAAATCAATTGAAAGCAACCAGTGAAAGAAGTTTCTCTCTACACCTGTTATAAAGGTTCTGATGCAGGTAACAGTCAACTTCACTGGATGGCGAAATCAGGCATGTTGTCTAACAGACTGACTAAACTGGGGGACTGTTTAACACCCCTGCATAACAATCATTGCCCTTCGACAAAATTAGACATCATGGCTCTGATGCAATCTAGTCTCAACATATATGACAGCTTAGTAAGACACTTGCATGTAACCAGACCAATAAATTCATTTCAAAGGAACCCCATCACATTACATTGAGGAAAGCCATTATGCTGTGTTCCTTCAGACTTAAGGAGGCATCAGCCACAGCCGTTGGGTTTCATTACTGGACAAAGTCTGTCAGCGCAAGATAACTTAGTTTCTTGGTATTCTAGGTTAAGGTGCTGTGGCTCACCTCAGCATTGCTGGAGTTATGGAGTGCCCAGGATACTAGCCCCTAAACCAGCTCCTGGGGTGCACTGTGGAACATGGGCCAGAACTCAAGGGCTGGATTTTCCTGTGGGTGACAGGACCATTTGGGGCACACCCCTGTGGCTGAGTCTTCAGACGAGGTGGCCTCCTAACTGGCTGCCGCTGAGTCATAAAAAGATACTCTTCAAGATCATCTAGTATAAGGTCTGAAAAATCATTGCATCACTACGGTGCAGAAGGAGGCTATTCAGCCCATTGAATCTTTACCGACCACAATCCGACCCAGGCCCTATTTCTGTAGCCCCACATATTTACGCTGCTAATTCTCTGACACTAGGGTCAATTTAGCATGGCCAATCAACCTAACCCACAAAATGAGACTATTAAAAGAAGATTGTTTATGAACATATGTTTACAGCAAAGACAGCAATAGAAAATGCAGTGTTGCAAGATCTAGCTGCTAAAGTGGTTTTACAGTTTGGCATAGGAATGAAGATTCACAAGTTGGGAACTGCCAGGTCAAAATGGCAACAAGCATGTCACAGATGTGTCAAAATGGACCATTCAGCAAATGAATGCCGGAGCAAGAATCATCAATGCAAGAATTGTGGAAAAATGGGTCACATTGCAAACGTTTATTAGGCTAGACCAGCTTCCCCTAAGAAGAATCAGTGTACCTTCAAGAAGAAGAACAAGTTGCATTCTACAAAATAAATTTACAACATGGAAGAAAAGTATTACGATTGTGAAGAGAAATATGATGAAGAGCTCCTACTCCATACAGGGGTGGATCACATCAGCTCCCCAAAATGGCAGAGGTTGTAAATTTGATAGGTGTTGTTGAAGGACCCTTGGTTCACTACATCTTGTAGATGGTACACATTGTCTAGTTAACAGCTAGTCCAAAGAATGTGATTGGACTGAAAAGCCCGTGTTGGTATTTGGGGTGAAGAGTGAAAAGATTCTTGGTGCAGGGGAGCAGAAATCATTTAGTCAAAATAGATACTGCTGGAGAATTCTGTCAGAATAGATAAATCTTGCTCTTCCTATCTTCCTATTTTGTAGCCTTATCGGGAAGGATACAAAATTATTGAAGTGGTGAAGAATGCATCTGCTTGATTTAGATATTCACACTGAAGTACCACCATTGCTAATGTAACCTACTACTGCCTGAAATGAATATACAGCAGAAGTGTTGCTCAAGATGCTGATACATTTCTATCAGAGCTTTTGGTGAAAGCACAGTTTAAAAATATACTATGGTGGGGGAGTAGGTGGGAAAGGTTGGCAGTGCAGTTCTTGGCAGGTGTCATGAGTTACAACTGCAGGAATAAACTTTTAAGTAGACTGCATCTGAATTATGCTCTGGGAGAGGGGGAATTGGCACAGAATGAAGATATGGTGAGTGCTGCACAGGCCTGTACAACATGCCACATGTTCAGCGAAAGCTCTTCCTGTTCATGTGTACTCTTTTAATGCCCATTTCTCCAAACAACTTGTCTAAAAAAAGAAAAAGCGATGCATTAGGAATCAACATAACAGCACCGATTAACTGGGATGATTTTCGTATTACAATAAAAGTGTTGTCATGTAATTTGTGGGTCTATTGTAGGATGCTGAATGGCATATGTTATTGAAGATAGCAGCTGGGTCCTTAAAAACAGGGGTGTTCATTCATTTAATACAAATGTATTTCCAGTTTGGAGTGGAATATTGAAACTGCAATCCAATTTACAGGGTACCTTGTGCTCCCTGAAAATTGCTTCTTGTTTATCTTCTTTCCAAGGCTGTGACTTTACCTATGTACTGTGTTTGAATTTGTATTTTACTATTGTTTCAATAAGCTCTGCAAAAACAGGTAAGAAATATTTTGAAAGTTCCTTTCCCATCTCCCAATGGTATGTCATGTTTCATATGTTCTCTGCATTCTTTCCAAAACTCACTTGTAGACTTTTCTGTACTTCATGTTCAGATTTAAATGTCATTTGCTGCCTTCTCCATGATAGAGAATGGTCCAAGGTTCCTTGTTACATAGAAATCACAGAAACCCTACAGTACAGAACAAGGCCATTTGGCCCATTGAGTCTGCACCAACCACAATCCTACCCAGGCCCTTCCCCCATGTCCATACATATTTTACCCACTAATTCTCTAACCTATGCATCTACGGTCAATTTAGCATGGCCAATCAACCTAACCTGCACATCTTTGGACTGTGGGAGGAAACTGGATCACCCGGAGGAAACCCACGCAGGCACAAGGAGAATGTTCAAACACCACATAGACAGTGACCCAAGCTGGGAATCGAACCCAGGTCCCTGAAGCTGTGAAGCAGCAGTTCTAATCGCTGTGCTACCGTGCCGCCCAAGACATGCTATCTGTATACATTTGGAAGTGAATCTTCTTGCATGATCATAATCCCTTGCAACTTCACAGAATGGATACAAGTGCTGAACATTTATATCCTTAATATTGGTTTCTTTTTGTAAGTGAAATGCTAATTAAAAAAAAATGTAAATTTGTAATCTCTTATTCTAACCTAAAAGCATGAGACTCTTCACTTAGTCTCTCATTCTTTAAAATTCAAGTATTTGTATTCAGGTATTTTTTAGTTGCTATTTCTTGATTTACTTTTGTCATCTCACCAACTGTATTTAGTCTATGCAGTGTCCTACTCTTTGGAAAGTAGAGTAAGTGTATGACTAAAGATAAATCTGACTGGTTAATGTATAAGAGAGAAAAAGTGTTTCACACCATCAATTTATTGTAAATTCTAATTTCTAATACAACAAATAGTAAATAACCTGACTGAACATTTGAAACTTACTAATATTTGGTTTCTTTCTCATTCAGCCTACATACAGGTCTGCAGAGGTCTCATGATTACTGCTGTTTGTCTGGGATTTTTTGGTTTCATGTTATCACTGGTGGGGATGAAATGCACAAAAATTGGAGGCTCAGAAAAAATTAAAGGGAAAATTACCGTTTGCGCAGGAATGCTATTCATTTTTTCTGGTAAGGATGATCACAAGTGTGTAAGTGGAGTTGTATCCAATCCTCAGCTGGTTTTCAATGTGTGTTTTACTCAGGATGAAATTGTAAAATAACATTTATTTAAGAGATAATAAACCAGGTTGCTCACTTGACTTGTAAAATAAGGCCAATACTGTGCTGTCAATCTTCTGCAGAATTATTAAGAACATCATGGACTATTAAACTGCATCTTTAAATTCATTCTCAGAAAATGAGCATTGATGGCAAGACCAACATTTATTGCCTTTCCTTAGATGGCTTTGAGAAGGTGGTGGAATGCATTTTTCTTAAACAATTGTAGTATTTGCAATGAATTTTACACAACTAAACAACATGGTAATGAAGTTACATATGGACCTGATCAAATATAATCAGCTGGTCTTCTCCAAAGGACATTAACAGTAACAGTGTGTGTTTAATGTATTAAAAAGTGTCAAGGCACTTCATGGGAGTGTTATCGAAGAAATATGACATTGAACCAAATGAGGCAGAATTCAGGCAAGTGACCAAAATCTTTGAGGTAGGTTTTAAGGAGATTCTTAAAAGAGAAGCTAGAGAGATAAAGAAATAGAGAAACTAAGGTGGGAAGTCCAGACGGCATAAGCAGCTCAGAAACAATTGCCAATGGTGGAGTAATTACAATAGGTAATGTACAGGAGAGCAGAATTGGAGAACAGAGGCCTCAATTGGTTGTCAGGATGAGGGAGGTTACAAAATAGGGAGAAGAACGGGGGAATGGGCATTTAAGTTTGGTAAGAAATAAAAGATTGTCTTATTTAAACAGAAGACAAATCCTCAAACTTCTATTATGTAATTTGAAGTCACATTCTCTGGATACTTTCTTCAGGCCTTTAGGTTGCTATCATAAAAACAGGAAATGCTGGAATATTTGACAGTGTTTATGCAGAGAGGACCAGAGTTAATGTCCTGGAATTTCACTGTGTCTAATTGACTCAGCAGATCTTTAACAATGATGAGTACATTCCAGTTCCAGGATTCCTAACTGTCATAAAACCCTGAACAGTGCAGAAGGAGGGCATTCAGCCCATCTAGTCCGCACTGTCTCTCCAACAGAGCATTCCACCCAGGGCCAACTCCTGTAACACCACTAATTTACCCTACTAATCCCCCAACCTAAACATCTTGCAACATTAAGGGACAATTTAGCATGGTCAATCCACATAACCTGTGGATTGTGGGAGGAAGCAAAAGTTAATTTGTCTCAAGGGTTTGTGGTTTGTGGTTTTTGACTCTTAAATGGGTCTGGATGATTGACATTTCTATTATTTTGTTGTGCAGACTCTTTTTCAATATTGGAGAAAGTTATCAACAAATTACTTTTTCATAGCTTTGTTATACCTCCCACTATACTTGATAGAGTTAATTAGTTCTAAAAAATGTACAGTGGGTCAATGGGCTTGACATGAGGGCTTAAGGGCGATGGGGGTGGGTTGGAGGACAGAGCCTGGCGGGGGGCAGGAGGCATCATAGAAATGGGTCCACGAGGTGGCATGGATGGAGCATGGGGAGTATTTGGAGGGTGACAGGGATGTGAGGGCTGAAGGATGGAGGGTCTTTGTGTCTAATGTCTCAGTGCATCAACATGGGTCTTAAGCAGCTGTCTCTATACCTGACAGCCCTTTATAGCTGCCTCCACATTTTTTCTGGGTCTCCTCGGTCAACTCCAGATTGCACTCGGCCCCAAGCAATGAAAATCCTAGCTTTGCTTTCTTCCAAGATGAGTGGGCCAAGCTGAGAGTGTTCCCAGTTCCTGTTGCCCATCTCAAGAATGGAAATCCAGGCCAATGTTTCATTTCTATGAACTTTCATCCAAACAATCTGCATATACACCATTAAGCATGGAAATCGGGAAGTTGCTGTGCAGATTGTTCTGCTCCTCCACAAGTTTTACTCTAGCAATATTTCACTGAGTGTCGCCGGTTGTCTACAAAGAATGTTGTGAGGTTGTCCCCTTACCAATTAGATATCTACTAACCACACTAGAAAAGGTTAGGCTTCCCCAATGAATTGTAAGTGTATTTTTAATTCCGTGCTAATTCTTAATTATTGCAAAACTATCCCTATGGCTCTGAACATTTACTTTGACAAGTAGAACGCCATTCCTTCAGATTAGGTGGTTTTTAATAATCTTTTCTTAGTTTGACTGTCCATCCTTTTTATCTCTTAATTCCATTTTTATTTCTCTCCATCTTGCTTTGTGGTTATGATTTTACATTTAATTAAATGTTCTAACTTACACTTCCAGGTTTAGACTCTGCATGTCCTGGTAAGAATTCTTTAATGTGATTGTTTGAGGGGACACACACTGTTCACTAGTGCCCTGTAAAGGATGCTGCACTCTTTTAGCTCTTCAGTTACAGCGAATCATGGTGCCAAAGCCTGAGGAATATGCATGGGCGAGTGTAAGTGTAGTGCCATTTTTTTGCTGCTGATAGTTATATTCAGGCCAACACCTCATGATCATTAACCCTTCAATTCAAGTTTATTTCAAGCTATTATTTGAATGAGATATCTATAACATGAAATTAACCTGTTGTATAAGGGATTTTCAATTCTATAATTAGTTATTCTTGCTGGACTAATGCAAATCTATTCCCCACAGGATTGGCATCTGTAATTGCTTTTTCTTGGTATGCAAATCGAATTACTGCAGAATTCTATGATCCCATGATTGTAGAACAAAAGTAAGTTTGCATAATAGTCCGGCTTAATTTTCTACTATACTAAGTCAAATGACAGATAAATGGAAGCTGAGATTGTTACCTCCAAAGTACACTGTCAAACAAATCTATTAGTACTACAGTACAGTCCTCAGAACATAGTTCTTTGAGATTTATTAATTTGAAATGTTAGTATTGAAAGTTGGGTATTTCTTTATATTGTTAAATGAAATAATGCCCTGAAACAATTTTGTTTCCTTAATTTGATGTAATGAAATATAATTTGTCAATTGCAAAAGGTAGCTTGATAGAATTGGTACTAAATAATGGCATTTTTTGTCATTTTTACACTGACTTATATTAAGTATGTGTTATTAGTATTAGGAGGAGGCACAATAGGTAGTATCCCTTCCTCTGAGCCAGAAGCTGAAGGTTTCAGTCTCACCCCAGAACCTGATGGCTAAAGAATGTGTGTTCATTACTTGGCCAAACAGTTTGGGTGTCAACCTGCACATCCTTCCAAACATGCCAATGACTGGTGGTAAGAGTGGGAGAGACTCCTGGTCAGCCAGACTTGATGTGAAGTGGTGCACCTCAAACTATAAGCCGCTGGTGATTGACTAGTGACCTGTTCTGGGAATTACTAGCGATGGAAACAGATAAAAGTCTGCCTTCCTGCACTACCATAGGTATGGAAAGAGAGTTGGAATTAATAATGGTCGTTTTAGATGCAGTGCTGAATGTAATGTTGAATCCTTCATTAATGTATTAATGGATGCTGAAGATGTTCCATCAGATTTTTAAAATTGGGAAATGGAAAAATAGAAATTTCTTATTCTCTTCTGCACGAGAATCTGAACTCAATTTTCAGTAATGTTCATTGATGGTTCTTTGTGGTAAAGATAGAAAAAGTACAGTTGCCTACTTTGAGTAGTGATGTGTCTTGAGAATATTTAAGATTGAGGCCATTGCACTTGGTTGTATAGCATTCAAAATGGCATCCACTTTGTGAGCACTCCTGGTGTTAGCCGTGCTGAACGTCAATTTCACTATCCCTTTCACTGGGAGTATGTAAGCAGTGGCAGTGTTGTCTCAGGAAGGTCATTGAACTCTATATGACAAACAAGACAAATGCATTTCAGTCTTCCTTGCTAGAAGCAAGCAGGCATTGTAAACATGTGGCTTTGTCAAGTTGACATGTTTCACTATTATGTAGGGTGCCATTGACTTTACACACACCACTTTGTAGGTGACACTTTTAATTTAGCAACATACTGCTGTGTAGGGGGATACCACTCTCTCAACCATACTCAGTACATCATATAGTTCAGTGCTCAGCATGCTGGCAGCATGATGCCTTTATCCTGCACGGGTCCATTATATCATCAGCATTTGAGCTGCCAAAAGAAACCAGAGTGTGACCGCTGGATGATAAACAGGATATTTTGACTCCATGTTATCAACATTCACAAAATGCCATGGAACAGACCATTAGGCTGATTAAATATGACTCCTCTGGATAGGGGGTTCACATGAAGAGAGCACAGGAATAGTTGCATTTCTGCCTGCTCTGGTGCTATTCATCTTTTATTTCTTTCATTTATCCTGCTGCATAGCTAACAAGTACCTAATCTTGGAGTGAAAACTCTACTTTGTGTCTGGAAGATTTCTGGTTCAGTTTTGGGTCAAGGTGCCAGATAAAGTCATGAAAATCCTCTATGCAAAGAAATAGTCAGAGGCCAACGGGGTGAAGCCAAGCCTTCAGTAGGGCAACTTGTCAGTGAGTGGGTTCTCGACCCCAGCAATGAATGCTTTGTAGATGATTACCAGTATGAGCTTTCTGGCACAGAATCTGCACGCTCGTGTTGCTGAATTGCAGAGCACTGATAAAAAGCTGTGTGAAGCTGAGGAAATAACCTTCATATCGAGAATACAGCTTCCTCAGTTGGAGGAGTGTCCATGTGACCAGTTCTCCAAAAGGATCAGAAGGAGGCACCTAGCTACATTTTTTGAGAACCATGTTTTCTTAATCATGACCTGAAAGCTGAGCATATTAATCTTGAAGGGGCATATTGTATCCTGTTTGAGGCCTGACCCACCCCTGACCAGCAATTGTGCTTTTTCATAACTTCTGTTGCAGAGATTTCGGTGAAGCTGGAAATTGTTTGAAAGCGACCCGAATGCAGTTTAGCCTGCTCCATCTGCTCTATTTTGCCACTCTGAGAGATCTACATCTGACAGATCTTTAAGCATGGCTTTGGCCTCTCTCTGTGTGCAATAAATTACAGTCATAATCTGCAATTCAGCACTAGTCCTAGACTTTAACCCTTGTCGTTACACACACTTTTTGATTTTGTGATACTATTTATCACGTTGACAGGGATGACCTAGCATGAATACTGAGGTGAATGTCACCTGCTAACTTTAAAAACCAGGAATGTCCATTGGTTATAATGGAATGTAGCCCTCAGCATGTTTCTTTAATTCTCCAAGATGCAGACACAGATTTGACCCTACTATATCCTCGTTGTGTCAGGGGTGCAAGGTGGCATGGGGGAATGACCTATTTTGCTTCAATTCCTGTGTTAAAACAAAAATTGAATCCCAATGGTTTAAGATCGCTTTTCAGCCTTTTGGCTAAAATCAAATGTTAGATCAAGCTCAAGATGGAGTAAAATACCTTTCCTTGTCAGCTTGGGTCTTGTTTCTATCTTTTGTGAGGACCTTGAATTGGATTCAATTAGAAGTTGAATTTGTTTTTTGGCGTAGCAAGGAATGGATTTGTGTTTGCCCGGTCCACTCCGAGCATTGTTTTTGCAACTTTAAGGATGTATTTTTGTTATCTTGGAGTCAAAAAATCTCTGACGGATTTCTATAAAAGTGCAGACAGGATCCATATCCAGAATCTATTTCCGCTTGGAAATGAGCGCATGTATAAGTGAGAGGCAACATGGTTTTGTAAAGGGGAGGTTATGTCTCGCTAACTTGATCAAGTTTTTCGATGAAGTGATGAAGATGATTGATGAGGTTAGGGCAGTGGATATTGTCCACATAGACTTCAGTAAGGCCTTTGACAAGGTCCCTCATGGCAGACTGGTGCAGAAGGTGAAGTCACATGGGATCAGAGGTGGACTGGAAAGATGGTTACAGAACTGGCTCAGTCATAGAAGACAGAGGGTAGCAGTGGAAGGGTGCATTTCTGAATGGAGGGCTGTGACAAGTGGTGTTTCTAAGGGCTCAGACAATTTGAGTGAAGAGAGGGATAGTCACAGGTAAAGAGGTGTTTAAAGGGCGTTTAAGAGATCCGTGGATAGGTTTATGGATGGAAAGAGTTTGGTTTAGGTTAGAGGGTCATTGTTTTTTAACTGGTCGGCGCAACATTGTGGGCCAAAGGGCCTGTTCTGCGCTGTAATGTTCTATGTTCTATAATTATCTCAAGCCAGGACAGTTAGTAAGATTTTGCAAGCCCAAGCCAAATGGTGGGAGCCACATGCAGTGTGACATGAACCCAAGATCCTGTTTGACGCCATCCTCATGGCCTCAGCTGGCTATTAGTTCCTGCTGGGCAATTCTGCATTGTTGTGTTCCTTGAAGGCCATCTTGGAGAACACTTACCTGAAGATCGGAGGCTGAATGCCTTTGACTGCTGAAGTATTCCCCAACAGGAAGGGAACACTCCTGTCTGGTGATTGTTGCATTGTGTCTGTTCATCCGTTGTCATAGAGTCTGCATGGTCTCGCCAATGAATCATGCCTCAGGTCATCCTTTCCTTCAGCGTATGAGGTAGACAACATTGGCCAACTCGCATGAGTAGATACCATGTACCTGGTGGGTGGTGTTCTCATGTGTGAAGCTGGTATCCTTGTCTATGGTCTGGCACATCTTACAGAGGTTGCCGTTGGAGGATTGTGTGGTGTTGTGGTCGCTGTTTTCCTGAAGGCTGGGTAGTTTTCTGTGAACAATGGTCTGTTTGAGGTTGCGTGGTTGTTTGAAGGCTAGTGGGGGTGTGGGGATGGCCTCTACAACCCTTCTTAAATAGCACAACGACATTAACTGTTCTTCTATCCTCTGGCACCTCCTCTGTGGCCAGAGAGGAATTAAACATTTGTATCAGAGCCTGTGCAATCTCCTCCCTTGCCTCCCACAGCAGCCTGGGACACAATTCATTCAGATCTGGTGATTTGTCCACTTTTAAGCCTGCCAACACCTTGTCCTTCCCTATGTCAATTTGCTCAAGAACCTCGAAATCTCTTTCCCTGAATTCCATTCCTTCATCCTCATTCACTTGGGTGAAGACAGATGTGAAGTATTCATTCAACACTCCACTAATGTCTTCTAGCTCCATCCACAGATTACCCCCTTGGTCCCTAATGGGCCCTATACTTTTCCTTGTTATCCTCGTCCCATTGATACACTTAATGAATATCTTGGGATTTTCCCTTTTACGAGCCAGAGCTTTCTCATATCGCCTCTTTACTTTTCTAATAGCTTTTTTGAGCTCCACTCTGTACTTTCTGTATTTCATTAATGCCTTGATTGATTTGTTCTCCTTGTACCTGTTAAAAGTCTTTCTTTCTCTTCTCATCATATCCTAAAGATTTCTGGTCATCCATGGTTCTCTGAGCTTGTTGCTCCTTCCTGTTACCCTAGGGAACATGCTGGGCTTGCCTTTTTGAACACCCCTCCACTGCATTTGTGTAGATTTCCCCACTAGTCCCTGTTCCCAGTCTACCTAAACTAGATCCTACCTTATTTTATTAAAATCCACCTTTCCCCCATTCAAAACCTTTTTTTTGTTACTTGTCTATTTTTGTTCGTAACAATCTTAAATTGTACTGTGTGAACATCTCTATCACTAAAATGCTCTCTACCACCTATCCAGCTTTATTTCCCAGAATTAGGAGAATAAACAAAGAACAAAGAACAACACAGCACGGGAAACAGGCCCTTCGGCCCAACGAGCCCACGCTGCCATCTTAACAATGTGTTTTTCCTCCTCCACCCTTGACCCATGTCTATGCTTATGGTACCCCCATTGGAAACCAGATTAAGGGGAGAATAATTTAGGGACAATTTGTTACACCAATCAGCCTAAGAGCACATCTTTGGGGTGTGGGAGGAAACCGGAGCACCCGGAGGAAACCCACGCAACCACAGGGAGAATGCGCAAACTCCCACAGACACTGGCCCAAACCCATGTATCTGCACAGCAAACAGTGATAGTCACTGAGCTGTCGTGGTGCCCATCTGCTGGTCCAGTTTTAACAATGTACACAAACGACGCGAAGTACTAGGCCACTCTCGAAACATCCAAGAGCAGCCCACGCACGACCCACCATGTGCATGCCCCTCGTTAGACAACAAGGTGGACCGATGCACCTGCGGAGTAAAAGAGAAAAAACATCAACACATGTAACAGTTGATTTCCAGGAACGTCCCGTGGCTCTGATCCTTATTTAAAACATTCTCCTATAACCCTCCATCCCTATTTCGCTCATGTGTCTACCTAAGTAAACCTTAAATAAGTCCAGCGTGCCTGCCTCCACCACCTTATTTGGAAGTGCATTCCATACCCCCACGAGCCTCTGTGTGAAAAACCTCCCTCTAGTATCCAAATTATACCTCTCCCCCCTCACCTTAAGCCCGTGGCCCCTCGTGATATTTGTCTCCAATCTAGGAAAAAGCCTGCCACCCTTCATTATCTTATACATCTCTATTTATCTATACCCTTCATTATCTTATACATCTCTATAAGATCCCCCCCTCAATCTCCCTCTTTCTAAGGAGAACAGCCCCAATTTACCCAATCTTTCCTCATGACCCAGTCCTTCCATACCAGGCAGCATCCTGGTAAACCTCCTCTGCACTCTCTCCAGGGTCTCCACGTCCTTCCGGTAGTAAGGTGGCGAGAACTGGATGCATACTCCAAATGCGATCTAACCAACGTTCTGTACAACTGTAGCATTAGACGCCAGCTCTTGTACTCTACACCCCTTCCTATAAAGGCTAGCATACCATAAGCTTTCTTCGCAACCTTCTCCACCTGTGTTGCCATCTTCAGAGACTTGTGCACTTGCACTCCCAGGTCCCTCTGCATTTCTATACTCTTAATAGGTCTACCCTTTATCATGTAACTCCCCTCTACATTATTCCTTCCAAAATGCATCACCTCGCACTTATCAGGATTAAATTCCATCTGCCATTTATCTGCCCAATATACCAGCCTATCTATATCCTGCTGTGTTGCCTGACACCCCTCCTCACTGTCCGCCAATCCTGCCATCTTTGTGTCATCTGCAAAATTGCTGATCACACCACGTACGCCTTCTTCCAAGTCATTTATATATATTACAAATAGAAGAGGTCCCAGTACTGAGCCCTGTGGCACACCACTGGTGACAGACCTCTAGCTAGAAAAGGACTCTTCCACTACTACTCTCTGTCTCCTGTTACCTAGCCAGTTTTCAATCCATCTAGATACCTGTCCCTGTATCCCTGAGCATTAATCTTTTCAACCAACCTACCATGAGGGACTTTGTCAAACGCCTTACTGAAATCCATACAGACAACATCAACGGCTCGTCCTTCGTCAACCGTTTTTGTCACCTCCTCAAAAAATTCTACCTGATTCGTAAGGCAAGACCTCCCCTTAACAAAGCCATGCTGCGCATCCCTAATCAGATCACAACGCTCTAAATGCATATACATCCTATCCCTAAGAATTTTTTCCAACAACTTTCCTACCACTGACGTCAAATTCACCGGCCTATAATTACCAGGGTTATCCCTACTGCCCCTTTTAAACAGCGGTACCACATTTGCTATCCTCCAGTCCTCTGGGACCTCACCTGTGTCCAGGAAGAGACAAAGATTTGTGTCAGAGGCCCAGCAATTTCATCTCTCACCTCCCTAAGCAGCCTGGGATAAATGCCATCAGGCCCCGGAGATTTATCAGTTTTTATGCTGCCTAAAAACCCTAACACTTCCTCCCTCGTAATGGGTATTTCTTTCAACTGGCCTACAGCTCCCTCCAAGACAGTACAAGACACCAAGCCCCTCTCCTTCGTGAATACCGATGCAAAGTATTCATTCAGGATCCCCCCCATTCCCTCAGACTCTAGAACATAGAACATAGAACATTACAGCGCAGAACAGGCCCTTCGGCCCACGATGTTGCACCGACCAGTTAAAAAACAATGACCCTCTAACCTAAACCAATCCCTTTCCATCCATAAACCTATCCACGGATCTCTTAAACGCCCCCAAACTAGGCGCATTTACAACTGCAGCAGGCAGGGCATTCCAATCCCTCACCACCCTCTGGGTAAAGAACTTACCCCTGACATCCGTCCTATAACTACCCCCCCTTAATTTAAAGCCATGCCCCCTCGTGCTAGCTTTCTCCATCCGAGGAAAAAGGCTATCACTATCCACCCTATCTAAACCTCTAATCATCTTATATCTCTACGCACAGTTCCCCTCCTCCGTCCCTAAGGGGACCGATTTTCCCTCTAACCACCCTTTTGTTCCTAAT
The DNA here is from genome assembly GCF_965287045.1 of Carcharhinus amblyrhynchos. NCBI lineage: Eukaryota > Metazoa > Chordata > Chondrichthyes > Carcharhiniformes > Carcharhinidae > Carcharhinus > Carcharhinus amblyrhynchos. The sequence continues at coordinate 28,098,118 of NC_137333.1, forward strand.
GTAAGAGTAAAATGCCTTTGGATTCCTTAATCCTATCTGCCAAAGCCATTTCATGCCCCCTTTTCGCCCTTCTAACTCCCCTTTTGAGCTCCCTCCTACTCTCTCTATATTCCTCCAGCGCACTCTCCGTTCCCAGTTGCTTACACCTAACATATGCCCCTCTCTTCTTCCTGACAAAGTCTTCAATATCTCCTGTAATCCACGGCTCTCTAATCCTGCCTTTCCCATCCTTCCTCTTTACTGGCACATGTATTTCCTGCAACCTTTTCAGTTTTCCCTTGAAAGCCTCCCACTTGCCGAACGTGGATTTCCCCGCAAACAACCTCTCCCAATCAGTATCCATCAGCTCATGCCTAATCCGGCTGTATCTAGCCTTCCCCCAGTTCAACACCCTTCCCTTCGGACAGCACTCATCTTTTTCCATTATTATCCGAAAGTAGACAGACTTGTGGTCACTGTTAGCCACGTGTTCACCCACTGCAACCTCAACCACCTGACCCGGCTCATTACCCAAAACTAAATCCAATATAGCCCCCTCCCTAGTCGGGCTAGTTACGTACTGCTCCAAGGACCCTTCCATCACACATTTTACAAATTCCTCCCCATTCAAACCCCCAGCTCTAGGCTCCTTCCAATCCACTCCAGGAAGATTAAAATCACCCACTACAACAACCCTATTCTTTCTGCACCTATCTAAAATGTCTTTACAAATGCCTTCTTCCACTGCCCATGGGCTATTGAGTGGCCTATAGTACATCCCCAGCATAGTAATCTCTCCCTTCCTATTCCTCAACTCCACCCACAGCGACTCAATCCCTAACTCCTCCATATTATCCTCCCTCTGCAACGCTGTGATGTGCTCCTTAACTAACAACGCCACCCCGCCACCTCTCTTCAGCCCTCCTCTGTCACACCTAAATCACTTATACCCGGGAATATTTAGCTGCCAGTCCTGCCCTTCCTTTAACCACGTCTCTGTCACTGCCACCACAACTAAATTTCTCACAAACATCAAGGCCCTAAGCTCATCCGTTTTACCCATTACACTCCTCGCATTAAAACAGACGCAATCCAAACCTCCAGGCCCACTCGGATTCTCCTTCCCCTGCATAATTTTCCTCTCAACCAAACCTACCCTGTCACCCAACTCGTTCCCAATCCCAGTACCTACTGAGCTATCAGTCTCATCCCCACCCCCCCCCATATTAGTTTAAACCCTGCCGAAACACTCTGGCTAACCTCCCAGCTAAGATATCTGTCCCCCGCCCATTCAAATGTTCCCCATCCCTCCTGTACAGGTGCCCTTCTCTCACAAATACCTCCCAGTGATCGACAAAAATAAAGCCCTCTACCTTGCACCAATCCCTCAGCCACACATTCAGCTGTAGGATCTCATTATTCCTAGCCATACTGTTACTAGGCAGCAGAAAGTCTGACAACACCAGGTTTAAGTCCAACCGATTTATTTGATAGTAAACTCATTAGCTTTCGAGGGGTTTCCCTCTTCTTCGAGGGAAACCCCTCGAAAGCTAGTGCGTTTACTATCAAATAAATCGGTTGGACTTAAACCTGGTGTTGTCAGATTTTTTACTGTGTTTACCCCAGTCCAACGCCGGCACATCCACATCATGACTAGGCAGCAGCCCAGAGAACGCCACCCTGGAGGCCCTGCTCTTCAGCTTGGCCCCCAACTCCCTGAATGGCCTACGTACATCCACCCCTGCTCTGCCTTCCTATGTCCATCCACCCCGCTCTTCCTTCCTATGTCCTTCTCTCCTATGTGTATAATTACTCCAGTCTGGGTCCCTTCACCCTTCAAAATTCCCTCTATCCTCTCTGACACATCCTGTACCCCTATCCAGGGAGGCAGACTACCATCCTGGAGTCACACTTTTGTCCACAGAACCACCTATCAATTCCTTTAACCCTCCCATCCCTCACCACTATCTCATTGCCAGCCCCCTTCCTTCCCTCTGAGGCACTCTGGTCCTCCTGTCTTACCTTTTGTACCCCTGTTGATGTCTTTTGGGAGACCACTGGGGTAGTCTTTGGACCAGGACTATTCTTCTTTTTCCCCTTCCTAATGGTTACCCACCCATTCCCCCTCGCCACCACCATCCCCCGTCCCCACCCCCCACCCCCAGGCCCTGGGATCTCCACTTGACCGTGGTTCATATCCATTATTGCCTTGTTCTCCCTGACCTGATACATCCTCTAAATGCAGCTCTAATTGCCTGACCCGGGCCCTCAAACGCTGCAACTCTAAACACTTGATGCAGATGTGGGCCTTTGGGAGACGTGCTGTCTCCAGGAACTCCCACATATGGCACCTAACACAGCTGAAGCGTCTCCCCATAGACCCTGCCATTTACCTGACCACCCTTGGAATTATGTATACAGAAATAGAACACAGGAAAGATGGAACCAGTAACTCACCTTGCCTAAGCCTGCTCTCGCCTAAACCCAGTGAGCCAAAGCCCTTACAGCTCTCACTCTGCTCCCACCTCACTCTGCTGCCCGCTCCCAGCGCTGCCTACTATTGCCTTTTTTTTATACCCCCCCGCTCTCCCTTCCCAACTACCCCCTCGCCTAACTTCCACTACGGAAATAAAAAGCAAAAACCCTGAGAACCAGAAATACAGAGAAGAAGTTCCAAAGAAAATCAACCACTCACCGCAGCCACCAGGTACAGTGCTCCAGAGAACAATGAGTCAGGTGCTGCATCATGTTCGTTTGGTGCTGCATCCTGTCTGGATCCACAAGGATGGTGACATATTTGGGCACCATGCCCGCATTAGAAATGATGGACTCCAAATTATGAACAAAATCCTTTGCAAGGTTGATGCTAGATTCCTCTGTGTCTCCTTACCCAGTTTCCACATGTTTTCTGGTAAGCCAATGTACCAATCATTTCTGTGTACATACCATCACCTTTTCTCCTTAAATCACCCCACCCTCTGCCATAGCACTTGTATGTGATCTCATGTTCCAGCCAACTAGCATCCACCCAACTCATTTCCCCTGCTCTGGTTGCAGGTCACTCCTGGCCAGGATCCCACCATATGCAGATCCTATCTTCATGGTGCTTTTGCAAAGACATATAGTGTCAATGGATGAATCCTATGAGTTCTCTTCAGCTGCCATTTGTGGATTCAATGAAACCTCCATGTTGTCTCTTTTAGGGAAGGCCTGCTGGTTCTTGAGTCATGATGTGGAGATGCCGGTGTTGGACTGGGGTAAACACAGTAAAAAGTATCACAACACCAGGTTAAAGTCCAGTCAGTTTATTTGATAGTAAACCCACAAGCTTTCGGAATCACTGTTCCTGACGAGGGTTCTTGAGTCACTCAGTCACTTTGCAGGCAGTAGTGATTCTGCCCTGAGGATCAAGGACCCTGAGGACAGGAATCCTGCTTGTCAAAAATTATCAGCCAATGAAGCTGGCAATTCTTCTGTACTCAGCAAGATCACTGGAGATGCAGTGGTGCTGCAGATTTAACACCAACCTGAGGCCTGGGATCCAGGTATAGGCAAGTGAGGGAAGGGAGTACGTTGGGGAGAATTAGGAGCAAGGGCAGTAGGATTGCTTTCAGTGTCTCCATTCTTTTCGGATGCTGGTGCACTGAGTTCCTGCCCCTACAGAGCCCACAAGCAAATATGCCAAGCTTTGCTTTTCATGCTCTGCACATGGTGAGTCACCTAGCTGCTGCTGGTTTAATACCAGTGGTAGTAAGGTGAAGCCCTTAACTGGGCATTAATTACCAAGAAACTACAGATATCAGTAGTGGGAAAAGTACTGGAAACATTTCTAAAGAATATGTAAACTGGAGACTTAGAAATTAATGGTAGGATTGGGGAGTGTCAATAACGACTTATGAAAGGAAATCACATTTATCAAACCTGATGGAGTTTGTATGAGGATGTAACTAGCAGAATAGTTATGGGGAAGCATTTATCTGGTATATTCAGATTTTCAGAAGATTTTTGGTAAAGTCCCACACAAGAGATTAGTGTCCAAAATTAGAGTGCATAGGGTTAGGTGTAATGTACTTGCATGGATTGAGAATTTGTTAATAGATAGAAAACAGAGAATAAATTCTCAGGTTTACAGTCTGCGACTCATGGGGTACCATAAGGATTGGGATCCCAGCTATTCACAATCTATATGAGTGATTGAATATCGAGATCAAATATAATATTTCCAAGTTTGCTAATGGCACAAAATTGGGAATGGAAGTGGTGAGGAGGATGCAGAGAGGCTTTAAGGGGATTTGGACAAGGTAATGGAATGGATAAGAACATAGCAGCTAGAATATAATGTGGAAAAATTTGGAGTTATCTGTTTTGGTAGGAAAGACAAAAATGCAGAGTATTTCTTAAATGTGGAGAGATTGGGAAATAGTGATATCCAATGTGATCTGGGTTTCCTTGATAATAAGTCACTGAAAGCTAACACGCAGGTGCAGCAAGTGATTAGGAAGAGAAACTGGGTGTTGACCTTTATTGCAAGAGGATTTGAGTACATGAGTAAAGGTGCCAATAGTACAGAGACTTGGTGAGATCAGACCTTGAGTATTGTGTACACTTTCCTTATAAACAAAGAACAAAGAAAATCACAGCACAGGAACAGGCCCTTCAGCCCTCCAAGCCTGCACCAACCATGTTGCCCGACTTAACTAAAACCTCCTACCCTTCCGGGGACCATATCCCTCTACTCCCATCTTATTCATGTATTTATCAAGATGCCCCTTAAAAGTCACTACCGTATCTGCTTCCACTACCTCCCCCAACAACAAGTTCCAGGCACCCCCATCTACTGTGTAAAAAAAAATCTGCCTCGTACATCTCCTTTAAACATTGCCCCTCGCACCTTAAAGCTGTGCCCCCTAGTAATTGACTCTTCCACTTTGAGAAAAAGCTTCTGACTATCCACTCTGTCTGTGCCCCTCATAATCTCGTAGACTTCTATCAGGTCTCCCCTCAACCGCCATCATTCCAGTGAGAACAAACTAAGTTTCTCCAACCTCTCCTCATAGATAATGCCCTCCATACCAGGCAACATCCCAGTAAATCTTTTCTGTACCCTCTCCAAAGCCTCCACGTCCTTCTGGTAGTGTGGCGACCAGAATTGAACATTATATTCCAAGTGCGGCCTAACTAACATTCTATAAAGCTGCACCATGACTTGCCAATTTTTAAATTCAATGCCCTGGTCTATGAAGACAAGCATGCCATATGCCTTCTGGACTACCTCCTCCACCTGCATTGCCACTCTCAGTGATCTGTGTACCTATACACCCAGATCCCTTTGCCTATCAATATTATTAGGATTCTGCCATTTACTATGTATTTCCTCTCTGTATCTGCATTATCTCACATTTGCTTGGATTAAACTCCATCTGCCATCTCTCTGCCCAAATCTCCAACTGATCTATATCCTGCTGTATCCTCTGATTGTCCTCATCACTATCTGCAAATCCACCAACCTTTGTGTCATCCGCAAACTTACTAATCAAACCAATCTCATTTTCCTCCAAATCAGTTTTATATATATATTACAAATAGCAAAGATCCCAGCACTGATCCCTGAGGAACGCCACTTGTCATGGCCCTCATTTCAGAAAAGCATCTTCCACTGTTAACATCTGTCTTCTTTGATCGAGCCAGTTTTGGATCCACCTTGCCAGCTCACCTCTGATCCCATGCAACTTCACCTTCTCCATCAGCCTGCCATGAGAGGCCTTGTCAAATCATCCACTGCCCTACCTTCATCAAGCATCTTCATCACTTCCTCGAAAAACTTGATTAAGTTCGTGAGATACGATCTCCCCTTCTCAAAACCATGTTGTCTCTCACTAAGGAAGAATATGATAGAACATAGAACATTACAGCGCAGAACAGGCCCTTCGGCCCACGATGTTGCGCCGACCAGTTACAAAACAATGACCCACTAACCTAAATCAATCCCTTTTCGTCCATAAACCTATCCACGGATCTCTTAAACGCCCCCAAAATAGGCGCATTTACAACTGCAGCAGGCAGGGCATTCCAATCCCTCACCACCCTCTGGGTAAAGAACCTACACCTGACATCCGTCCTATAACTACCACCCCTTAATTTAAAGCCATGCCCCCTCGTGCTAGATTTCTCCATCAGAGGAAAAAGGCTATTACTATCCACCCTATCTAAACCTCTAATCATCTTATATGTTTCAATAAGATCCCCTCTTAGCTGCCTTCTTTCCAACGAAAACAACCCCAAATCCCTCAGCCTCTGCTCATAGGACCTCCCCTCCATACCAGGCAACATCCTGGTAAACCTCCTCTGCACCCTCTCCAAAGCCTCCACATCCTTCCTGTAATGTGGGGACCAGAACTGCACACAGTACTCCAAGTGCGGCCGCACCAGAGTTGTGTACAGTTGCAACATGACGCTGCGACTCCTAAATTCAATCCCCCTGCCAATAAATGCCAAGACACCGTATGCCTTCTTAACAACCTTATCTACTTGACTCCCAACTTTCAGGGATCTATGTACAATATGATGGCCATAGATGGGGTGCAATGAAAATTCACAAGACTAATTTGTGGGATGATAGGCTGTCCTGTGAGGAGAGATTGAAGAGGCTGACCCTGTATTCTTAAGACTTTAGAAGAATGAGAGGTGATCTAAGTGAAACATATAAAATTTTTACAGGACACAAAAGGGGTAGATGCAGGAAGGGTGGTTCCCCAGTCTGGAGGGTGTTTAGAACCAGGGATCAGTCACAAAATAACAGGTAATCATTTAGGACTGAGTTCAGAAGAATTTCTTTCCATTCAGAGGGTGGTAAATCCTTGGCATTCTCTATCTCAGACAGCTGTGGAGGTTCACTCATTTTGTACGTTCAACACAGAGATGAATAGATGTCTGGATGTTAAAGACATCAAGGGATATGGGATAGGATAAGAAAACAGCACTGAGGGTGGCACAGTGGTTAGCACTGCTGCCTCAGCGCCAGGGACCTAGGTTCAATAAGCGGCTTGGGTCATTGTCTGTGTGGAGTTTGCACATTCTCCCCATGTCTGTGGGGTTTTTTTCGGGTGCTCTAGTTTCTTCCCATAGTCCAAAGATGTGTGAGTTAGGTGGATTGGCCAAGCTAAATTGCCCCTTATTGTCAGGGGGACTAGCTGGAGTAAATGCATGGGGTTATTGGGACAGGACCTGGGTGGGATTGTGGTTGGTGCAGACTTGATGAGCTGAATGGCCTCTTTCTGCACTGTAGGATTCTATGATTCTAGATGACCAGCCATGATTGAGTTGAAAGACAGGGCAGGCTCGAGGGACTGAAATGAATTATTCTTGCTGCTGTTTCCTATGCTTCTGTGTTGACACATGGCAGAAACTCGACCCTGAGTAGACATCATCCTCGAATTGAGAGATTACAAGCGAGTGAGCATATTGGAGTGTCTGTATGTTATTTAAGCTGTTCTATTTTGTGAAACTTTTGGGTGAGGTAAATATTCATGTAGACAGGAAATATTTAAACTGACAAGTAACACATTGGAAATGCTTGTGATTATCCCCATGAGTTTCATGGGGAATCTCTAATTGATTGGGGTGGCATTGTAGGACAATGGTTAGCACCAACTGTCTGCCCCTCTACCGTGGCTACATTCAAAGCTGGAAGTCATGCACCTCACTTGCTGCAGCTACTGGAGAAGCAGCTTTGTAGGAGTACTAGGAAAGGGAGATGGAGAATATGCATAAAGGGAATTCACAAAGTGAAACCTTCAAAACTATATTCAAGTCACATCAGTATCTGGAATAAATCCAGTAACTAAGCTGCAAGTGCTGTTTGATTCCTTTAATAATGAAATTTGTGGTGGGGCCCAGGGGTGGAGTTCTTCCTGTTGTTTAATATTATGTTTTGCTACGCGTTGATTGGAGAGCAGTATTGCAAAACGGCAGCAGTGTGTTCAAATCAATGTCAGGCAGAGATTCACATCATCATCATCTGTCTGCTCTGCATGCAGCTGGCGGTCATTGTTTGTCTGCATAAACCCACTTATCAAAATGGCATCCTCCACACTTCCCATCAGAAATGTGTATGTGCATTTTGGAACTCATTTTTGTGTTTTGTTTGATTTCATAGCACTTTGAGAAATGGATGCTAAACATCCCAATTTTAACCCTCAGAAGGTCTAATTGCTGTAAATAGACACACCATAAAGTCACTTAGCGGCAACTGTGGCATGGTAGCACAGTGGTTAGCACTGCTACCTCATAGCGCCAGGGCCCTGGGTTCAATTCTCGCCTCGGGTCACTGTGAAGTTTGTATGTTCTACTCATGTCTACACAGATATCCTCCGGGTGCTCCAGTTTCCTCCCACTGTCCAAAGATGTGCAGGTTAGGTTGATTAGTCATTCTAAGTTGCCCCTTAGAATCAGGGGTATTAGCAGAGTAAATATATGGGCCTATGGAAATGGAGTCGGGTGGGATTGTTCCCAGTGCTGGCTGAATGGCTCCTTTATGCATTGTAGGGATTCTATGATTTAACCAAAAGGCACTTTATGCTTATCAGAAGATGATTCTATTGTCAATGAGAAGGTGTTTCTGTAATTGCAAATAGCTTTTAAATGGCGTGGTTTCTTTCAGAATTGCTAATAAAAAAGGAAATAAAAGTTAGGCCTCATCTGGATTATTGCATCCAGTTCTGTGCAACTATCACTGAGAACCTTGAGGGTTTGATAAGGTTCCTCACGGTAGGCTCATGAAGAAGGTAAGGAGGTGTGGGATAGAAGGAAATTTGGCCGATTGGATAAGTAACTGGCTGTATCATTAGTCCCAGGGGGACTAATATCTTGGCGGGAAGACTGGCTAAGGCTACCGGGGGGACTTTAAACTAGAAAGGATGGGGGGAGAGAATTGTGATGGGGAGACTGGGACGGAGGAGGTTAGCTCCCAGGTAGGGGAGGACTGCAGGCAGTATGAGAGGGAGGTTAGACAGGGGGTGGAGAAGGGAAATGCCCAGACTGAGGGGCTGAAGTGTATATATTTTAACGCCAGGAGTGTAGTGAATAAGGTAGATGAGCTTAGGGTGTGGATTGCTGCTTGGGAATGTGATGTGGTGGCCATTACGGAGACTTGGATGTCTCAGGGACAGGACTGGGTACTTCAGGTGCCAGGATTCAGGTGCTTCAGGAAGGACAGGGAGGGTGGCAGAAGAGGTGGCTGAGTGGCACTGTTGATCAGGGATAGTGTCATGGCTGCAGAGAAGGAGGATGCTGTGGAGGGACTATCTACAGAGTGTTTGTGGGTGGAAGTTAGGAACAGCAAAGGGTCGGTAACTTTGCTGGGTGTAATCTATAGGCCGCCCAATAGTGACAGGGAAGTTGAGGTGCAGATAGGGAAACAGATCCTAGAGAGATGTAGTAATAACAGGATTGTCATGATGGGAGACTTCAATTTCCCAAACATCGACTGGAATATCCCTAGGGTAAGGGGTTTGGATGGGGAGGAGTTTGTTAGGTGTGTTCAGGAAGGTTTCCTGACACAGCATGTGGATAAGCCTACGAGAGGAGAGGCTGTACTTGACCTGGTACTGGCGAATGAACCAGGACAGGTGATGGATCTCTCGGTAGGAGAGCATCTTGGGAATGGTGATCATAATTCTATCTCCTTCACAATTGCGTTGGAACGAGATAGGATCAGGCAGGCTAGGAAGGTGTTTGTCTGGAGTAAGGGGAAATATGATGACATCAGGCAGACAATTGGACGAATAAACTGGAAGGAGGCGTTCTTAGGGAAAAGTACCGAAGGAAGGTGGCGGATATTCAAGGAATGTTTGTCTGGAGCTCTGCATGACAACGTTCCAATGAGACAAGGGGGTTTTGGTAGGTCGCGGGAACCGTGGTGCACGAAGGCTGTGGTGAACCTAGTCAGGAGGAAAAGGAAGGTGTACAAAAGGTTCAGGGAATTGGAGATGTTAAGGATCTTGAGGAGTGTAAGGATTGTAGAAAGGAGCTTAAAAGGGAAATTAGGAGAGCCAGAAGGGGTCATGAGAAGACCTTGGCAGGTAAGATTAAGGAGAATCCCAAGGCCTTCTATAAATATGTGAAAAGTAAAAGGATGAGAAGAGAAGGGATAGGACCTATAAAAGGTGAAGGGGAAAAGGTCTGTGTGGAACCAAAAGAAATAGCAGAGGTGCTTAATGAGTACTTTGCCTCAGTATTCACAGTGGAAACTGATCTGGGAGATTTAGAACATAGAACATAGAACATTACAGCGCGGAACAGGTCCTTCGGCCCACAATGTTGCACCGACCAGTCTTTTTTTTTTAAAAAAAACATTGACCCACTAATCTAAACCAATCCCTTTTCGTCCATAAACCTATCCACCAATCTCTTAAACGCCCCCAAACTAGGCGCATTTACAACTGCAGCAGGCAGGGCATTCCAATCCCTTACCACCCTCTGGGTAAAGAACCTGCCCCTGACATTTTGCTACGGATTTGCAGCAGATGGAAAAGATTGAGTTTGTGGATATTAAGGAGGAGGATGTGTTAGAACTTTTGAATTCTATCAAGATAGATAAGTCGCCGGGACCAGATGGGATGTACCCCAGGATACTGTGGGAGGCGAGGGAAGTGATTGCAGAGCCCCTGGCGATGATCTTTGCGTCATCAATGGAGACGGGAGAGGTTCCGGAAGATTGGAGGATTGCGGATGTAGTTCCTATTTTCAAGAAAGGGAACAGAGATAGCCCGGGAAATTACCGACCGGTGAGTCTGACCTCAGTGGTTGGTAAGCTGATGGAGAGGCTTCTGAGGGACAAGATTTACGAGCATTTGGAGAGATTTGACATGATCAGAAATAGCCAGCATGGATTTGTCAAGGGCAGGTCGTGCCTTACGAGCCTATTTGAGTTCTTCGAAAATGTGACTGAACACATTGACGAAGGAAGTGCTGTGGACGTGGTGTACATGGACTTCAGCAAGGCGTTTGATAAGGTCCCCCATGCAAGACTTCTTGAGAAGGTGAGAGGGCATGGGATCCAAGGGCCTTTGGCCTTGTGGATCCAGAACTGGCTTGCCTGCAGAAGGCAGACAGTGGTTGTGGATGGGTCTTTTTCGGCATGGAGGTCAGTCACCAGCGGAGTGCCCCAGGGATCTGTTCTAGGACCCTTGCTGTTTGTCATTTTCATAAATGACCTAGATGAGGAAGTGGAGGGATGGGTAAGTAAGTTCGCTGATGACACGAAGGTCGGTGGTGTTGTGGATGGTCTGGAAGGATGTCAAAAGTTGCAGCAGGACATAAATAGGATGCAGGACTGGGCGGAGAAGTGGCAGATGGACTTCAACACGGATAAATGTGTAGTCGTCCATTTTGGCAGAACCAATGGGATGAACGAGTACACTATCAAGGGCAGGAGTCTTAGTAGTGTTGAGGAGCAGAAGGATCTTGGGGTCCGGGTCCACAGGACCCTTAAATCGGCCGCACAGGTGGAGGAGGTGGTCAAGAAGGCGTATGGTGTACTGGCCTTCATTAATCGAGGGATTGAGTTTAGGAGTCGGGAGGTAATGCTGGAACTTTATAAGACCCTTGTCAGGCCTCATTTGGAGTACTGTGCGCAGTTCTGGTCGCCTCACTATAGGAAAGACGTAGAAGCTATTGAAAGGGTGCAGAGGAGATTTACAAGGATGTTGCCTGGACTGGGAGGCATGCCTTATGAAGTTAGGTTGAGGGAGCTGGGACTCTTCTCCCTGGAGAGACGAAGGTTGAGAGGCGACCTGATAGAGGTTTATAAAATGTTGAGAGGAGTAGATAGGGTGGATTCTCAGGGGCTATTTCCCCGGGTTGAAATGGTCGCTATGAGAGGACACAGATTTAAGGTGCGGGGAGGCAAGTACAGAAGTGATGTTAGGGGTAATTTTTTCACTCAGAGGATGGTGAGTGAATGGAATCGGCTGCCGTCAGTGGTGGTGGAGGCGAACTCGCTGGGGTCTTTCAAAAGACTTCTGGATGAGTATATGGGGTTTAATGGGATTGGGGGTTATAGATAGGTCTATAGGTTGGTGGGTGTTGATGTGATCGGCGCAACTCGTGGGCCGAAGGGCCTGTTTGTGCTGTAGTGTTCTATGTTCTATGTTCTAAGACAGGGGGCGGTGGTGGAAGGAAAATTTTCAGACTGAGACCAGTTACCAGGGTGTAACACAGTGCTGGGTCCTCTGCTATTTGTGATTTTTATCAATGACTTGGAAGAGGGGGCTGAAGGGTGGGTTAGTAAATTTGCTGATGACACCAAGATTGGTGGAGTAGTGGATGAGGTGGAGGGCCATTGTAGGCTGCAAAGAGACATTGATAGGATGCAGGGCTGAGCCGAAAAGAGGCAGATGGAGTTTAACCCTGATAAGTACGAGGTGATTCATTTTGGTAGGACAAACTTGAATGTGGATTACAGGGTCAATGGCAGGGTTCCAAGGAATGTGGAGGAACAGAGAGATCTTGGGATTCATATCCACAGATCTCTGAAGGTTGCCATTCAAGTGGATAGAGCTGTGAAGAAGGCTTATAGTGTGTTAGCGTTTAATTACTGGGGGGTTTGAGTTCAAGACCTGAGGGGTTATGCTGCAACTATACCGGGCGTTGGTGAGACCACATTTGGAATATTGTGTTCAGTTCTGGTCGCCTCACTAAAAGAAGGATGTGGGAGCATTGGAGAGAGTGTGGAGGAGATTTACCAGGATGCTGCCTGGTTTGGAGGGTAGGTCTTATGAGGAAAGGTTGAGGAGCTGGGTCTTTTCTCTTTGGAGCGGAGGAGGATGAGAGGCAACTTAGTAGAGATTTATAAGATGATAAGGGGGATAGATAGAGTGGACGTGCAGAGACTATTTCCTCGGGTGGATGTAGCTGTTACTTGGGGGCATAAATATAAGGTTCATGGTGGGAGATATAGGAGGGATGTCCGAGGTAGATTCTTCACCCAGAGAATGGCTGGGGTGTGGAATGCACTGCCTACTGTGATAGTGGAGTCAGACACTTTAGGAACTTTCAAGCAGTTATTGGATAGGCACACGGAGCACTCCAGAATGATAGGGAGTGGGATAGCTTGATCTTGGGTTCAGATATAGCTCGGCACAACATTGAGGGCCGAAGGCCTGTACTGTGCTGTAATGTTCCATGTTCTATGTTAACAATATTAAGGCATTGAAGAGCATACAGGGCAGATTCACAACAATGATTCCAGGGATAATAGGGTAGCTATGAGGATAAATTGGAGAGGTTGGATCAGGTTTCCTTGGTGAAAAGAAGACTGAGAAGAGACTTGAAAGAGGTATTCAAGGTTCTGAGGAGTAGGTATAGACTGGGTGGTCACATGGACACTAGGATTACATGAGCACATGAGGGGCCATGGGTTGGTAGTGCAGGCATTCGCTCCGAAGTACATAATAAACTTTTATTGTTCAAAATCCTTAGTCACTAGTAAATAGAACCCAACACTTCTACAGCATGGACAGGGTAAATTGTAAGAAACTGTTCCCTCTTGAGAGTACGTCAAGGTGGAACATTGGTTAGCCCAGCTGCCTCACGGCACCAGGGATATGGGTTTGATTCCAGCCTTGGGTGACTTTCTGTATGGAGTTTGCATGTTCTCTCTGTGCCTGCATGAATTTCCTGTGAATGCTCTGGTTTCCTCCCATGCTCCAAATTGTGTGGGTTAGGTTGATTGGCCTTAGTGTCAGGGGACTAACAGGGCAAATACTTGGACTTGTGGGGATAGGGCCGGTTGGTATTGTTGTTGGTGTAGTCTCGATGGGCCAAATAGCCTCCTTCTCCATGGTTGGCATTCTATGATTCTAAAGAGCACAGATTCAATATAATGGGAAAAAGGAGTAGAAGTGATGTGAGGAAATTTGTTGTTCACCAGAGGGTGGTTGAAGTCTGAAGTGAACTTCCCACATATTCCCCCCCATGCTATTGGATTTCCTCCAGGTGCTCCAGTTTCCTTTCACTGTCCAAAGATCTGGAGGTTAGGGTTGGCCATGATAAATGTGTAGGTTTACAGGGGTAAGGTGGGGAACAAGGCCTTGGTAAGAAACTTTGACAGAGAGTGATGCAGACTCAATGAGTAGAATGGCCTTTTCTGCTCTGTATGTCTCTCCCTCTCTTTCTCTCTCACTTTCTCTCTCTCTTTTCCCCCTCCCTCTCTCTCTCTTTCTTCTGTTCTCTCTCTTTTTCTCTCTCTTTTTCTCTCTCCTTTTCTTTCTCTTTTTTCTCTCTTTTTCTCTCTCTCTCTGTCTGTCTCTATTTTTTTCTCTCTTCCTCCCTCTCTCTCTTCCTTTTCTCTCTCTCACTCTTTCTTTTCTATCACACTTTCCTTTTCTCTTTCTTTCTCTTTCATTTTTCTCTCTTTTTCTTTCTCTCTCTTTCTTTTTTTGCTCTCTCTTTCTATCTCTACTTCTCTCTTTCTTTCTCTCTCATATTTTCTCTCTCCCTTTTTCTCCCCTTTTCTTTCTCTTTTGCACTAAATCTCTCACTCTCTCTCTGTTTCTCTCTTTTTTTCTTGTCCTCTCTCCTTTTCTCTTCCTCTGTCTCTCGCCTACCATATCTCTCTCCCTCTTTCTCTCTCACTCTATCTTTTCTCGCTCTTTTTCCCCCTTTCTCTCCCTCTTTTTTCCCTTTTTTCCCTTTTTCCCTTTTTTTTCCCTCTTTCATTCCATCGTTCCCCCTCTCTTTTTCCCCTTCTCTGTCTCCCCACCTTCTCTCTCTCTCCCCTTCTCTCTCTCTCCCCCTCTCTTTCTCCCCCTCTGTCTTCTCTCTATTTTTCTCCTTCTCTTTCATGTCCGTCTCTTTCTTGTCTCTCTCTCTCTCTTTCACTCTCTCTCTCCTTCACTCTCTCTCACCGTTTCTCTCTTTCACTCTCTTTTTTCTATCATGTTCTCTCTCCCCCTATTTCTCTCTCTCACGCTTTCTTTCTCTCAACCTCTTTCTTTCTCTTTTTCCTTTTCTCATTCTCTCTTTCTTTTTCCCTCACTCTCACACTTCCCTTTTCTCTCCCTTTTTTCTTTCTCTCCTTTTCTCTATTTCTCTTTCTCTCTGTCTGTGGCTTTCTCTCTCTCTCTGGTTCTCTCTCTCTCCCTCCATCTTTCTCTCTCTCGCTCTTTCTCTCTCTCTCTCTCTCCTGTTTTCGCTCTTTGGTTCTCTCTCCCTCTTTCTTTTCTCTCTTTCTCTCTTTTTTCACTCTCTCCCATTTTGTCTCTTGTTTTTCTCGCGTTTTCTCTCTCGTTTTCCCTCTTTCTCACTCTCCCTCCCTTTTTCTCTGTCACTCTTTTTTCTCTTTCTTTCTCTTTTTTCCCTCCTTTTCTTACTCTCTTTTTCTCTTTCACTCTCTTGCTCTTTCTCTGTCTCTCTTTCTTTTTCTCTCCCTGCCTCTCTCTCTCTTTCTTTCACTCCCTCTTTTTCTCTCTCTACCTCCTTCCATATTTATTTCTCTCTCTCTCTCCCTCTCTTGCTCTCTCTCCCTCTTTCTCTCGCTCTCTCTCATCTTTCTTTCGCTCTCCCTCTTTCTCTCTCTCTTGCTCTTTCTTTCTCTCTTGCTCTCTCTCTCTTTCTCCCTTTCTCTCTGTCTCCCTCTTTTTCTCTCTCTCCCTATTTTTCTCTCCCTCCCTCTTTCTCTCTCTCCCTCTTTTCCTCTCTCTCCCTCTGTCTCCCTCTTTCTCTCTCTCTCCCTCTTTTTCTCTCTCTCCCTATTTTTCTCTCCCTCCCTCTTTCTCTCTCTCCCTCTTTTCCTCTCTCTCCCTCTGTCTCCCTCTTTCTCTCTCTCCCTCTCTTTTTTCTCTCTTTTCATTTCCTTCTTTCTCCCTCTTTCTCTCTCTCCCCCCTCTCTCTCTCTCCCACTCTTTCTCTCTCTCTCTCCTCTTTCTCTCTGTCTCTCCCTCTTTTTCTCTCCCTCCCTCTTTTTCTCTCTCTCCTTTTTCTCTCCCTCCCTCTTTCTCTCTCTCTCCCGCTCTCTCTCTCCGTCTTTCTCCCTCTCTTTTTTCTCTTTTTTCTCTTTTTTCACTCTCTCTTTTTACTTCTTTCTCTCTTTCTCTCTCTCTCTGTCTTTCTGTCTCCCTTTCTCTCTCTCTTTCCCTCTTTCTCTTGCTCTCTTTCTTTCTTTCTCTCTCTGTCTTTCTCTCTCCAACTTTCTCTCTCTCCCTCTTTCTCTTTCCCTTCCCCTTTCTCTCTCTTTCTTTCTCTGTCTTTTTCCTCTTTTTTTCACTCTCTCTTTTTCTCTTTCTCCCTCTTGCTTTTTCTCTCTTTTTGTCTGCCTCTCTTTTTTTCGCTCTTTTTCTTTTTCATTCTCTTTCTCTCTCTCTCCCTCTTTCTCGTTCTCTCTCCCCTTCCTCTCTCTCTTTTTATTTATTTCTTTCCCCCTCTTTCTCTCTCTCTCCATCTTTCTCTCCTCCTCTCTGTCTCCCTCCTTCCCTCTCCCTTTCTCTTTCTCTCTCTATCTTTCTCTTTCTCGCTCCCTCTTTCTCTTTCTCATTCCCACTTTCTCTCTCTCTCCCTCTTTCTATCTCTCTCTTTCTCTCTTGTACTTTCTCTCTCTCCTTTTTTGCTCTCTTTTTTCCTTTTCTCTCTCTTGCTCTTTCTCTCTCTCCCCCCCCCCCTTTTCTCTCTTTCTCTCCCTCTCTTTCTCTTGCTCTTTTCCTCTCTCGTTTTTCTCTCTCTCTTTCTCTCTTTTTCTATCTCTCTCCCTCTTTCTCACTCTTGCTCCATCTTTCTCTCTCTCTCCCTTTTTCTCTCTCTCATTCTTTTTCTCTCTCTCTTCCTCTTTCACACTCTTTATTTCTCTCTCTCTCCCTCTTTCTCCCTCTTTCTCTCTCCCCCCTTTCCCTCTCTCTCCTTTTTTTCCCTTTCTTACTCTCTCCCTCTTTTTCTCTCTCTCCATTTGTCCCTCTCTTCCTTTTGTCTTTCTCTGTCATTCTCTCTCTCCCTCTTTCTCTCTCTGCTCCTTTTTTTCTCTGACTTTTTCTTCTCTTTTTTCACTCTCTTTTCCTCTATCTTGCTCTTTCTCTCTCTCTTTCTCTCTCTCTTTCTCTTTCTTGCTCTTTCTCTCTCTCTTTTCTCTCCCCCTCTTTCTCCTTCTCTCACTCCTTTCTCTCTCTTTTTTCTCTCTCTTTATCCCTCTCTCTTTCCCTCTTTCTCTCCCTCTCTGTATTTCTCTCTCTTTCTTTCCCTCTCCCTCTTTATCCCTCTCTCTCCCTCTTTCTCTCCCTCCCTGTATTTCACGTTCTTTCTTTCCCTCTTCCTCTCTCCCCTTTCTCTCTCTCTCCCCTTTCTCTCTCTTTCTTTCTCTCACTCTCTCCCTCTTTTCTGTCTCACTCTCCCTTTTTCTCTCTCAATCTCTCTGTCCTTCTCTCTCTCATTTCTCTTTCACTCTCTTGCTCTTTTTCTCTTTTCTTTCTCTGTTTTGTCTCTCTTTCTCGCTCTCTTTTTCTCTCACTCTTTTTTTCTCTCTTTCTCTTTTTCTCTTCCTCTCTTGTTCTTCCTTTCTTTTTCTCTCTCCCTCTTCCTCTGTCTCTCTATTTCTTTCTCTCTCGTTCTTTCTCTTTCAATCTTTCTCTTTCTTCCCCTTTATCTCCCTCTCTCTTCTTCGCTCCTTCTTTCTCTCTCTTTCTCTCTTTCTATTTCTCTCTCTTTTTCTCTCTCTCACCCTCTTTCTTTTCTCTTTCTGTTTCTGCCTCTGTTTCTCTACCTGTCTTTTTCTATCTCTCTGTTTTTCTCTCTCTCTCCCTCTTTCCCTCTCTCTGTTTTTCTCATTCTCTCTTTTGCTCTCGTTTATCTCTTTGTCTTTTTCTCTCTCTTTCTCTCCCTTTCTTTTCTCTCTTTTTTTCTCCCTCTTTTTCTCTCTCTCTCGATGTGCTGAAAGTTTCAGGACTGGAAAGTGTCAGTTGTAATCCAACATTTCATTGGATCAATTCACAGCAGATAATAAAAACTGCCAAATCCAGCATCATGTGAGCTTAATAGTTTTTTCGTGCCAAGCCTGGGAAGGGGTGTATGTTTAAATGATACTGTTTGCTTGGAACAGTATAATTAGCTGGCTGTTGAGGTTTATACTGTTTCATGATTAAAATTTGTAGTTGATAGAAGTTATACTGAGTTTTATTTATATGTTAACTGTGTTCTTAAATAAACTTTATTTGGTAAGTTTCATAGTGGGTTACCTGAGTCATATCTGGAGTGAAACTGCTCACCCGTACTAAAATCAAAGTGCAAAACCTATGGGGTGAGATTTTACAGCCTCGAACATCCCAAAACCATAAAATCCCGCCCGAGGTCAACGACCTTCCCATTGTCCGCTCCTTGCCCACTCTGATTCCAATGGCAGGCAGGGCAGTAAAATTCCGGCAATGCTCTATGTCCCTCCACTGTTCCTCCAGCAGGACTCATTGTACATAGAACCTGTACAGTGGTTAGCACTGCTACCTCACAGCACCAGGGACCCAGGTTCAATTCTAGTCTCGGGTCACTGTCTGTGTGGAATTTGCACATTCTCCTCGTATCTGCGTGGGTTTCCTCTGGGTGCTCTGGTTCCCTCCCACAGTCTGAAAGATATGCTGGTTACCTGATGAAGAAACAGCGCTCCAAAAGCTAGTGGCTTTTGCTACCAAATAAACCTGTTGGATTTAACCTGGTGTTGTGAGACTTTTTACTAGGTGCATTGGCCATGCTAAATTGATCCTATCGTCAGGGTAAATATGTGGGATTATGGGAATAGGACCTGGGTAGGTTTGAGGTTGGTGGACCGAGTGGCCTCCTTCTGCACTGTAGATTCTATGATTCTGTAACCCAATAAGAGTCAGTGTGTGTCTGGAACCTGCGCCTCAGTAAGTGTCAGTGTGTGTGGAATATACAACTCTGTAAGCTATATCTCAGTGAAAATCAGTGTTTATGAAACCTGTGTACCTTCAAGGGGTATTAGATGTGAAACCCATAAAACTTTGATAGTTAATGTCAGTAGAACCCATACCTCAAGAAAGTCAGTACTTGTGGAACCTGTATCCAGTGATAGTATGTGTGGGACCTGTACCCCATTGAGAGTCTATGCCTTGGAACCTGAAGTTGAAAACAAATGTCAGTGAAACCCTTAACAATTTTGGCGTCAGTGTCTCTTGACCCTGTACTTCAGCAACAGTGCATGTGTGGAGCTTATGCCTCGGTGAAAGTCAATACGTGTAGAACCTGTTGTATTTGTGGGAGCTGAACCCCAGTGAGAGTGAGGGTAGAATCTTCTGTTCTTGACTATCCAGGAGAGGCAGGAGCTGTCGTTTTCCAGGGATAGCAACAGAAGGTTCTCCAGTCTGGCCAGAACAGCCTGGACAGAAGTCACAGTGGATGTTGGTGCGTGGGCGGCCCAGCATAGGAACACCCAATAGTGCCATAAGTAGGTGAATGATCTGTGTGCTCTTCCAGGGTAAGACATTAGCATCCGAAGCTGGTAAGAGGAGCAGACCTCAGAGCTCAACAGCTTGTCAGCTCAAACACACAATGAGATCTTGCTTTAATTAAGGAACCTGATGTGTCAATAATTAATTTCTCCTTTCTTCACTTTGGTACCAGCAAGAAAAATGGAAGGTCAACAAGGGCAACCAGGCACCTAACCATCCTGAACTCTGAGCAGGATACAAAAACTGTAGACAAAAAATTCAAGAGTGAGAGACAAATAGGGGCACAGTACAAAGGAAAGTTAGGATGATTAAAAATGGCAAAAAGATATGTTTAAAGCCTTTGTATCTTAATGCACAAAGCATTCAGGATAAGGTAGACGAACTGATGCCACAAATCGAGATAGATATGATCTCATAACATTACCAAGATATGGTTAAACAAAGATCAAAACTGGGAACTTAATATCCAGTGATATTTGACCTTTTGGGAAGGGAGGAGGAAAAAGGTAGTGGGGGTACTGTTAATAAGAGATGAAACTGGGTCAGTAGTGACAGACCATCTAGACTCGGATGATGTAGAGTCATTTCGGGTGGATGTAAAAAAACAAGGGAAAGAAGACATTGGTAGTAGTAGTGTATAGATCTTCAAACGGCAACCATGCTGTAGAAAAGGGTAAATCAGTAAATAATGAAAGTATGTAATGAATAGGGCAATAATTATGGATGGTTTAATCTTCATGTTGACTGGGTTAATCAAGTTAGAAAGGGTAGCTATGACAACAAATTCATAGAATGCATTAGAGATGGTGTCTTAGAGCAATTTTTTATGGAGCCAACCAGGGAAAGGTTATCTTGAATCTGGTCATTGGTAATGAGGCAGGTTTAATAAGTGACTTCAGAGTAAAAGATCCCCTAGGAAGTAATGATCATAACATGATAAAATTTAATATTCAGTTTGAGAGAAAGAAGCTTGGTTGGAAAAAACTGTGTTTAACTTAAATAGAGGGAAATACTTTGAAATGAGGATAGAGTTAGCTAGTTGGATGGATAGATTATCAGGAAAGACAGCAAATAAGCAGTGGCAGCCATTTAAGAAGTTATTTCATGACACTCAGTAAAAATATATCCCAATAAGGAGGAAGATTCTAAGAGAGAGATAAACTAACCGTGGCTAACTAAGGAAGTTAATGAGAGTATTAAATTTAAAGAAAAAGCATATGAAGAGGCAAAAGTAATAGCCCTGAAGAGTGGGATAAATTCACAACCTAGCTAAGGAGGACTAAAAGATAATAAAGAGCAAGAAAATAACGAGTAAGGAATGACAAGTAAGCAAGTAAACTGACAAAGGACCCTATTTTACCATTTTGATTCTAAATGCTGGGCAGACTTGAAACTGGGAGAGTTTCAGATCTGACTTTTAGACCCATTCTCAGGTGTGCCTGCATGCACTGTGCCTGCAGAAATAGCAGCTAGTCTGAACCGTGCTGCACAAGCCTGTGAGCGGGGCTTAACTCACCCAAAACCCTGCAGCTCCGATCGGCACCTCCAATTGCATACGCACAGAAAAAAATGACAGATTAGCGTGCCCATACCACATCCCTCCCGGGCCAGATTACACTTCCCCTGGTCCCCACAGACATTGCCCCACTCCCCATAATGTTACTAGTTGCCTTATCTCCCTACGTCCACCACCCAGACTGATCGTGGACCCCTTCCCCCCACTGATCTCAGGCAGAGTGGCAGTGGACCCCCCCCACCAATCTCAAGCAGAGTGAGATTACCCTTAGCCTCGCCCTTGCCCTCGCCCTGGACCTTCCCGCATTAGGCTCCCATCTCCTCCGGGCTCCAATGGCTGTGTGACATCTCCCTCTTTCTCCCCCCTGTTAATCAGCACACCTGCAAGTGCTTACTTGCCTTCCACTCAATGCTAACAAGCAAACTGCATGTAACTTGCTGGAATGCTCTGTCAAACTGCCTGCAGCTGATTTGCCCTAGTGAGGGGCAGCCACATTAAAAATTCAAGAATGGACAGGGAGGTAGTACAGGACCATGTGTGCACAACCAGCCCTGTGATTTTTTTGAGGGTGACCCGGGCTGACTACTGGATGAGCAGAGGCGAGGCAGGAACTCTCTTTCCCGCTAGGAAGATGCAGACCTAGGGATTCTGACAGCAATGTGGCCTGGGAGGCAGTCACCACCTTGGTCAGTGGCCCTGCCCACCACTCCCCCACCCGCCCCTCCCACTGAACCAGGAAGCAATGCTGCAAGAAGTCATCTGGGCAACAAGGGTAGACTCCAACTTGCATCTTCCTCCAGATCCTCCCATCCCCAGCACCCTGCATGCTTCTGGCTCCTGACTCCCAAGAACCACCTTCCTATGCCCCCCAAGAGCCCAACTGCGCTTGGCCTGTAAGAACCACCACCTGATATTCTGCAGTAGTCACACCATCATTTCTTTCCTGGTTCCTTCTGTCACCATAGGAGAAGACTGAACATAACCCCACGAGAGGGCTAAGGCAGAGGTTGGTGAGCCAGACCTCTGGGTTCCTCTCCCTATTTGAGGAACGGCCACTGGAGCTCTCAAGGTAAGGTGAGATGCGGGCTGTCAGCAACAGTATGATCAGACTGCCATTGAGATGTGAGCACCTGTCATTCCTCCACTCACTTTGAGGCAACTTCTCAGGGACACGAGTTTTGAGTGTGAGGGGCAAGGTTTAAAGGAGATGTACGAGGCATATTTATTTGCACAGAGAGGATAGTGGGTGCCTGGACCTCACTGCTGGGGGATGTCAGAGAGGCAGATACGATAGTGACCTTTAAGGGGCATCTTTCCAGCTATGTGAATGGGATGGGAATAGAGGCATATGGTCCCCAGAAGGTTAGGGGATTGCAATCAGATGGGCAGCCTGGTCGCTACAGGCTTGAAGGGTCAAAGGGCCTGTTCTGTGATGTAATTTTCTTTGGCTTTGTTCTATGCACAAAGGAGAAATGTGAATCACATGTTTTGCATCCCAGATTCTTCTCCCTCCTTTGCAATTAATCTTGTGTCCTGTGTTGCAGGGGCAGAACTGGACGCCCCAGGGCTTTCTGGACTACAAGCCCCTCTGCAGTTCCCACCCACCCTGTTCAGGGCAGCTCAGATGTGTTGTCAGAGGATATGAATGAAGGGACTTCTGAGGGTGACACCATCTTGGCATCAGCTTCCACCTCAAATCACCACCCCAGATACTGACAAGTCGGTGGATCCAGTTAGTGGGGAGGTTTCTGGGTCACTTTCTGGTAGTCATGATGTGGAGATGCTGGCATTGGACTGGGATAAACACAGTAAGAACTCTCACAACACCAGGTTAAAGTCCATCAGGTTTATTTGGTAGCAAACGCCACTAGCTTTCGGGGCTCTGCCCCTTCGTCAGATGAGATAGTTATCCTCGCTATCCCTCACTGATGGAGTGCCCAAATCAGACTTTTATGGAGGATGTCTGTTTCGCGCTGATTCCGGATTGGCGAACACTGTCATGGTAAAGTTGGACGTGCAGCCCATCAGGTCAATTTAAATGCATGCAAATACATTTAAATGGCCGTCGTGTCCATTTTTGGTGGTCTTTCAGGTCAAACCAAGTTAACAAACTTAAATTACGTTCGGACAAAGAAAAAGGGGGCAGCTCCCCAAAAGGAGGGGGAACGGCCCAAACAGAAAAAAAGATACAAAGGAAACTTAAGACATGTCAAATCAAAATGTGATTATCGGGGTCTATAAGGCACCTCAGCCCCTGCGGTGCCCAACGGGCACGGAAGGCCTCAGCAGTAGATATATGTCCCTCTCCAGGGACACCCAGCCGCGAACGTAGCCGTGGTAGAGGGGCATGTCCATTTTTGGTTCTTGGTAAAGGGAAGACTGGTGCAAGGGCAGGCACGGATCATGCTATTCGCCTCATGCCTGACTCTACCAAGCTTTCACGCCCGAAAATGGGTGCAACTTGATAGTAAAATCAGGCTGTAAGAGATTCTTTAAATACCTAAATGAAAGAAAGCAATCAAATATAGGCCCTTTAGAAAATGAATCTGGGAGCTAGTTATGGGGAACAAGGAAATGGCAAATAGTTAAACAAATATTTTGCCCAGTCTTTACGGTGGGAGGAATAAAGTACCATCACCGTCACTAGAGAAATAGTATTAGACAAATTAATGGAGCTGAAGGCAGAAAAGTCCTCTGGCCCTGATGGCTTACATTCTAGGAACTTAAAAGTAGCTACAAATGTAGTGGATGCATTTTGCATGTAATTTTCCAAAATTCCTTGGATTCTGGAGAAGTGCCAGAGGATTAGAAAACTGACAATGTGACACCACTATTCAAAAAGTGAGGGAAGCAAAACATAGTTAACGATAGGCAGATTAGCGTAACATCTATTGTTGGTAAAATGTTGGAATCAGTTATTAAGGAAGTAATAGCAGTACATTTAGAAAATCATAATCTAATCAAGCAAAATCAGCATGGTTTCATGAAAGGGAAAACATGTCTGACTAATTCTTAGAGGAAATCTCAACCAGAGAGGATAGAGGGGAACTGGTAGATGTGTTATTTTTGGACTTTCAGAAGGCATTCTTCCTGGTATCTCACAAAAGTTTAAGTCATAAGATAAGGGTCCATGGTGTTGGAGATGGTATTTTGGCATGGATAGAGAGTTGGCAAATGGGCAGAAAACAGCGAGTGGAATGAGGGGTACTTTTTCAGGTTGGTGACTAGAGTGGGGTTCAGTGCGGGGACTGCAACTGTTTACAATGTATATTAATGACTTGAAGGGAGGATGTGAATGTACAATAGCCAGATGATACTAAAACAATGGATAGGCAAGTTGCAAGAGGGAGGTAAACAGTTTACAAAGAGATATTGAGATTTTAAGTAACTAGGCAAAAAAATAGCAAATAGAATATAATGTGGGAGAGTGTGAAGTTGTTTATCTTGGAAGGGAGTACAAAAGGATAGAATATTATTTCAATGGAGAAAAACTGCAGAAAGCTGCAACACAGTGCCTTGGGGCTACTTTTACATAAAATACAGTTAAGTTAGCACAAATGTGCAGCAGTTGATTAGGAAGGTTAATGGAACGTTGGCCCTTATTTCAAGGATTTTGGAGTATAAGAATAGGGAAGTCTTGCTGCAACTGTGGAAGTTACTGGTGAGACCACAGGGGCAATTCTTCCGAAAAAAATGAAGTGTCCTTCGGGGAGGAATATGAAAGCTTTTCTGACCTGTTTTTAGGCGAGCTGAGTGGAATGGATCTCTAGGACTTGGTGCATCATAGAGTCCCTAACAAATGTGGCAGTGGCATTGGCCACTTGATTGTTGGCCCTCCATTTGCTTCCCAGGAACCCTCCCATCCCCCCAATTGGCAGCCTCAGTGACAGTCCCCTCCCCCTCCCCCCACCCACCCCATGTACAGCCCTAATTCCACCCCTTTTCCAGCCCCGATTTCCCCCCCTCCCCCAACCCCACTGATGCAGTGGGTCTTTCCGCACCAACCCCTTGCCACCACCAATCAGCCCAGTGCCTCTTGAGAAGTGCTAGGATGCCAGGTTGGCACTGTTCAAAGGGCACCCCCCCAACTTCCTGGGGGTCCTCAATGGCCTCTGTCCCCACTAGCAGGGTGATCACATCTGACCCCCTTTAATCCTGGGGACCAGCTTTAATCCCCGCCAATGGTAATCTCTCCTGGTGGGATGGGAGACATTAGCGAGCCAGGAAGGTGCCGTTCTAAGTTGCAGAGCTGGGCCAAGAGGTGGCAGATGGAGTTTAATGCGGAAGAGTGTGAGGTAATTCACTTTGGCAGGAATAACAGATGTGTAGAGTATAGGGCTAACGGTAGGACTCTGAATAGTGTTGATGAACAGAGGGATCTAGGTGTATGTGTACATAGATCCCTGAAAGTTGGGAATCAAGTAGATAAGGTAGTTAAGAAGGCATACGGTGTCTTGGCGTTTATTGGTAGGGGGATTGAATTTAGGAGTCGCAGCGTCATGTTGCAACTGTACAAAACTCTGGTGCGTCCGCACTTGGAGTATTGTGTGCAGTTCTGGTCCCCACATTATAGGAAGGATGTGGAGGCATTGGAGAGGGTGCAGAGGAGG
Source organism: Carcharhinus amblyrhynchos (assembly GCF_965287045.1). NCBI lineage: Eukaryota > Metazoa > Chordata > Chondrichthyes > Carcharhiniformes > Carcharhinidae > Carcharhinus > Carcharhinus amblyrhynchos. The sequence goes on from NC_137333.1 coordinate 28,123,662, forward strand.
TTTACCAGGATGTTGCCTGGTATGGAGGGAAGGTCCTATGAGGAGAGACTGAGGGATTTGGGGTTGTTTTTGTTAGAAAGAAGGCAGCTAAGAGGGGACCTTATTGAAACATATAAGATGATTAGAGGTTTAGATAACGTGGACAGTGATAGCCTTTTTCCTCGGATGGAGAAAGCTAGCACGAGGGGGCATGGCTTTAAATTAAGGGGTGGTAGATATAGGACGGATGTCAGAGGTAGGTTCTTTACCCAGAGGGTGGTGAGGGATTGGAATGCCCTGCCTGCTGCAGTTGTAGATGCGCTTAGTTTGGGGGCGTTTAAGAGATCCGTGGATAGGTTTATGGATGGAAAGGGATTGGTTTAGGTTAGAGGGTCATTGCTTTTTAGGTACAGAACTTTCCATTGACTGAATTAATCAGGAATGGAGGGAAAGTTCTGTACCTAACATCAGTTTACTGCTGTTAACGCCCATGAGAATGTCATAGCAGTCATAGCTAGGGTGTAGAGAAAGATCAACTTAATGTGAGATAGGTCCATTCAAAAGTCTGATGGCAATAGGGAAGAAGCTGTTCTTGAGTCAGGTGGTACATGCCCTCAGACTTTTGAATCTTCTTCCTGATGGGAGAAGGTGGAAGAGAGTATGTCCAGGGTGTGTGGGACTCTTAATTATGTTGGCTGTTTTTTTGAGGCAGTGGGAAGTTGTAGACATGTCAGTGGGCGAGAGGCTGGTTTGAGTGATGAACTGGGCTTCATTCATGACCCTTTGTAGTTTCTTGCAGTCTTAGACAGAGCAGGAGCCATACCAAACTCTAAATATTTTCTATGGTGCATCTGTAAATGTTAGTGAGAGCTTTAGTGGACATGCCAAATTTCCTTAGTCTTCTACGAAAGAAAGGCTTTAATGATAGCACCAGCACCAGGACAGGTTGTTGGTGATCTGGACACCTAGAAAATCTGAAGCTCGCAACCATTTCTACTTCACCCCATTGATGTAGACAGGGGCATGTCCTCCACTATGCTTCCTGAAGTCGATGACTATCTCCTTAATCCTGTCCCTAAATTAGTTTCCCTCAATGTGGAATGCCATAATCATAGATAAAGGTGATGGGCGGAGGGGGACTGGTAATGTTAAAATGGCGGCACGGGCTCGTTGGGCCAAAGGGCCTGTTTCCCAGGCTGTTTTTGTTCTTTGTTCTTTGTCCTTCATTTTGTTGACACTGAGGGAGAGTCTACCAGATTCTCTGTCCCTTTCCTATACTCTGTCTTGTAATTGTTTGAGATCTGACCCACTATCGTGGTGTCATGAGCAAGCTTAAAAATTGAGTTGGAGGAGAATTTGGCCACACAGTCACAGGTATTAAAGGAATATAGTAAAGCACTGAGGACACAGCTCTATGGGGCACTGGTGTTAAGGATGATAGTGGAGGTGGTGATACCTGTCATTACTGATTGCAGTCTGTGTTAGGAAGTTCAGGATTCAGTCACAGAGGGAGGAGCTGAGCTCCAGGCCACAGAGTTTGGCAATGAGTTTTATAGGAATAATGGTGTTGAAGTGAGCTGTAGTTGATAAATAGCAGTCTGACAAAGGTATCTTTATTATCTAGATATCACAGGGTTGATTGCAGGGCCAGGGAGATAACGTCTGCTGCGGACCTGTTGTAGAGGTAGATAAACTGTATGAATCCAGGCAATCTGGGAGGGCGAAATGATTTGAGCCATGAGTATCCTTTCAAAGCATTTCATAATGATGAATGTCAGAGCCACCAGATGACAGTTTTTAGGCTTTTCTTTGGTACCAGGATGACAGTCATCTTTGTGAAGCAACTAGTGACCGCAGATTACTGTAAAGAGAGTCTGCAAATATCACCACCAGCTGGTCTGTGCAGGATCTGAGTGCTCATCTGGATACCACATCTAGACCAGTCACTTTCCATGGGTTGACCTTCAAGAAGGCTGTTCTGACACCTGTAATGGTGACCTCAGACACAGGTTCGTCCAAGGCTTCTGGGTTGGAGGGCATGCTCTCGCTTGACCTCTTGCTCAAAACAGGCATAGAATGCATTGGGCTCATTGGGGAGGGGTGCTAGAGATTTTACATGCCTTCATCTTCTAGTCTGTTATGTCTTAGTTGCCAGGGGTCTATGTGACTAGCCTGGGATTCTAGCTTGGTTTGGTATTGTCTTTTGGCAACTTTGATAGATCTCCTTGGATCATATCTGGCTTTCTTGTATAGGTCCGGGTCGCCTGACTTGAACACCTCAGACCTAGACTTCAGCAAGCACTGGGTATCCCTGTTCAGCCATGGTTTCCGTGTGGGAAACACGCAAATTTGTCTCTTTGGCACACACTTATTAATGAATTCAGTAGTGGCGTACTCGTTCAGGCTGCTTGCAGATTTTTAAAATACTGATGAGTCTACTAACTCTAAGCAGTCCCATTGGAGATCATTCGATTCCTCAGACCAACATCGCACAACTTTCTTTGATGGATTTTCCCGCTTCAGTTTTTGCTTGTAAGCCAGGAGCAGGAGCCCAGTCCTGTGGTCTGATTTGCCAAAGTCTGGGCAGGTGATAGAGCATTAGGCTCCAAGGCTGGTGTCAGGGTGAAAAGGGAAACTTTTGTGTCCCAGGTAAACAAAGTAATGTACCTTGTGTATAGAGTCCACAAGGACAGATTACACCCTGTTGAAGAGAAGTTGAAGCCCAAAAAAGGGCCATGATGGACATAAATCATAGAGGTTTATAGCATGAAAACAGGCCCTTCAACCTAACTTATCCATGCCACCCAGTTTTTACCATTAAGCTAGTCCCAATTGCCCACATTTGGCCCATATGCCTCTATACAAATCTTACCCGTGTAACTGTCCAAATGCTTTTTAAAAGACTAAATTGTACCTGCCTCTAATACTACCTCTGGCAGTTCGTTCCAGACACTCACCACCCTCTGTGTGAAAAAATTGCCCCTCTGGAACCTTTTGTATCTCTCCCCTCTCACCTTAAACCTATGCCCATAGTTTTAGACTCCCTTACCTTTTGGGAAAAGATATTGATTATCCACTTCATCTATGCCCTTTTATGCATATTATTTTACACACCTCTATAAGATTACCTGTCAGCTTCCTACGCTTCAGGGAGAAAAGTCCCAGTTTATCCAGCCTCTCCTTATAACTGAAACCATCAAGTCCCAGTAGCATTCTAGCAAATCTTTTCTGCGCTCTTTCTAGTTTAGTAATATCCTTTCTATAAAAGGGTGACCAGCACTGTACACAGCATTCCAAGTGTTGCTTTACTAATGTCTTGTAGAGTTTTAACAAGAAATCCCAACTGCTGCATTCAGTGTTCTGTCCAATGAAACCAAGCATGCCCAATGCCTTTTTCACCACCCTGTCCACCTGTGACTCCACTTTCAAGGAGCAATCAACCTGTACCCCTGGATATCTTTGTTCTACAACTCCTCAGTACTCTACCATAACTGAGTAAGTCCTGCCCTGCATCACCTTGCATTTATCTAAATTAAACTCAATCTACCATTCAGCAACTCACTGGCCCAGTTGATCAAGATGCCGTTACAATCCTAGATAATCTTCTTCACTGCCCACTATGTCACTAATCTTGGTGTCATCTGCAAACTTACTAACCATGCCTCCTAAATTCTTATCAAATTATTAATATAAATGACAAGTAACAGTGGATCTAGCACCGATCCCTGAGGCACACTGCTGGTCACACGTTTCCACTTTGAAAAACAGCGGGTGGTATGGTGGCACAGTGATTAGTATTGCTGCCTCATAGCTCCAGGGACCCACATTTGATTCCTAGCTTGGATCACTATCTGTGTGGAGTTTGCACGTTCTCCCCGTGTTTGCATGGGTTTCCTCTGGGTGCTCTGGTTTCCTCCCACAGTCGAAAGATGTGCTGGTTAGGTTGACTGGACATTCTAAATTAACCCTTAGTGTTCTGGGATGAGATAGGTTAGAGGGATTAGCAGGGTAACTAAGCGGGGATAGGGCCTGGGTGGGATTAGTATCAGTGCAGACTTGATGTGCTGAATAGCCTCCTTCTGCACTGTAGGGACTTTATGAAACCCTCTACAACCACCCTCAATCTTGTGTCATCCAGCCAATTTTGTATCCAATTGGCTATTTCACCCTGGATCCTGTGAGATTCAACCAAATGCAACAACCTACTATGCGACACCTTGTCAAGGCCTTGCTAAAGTCCATGTAGACAACATCAACTGTATTGCCCTTGTTTACCTTCTTGGTTCCATGTAGGCTTACATTAATGCTGCAAAACTGCAATGAAGTTACTGTGAAAATGCCCTGGTCGCCACACTCCAGTGCCTGTTCAGGTACATTGAGGAGGAATTTTAGCATGGCCAATGCACCTAATCAGTACATTTTTCGGATTGTGGGAGGAAACTGGAGCAAACACAGAAAAGTACAGCACAGGAGCAGGCCCTTCGGCCCTCCAAGCCTGCACTGATCATGATGCCTGCCTAAACTAAACTGTATTTACTTATAGAATCCATATCCTTCCATTCCCATCCCCTTCGTGTATTCATCTAGTTGCCCCTTAAATGCTGCTATCGTACCTACTCCCATTACCTCCCCAGGCAGTGCGTTTCAGACATTCACCACCCTCTCTGTAAAAAAAACTTGCTTCGCACATCTCCTCTAAACTTTTCCCCACGCACCTTAAACCTAGTACTTGACTTTTCTACCCTAGAAAAGACCATCTGACTATCCACTCTGTCCATGCCAGTCATAATCTTGTAGACCGCTATCAGGTCACCCCTCAAGTGCCTCAGGGGTCGGTGCTGGGGCCTCAGCTATTTACCATTTATATAGATGATCTGGAGGAGGGAACCGAGTGTAGGGTGTCGAAATTTGCTGATGACACCAAGATTGGAGGAAAGGCAAATTGTGCGGAGGGTGTGGAGAGTCTACAGAAGGATCTAGATAGGCTGGGCGAATGGGCCAGGAAATGGCAAATGGAATTTAATGTTGGCAAGTGCGAGGTGGTCCACTTTGGTAGGAATAATGGTAGGAAGGATTATCACTTACGTGGCGAAAAACTGCAGCAGGCGACGGTGCAGAGGGACCTTGGGGTCCTTGTGCATGAGTCGCAAAAACACAGCTTGCAGGTGCAGCAGGTGGTCAGGAAGGCGAATGGGATGCTGGCCTTCATAGCGAGGGGGATTGAATATAAAAGTAGGGAGGTCTTGCTGCGGCTGTATAGGGCATTGGTGAGGCCGCAGCTGGAGTACTGTGTGCAGTTTTGGGCGCCGTACTTACGCAAGGATATTTTGGCCTTGGAGGGAGTGCAGAAGAGGTTTACTAGGCTGATGCCGGAGTTGAGGGGGTTGAGCTATGAGGAGAGGCTGAATAAACTAGGCTTGTACTCGTTAGAGTTTAGAAGAATGAGGGGAGATCTCATTGAGACGTATAAGATGATGAATGGGATGGATAGGATAGAGGTGGAGAGACTCTTCCCTCTCAGAAAGGATAACAGGACTAGGAGGCATAGCCTCAAGATAGAGGGGGGGCGGTTTAGAACGGAGTTGAGGAGGAACTTCTTCACTCAAAGGGTGGTGAATCTCTGGAATTCTCTGCCCGAAGTGGTGGAGGCTGCCTCGCTAAATATTTTTAAGACGCGGGTTGATGGGTTTTTGATAAGAGAGGGGATTAAGGGTCATGGGGAGAGGGCGGGAAAGTGGAACTGAGCCACGACAGATCAGCCATGATCTTATTGAATGGCGGGGCAGGCTCGAAGTGCTAGATGGCCTACTCCTGCTCCTATTTCTTATGTTCTTAAGTTTATCCAACCTCTCCTTATAGCTAATATCCTCCACACCAGGCAAAATCTGGTGAACCTCTCCAAAGCATCCACATCCTTCTGGAAGAATTATACACAATACTCCAAACATTTGGAAGAAATCCACACAGACACTGGGAGAACGTGTAGACTTCGCACAGGCAGTGACCCAAGGCTGGAATCAAACGCAGGTCCCTGGCGCTGTAGGGCAGCAGTGTTAACCACTGTACCACCCTGCTGTCCTTGGAAGGTTACAAACTTCACGCTACCACTGAAAAAGGGAGAGATGCCTATTAACCTGACGTGAATAGAACAAAGAAAATTACAGTAGTGGAACAGGCCCTTTGGCCCTCCAAGCCTGCATTGACCGTAGTAGTGAAAATGCTATATTTTATTATAAAGGATGTGATAAAAAAAATTTAACAATCATGATCTGATTGGATATAGTCAGCTAGATTTACAAATGGGTAATCATGTTTGTCAAACTTGTTGGAGTTCTGTGAAGATGTTATTAACAAAATTGATAAAGGAGCATTGATGGACGTAGTATATTTGGACATTCAGGAGGCATTTGATAAAGTCTCCCACAGGAGCTTGATTAGCAAAATAGAAGTACATAGGATAGGAGGCAACATTCCATCATTGATTAAGGATTGGCTAACAGGCCAAAACAGAGTAGGAAAATGGGTCATTCTCGCATTGACAGGCTGTGATGATTGGGGTACCACAAGGATCAGTACTTGGGTTCCAGCTACTCACAATATATATCAATGATTTGGATAAGGGGCCCAAATGTAATATTTCCAAGTTAGGAGGTGATACAAAGCTACGCAGAAATGCAAATTGTGAGCAAGATATGAAGTGGCTACAGGAGAATTTAGACAGGCTTACTGAGTGGGCAAAAACATTGCAGATGGAATATAACATGGGAAAAATGTGAGGTTATCCACTTTGATAGAAGGAACAGATGGTGCTAAGTATTTGCTAAATGCTAAGAAATTAGAAAGTGTGGATGTACAAAGGGACATTGGTACTCATGTGTATAGTAACTGAACTCTAATATGCAGGTGCAGCAAGCTGTCAGAAAGGCTAATGGAATGAAATGGATTTGAGTAAATGACTGGTGGGGTTTTGCTTCAGTTATATATCTGGAGTAGCATGTGCTGTTTTAGTCCCCTCACCTCAGGACATTTCTGCCATAGAGGGAGTGTACTGAAAGTTCACCAGACATGTTCCAGGGATAGTGGGACTGTCTTATAAGAGAGACTGGGAAAACTGGGTCAGTATTCTCTACAGTATTGAAGAAGGAGAGATGATCTCATTGAAACCTACAAAATATTTAAAATAGACAGGGTACATTCAGATAAGATGTTTTCCTTGGTTAGGGAGTCTACAACCAGGGGTACAATTTCAAAATAAGGGAGGAGTCACTTAGGACTAAGGTGAGGAGAAATTTCTTTACATACAGGGTTGTGAATGTATGGAATTCTCTACCCCTGAGGACTGTGGAAGCTCAGTAATTGTGTATGTTTAAAACAGAGATCAACAGATTTCTGATTAATTACATTAAGGGTTATGGGCAGAGTGTGGGTTGTAATAACCCACAGGACTTGTATGGAGAATCACCTCCCTGTAGGGGTCATTGAATATGACCCCTACAGGGCTTGGTAATTAACTCAGTAGGTGGAACTATTATACCGAGTCCTGTATAAAGCAAACCCTGAGTGGGTCCATGATTGTATTATTGCGGTTGGGACTTGTTTATTTTCAACACAGGCTTGTGATTTTGCCTTTCTTTATTTTGTGCAAAAAAAGCACTATTCCTTTACAGCTGATTCTGGAGTTATGTGGATAAAGGACGCTGAAGTATACGATCAGCCATAATCATATTGAATGGTGGAAAAGACTTGATGGGCTGAATGGCCTAATCCTAAAGAAAGAAGTTTTTGGATGGAAAATAGTTGAAGCTCTATTTAGGAATGAAATGGAGAGCTTCCGACCTGGCAGGAGATAGAAGTTTGGAGGAATTGGAAGTCCATAGTCAACCAGGAACTGGAAATTGTTGAAATGATGAGGCATCAGAAGAGATATGGATGTAATGGGGAAAGGCTGGACAAGTGGAGAAAAGGTGCCATATCAAGATAGGAGGAAATATGTTCAGTGAGGTAGCCCCGTGAAAGACCGGATGATGTGAATGAGGTAGAGCAGGTTTTTCAGGGCTGTGGTCTATAAAGTGGGAAGCCATGGAGGGCAGACCTGCAGAGGAGATCCGGTTAGTGATGGTCCTGGAATCAACTGCCTAATGTTTGATGATAGGGTCCTGATCCAGATGGAAGTGTTGGAGTTCAATGTCTGCTAACTGGAATATGAACCCTGTATTCTTGTCTTTCAATAATGCTAACAGTTTAATTAAGCAATGTTTGTATTTGTATAATCTATCCTTAATTTTTTAACAACTGTTTCATTACTCCTTTGCTTCAATTAGAACAGTAACAAGTTGTGACATTTATCATAAATGTTTAATCTATATAAAATCTGTGACTATTACCTGATTAATTGTAGTAATTTTAAGCCATTCTTCATCTCTCCTTGTAGCTTTTGTATGGTTTTGCATAATTTCACTTCCATCATGTTGTTTTGGATCTATGCTGATTTATATATGTTAAACTTTTACATACAGGAAATAAAGGCTTGCATTTATATAACTCCTTTGCCAACCACTGGACACGCCAAAGTGCTCTACGGCTAAAGAATTATTTTTTGAAGGATGGTGGCTGTTGTAATTTGGAAATGTGGCAGCTGATTTATGAACAGCAAAATTGTAAACAGCAATCTATTTTTTAATGTCGATTGAGGGATAAATAATGGCCAGGACAATAGGGATAACTCCTAGCTCTTCTCCAAAACAATGCATTCACGTAACAGCTAATTCACCGAACAGAGCAGAGCTGACCTCAGTTTATTTAATACCTCACCCAAAAGTCAGCACTCCGAAAGTGCACTGAAGTATCAGCCTTGATTCTTGTGAAATGGGACTTGAATATATAACTTTCCGTCTCAGAGGCAAGTGTGCTATAAACTGGCCATAAATGATGCCCATTTAGTTGTGGTTTCAAACAGTGTAGGTATGAATTTATAGCAATTGATAGAGTTCAAGGCAGCAACTTTTTAAGGTCCTGGTTTTGTGTGTCCCTGTCACAAAAACCGAATACTTGAAGTGTTAATTCATGCCAGTGAGCCCATAGTTTAACAAAATTGCTACAAATTTTTAAACATTAAGTCCACTTGTCAAAGAGAAAAAATTAAAAATGTTTATGTTCTTCTGTAGATATGAATTAGGAGCTGCTTTGTTTATTGGTTGGGCTGGATCTTCACTTTCCATATTAGGAGGTGCAATACTTTGTTTCTCCTTATCTAGTGGTAAAGATACTCCAAGGTAAGATCAAATAAGCTTACTGAGATACTATATCGATTGAAGAAGTGTTTAAAATCCTACTTTTATGGCAATAAATATACGATAATACACAAAGCAATTTACGCATTCTTACAGAGGATTTGTTTCTTTATCAAGCTGGAGGGACAGCATCTCATCTTCCGATAGAGCACATTACAGCCCTCAGGACTCAACATTGAATTCAACAACTTTAGACAGTGACCTTTCTCCTCCATCGGTTACTGACTGTATAATATCCATGATGTGGAGATGACATTGGACTGGGGTAAGCACAGTAAGAAGTCTCACAATACCAGGTTAAAGTTCAAAGGTTTAATTGGTAGCATGAACTTTTGGAGCGTTGTTCCTTCTTCAGTGAGTCGAGAGTTGTATTCACAAACAGGGCATACATAGACGCAGACTTAATTTACAAAATAATGGTTGGAATGCGAATCTTTACAGATAATCAAGTCTTTACAGGTACAGACAATGTGAGTGGAGAGAGGGTTAAGCACAGGTTAAAGAGGTGTGAATTGTCTCAAACTAGGACAGTTAGTGAGATTTTGTAAACCCAGGCAAGTCGTGGGGGATTACAGATAGTGTGAAGACTTACCCGAAGATCCGAGGCTGAATGCCCGTGACTGCTGAAGTGTTCCCCGACAGGAAGGGAACACTCCTGTCTAGCGATTGTCGAGTGGTGTCCGTTCATCTGTTGTCATAGTGTCTGCATGGTCTCACCAATGTACCATGCCACGGGACATTCTTTCCTGCAGCATATCAGGTAGACAATGTTGGCCGAGTCGCAAGAGTATGTGTCATGTACCTGGAAGATGGTGTTCTCATGTGAGATGATAGCATCCGTGTCAATGATCCAGCATGTCTTGCAGAGGTTGCTGTGGCAGGGTTGTGTGGTGTCGTGGTCACTGTTCTCCTAAAGACTGGGTAGTTTGCTGTGGACAATAAGCTGTTTGAGGTTGTGCAGTTGTCTGGAGGCAAGAAGTGGGATGTGGGGATGGGCTTGGCGAGATGTCCATTTTCATCGATGACATGTTGAAGGCTTCGAAGAAAATGTCGTAGCTACTCCACTCCGGGGAAGTACTGGACAACGAAGGGTACCCTGTTCGTCATGTCCCGTGTTTGTCTTCTGAGGAAATTGGTGCGGTTTTTCGCTGTGGCACATTGGAAATGTCAATCGATGAGTCGAGTGCCATATCCTGTCCTTATGAGATATCTTTCAGCATCTGTAGGTTTCTGCTGTGATCCTTCTCATCTGAGTACATCCTGTGTATACGGAGGGCTTGTCCATAGGGGATGGTTTCTTTAACATGTTTAGGGTGAAAGCTGGGCAAGTGGAGCATTGTGAGGTTATCTGTGGGCTTGCGGTACAGTGAAGTACTGAGGTGACTGTCCTTGATGGAGAAGTGAAGAGTGAATGTTGGACCCTTAGAGGATGAGAGGGGGGATTTAGTGGTGGGAGATGAGGAAATGGCTGAGGCTTTAAATAAGTTTTTTGCCTTAGTCTTCACGGAGGAGGACACGAATAGTTTGCCGGATCTTAAAGATAGAAGGATGGTAGGAGTTGAGGGCCTGAATGCGATTACTGTCACTAGAGAGGTAGTGCTTGATAAACTAATGGGACTGAAGGTGGACAAGTCCCCAGGACTGGATGGAATGCATCCCAGGGTTCTGAAAGAAATGGCAGAAGTGATAGTGGATGCCTTAGTAATTATTTACCAAAATTCGCTGGATTCCGGGGAAGTGCTGGAAGATTGGAAAACGGCTAATGTCACGCCGCTGTTTAAAAAAGGTAGCGCACAAAAGGCAGGGAATTATAGGTCGGTTAGTTTAACGTCTGTAGTTGGAAAAATGTTTGAATCCGTCATCAAAGAAGAAATAGCGAGGCACCTAGAAAAGAATGGTTTGATCGAGCAGACGCAGCACGGATTCGCTAAGGGGAAGTCGTGTTTGACAAATTTATTGGATTGCTATAAGGATGTGACTAGTGCGGTATGATGTGGATATGCCGGCGTTGGACTGGGGTAAACACAGTAAAAAGTCTGACAACACCAGGTTTTAGTCCAACTATCAAATTATTTACTATCAAATAAATCGGTTGGACTAAAACCTGGTGCTGTTAGACTTCTTACTAGTGCGGTAGACAGAGGGGAACTCGTGGATGTGGTGTTTTTAGATTTTCAAAAGGCGTTTGATAAGGTGCCTCATAAAAGGTTGCTGCAGAAGATTAGGGTGCACCGAGTTGGGGTAAGGTGTTAGCGTGGATAGAGGTTTGGTTGTCTAATCAGAGGCAGAGAGTTGGTATCAATGGGTGCTATTCTAATTGGCAGTTGGTGACTAGTGGAGTGCCGCAGGGATCGGTGCTGGGGCCTCAGCTATTTACCATTTATATAGATGATCTGGAAGAGGGGACTGAGTGTAGGGTGATGAAATTTGCTGATGACACGAAGATGAGTGGAAAAGCAAATTGCGTGGAGGGTGTGGAAAGTCTGCAGAGGGATCTGGATAGGCTAAGCGAGTGGGCGAGGGCCTAGCAGATGGAGTACAATGTTAGCAAGTGTGAGGTTATCCACTTTGGCAGAAATAATAGAGGAGGGATTACTATTTAAAGGATGAAAAGCTGCAGCATGCTACGGTGCAGAGGGACCTGGGGGTCCTTGTGCATGAGTCGCAAAAACCCAGTCTGCAGGTGCAGCAGGTGATCAAGAAGGCGAATGGGATGTTGGCCTTTATAGCGAGGGGGATAGAATATAAAAGCAGGGAGGTCTTGATGCAACTGTACAGGGTACTGGTGAGGCCGCAGCTGGAGTACTGTGTGTAGTTTTGGTCGCCGCACTTGCGCAAGGATGTATTGGCCTTGGAGGGAGTGCAGAGGAGGTTCACTAGGCTGATACCGGAGATGAGGGGGTTGGACTATGAAGAGAGACTAAATAGACTGGATTGTACTCGTTCGAGTTTAGAAGGATGAGGGGGGATCTTATAGAGACATATAAGATAATGAAAGGGATGGATAGGGTAGATGTAGAGAGATTCTTCCTGCTTAGAAAGGAAAGCAGGACTAGAGGGCACAGCCTCAAGATAAGGGTGGGGCAGTTTAGATCAGAGTTGAGGAGGAACTTCTTCACTCAAAGGGTGGTGAATCTCTGGAATTCTCTGCCCATTGAAGTGGTGGAGGCTACCTCGCTGAATATATTTAAGTCACGGGTAGATAGGTTTTTGATAGACGAGGGAATTAAGGGTTATGGGGAGAAAGCGGGAAAGTGGAAATGATCCACTTCAGATCAGCCATGATCTTATTGAATGGTGAGGCAGGCTCGAAGGGCTAGATGACCTACTCCTGCTCCTATTTCTTATGTTCTTACTTTCTTATGTGTGTGTCCAAGAATGCAATTGATTGCAGAGAGTAATCCACGGTGAGTCTGATGGCGGGATGGAACTTACTGATTCATCATACGTTTCAGTGATTGTTCGCTGTGAGTTCAAAGGACAAAAATGTATCAATGTATCTAGTGAATAGCATCGGTTGAAGGTCCTGTGCAGTGAAGAGGTCTTGTTCGAACCTGTGCATGAAGATGTTGGCATATTGAAGTGCAGATTTGGTCCCCATGGCTGTTCTGTGAGTCTGGATGAAGAACTGGTTGTTGAAGGTGAAGACGTTGTGGTCCAGGATGAAGTGGATGAATTGTAGAATTGCATCTGGAGATTGGCAGTTGTTGGCATTGAGTACACCAGCATCCCCCACGTATGCATTCTACACCAGCATACGTGGGGGATGCTGGTGTAGAATGCCGAGACATCCATTGTGACGAGGAGTGCTCCTGGTTCAACTGCTCCGTGTGTGCTGAGTTTCTGTATAGGAAGTCTGTAGTGTTGTGACAGAAGCTGGGGGTCCTTTGTATGATGGGTTTCAGGATGCCCTTGACGTGGCCAGAGAGGTTTTCATACAGGGTCCCATTGCCTGATACGATGGGACAGTGAGGTGCGTTGGCCATGTGTATCTTCAGGAGGCTGTAGAGCTCTCCAGTGCAGGGAGTAGGTTGGGTGAGAGCAATGGAGGGTGCTCTTAAGGTCCAGATCAAAGGTCTTGATCAGTCCATTGAATTGACGGGTGTGTTTTTTGGTCTGATCTGTGAGAAACTGTCAGGTTTACAACTGTAGTGTTCCTCATTTTTCAGTTGTCAACTCACTCAACGGAAGAAGGAGCAATGCTCCAAAAGCTTGTGCTACCAAATAAACCTGGTGGTCTTTAACCTCGTGTTATGAGACTTCTTACTGTGTGTAATATCCAACACACTTCTCCCTTTCTTTTAGTTCCAATAAAGAGTCAGACTGACTCAGTGTTAACTCTGATTTCTCTCCCTACAGATGCTACCAGACCTGCTGCATTTTTCCAGATTTCTGTTTTTGTTTCAGATTCCAGCATATGAGTATTTTGCTTATTTTTGTGCCCATTTATCATGTTGTTTTATGAGGGAGCATACAATTTAAAATATCTTCCTGTGTTGCGACCAAAGGTGGTGAAATTCCAGTTTAACCGCCTGTGGTAGCTTGGTCCATTTAAGGGGTGAATGACCATGGGCCACAGGGCCTTTATGAGGTCTCACAAGAGAAAGGCATGAAGGGTGAGGTGACCAAAATTGGGAGAGAAGTAGTGGCTGCTCAGAGTACCAGTAGTGAAGGCCCAGTGGAGCTCCAGAGAAAGAAGAGAAATCCTCAGCCGCAAGAGTTTGAGTGTTATCGTTGTGGGGAGACCATCCCTAAGGCAAATGCAAACCCCATGTATTTACTATGTGTTCATTCGGGCCTGGAGACTTGTCCACTTTTAAGCCCGTTAAATCCTCCCAAGACCTCCTCATTCTTATATCAAACTGTGCAAGTTCCTCACAATCCCTTTTCCTGAATTCTATACCTGTGTTCTCCTTTTCCTGATGAGAAGTATTCATTTAACACCCTTCCAATGTCCTGTGGCTTAACACACAAATTACCCCCTTGGTTTCCAATGGGCCCTACTCTTTCCCTGGTTAGCCTCTTCCCTTTGATGGATTTATAAAATATCTTCAGATTCTCTCTAATTTTGTTCACAGGTCCCTTTTCATGACCGTCCCCCCATCCCCGGCTCTTTTTCTCTTCTAATTGCTTTCTTAAGTTCCCTCTTGCACTTCCTATATTCTTCTAAGGCCACAGCTGAGTTGCTTCCTTTGGACTTGCTAAAAACCTTTCTCCTCCTCCTCATCCATTTCTGAATTATCCTGGACAGCCAGGGTTCCCTGAAGTCATTGCTCCTACATTTCCCCCTATAGAATACATGTTGGATCTGTACTCTCCCCAGTTCCTATTTGAATGTTCCCAACTGCTCCATTGTAAATTTACCTACAAGGAGCTGTTCCCAGTCAACTTTCGCCAGATCCTGCCTTATTTTAATTGATAGAGCTGCACCACCTCCCTTTTTACACTCTCTGCTGTCTCACCTAAAGATCCTATGCCCTGAACATTGAATTACCAGTCCTGCCCTTCTCTCAAACATGTCTCTGTGATGGCTACAATATCACATTTCCATGCCTTACCTATTACACTCTTTGCATTGAAGTAAACACCACCCAGCCTTGCCTAACACTCTTCACTCAACTTAACTGAATTCACTCTGACTGCTTCCTTTACTATACCATGATGTGTTTCTATTTTACTCATGTACTGTGCCCTGTCCACTTGCCAGACTAGTTTAAGCTCAAACAGCACCAGCAGACCTACCCACAAGGATGTTGGTCCCAATGTGGTTCAGGTGCAGGGTGTTTCATTTGTACAGATCCCATCTTCCCCAGAAACAGTCCCAGTGATCCAAAACATCAGTCGTGCAGTACATCGAAAAGCTGAGGTTGGGTTGAAGAGGTTGGAAGACCTAGGGATAATCAAACCTTACAGTTCTTGGAGTGGGCTACACCAATAGTATCGTGCTAAATTAGAAATTACAGTGAGGATTTGTGGTGATTAAAAGCTGATGGTAAACAGAGCTGCTCAAATAGACAGAAATCTTATTGCTAGGATAAAAGATCTTTCTTCTAAACTGTCAGGAGTCCCCAAGTACATGAAAATGGATTTAACTGTCAGATGTACCGACAGCTTAAGCTGGAAGAACATTCAAAGGAATTTGTCACAATTAGTATGCATAACAGCTCATTACAATGCATGAGACTATCCTTTAGCATTTCATCTGCTTGCTCTATCTTTCAGTGCACCATGCAAAGCCTCTTGCAGGGATCCCCAGAGTGGTCATGTATCTGAACAATGTCTTAATAACAGAGGCATCACCTGGGGAGCATAGAGTCAATTTAGAGGACGTTCTCAAAAGATTCAATTACAAGGCTGGGAGGTGTGGGAGGAGTGGAGGGTTGCAAAGATGGGGAATGACAAGCCTGTGAGCAATTTGCAAATAAGATTGACAATTTTTGACTTAAGGCAGGTCAAGCACCACTTTGAGGAAGCACTGAGCATGGCCACACTCTGTGTGGAGGACTTCAATTAACATCACAAAGAATAGCTTGGTAGCATCTCTGCTGACTAAGCTGACCAAGTCGTAAAGGACAAGCAGGTGTTGATGGAATCGCAAAGAGAAAAAATCTTACTTGACCTCATCCTCGCATATCTGCCTGTCACAGATTGCAGAATCATAGCATTCCTATGGTTCCAGAAAAGGCCATTTGGCCCACCAAACCTGCTTTACACCAATCCTACCCAGGCCCTATCCCCGTAACCTCATGTATTTACCTTGCTAGTCTCACTGTCACTGAAGGACAATTTAGCATGGCCAATCCACCTAATCTACACATCTTTGGACTGTGGGAGGAAACTGGAGCATCCGGAGGAAGCCCATGCAATGCAAGCTACAGTCACCCAAGGCAGGAATTGAACTCAGGTTCCTTGCGTTGAGAGACAGCAGTGCTAATCACTGTGCCACCATGCCTCCTGTGATGCATCTATCCATGACATAGTGGTAGGAGTGACTACTGAAGAGCCTTTGTCTTCACACTGAGAATACCCTCTATCATGTTGTGTGGCAGTATCACTGGGCTCAATGAGATAGATCTCAAACAAATCTAGCAACTCAAAACTGGATATCCATGAGGTGCTGTGGTCCATGAGCAGTGGCAGAATTACATTTGACCACTATCTGTAATCTCAGGTCTGGCATATCTCCCACTCTACCATTACCACCAAGCCAGAAGATCAATGTTGGTTTAATGAACAGTGTAGAGGGCATGCCAGGAGCAACACCAGACATTCATAAAAATGAAATGTCAAGTGGTGAAGTTACAACATAGGATAACTTACATATCAAACAGCGGAAGCAGTAAGTGAATGACAGAGCCAAGCAATTCTAATGGATTTGATCCAAGCTCTGCAATCCTGCTGTATCTAGTGGTGAACGGTGACGGGCAATTAAACAACACACTGGGGGAAGAGGCTCTACAAATATTCCCATCCTAAATGAAGGGGGGAGACCAACACATAACACCAACACAGGGTGGCACGGTAGCACAGTGGTTAGCACTGCTGCTTTACAGCTCCAGGGTCCTGGGTTCGATTCCTGCCTTGGGTCACTGTCTGTGTGGAGTTTGCACATTCTCCTTGTGTCTGCGTGGGTTTCCTCCGGGTACTCCAGTTTCCTCCCACAGTCCAAAGATGTGAGGGTTAGGTTGATTGGCCATACTAAGAAATTGCCCCTTAGTGTCCAGGGGTGGGTAGGTTAGAGGGATTAGTGAGTATAATATGTAGGGATATGGGGGTAGGGCCTGGGTGCGATTGTGTTCGGTGCAGACTCGATGGGCTGAAGGGCCTCTTTCTGCACTGTAGGGTTCTATGATCATAAATACAAAAGGCAAGGCTGAAGCATTTGCAACAATTTTAGGACAGAAGTGTTGAGTAAGTGATCCATCTTGGCTTCCACAGAAGATGCATAAATGTAAGGTGATACATTTGGGCAGGAAAAATCAGGCAAAGGAGTACATGATGAACCAGCAGGACCCTGGGAGGCACAGAGGGAGATCTGGGGGATCTGATGGATCTTGGGTAGCGTGATAGCACAGTAGTTAGCACTGCTGCCTCACTGTGCCAGGGACCCGGGTTCAATTCTAGCCTTGAGTGACCGTGTGGATTTTGCATGTTCTCCCATGTTCATGTGGGTTTCCTCCAGGTGCTTTGATTTTCTCCCAGGATCCAAAGATGTGTGGGTTAGGTTGATTGACAATGTGAAATTGACATTTGGTGTCAAGGGGTTCAGTAGGGTAAATACATGGGGTTATGGGGATACAGCCTGGGTGGGATTCTTGTTGGTGCAAGCTCAATAGGCCAAATGGCCTCCTTCTGCACCATTGGGATTCTATGTCTGCATGTACACAGGTCCCTTAGGGTAGTAGAACAGGTGGATAAAGTAAGAAGACATATTGGGTAGATGCCTTTAATAGCTGAGGCATAGAGTATAAGAGCAGGGAAGTTATGCTGGGACTATATAAAATAGTAATTCGGGAGATGCAGCAAAATTTCTATCCAAGGGAAAAGAAGCATATGATGGGGAGGATGAGACAACCATAGCTAATGAGGGAAGTCAGGGGCAGCAAAAAGTAAAAGAAAAAGCATACAATGTGGCAAAGTTTAGTGGGAAGCCAGGGAATTGGGAAGTCTTTAGAGACCCACAGAAGACAACAAAAAAAGGGAGAAACTGAAATATGAGGGTGAGTTAGCCAGTAATGTAAAATAAGATATTTTGATATATAAAAGGTAAGAGAGAGTTAAGAGTGGACATTGGACCACTGGAAAATGATGCTGGAGAAGTAGTAATGTGGAACAAAGAAATGGCAGAGGTAGGATGGTAGGAACTTTGTATCAATCTTCACAATGGCAGGGACCAGTAACATACCAAAAGTTTAAGAGAGTCAGGGGGTAGAGGTGAGTATGGTGGCCATTACCAAGGAAAAGGTGCTAGGGAAACTGATAGGTCTGAAGGTGGATAAATTACCTGTGTCAGGGACTATATTCTGAAGGAGATAGCTGAAGAGATAGTGGAGCCATTAGTGGTGATCTTTCAGGAATCATTGGAGTCAGGGAAAGCTTCAGAGGACTGGACCGGAAAATTGTTAATGTAACACCCCTGTTTAAGAAGGAAAATTACAGGACGGTTAGCCTGACCTCGGGCATTGGTAAGATTTTAAGATCCGTTATTATTACGGATGAGATTTCAAAATACTTGGAAGCATATGATAAAATCAAACAAAGTCAGCATGGTTTCAAGGGGAAGTCATGCCTGACAAATCTGTGAGAGTTTTTTTGAGGAGGTACCAAGCAGATTAGACAAAGATAAGCCAGTGGATGTTATCATAGAATCCATAGAAGCCCTATAGCACAGAAGGAGGCCATTTGACCTATCGAGTCTCCACTGACTACAATCCCACGCAGGCCCTATTCCCGTAACCCCACATAGTTATCCTGCCAATCCTCTGAGTCCAGGGTGAATTTAGCATGGCCATTCAATCTAGCCTGCACATCTTTGGACTGTAGGAGGAGAATCCACAGGAAACTCATGCAGACACGGGGAGAAAGTGCAAACTCCACACAGACAGTGATCCGAGGCTGGACTTGAACCTGGGTCCTTGGCATTGCGACCCAGTGCTAACCACTGTGTCGCCCGCCTGCTGGATTTCCACAAGGCTGCTAAGATAAGAGCCCATGGTGTTAGAGGCAAGGTACTAGCATGGATAGAAGATCAACTGAGTGACAGAAGGCAGAGAGTGGGAATAAAAGGATTTTTTTTCAGGATCGCAGTGGGTGACTAGTGGAATTCCACAGCGGATAGTATTGGTACCATAACTTTTCACTTTATACGTCACTGATCTAGATGAAGGATTTGAGGTGATTGTGGCTAAGTTTGCAGATGATACAAAGATAGTTGAGGGACAGGTAGTATTGCGGAGGTGAGGAGGCTGTCGAAGGATTTGGACAAATTAGGAGAATGAGCATAGTAGTGGCAGATGGAATACAACGTGGGAAAGTGTAAGGTTATGCACTTTGATAGGAAGAATAGAGGCATAAAGATGTGCGGGTTAGGTTGATTGGCAATGCTAAAATTGCCCCTTAGTCTCCTGGGATGTGTAGGTTAGAGGAATTAGCGGGTAAATGTGTCGGGATATGGGGATAGGGCCTGGGTGGGATTGTGGTCAGTGCAGACTCAATGGGCCGAAGGGCCTGTTTCTGCACTGTAGGGTTCTATGTGCTATGTTGTTCTATGTTCATAGGCTATTTTCTAAATGGGGAGAGCATTCAGAAATCAGAAACACAAAGGGACTTGAGAGTTCTAGTTCAGGATTCACTTAATGTTAACTTGCAGGTTGAGTTTGTAGTTAGGAAGGCAAATGTAATGTTTGTATTCATTTTGAGAGGACTAGAATATAAAAGCAGCGATATACTGCTGAGGCTTTATAAGGCTCTGGTAATTTGATTTGATTTTTTATTGTCACACGTTTTAGTATACAGTGAAAAGTATTGTTTCTTGCATGCTATAGAGACAAAGCATACCATCCATAGACAAGGAAAAGAGAGAGTGAAGAATGTCATGTCACAGTTATAGCTAGGGTGTAAAGAAAGATCAACTTAGTGCGAGGCAGGTCCATTCAAAAGTCTGATGGCAGCAAGGAAGAAACCGTTTTTGAGTCGGTTGGTACATGTCCTCAGACTTTTGTATCTTTTTCCCGATGAAAGAAGGTAGAAGAGAGAATTCCAGAGTGTGTGGGGCCCTTAATTATACTGGCTGCTTTTCCAAGTTGGCGGGAAATATAGACAGAGTCAATGGATAGGAGGCTGGTTTGAGTGTGGACTGGGCTATGTTCACGACTCTTTATAGTTTCTTTGGTCTTGGGCAGAGCAGGAGACATACCAAGCTTTGATACAACCAGAAAGAGCTACATTTGGAATATTGTGAGCAATGTTGGGTTCCATATCCAAGGAAGGATGTGCTGGTCCTCACACCTCCAGCAGATTCCCTCTGCCCCCCACCAAAATCCTGTGATATACTCATAATAGCCAGTTTGGGAAAGAAGAAACCAAAGCAGGCCTTTACTGGGAATAGATGTATTCAGAGAGTAAAACATTACAGTTATTTATCTCCTGTTGCCACCCTATCCCTTAGTTGTGTCAGTAAGTGTCTCATTATATGTGCTCAATTAACCATGTGCTTCACCAAGATTGATCTAATCAACATAACAACGCCCACCTCTCTTCCCTGGCATCTCTGGCTCCATGGGGTTAGGGAGACGGTGGGAATCAAAGAGAGGAGTCTCAGGGAAACAATGCCAGAGATCAACTGGTAAATATGGGGTCAGGGAGACAGTGGTTGTCGAACAGAACATTGAGAGTTGGGCCGAAGGGCCTGTTTCCCGGGCTGTTTTTGTTCTTTGTTTAAATCATCAAAAAAGGAGCGTTATAGGACAGCAGGTTAGGGATTGATTGTTCATTTGGCCCAGCGATGCTGAGTAAGGAAATGAAGGAAATTGGGGCACTTGAACAACTTCAGTCTGCTGGTCAAGGGACAGATAAAAAGCCTCAGCTGGGGTTCCACCTCTTAATTACTACACAAATATTCTAGGTGTTATTGCATGGATGTATAACGTTAGGAAATGCCTTTGATGTGATATCTTCTGTGGTAATTAAACAGCCAAAAATATCTTGAGTTTGCACTTGAGTAACAACCACTTGAATGAATTGCAGCATGAATAGGAGAGGAAACAGGAGGAAATAAATGTAGTTGTGAAACATTACTGTTTTCAAAATGACAGATTTGTCCATTTTGATGAGGTTTCTCTATTGACGAATCAGGAACACAACCTAAACAAGATATTTAAATAGCATCTTTATAGATTTTTTTAATTCATAGATTTAATAGGGAATTGAACTGATTGTTGAACTTTATGAATCTTTCTTTCAGAGTGGGTTATGGCTACAGTGCTACAGCGTCTCTCTTTTCTTCCCGGTCAATGGCACACAATGTCGCAGAGGACATGAAATCAACTAGGAACGCAGGGATCCCTCCAAAGCAATTTGATAAGAATGCATATGTTTAAGTTTTTTTAAAAATGTTAAGATAAAGATATGAATACTTTAATCAAATTCAGTTCATAAAAAAAAATCTTTAACTTACAAAAATATATTTGTTTCTCACAATAATTCTAAAAACAACTGCAGTTTTTCAAATTACTGCTTTTGACCTGAGAATATTTTTGTCTATATATTGCTTTATGAAAATATATCTTTTGATGCAACTAATTTCCTAATTTTCAAGAACATTATATTTCAATTGAGCAGTAGTTAATCTGGCAAAACACGCAGACTCCAGCAGCAAAAAAAAGTTAGATTAAAAATTCAGTTTTTTGATATGGTTCAGCTGGTTAGTTAGTTACAAGCAAATAAAATGTATTGCTTCTTGACTATGTTTATTACTCAGAATAGCAAAAAATTTGTAACAGAACCTCGTAAATGAGCAGTTATGTTATGAATTCAATGAAATTTAATAGAAATGTGTCCCATTTATGCTTATAGTATAGTCATTTGTGTCTATATCTTATTAAAAGTATGTATCTGTGCAAATATCCTATGTGTAAACATTGACTTTGGCTGTCAAATACCTGTTGTGTCTTTTTGCAGGTCAGATTAACCGGTGGGATTGGGTAAAATGGTGATTTTTACTTGCTGAAATGCTGAGTTTTACTTTGACTTTTTAAACTTCATAGCATAGGTTAATAGGACCATCCACATTTTTGAGCGGACCATGAAATGGGGAGCCAGTGCTCCAAATCAAAATCTTGCCTCATTGTCACTCTGATCTACATAATTGTCCGCAATAAGTAGCAGAATGTCTTATAAGCAAGATGCTCCCTCCAAGTGACTGAGAGAAAGTAAGACAACAAATCTGAAGCACAGATAGATGTTTAACACTTTAACAAACATGCCAAATCCCTGTCTGAATTATTGAAAGAACAAACTGTACATGTGCAGAATCTGATCATGAAAACCTGGAACTCAGCAAATGTTGTTGGTAAAGATGGAAACTGGTAAATAAACGAAAAGGAACATCTTCCACCTACACCTGAAAAGTCGAAACGATCAACATTAGCAACACCATTAATGAACAAGACAACATCACCAACAAGCAGTCCATCATTATCAATGTCACCAGCAAGTGACACCATGGCTTGTAACTTCCTCAGAGTGGCCATCACCAGCAAATTACCATTCCGTAGTGATTTGCCTTTGCTCGAATTGCAAAGTCCCTGTCGTACCTGACCTTCTTCATTCAGGCCAATTGCGACAGAGTGAAGCAGCAGCAGTGATCCAACAGCAAGATGTAAAAGGAGCACAGTACAAAGTCTCACAACACCAGGTTAAAGTCAAACAGGTTTATTTTAAGCACAAACTTCCAGAGCACTGCTCTTTCATCAGGTGAGTGGAGAGGTGGGTTCACAATGGTCCACAGCAAATTACCCAGCCTTCAGGAGAACAACGACCACGGCAATCACTGCAAGGCATGCCGGATCATCGATGCAAAAAGCACCATCACATGTGAGTGTACCACCCTATGAGGTATACAGTACAGACTCATGCAACTCCGCCAACATTGTCTACCTCATACACTGCAGGAAAGGATGCCCCGAGGCATGGTACATCAGCCAGACTATGCAAATGCTATGACACCATATGAATGGACACCACACGACAATCACCAGGGAGGAGTGTTCCATTCCAGTTGGGGAACACTTCATAGCCAATGGCATTCAGCCTCCTATCTTTGGGTAAGCGTTCCTCAAAGGCAACCTTCAAGACGCACAAAAACGCAGAATCGCCGAGCAGAAACTGATAGCCAAGTTTCGCACACACGAGGATAGCCTCAACCAGAATCTTGGATTCATGTCATACAACCTGTAACCCTCACCATTTGACCTGTGCTTACAATATCCTACTAACTATCCTGGCTTGAGACAATTCACATCTCTTTACCCGGTGATTATCCCTCTCTCCACTCGCATTGTCTGAACCTATAAAGACTCACATTTCAGTCATTATCTTGCAATTGTGTCTTTGTCTATACATGCTGAGTTTGTGAACCTACCTTTCCACTCACCTGATAAAGGAGCAGTGCTCCAAAAGCTTGTGATTCCAAATAAACCTGTTGGACTTTAACCTGGTGTTCTGAGACTTCTTACTGTGCTTACCCCAACACTGGCATTGCCATGTGAGTTAAAGGAGAGCAGCGAAGGAGGGCACATCCCTTCTAATTTTCTTTAGTTTATAAAAAAGTTCATGATTGGAATAGTTATTTAATATTGTAGCATCAAATGTATTTTAAAGAGCTAGGAACTATACAAATATGAATATATATCTCAGCTGCATTCACTGTCACACTGTCAGTTATTTGCCACATGACTGCAGTCTGTACTTTCTGAATACAATGTCAGTTCCTAGTTGTGATCTTTTATCAGTGATTGAGATGTTGTGTTTGGAAGAAATCTCTCAGTTTAATTGTAACATTGGGACAAAGATAACGTTTTATTTGTGCAGATATATATTTGCTTCCCTCCCCCATAGTTTTGACATGGGGAAAGGATTCAAATAGAAACTTTCAGTAAAACAAAGCTAAAGGTTGGGAAATAATTAGACATGATATACAAATGTGGGGTGGCACGGTGGTTGGCACTGCTGCCTCTCAGCACCAGGGACCCAGGTTCAATTCCGGCCTCAGGTTGCTGTGTGGAGTTTGCGCATTCTCCCCATGTCTGTGTGGGTTTCCTTTGGGTGCTCCAGTTTCCTGCCACAGTCTGGGAATGTGCAGGTTGGGTTGGTTGGCTATACTAGATTGACCCTCGTGTCAAGGGCAATAGAATCATAGAAACCCTGCAATGCAGAAGGAGGCCATTCAGCCCGTTGAGTCTGCACCGACCATAAACCCACCCAGGCCACCCTATCCTGACATATTTACTCACTAATCCCTCTAACCTACGCATCTCACAACTCTAAGGGGCAATTTTTAGCATGGCCAATCAACCTAACCCACACATCTTTGGACTGTGGGAGGAAACTGGAGCACCTGGAGAAAACCTATGCAGACACAATGGGAATGTGCAAACTCCACACAGACAACGATCCAAGCCAGGAATCGAACCCAGGTCCCTGGAGCTGTGAAGCAGCAGTGCTAACCACTGTGCTACCGTGCTGCCCAATAGCAGGGTGGATGTGTAGAGTTGTGGGAGTGGGGCCTGGGTGGGATTGTGGTCAGTGCGGGCTTGATGAGCTGAATGGCCTCCTTCTGCACTGTAGGGATTCTACGTAATTCAGTTTACCAGCCACATGCATGGAGATTAACAAAAAAGGCACTCAAATGAAGTTCCAAAATTTTGAATTAAAGGTGCTATTATTTCTAACTTACCAGAACTAGAAGAAATGGGAGACAGGAGATATTGAATGACAAATGTTAGTAATATAGGTCCAAAAGGAATGACATGGGCAAGAAACAATGTAACAATAGACATGCCTAGAAAAAGTGCGTTTCTGTCAGAAATGAAAATAAAAGAAAAAACAAGAAACACAGTGGGGTATAACAGAGACGGGGCAGTAAGGCATGGTGAAAGATTACAGACTGGAATTTTTGAACTCCATATATTCAACAATGAGGCAATCACTTTAAGTGAAGACCGTGGGCTGCAGAGGGTTATACGTACAACTACAGAGCTGGTGAAGCGCGATGAAGCTCAAGTGGAAGCTGGAAATAGTGAGGACCCTACTTGGAGGGCTGATGCTGTGCTGTGTAGACTATCTGCTTCCACTTTGACAGATGTTCCCTGGACACAGTGTACATCATGCTATCCATCTAAGTTATCATATGAAGGTGTCAGATTGGAACAGCAACAGGAGTGGTTAGATGTTCTGAAAACACAATGAATGCTGTTGCATCCTTCAAAAGTGTCAGACTGTAGAACTAATTTTCAAGTGTTTGCCCACTGATCAACAGAGCAAGCTGCTGCACATGGTCTTCAAAACTGATCTGGCCCAACAGCTCTATGCAGTTGCTCATCTTATTAAAGACACCTGCACAAGATGAGGCAGTGAACTTCAGCACCAGGTCCCAGAGAGGTTTTTGATTCATTCATGGGACGTGAGCCAAAATTTATTTTCTATCACTGAGGGGCATTTATGAATCAGCCACATGACTGTGGATCTGGATCACGTGTAGACCAGAACAGGTAAAGTGGACCAGATGTATTTTTATTCATCATAAATTCTAGTGTTCTGTTGAGTTCACATTTCACCAACGCCATCGTGGGATTCAAACCTGGGTCCCCAAACTTTACCCTTGGTCTCTGGATTACTAGTCCAGTCACAACAACACTACACCACTGCCTCCCTGGGTAGTGCTGCAGACTAATATGAGGCAATTCCTTGTCTGGATCCTTATCAAGATCCATAAGGCATCACTTTTTGGGCCTATTCCAAGTCAGTAGCTATGGTGACTCATCTCCTCATTGACCCCAGCCCTAGGGTCACATTCATCAGGGATATATGGAGAGTAGTGACAAAGGATATAGAGTTTATTGTGAATACTACAAAGTAGCAGGTTTAGAAGAAAAATTTATTTAGAAGAGCAAGTATTCAACCAGTATTACCTGGCTGTCATCTGTGCAAGAATTCAACCATACTTTAGATCAGATAATGTTATATCTGGGTATTGAGGACTTCAGCAGCGTGAATTGGTCCAGTTCTTTCCTCCATCAGCAGAGCATTCCAACCGAGA
Organism: Carcharhinus amblyrhynchos; assembly: GCF_965287045.1. Lineage (NCBI taxonomy): Eukaryota > Metazoa > Chordata > Chondrichthyes > Carcharhiniformes > Carcharhinidae > Carcharhinus > Carcharhinus amblyrhynchos. Next base: position 28,149,747 of record NC_137333.1, read on the forward strand.
GTGCTTGTTATTGCACTTGAGTGAAAAGAGTGAACAATCACCCTATATATTTTAATTTAACACTGCAAATAATCTCTTTTCAATATATTTGGCCTTGTTTGAAAGACGAGCCCAACTGGATTTACCTGGGCTGTCCAAGACTGAAAGCCAGTTTGTTCCAAGATATCTGTTGGTCTGAGGAATTGGATGATCTCCTACAGGGCTGCTTGGAGTTAGTGGACTGGTCAGTATTTAAACACTCTGCGACCAACCTGAACGAGTACACCATTTCATCAGTAAGTGTGTAGAAGACTGTATGCCAAAGAAACAAATCCGTGTGTTGCCCAACTGGAAAGCCAGATATGATCTAAGGAGATCCATCAAAAATGTCAAAAGACAGTACCAGACCAAGTTGGAGTCTCCAGCTAGCCACACTGACTGCTGCCAACTCTGGCAAGGTCTGCAAGACATAAGTGACTGGTGCACAAGGACACCCAGTTCCCACTGCAAATCAATCTGTCCAGATCATACTGAAGGATCTCTGCATCCTCAGTGCACCCTCCCATCCAATTTGGTATCATCTGCAAACAGATTTACATTTTATTCTCATCCAAATCATTGACATACTGTGATTAGCTAGGGTCCCAGCACAGACCCCTGTGGCACCACACTAGTTACTGCCTGCCAAATTTGAAAAGTGTCATTAATTCCTTCTGTTTCCTCTACCAGTTGTCTACCCATTTCAATACACTTGCCCCAATCCATGTGCTTTAATCTTGCTCAATAATTTCTTATGCAGGACATTGTCAAGCACTTTCTGAAAGGCCAAATATACTATATCAACTGACTCCCCTTGTTAGTACAGTTGACATCTTCAAAGAATTCCAACAGGTTTGTGAAGGATGATTTCCCCTTCATAAATCCATGCTGACTGTCTGATCCTACTACTGCTTTCTAAATGCTCCAATAACTGATGTAATCTCTCCCTCAATGTCAACAAAACAAAGGATTGTCATTGGGTTCAGGAAGTGTAGTGGACAACATGTCCATCTACATCAACAGGGACAAAAGAGTCAAGAGCTTCAAGTTTAAAATGTCCATATCACCAGCAACTTGTCCTGGTGTCTCCTATACCAACACTATAGTTAAAGTCCACCAATGCCTCTTTCTCAGAAGGCTAAGGAAATCTGGCATGTCTGCTGTGACTCAACCATGAAAGATGCACCACAGAAAGCATTCTTTCTGGTTGTAACACAGCTTGGCATGGCTCCTGCTTTGCCTAAGACTGCAAAAGACTACGAAAGGTCATGGATGTAGCCCAGACCATCATGCAAACCAGTGTCCATCCATTGTCTGCATCACTGTTGCCTTGGAAAAGCAGCCAGCATAATCAAGGACCCCATGCACCCTGGACATTCTCTTCCACCTTCTTCCATTGGGGAAAAAAGATACAAGTCTGAGATCATGTACCAACTGACAAGAACAGTTTCTTCCCTACTGCCAGACTTTTGAATGGACCTTCCTTGCATCAAGTTGATATTTCTCTACACCCTAGCTATAACTGACACTACATTCTGCATTCTACTTCTGTGAGCAGGATGCTGTTTAGTGTGCAAGAAACAATACTTTTCACTGTATGCTAATACATGTGGCATCACAGGTAGATGGGGTTGTAAAGAGTGCTTTTGCAACATTGGCCTTTATAAAATCAAAGTATGAGTATAAGAGTTGGAATGTTATGGTGAGGTGTGTAAGACATTAGTGAGACTGAAATTTAGAATAGTGTGCAGTTTTGGTCACCTAATTACAGGAAGGATCTTAAGGTTGAAAGAGTACAGAGAAGGTTTACAAGGATGTTGCCAGACTTGAGAAGCCGAGTTAGAGAAAGGTTGAATAGGTTATGACTATTCCCTGAAACATAGAAGAATGACGGGAGATTTGATAGAGGTGTATAAAATTATAATGGGTCTTTGATAGTGAATGCAAGCAGGCTTTTTCCACTGAGAGACGGGGAGGAAAAAGCTAAGGACATGGTTAAGGGTGAGGGGGAAAGTTTAAAGGCAATATTAAGTGGGGGGGGTCTATACAGAGTGGTGGGAGTGTAGAATGAGCTGTCAGATGAAGTAGTGCTCAGTTTTAACATTTAAGAAAAACTTGGAAAGGTACATGGATGAGAGGGGTGTGGAGGGATATGGTCCAGGTGCAGGTCAGTGGGACTAGGCAGAAAAATGGTTTAGAACATAGAACATTACAGCGCAGAACAGGCCCTTCGGCCCACAATGTTGCGCCGACCAGTTTAAAAAACACTGACCCACTAATCTAAACCAATCCCTTTTTGTCCATAAACCTATCCACAGATCTCTTAAACACCCCCAAACTAGGCACATTTACAACTGCAGCAGGCAGGGCATTCCAGTCCCTCACCACCCTCTGGGTAAAGAACCTACCCCTGACATCCGTCCTATAACTACCCCCCCTTAATTTAAAGCCATGCCCCCTCGTGCTAGCTTTCGCCATCCAAGGAAAAAGGCTATCACTATCCACCCTGTCTAAACCTCTAATCATCTTATACGTTTCAATAAGATCCCCTCTTAGCCTCCTTCTTTCCAGCGAAAACAACCCCAAATCCCTCAAATTTGGCACAAGCAAGGGCCAAAAAGCCTGCTTCTGTGCTGTAGCGTTCTGTGGTTCTAGTCCCAATGTTCCCAGCACCATTTCTCTACTATTGAACTCCCTCAGTTCTTCCCACATTAAATCTTGCATTCTCCAACATCTGTCATATGAATGTTCCCATTAGAGAATAGGTAGTTATCTTCTATATATTCATTTACAGTATTGTGGGGGTACTGGATAGCTCAGCATTCATTGCCAATCCATTGCTGTTAAAGGTGGTGGGGAGTTGCCTTAAACTGCTGCTGTGGGATAGGTACACCCAGCGTGGATGCAGATAGGGAGGAAGATGCAGGATCATGATCCAAGGAACAGTAATACATTTCCAGGTCAGGATGGTGGGCAACTTTAGGAGAAATTCCCAGTGATGGAGTTCCCATGTGAGTGCTGCCATTGTCCATTATTTGACAGTGACTGATTTGGAAGGTGCAAAGGAAGCTTTATGACTTGCAGCACATCTTGTCAATGGTATACACTGCTGATGTAGTCAGTAGTGCAGGGGGAGTGTAGCAAGGATGTCTTTCAATGAGCTGCTCTGTCCAGGATGTTGTGATATTCTGGAAGTTCATACAGAAACTTCAGTGACCTCCAGTGAAGGACAGTTCAGTCCCATCCACTGAAAGCCACACCAGCTCTCAGGTCACCTTCTGTTCAAGCTGAAGATTCACTATTCCCCACAATTGACAGGCCTTGGTTAACTGGCTGATCAGAGAGTCAAACAAAAATCAGACAACTTCAAAAAAATGCAGAATGATTCTGATCAAATGCACATCCTGTTTGCAGTGTGGTCAATACCCAATGATTCCAGCAAAGCCCAAACTCTCTAATCAGTCTGCACCTCTACAAAGGGGTGAGTATCATCATGGGAGATAAGGAAGCAGCCACAGCAGCCTGGCTCAGCTCCATAAGGAGATCCTGACCTGATCACAACCCCTGCCCCACACTAGGCTCTGAAAACAGACAGAAAACCAGCAGCAGCTCCATCAAATCCAGAGAGTCTGTTTCTCTCTCAATCCTCAGTAAACCAATCATTCAGCAGACCCAGTTCTGTGCTGGAATTGGCTCACAGTCCCATGGAGCCATTGAGCTAACATGTGCTAATCACCTCCCAGACACTAGAAACAAGGAGTCAGTGCTTTATTGATCATTTGACAACTGGTTAACAGTTTGTTTGTGTTTCCTGTACAGGAACAAGGTGATCAATGAAGTAGAGATCAGAGAGACAGCTGACACAGTCAGTGTCACAATCAGGACCACCTCAGACTCCACACCTTCAAAGCAATGAGAAACCAATGGTTAGTAGAGTAACACTGAGGGGGAAATGGAAACCAGCAGCCAGCCAACTCACCCCCTGGAGATCTCTCCTGTATCCTTCCCTCAGCCTCATTCAGGGAGATTGTTGCCAGGTTGGTCCCATCAGTATCCAGAATGAGCAGGGGTCCAAGTGAGGCCTCAGCCTCCCACTTCAATCCTGCTTCACTCTCTGCAATAACCAACCATTCCAGTTAGAGAGGGGAAAAGGGGAAGCTCCCACATCTAGAGGATCAATGACCTACCAGCTTCAGCTCCAAGATCTCTCCTTCCTCTGGATCCAATTCCAGAATCCCTTGTGGCCCCACAGTTCCCCACATGGCAACAGGCACAAATATCAAAGTGCGATTCCTCCAATGGTGTCCAGCTAAATGAGAGAATTGAATCGGTCAATCCATCAGATTGTGGAGAAGCGATGCACACAAACATCCCTGAGGGAGAGGGGGAAACTTACACATTCTGTCTCTTCTGCCAAGTACAAGCTTTGTTCCTGGAATCTCTCTGATCCACTGGAACTACTTTCAGGTGACAGGTGATGAAAATCTGAGGGACACATCCAGCACAAGTTGTTATTTAATGACTCCCTCCCAACATGGAGACCCCAACGATCAGCTTCCTCTTACCAAGGAACGCTCATCTCCAAAGAAACGGAAGGCATCCAGGTCAAAGCGGAGCTTGTCCGGCTCCCGCTCATTTCCTGGGAGCACGAAGGTTGAAAAGGAGTCCTCAGCTTTGCTGTCTAGGAGGCAACTGAAGAAAGACGGACAAAGGGACATGAAGTGAATTCAGAGAAACCATCGAGATGGGAGCAGCTGAAGAAAGCAGAGAGCTCCTTACCCATTGTAGTCAATGATGCTGTATCTTGGGCTGGAGTCCTGGCCTGGCCTCAATGTAGCTACACAGCTGTCAATGTAGAGCTTCAGGGCCATGTGGTTGCTCATTGAAACAGAGGCCTCAACGTGAATGAGCTCACCCAGGTAGTAGACAGTCGAAGTGCGCTCTGTAAACCAGTCACCTGAAGGACAAGACAACAAGAGTTGGAGACAGTGGGTGTAACTCCCAGTGAGTGAGGACAGGAAATCACTCAGCATCCAGCCATCACATACCATTCATTAGGCGCAGTGAGAATGACAGATGCCCTTCCCCAGACCTGGTGGAGCTGAATGGGATCCAAGTGGGCTTGATGGGGTTACTGCTCACATTGCCTTTTCTGGAAAGGGAGTGGAGCCATTTTAGGACAGGGTCAGAGGTCACTAACAGCTGGAGATCTTATTGATAATTGAGTAAAGATTCTCACCTGAAATAACGACACTCAATGGGAACGAAAGCACCATTGGTTCTCACAATAACAGATCCATGATACTGTGGGCTGTGGCTCAGGTGGGTGCTGTAGATCAGGAAATCTCCAGTCATCTGAAAGACAGCAGCTTAAGGAATGGAGGAACTGATCTGAAATGAGAATGTTCTATACCAGGTTTAACAATGAACTCATCCCATTAAAACAATTCGGGGGATTGACAGGGTCACTGAAGAGGCTGCTTCACCCAAGCTGTCTGTTCATCTGTTAGGGGGGAGTCATCTCAGGAAAGAGGTCAGTCATTTATGATTAATGTGATGAGTAATTTCTTCATTCAGCAGCTGATGAATCTTTGGAATTTTCTCCAGCCCCACAGAGCTGGGAATGGTCACTCACTGAGGATATTCAGGACAGAGGCATTTATTTCTGGCCATTGAGGGAATCATGTTGTGAAGACAGGAACATGGAGGCTGTGGTAAGCTCAGTCCTGATTGTAATGACTGGGGAACAGGCTGCAGGGGCTGAATGGCCTCATCTGGTTAGCTGTGTTGCTATGCAACCTCAGCTCTTGCTGCAAGGAGGGAATCATTAGCACAAGACCAGAATCAATTAACAGGGAAGTGATTCAACAACAGCTTCAGTTAACAGGAAAATGAGCCACAAGTTGTCAGGAACTTGGAGCATGGGAATAGAACAGTTTGTAATCAGGGCCCTATTTATTCCAATGACTGGGAAAATGGGAAGTGTGGAGTTCCTCTTTAGTCCCATCCATCTCAATTCCCATTTCATTCAGACTCAATCCAATTGGGTTAAATTGGGCTAAAACTCAACATTCAGTTGAGTTGGCTTGAATGAGGGGAAATCAAACAAAATCCTCAAAACAACAAGAGGGAAAACTTGGAAGAAGCAAAGAGAAGTTCCAGAACAATGGGGTTGGAGAGACTCAGACCAGTGAGAGCAAAGTACAATCCAGAATAGAAAGCTAGTTTGGGGTTTATAAAGCAGGAGACAGCTGTCTCCTCAATATCAATGACATCTCACCAAGAGAGAGAGTCAAGAGTGGGGAACAGCCTACAGCCCAAACTCAGAAGCAGAGTTTGAGGATTCACATTACCTGTAATCTGCTGCCACACTCATGGAGCCCATAGTCAAAGAGGACAGTGTGGTTCTGAGAGTAGATCCTGGTTGGCCGACAACCTGCTGTCCCCAAGGTCAGATCAGCAGCTTTTACTAGGTGCCCGGTTCCAAATAAATCCAGCTGGACCCTGACCAGTAGCTTGTCTTCTCCACACTGCACCCTCACACTCTGCACTGGAGACACACGGAAATGGGAATCAATGGGAGGCCCAGGAGGAGAGACTGTCTGAGGCCTAAGGGTGGCTTGGAATATCCATGGAAATCTTTGGCCAGGAGGCTGTTGCCAAGTATCGGAGCAACAAACAGCTCCAACTAACATCAACAGTGGGCAGAAAAACTTCACTCCAAAATCCCCCATCATTCCAAACAACTGAACTATTCTTTCAGACACCAAGCAGCACCTTTTATAGACACAGACCACACTCAGCTGACAGCAATAATTCCAGAAAAAATAACAACAATTGAACTAATTAACCAGCCCCCTGATCTTTCGGGTCGGTCTTTTTTTCCTCAGCACTGGGAAGAAACCCCTCACTCCAAAATCCCCCATGATCTTTCGGGTCGGTCTTTTGGGTCGGTCTTTTGGGTGGGCCAAACAAGTAAACAAACTTAAATTACGCTCGGACGAAGAAAAAGGGGGGCAGCTCCCCAAAAAGAGGGGGAACGGCCCGAACAGAAACAAAAGATACAAAGGAAACTTAAGACACGTCAAATCAAAATGTGATTATCGGGGTCTATAAGGCACCTCAGCCCCTGCTGTGCCCAACGGGCACGGAAGGCCTCGACAGTGCCCACGGACACCGTGTGCTCCCTCTCCAGGGACACCCGGCTGCGAATGTAGCTGCAGTAGAGGGGCAGGCAGTCGGGACGGACGGCCCCGTCGATCGCCCGCTGCCTAGACCTGTTGATGGCGTGTTTCGCCAGGCCCAGGAGCAGGTTCACGAGGAGGTCGGCGTCCCGACCCTCCCCTCTCCGCACCGGGTGTCCGTAGATCAGGAGCGTGGGACTGAAATGCAAACAGAACATCAATAAAAGGTTCTTCAGAAAATCAAAAAGGGAGTGCAATCTATAACACGAAACGTAGACGTGGTCCACGGACTCCACAAGGCCACAGAAAGAGCAGTCTCGGGAGCCCGTGAACCAGTGAATCCTACTGTTGTACGGCACCGCCGCGTGCAGCACCCTCCACCCCAGGTCCCCGAGATAATTGGGGGAGATCCCTCCGTAGAGGGACCTCCGCCGCCCGGTGGCAACAAGGCCCACCAAGGTGTATCCGGGTGATGGGCGAGGACGCGGTAGTGGAAGGTGTGCAGCAGCAGCCCATACAGGAAGCGCCTCCGCGCGCTGCAAAAGGGCACGGAGGACATTCCCGCGAGGCGGCTCGCGCTGTGGGGCACCTGACCCGGGGAGGGAGGTCTCGGCTTCGGGCCAATGTGAAATTCCGTCCAAACAGGGGAACGCTCAGACGGGATCCCACCGCACGCCTGAGCCGCCTCGAGCTCGCGTGCGCTTTCAGGGCCGAGCACAACCGTCCTAAGGTCTTGGATGGCTTTGGCCGCGCGCCAGACGGCCACCCCCGCGCGCTCAGCCAGCACGCCAGGGTTCATCCAGCTCGCTCCTCCGCCATCCAGCACGTCCCCGATCCTGGTCACCCCGGCGCCCACAGCCTTCCTCTCCGTCAGCCACCTGAAGTTACACAGCTGGAGGTGCGGATTCCTGAGCAACAGCTCCCGCACGAGGGCCACTACTCCTGACGGAGGAGAACTGCGTCGCCAGGCGACCGCGTTCCAGACGGTGAGGAGGTCCTGGTAAAAGACGGGCAACTCCTGCAACGAGGTCGGAACGCGCCCCAGACTGATGTGCAGGAGCTGCACATCGTAATTGAGGCTGTGCAGCTGGCGGAAGAAATACGTGGCCAGGGCGCACCATCGGGGAGGAGGCTCGATGTAAAGGTATCTCTGCAGGGTCTGGAGGCGGAAGGTCGCTACCTACGTGCGGAGGCACACCAGACCTTGGCCGCCCTCCTCAATCGGGAGATGCAGAACCTCGGCAGCGACCCAGTGCAGTCAGTTATTCCAGAAGAAACGCACGAGGGTTCTCTGGATATTGGCGACAAAGCCAGGGGGAGGGGTCAAAGCGACCAGCCGGTACCACAGCATGGAGGTGACCAGCTGGTTTAGGACCAGGACTCGCGCCCTGTAGGACAGCACTCGGAGCAGTCCTGTCCAGCGAGCCAGGCGGGCAGAGACTTTGGCCTCCAGCTCCCCCCAGTTCTCTGGCCAGGATTCCTCGGCTGGGCAGAGTTGGACCCCCAGGTAGAGGAGGTGGGTCCTGCTCCAGGTGAAAGGCCTGAGCTCCTCCGGAAGGGGGTCCGTCTCCCAAGGACCGACCAGGAGTCCGGAACACTTGGCCCAGTTGATCCTGGCGGAGGAGGCGGCGGAGTACACCACCTGGCATTCTCGCATCCTCCGCAGGTCAGCCGGGTCCGTGAACACCAGGAGCACGTCGTCGGCGTAGGCCGTCAGGACCACCCCTACGTCCGGGCCGCGCAGAGTCAAACCCGACAACCTCCTCCGCAAGAGGCACAGGAGGGGCTCCACACATACGGAATAGAGTTGGCCGGACAGGGGGCAGCCCGGCCGTACCCCTCTCCCGAAGCGAAGGGGCACCGTCAGCGACCCGTTAACCTTAATCAGACACTCTGCGGCAGAGTACAGTCATCGGATCCGGGCCACAAACTGCGTCCCGAACCCGAATGCCCGCAGAGTCCCGAGTAAATACTCGTCTCCACCCTGTCGAACACCTCCTCCTGATCTAAGAACAAGAATGTGCTGGACCTACCAGCCCTCTGGGAATGGTGGATCAGGCCCCGGACCAGATGGATGTTATCGTGGATGGAGCGGCCCGGGACCGTGTAGGACTGGTCAGGGTGGATCATGTGGTCCAGCACGGATGGGAGGCGTAAAGACAACGCCCTGGCAAAAATTTTGTAATCCGTGCTGAGGAGGGAGACCGGGCGCCAGTTTTTCAGCAGCCGGAGATCCCCCTTCTTGGGCAGCAGGACAATGACGGCCCTGCACCACGAGAGGGGCATCTCCCCGGTCGCAACGCTCTCTGCCAGGACCCCCGCATAGTCGCTCCCCAGGACGTCCCAGAACGCCCTGAAGAACTCCACGGTCAGCCCATCGATTCCCGGGGCCTTACCCCGTCCGAGGCCGTTTAGGGCACCGGTCAGCTCAGCCAGGGTGATATCGGCCTCCAGCCGACCGACACCCTCTGGGCTGACCTGCAGCAGGTCCTCCCACAGGACTCTGCGGGCATCCTCGCTGGACAGATCCGGAGGGAGTGGTTCCAATGGGGAGAGGTGTGGAAGAACAGAAGGGAAGCTGTGTGATAGGGTGGAGGGCGGAGAGATGAAATGATGAAATGATTTTATGGGACAAAAGATAAAGACAGTGGGAATGGGGAAAGTAAAGAAACATAGAACATAGAACATAGAACACTACAGCACAAACAGGCCCTTCGGCCCACAAGTTGCGCCGACCACATCACCTACCAACCTACAGACCTATCTATAACCCTCAATCTCATTAAACCCCATATACTCATCCAGAAGTCTTTTAAAAGACCCCAGCGAGTTCGCCTCCACCACCACTGACGGCAGCCGATTCCATTCACTCACCACCCTCTGAGTGAAAAACTTACCCCTAACATCACTTCTGAACCTCCCTCCCCGCACCTTAAATCTGTGTCCTCTCGTAGCGACCATTTCAAACCGGGGAAATAGCCTCTGAGAGTCCACCCTATCTATTCCTCTCAACATTTTGTAAACTTCTATCAGGTCGCCTCTCAACCTTCGTCTCTCCAGGGAAAAGAGTCCCAGCTCCCTCAACCTAACTTCATAAGGCATGCCTCCCAGTCCAGGCAACATCCTTGTAAATCTCCTCTGCACCCTTTCAATAGCTTCTACATCTTTCCTATAGTGAGGCGACCAGAACTGCGCACAATACTCCAAATGAGGCCTGACAAGGGTCTTATAAAGTTCCAGCATTACCTCCCGACTCCTAAACTCAATCCCTCGATTAATGAAGGCCAGTACACCATACGCCTTCTTGACCACCTCCTCCACCTGCGAGGCCGATTTAAGAGTCCTGTGGACCCGGACCCCAAGATCCTTCTGCTCCTCAACACTACTCAGACTTCTGCCCTTAATAGTGTACTCGTTCATCCCGTTGGTTCTGCCAAAATGGACGACAACACATTTATCCGCGTTGAAGTCCATCTGCCACTTCTCCGCCCAGTCCTGCATCCTATCTATGTCCTGCTGCAACTTTTACCATCCTTCCAGATCATCCACAACACCACCGACCTTCGTGTCATCAGCGAACTTACTTACCCATCCCTCCACTTCCTCATCCAGGTCATTTATGAAAATGACAAACAACAAGGGTCCCAGAACAGATCCTTGAGGCACTCCGCTGGTGACTGACCTCCATTCAGAAAAAGCCCCATCCACAACCACTCTCTGCCTTCTGCAGGCAAGCCAGTTCTGGATCCACAAGGCCAAAGGCCCTTGGATCCCATGCCCTCTCACCTTCTCAAGAAGTCTTGCATGGGGGACCTTATCAAACGCCTTGCTGAAGTCCATGTACACTACGTCCACGGCACTTCCTTCGTCAATGTGTTCAGTCACATTATCGAAGAACTCAACTAGGCTTGTAAGGCACGACCTGCCCTTGACAAATCCATGCTGACTATTCCTGATCATGTCAAACCTCTCCAAATGTTCGTAAATCTTGTCCCTCAGAAGCCTCTCCATCAGCTTACCAACCACTGAGGTCAGACTCACCGGTCGGTAATTTCCCGGGCTATCTCTGTTCCCTTTCTTAAAAATAGGAACTACATCCGCAATCCTCCAATCCTCTGGAACCTCTCCCGTCTCCATTGACGACGCAAAGATCATCGCCAGGGGCTCTGCAATCTCTTCCCTCGCCTCCCACAGTATCCTGGGGTACATCCCATCTGGTCCCGGCGACTTATCTACCTTGATAGAATTCAAAAGTTCCAACACATCCTCCTCCTTAATATTCACGTACTCAATCCTTTCCATCTGCTGCAAATCCATAACAAAATCTCCCAGATCGGCTTCCACCGTGAATACTGAGGCGAAGTACTCGTTAAGCACCTCCGCCATTTCTTCTGGTTCCACACAAACCTTTCCCCCCTCACCTTTTATCGGTCCTATCCCTTCTCTTCTTATCCTTTTACCTTTCACATATTTATAGAAGGCCTTGGGATTCTCCTTAATCTTACTCGCCAAGGTCTTCTCATGACCCCTTCTGGCTCTCCTAATTTCCCTTTTAAGTTCCCTCCTACAGTCCTTATACTCCTCAAGATCTTTAACATCTCCTAATTCCCTGAACCTCTTGTACACCTTCCTTTTCTTCCTGACTAGGTTCAACACATCCTTTGTGCACCACGGTTCCCTCGACCCACCAAAACCCCCTCGTCTCATCGGAACGTTGTCATTCAGAGCTCCAGACACACATTCCTTGAATATCTGCCACCTTCCTTCGGTACTTTTCCCTAAGAACGCCTCCTTCCAGTTTATTTGTCCAAGTAACTTCCTGACTTCTTCGTATCTCCCCTTACCCCAGACAAACACCTTCCTAGCCTGCCTGATCCTATCTCGTTCCAACGCAATTGTGAAGGAGATAGAATTATGGTCACCATATCCAAGATGCTCTCCTACCGAAAGATCCATCACCTGCCCTGGTTCATTCGCCAGTACCAGGTCAAGTACAGCCTCTCCCCTCGTAGGCTTGTCCACATACTGCGTCAGGAAACCCTCCTGAACACACCTAACAAACTCCTCCCCATCTATACCTCTTACCCTAGGGATATTCCAGTCGATGTTTGGGAAATTGAAGTCTCCCATCACGACAACTCTGTTATTAAAACATCTCTCCAGAATCTGTTTCCCTATTTGCACTTCAACTTCCCTGTCACTATTGGGCGGCCTATAGATTACACCCAGCAAAGTTTTTGACCCTTTGCTGTTCCTAACTTCCACCCACAGAGATTCTGTAGACAATCCCTCCACGACATCCTCTTTCTCTGTAGCCATGACACTATCCCTGATCAACAGTGCCACGCCACCACCCCTTCTGCCACCCTCCCTGTCCTTCCTGAAGCACCTGAAGCCTGGCACCTGAAGTACCCAGTCCTGTCCCTGAGACATCCAAGTCTCCGTAATGGCCACCACATCACAATCCCAAACAGCTATCCACGCCCTAAGCTCATCTACCTTATTCACTATACTCCTTGCATTAAAATATATACACTTCAGCCCCTCAGTCTGGGCATTTCCCATCTCCACCACCTGTCTAACCTCCCTCGCATACTGCCTGCGGTCCTCCCCTACCTGGGAGCGAACCTCCTCCGTCCCAGTTTCCCCAACACAGTTCCCTCCCCCCATCCTTTCTAGTTTAAAGTCCCCCCGGTAGCCTTAGCCAGTCTTCCCGCCAAGATACTAGTCCCCCTGGTATTTAAGTGCCACCCGTCCCTACTATAGAGGTCCCACCTACCCCTAAAGAGGTCCCAGTGATCTAGGAACCGAAATCCCTGCCCTCTACACCAGTCCCTCAGCCACGCATTCACCCTCCACCTCATTTCATTTCTTCCCTCATTCTCCCTTGGCACAGGCAGCAATCCTGAGATTACTACCTTCGCTTTTCTCTTCCTCAGCTGCCTACCCAGTTCCCTATAGTCCTTTTTCACAAGTGCCTCCCTCTTCTTACCTACATCAGTAGTACCTATATGTACTACTACCTCCGGTTCCTCACCCTCCCCTTTCAGGATGTCTGGGACCCGCCCAGAGACATCCTGGATCCCAGCCCCAGGGAGACAAACCACCATCCGCGACTCCCTTCTACGTCCACAAAAACGCCTGTCTGCGCCCCTCACTGTGGAGTCCCCTATTAATACTACCTTTCTGCTTCCCTTTTTGATTTTTTGGCTCACTGGCTCAGCTCCAGAGAGCTGGCCATCGCTTCCTCCCTCAGATGAGCTGTCCCCCCCAGTAGTACTCAGGCCGGAGTACTTATTTTGAAGGGGGACATCCACCGGAGTGCTCCCCATCACCCGTGTTTTCCCCTTCCTAATGGTAACCCAAGTGCCCTCATCCCGTTGCCCTGGTGTGACTACCTGCTGGTAGCTCCTTTCTATAACGTCCTCACTCTCCCTAACTAGCCGAAGGTCCTCGAGCTGCATTTGCAGCTCCTTAACCTGGTTTCGTAGGGCCTGCAACTCCACACACCGAGCACAGGTGTGGATGTCTGGCAGGCCAGGAGCCTCCAAGACCTCCCACATGTTGCATTGGCAACAACATACAGGTCTCACACTCATATTTACCCCTTATAGCAACCCAAAGGAAAAAGGGAAAAAAAAACTTACAACTTACCTTATCTCTTTGGCCCTGTGAGCCAAAGCACTTACAGCACACACAAATACAAAAGCAGTCTTACCAGCTCTCTCTCTTTTTTTTTAGGTTAGGGGAGGGGGGAGGGCTGGGATACTCTACCCGTGTAGAGTATCGGGAAACCCCTCCGGTCTAATTTATAGTCGGGTAAAAAAAACGCGACCCGAGTGCCCTCGCAACTACTTCCGGGGTCAAACCGGGGTCAAACTTAAAAAAAAAACAATCAAAAAAAACCCACTAAAAAATAAAGTTAGTTTCTAAAAGAAAAAGTCACTTTTACTCACCCACAGCTCTCCACTCTCAAATCGCAGCCTCTCTTCAATGCTCCCACGGAACAATGAGGCTGGACCCCCGAGGTGAGTAAACTTTTAAAGGTGAAAAAAAAACGCGACCCGAGTGCCCTCGCAACTACTTCCGGGGTCAAACCGGGGTCAAACTTAAAAAAAAAACAATCAAAAAAAACCCACTAAAAAATAAAGTTAGTTTCTAAAAGAAAAAGTCACTTTTACTCACCCACAGCTCTCCACTCTCAAATCGCAGCCTCTCTTCAATGCTCCCACGGAACAATGAGGCTGGACCCCCGAGGTGAGTAAACTTTTAAAGGTGAAAAAAAAACGCGACCCGAGTGCCCTCGCAACTACTTCCGGGGTCAAACCGGGGTCAAACTTAAAAAAAAACAATCAAAAAAAACCCACTAAAAAATAAAGTTAGTTTCTAAAAGAAAAAGTCACTTTTACTCACCCACAGCTCTCCACTCTCAAATCGCAGCCTCTCTTCAATGCTCCCACGGAACAATGAGGCTGGACCCCCGAGGTGAGTAAACTTTTAAAGGTGAAAAAAAAACGCGACCCGAGTGCCCTCGCAACTACTTCCGGGGTCAAACCGGGGTCAAACTTAAAAAAAAACAATCAAAAAAAACCCACTAAAAAATAAAGTTAGTTTCTAAAAGAAAAAGTCACTTTTACTCACCCACAGCTCTCCACTCTCAAATCGCAGCCTCTCTTCAATGCTCCCACGGAACAATGAGGCTGGACCCCCGAGGTGAGTAAACTTTTAAAGGTGAAAAAAAAACGCGACCCGAGTGCCCTCGCAACTACTTCCGGGGTCAAACCGGGGTCAAACTTAAAAAAAAAACAATCAAAAAAAAACCCACTAAAAAATAAAGTTAGTTTCTAAAAGAAAAAGTCACTTTTACTCACCCACAGCTCTCCACTCTCAAATCGCAGCCTCTCTTCAATGCTCCCACGGAACAATGAGGCTGGACCCCCGAGGTGAGTAAACTTTTAAAGGTGAAAAAAAAACGCGACCCGAGTGCCCTCGCAACTACTTCCGGGGTCAAACCGGGGTCAAACTTAAAAAAAAAACAATCAAAAAAAAACCCACTAAAAAATAAAGTTAGTTTCTAAAAGAAAAAGTCACTTTTACTCACCCACAGCTCTCCACTCTCAAATCGCAGCCTCTCTTCAATGCTCCCACGGAACAATGAGGTGCAATTCTCCCGGCCCGCTGCGCTGCTCGAGTAGCTCAGTGAGCCGGGGAATGTCAGTGGGAGGGAAACAAATGGGATTGGTGACCAGCGTGGGGTCAGTTGCGATCTTCCCCGTCCATTTGAAGCAGCCTGGCTCCGGGGAACAGCGTGAGGCTGATTACAATATGCAGAAGATGCTCTGTATCTATTTAGCGAGCCCAGGACCCAATCGTCTGGGCTTGAAAAGGTTTTGCACCCTGCCAGTGCAGGTGCACATCAGTGGGGATCACGTCTACTCTCCCATCAACAGGGACCTGGCGTGGTGGGCTCGCTGGTGGGACTAGAAGCCATTGAAGACCCCTGGACGGTTCGGGGGCGAGGGATGTCCCAGGGAGATCTGTGCACAAACAGAGGGACCCTCAGCACGCTGCTGCCTGCCTCTCGAGTGGGATTAGCCCCCACACACCTACTGGCATAAATCCCTTGATGGCCTCTGTGCAGTACAGAGTGCTGGAAATTCATTAAACCAAACTCTCCCACAACACAGGTGCCAAAAACTGCCATATTCCTGCACATTGAGCACTAGCACGGTAGTTAGCACTGCTGCCTCACAGCGTCAGGGACCCAGGTTCAATTCGCAGCTTAGGTCACTGTCTGTACGGAGTCTGCATGTTCTCACCGTGTCTGTGTGGGTTTCCTTCGGGTGCTCCAGTTTCTTGCCACAGTCTGAAAGGCGTGCTGAAAGGCATTGGCCCGAACAGGTGGCGGTGTGTGACGACTAAGGGAATTTCACAGTAACTTCATTGCAGTGTTAAGGTAAGCCATGACACGAACAAATAAACTACTTATTTTTTGGGACAGTTGTGCCCCCAAAGTCTCCAGGTGTGACTGGTTGCCTGGTAACTGTCGGAATGTAACAGGAAGGAATAAAGAAAGCAATGAGACAAAATGAAAGCAGCAGAAAAGCCGGAATGAAGGTGGAGAGTCTGACGTGAATTTGTTGAACTCAGAGCTGAGTCCAGAATGCTGTCAAGAGTCCATTCAAAAGAGGAACTGCTGTTCCTCCAGCTTGCATTGAGCTTCATTCCAACACCGTTGCAGGACAAGGACAGAAAGGTCAGAGTGTCAGCAAGGTGGAGGATTGAAATGACAAACCACAGGAAGCTCAGGGCCATGAGTGTGGAAGGAGTGGACGTGTTGCTCAAAGCGGAAACCCAGTCTGTATCTGAACTCCCCAATGTAGAGCAGAACACATTGTGAGCATTGAATACGCCAATCAGCATCCAAAGTCTTCTCCTCTCTTTGTCCATATTGCTTCTTTATCTATAATTATCCCATCTACTCCTGTTAAGAACATAAGAAATAGGAACAGGAGTAGGCCATCTAGCCCTTCGAGCCTGCCCCGCCATTCAATAAGATCATGGCCGATCTGAAGTGGATCAGTTCCACTTTCCCACTTTCTCCCCATAACCCTTAATTCCCTTGTCTGTCAAAAACCTATCTACCCGTGACTTAAATATATTTAGCGAGGTAGCCTCCACCACTTCAACGGGCAGAGAATTCCAGAGATTCACCACCCTTTGAGTGAAGAAGTTCCTTCTCAACTCTGATCTAAACTGCCCCCACCTTATCTTGAAGCTGCGCCCTCTAGTCCTGCTATCCATTCTAAGCGGGAAGAATCTCTCTACCTCTACACTATCCATTCCCTTCTTTATCTTATACGTCTTTATAAGATCCCCCCTCATCCTTTTAAACTCCAATGAGTACAGACCCAGTCTATTTAGTCTGTCTTCATAGTCTAACCCCCTCATCTCCGGTATCAGCCTAGTGAACCTCCTCTGCACTCCCTCCAAGGCCAAAATATCCTTGCGCAAGTGCAGCGACCAAAACTGCACACAGTACTCCAGCTGCAGCCTCACCAGTGCCCTGTACAGTTGCAGCAAGACCTCCCTACTTTTATATTCTATCCCCCTCGCTATAAAGGCCAGCATCCCATTCGCCTTCTTGATCACCTGCTGCACCTGCAGTCTGGGTTTTTGCGACTTGTGCACAAGGACCCCCAGGTCCCTCTGCACCGTAGCACGCTTCAGCTTTTCGCCTTTTAAATAGTAATCCCTCCTACTATTATTTCTGCCAAAGTGGATAACCTCACACTTGCTAACATTATACTCCATCTGTCAGGTCCTTGCCCACTCACTCAGCCTATCCAGATTCCTCTGCAGACTTTCCACACCCTCCGTGCAATTTGCTTTTCCACTCATCTTTGCGTCATCAGCAAATTTCGTCACCCTACACTCAGCCCCCTCCTCCAGATCATCTATATAAATGGTAAATAGCTGAGGCCCCAGCACCGGTCCCTGCGGCACTCCACTAGTCACCAACCGCCAATCAGAATAGCATCCATTGGTACCAACTCTCTGCCTCCGATTAGACAACCAATCCTCTATCCACGCTAACACCTTACCACCAACTCCGTGCACCCTAACCTTCTGTAGCAACCTTTTATGAGGCACCTTATCAACCACCTTTTGAAAATCTAAAAACACCACATCCACCGGTTCCCCTCTGTCTACTGCACTAGTCACATCCTCATAGAAATCCAATTAATTCGTCAAACACGACTTCCCCTTAACGAATCCGTGCTGCGTCTGCTTGATCAAACCATTCTTTTCTAGATGCCTCGCTATTTCTTCTTTAATGACGGATTCTAGCATTTTTCCAACTACAGACGTTAAATTAACCGGCCTATAATTCCCTGCCTTTTGTGTGCTACCTTGTTTAAACAGCAGCGTAACATTAGCCGTTTTCCAATCTTCCGGCACTTCCCCGGAATCCAGAGAATTTTGGTAAGTAATTACTAAGGCATCCACTATCACCTCTGCCATTTCTTTCAGAACCCTGGGATGCATTCCATCCAGTCCTGGGGACTTGTCCACCTCCAGTCCCATTCGTCTATCAAGCACTACTTCTCTAGTGACAGTAATCGCATTCAGGCCCTCAACTCCTACCATCCTTCTATCTTTAAGATCGGCAAACTATTCATGTCCTCCTCCGTGAAGACCGAGGCAAAAAACTTATTTAAAGCCTCAGCCATTTCCTCATCTCCCACCGCTAAATCCCCCCTCTCATCCTCTAAGGGTCCAACATTCACTCTAGCCAGCCTTTTCTTCTTTATATATTTGTAATAACTTTTACCGTCCTTTTTTATATTTAGTGCTAGTTTAGCTTCATAGTCTATCTTTCCTTTCTTTATCACCTTCTTAGTCATTCTTTGTTGATTTTTAAATTTTTCCCAATCTTCTAGTCGCCCACTACTTTTAGCCACTCTGAACGCATCAGCTTTTAATTTAACACTTTCCTTTATTTCCTTAGATAACCACAGCTGGTTATCCCTTCTCCTACATTCCTTCTTTACCGTCGGAATATATTTCTGCTGAGTACCGAAAAAGATCTCATTCAAAATCCTCCACTGTTCCTCAGCCGTCCTACCAACCTGTTAGACCTTTCCAATCCCATTCTCTGTGGACCTGGATCTAAATCCTCATTCCCTATCTCCTCCATTCTTTAAGACCATTTGTGTTAAATGCTTGTCGATCAATGATTGAATTTAATGGAGGGTCAATGTTCAGGCTTAAAGATCAAATGGAATTTATCAGATTCTCTTTCATCATGAGGAGCTGGGTTGCAGGATCATCCTTACGGGATCATTACTCTCATTTCCTAACTATGTTAGGGGTTGTGGGTTTTACCAGTAAGAAAAGAATGTGGTTTGCACACTTGGATTCAAACAACACACAACAGATTTTATTGAGGAGCTGCTCTCTGCACTGTGTCAACTCCAGAACTGAAAGTAAAACAGCAGCCTAATGACATCACTATCAAAACATGCGGTCAGCTGTTAAAGGAGCCTGCACCCTATTTTTAAATACATAACATCCTTCCCTTTTACTTCTGTCGTCATGATTACAAATTACTCCAATGTTATACACAGGATCAATAATAGTCTGGACGCATTAATCATTATATACCATCAATAAAAAAGGTGATCGGAAGATGTCAATTCCTCTTTGGTTGTTTGCAGTGCTCCGGGATTTAGATGCTCTTGACCCTGGAAGTTTGATTTGGAATTTCAGTGGCCGTCTCTTCCCTTGGAACTAATTCTGTATCTTTCTCATTCAGCAAAGCAGCAGAGACTCAATCAGCTCAGATACAACTAAAGCTTCCATAGTAATATTCACAACACCAGCAGCTTGAGATTCTGGAGGTGATTCTGGTAACTCAGTTGAGATGATAACAATTGGTCAGCAGATGTGGCACAGTGGCACAGTGGTTAGCACTGCTGCCTCATAGTGGCAGGGATCCAGGTTTGATTCCAGCCTAATGTGACACCATGACAGCTCAGTGACTATCACTGTTTGCTGTGCAGGTACATGGATTTGGGCCGGTGTCTGCAGGAGTTTGCACATTCTCCCCGTGATTGTGTGGGTTTTCTCTGGGTGCTCCGGTTTCCTCCCACATCCCAAAAACGTGCTCTTAGGCTGATTGGTGTAACAAATTGTCCCTAAATTAGTCTTCCCTCAATCTTCCCCAATAGGTGTAGACAAAGGTCATGGGTAGAGGAGGGCACTCATAATTTTAAAATGGCAGTGCGGGCTCGTTGGGCCAAAAGGCCTGTTTCCCGTGCTGTTTTATTCTTTGTTCTTCAAAATCGCCAGCTCCAACACACATCTTGAGAAGGTGAGAGGGCATGGGATCCAAGGGCCTTTGGCCTTGTGGATCCAGAACTGGCTTGCCTGCAGAAGGCAGAGAGTGGTTGTGGATGGGGCTTTTTCTGAATGGAGGTCAGTCACCAGCGGAGTGCCTCAAGGATCTGTTCTGGGACCCTTGTTGTTTGTCATTTTCATAAATGACCTGGATGAGGAAGTGGAGGGATGGGTAAGTAAGTTCGCTGATGACACGAAGGTCGGTGGTGTTGTGGATGATCTGGAAGGATGGCAAAAGATGCAGCAGGACATAGATAGGATGCAGGACTGGGCGGAGAAGTGGCAGATGGACTTCAACGCGGATAAATGTGTAGTCGTCCATTTTGGCAGAACCAACGGGATGAACGAGTACACTATCAAGGGCAGAAGTCTGAGTAGTGTTGAGGAGCAGAAGGATCTTGGGGTCCGGGTCCACAGGACTCTTAAATCGGCCTCGCAGGTGGAGGAGGTGGTCAAGAAGGCGTATGGTGTACTGGCCTTCATTAATCGAGGGATTGAGTTTAGGAGTCGGGAGGTAATGCTGGAACTTTATAAGACCCTTGTCAGGCCTCATTTGGAGTATTGTGCGCAGTTCTGGTCGCCTCACTATAGGAAAGATGTAGAAGCTATTGAAAGGGTGCAGAGGAGATTTACAAGGATGTTGCCTGGACTGGGAGGCATGCCTTATGAAGTTAGGTTGAGGGAGCTGGGACTCTTTTCCCTGGAGAGACGAAGGTTGAGAGGCGACCTGATAGAAGTTTACAAAATGTTGAGAGGAATAGATAGGGTGGACTCTCAGAGGCTATTTCCCCGGTTTGAAATGGTCGCTACGAGAGGACACAGATTTAAGGTGCGGGGAGGGAGGTTCAGAAGTGATGTTAAGGGTAAGTTTTTCACTCAGAGGGTGGTGAGTGAATGGAATCGGCTGCCGTCAGTGGTGGTGGAGGCGAACTCGCTGGGGTCTTTTAAAAGACTTCTGGATGAGTATATGGGGTTTAATGAGATTGAGGGTTATAGATAGGTCTGTAGGTTGGTAGGTGATGTGATCGGCGCAACTTGTGGGCCGAAGGGCCTGTTTGTGCTGTAGTGTTCTATGTTCTATGTTCTATGTTCTATCCCCCGGATGAGCTCAATGCATTCTACACTCATTTTGAGCAAGAGATCAGCGAGAGCATGCCCTCTACCCTGGAAGCTCTGGATGAACCTATATCTAGAGTTATCATTGCAGATGTCAGAGCAGCTTTCTTGAAGGTCAACTCATGGAGAGCTACCGGCCCGGATGGGGTACCAGGATGTGCACTCAGATTCTATGTGGATCAGCCAGCAGGGGTATTCACAGACATCTTCAACTTCTCTTTACAACATTCTAAGGTTCCTATCTGCTTCAAGAAGATAACCATCATCCTGGTACCTAAGACAAACCAAGAAACGTGCAATAATGACTATCGGCCTGCGCTTCTGACATCCATCATTATGAAGTGCTTTGAAAGGTTAATCATGGCACAAATCAATTCCAGCCTCCCGGGCTACCTGGATCCACTACAGTTTGCATACTGCTGTAACAGGTCCACAGCAGAAGCCATTTTCCTGACCCTGCACTCAATCCTGGAACATCCAGATAACAAGGATGCCAATGTCAGACTCCTAGTTATTGACTACAACTCAGCCTTCAACACTATTATTCACACAAAACTCATCTCCAAACCCGGCAGCCATAGATTTGGCACTTTCCTCTGCAACTGGATCCTGAACTTCCTAACTCACAGACCATTATCAGTGAGGATAGGCAACAACACCTCCTCCATGATAATCCTCAACACCGGTACGCCACAAGGCTGTGTTCTCAGCCCCCTACTATGCTCCTTGTACACCTATCGCTATGTGGCCAAATTCCCTTCTAATTTGATTTTCAAGTTTATTGACGACACCACCATAGTGGGTTGGATCTCAAACAATGAAGAGACAGAGAACAGGAATGAGATAGAGAATCTGGTGAACTGGTGTAGCAACAATAATCTCTCCCTCAATGTCAACAAAACAAAGGAGATTGTCATCAACTTCAAGAATCGTAAAGGAGAATATGCCCCTCTCTATATCAATACGGAGCTAGTAGAAAGGGCTGAGACTTCAAGTTTTTAGGTATCCAGATTACCAACAATCTGGTCTGGTCCCCCCATGCCGAGACTATAGTTAAGAAAGCCAACCAATGCTTCTACTTCCTCAGAAATCTAAGGAAATTTGGCAGGTCAGCTATGGCTCTCAGCAATTTTTATAGATGCACCAGAGAAAGTATTCTCTCTGGTTGTATCATAGCTTGGTATGGCTCCTGCTCTGCCCAAGACCACAAGAAACTCCAAAAGGTTGTGAATGTAGCCCAATCCATCTCGCAAACCAGCCTTCCATCCATTGACTGTCTACATTTCAGCTGCCTTGGCAAAGCAACCAGCATAATTAAGGACCCCACGCACCCTGGACATTCTCTCTTCCGTCTTCTTCCTTCAGGAAAAAGATATAAAAGTCTGAGGTCACGTATCAACCGACTCATGAACAGCTTCTTCCCTGCTGCTGTCAGGCTTTTGAATGGATTTACCTTGCATTAAGTTGATCTTTCTCTACACCCTAGCTATGATTGTAATATTACATTCTGCACTCTGTCATTTCCTTCTTTATGAACGGTATGTTTTGTCTACATAGTGTGCAAGAAACAATACTTTTCACTGTATGTTAATACATGTGACAATAATAAATCAAATCAAAGTCAAATCAAATCAAAGATATCCTCGACATGATGAATCACTATGCAATGGACCATGTGATTTTAAAAAGATTATGAACATCTCGGCAATCACGCAGTGAACTTGTCTATCTTCCTTATCTAAAATGTTTCACACTCACCTGGTGGACTAACATCTTGCCTTTGCTATGATCCAGGCCAGAAACTCAAGGTGTTTTATGATGTCAGCCTAGACGATAAGTTTTACTTTGAATTTGGCATGGGTGAGCATAAGATGTTTCATTCCAGGTATGATTCAAGTGACCCACTGGGGACCTTTTATCAAGCAAAAATAACTAAGATGCTCAGTTAAAATACAAGAAAATTAGCTTAACTTCTACCAATTACAAAATAGCATGATATTGTACAACAATTAAGTATGCGGGTCCAAATCAAACAACATCCCATAAACATACACCTCCCTTCTAGGCTTGTTACAAAAAAAACAAGCTTTGTGATGCTGGATTCGGCAACTTTGAAACGCCTGCTGTAAATTGGTCCTTTGTAATGATGGATTTTGTGCTGAAGCTTTCCAGCCTTGGAGTTTCAGTCACCTCTCGAGACAATGAAATATAAACATGTTGTCCTCTTCAGTAGCAGCAACCCACAGATAGCAGAATTTACACTCCAGAAAGAAAGAGAAAAATACAGAAAACACTGCTTTCAGTCTGCAGTCCAAACAGCTTTGGATTTTCCCTTGAAAGAAAACTGTTCCAAGGTACCACCTGACTTGTCAATGTCTCCACCCAACAATTCCAAAAGAGTCATAAAACTCCAGGACCCTTACATTAGGCCCAGATTAAAAATAAACAAGATGCCTATTATATTGCTTCAGCAAGAATTAGATACCAGCAGAGATAGCATGGTGCTAAAACAAAAAGGCTATGCTTGCTTGAAAAAACTGCAAAGAACATGATGAAAATACATTTTTTAAACGCACAGTATCATCACCCCTTCCCCTTAAGAAAAACAATAACATACTTTATTATCTCCCATGAGATCTACTTTACCTTTTTCACCTAAGGATTTCTCTTTTCCCCAATTTTTATCCTTCACAGACTGAAACTGATGTTGGAAATCAAACTTTGATTTATGAACTAATTCATAATCATTGCTATTGCTAACCTTGCAGTTTCAACTCTCCGCTCTTCCATATGAGTTCTCACTACGTAAGGAGGTGAATTTTTAAACTCCTCTAAAATATTCGTTTCTCTAAGGGCTTCATACATCTGATTAATTTTCAAAGCCTTTATCCACCTATCAAAATGACTTTGTTTGAACTTTTTAAATTCTATGTACGTTTGACCAGGTTCATTCCTTAGATTGGGCAGCACGGTAGCATGATGGTTAGCACTGCTGCTTCACAGCTCCAGGGTCCTGGGTTCAATTCCTGGCACAGGTCACTGTCTGTGTGGAGTTTGCACATTCTCCTCGTGTCTGTGTGGGTTTCCTCCGAGTACTCCGGTTTCCTCCCACAGCGCAAAGCTGTGCGGGTTAGGTTGATTGGCCATGCTAAGAAATTGCCCATTAGTATCCAGGGATGTGTAGGTTAGAGGGATTAGTGGGTATAATATATAGGGATATGGGGGTAGGGCCTGGGTGGGATTGTGTTCAATGCAGACTCAATGGGCCAAAGGGCCTCTTTCTGCACTGTAGGGTTCTATGTTAGAACATAGAACACTACAGCACAAACAGGCCCTTCGGCCCACAAGTTGCGCCGACCACATCACCTACCAACCTACAGACCTATCTATAACCCTCAATCTCATTAAACCCCATATACTCATCCAGAAGTCTTTTAAAAGACCCCAGCGAGTTCGCCTCCACCACCACTGACGGCAGCCGATTCCATTCACTCACCACCCTCTGAGTGAAAAACTTACCCCTAACATCACTTCTGAACCTCCCTCCCCGCACCTTAAATCTGTGTCCTCTCGTAGCGACCATTTCAAACCGGGGAAATAGCCTCTGAGAGTCCACCCTATCTATTCCTCTCAACATTTTGTAAACTTCTATCAGGTCGCCTCTCAACCTTCGTCTCTCCAGGGAAAAGAGTCCCAGCTCCCTCAACCTAACTTCATAAGGCATGCCTCCCAGTCCAGGCAACATCCTTGTAAATCTCCTCTGCACCCTTTCAATAGCTTCTACATCTTTCCTATAGTGAGGCGACCAGAACTGCGCACAATACTCCAAATGAGGCCTGACAAGGGTCTTATAAAGTTCCAGCATTACCTCCCGACTCCTAAACTCAATCCCTCGATTAATGAAGGCCAGTACACCAAACGCCTTCTTGACCACCTCCTCCACCTGCGAGGCCGATTTAAGAGTCCTGTGGACCCGGACCCCAAGATCCTTCTGCTCCTCAACACTACTCAGACTTCTGCCCTTAATAGTGTACTCGTTCATCCCGTTGGTTCTGCCAAAATGGACGACAACACATTTATCCGCGTTGAAGTCCATCTGCCACTTCTCCGCCCAGTCCTGCATCCTATCTATGTCCTGCTGCAACTTTTGCCATCCTTCCAGATCATCCACAACACCACCGACCTTCGTGTCATCAGCGAACTTACTTACCCATCCCTCCACTTCCTCATCCAGGTCATTTATGAACATGACAAACAACAAGGGTCCCAGAACAGATCCTTGAGGCACTCCGCTGGTGACTGACCTCCATTCAGAAAAAGCCCCATCCACAACCACTCTCTGCCTTCTGCAGGCAAGCCAGTTCTGGATCCACAAGGCCAAAAGCCCTTGGATCCCATGCCCTCTCACCTTCTCAAGAAGTCTTGCATGGGGGACCTTATCAAACGCCTTGCTGAAGTCCATGTACACTACGTCCACGGCACTTCCTTCGTCAATGTGTTCAGTCACATTATCGAAGAACTCAACTAGGCTTGTAAGGCACGACCTGCCTTTGACAAATCCATGCTGACTATTCCTGATCATGTCAAACCTCTCCAAATGTTCGTAAATCTTGTCCCTCAGAAGCCTCTCCATCAGCTTACCAACCACTGAGGTCAGACTCACCGGTCGGTAATTTCCCGGGCTATCTCTGTTCCCTTTCTTAAAAATAGGAACTACATCCGCAATCCTCCAATCCTCTGGAACCTCTCCCGTCTCCATTGACGACGCAAAGATCATCGCCAGGGGTTCTGCAATCTCTTCCCTCGCCTCCCACAGTATCCTGGGGTACATCCCATCTGGTCCCGGCGACTTATCTACCTTGATAGAATTCAAAAGTTCCAACACATCCTCCTCCTTAATATTCACGTTTCTAAACCATTGTCTATAGGCTTCTGGCATTAGTTCGTATGCACTTAAGGTGGCTTTTTTCACCTCATCATAATCCCCAGATACCTCCTCTGATAGTGATGCAAACACCTCATTAGCTGTCTCTACTGACTTTGTTTGAATCATGGTCTGTGGCAATTTCATTTGTTTAGCTACTTCCTCAAATGAAATTAAAAAGACTTCTACATCCTTCTCATCAAACCTTGGCAATGCTTGGACATATTTAAATAGATCCCCACCAGCATTTGACTGTGACACTTTCTTCCTCACTATACTCATCACCACTCTCAACTTTTGCCTTTACCTGTACCATTTTAAGTTGTCATTTTTTTTATTTCCAATTTCCAAAATTCAAATTCTCTCTCCCTTTCCCTCTCCTCTGTCAGGGCTGTTCTTTGTCTTTTTTTCCTGTCTGTAATTCAGGCAGTTTCAATTCCTTTGCTTTTTATTCCCCCCTTTCTTTTTCTTTCACCTCCTTGTTTCTCTCTTTCTCTAACATTCAAGCTGCTTTATTTCTATTTCATATTCAAACTGTTTCATTTGTGGTTGAATTCTAGTCATTTCCAATTATTCTGATTGTATTTTGACATTTTTAAATGCTAAACTACCACTATAATTACCTCCCCCTTCCTTGCACTGTTGGGTAATGTCAACTGTAGTGTTTTTGACAATTCCAAAAGCTTTGTTTTATTCAACATTTGTAAATCACCCTGAGTGACCACTTCCACTCCCAGGAACATTCAGCCTTTGAAAAAACCATTCTTCCACATGGCACTCCATTTTTAAACCTGAATGCAACACCTGAAAAGAATCATAGAATTCCCTAAAGCGCAGAAGGAGGCCACTTGGCCCATCAAATCTACACCAACCACAATCCAATCCAGGCCATATCCCTGTAACCTCATGTATTTACCCTGCTAGTCCCCCTAACACCAATTTATCATGGCCAATCCACCTAACCTGCATGTATTTGGACTGAGAGAGAAAACTGGACCACCTGAAGGAAACCTACACAGATAGGGAGAGAATGCGCAAACTCTATACAAGACAGTGACCCAAATCCAGAAACACCAATACATGCGGCACAGTAGCACAGTGGTTAGCACTGCTACTCCACAGCTCCAGGGCCCTGGGTTCGATTCCTGACTCGGATCACTGTCTGCGTGGAGTTTGCACATTCTCTTCATGTCTGCTTGGGTCCCCTCTGGGTGCTCCGATTTCCTCCCACAATTCAAAGATGTGCCGGTTAGGTTGATTGGCCATGCTAAAATTGCCCCTTAGTGTCCTGAGATGCATAGGTTAGAAGGATTAGTGGGTGTAATATGTCGGGATATGGGGGTAGGGCCCGTGTGGAATTGTGGTTGGTGCAGAACCAATGGGCTGAAGGGCCTCTTTCTGCACTGTAGGGTTCTATGATTCTATCACCACACACTGTCTTTGAGTCCAATAATCCCAAACCAAATAAGGAATAAAATCCTGCAAAAAAGCCCCAATTTTTATGAACCTGTCCAGGCACTCCAAGGGTTTTTTAATGAAATTAGCCTAGACCATACATTTTACACTTTGAATTTGGGACGGGTGAGTAAAAGATGTTTCATTCTGGGTATGATTCAAATGACCCATTAGGGATCTTTTGTCAAACAAAGTTTATTTAAGACACATAACTATCATATAAGAAAATTAGTATAATGTTTACGGAAGTAAACCCATGCTTCTGTATAAACTTGAACAACTAAGTATATTGTTCCAAATCAAACAACATCCCACCAACATAGGCTTGGCACAAAAAAAACAAGTGCACTCATGTGATGCTGGATTTTGCAACTTTGTAACCCCTGCTATAAATTGGTCTTTTGAAATGCTGGATTAAAGCCTGAGAATTTTCAGTTGTCTCTGGAGATAGTGATACAGAAACATACTGCCTTCTAGCAGCAACCCCCTGACTGCAGAATTTTCACTCCAGAGAGAGAAAGAGGGAGACAGACGGAAAACATTGCTTTCAGTCTGCAGTTGAAAAACTGCCCAAACTGAAATCAAAATCTCTGGATTTTTCCTGTGGGGGAAAAAAAAACTATCTCAAGGTACCACCTGACTTGTCAATCAGGCTCCACTTAACAATTCCAAAAGTAATAAAACTCCAGGATATTGCATTAGGCCCAGATTAAAAGTAAACAAGATACCCATTATATTGCTTCAGCAATAATTAGATACTGGCACAGGCATGCCAAAACAAGAAGTCCAGACCTGCTTGAAAAAAAACTGCAGAAACCATGATTAAAACACTTTTCTTAAAGGCACAGTATTGTCACACTTTTATTGGTCAGAACATTGAGTACAAGAGTCCGGATGTCATGTCGCAGCTTAATAAAACATTGATTAGGCCATATTTAAAGTATTACGTTCAATTCTGGTCACCACATTACAGGAAGGATGTGGAGGCTTTGGAGAGGATGCAGAAAAGGTTTACATAAGAACGTAAGAAATAGGAGCAGGAGTAGGCCGTCTAGCCCTTCGAGCCTGCCCCGCCATTCAATAAGATCATGGCTGATCTGTCGTGGCTCAGTTCCACATTCCCGCCCTCTCCCCATAACCCTTAATCCCCTTGCTTATCAAAAACCCATCAACCCGTGTCTTAAAAATATTTAGCGAGGCAGCCTCCACCACTTCAACGGGCAGAGAATTCCAGCGATTCACCACTCTTTGACTGAAGAAGTTCCTCCTCAACTCCGTTCTAAACCGCCCCCCCTTTATCTTGAGGCTGTGCCCCCTAGTCCTACTGTCCTTTCTGAGCAGGAAGAGTCTCTCCACCTCTATCCTATCCATCCCATTCATCATCTTATATGTCTCAATGAGATCTCCCCTCATTCTTCTAAACTTGAACGAGTACAAGCCTAGTTTATTCAGCCTCTCCTCATAGCTCAACCTCCTCAACTCCGGTATCAGCCTAGTAAACCTCCTCTACACTCCCTCCAAGGCCAAAATATCCTTGCGTAAGTGCGGCGACCAAAACTGCACACAGTACTCCAGCTGCGGCCTCACCAATGCCCTATACAGCCGCAGCAAGACCTCCCTACTTTTATATTCAATCCCCCTCACTATGAAGGCCAGCATCCCATTAGCCTTCCTGACCACCTGTTGCACCTGCAAGCTGGGTTTTTGCGACTCATGCACAAGGACCTCGAGGTCCCTCTGCACCGTCGCCTGTTGCAGTTTTTCGCCACGTAAGTAATAGTCCTTCCTCCCATTATTCCTACCAAAGTGGACCAGCTCACACTTGCCAACATTAAATTCCATTTGCCAGTTCCTGGCCCATTCGCCCAGCCTATCTAGATCCTTCTGCAGACTCTCCACACCCTCCGCACAATTTGCCGTTCCCCCAATCTTGGTGTCATCAGCAAATTTCGACACCATACACTCAGTTCCCTCCTCAGATCATCTATATAAATGGTAAAAAGCTGAGGCCCCAGCACCGACCCCTGGGGCACTTCACTAGTCACCAACCGCCAATCCGAATAGCACCCATTAACCCCCACTCTCTGCCTCCTATTTAACAACCAATCCTCTATCCACTCTAACACCCTACCCCTAACTCCATGCCCCCTTACCTTCTGCAATAACCTCTTGTGAGGTACCTTGTCAAACGCCTTCTGAAAATCAAGAAAGACCACATCCACCGGCTCTCCTCTATCCACCGCCCTAGACACATCCTCATAGAACTCCAATAAATTTGTCAGACACGACTTCCCTTTAATGAAACCATGCTGCGTCTGCTCTATCAAGCAATTCCCCTCAAGATGCCTCGCTATTTCCTCCTTGATGACGGATTCTAACATTTTACCTACAACAGGCGTTTAACCAACCGGCCTATAATTCCCTGCCTTTTGCCTGCCACCCTTCTTAAACAACGGCGTAACATTAGCCGTTTTCCAATCTTCTGGCACTTCCCCGGAATCCAGCGACGTTTGGAAAATAACCACCAAGGCATCCACTATCACCTCCGCCATTTCTTTCAGAACCCTCGGATGCATTCCGTCCAGTCCTGGGGACTTGTCCACAATCAGCCCCTCCAGTCTGTCGAGCACCGCCTCTCTAGTAACAGTAATGTCGTCGAGACCCTCCAGTCCTACCACCTTTCCATCGCTAACACCCGGCAAATTATTCACGTCCTCCTCCGTGAAGACCAAAATAAAAAAGTTATTCAAGACCTCAGCCATTTCCCCATCCCCTACCACTAAGTCCCCCTTCTCATCCTCTAAGGGTCCAACGTTCACCCTAGCCAGGCTCTTCCTTTTTATATATTTATAAAAACTCTTGCTATCCTTTTTTATATTAAGCGCTAGCCCAGCTTCATAGTTTCTCCTACCCTTCTTTATCAACTTCTTTGTCAATCTTTGTTGACATTTAAACCTCTCCCAATCCTCTTCTTGCCCACTACTCTTAGCTACCCTAAACGCCTCCGCTTTTAATTTAACACTTTCCTTCACCTCCTTCGTTGTCCACGGCTTATTACCTCTCCTCCTATGGTCCTTTTTAACCATCGGAATAAATTTCTGCTGAGCACCAAGAAAGATCTCCTTAAAGATCCTCCACTGCTCCTTAGCAGACCTACCTTCCAACGCGCTTCCCCAGTCAACATTCGCCAATTCTTCTCTCATCCTACCGTACTCCCCTCTGTTCAAACAAAGGACGCGTGTCCGGGAACCCACTTTCTCCTCCTCCATCTGCACCAGAAACTCCACCATACAATGATCACTCTCCCCAAGAGGATCCTTCACCACAAGGTCCCTAATTCTACCCACCTCATTACATAACACCAGATCCAAGATAGCTCGCTCCCTCGTCGGCTCCAACACACACTGTTCAAGGAAACTATCCCAGCAGCATTCCAAGAACTCCTCCTCGAGCCCACCGTGTCCAACATGGGTCGACCAATCAATGTGTAGATTGAAATCCCCCATAATTATCGCCGTTCCATTCCTGCACGCCGCACTGATTTGCGCGTTAACAGCCCGCCCCACCTCCCGATCATTATTCGGGGGCCTATAGATGACACCCACCAGCATCTTCCTCCCTTTGCTGTTCCTAATCTCCACCCACAATGATTCCACTTTCTGCTCTTTGGTTCCTATATCATCCCTTGCTACCACCCTGATGGTTTACCAGGATGCTGCCTAGATTAGAGGGTATGAGCTATAAGGAGAGGCTGGACAAACTACGGTCACTTTCTCTGGAGCAGCAGAGGCTGAGGGGAGATTTGATAGAAGTCTATAAAATTATGAGAGGCATAGATTGGGTTGATAGAATATTTTGCCCATAGCTGAACTGTCTAATATTAGGGAGCATGAACTTAAGGTGAGAGGGGAAGTTCATAGGAAATATGAGCAGTAAGATCCCTTGTACAGAGTGGTAGGTGTCTCGAATGTATTGCCAGCGGTGGTGGTGGAGGCAGATATGAGAATTCACGTGGCTTTTAGAGAAGCACATGAATATGCAAGGAATAGAGAGATAGGAACAAAAAGCTGCAGAAGGGATTAGTTGAATTTGGCATCATGTTCAGCGTAATATTGTGAGCTAATGGGACCATTCCTGTGCTGGATTGTTCTATGTTCTATGTCTAAACTATGCACGTTCAAAATAATGGCAACAGTCTATTGCAGGAACTGTTGCCAATACAGAGTATAAATTGAAACTAAATAGGAGCTTGTAAAACACCCCAGTGACATCACCATCAAATCATGTGACCAGCTCTTAAAGCAATTATGCAACAACTTAAATATATAACATCACTCCCCTTTTACTTCTGTGGTCAAGGCTACAAATTACTATGAAGTTATATTTAGGATCAAAAACACTCTAAACACAGTACGATGCATCATTAATGATTATACACAGTGAATAAGTCAATCAAGAGGACATCTATTCCTCTTTGGTTTTATATGGCATTCTAAAATTTGGCTGTCCTTGATCCCAGTGGTATGATTTGCAATTTCAGTAGACACTTCTTCTCTTGGAACTAATTCTGCATTATTTTGCATAGAACATAAGAACCAGGAACAGGAGTAAGCCATCTGGCCCCTCGAGCCTGCTCTGCCATTCAATAAGATCATGCTGATCTTTTTGTGGACTCTGATCTACTTACCCACACATTCACCATAAACCTTAATTCCTTTACTGTTCAAAAATGTATCTATACTTGCCTTAAAAAATTCAATGAGGTAGTCCCACTGGGCAGGGAATTCCACAGATTCACAATCCTTTGGGTGAAGATGTTCTAAATCAGCTCCCCTTATTTTAAGGCCATGTCCCCTAGTTTCACCTGCCAGTGGAAACTGTCTTGCTGTTTCTATCTTATCTATCCCTTCATAATCTTAAATGTTTCTACAAAATCGCCCCTCATTCTTTTGAATTCCAATGAGTATAGTTCCAATCTACTCAATCTCTCCTCATAAGCTAGCCCTCAACTCCAAAGAACATTTCCATGTGGTATAGCAGCAAAGATACAATCACCTCTTTTACCATCTTCCCTACTCTTACTGAAACATCTATACCCCAGAATTGCCAACAACCTTTCCTGTCCCTGTTCTAACCATGTCTCCATAATGGCCACAACATCATAGTCCGAAGTACCAATCCACGCTCCAAGTTCACCTACCTTATTCCTGATGCTCCTTGCATTGAAGTAGGTACACTTCAACCCACCATCCTGTGTGCCTGTACACTTCTGCGATCTTGGTACCTTCCTGAGTACCTCACGACCCTCAACACTGGCTTTTGGACTACAGTTCATTTTCCCATCCCCCTAACAAATTAGTTTAAATCCCGCACCACCCCCCCCCCCACCCCCCCCAACCACCACCGAAGAGCGGTAGCAAATTTCCCTTCCAGGATATTGGTGCCCCTCTGGTCAGGTGAAAACCATCTGTTTGAACAGATCCCACCTTTCCCAGAATGTGCTCCAATTATCCATGTAAATGAAACCCTCTCTCCTACACTAACCCTGCAGCCACATGTTAATCTGCACTCTCTCCCTGGTCCTCAACTCACTAGCACGTTGTACCGGCAAGAAATCAGAGATAACAACATGCTTTGTCCTGGCTCTCAGCTTCCATCCTAGCTCCCTAAATTCCTGTTTTAAATCCCCATCCCTTCTCCTACCTATATTGTTGGTACCGATGTGCACCACGACCTGCGACTGATCCCCTTCCCCCTTAAGGATCTTGAAAACACGGTCCGAGACATCACAGACACTTTCACCTGGAGGCAATATACCATCTGTGAGTCTCTTTTGCTGCCACAGAACCTCCTATCTGTCCCTCTAACCATCGCGTCCCCAATTACTATTGCTCTCCTGTTCTCCCCCGTTCCCTTCTGAAGCACAGGGAAGGACTCAGTGCTGGAGATCTGGTCACCCTGGCTTACCATTGGTAGGTTGTCCCCCTCAACAGTATCCAACGTGGTATACCTGTTGCTGAAGGGAATGACCACAGGGGATTCCCACACTGGCTGCCTCCTCCTAGCCCCTCTCACCGGCACCCATCTATTTTCATTCTTTGGAGCATCCAAATCCCTGAAGCTTTTATCTATGATCACCTCTGCCTCCCAAATGATCCAAAGTTCATCCAACTCCAGCTCCAGTTCCTTAATGTGGTTTTTGAGGAGCTGGAGATGGATGCACTTCCCACAGGTGAAATCAGCAAGGACACTGACAGCATCACTTATCTCAAACATTCTGCAGAAGGAACATTGCACTGCCTTTCCTGCCATTCTCTCTAGAAAAAAAGAAAGAAAGATCTTGCCTGATAATCCCTCACCCTCCTTAGGTTGGAGGAATAAGTGAAAAAGAAAGAAGAAAGCTTACCTACTCTCACTCCAAGTCTTTTTTATGAGGTTAGAGGAGGGGGGAGGGTGGGAGTCTCTAGACATGTAGAGTCTCAGTTTTCCTCCCTATTCAAATTTATTGGGCAAAAAAAACCTTCCCAGGTCTCACTCTCCCAGTTGCCTTAGAGAAAAAAACACTTTGAAAAAAAAGTAAGGTAAAAATCCCTCTTACTTACTAGCTCTCTTCACTGAATCATCACTCCAACTGCTCCTCTGGAAAATGTCTGTCTTCACCTAAGAAAATGAGGAAGGTGTGGAATCCAGAGAGAGAGAGAGAGAGAGACAGACTGCAAAGTTCTAAAGCAAACTGACATTGGGAAGGACAAAGTGTTGGAGGAGTTGGTGGCCTTAAAAATGGACAAATCTCCAAGCCTCAATGAATTGCATTCCAGGCTGCTATGGGAGGCAAGGGAGGAAATTGTAGGATTTTGAATAATTTTTTTAATTCTCTAGGGCCTCTGGGCAGGTGTCTGAGGACAGGAGAACAGCTAATGTGGTTCCTCTATTTAAGAAGTTTGTAGAGATATGCCAAGGAACTACAAACCAGTGAGTCACACGTCACTGATAGGAAACTGTTGGAGGAAATTTTGAAGGAGAGCATCTATCTCCATGTGCAGAGATAAGGCTTGACCAGGAATAATCAGCATGCCTTCATCAGAGGGAGATCATGCCTAACAAATTTGATTGAACTTTGAGGAGGTGACCAAGTGTGTAGATGAGGGTAGTGCTGTAGTTTCAGCAAAACCTTTGACATGGAAGACTTATAAAGAAGGTAAATGCACATGGGATAAAGGTAATTTGAAAAAGTGGACACAAAATTGGCTCAGTTGTAAGAGACAGAGGATGATGTCAGAAGGCTGCGTTAGTGTCTGGAATGCAGTGTCCTGTGGCAGGCTACAGGGAAGTGTGCTGGGTCTCCTATTATTTCCCATTCATAAATGACATCGATGACTATGTGGGAGGTAGGATTATTAAATTGCGGATGATGCAAAGAAAGGCCGGGTGGTTAACACTGAGGCTGAGTGTCTTGGGTTATAAGTAAATAGAGATGGGATGGTCAAATGGACAGATAAATGCCAGATGGAATCTAACCCAAAAAAGTGTAAGGTGATACACCATGAAAGGAATAATTTGACAAGGAAGTATTCAATAAAAGGCATAACACTAGGAAGTGGAACAAAGGGATTTTGGCGTGTTTGTCCATAGACCTCTGAAGGAGGAAGGACATGTTAGTGGGGTGGTGAAAAAAGCATATAGAGGCATAGATTACAAAAGCAGAGAAATCATATTGGAAATGCATAGAACATTGGTAAGGCCACAGCCAGAGTATTGTGTGCAGTTCTGGTTGTCACACTATAGGCAGAATGTGATTGTACAGGAGAGGGTACAGAGGAGATTCACTGGGATGCTGCCAGACATGGAATATTTAAGTTATGAACAGAGGTTGGAGAGACTTGGGTCTTTTTGTTGGAACAGAGAAGACTGAGGGATGACATGACTGAGGTATACCAAATTACAAGGGGCATGGACAGGGTGGATAGGGAGCAGCTGTTCCCCTTCGTTGAAGGGTAAGTTAAGAGGGGACCTGGGTTGAAGGTAAGGGACAGGAGGTTTAGGGGGGAATGTGAGGATTGTTTTTTATCCGGAGTGGTGATGGACTGGAATGTGCTGCCTGGGAGAGTGGTGGAGGCGGGTTGCCTCACATCCTTTAAAAAGTACCTGGATGAGCACTTGACATCATAACATTCAAGAATATGGGTCAAGTGCTGGTAAATGAGATTAGATGGGAGGTCAGCTGTTTCCTGCCTATTGGTGCAGACTCAATGGGCCGAAGGACCTCTTGTGTGCTGTATGATTGATTCTAAGTTTTTGAGATGATTCTGTAGAGACCACAAATGCCAGCAGCTGAGGAAGGATCTTTAGATGTCCACACAAAAGAAGCACTATAGCTGTCACCCACACCACTACCAGCACAGATAGAAATCACAGCATCCTCCAATCACCACAGTACAGAGGAAGCCATTTGGCCCATCGAGCCTGTACAGACAACAATGTCGTCTAGGCTCTATAACTGTAACCTCACATATTTACTCTGCTAGTCCCTGTGACAATAAGGGGTAATTTAACATGGCCAATCAACCTAACCCGCAGATCTTTGGACTATCGGAGGAAATCAGGACACCGGGAAGGAACCCACACAGGCATGGGGAGAACCTGCAGACTCCAGAGTCAGTGACTCCAGCTCGGAATTGAACTCAGGTTCCTGGTGCTGTGAAGGATCAGTGCTAACCATTGTGCTCGCACCTCAGTGGGCCATAACAATAAGCAGGCTTCTGAGTCATTCACTGGTGAGCATCCCACTGCTAATGATCCACAGCAGTGGAGGCAGGGACACCCCAGGGATCCAGCAGTCAGTGGATTGCTGGAGGCCAGGGCTCTGCTGACGTCCAGTTAGATCATGTGCCCCTGGATTTAGTGGTCCCACAGCTGCTGGAGTCACAAATATTAGGAAAGGATATCAGCATCCCTTCTCAGATGGCAAGATCAAATGGAGGATTCCCATTGTGTCTGTCTGAGGAGGCTGTGCTGATACTCCGGGGCAATCAGGTCAACACCGGGAGGGTGGCATTTGCAGTGGAGACCTTGGTGCATGGCACGCACTCCATGCTAGGAGATGTCCTAGCATGGAGATGTCCTTGGTTCAGCTGCATGATGGAGACACTTGTGGGCACCAATGAGTTCATCGCCAGAGGACGCGGGCCTTTTGAATCACACTCCAGTTGCCCTTCCAGTACCCCAGGAGCCCACAAGCACCCAAATAGAGGTAGATCAGCTGATATTTAGCCTGGGGTCTTCCATCCAGGAGCACCTGAGTCTGTCCAAGCCACCTGACTGTCCCCTTCCTGTGACTGACACATCTCCAGCCCTGCATAATCAAGGAGGCTGGCACTACACCACCCATGCTCCAAAGGCATGCTGGAGCCCTCCAAGTCCAGGGCCACCAGAAGAAGCCAGCCATGGTCATGACAGACAACAGGGTGTGGCAGACAAAAGACTGCCTCCACCTCAGCTGTGGTTCCAGGGGAAAAAGCATAGATATAGCGTTGGGTTAGGAAGGTGAAGAAATCATAGTCACACCATTGGCACGGCTGATGTTAGGCACAAGGTAATAGGTACTTATGTATACACTATTTTATATATTAATTGTCATCCTCCTAGTGTCTCCACGCTTACATTTCATAGCTACATAGATTGCCATCTTCCACACCTAGGTTTAATGTCTGCCGGAGGTGCATTCATAAAATCTCCATAGTATAGAAGAGGCCATTCAGGCCATCAAATCTGCACCAACTCTCTGGCAAAGAATCTTACCCAGGCCCTCTCCGTGCCCCATCCCCATCCCATACATTTACCATGGCTAATCCATCTAAGCTACACATCTTAGGACAATAGGGGGTAATTTAGTATGGCTAATCCATCTATAACCTGCACAACTTTGGACAGTGGGTGGAAACCAGAGCATCCAGAAGAAATCCACGCAGACATGGGAGAACTTGCAAACTCCACACAGTCATACAAGACAGGAATTGAACCCAAGTCCCTGGATCTACGTGGCAACAGTGCTAATTACTGTGCCATAGTGCAGCATTGTCCATCTCCTTTAAGCAAGGATCTTAGCTGAATAGTTGTCCTGCCCTCAAACTAGCACAATGCAGTGATGCTAGTGTAATCATGGTAATGAGGAGCAACACCACCTGGTAATTAGGCCCTTCATCTGCCTCCTCCAGGAATTTCCTGTTCACACCATCCTCAATGTCTCCCTCCTCCATCTTTTCCTCTACCAACTCCTCGCCCTGTTGACAGGCTATGGATGGTGCAACACACCACTACAATGCACAAAATCCTCTGGGGGCTATACTGGAAGATTCTGTCTGACCAGTCCGCGCACCGGAACCACATTTGAGGAGACTGATCATCTCCTTTTTCAATATGCAAGTAGCAGCATGACCCTCATAGTGACAATTCTGAACTTCAGCCTGTAGCCATGTCACAGGTGTCATGAACCATGTTCTGAAGGGCGGTATCCCTTGCCTCTGAGGAACTGATCCTGTAGTTGCTGTGCTCCCTCAAAGGCCGCCAGGATCTACGAGTGGCCAAGGATAAGCTAGTTATGCACCTGCTCCCTGGGAATCGTGGCACAGTGGTTAGTACTGCTGCCTCACAGCGCCAGAGACCCAGATTCGATTCTCGACGTGGGTCACTGTTTGTGTGGAGTTGGCACATTCTCCCTGTGCCTTTGTGGGTTTCCTCTGGGCACTCTGGTTTCCTTCCACAGTCCAAAGATGTGCGAGTTAGGTGGATTGGTCATTATAAATTGTTCATTAGTGTCAGGAGAATTAGCTGGGTAGAAATATGAGGGTCACATGGATAGGGCCTGGGTGGGATCGTTGTTGTGCAGGCTTGATGGGCCAAATGGCCTCCTTCTGCACTGTAGGGATTCTATGAACCAGATACATACCTGCAGTCCTAAAGGCTCAGTCCCAAAGGTCCTAAAGGCATAGAGGTTCAGGGTGGCTGTCAGCTCCAGGGCCACAGGCAGTGGGTGACCTCACTGCCCATGTGGCACCATTTCTTATATATCGTGGCAAAGGGGTTCACCAATCCGTGTGACATCCGCAGTCTCATGCATCTGCAGATAACTCATCTGCCATCGGTCGACTCTTGCTGGTACTGTCACCTGTGTGATGCAGTCTTCAGCAGCTCAGCTGACCCTCACTTCATCCTCAGGGTGCTGCTCCTGCCTTCATGCAGCTGCACAATGACGGTGACACTGTCTCTGTGGCCCCATGCCTAGTATGATAGGTATCAAGTCCATTTGCTCCACTATTCTATAATTCTATAAGAGAAAACAGAATGTGAGCACGAAAGAGTCCTAGCAATGCCGTGACCCATTGCCCAATTAAGATTTGGGCATTCCACTGGTGGCCATTCCGTTCAGTGAATTCCTTTCAACTGAGTTACACTCCCTTACTCTCACTCACAAAGGCAACAACTTGAGAGACAAATGGGCGTCTACATTGGACACCCTTAGAGGCCTTCTGACTGAGAGGCTATTTATTAACTGATGACCTTAGACCTCTTGGCCCCCACCAAATGGCACTCTAATTCCCCCCCAAAACAGATTAATCCTCCCCCCGAATGCCACTCTGATGTCCCTCTGATGCTACACTAATGGCCCCCCTACTTGGCTGTGCACTCATGATAAACCCCTGCCCCCCCTGCACTCCATACTCAGCACCTCCAGACTTGAAAATGACTTACCTAGCTCCCCACCAACTCTCCACTGTCCCCACTCCATAGGACTCCCTTGTGGGTACTGGCATTCACCTCTGCTATAGCCCTCAGAGGTGAGATTGCTAGGTTCACGTTTTTAAAAAGCTATTGTAAACCGCGCCAGCATGATTTTACACTGATAAGCTTTGAATATCCATTAAGGAGAAAGTGACAGCGGGATTGCCCACTAATAAGATTCTCATGTGTAGAAATGTGGTTTCCGATCTTTCTGGGTGGAAACATTAGCACCTTATAGGCAAGCAGAAAATCGGAAATTGAGATCGCGCCAGCAAGAATCTCAATCTCCGATAACCGATAGATTTTGCATCCATAGTGTGCGTGTGTGCATGCACGTGTGTGTGTGTGTGTGTGTGCATACATTAAGCACAGTTTTAGAGTTCTTTCTGGATACATTTTTTTAAATATTTAGAGTTTGAAATTCAAAAGCTAAATTGCATCCCCTAATCCATAACAAGTCTA
The DNA here is from genome assembly GCF_965287045.1 of Carcharhinus amblyrhynchos. Classification (NCBI taxonomy): domain Eukaryota; kingdom Metazoa; phylum Chordata; class Chondrichthyes; order Carcharhiniformes; family Carcharhinidae; genus Carcharhinus; species Carcharhinus amblyrhynchos. The sequence continues at coordinate 28,189,587 of NC_137333.1, forward strand.
TTAATCCTTTCATTTTTCAAAAAATGTTATTCCTTTCTCAGCCAATGAGCAGAATAGATGGGGCAAGTACCTGTCTCATCTCCTTACTTGGTCTAAAATCCAATTGCAATTTAAATTGAATCCAATTCATGATTACCAGAAATGGATCCACTAGATCCAAGCTGACTAGAACATGCATTAAACCTGATCATGTGCTTGATCCCATACTTCATCTTAGCCTAAAGACCAAGCAGTCTAATGGCGCCTTTCATAATATGATTGCACTTGAAAGTTGAACAAGTTCTACAGTGTTTTCACTCAGGAATTCTGAGTTGCTCTGGCTACATGCATTTTTACATGCATCTGACTCAGTAACAGGGACACTACCGATTGCACTGCAAAGCTGCAAGAACCAGCAAATTAATTTCTGACAGGCAATGAAATACATTTTTTATTTTAAAATGAAATAGACTAAACAATATGTTGTGTACATAATGAAAGATGAGAAAACAAAACTTTATAACATTCTCTACACATCCTACTGTATAAAATTATTGAAATAAACAGCTTTTCTTAACACGGAAAACACACATCAAGATAATACACTCAAAGCATGTATTGCTCCTCACAAAACCAAATGGACAGTCAGAAATGGGAGCAAGCTGGGAAATGCAGTCTGCTTAAGCTGCCTATTTGAAGGCACTTGTCTCCTTCTTATCCATCTTCTTTATAGCATAGTTAAGTTAGTTTTGATAACCATTGATCTATACCTTCAGACAAGTTACCTCCAGTCTATTCAAATGATTGCTCTTTACGTTGAGGGATGGTCACAACACCAAGCAATACTTCTATCGCTGAGAGAAAAATAAAACAAAAGGTCATCAGATGCAATGCACAATGTATTTAATTCAAGCAACTGTTGTCTTATTTTAGAATTGATATTTGATGCAGCATTGCTGTAAAGTTTAAACATACATGAAATGTCAGAGCAGGAATTAAACTCAGGTGAAGGCAGCATAAATCATGGAAACAAATGGAAAAAAGTTATCAGGTCTGAGGAAGACGGTGCAAGAATGTGTTTATTTGAGGAGTATAGTCACAGGATACCTATCACAGTGAGGCTACAACAAATTCAGGTAATAATCCAGCTCTTCTACATGCCATATCACGCCTCAAACACAAGCCTGAATATTGCAATTTTGTTGGCTGTCATTACACTAGACACTTTGGTAACAATGGCCTCTGTATTCAGTGGTGGTGGTAGGAATGTCATTTAATTCTCTGTTCCCCAACTAGCTACCAAACAGATAGACTGGCTGGCCAGTAATAGCAGATATTTTTAAGTTGATTCTTAATTACTTTTAAATTTAATGTCACCAGCAGGGATTTCCTAGGGTTTGAGAAGCTGGCAGCTAAAGTGCATTAAGAAGATTAGCAACAAGCAGGTAAATGCCATTCAGGCATTACTTGTGTGATAGGAGAAACAGGAGTGCTTCCCTTTACACTATCAAGTAAATCTTCTTCTTTTCCTGCAATTGGCTTCCCTCCTCCCTGCATTCTGATTTGCCCCCAAACTCCTTGATCTTCCCTTGACCTTCCATCTGTGATATCACATGGCTTCCATTCCAGACTAGGGAATACCGCTGGAATAAATTGTGTTTTGGGACTCCTACAGGATTTCCTGCACCTAATGCTGATCCCACTCATGAAAATGGGTGGGATTTTCTAGTCCCCCTCATCAGAATGTTTTGTGGTGGTGAAAGCCCGTCACTGGGTTTTGTATTGTCCACTCCCTCAGCTGTTGGGGAGCCTGCAGCCGGGGATTGCTGTCAGCAGAGTCAGAACATTCCAGTGGAAACAGCCAGAAAATGTTGGTCGGTCTTTGAGCATAAATTAGTGGATTGGTGTGTGAATGAGGTCAATGGGTGAGTGGGTAGATAATGATCATATGGTAGTCAGATCAAGTTTGGGAGTATTCTAACTGAGATGGGGAGGGTAGTTGTGTAAATGCCAGATAGTCTGGGTAGGGACAAGTCAGATTATGGGTTAGTTGGGTATGGTTGGGTAGGTAGAGAGGGCTAATACGGGTCTTTTGGTGGGAGGATGAATTCAGCCAGCTGCTCGGGGGGAGAAGTGATTTTGGTGGCTGTTAGTTCTAAAGTTATCCAAGTGTTAGACCAGGCTTTAAACTGTATAACATTTCATGGGTAACTATCCAGTAAACCATGTGGAATCTACCCAAAGTTTTGAATTTAGTTCTGAATCAGAAACATTTGTGGAGAATCCTGGGGAGCAGAGGAATTGCCCATCCAACGTTTAAACTTCCTAGAAAATTCCAATGTAATTCCATGTGACAGGATTTCTGTAGAGTCCTGAAAACATCTTCAACCATGCACTCAGTCTCCGATGATCGGAAGACTGGAAGATCAGATACTTATTAACATTTGGGTGGCAGAGTGGCACAGTGGTTAGCACTGCTGCTTCACAGCTCCAGGGTCCTGGATTCATTTCTCGGCTCAGGTCATTGTCTGTGTGGAGTTTGCACATTCTTCTCGTGTCTGCGTGGGTTTCCTTCAGGCACTCCGGTTTCCTCCCACAGTGCAAAGATGTGTGGGTTAGGTTGATTAGTCATACTAAGAAATTGCCCCTTAGTGTCCAAAGTAGTGGAGGTTAGAGGGATTAGTGGGTATAATATGTAGGAATATGGGGGTAGGGCCTGGGTGGGATTGTGTTCGGTGCAGACTCAATGGGCTGAAGGGCCTCTTTCTGTGCTGTAGGGTTCTATGATCTCAAAATGACAACTTTTTACAGCAAGTGCTCACCCACATACACTAATTAAGATTGCAGCAAATGAAGGGGAGCGGGGGGAGAGCGGTGGGGTGGGGGGGAGAGCGGGGGAGGGGGAGTGATTCTCCCAAAAGTGCTGAATTGGCAAGAAAATTGGTGTAAATCATGACTGTGTTTTCAGTTCAACATCAGACCCGAATCTCTCACATTCTGTGCAATGCAGAAGTCACAATCATGATTCTCATTAAGAGCTCAGGGTGTGGGGCCTATTCACGTCAGAGACTGACATGTATGGGAATGTGCATGCACAATGGTCCCAAGCTGTCAGTCTCACCATTTGCTGGCCAGCTCAATCACTGGCCAGCCTGGGATCCTCGCAATGTTGCCCCCCTCAACATCCCCACGGCCCGATCATGGACACCACAAGCAATCCTGGGTCAGCTCCGACCATGCCCCATCCCCAACAGTGGCAATCCCCCGCCTCCCCTATCCCAGCAGACACCCCCTGCCCTCCACCACGCCCCCCCGCCCCCCCGCCCGGGAGGCAGACCACCTCCCAGCAGACCACTATCCAGGTGGCAGGCTCTTCCTGGCAGACCACACCCCCCAGCCCACCCCAATCGCTGGCCTCCCTCTAGCCCTGACTGATCCCAATGTGGCAGGAACCCCCACCCCCACAAATTGCCCCTTAGGACCTGCCCACAGTAGGTCTCATCCCTTGGTCCCATTCCTCCTCCAGGCTCTTCCCCTAGGATCTGCCCCAGCCCCATCCCTTAGCTCTGCCCTGGGCATGGGCTCTTCACCCTTCGGGCAGTACTGGGGGCACAGGCTGGCACTGCCAGAAAGCTCCTGTCCAACTGAGGGGCCCAGGGTTGGCACCTCCTCCACTCTGGCAGGGTCTCCCGCTAGTTCCCCGCAGTGGGGAGTTGCTCTAAACCCCACCAGAGTGAAATAGTCCTGGCAGGGTGAGAGATGCTATCGGGCCTGAAGAATTCTATGCTGGGCCTGATAATCACATTTAAAATGCACTTTTTAAATATTTAAATTATTTACATTGCTTCCCGCCAGTTTCTAGTGCAATCCCAGCCGTGTCTGTTCTCTGGCTGTGGGAATGCATGTGCAAATCCTGCAAAATGGCCGACATGCAATTCTCCCATCCCGACCTGCCAAAAACATGCGTGTCAGGATGGGAGAATCAGGTCCTAGGTTTTTCGGGCTCCAAATGTGCCTGTATTAAAAATGCAAATGTTGGAGCCAAGTTTTGGTCATAAACTAAAATTAACTTTGGTTACCCACACACGTTCAATTTACCCATTTTTGGGGGTTAAAATTGCTCCCAATTTTACTGCTTTTCCAGATTCCAATATCTGCATGTGTTAACTGGATTTCAGAAAAAGATCATTCATGATAGATAGGCATATCAAGAATTGCCACCAAAATTACCAAGTCCAAAATTGATTCAAGGAAACTTCCCTCCAAATGTAGAACTGGTAGCTTCACAAGAAAAAGAAAATGACAGGTTTGAAAGCTTTTCTTATTGAGTCTCCTCTGACCATTGACTCAAAAGAGTCATGTATGACACAATAGCAACATGGCATAAAATATCAACATAGAAATTGTTTCAGAGATGGCAGTTCAGGCAGTAAACTGCACCTCCTGTGGTATGTATGTGGTGAGGGACACCAGAGTGTTTCTGCTGATTTTACTTGTAGGAAGTGTGTATAATTGCAGCTTCTGGAGGAGTGTGTTAAGGAGCTGGAGTTGGAATTGGAGGAACTCCAGATAATTTGGGAGGCAGAGGCGGACATCGATAGGAGTTACAAGGAGATAGTCACTCCTAGAAATGAGTCTTGGGTAACTGCCAGGAAGAGGGGAAGAAACAATTGGAGGGACAATCCCCTGGGGCTGTTCCCCTCCAAAATAGGTTTTCTGTCCTGGAGGCTACAGTTGAGGAGGAATCAACTGGAGATAGCCAAAGGGAGCAGGTCTCTGGAGGTGAGCCTGTTGTGAAGGCTCAGGTGGTTAGGGGATGTAAAAGATTGGGCCTAGTGATTGGGGACTCCACAGTTAGGGGGACAGATAGGAGAGTCAGAGGTAATGGTAGGGACTCAGGGCTGGTGTGTTGCCTCCCAGGGGCTGGGGTCCGGGATGTTTCAGAGAGGGTGTTCAGGACTCTTAAGGGAGAGGGAGATCAACCCCAAGTCATAGTTCATGTGGGGACGCATGACATAGGGAGGTTAAGGGAAGGGGATATTAAGCAGAACTTTATGGAGTTGGGGTGGAAACTTAAGGCCAAGTCGGACAGAGTGGTTATCTTGGGACTATTGCCTGTGCCACGGGATAGTTTAGAGCGGAACAGAGAGAGGGAAAGTTTGAACTCGTGGATGAGGGGATGGTGCAGGAGGGAGGGGTTCAGGTTCTTGAGCAATTGGGGCTCATTCTGGGGAAGGTGGGATCTCTACAGGAGTGATGGTCTACACCTGAATCAGAGGGGAACCAATATCTTGGGGGGAAAATTTGCAAAGGCTATGCAGGGGGGTTTAAACTGATTCAGAGGGGGGGTGGGATCCTGAGTAGCGGGGGTGAAAGTGAGGGGGGCATAGATGGGGACTGCAATGCATGGCATCGTGGGGGTGGGGCAGAGCAGGGTTTGAAATGCGTATACTTTAATGCGAGGAGTATTCGCAATAAAGTGGATGAACTTGCAGCGTGGATCAGTACCTGGGACTTTGATGTTGTGGCCATTTCAGAGACATGGATAGAGCAGGGTCAGGAATGGTTGTTGCAGGTTACGGGGTTCAACTGCTTCAGTCGGAGTAGAGAAGGAGGTAGAAGGGGGGGAGGGGTAGCATTATTAGTCAAGGATTGTATCACGGTGTCAGAGAGGAAGTTTGATGAGGACTTGTCTGTTGAGGTAGTTTGGGCTGAGATTAGAAATAGGAGAGGGGAGGTCACCCTGTTGGGAGTCTTTTATAGACCTCCTAAAAGTTCTAGAGAGGTTGAGGAAAGGATTGCGGAGACAACCCTGGATAGGAGTGAGAGTAATAGGGTAATTGTTATGGGGGACTTTAACTTTACTAATTTTGATTGGAATTGCTATAGCTTTAGCTCATTGGAGGGGTCAGTTTTTGTACAAAGCATGCAGGAAGGTTTTTTGACTCAGTATGTTGATAGGCTAACTAGAGGTGAGGCTATATTGGATTTGGTGCTAGGAAATGAGCCAGACCAGATGCTAGACTTGGAAGTTGGTGTGCATTTTGGTGATAGTGACCACAATTCGGTTACGTTCACCTTAGTGATGGAAAGGGATAGGCATGAACCTCGGGTCAGTAGTTTTAGCTGGGGGAAGGGTAATTATGAGGCTATTAGGAGAGAATTAGGAAGCATAGGTTGGACTAGGAGACTACAGGGTCTCGGAACGTCCGAAATGTGGAGTTTTTTCAAGGAGCAGCTACTGCGAGTCCGTGATAGGTATGTCCCTGTCAGGCAAGGAGGAATTGGTCGAGCTAGGGAACCGTGGTGCACTAAGAAAGTTGGTTCGCTGGTTAAAGAGAAAAAGGAGGCTTATGTCCGGATGACACTTGAGGGCTCAGGTAGTGCACTAGAAAGCTTTAGATTGGCTAGGAGGGAGTTAAAGAGTGAGTTAAGAAGGGCTAAAAGAGGACATGAGAAGACTTTGGCTGATAGGATTAAGGAGAATCCTAAGGCGTTCTATAGATATGTTAAGAACAGAAGGTTGGTTATGGCAAGATTGGGGCCAGTTAGAGACAGCAGTGGGAATTTGTGTGTGGAGCCGGAAGAGATTGGAGAGGCATTGAACCAATATTTCTCTTCGGTATTCACGCAGGGGGACATAAATGTAGCTGTGGAGAACACTGGGTTACAGGGTTGTAAACTGGACAGTATTGCAGTTGATAAGGAGGATGTGCTAGATATTCTTGAGGGTTTGAAAATAGATAAGTCCCCTGGGCCGGACGGGATTTACCCTAGGATTCTCTGGGAGGCAAGAGAGGCGATTGCAGAGCCTCTGGCTCTGATCTTCAGGTCGTCATTGGTCACACGTGTAGTGCCAGAAGATTGGAGGATAGCGAATGTTGTCCCATTGTTTAAGGGGAACAGAGACTTCCCCGGGAATTATAGACCGGTGAGTCTTACTTCTGTGTGGGTAAGGTTTTAGAAAAAGTTATTAGGGATAGGATTTATAGTTATTTGGAGAGTAATGAATTGATTGGAGATAGTCAGCATGGTTTTGTGGGGGGTAGGTCGTGCCTTACTAACCTTATTGATTTTTTCGAGAAAGTGACCAAAGAGGTGGATGGGGGTAAGGCAGTTGACGTGGTATATATGGACTTTAGTAAGGCGTTTGATGAGGTTCACCATGGAAGGCTTCTGCAGAAAATGCAGATGTATGGGATTGAGGGTGATTTAGGAAATTGGATCAGGAATTGGCTGGCAGATAGGAGACAGAGGGTGGTGGTTGATGGTAAGTATTCGTCATGGAGTTCAGTTACAAGTGGCGTGCCTCAGGGATCTGTTTTGGGGCCACTGCTGTTTGTAATTTCTATAAATGATCTGGATGAGGGTATAGCTGGGTGGATTAGTAAATTTGCTGATGACACCAAAGTCGGAGGTGTGGTAGATAGTGAGGAAGGGTGTCTTAGTTTACAGGGAGACTTGGACAAGTTGCAGAGCTGGGCCAAGAAGTGGCGGATGGAGTTTAATGCGGATAAGTGTGAGGTAATTCACTTTGGCAGGAATAATGGATGTGTAGAGTATAGGGCTAACGGTAGGACTCTGAATAGTGTGGATGAACAGAGGGATCTAGGTGTATGTGTACGTAGATCCCTGAAAGTTGGGAATCAAGTAGATAGGGTTGTTAGGAAGGCATATGGTGTCTTGGCGTTTATTGGTAGGGGGATTGAATTTAGGAGCCGCAGCGTCATGTTGCAACTGTACAAAACTCTGGTGCAGCCGCACTTGGAGTATTGTGTGCAGTTCTGGTCCCCACATTATAGGAAGGATGTGGAGGCTTTGGAGAGGGTGCAGAGGAGGTTTACCAGCATGTTGCCTGGTATGGAGGGGAGGTCCTATGAGGAGAGACTGAGGGATTTGAGGTTGTTTTCGTTAGAAAGAAGGCAGCTAAGAGGGGACCTTATTGAAACATATAAGATGATTAGAGGTTTAGATAGGGTGGACAGTGATAGCCTTTTTCCTCGGATGGAGAAAGCTAGCACGAGGGGGCATGGCTTTAAATTAAGGGGGGGTAGTTATAGGACGGATGTCAGGGGTAGGTTCTTTACCCAGAGGGTGGTGAGGGATTGGAATGCCCTGCCTGCTGCAGTTGTAAATGCGCCTAGTTTGGGGGCGTTTAAGAGATCCGTGGATAGGTTTATGGATGGAAAGGGTTTGGTTTCGGTTAGAGGGTCATTGCTTTTTAACTGGTCGGCGCAACATCGTGGGCCGAAGGGCCTGTTCTATGTTCTATAGCAGCTCTAGTTAAAGGAATTTATTACTGTCACTAATATGTTACATGTCCCTCTTCTACTTCTATCGAGATTTTCAAAAGTCATGATACTATCATCCTGATCAGAACTTTTCCTACTCCTATTGGTTGGAAATGGAAGTAGGATGGCAAACAAAATGGCCACCAAGGTGCATGGCCGGAAATCCCACCTCCATTTCTGTCCTTAACCATATCACCTGCCTACTCCTATTAATTAGGCAATTTAGATTGTTGTGGGTTCATAAGAGCCTGTTGCCAATGAGTTTTCCAATTTTCAATGAAGTGACTGGAGGTTAACAGCTGCCTGGTATTAGACCAGTTGCATGGAGACAAGCTCCATTTAATGGAATTGGGAAGAAATTTCCCATATATGTTAGCTTTGTAAAATACAGCTTTAAAATATACAATTTCAACTGTTGGGTGATATCATATGATGAAAAAAACTATGCAGAGCAGTGGGCTGGGAGACTCAAATGGAGGTTGCGTAGGGGGCTTACCGCTGTGCTCCATAGCTTCCACGTGTCTCCGGGCCGCTGGAAATTTGGCATCCTCAGCTCCACACCAGAAATCGGCGCAGAGCTGAATAAATTATTCTAATATTGATTTCCATTTAATTAATGGGCCCAGGACTGAAGTTTCCTGGTCCGTTAGCATATGTCCACCACCGGCCAGCAGTGCTTCACTCCAGTGGGATTTACAACAGCTCCCCGCCAACAGGGAGCTAACGGTCAGACCCTGCCGGAGTGAAGGCCCCACCAGGAGGTCAGGGTAAGGGGTATCGCCAGATTGTAGGTGCCAGCCTGATCCCCCAGCACTGCCCAAGAGGCAAAGCGGCAATGCTCAGGAGGCACCTTGTCACTGCCCACCAGGCTTCAGGTGGGGGTTGCCAAGGGGGTGGAACCAGAGGGGGCAGGACCTTGGGGGATGGGTGGTTCCCGGTGTCACTCTGCACTTGGACATGTTGACAGAAGGAGGCCAGTAATCGGGGCTGTAGGGGGTGGGGCGGGAGGGTTCAGCATGGGGAGGGGGTCAGCACTATAGGGGAGTGGGGGAGTTCAGAATGATGGGGAGAGCTGGGGGACTCTGCTACCAGTGGGGGTGGGGGGTGCTGGTGGGGGTGGGGAAATCGGGTGGTCTGGGGATGGGGGCAGGGGTCGATGCCAGCCCAGACATGTCTGGGAGGCCAGCAATTGGGCTGTGGCGGGGGGGGGTGAAATCGGTGAGGCAGCAATGTGGGTTGCAGGACTGACCACCAATTGAGCTAGTCAACGATCAGGAAGCTGGCAGTGCGGGGCTACTACACATGTGTTGATCTCAGCACTGACAGATCGGCGGCACACGCACGATGGCCCACTCAGCATGATGCTGCTGGCCTCTCCAGTAGGAATAGGCCCTGCTCCCAGCTTTTTAATGAGATTCACGCTAGGGCACTCTATAGTGCATAGAGTGTAGGAGATTCATTTTGAAAATCTTCCTGAAAAAGAAATTGGAGTTTACTCCAGTTTTTACGCAAATTTGGCACTTAGAATTTTTTTGGGAGAATCCCACCCTATTCCTTTCCGTGGAGACATTATTGGATAATGATATTCTATAAATTTATATTGCCAACAATGAGAAGAGAATCTTTAAGATTAAACACACTCTAACCACTGCCCCTTGACATTCAATGGTGTTACCGCCACTGAATTCTCCACTGTCAACATCCTTGGGGTTACCATTGACCAGAAATTCAACTGGACTCACCACAGAAACACAGCAGATACAACAGCAGGTAAGAGACTAGGAATAGTGTGGTGAATAGCTCACCTCTTGACTCCTCAGAGCCTAGCCACCATTTCCCAGACACAAATCTGTGATGGAATACTCCCCATTTGCCTGGATGGGTGCAGCTCCAACAATACTCAAAAAGCTTGACACCATCCAGGATGAAGCAATCCACTTAATTGGCACCACATCCATAAACATTCACTCCCTCCATCACCAATGCTCAGTCGCAGCAGTAAATACTATCTACAAGATGCACTGCAGCAATTCACCGAAGAACCTTAAACAGCACTTTGTCCATGTAGAAGAACAAGGGCAGCAGATACATGGGAGTACCACCACCTGCAAGTTCCTTTCCAAGCCACTCATCATCCTAACTTGGAAGTATATTCAGTATGTAATCTCAACACTAGGTTAAAGTCCAACAGGTTCACTTGGAAGCACAAGCTTTGAGTGTATTTGCTTCTTTGGGTGAGTGAGGAGTTGTATTCACAAAAAGAGCATATAATTTACAAGATAAAGGTTAGAATGCTAGATCTTACAGGAAATCAAGTCTTTATAGATGCAGACAATGTGAGTGAACAGGGTTAAAGACAGGTTAAAGAGGTGTGTATGGTATCTAGCCAGGACAGTTTGAGGTTTTGCAACTCCAGGCAAGTCATAGGGGTTATAGATAGTGTGACATAAACCCAAGATCCCGATTGAGGCCACCCTCATATATACGGAACTTGGCTATCAGTTTCTGCTCAGCAATTCTGTGCTGTCATGTGTTGTGAAGGCCACCTTGGAGAACGCTTACCCGAAGATCAGAGGCTGAATGCCTGTGACTGCTGGAGTGTTCCCCGATCAACCGGGACCTTGGGTTCATGTCACACTATCTGTAACCCCAGTCTAACACTGGCATCTCCACATCATGTTCATTCACTTGAATTAGGTGAATTAGGAAATATAATTTCAGGTGCCACATAGAGGCATAAATTGATCACAGGAAAACTTGAATATTTCTTTAGCTGTTAGGAGCAGGCGTCTGGTTCTCACAGATCCAGTAAAAAGTCTGACTGTGTTTACGCCAGTCCAACGCCGGCATACACCCATCTCACAGATCCTACATACAGAGGATAGCTGCTAACAGAACATCAACACCTCATCTGAGAATACGTTTTTCAGGTCTTGGTGATTGTAAAGAAATTCACTACCTTCATCTGTGGTGTATGATTGATTGTTAGAATCATATAGTCATAGAATCCGTACAGTGCAGAAGGAGGTCATTTGGCCCAACAAATCTGCATCTACTCTCTGACAAAGCATCTTTCCCAGACCCACCCACCTGCCCTATTCCTGTAACCAATGCATTTACCCTACTAATCCTCCTGACCTACACATTTAAGGGGGAAATAGCATGATGTGGAGATGCTGGCATTGGACTGGGGTAAACACAGTAAGAAGTCTCAGAACACCAGGTTAAAGTCCACCAGGTTTATTTGGTAGCTGCTGGCTTTCAGGGCTTTGCCTCTTCGTCAGGTGAGTAGGGAATTCTGATCACAAACAGGATATATAAAAGCACACACTCAGTTTACAGAATACTGATTGGAATGCGAGTTGTTACAGCTAATCGAGTCATAAAGGTGCAGACAATGTGAATGGAGATAGAATTAAGCATAGGTTAAAGAGATATGTATTGTCTCCAGACAAGGCAGTAAGTGAGATGTTACAAGCCCAGGCAAGTCATGGGGATGACAAATAGTGTGACATGAACCCAAGATCCTGGTTGAGGCCTTCTTCATGTGTGCGGAACTTGGCTATCAGTTTCTGCTCAGCGGCCCTGCGCTGTTGTATGTCATGAAGGCCGCCTTGGAGAACGTTTATCCGAAGATCAAAGGCTGAATGCCCGTGAACACTAAGTGTTTGCCAATAGCAACATCTCACTTACTGTCCTGTCTGCAGACAATACACATCTCTTTAACCAATGCTTAATGCCATCTCCACTCACATTGTCTGCACCTTTAAGACTTGATTAGCTGTAAAGACTCGCATTCTAATCAGTATTCTGTAAACTGAGTGTGTGCCTTTATATGCCCTGTTTGTGATCAGAATTCCCCAGTCACCTGATGAACGGGCAAAGCCAAATAAACCTGTTGGACTTTAACCTGGTGTTGTGAGACTTCTTATGGGAAATAGCATGGCCACCCACATAATCTGCACATCTTTGGAGTGTGGCTGGAAACCCACACAGACACAAGGAAAACATGCAACCTCCACATTGACAGTCACCCAAGGCTGGAATCGAACCCAGGTCTCTGGTGCTGTGAAGTAGCAGTGCTAACCACTGTGCCATCGCGGTTGGTTATATTGTACATGGCAACCCTGGTCACAGGGTTGCCATATACATGCTGGTACGCTCTTAAATGTTGGGACTAACTAAATCCACTGAGAGCTTGAAATCAGCTGCACAGGATTTTTTTACCACTAGGTTAAACAGCTTGGAATCTGAATTGTGGAGTCCCACTTTGCATGTCTTAATGTTAACCAGCAGATTCCTGGCTCTGTTGAAGAATTAGCAACAACAGATTCAAAGCAGGAATAAGTTTTTCACAGTAACTTCATTGCAGTGTTAATGTAAGCCTACGCCTACTTGCGATACTAATAAAGAGAAATGTATCCAAACAGGCTTCCAGATCTTGGAGTGCTGTTTCATCCAGATCACCTAGCTGGTTCCCTCAAATACCAGGATGGAACTAAACAGTTACTTTAATACCACAGTTAGATCCAGAAGTTGCAGGCTACTTCATGAATCAGCACAAAAAAGAAGAGCACTACCTCTATTTCAGCAGATGACAGATGATAAGAGTTTCTTTTTGCCACTCTCAGTGCAATGCTGCTTTGATATCAAGAACAATTCATAGAATCATAGAATCCCTACAGTGCAGAAGGGGGGGGTCATGTGGCCCATTGACCACAACCCCATCCAGGCCCTTACTCTATAATTCCACGTATTTACCCTGCAACCCACTTTACACAGAGGGGTAATTTAGCATGGCTAATCAACCCAATCCTCACATTTTTGGACTGTGGGAGGAAACCAGAGCACCTGAGGAAATCCACACAATCACTAGAAGAACATGCAAACTCCACACAGTCATTGAACTTGGGTCTCTGGCACTGTGAGGCAGCAGTGCTAACCATTTGCCACCATGCTACCCTTAAATTACTTGCATTTCATTCTGATATTCATCTCCTTTATCGACCTTTGGACAGCTATGGGGATAAATAGTCCTGGCAGAATCAAAATTAGGATTGGTGAGCAGGTTTTGGATTAGTAAGTGATATTTAATGCTACTTCAGATGACATCTTTCATCAATTTGTTGAAAATTGAGAGTGGATTGCTGGCGTGGTAATTGACTGGATTGAAATTATCCCATTCTGAGCTATTTTCCACATTGTCAAGTCGATGTCAATGTTGTAGCTATCCTGGAGTAACTTGATTTAGGACACGGTTAATTCTGGAGCAAAAATCTTTAGCACTACTCAAAGGGTGGTGGTGAGTGAGTGGAATCGGCTGCCTTCGGTAGTGGTGGAGCGAATTCGTTAGGGTCTTTTAAGAGACTTCTGGATGAGTACATGGGATTTAATAGGATTGAGGGTTATAGGTAGGCCTAGTAGGTAGGGATATGATCAGCGCAACTTGTGGGCCGAAGGGCCTGTTTGTGCTGTAGTTTTTCTATGTTCTATGTTCACTACAACTGGGATGTTTCCTTGACTCATTGTCTTTGCTTCATCTAACACGGTTAGACTGGCATCTAAACAATGGATGAGACAGAGGTAGATCATCATTTGACACTTCTGGCTGTTTGATATTTGCACTCATGCTGGATTTCACCATCATTATAGTTGGGTATCTTTTGAGAGCTTGCTCCTCTGCTGAGTTGTTTAATTGTCGACCACCATTCACAGTTGGATGTGGAAGAAAATCAGTGCTGCAATTCTCCCATTGCAGCCAGCCACTTTTCTGGTGGGTCCAGCCAGGAGATACATGTGTCGGCATTTCGTGGGTCCCCCGACAGTTTTATCAACCCATGCACATCTCCCAGCTGGAGAAAATAGTGCCATCAGGAACCTGTTGAAAATCAGCAGGCCGCTGTTTAGCATGAGTTTACATACCTTTGCATGCCATTATCAGAATCCATACGGCAATCTCCACCTATGTCTGCCTCTCCCACCTCTTTGGCATGATGTAATTTTGGCACAAATGGGAACAGGTATTTAGAAGTTGCAACCTGTCTTGGGCAGCCTGGAACTGGTGTGAGGAGGTAAGTGCTACTGGTGGAGCGTGGGGGATATTGCAGGCAGGCCTTGGAGATGCCTGGTGGCCTTCCTTCTGCTGCCTTCAGGTTTTGGCCCATTGATGAGTGAAATCTGTGGGTGGGTGGGTGGGTTCAGGGGGGCTTCCACTTCTTCAAAGCTCCTTAAGTAAGGTTTCGTCAGGGAATCTCGCTACCCAACACCCCCTCCACCCTCCACCCCCCATCTCCACCTCCCCCTCTCCACACCCCCACCCCACTCTCCACCACACCCCCCAAACCCACCCCCCAAACCCCCCCCATACCCCACCCCAGCCAACCCCCCCAACCAATCCCCCCACCCCACCCACCCCAACCAAGCCCCCCACCCCACCCCCCACCCCACCCCAACCAAGCCCCCCACCCCACCTCCCCCCCCCCACCACCCCCCCAAGCAGCACTGAAGCTGACTGTTGGAAGCAGCTTCAAGGGCTCCTGGTGCCCCCCCATGCCCCCTCCAAGCAGCACTGAAGCTGATTATGGGGAGCAGCCTCGAGGACACCCTCTCCCCCCAACCCCTCTCCAAGTAGCGCTAAAGCTGACTGTTGGAAGCTGCTTTGAGGGTGCCCCCTCCTCCTCCCCCTTCCACAGCAGTTTGTAGTGTCATTGTCGTGCTGTGGAGTGTGGTCAGGGACTCTAAGTGCTGGTGTTCTAGGGTTGGGGAGGAGTGTACATGTGTTGACTGAGGCCTAACCAGATGAAGCAGCTGCTGCTCCAAGCAGGGTTGCAGAGAGTTTCAGACATGGCCCGTATGGAATCTGCTGTCACTGGGCACACATCTGGTGCTGCTTTGCAGCCTGTCCCTACCCTGTGACACGGACCAGCAACACAAATGCTGCAGTTGCACACATAGCAATGGCTCAAGGGTGTGCATTGCCCATGTCTGCACACTGATCTGCATGACCTGTGCCAGCATTTGTCATGATGGGAATTTCACACAACCCTAATCGGGACAAGCATGGAACCATGGATTGTGTGGAGTTATATGGAAATGCTGGCATTGGACTGGGGTAAGCACAGTAAGAAGTCTCACAACACTAGGTTAAAATCCGACAGGTTACTTGGTAGCAGAAACTTTGAGTCTTGCTCCTTTTTCAGGTGAGTGAGGAGTTGTGTTCACAAACAGGACATATATAGACACAAACTCAATTTACAAGATAATGGTTGAAATGCGAGTCTTTACAGGTAACCAAGCCTTAAAGGTACAGACAATGTGAGTGCAATGAGGGTTAAGCACAGGTTAAAGAGGTGGGCATTGTCTCCAGCCAGGACAGTTAGTGAGATTTTGCAAACCCAGGCAAGTTGTGGGGGTTACAGATAGTGTGACATGAACCCAAGATCCCGGCTGAAGCCGTCCTCACATATGCAGAACTTGGCTACCAGTTTCTACTCAGCGATTCTGCATTGTTGTGTGTCCTGAAGACCATCCTGAATGCCCGTGACTGCTGAAGCGTTCTCCAAGATGGTCTTCACGACGCACAACAATGCAGAAACTGAGAGCTAAGTTCTGCACACATGAGGATGGCCTCAACCAGGATCTCGGGTCCATGTCACACTATCTGTAACCTCCACAACTTACCTGGGCTTGCAAAATCTCACTAACTGTCCTGGCTAGAGACAGTGCACAATTCTTCAACCTCTGTTTAATCCTCTCTCCATTCACATTGTCTGCATCTGTGAAGACTTGATGAGATTACCTGTAAAAATTTGCACTCCAGCCAGCGGGTAACGGTTAGGAAGGGGAAAGCTCACGTGATGGAGAGCACACCGATGGATGTCCCCCTTCAAAATAAGTACTCCTGTCTGAGTACTGCTGGGGGGGACAGCTCACCTGGGGGAGGAAGCGGTGGCCAGGTCTCTGGAGCTGAGCCTGACCCAGTACTTCAAAAAAGTAAGAAAAAGAGCAGCAAGGCAGTGTTAATAGGGGAGTCCACAGTGAGGAGATCAGACAGGCGTTTTTGCAGATGCAGATGGGAGTTGCGGATGGTGGTTTGCCTCCCTGGAGCTGGGATCCGGGATGTCTCTGGACGCGTCCCAGACATCCTGAAAGGGGAAGGTGAGGAGCCGGAGGTTGTGGTTCACATAGGTACCACTGACATAGGCAGGAAGAGGGAAGGGGTCATGAAAAGGGATTATAGGGAATTGGGTAGACAGCTGAGAAAGAGGAATGCAAAGGTAGTAATCTCAGGATTGCTTTCTGCGCCACAGGAGAGAGAGCAGGAATGGAATGAGGTGGAGGGTGAATGCGTGACTGAGGGACTGGAGCAGGGGGCAGGGATTCCGGTTCCTGGATCATTGGGACCTCTTTAGGGGCAGGTGTGACCTGTTCTGTAAAGACGAGTGGCACTTGAATCCCAGGGGGACCAATATCTTGGCGGGAAGATTGGTGAGGGCTACTGGGGGGGCTTTAAACTAGAAAGGTTTGGGGGAGGGAATAGAGATGAGGAGACTCACAGTGAGGAGGTTAGCTCCCAGGTAGAGAAGGACTGTAGACAGTATGAGGGAGGTTAGACGGGTAATGGAGAAGGGAAGTATGCCAGGAGTGTCGTGAACAAAGTAGATGAGCTTAGGGTGTGGATTGCTGCTTGGGAATGTGATGTGGTGGCCATTACAGAGACTTGGATGTCGCAGGGGCAGGACTGGGTACTTCAGGTGCCGGGATTCAGATGCTTCAGGAAGGGGGACAAAAGAGGTGGCTGAGTGGCACTGTTGATCAGGGACAGTGTCATGGCTGCAGAGAAGGTGGATGCTGTGGAGGGACTGTCTACGGAGTCTCTGTGGGTGGAAGTTAGGAACAGCAAAGGCTCGATAATTTTGCTGGGTGTTTTCTATAGGCCGCCCAATAGTGACAGGGAAGTTGAGGTGCAGATAGGGAAACAGATCCTAGAGAGATGTAGTAATAACAGAGTTGTCGTAATGGGAGACTTTAATTTCCCAAACATTGACTGGAATATCCCTAGGGTAAGGGGTTTGGATGGGGAGGAGTTTGTTAGGTGTGTTCAGGAGGGTTTCCTGACACAGCACGTGGATAAGCCTATGAGAGGAGAGGCTGTACTTGACCTGGTGCTGGCTAATGAACCAGGACAGGTGTCGGATCTCTCGGTGGAAGAGCATCTTGGGGATGGAGATCATAATTCTATCTCCTTCACGATAGCATTGGAAAGAGATAGGATCAGGCAGGCTAGGAAGGTATTTGTCTGGAGTAAGGCGAAATATGATGACATCAGGCAGACAATTGGACGAATAAGCTGGAAGGAGGTGTTCTTGGGGAAATTTGCTGATGACACCAAGATTGGTGGAACGGCAAATTGTGCGGAGGGTGTGGAGAGTCTGCAGAAGGATCTAGATAGGCTGGGCGAATGGGCCAGGAACTGGCAAATGGAATTTAATGTTGGCAAATGTGAGGTTGTCCACTTTGATAGGAATAATGGTAGGAAGGACTATTACTTACGTGGCGAAAAACTGCAGCAGGCGACGGTGCAGAGGGACCTCGGGGTCCTTGTGCATGAGTCGCAAAAACCCAGCCTGCAGGTGCAGCAGGCGGTCAGGAAGGCGAATGGGATGCTGGCCTTCATAGCGAGGGGGATTGAATATAAAAGTAGGGAGGTCTTGCTGCAGCTGTATAGGGCACTGGTGAGGCCGCAGCTGGAGTACTGTGTGCAGTTTTGGTCGCCGCACTTACGCAAGGATATTTTGGCCTTGGAGGGAGTGAAGAGGAGGTTTACTAGGCTGATACCGGAGTTGAGGGGGGTGAACTATGAGGATAGGCTGAATAAACTAGGCTTGTACTCGTTGGAGTTTAGAAGAATGAGAGGAGATCTCATTGAGACGTATAAGATGTTGAATGGGATGGATAGGATAGAGGTGGAGAGGCTCTTCCCGCTCAGAAAGGACAGTAGGACTAGGGGGCACAGCCTCAAGATAAAGTGGGGGGCGGTTTAGAACGGAGTTGAGGAGGAACTTCTTCACTCAAAGGGTGGTGAATCTCTGGAATTCTCTGCCCGTTGAATTGGTGGAGGCTGCCTCGCTAAATATTTTTAAGATGTGGGTTGATAGGTTTTTGATAAGCAAGGGGATTAAGGGTTATGGGGAGAGGGCGGGAAAGTGGAACTGAGACACGACAGATCAGCCATGATCTTATTGAATGGTGGGGCAGGCTCGAGGGGCTAGATGGCCTACTCCTGCTCCTATTTCTTATGTTCTTATATTCTTATTTCATGCAGCATACACTTACTTAGAGGAGGACCAAGGTTGAGGGTGTGCTTCTGCTGACTTGCATGCTGTATGCTGACCTGGCTGTTGGTGACCAGTCGAATGGCCCATCACCCACTGCCAGGTCCATGGCATGCTCCTCAATGCTACTCAGCTGCTGCAGGTCAGGCACACCACCACCAGTCTGTATTGTTTCCCGTGCATTGTGGATGTTCTTTTCTTGTGGGATCATAATGTGGATAGTCGGTATTAATTTATTACAGCGCATGGTGTGCTATGCATGCCTCTGTCTCTGGCATTGTGCTGACAGTTTTGGGGAAAACGGTCACCACTGAAGGGTGCTCATTGAGGGATGAGGGGAAAGAATTAGATTCTGTTCCTCGGGGAAGGATCATTTGTTGCATGCCCTTCAGGTATCTAAACAGAGTTGGAGATGCGGGACAAGCATGTGCACAGTTCCAAGAGGGATGCTCACTCACCTTTGCTGCTCGCAGAAGGTCGTTCATTTTTTTGCAGCGTTGCCTGCATGAGTGCAGTGTCAGGCTCCTGGCATTCACTACTTCTACCACCTCCTCCCACAATGCCATGGCAGATGCACTCCTTGGGTTGAGGCCCTGGCCAGGGAATATACGATGCGCCTCTCCTCTATGGCATCTAGCAGGTGCTCCTGGTCTGCCTCCGAAATCCGGGAGTCGGTTTACGAGCAGCCACCTTTGTGGCATGACTGGCTGTGTGTCTATTCCTGCAGCTTATATACAGCTCTGGCTTATTAGGGGAGTACAGGTGCATTGAGTGTGGCCAGTCAAGGGCCCGTTGGCACAAAATACTTGTGAAAGATTTTGAAAGCTGCATTCAGTTAAGTGTCACTCATCCCACAAGATGCTGATTGGTTGTCATTCAATAGGCTGTGGTGCCCGGGGGGGGGGGGGGTATAATATTTAAGGTTCCCATTTAAGAGAGGGAATGATCACAAGGTGGGGATGTGCATGTCAACACTAGTTCTCTGCAGAACAGTAGTGAGGACAGTGTGTTCAAGGGATGGATCGATCCATGGCAACATGGATTGAGCAGGCAGCCATGTCTGTATTGGGGGGAGATGAAAGGGGTCAGCGATGAGGCCAGGGATGTCTCTGTGGGGTGGTTGTGGGGGTCAGCGTTGAAGCCAGCAATATATTGCGGGGTGGGGTGGGGTGGGGGGGGGGGGCGCGGGTTGTGGGAGCCAGTGATGAGGCCAATGATGTGTGGGGAAGGGGTGTGGGAGCCACGATGAAGCCAGTGATGTATGGGGGAGCGGTGGGGGTGTGGGGGTCAGCGAAGAGGACAGAGGTGTGTGAGGGGATGGTTGTAGGGGCCAGCAATCTAGATGCTGGGAGGTCTTTCCTCCAAGCAATGTGCGCTTGCGCAGGTTCCTGCTCATCCCACTGATTTCAGGCTCTTTGGCCCCACCCCCCCGAGCTACTGATGATACTCATGACTGGGACCTCTGCGTTGCACTGAATGCGGAGATTCGGTTGAGAAGTTGAACTGTCAGAGCAGTCATGATCTAGAACAGTTTTCCTGCCAATTCAGCATTTTTGGGAGAATCGCCCCCAAGATATTTGATCTGATCTATCACTTGTGGGATTGGTTAACACAGCCATAGCAGCACCCTAAGCACAGTTTAACAGCCATGTAGTCCTGTGTTCATCAAATTAACACCTGATTTTAACTGTGACTGTTCTTATCCTCTTCATTAAACTAGGGTTGTTCCCTGCTTTGATGGTAATGATACAGTAAGGCATATGCCAGGCCATAAATTTACAAATCTGCTACTTGAAGGTGTCCAGCAGTTTCTGGATACCCTTTCTGAGCTCTTGAATTTCCTATAAAATGGCAGTAGGAAGCCATTTTGGCCCACTGAGTTCTACACTGACTTGCCAGCAGAACTTCTTACCCATGCCCTACCCCATGTAACCCCACATATTTACTCCCTAATTCCCTTAATTTATATATCTTGAAATACTAAGGGATAATTTAGCCCTTAGCGTTATCCCTAGTATTCCAAAATATATAAATTAGGCTAATCCATCTAATCTGCACATTTTTGGACTGTGGGAGGAAACCAGAGCACCTGGAGGAAACACAAGCAGACAAGGGGAGAATGTGCAAAATCCACACAGACAGTTATCCAAAGCTAGAATTGAACCAGGGTACCTGGGTCCCTGGAGTTGTGAGGCAGCAGTGGGCAGGATGTTCTGCCCTCCCGCAGGTGACAGGAGGGGACTCGCCATTGGTTGAGTGCAGCATCTCTAGTCCTGCTGCTGTCAGTGGGATTCCCACTGGTGGTTAGGTGTGCATCAGCTGGACCAGAAGAAGATGCTGCCAATGGGAAGGGCAGGAAAATCCCACCCATTGTCTTAACCAGCTCAATCAGGGACGAAAAGCATTAACAGTGGTTTTATTTGAATTTATAAGGCATTTAATAGGAGAGCTTACTTGCCATTGCTATGTCATTAAAATGCTGCATTACTTGTCCAAAGGGATTGAATAGGTCCGTTTGATATTGCACCAACCTCAGTTTGTGACTTTTTCTGAAGATATACTCAAGGCGTTGATACCAGGTACTGAATTTGATTCACCAGTCTTAGCCACAGTGGAACTACCTCTTCCTTTTTCAGTCTTCCCCAATATACATTGATCGTCCTCTGCTGAAGAAACCTCCCAGATATCGTCTTTCTCTTCAATGAACTATAAACAGATTTCAATTCAACACAGAAGATAGTTGAAAAACTCAAATAATCACTATTCAAATTGGATTTTAATTGTCAGGTAGCTGTCTGGTAGATTGTGATCGCTGACATCGCTGATGGAAGTTGAGCCCCATTAAGCAGATGTGTGCCAGGAACCAAATCTTTAAATTGTATGAACCAAGTTAAAATGTATCCCTAAGTTTATGAGCTACTAATCATTCCATTTTCTTCAGCTGGTTTTGTGAAGTAGTTGGTATAAGATCATTTGCACACTTGCATTTTCCTCTCAGATTTAAAAAAAAATTAAAGTTGATCTCTGATATAAATTTGATAAAATTTACTGTAATATAATTCTACAAAGCAATCTATCATATTGGTATAAATATTATGAGAATCATTTAAATTTTATAGGGGAAATTGTAGTTGACAATTACAGTACAATAAAATAAAAGGTAAATAAGGCAACAGAATCTGTAATGTTATATCTGTGATAACAATAGATATTTAGAGCATTTATTAAGTTCTGATGCATCAAAAAATAATATATTTAAGTTTTGGAATGATAGTACTTTCCCAGAAAATGTAATGAATTTTATTTTGGATTCTTTAGCTTGAGCTTTAATATTAAAGTGGGGAATGAGGGTCAGGATGGGAGATAAATTTGTAACACTACAGTAGAACAAAATACTGCAGATGCTGGAAATCTGAAATAACCACAAAATATTCTGGTTAAACTCAGCAGGTTGGTAGAATTTGTGGAGAGAAAAAAGACAAAATTTCTCCTCTTCAACTCTGAAGTATCATATAGACTTAAAACGTAAACTCCATTTTCACTCTCAACAGATGCTGCCAGGCCTATAGAATCCCTACAGTGCCAACCAACCAACTCAACCTTAGAATCCCTACAGAAGGAGGCCACTCAGCTCTCTGAATCTGCATCAACTTGGCAAAAGAGCATCCTAGGCAGACCCTCCCCTCCGCATTATCCCCGTAATACTGCATATTTACCATGGCTAGACCACTTAACCTACACATCTTTGGGCTGTGTGAGGAAACAAGAACACCCAGAGGAAACCCAAGCAGACATGGGAAAACGTGCAAACTCCGCACAGGCAGTCAACCAAGGTCAGAATTGAACCTGACTCCCTAGCGTTGAAGCCACAGTGCTAACCACTGTGCCACCAGGGTTGCCCACCTGCTGGGTTTTACCAACATTTTCTGCTTATATTGTAACATGAGGGATGGGTAAGCCAGTCCGATTTTAACGGCCAGCCAAATTTTCATATTACTTCAGAATTTTATCAGTGGTAATGGTGAGGACCAGAAAGTGCAATTCGTTGTTACCACGTGATCCATTTCAGATATAAAATAGTGGAGGATGTTTGGGGGTAGGGCCTGGTTGGGATTGTTGTCGGTGCAGATTCGATGGGCCAAATGGCCTCTTTCTGCACTGTAGGGTTTCTATGATTTTATGAT
The DNA here is from genome assembly GCF_965287045.1 of Carcharhinus amblyrhynchos. Lineage (NCBI taxonomy): Eukaryota > Metazoa > Chordata > Chondrichthyes > Carcharhiniformes > Carcharhinidae > Carcharhinus > Carcharhinus amblyrhynchos. The sequence goes on from NC_137333.1 coordinate 28,212,375, forward strand.
TCTATAAGAGTTTCCGTAGTTAAAACAGAAGATAGAGATGGCTGCAAAAGATAGAAGGTTTTCATTAGAACTAAGATCAAAGAACAGTACAGCACAGGAACAAGCCCCACGCCCCTCCAAGCCTGCGCCGATCATGATACCTGCTTAAACTAAAACCATATGCACTTACAAAGTCCGTATCCTTACATTCCCATCCCATTCATGTATTCATCTAGTTGCCCCTTAAATGCTGCATCATACCTGTTCACACCACCTCTCCAGGCAGCACATTCCAGATATTTATCACCTTCTGTGTAAAAAACTTGTCCCGCACATCTCCCCTAAACTTTTCCCCACATGCCTTAAACCTATGTCTCTTAATACTTGACTTTTCTACCCGAGGAAAGAGCATCTGACTATCCACACCCTCAATCTCCATCATTCCAGTGAGAACAAACCAACTTTATCTATTATCTCCTCATAGCTAATACCCTCCAGACCAGGCAACATCCTGGTAAACCTCTCCCATTCCCCCACCAAAGCATCCACATCCTTCTGGTAGTGTGGCAACCAGAATTGCACACCATATTCTAAATGAGATCTAACTAAGATTCTATACAGCTGCAGCATGACCTGCTAATTTTTAAACTCAATGCCCTGGCCGATGAAGGCAAGCATGCCATATGCCTTCTTGACTACCTTTTCCACCTGCATTACTACTTTCAGTGATCGGTGGATATGCACACACAGATTTCTCTGCCTGTCAATACTCCTAGTAAAAAGTCTGACAACACCTGGTTTTAGTCCAACCGATTTATTTGATAGTAAACGCACAAGCTTTCGGGTTAGTCCCTTCGTCAGGTGAATCGTCAGGGACTAACTCGAAAGCTTGTGCGTTTACTATCAAATAAATCGGTTGGACTAAAACCAGGTGTTGTCAGACTTTTTACTGTGTTTACCCCAGTCCAACGCCGGCTCATCCACATCATGTCAATACTCCTAACAGTTCTACCATTTACTGTATAACTCCTACACGTATTGGATCTTCCAAAATGCATTACCTTGCCCTTGGGTAAACTCCATCTGCCATTTCCCTGCCCAAGTCTCCAACCGGTCTATATCTTGCTGTATGCTCTGACAATCCTCTTCACTATCTGCAACTCCACCAATTTTTGTGTTGTCTGCAAATTTACTAATCAGACCAGCTACATTTACCTCCAAATCATTGATATATACTATGAACAACAAAGGCCCCAGAACTGATCCCCATGGAACAGTGGTAGTCACAGCCTCCCATTCAGAAAAGTACCCCCTACTGCTATCTTCTGTCTTCTGTGGCCAAGCCAGTTCTGTATCCATCTTGCCAGCTCTCCTCTGATCCCATTACTTCACCTTTTGTACCAGTCTACCATGAGGTATCTTGCAAAAGGCTTTATTGAAGTCCATGTATACAACATCCACTGCACTTCTCTCATCTATCTTCTTCATCACTTCCTCGAAAATCTCAATCAAGTTAGTGAGGCACAACCTCCCCTTCACAAAATCATGCTGTCTATCACTAATGTCCATTTGTTTCCAAATGTGAGTAAATCCTGATCCTAAGAATCTTTTCCAAAAATTTCCCTAGCACTGATGTAAATCTCACTGGCCTATAATTTCCTGGATTATTCCTGCTGTTCTTTTTAAACAATGGAACAACATTGGCTATCCTCCAGTTCTCTGGAACTTCACCTGTAGCTAATGAGAATACAAAGATTTTTGTCAAGGTCCCAGCAAGTTCCTCCCTTGCCTCCTTCAATATTCTGAGTTCATGACAGGTTCATGAATACTTTCTGCTGAACACAAGAGATGTGCTATTTTCCAGTAATAGAAGAAAAACATCAGCTGTCTTCACAAGGCAAGTATTGGCAAAAAGTTCTGGATAAACTGTAACAAATACTTCACTGACCAGGCCAGGCACTTACGCCTGCAGTAGTTATTCTAATCTTGCCAATTGTTAAAATGGCGGCGCGGGCTTGTTGGGCCGAAGGGCCTGTTTCCCATGCTGGGTTGTTCTTTGTTCTTTATTCTTTGTTATTAAATTAACACACTCTACACATATACCTAAATTTTATCAGTACCTAGTGCTACTTATAACTACTTTCTCTCATCATCACTCATTTCCTCTCACCGCCATTGCCAGTCATCTTATTTATCATGTAGTTTGACACCAACTCATTCAGCTTTTTCAGTTTTCAACACAATATACATTTCAATTCATTCCTTAAGTGCATGACATCCCATATAAGATGTATCTGCCGGATTATCATTTTTATTGCAAGTATACATCTGTCTCAGAGTTACTCTTAGGTGTTGTATGCCACCCCTACAGGAGATGAAACTGCAGAATGCCCAGAGGGGTCAAGGCCACAAAGATAGAAAGACACATTTCTGGCTCAATGTGCTGAAGGGCCTCCTTCTGCACTGCAGGGATTCTATGATTCTCAAGCTTCCCCACCCTATGACAATTTCTTCCCGTGCATCTATGAATTTTCAAATGTAAAACTTTTTAATTAAAGTGAGACATCATAAGGCAATATTTGGTCAAATGACCTAAACTTAGTCGAAAAGGTGGAATGGGTTTTAAAAATTCAGGAAAAATCATGGACTGTCTCCAGTCTCGAGAAGTTCTCTTCCCTCCACCCCAAATGCTTCTCTCTTTCTCTCCCTTCCTCCCTCCACCCCCTTATTTCCCTTCCCCAACAATCCCTTATCCCTTCACTTCCTTTTCCCCTCCCCTCTTTCTCATTGCCCTGTTTTACTCTTTCCTCTCAACCTCTTTTTCCCTGCCTTCTCTTATCCTTGCCCCTATCAATGAGAAAACAGTGTTTACTGGGCTAGTTGGAAACTGGAATTGATGATTTCCAGGGGCAGGTCTGTGCAGGTTTGAGATTGGAGTGGGAGCAGAGCAATCCGTGGCAATCTGTGAGGTAAGCAATGGGCAAGTCAGAGGGAGGAGGCATTGGAGAGAAGCTAGGAAGAAGGGGTTCAGAGAAGATCAGAAGACCCCAAAGCCTGGAAGCTCAAGGATGCTCTGATAATCATTGAGACCCCAAGTTCTGGAGGCTGGAAGAAGGGAGAGAAAGGTTGGAAGGAGAGAGGCAGAGATTGCAAGAAGCAGGTAACATGCTGAGAGGAGGAGAACATTTGGAGTTTGAGAAGCTGGAGAACAGTTGAGATGCTGGATGGAAGGAGGAGAGTTTGGAGGGTGGGGCAGAGTTTGGAGCTGGAGGCAAGGTGGAAAGCTGGGAGGGGGCAGTGTTTGGAAACGGGGAGAGTTTTGAGAGAGGTGAATAGTTGAATGGAGAGTTTTAGAAATTCACGGGGGGAAGAGTTTACACGTTTGAGGGAGAAAAGAGGAAGTGTTTGGAATCTGTAGAGGGAGGAAGGGGAGGAGGGAACTTGGAGACCAGAAGGGGAAGGCCAAGACAGTTTAAAACCTGAGGTTGAAAGCCTGGATGATTGGGGCGGGGGGTGTGAGTTTAGACCCAAATTCTTGGGGTGGGGGGGCAGAGTTTAGACTCTGAGATGCACAGGGTGAGAGCTTATATCCTGGGACTTAGGTGTGGGTGGGTTGAACTTATAGACCCTAAGACTAAAATGAGTTAAGAACCATTGTGGATCGGGTGATGATCCCAGCTGATGTACTATATGTATAGGAAAACAATTCTTTCAGGCTAAATGAAAATTTGAATAATTTTAGGTATTAATTTCCTTATATTTTCTGAGTATATTTTAAAGATTTGAGCACATTGGATAGCTATGATTACACTAAAAATTTTGATGTCAAATTAATTTGTAAGAGAACTTTTCGATGTCAAATTGTAATCAAGAGCATTGAGCACGTTTGAAAGCAAAAATTAGGTTAGAACATTTGATTAGTGATTTCTGCCACATCATCATAAAGCTCAAGTCCCTAATGACCATCAATAATTTCTTCAAGTAACTTTCAAATTCTGTCCTTGATTCTTGTTTAAATAACCATACCCACCACTGGTGTGGAGGGATATGGTCCAAGTGCAGGTCAGTGGGACTAGGCAAAAAATGGTTCAGCACAGACAAAAAGGGCCAAAAGGCCTGTTTCTGAGCTGTAATTTTCTATGGTTCTATGGTGTTAAACTGATTAGTCTGTAGTTATTATAGGAATGTTCTTATACCCTTTCTTGAGTAGGATGGAAAATAAATTGTCATTTTCTAATCTTTTGTCATCTCCCCCATACCTAGTGAAGCCTGGAAGATTTTGAATAACCTTCAGCTACCTCCTATCTCACTTCCCTTTGCAGTCTGGGATGCAGGCCACCTGGACCAAGCAACAAATCCACTCGAAGCACTGCCAATCTCTTCAGTACATACCCAATTTTCATCTGATCTATTACCTCTATCAAATTTTGCCAGCATCCTTTTCCTTAGTAAACTCTCTTACAAAGTACTCATTAAGAATTATAACCTTGCCCTGCACCTCCATACAAGACCTTCTTTATCCCTAATTGAACACACCCTGACTTCTATTACGCGCTTTAAAACCCAAGTAGAAGATTTTAGGGCTTCCATTTATGTTAATTGCCATTCCACTTTCATATTCTATGAGCCTTATTTGTTAGAATAAGCTTCAGCAAGGTGGCTAAAAAATCTCAAGTTGTGCAGAGGCAGATGTATTTACTAACCACTTTCGTCTAATATGTCAAAACAAATTGTGATCTTCTTGTATTTTTCAATGCAATACCTTCAGTCCTCTGGCTTTCTTTATCCTTAACAGTTGAGACTTAGCAGCTCTAGCCATTACACGTCGGCTAAGTTCCTCTTCTATGCTTTCAGTCAAGCCTTCTATAATTAATTCAGAAAATATATAAGACTTATAAATCAAGTTGTTATTGAATTAAAATACAACATACATTTGTAGTATAATTTCATAAATGTTAACATCAACCCATAGAATATTATTTTATTAATAACACAGTCAAGTTCACTGCTTTATTCTGGATTGTGTTGAACTTCTTGAGTATTGTAGCTGTAATCAATACAGCATATGGAGGGTTTCCATCACAGTCCTGTCTTGTAGTTATAGAGAAGCTTTGAGGAACCAGGAAGAGAGCCAAATGCTGGAGTTGGTCTAGTACCCATTGCATTTTGACACTTCTGGTCAAAGATGACACCCAGGCTGTTGGTGGTGATTAGAGGTTTAGATAGGGTGGACAGTGATAGCCTTTTTCCTCGGATGGAGAAAGCTAGCACGAGGGGACATAGCTTTAAATTAAGGGGTGGTAGTTATAGGACGGATGTCAGAGGTAGGTTCTTTACCCAGAGGGTGGTGGGGGAATGGAATGCCCTGCCTGCTGCAGTTGTAGATGCACCTAGTTTGGGGGCATTTAAGAGGTCCGTGGATAGGTTTATGGATGGAAAGGGATTGGCTTAGGTTAGAGGGTCATTGCTTTTTTCTTAATTGGTCGGCGCAACATCTTGGGCCGAAGGGCCTGTTCTGCGTTGTAATGTTCTATGTTCTATGTTCTATGTTCTATGGTGAGGAACATGCCACTGAATATTATAGGGAAATGATTATGCTCTCCCTTCTTGGAGATGGTCAATTTCTGTCAGTCATGTGGCATAAATGCAAGTTGCTAATTAACAATTTCAAGTTCAGATGTTGCCCCTTTATTCCTCTTTTCTTCAACTGCCAAGCTAACTGAGTCTTAAATGTTGACATATATTGAGGCTCATAGGATCAGGAAATCCCTGCAGTGCAGAAGGAGGCCATTTGGCCCATCGAGCCTACACCTACAATCCCACCCAGGCCCTACCCCGTACCCTCATATATTTATCCTGCTAATTCTCCTAACACTAAGGGGCAATTTGCCATGTACAATTAACCTAAGCTACACATCTTTGGAGTGTGGGAGGAAACCGGAGAACCTGGAAGAAACCCATGCAGACATGGGGAAAACGTGCAAACTCCGCACAGTGACCTGAGGCTGGAAGTGAACCCCGATTCCTGGCATTGTGAGGCAACAATGCTCACCACTATGCCACCGTGCCGCCCTAAAAGAATGTCTTTGCAGTTCTTTCTAATCTGCTGCTACTTTACTGGAAGTGTGGCAGAACCGATTTACTGTTGCTGCAGTTCCATAAAGTTACAGTGACAGAGCAAGGTTTGCTCAGAAGAAGATCCCAGTCATAGTTACTAATTTCGAGCAGTACATTGCCTCATAATGTTGTTACAAGGTTTCTTTTGTTCTAGATCTTAAATATCTTACACTCTCGTTTCACTGTGGACCTTCAATAACAGGACAAGGTCTGGTTCCATTTTGTGTTCACAATTTTCAAAACCTGTATCGAATCGGAGGACCTGAAGGAAATCCACACAGGTACAGGTACGAATGTGCATCCTCCACATAATTACCCAAGGCTAGAATTGAACCCAGGTCTCTGGCGCTGTAAGGCAGCAATGATAACTACTGTGCCACTGTGCAACCTTTTGTTACACTATTGGCAGGCTTTCTTGAATCCTTAGATTCAAAGTTGTCAATATCAACTACAGAACAAAAACAGGACATCCAGACTTGAAACATTGGGCCTGATTTTACCATTTTCATTCTCAGCGCCGAATCTGGGCGTAATCCGACTTAGAAATCTGCTTTCAGGCACCCCCATATGCATTCAGCCATCTCCAGTCCCATTCGCGCTGTGGGTAGGACTTGGCGCAGCTGAAACGATTGGAGCTCTGAGCAGCACACGCACAGTTGGAAAGAAATTTGAAAAACACGCCTGTGTCAGATCGCTCCCGGGCCGCAGAAAGTGGCGCGGGAACGAGAAACACACATATCACTGGCCCATTATCCACACCCCATTACCCACACACATCACTGTCCCCCTTATCCACACCCCCACTACCCACACACATCACTGTCTCCCTTATCCACACCCCCACTACCCACACACATCACTGTCTCCCTTATCCACCCCCCACTACCCACACACATCACTGTCCCCCTTGTCCACCCCCACTAATCAACCCACACACATCACTGTCCCCCTTATCCACCCCCCAACTATCCACACACATCACTGTCCCCCTTATCCACCCCCCACTACCCACACACATCACTGTCCCTCTTATCCACCCCCCACTACGCACACACATCGCTGTCTCCCTTGTCTACCCCCCATTACCCACAGACATCACTGTTCCCCTTATCCATCCCCCACTACCCACACACACATCATTGTTCCCTTTATCCACCCCTCACTTCCCACACATATCTGTCGCACTTATCCACCCCCCCACTACCCAAGCATATCACTGTCCCCCTTATCCACCCCTCCACTACCCACACACATCACTGTCCCCCTTATCCACCCCCCACTACCCACACACATCACTGTCCCCCTTATCCACCCCCCACTACCCACACACATCACTGTCCCCCTTATCCACCCCCCACTACCCACACACATCACTGTCCCCCTTATCCACCCCCCACTACCCACACACATCACTGTCCCCCTTGTCCACCCCGACTAATCAACCCACACACATCACTGTCCCCATTATCCACCCCCAACTACCCACACACATCACTGTCCCCCTTATCCACCCCCACTTCCCAAACATATCACTGTCCCCCTTATCCACCTCTGCACTACCGAAACATATCACTGTCCCCCTTATCCACCTCTGCACTACCGAAACATATCACTGTCCCCCTTATCTACCCCTCCACTACCCACACACTTCACTGTCCCCCTTATCCACACCCCTCCCACTATCGCTGTCCCCCACATCCACCCCCCCACTACCCAAACATATCACTGTCCCCCTTATCCACCCCCCCACTACCCACACACATCACTGTCCCCCTTATCCACACCTCCTCCACTACCCACACATATCACTGTCCCCGTTATCCAACCCCCCCGCTACCCAGACTGATCGCCACCCCTGCCCCCTCCCCTCCCACTGATCGTCCGCAGAATGGCAGTGGACACCCCTTGTCCCCCCACCAGAGATCCCTCTGCACCCCCCCATCAGAGATCCATTCCCCCCCCCCTCCACCAATGAGCAATCAGGCCTCCCATTCCCCCTCCCCCTGCCATCCCTAGCCCGAGATACATCTTACCTACCTCCTTCCACCCCCCACCAGACACAATCTGGCCTCACCTTTCCCCCCTCCCCAGAGAATGGTCTGGCCTCACTCCCCCTCCCCTCCAGTGGAACATCTGACCCGCCTCCTCCTCCCCCATCATCAGATAACGATCAGCCCTCCCCCCACCACCAGACAATAGTCTGCCCTCTCGTTCCCCCACCGCCAGAGATACATCTGACCCGCCTCCTCCTCCTCCCCCCAACCAGACAACGATATGACCTCACTTCCCCCCCGCCAACCGGAGAATGATCTGACCTGCCTCCCTCCTCCCCCCTCATCACTGATCTGAGTCAGAGAGCAGTTGGAAACTCTGAATGCGCTCTTCAGCAGCTGGAGTGCCCGATTCAGACTTTTATTCAGCAGGCCCATTGCGACGCGGTTCTGGATTGGCAAATGCGGTGGTAAAGGGGGAAATGCTGATAAAATTGGGCGGGCAGTTCATTAATTCAATTTAAATGCATTCAAATGCATTTAAATCACCATTGTGACTGTTTTGGGTGCAAAGCAGATCGCCGCCATTCCCGGGTTTTGGTAAAGTGGCAATCTGCGCAGACGTGCGTGCAGATCGTGATAATGGCCTCTCACCGGCTTTACTATGTTTTTGCACCCGAAAATGAGCGCAAGGCAATGGTAGAATAGAACCCATTAGCTCTATTCTGTCTCCGCAGATGCTATAAGAAGTCTCACAACATCAGGTTAAAGTCCAACCAGTTTATTTGATAGTAAACCCACAAGCTTTCGGGGTTTGCCCCTTCTTCAGGTGAAAGCTTGTGGGTTTACTATCAAATAAACTGATTGGACTTTAACCTGGTGTTATGAGACTTCTTACTGTGTTTACCCCAGTCCAATGCTGGCATCTCCACATCATGACTTCCACAGATGCTGTCAGACCTGCTGAGATTTTCCAGCATCTTTTGATTTTGGTTTCATAGTATCATAGAATCCCTACAGTGCAGAAGAAGGCCACTCACCCCAGAAAGTCTGCACTGACCACAATGCCACCCAGGCCGCACTCCCATAACTCCACATATTTACCTTGCTAATCCCTGACACTTGGGTCAGTTTAGCACAGCCAATCAACCTAACCTGTACTGTACATCTTTGGACCTTGGGACATGGGGAGAAAGTGCAAACTCCACACAGACTGTGACCCGAGGCCGGAATTGAACCCAGGTCCCTGGCACTATGAGGCAGCAGTGCTAACCGCCATGCCACCCCACAGCACCCAGCATCCACAGTATTTTGCTTTTAACGACAGTCCTGGAACTGTGCTTGATAAACCTGCACAGAAAGATGGATTGTCGTTATTGGCTATTTAAGTTTGTGGGATCACAACATGGCAAAACCGTTAGCTTATAATTTCTGCCAATTATAGAAAGGCTGGTGGCTGCTTGCTTTGGAAGCATTGAAATTGATTGATATGTGGGCACAAAGCAGGTTCAAAGCTCATAGTGTACAGTATGGAAGTTGGACACAGTGGTAGAACATTTTGTGTGGCAAAAATATACCCACGCAAGTGATTGAGAGGAATGTGGCAATTGATCACCTCAGAACTTTGTTGATCTTAATCAGGTTGGATCTCAATATCTAATATTATCATTGCACTGTTTGCATTTTGACATATTTACTTCTTGTATTATACTTTCTTTTATATTTGATAGAACACTTACTATTTGGATTAAAGTTTTAAGTATCAAAGGCTGAATCTAAAAAAAGTGATTTATGCTTTCTCAATGGTACAAGGGAGCTTCAAGGCACATCAAAGTGAAATTTATTTGGATAGTCTCAAATTTTTTATGACAAAGTTCAAGGTATAACTCTCTACATAAGTATAAACTGGGCACCAAATGGGAAGTTGCACTTGAAGCACAGCTTGTCAAAATACAGGGCAGAATTTTATTTTCATCTGCTGGGAGGCTGTAAGTTCTTTGGATGGCCTTCCCACTGGGCGCTTGCCCATTGGGCCTTGCTATAATTTTATGGTGGAACAGATGAGAGAGACCTAGGCTGGTCACTCCCTCAATTGAGCCAGTTAATTTAATGAATACTTATAGGGGCATTTCCCCTAATCACAATTTTTGGGAGGGGGGGACGGTGGTGGTGGTGGTGGGGGGGGGTTGGTGGTGTGTGGAAGGTGGGCTGTAGGTATGTGCCTTTGTCAACAGCCTCTTTTAAAAATCGTACAAAAGGTTTGGCCTATGCAGGTACTTCCTCCTTTTGGTCTCTCCAAACTTCCTCAATCCCCTCTTCTTAACCTCCAGCTCTCACCTCCCCTCCTGTTCTCCATCCCTCATTCTTGCCTGGTCCTAGATTTCTGGGATACTTCCCTGCTTCTCTCTACTGCAGCTTCTAGTACTGCTGGGACTAGGGACTTGCCAGCCAATCAGACTGGCCAGCCAATGCCAGACAATTAATCCTTGATGGAGCATTAAATGCAGGGCAGCCAGTATTGACATCAATGTATTTGCCACCGACTCCTTAGATGGCAGCAAGAAGACCTCCACCATTCAAAAAATCCTGGCCATAGTACTGATGCAACAGGGATGATCTCCTAAAATTGGGGTTACTGTCAAAGCTTTCGCAGTGGTCAGCAATTTTGGAGCTGAATTTCTTACATCCATTACAGTTATTTTTGCCCCTCCCTGACATAGGTTGAAAAACTGCAAAGGACAAAAGATCTCGCCAAGTCTATAACATAATTGTGGGATTTTACACCCTCCTTTCAGCAAGACTGGAAATTCCCACCTGAGGTCAACAGATATTTCCGTTGTCTGCCCCCGGGCAGGGTGGTAGAATTCTGGCAATTTATGTTTCAATTAGTCTACATTCATCCAAATATTTTGTGATTTAAAGCTTATACATTTAAAATGACTGCCATACGCTCAATATTCTTTGGTCCAGCGCTGCTATTTTCAGTTGATTTCTGTTCCTCAAAGGTGCAGACTTCCTCCAGTTCACAGGTTTCAGGCATTTCAGTTTGGCTGCTTTCAGTTGATGTAGTGTCTGAACTTAAACTGCCTATAATTTCATCTGAACCAGACGATGTGCTGCTATATTAAAAGGAAAGTAACATATTTTAACACATAATAAATAAGTTATCATGTGTTTTCTCAATATGACTTTCTTAAGTAGTACATGTTGGACACAAAATTGGTTGCTTTGGCATTGTTTGCTGCTCATAGTGCTACTGAAGCTTTGTGTCAATTACAGAGGGCGAGCTGCACTAGTGGCTCCTCCCACAACATTCGTACAAAATAAGCACAAAATAATTCGTACAAAAATAATTCGTACGTAATTCGTACAAAATAAGCTCCATCTGTTACACTGAAATACCATGAATGAGTAGAATTCCGAAAAACAATGCTGTTTTTTGGAAACAAAAACTGGCTGATGCATTGCCAAGATTGCAAACTTGCACCACATTGGTTCTGTCTACATTATGGGCCAAATCTTCTGAAGAGTTTTAATCGTGGTCTGAATGTCACTCCACTCCTATTTATTGACCTTGCACTGGAGCTCCATATTTCTCACCAGGAATTCTGATCTGAGGCCTTCTCCCTGTTCTGGGGCTCCTTTCTTTGGATGGCAGGAGCATCAGGTGAAGAAACACTATGCCCCATTTTTACAGTACCAGCTATGGTATTTTGGTAAATTTTAAGTTTTTCAAAGCCACTTTGAGAAACTACAAAGAGAAAGTTTGTAAGGTAAGTGGGTGAGGAGGTAAGATGGTTGCATGTGGGTGGGAGGTTAGGGTACCACTTGTGCAGCTAAAGTGGAAAGCAACTATGACAGGAGGTATGGTGGGTTAGGCGGTCTGGAGGATTAACTGAGAGATCAAGGGTAGTTGGGCCATGTGGGTTATCAAGGGTGAGATTGGGAGGGTGGTCAGGTAGTCTTGGGGTAATAGGGTCAAGGGGTGGTTTCTGCAGAGGAGAAGGGGTCGTTGAGCGTGTTAGAAGTACAGTCACCCAAGAGTTAACAAGCTAACAAGAGCAGAAAGGAAAAATGGGTGCTGAACAAGGACTACTTAAAGGCTACTCAATGAGTTGCAAATGAAATGTTTTTCATATACAAAGAACAAAGAACAACAATACAGCACAGGAGACAGGTCCTTCGGCCCTCAAAGCCTGAGCCGCTCATGCTTCCAACTAGACTGTTCGTTTGTATCCCTCCATTCCCAGTCTGTTCATGTGGCTATCCAGATAAGTCTTAAACGATCCCACCGTGTCCGCCTCTACCATCTTGCTTGGCAGTGCATTCCAGGCCCCCACCACCCACTGTGTAAAATACGTCCCTCTGACATCTGTGTTGAACCTTGCCCCCCTCACCGTGAGCCTGTGACCCCTTGTGTTTGTCACCTCCGACCTGGGAAAAAATTTCCCACTGTTCGCCCTAGCTATGTCCTTCATAATTTTATATACCTCTATTAGGTCGCCCCTCATCCTCCATCTTTCCAGGGAGAACAACCCCAGTTTACCCAATCTCTCCTCATAGCTAAGACCCTCCATACCAGGCAACATCCTGGTAAACCTCCTCTGCATTCTCTCCAAAGCCTCCACGTCCTTCTGGTAGTGTGGCGACCAGAACTGGACACAGTATTCCAAATGTGGCCTAACCAATGTTCTATATAGCTGCAACATCACACGCCAACTTTTATAGTCTATGCCCCGTCCTATAAAGGCAAACATGCCATATGCCTTCTTCACCACCTTCTCCACCTGTGTTGCCACCTTTAAGGATGTGAGCCTGCACACCCAGGTCCCTCTGTGTGTCTATACATTGGGCATGTTGGGGGAAACACGAAGGATTGTGGTTAGAAGTGCTTACAGTTTATAAGGACAAAGTAGTTCTGGACCCTGTAATGGGGACAGTTTTTCCAGTACCTCCTGGACTATCAAATGACGCTAGTGGTGTTTACTACCAAATAAACCTGTTGGACTTTAACCTGGTGTTGTGAGACTTCTTACTATCAAATGGCATACCAAGACGTACCAAGATTCTCATCCATACTGACGATTAACTGTATCTGAAAGATATGAACAGATGAATATACAAACGAGAATCAGGAATAGGCCAGTCAGCCCCAAAAGCCTGCTCTGCCATTAAATAAGGTCATGGCTGATCTGATTATAATCTCAAATCTATCCACCTCTGTCTTAAAAATATCCAAAGACTCTGCATCCACCATCTTTTCTCACAAGTCTAGTGTGTGGCAAAGTATCAAATGCCTGAAGATCATGTACAACACATCAACAGCATTACCCTCATTGGCCCTTTTTGTTACCACCTCAAAAAATTTCAGCAAGTTAAATATGATTTCTCCTTTAGAGTTCTATGCTAGCTCTTCTCAGTCAACACACTTTTTTCCGTGTGACTCCTAATTCTATCCAGAATAATTGTTCATCGGAGAAAGCTGAGAGGAGGATCGATTTGTGGCTGGAGTGTGAAGGTAAACAATTGACTTTTTTTAGTTTTTTGTGGTTTTTCTTTTCACAAGTTACTTTAACTGAAAAGCGGAAGTGGGCTGCAGGGTGACCTGGGAAGGTTTTTTTTAGTGCGGGAGGTTTAAATGGCAGGCCGCACTAACCAGCGGGCAGTGTCGGTAGCGGCAGCGGAGTGAGCGGGTAGCAGAGTGAGAGCTGAAGGGCTTTGGCTCAACGGGCTAAGGCAGAAACGGACGATGCAAGGTAGGTTTAATTCTTAATTACCTTTTCTGTGTTCTTTGAAGAAAACAGGAATTATGAGTGTGAGATCAGTTTGTTGTTCTCAGTGTCGGATGTGGGAGGTCCTGGAGGCTTCTGGCCTCCCGGACGTCATATCTGTGCTGGGTGCTTCGAGCTGCAGCTCCTAACGAACTGTGTAAAGGAACTGGAGCTTCAGCTCAAGGACCTTCATCTGGTCAGGGAGAATGAGGAGGTGATAGATAGGAGTTACAGGCAAGTGGTCAGACCAGGGAATGGGAGGCAGGCAAGTGGGTCACAGTCAGGAAGGGGAAAGTTAGGGTGATAGAGAGCACCCTGGTGGATGTGCCCCTTCACAATAAGTACTCCTGTTTGAGTACTGTTGGGGAGGGACAGCCCACCTGGTGGAAGCAGCAGTGGCCGTGTCTCTAGTGCAGAGTCCGACCCTGTAGCTCTGAAGAGCAAGGAAAGGAGGAGGAAGGCAGTATTGATAGGGGACTCTACAGTGAGGGGGTCGGACAGGCGATTTTGTGGAGGCAGATGGGAAATTCGGATAGTAGTTTGCCTCTCTGGTGCCAGGATCCGGGATGTTTTGTCCCAGAAATGATTCGGGATCTGGGATGATTGCGTCCCAGAAATCCTGAAGTGGGACAGTGAGGAGCCAGAGTTCGTGGTACATATTGGTACCACTGACATAGGTAGGAAAAGGTAGGGGGTCATGAAAAGAGAATATAGGGAGTTAGGTAGACTGTTGAGAAGGAGGAACGCAAAGGTAGTAATCTCGGGATTGCTGCCTGTGCCACGAGAAAGTGAGAGCAGGAATAGAATGAGGTGGAGGATAAATGCGTGGCTGAGGGATTGGAGCAGGGGGCAGGGATTCAGGTTCCTGAATCATTGGGACCTCTTTAGGGGCAGCTGTGACCTGTACAAAAAGGACGGGTGGCACTTAAATCCCAGGGGGACCAATATCCTGGCAGGAAGGTTTGCTAAAGCTACTGGGGAGACTTTAGACTAGAATGGTTGGGGGGAAGGAATTGAATTGAAGGGACTGGGAGAGAGGAGGTTAGTTCGCAAATAAAGAGAGATTGTCAACAATATAAGAGGGAGGACAGGCAGGCGATGAAGAAGGGGAGTGCTCAGGCTGAAGGTTTGAGATGTGTCTATTTTAACACCAGGAGTGTTGTGAACAAAGTGGATGAGCTTACAGCGTGGATCACTGCTTGGAAATGTGATGTGGTGGCCATTGCAGAGACTTGGATGACTCAGGGACAGGACTGGATACTTCAAGTGCCGGGTTTCAGATGTTTCAGGAGGGACAGGGAGGGAGGCAAAAGAGGTGGCTGAGTGGCACTGTTGATCAGGGCTAGTGTCACGGCTGTAGAAAAGGTGGACACCATGGTGGGATTGTCTACGGAGTCTCTGTGGGTGGAAGTTCGGAACAGGAAGGAGTCAATAACTTTACTGGGTGTTTTCTATAGGCCGCCCAGTAGTAATAGGGATGTTGAGGAGCAGATGGTGAAACAGATCCTGGAGAGATGTAATAATAACAGAGTTGTCGTGATGGGAGACTTTAATTTCCCAAGTATCAATTGGAATCTCCCTAGGGTAAGGAGTTTGGATGAGTGTCCAAAAATGCAGAGACAATACTATTCCCTGTAGAACAAACAGTGACGGTTTGGTGAAAACACCAAAAATAATCCATAGATGCTGGTGCTGAACAATTCTTCTCTCTCATCTCAGATCCTGCTGCACCCTTATTATTCCTAGCTAGAATGTTTTCCACCATTACTGGTTAACGTCACTCTTCATGCCTTTCAGCTCACAAACCCTTTGGTTAGAACCCTCAATTGTTTGGGCCATCTCTACTGCTTTTTCCAATGAATTTTTGGTTTCAGCAAGCAGCATTTTTGGGTGTTGGGGTTGTTGACCCCACAAATCAAATGGTCCCTCAACATGTCTCCCAACGATGGCCCGAACTGGCACTGAACTCAGTCAGCTGTTGAAGTCTGGCCACAAAGCTGAAGATCATTTCTCCTGGATCCCTAAGAGCAAAGTGGAATTTATACATCTGCATTATGGAAAGTCGGGGATTATAGTGATCCTTGACTAAATTGACTAATTGGTCAAAGGATTCTGGATTCTGGTCAAAGGTGTCTGGATCTTTGGGTGATATCAACCAGGGCTGGATAGACTGGGACTTTTTTCCTTGGAGTGTAGGAGGCTGACAGGCGATCTTATAGAGTTTTATAAAATAATGAGGGGCACAGATAAGATAGATCGTCAACATCTCCCAAAGGTAAGGGCATCTAAAACTAGAGGGCATAGGTTTAAGGTGAGAGGGGAGAAATACGAAAGGGTCCAAAGGGGCAATTTTTTCACACACAGAGTGATGAGTGTCTAGAATGAACAGCCACAGGAGCATTAGAGGGAGGTACAGTTTTGTCTTTTAAAAAGCATTTAGACAGTTACATGAATAAGATTGGTATAGAGAGATAAGGGCCAAATGTGGGAAATTGGGACATAGAGGGATATAGGCCAAACACGAGCAATTGAGACTCACCTAGTTAAAAACTGGGCAGCAGCATGGACAAGCCAGGTTGAAGAACCTGTTTCTATGCTGTAAACCTGTATGACTCTATTACTCAAAGTTCTTCATCCCTGTAGCCACTCCCATAAATCTTTCTGGCACATCCTTCGTTAACTCTAGTGCCAGAATTAGACTCAACTAAACTAGTGCTATGTAATTTCCTATCTTCTATACTTCATGCCTCTATTTATAAAGCCCAGGATCCTTTATGTCTTTTCAAACATGTTTTCACACTGAAATAAAAGCAAGATACTGTGGATGCTGGAAATCTGAAATAAAAACAGAAAATCCTAGATAAACTCAGTAGGTCTGCAATGCATCTGTGGAGGTAGAAACAAAGCTTACATTTTGAGTCCCTATGACTTGTTCAGAACTGAAGAGGGATAGAAATGTAATGGATTATATAATTGGAGAAGGGATGGGGGAGATGGGGTAGAATGGAAGATTAGGGATAAGTTGGAGCTAAGGAGAGATTGACAAAGATATCATGGACACAAGATAAAGGGAGTGTTAATGGTGGCATTAAAGACTACAGAAGGTGCAGATAGTGGCTAAAAGTTAAGATAGCAGAATATGTTAATGGGAGAACAAAAGTCAATGCTCAATGAAAACAAATCTGAAAAGCAAGTGACAGATGGTCCTGTGAGGGAGTGGAAAGTTTGCAGTGGGACAAACCAAGGAAATAGGAAAAGGGGTCAAGATGAAGGGGAAAGCTCACAGTCTAAAGTTATTGAATGCAATGTTGCGTTCAGAAGGCTGCAACATGCCTAATAACTGCCCTGCTACCTTCAATATTTTGCTGTTTGGTTATGAATAGAAATTGGGCCCTGCCAAATATTACTGTGTACTGTACTGAGTACTGTGTGCAGTTCTGATCACCTCAATACAAGAAAGATGTGGAAGCTATTGAAAGGGTGCAGAGAAGATTTACAAAGACGTTGCCTGGATTAGGTGGCATGCCATATGAGGATATGTTGAGGGAGCTCGGTCTTTTCTCCCTGGAGAGACGAAAGATGAGAGGTGACCCGAAAGAGGTTTATAAAATGTTGGGAGGTATAGATCGGGTGGATTCTCAGAGGCTATTTCCCAGGGCTGAAATTATAGACCAGTGAAATTATAGACCAGTGAGTCTTACTTCTGTAGTGGGCAAGGTTTTAGAAAGAATTATTAGGGATAGGATTTATAGTTATTTGGAGAGTAATGAATTGATTAGAGATAGTCAGCATGGTTTTGTAGCGGGAAGGTCGTGCCTTACTAACCTTATTGAGTTCTTTGAGAAGGTGACCAAAGAGGTGGATAGGGGTAAGGCAGTAGATGTGGTATATATGGATTTTAGTAAGGCGTTTGATAAGGTTCACCATGGTATGCTTCTGCAGAAAATGCAGATGTATGGGATTGGTGGTAATTTAGGTACTTGGATCAGGAATTGGTTAGCAGATAGGAGACAGAGGGTGGTGGTTGATGGTAATTATTCATCATGGAGTTCGGTTACGAGTGGTGTGCCTCAGGGATCTGTTTTGGGGCCACTGCTGTTCGTAATCTTTATTAATGATCTGGATGAGGGTATAGTTGGGTGGATTAGTAAGTTTGCTGATGACACCAAAGTCGGAGGTGTGGTAGATTGTGAGGAAGGGTGTCGAAGTTTGCAGGGTGACTTGGACAGGTTGCAGAGCTGGGCCGCGAGGTGGCGGATGGAGTTTAATGCGGAGAAGTGTGAGGTAATCCATTTCGGTAGGAATAACAGATGTGTTGAGTATAGGGCTAACGGGAGGACTTTGAATAGAGTGGAGGAGCAGAGGGATCTAGGTGTATGTGTACATAGATCCCTGAAAGTTGGGAATCAAGTAGATAAGGTTGTTAAGAAGGCATACGGTGTCTTGGCGTTTATTGGTAGGGGGATTGAATTTAGGAGTCGCAGCGTTATGTTGCAACTGTACACAACTCTGGTGCGGCCGCACTTGGAGTACTGTGTGCAGTTCTGGTCCCCACATTACAGGAAGGATGTGGAGGCTTTGGAGAGGGTGCAGAGGAGGTTTACCAGGATGTTGCCTGGTATGCAGGGGAGGTCCTATGAGGAGAGACTGAGGGATTTGGGGTTGTTTTCACTGGAAAGAAGGCGGCTAAGAGGGGATCTTATAGAAACATATAAGATGATTAGAGGTTTAGATAGGGTGGATGGTGATAGCCTGTTTCCTCGGATGGAGAAATCTAGCACGAGGGGGCATGGCTTTAAATTAAGGGGGGGTAGTTATAGGACGGATGTCAGGGGCAGGTTCTTTACCCAGAGGGTGGTGAGGGACTGGAATGCCCTGCCTGCTGCAGTTGTAAATGCGCCTAGTTTGGGGGCGTTTAAGAGATTGGTGGATAGGTTTATGGACGAAAAAGGAGTGGTTTAGATTAGTGGGTCAATGTTTTTTTTTAAAAATAAGACTGGTCGGCGCAACATTGTGGGCCGAAGGGCCTGTTCCGCGCTGTAATGTTCTATGTTCTATGTTCTAGGAAATGGTCACTATGAGAGGATACAGGTTTAAGGTGCTGGGGAGTAGGTACAGGGGGGATTTAGAGTTTAGAATTTAGGAATTTAGATTTAGATTTAGAGTTTAGGATTTAGAGTACAGGGGGGATAGAGTTTAGAAGAATGAGGGGAGATCTCATTGAGACATATAAGATGATGAATGGGATGGATAGGATAGAGGTGGAGAGGCTCTTCCCGCTTAGAAAGGACAGTAGGACTAGAGGGCACAGCCTCAAGATAAAGGGGGGGCGGTTTAGAACGGAGTTGAGGAGGAACTTCTTCACTCAAAGGGTGGTGAATCTCTGGAATTCTCTGCCCGTTGAAGTGGTGGAGGCTGCCTCGCTAAATATATTTAAGACGCGGGTTGATAGGTTTTTGATAGGCAAGGGGATTAAGGGTTATGGGGAGAGGGCGGGAATGTGGAACTGAGCCACGACAGATCGGCCATGATCTTATTGAATGGCGGGGCAGGCTCGAGGGGCTAGATGGCCTACTCCTGCTCCTATTTCTTATGGATGTCAGGGGTAAGTTTTTCACTCAGAGGGTGGTAAGTGAGTGGAATCGGCTGCCGTTGGTGGTGGTGGAGGCAAACTCATTGGGGTCTTTTAAGAGACTTCTGGATGAGTACATGGGATTTAATGGGATTGAGGGTTATAGGTAGGCCTGGTAGGTAGGGATATGATTGGCGCAACTTGTGGCCCAAAGGATGTGTTTGTGCTGTAGTTTTCTATGTTCTACGTTCTAAAACTGAGGGTTGAGAAATACCACCCACTTAAAAAGGGATCATTACAATCAAAACTCCTTTCTGTTTATTGTTGAGTGATGAGATGAGAAATCAGGGCTGTTTTAAATCAATCTCCCTCCTATCTGTAATAATTCCTCTTAATTGCCATCCTTTTCCCAGTTTTTCCTGTAAACTTTATGTCCAGGAATATTTAATATTCAATACTGCATTTTTTCAGCCAGATTTCTATTATCAGGCAACATCATATTTCCAATGGGGCTATTTGCATATGCAACTCAAAAACGTATTTATCAAGCTTTGTGTGTTTACATATATGTAGTACTGTGAATCTAAATTAGACCTTCTTGGATCTGATATCACTGCAATGGAATTTTAGGATACTGATAGATGTTGAGCTAAAGAACATGCAGACTAGATTGGAAAGATGTGTTGAAGGATGGGTCTTAGATACGCACGATGCAATTTTGCTCGCTTGCTGCTACTGAAATACTGGCGGGAGGTGGTCTGAAATGGAAATTACAACTGGCATCCAGCCAGTTGCGACTTTCCCGGGCCATAATCAGGTTCATGTTAGGAAACGGTGAGAGGCTGATTACAATATTGTGATGAATATTTGCATCGATTTAGTGAATCGGGATTCAATCATCTGAGCTCGCTCTATAGCTATAAGCGGGGGAGGCGGGGGTGGCAGCAGGGCTGGCCATGGGAGGTGTCAGGGCCGATGACGGGGGAGCTGTCGGGCCAGTGATCGGACTGCGGGGGGGGGGTAGTGGTTGGGACCAGCGGTTGGGGGAGGTGGAAGGGGCTAGAGGTCGGGGTTTGGGGGGAATTTGGGGAAGCTATTAGGAGGCCGGCGATCAGAAGGCGGGCAATGAAGTGGCCAGTGTACATGCACTGATCTCCCTTAGCACTGTGCAGTAAACCTCTCAGGTAGGGTTAAGATCCGCACCCTCCCCCCCCCCCGGCGTCAGTACTCTAGTGAACTCTGTCTTGCGCAGAGTGCGAGAAATTCAATCAATTAAATTCGCCCAAAAAGCGGGTGGAAAATCTCCCAAAATCCCGCCTGTTGGACACTTAATTTGTTTTTGGGAAAACCGCCCCCTAGTGACATATTACCAGCAATACATGAAATGGTGTCCAGAAGAGTGAGAAAATCTTTTAATCTTTTTGATATATGAGAGTACTTGAATAACAATGATTCTAATATTTGTTTACCTTTCAGTGTGTTAGGATGTTAAATTATATGTGGAACCAATTGAAGAAAAAATGTATGACAGAACAGATTCTGATAAGTACTTGAGGCTGATGAAATTATTTTTAATGATGCCCATTTGGATAATTAAGGGTTGAGGGTTGTACTGTAAAGAAACAGTTAAGTTCCATACCTTAACCTCAGCTTTAAATAAGTTTCTGTTAGAAAACTGAAAGTTATTTTTCTCCAAGACCATGATGAGAGTATGGCGAGTATTTTCCACATTTTCTGTAGTTAATATAGTGAAGGCTTTGAAACATTTGGGTTCTCAAGCAGTCCAAATAAGAACATAAGAAGTAGGAGCAGGAGTAGGCCATCTAGCCCTTTGAGCCTGCCCCGCCATTCAATAAGATCATGGCTGATCTGAAGTGGATCAGTTCCACTTTCCCGCTTTCTCCCCATAACCCTTAATTCCCTTGCCTACCAAAAACCTATCTACCCGTGTCTTAAATATATTTAGCGAGGTAACCTCCACCACTTCAACGGGCAGAGAATTCCAGAGATTCACCACCCTTTGAGTGAAGAAGTTCCTCCTCAACTCCGTTCTAAACTGCCCCCCCCTTATCTTGAGGCTGTGCCCTCTAGATCTGCTATCCTTTCCGAGCGGGAAGAATCTCTACCTCTACCCTATCCATCCCCTTCATTATCTTATATGTCTCTATAAGATCCCCCCTCATCCTTCTAAACTCCAACGAGTACAGACCCAGTCTATTCAGCCTTTCTTCATAGTCCAACCCCCTCATCTCTGGTATCAGCCTAGTGAACCTCCTCTGCACTCCCTCCAAGGCCAAAATATCCTTGCGCAAGTGCGGAGACCAAAACTGCACACAGTACTCCAGCTGCGGCCTCACCAGTGCCCTGTACATTCGCAGCAAGACCTCCCTGCTTTTATATTCTATCCCCCTTGCTATAAAGGCCAGCATGCCATTCGCCTTCTTGATCACCTGCTGCACCTGCAGACTGGGTTTTTGCGACTCATGCACAAGGACCCCCAGGTCCCTCTGCACCGTAGCAGGCTGCGGCTTTTCGCCCTTTAAATAGTAATCCCTCCTACTATTATTCCTGCCAAAGTGGATAACCTCACACTTGCTAACATTGTACTCCATCTGCCAGGTCCTCGCCCACCTGCTCAGCCTATCTAGATCCCTCTGCAGACTTGCCACACCCTCCGTGCAATTTGCTTTTCCGCTTATCTTTGTGTCATCAGCAAATTTCGACACCCTACACTCAGCCCCCTCTTCCAGATCATCTATATAAATGGTAAATAGTTGAGGCCCCAGCACCGATCCCTGCAGCACTCCACTAGTCACCAACTGCCAATCAGAATTGATACCAACTCTCTGCCTCCTATTAGACAACCAATCCTCTATCCACACTAACATCTTACCCCCAACTCCATGCCCCCTAACCTTCTGAAGCAACCTTTTGTGCGGCACCTTATCAAACACCTTCTGAAAATCGAGAAAATGAAAGAAAGAGAAATGATAGAACAGATAGAGGACATTAGCTATGAGGAGAGGCTGGAGAAACTTGGTTTGTCCTCACTGGAACACCGAAGGTTGAGGGGGGACCTGATAGAAGTCTTCAAGATTATGAGGGGCATGGACAAAATGGATAGTCAGAAGCTGTGTGCAGTTTTGGTCTCCGCACTTGCACAAGGATATTTTGGCCTTGGAGGGAGTGCAGAGGAGGTTCACTAGGCTGATACCGGAGATGAGGGGGTTGGACTATGAAGAAAGGCTGAATAGACTGGGTCTGTACTCGTTGGAGTTTAGAAGGATGAGGGGGGATCTTATAGAGACATATAAGATAATGAAGGGGATGGATAGGGTAGAGGTAGAGAGATTCTTCCCGCTCGGAAAGGATAGCAGATCTAGAGGGCACAGCCTCAAGATAAGGGGGGGGCAGTTTAGAACGGAGTTGAGGAGGAACTTCTTCACTCGAAGGGTGGTGAATCTGTGGAATTCTCTGCCCATTGATGTGGTGGAGGCTACCTCGCTAAATATATTTAAGACACGGGTAGATAGGTTTTTGGTAGGCAAGGGAATTAAGGGTTATGGGGAGAAAGCGGGAAAGTGGAACTGAGCCACTTCAGATCAGCCACGATCTTATTGAATGGCGGGGCAGGCTCGAAGGGCTAGATGGCCTACTCCTGCTCCTATTTCTTATGTTCTTATGTTCTCAGGGTGGAAGAGTCAATTACTCGGCGGCATAGATTTAAGATTTAAAGAAGATGTACAAGGCAAGCATTTTACACGGAGGGCGGTGGGTGCCTGGAACTTGCTGCTAGGGGAGGTTGTGGAAGCAGATACGATAGTGACTTTTAAGGGACGCCTTGACAAATACATGAATAGAATAAGAATAGAGGGATACAGTCCCTAGAAGGGTAGGGATTTTAGTTCGGTCAGGCAGCATTTTCAGTACAGGCTTGGAGGGCTGAAGGGCCTGTTCCTGTGCTGTAATTTTCTTTGTTCTTTGGCCTTTGACAAGGTCCTTCATAGCAGACTGATAAAATGTGTAATATATAAATTCTCAGGTAAGGGGAGAAGTTGTGGGGTGACACTGGCTGAATTGTTCCTTTGGCGATTTAGCAGGTGTCATGATCTGAATTACCTCCTCCTATGCTGCAACCATTCTGCAATTTTGTGAGTTAACATCATTCAGAGTAGCATGACTACCTGATGGGATAGGCGCATTTCAAGCATCATCCAGCCAGAATTGCCAGTCCACATAATGAGCAGCATTTTGCAGCTTTGCAAAGACGGGGCAGGGCCGATAAATACACAGTTATTCAAAACTCAGTTGACTTTAATGAGAATAGAACATCCCTCAAAGGGACGGGCTGTAAAATTCCATCCATGTTCGTAACTAATTTTCTTCCCTTGCAATGGAAGTAATTCCTAATTCTTTGTGTAAGTTGATTGAAACTTATGTTTTGATACTGTAATAACATTTCATATAAAAGAACTTCAAAGAATACCTCAATGTTGTTGATGATAGCTTTGGAGAGGGGGCCTTATTTATTTTACAGATCTTGGAACAGGAAGGCTGTGAAATTTTACTCAAGTTCTTGATTGATTTTTCACTTGCAATTCTTATGAATTTATCTGTGAATATAGCAACATAAAAATACACTAGTCTGAATGAGGCAATGTTACTCAAGTCCCTGGAGTGAACCCACCACCTCCAGCTTAGAGGTGAGAGTTATAACACTGATCCACAATTGATATACATATGGTACATTTTGCAAATGGGATCCTGACTTACCTGTAATTCCAAGGAAGACAGAACAAAGAAAAGTACAGCAGAGGAACAGGTCCTTTGGCCTTCCAAGCCTGTGCCAATCATGATGCGTACCTAAACTAAAACTGTATGCACTTACAGAGTCCGAATCCTTCCATTCCCATCCTATTCGTGTATTCGTCTTAAATGCTGCTGTAGTCCCGTCATCTCTGTGGGCAGCGGTTTCCAGACATGAGTTATCAGGAGAGGCTGGGATTTTTTTCTCTGAAGCATAGGAGGCTGAGGGGTGACCTTATAGAGGTCTATAAAATAATGAGGGGCATAGACAAGGTAGATAGTCAATATCTTTTCCCAAAGGTATAAGGGTCTAAAACTAGGTATAAGGTGAGAGGGGAGAGAAACAAACGTGTCCAGAGGGGCAGTTTTTTCACACAGAGGGTGGTGAGTATCTGGAACAAGCTGACAAAGGTAGTAGTAGAGGAGGGTACAACTTTATCTTTTAAAAAGCATTTAGATTGTTACATAGGTATGATGGGTATAGAGGGATATGGGCCAAATGCGGGCAATCGGGATTAGCTTAGGGGTTTTTAAAAAAGAGCAGCATGGACAAGTTGGGCGGAAGGGCCTGTTTCCATGCTGTAAACTTTTATGACTCTATAACATTCACCACCCTCTGTGTAAAAAACTTGCCTTGCATACCTCCTCTAAACTTTTCCCCATGCACATTAAACCTATGTACCTTAGTATTTGACTTTTCTATCCTAGGAAAGAGCATCTGACTATCTACTCTGTCTATGCCATTCATAATATTGTAAACCTCTATCAGGTCACACTTCAACTTCCGCTGTTCCAGCAAGAACAAACCAAATGAAGGGGTAATTTTTACTTGGATCACTGGTGATCTGGGATTGTCCCAGTTAGATTGAGAGTATTGTAAATTACAGATAGTAATTTTTATTATTGCAGTATTTGCAGTTACAAATGTGAAAATACGTAAAGTTAGCTCCTAGTGAACTAAGTTTGGTTATGTGTTTAAAAATAATTCCAGTTCAATATATGTTGGCCAAGGTAAAGTCATATGTATATCTAACCTCTTATTGAATGATCTCCTGAAATTTTCCAACAAGTAATATGATATTGGAAAATACATGGCAATAGCAAGGAGTAAAAGAGTAAAATCACTCAAATTCAAGTAAAGACTCAGGAGAAAGTGGTTTGAGCTTACTTTGAAAATCTTTCAAATTAGTTTGATTCAAAATAATTGGAAGTATGATTGTTTTTTTGTATAGTTAGTGTAATTATTTCAGTGGTAATTGCAAATGTACAGTAATTATAATTGCTGGAAGACAGAATAATGTATGTTACAGGAGGCCAATCTGTCCATGAAGTCTATGCCAGTGCTCTGTGTAGCAATGTCCCGCTCTATCCTTGCAGTCCTGAGGTTGATTTCTTTTGAGTGCCCATCCAATTTCCTTTTGAAAATATTCATTGCTTCAGATTCTGCCAAACTCAAGAATAGTGAGATTCAGATTGTTACTACTTGCTGGAATTTTTGAAAATGTGATCAAGTGTGTGGATGAGGGAAGAACAATTGGTGTAGTTTATATAGATTTTAGCAAAGCCTTTGACAAGGTCTCACTGGGGAGACTGGTGGAGAAGGTTAAAGCACATGGAATTTAGGGACACATGGACAGATGGATCCAGGACTGGCTTAGTAATAGGACACAACAAAGTGGTAGAAGACTATTTGAGTGACTGGAGGCTGGTGTTCAGCCATCTGTGCTCCTATACTCGCATCCTCTTACTATGAAAGGCCAATGTGCCAACATACCACTTGTCTTTTTTACTGCCTGCTGCAACTACATGCTTACTTTCAGTGACTGGTATGCAAGGACACCCAAGTCTCATTGCACATATCCCTCTCCTAATTTATGATCCTTCAGATAGTCATCTGCCTTCCCGTTACCAAAGTGTAACGTCACATTTATCCAAATTATACTACAACCACCAATTATTTCCCCGCTCACTCAACTTGTCCAAGTCACATTGAAGGATTTCTGCATCCTTATAAAATCATAGAATCTCTACATTGCAGAAGGAAATCATTCAGCCCATCAAGTCTGCACTGATCTGTCTGGGGACAGGAATTTAGGCAAACTAAATGAAGGGCACCTGGGAGCTACCAATGGGTTTTTCTAATGGATCTTTTGAAGCAGTTGGTGGAATTTCTTTTCCCTAAAAGTTGTTTATTTTCTTGTCAGGTCTTCTGAACGCATTTTGTTTCAAGTTGACAGTCTCAAATGTTTTTCACTTTAAGAGGGTGGATGACATCTTAGTTTGAGGTTGGGTAGATAGCGAGCCTGCACACAATCCTTTCTTTAAAAAAAATTGCCTTGACCACATCCATTCGTAACGACTTGAAACCCAACAACACTGGAAAGATACAGCAGGTGTGTAGTGTGTGAAATATGGTAATATAACATTTCAAACATTTGGAGAAGAATCTATACCCACAGCACTGACCTTTTTCTCTCCTGTGAATGCTGACATGCCTACAGCATTGTCATTACAGATGTTCAGTATTTAGGAGTTTTCTTTCTTTTTAATCCCATTGGTTATGTAATGCAGCGGCCAGTAAAATCCACAGAACCAAAGATGAAGTTCCAAGTAACTTTTTTAAAAATTAATGTCTTCAGAATGGGGGTGGGCATGGTAGCAAGTGGTTAGCATTGCTGCTTCACAGCTCCAGGGACCTGGGTTCGATTCCCAGGTTGGGTCACTGTCTGTGTGGAGTTTGTACATTCTCCTTGTGTCTGCATGGGTTTCCTCTGGGTGCTCCGGTTTCCTCTCATTGTCCACAGATGAACGGGTTAGGTTGATTGGCCATATTAAATTGCCCCTTAGTGTCCTGAGATGCTTAGGTTAGAGGGATTAGTGGGTAAAATATGTATGGATATGGGTGTAGGGCCTGGGTGGGATTGTGGTCAGTGCAGACTCGATGGGCTGAAGGGCCGCTTTCTGTACTGTAGGGCTCTATGACTCTATGATCCTCTGACAGAGCATTCCACCAGGTCCTATTCCCATAATACCACATATTTACCCTGCTAATCCCCCTCCTCAGAGCTTAACCTCCCACCCAACTTTGTGTCATCTGCTAAATTTGAGATATTACATTCACTTCCCTCATCCAAATCATTAATATATATAGTGAATACTGGGGTCCCAGCACTGATCCCTGTGGTATCCCACTAGTCACTGCCTGCCATTTGAAACATAGAAACATAGAACATTACAGCACAGGTACAGGCCCTTCGGCCCTCAATGTTGTGCCGAGCTATGTCCGAACCCAAGATTAAGCTATCCTACTCCCTATCATTCTGGTGTGCTCCATGTGCCTATCCAATAACACTTGAAAGTTCCTAAAGTGTCCAACTCCATTATCACAGCAGACAGTGTATTCCATATCCCAACCACTCTCTGAGTGAAGAATCTACTTCGGACATCCCTCCTATATCTCCCACCAAGAATCTTATAGTTATGCCCTCTAGTAACAGCTACATCCACCCGAGGAAATAGTCTCTGAAAATCTACTCTATCTATCCCCCTCATCATCTTATAAACCTCTATTAAGTCCCCTCTCATCTCCTCTGCTCTAAAGAGAAAAGCCCCACCTCCCTCAACCTTTCCCCATAAGACCTACCCTCCAAACCAGGCAGCATCCTGGTAAATCTCCTCTGCACTCTCTCCAATGCTTCCACATCCTTTTGATAGGTGACCAGAACTGAACACAATATTCCAAATGTGGTCTCACCAACTTCCGGTATAATTGCAGAATAACCCCATGGC
Source organism: Carcharhinus amblyrhynchos (assembly GCF_965287045.1). Lineage (NCBI taxonomy): Eukaryota > Metazoa > Chordata > Chondrichthyes > Carcharhiniformes > Carcharhinidae > Carcharhinus > Carcharhinus amblyrhynchos. The sequence goes on from NC_137333.1 coordinate 28,240,400, forward strand.
TCTTCAACTCAAACCCCCTGTTAATAAACGCTAGCACACTATAAACCTTCTTCACGGCTCTATCCACTTGAGTGGCAAACTTCAGAGATCTGTGGATATAAACCCAAGATCTCTCTGATCCTCCACATTCCTCAGAGTCCTGTGATGTACCACAGGGAACAGCGCTGGGTCCTGTGCTATTTGTGATTTTTATCAGTGACTTGGAACCCTGCCATTGACCCTGTAATCCACATTCAAGTTTGTCATACCAAAATGAATCACCTCGTACTTATCAGGGTTAAACTCCATCTGCCTCTTTTCGGCTCAGCCCTGCATCCTATCAATGTCTCTTTGCAGCCTGCAAGAGCCCTCCACCTCATCCACTACTCCACCAATCTTGGTGTCATCAGCAAATTTACTAACCCATCCTTCAGCCCCCTCTTCCAAGTCATTGATAAAAATCACAAATAGCCGAGGACCCAGCATTGATCCCTGTGGTACACCACTGGTAACTGGCCTCCAGTCTGAAAATTTTCCTTCCATCACCAACCTCTGTCTTCTATGAGACAGCTGGTTACTTACTTGTTAAAAAGGCCTGTTTATTTCTACTCTGTTTCCAGTCAGCCAAGCATTCTTTCCGTCTCAACATACTACCCACAATGCTGTGCTTTAATTTTACATGCTAATCTCCTGTATGGGACTTTGTCGAAAGCCAAATAAACCATATCAACTGGCCCCTCCTCATCAACTCTACTAGTTACATCCATGAAGCATGATTTTTCTTTCATAAATTCACATTGATTCTGTCCAATCCTACCACTGTTTTTCAAGTGTTTTGCTATAAAATCTTTGAAAATGGATTCTAGAATTTATCCTACTACTGACATTGGGTTTACTGGTCTATAATTCCCTGTTTTTTCTCCACCTACCCTTTTAAATAGTGGGATTACATTAGCTACTCTCCAATCTGTAGGAACTGTTACAGAGTCTACAGAACCTTGGAAGATGACCTCCAGGACATCCGTTATTTGTCAGGCCACTTCCTTAACAAAGAACGAAGAAAATTACAGCATAGGAACAGGCCCTTCGGCCCTCCAAGCCTGCATTGATCACTATTTAAAAAGGGAGGTGGAGAGAAAACAGGGAATTATAGACCAGTAAACCTGATGTCAGTAGTGGGATAAATTCTAGAATCCATTTTCGAAAATTTATAGCAAAACACTTAAAAAACAATGGTAGGATTGGACAGAATCAATGTGAATTTATGAAAGGAAAATCATGCTTGACATATCTACTAGAATTGTTCGTGGATTTAATTAGTAGAGTGATGAGGAGGAGCGAGTTGATATGGTTTAGTTGGCTTTCAACAAAGTCCCATATAGGAGATTAGCATGTAAAATTAAAGCACAGCATTGTGGATAGCATATTGATATGGATAGAATGCTTGGCTGACAGGAAACAGAGTAGGAATAAACAGGCCTTTTTACAAATGGCAGGCAGTGACTAGTGGGGTACCACAAGGATCCATGCTGCAATCTCAGTATTCACTATATATATTAATGATTTGGATGAGGGAATTAAATGTAATATCTCAAATTTAGCCCAACTTAACTAAAACCCCCTGCGCTAGTGGGGACCATATCCCTCTACTCTCTTCCTATTCATGTACTTGTCAAGGCACCCATTAAAAGTCAACTCCGTATCCACTTCCACTACCTCCCCTGGCAACGAGTTCCAGGCACCCATACTCTGTGTAAAAAATCTGCCTCGTACATCTCCTTTAAACCTTGCTTGCCCCTTGCACCTTAAACCTATGCCTCCTAATAATTGACTCTTCCACTCTGGGAAAAAGCTTCTGACTATCCACTCTGTCCATATCTCTCATAATCTAGTAGACTTCTGTTTCCCTCAACCTCCGTCACTCCAGTGAGAACAAACCACGTTTCTCCAACCTCTTCTCATAGCTAATGCTCTTCGGTCCAGTAGCGCAGTGGTTAGCACTGCTGCTTCACAGCTCTAGGGTCCTGGGTTCGATTCCCGGCTCGGGTCACTGTCTGTGTGGAGTTTACACATTCTCCTCATGTCTGCGTGGGTTTCCTCCGGGTACTCTGGTTTCCTCCCACAGTCCAAAGATGTGCTGGTTAGGTTGATTGGCCATGCTAAGAAATTGCCCCTTAGTATCCAGGGATGCATAGGTTAGAGGGATTATTGGGCATAATATGTAGGGATATGGGGGTAGGGCCTGGGTGGGATTGTGTTCGGTGCAGACTCAATGGGCCGAAGGGCTTCTTTCTGCACTGTAGGGCTTTAGGATTCTATAATTCATACCAGGCAATATCCTGGTAAATCTTCTCTATACCCTCTCCTAAGTCTCCACATCCTCCTGGTAGTGTGGTGACCAAAATTGAACACAATATTCCAAGTTCAGCCTAACTAAGGTTCTATAAAGCGTCAAAATTACTTGCCAATATTTAAATTCAGTACCCCCACTGATGAAGGCAAGCATGCTGTATGCCTTCTTGACTAACTTCTCCACCTGTATTGCATTAACTCGTGTACCTGTACACACAGATCTCTTTGCCTATCAATACTCTTAAGGGTTCTGTCGTTTAATGTATATTTCCTATCTATATTAGACCTTCCAAAATGCATTACACCACATTTGTATAGATTAAACTCTATCTGCCATCTCTCTGCCCAAGTCTCCAATTGATCTATATCCTGCTGTATCTTCTGATGATCCTCATCGCGATCTGCAAATCCACCAACCTTTGTGTCATCCGCAAACTTACTAATCAATCCAGTTACATTTTCCTCCAAATCATATATATCTATTACAAACAACAAAGGTCCCAGCACTGATCTTTGAGGAACATCACTTGTCATAGCCCTCCATTCAGAAACACATCTTTGTGCTGCTACCATCTGTCTTCTTTGACCAAGCTAGTTTTCTATCCATCTTGCCAGCTCACCAATAAGTACTCTGGGATGTAAATTACCAGGTCCTGAGGATTAATTGGCTTTCAATCCCATCAGTTTGCCCAACACTATTTATCTACTAATACTGATCTCCTTCAGTTCCTCTTACAAATCCTGTGTTCACCAACATTTCTAGTATCTTATTTATATCCTCCATGTAAAGATGGAACCAAACTATGTATTTATTTAGTTGGTTAGCCTTTTCTTTGGTCCCCATTATAAATTCCCCTGTTTCTGACTGTAAAGGACCTGCATCAATCCTCATCAATCCTTTTCTCCTCACATACCTATATAAACATTGATAGTCAGTTTTTATGTTTTTATATTTTCCCCTTCTTAATCAGACCCTTGGTCCTCCTTTGCTCAATTCAAAACTGCTCCCATTTCTTTGGCCTCTTGTTTCCCTAGGCCAATTTGTATGCTTCCCCTTGGATCAAATACTATCTCTAATTTCCCTTATAAGCCATGGCTTGCCATATTTCCAGTTTTACTTCTGCACCAAACAGGAATAAACAATTGTTGCAGTTCATCCATGCACCCCTTCAATGTTTGCCATTGCCTATCCGCCGTCATCCCTTTAAAGAATGCTTCCCAATCTGTCATTCCTAATTCAAACTTTACATCATTGTAGTTTCCTTTATTAAGATTCAGGACCCTGGTCTCAAAATCAACTATGTCACTCGCCATCTTGATGAAAAATTCTATCATGCTATGGTCGCTCATCCCCAAGGGATCTCACACAACTAAATTGCCAATTTTTCTTTCTCATTGCACAATACCCAGTCTAGAATGGCCTGCTCTCTAGTTGGCTCCTCAATGACTTGGTCCAGAAACCCATCCTGTGCACACTTCAGGAATTTCTTCTCTACGGTCTTGTGACTAATTTGATTTGCCCGATCTATATGCAGATTAAAATCATCTATAATTATAGATGTTTCTTTATCACACACATCTCCTATTAAGTTTCCTATTTAATGTCATTCTCAACATCACCACGACAGTTTAGTGGTCTATATACAACCCTTCCTACTGTTTTTTGCCCCTTGGTATGTTAAATCTGAGACTACCGGGAAGATAGCTCCAAAAAAGTCACACAGAAAGACAAGACATAAGAACAGTAGGATTTATTGATGAACTGTAGTTCTTGCACTCCAACCCTCAGATGACTGCAGGGCAGTTTCCTGGGAAGGTCACCCCACTACCCGGATCACCAAACCCATCCTGTTAAAGGAGCTATGCCCTACATACATAACATGGTTTTTTTAGCTCTACCCGTATAGATTCATATTGTTGAAGCTAATATCCTCCTCCAGTATGTTGTTAATTTCCACTTTAACCAGCAATGCAAGTCCATTGCCTTTACTTTTTTGTCTAACTTTCTGAAATACTGAATACCCCTGGATGTTCAGTTCCCATCCTGCAGCCATGTCTCCATATTCCTGACTGTATAGAAACTAAAAGCTGGAGTTGAGCCTGCTTTGCCATTCATTTTTATCATGGCTGATCATTGAATTCAATATCCTGATCCCTCCTCCCACCCGCCTCCCCTCCCCACCAATATATCCTGGTCCTTTTAGCCCCTAGTTCTATATCTTAATTTCTTCTTGAAATTAGACAATGTTTTGGCCTCAACTACATTCTATAATCATAAATTCCACACATTCACTACTCTCTGGGTGAAGAAATTTCCTCTCACCTCACTTCTAAAATCCTCAAATTATGACCCCTAGTTCTGGACTTCCCCACCTATGGAAACATTCTTTCTGAGTCTACTCTGTCTAACCCTGTTGGAATTTTTTAAGTTTTCATGAGATCCCCTCTCACTTTTCTAAACCCCAGTGAAGATAATCCTATATAATTAGTCTCTACTCATATGACAGACCTGCCATCCCAAACATCAGCCCAGTAAACCTTTGCTGTACTCCTTCTATAGCAACGACATCCTTCCTCAGAAAAGGCCATCAAAACTACATTCTAGGTGTGGCCTCACCAACACCCTATACAATTGCAGCAAAACATCCCTATTCCTATATTCAGAACCTCTTGCTGTGAAGGTCAACCTACCATTTGCCTTCTTTACTCTCTGCTGTACCTGTGCACTTACTTTCAGCGACTGATGCACAAGGACACCAAGGTCTCAATGAGCATCTACCTCTCTCAATTTGCATCCATTCAAGTAATGATCTGTCTTTCTATGATTGCTGCCAAAGTGGATAACTTCACATTTATCCACATTATATTGCATCTGCCATGCATATGCTCACATATTTTGGCTTTGATCTTTATGTCATCATTGGCTATGGGTATAGTGCTGGAAGACTGGAGGAGAGCAAATGTTGTCCCCTTGTTCAAGAAGGGGAGTAGAAACCATCCTGGAAATTATAGACCGATGAGCCTTACTTCTGTTGTGGGCAAAGTTTTGGAAAGGATTATACGAGATAGGATTTATAATCATCTAGAGAGAAATAATTTGATTAGGGATAGTCAACACGGTTTTGTGAAGGATAGGTTGTGCCTCACAAACCTTATTGAGTTCTTTGAGAAGGTGATCAAAGAGGTGGATAAGGGTAAAGCAGTTGATGTGGTGTATGTGGATTTCAGCAAAGCGCTTGATAAGGTTCCCCATGGTAAGCTACTGCAGAAAATACGGATGCATGGGATTGAAGGTGATTTAACAGTTTGGATCAGGAATTGGCTAGCTGATAGAAGACAGAAGGTGGTGGTTGATGGGAAAGATTCAACCCGGAGTTCAGTTACAAGTGGTGTACCGCAGGGATCTGTTTTGGGGCCACTGCTGTTTGTCATTTTTATAAATGACCTAGATGAGGGTGTAGAAGGATGGGTTAGTAAATTTGTGGATGACACTAAAGTTGGAGGAGTTGCAGACAGTGAGGATGGATGTTGCAGTTTGCAGAGGGACATAGATAAGCTGCAGAGCTGGGCTGAGAGGTGGCAAATGGAGTTTAATGTGGAAAAGTGTGAGGTGATTCACTTTGGAAGAAGTAACAGGATTACAGAGTATTGGGATAATGGAAAGACTCTTGGTAGTGTCGACGAGCAAAGAGATCTCGGTGTACATGTGCATAGACCCCTGAAAGTTGGCACCCAGTTTGATAACGTTGTTAAGAAGGCGTACGGTGTGTTAGCTTTTATTGGTAGAGGGATTGAATTTCGGAGCTGTGAGATCATGTTACAGCTGTACAAAACTCTGGTGCGACCATACTTGGAGTATTGCGTACAGTTCTAGTCACTGCATTGTAAGAAAAATGTGGAAGCGTTAGAAAAGGTGCAGAGGAGATTTACCAGGATGTTGCCTGGTATGGTGGGAATGTCTTATAAGGAAAGACTGAGGGACTTGAGATTGTTTTTGTTAGAGAGAAGAAGGTTAAGAGGTGACTTAATTGAGGCATACAAGATGATCAGAGGATTAGATAGGGTGGACAGTGAGAGCCTTTTTCCTCGGATGGTGATGGCTAACACAAGGGGACATAGCTTTAAATTAAGGGGTGGTAAATATAGGACGGATGTCAGAGGTAGGTTCTTTACTCAGAGGGTAGTAAGGGCGTGGAATGCCCTGCCTGCAGCAGTAGTGGACTCATCAACTTTAAGGGCATTCAAATGGTCATTAGATAGGCATATGGATAATATTGGAATAGTTTAGGTTAGAGGGTCACTAGATTGGTTCCACTGGTCGGCGCAACATCAAGGGCCGAAGGGCCTGTACTGCGCTGTAATGTTCTATATTCGATGTTCTATTATCCAAATCACACTGAAGCATTGCTGCATCTGCCTCACAGCTCACCATCCCACCCAATTTTGTATCATCTGCAAATCTGGAGATAATATTTGTAAAGTTTAAAGTTTATTTATTAGTGTCACTACAATGAAATTACTGTGAAAATCCCCCAGTCGCCACGCTGTGGCATCTGTTCGGGTACACCGAGGGAGAATTTAGCATGGCCAATGAACCTAACTAGCATGTCTTTTCAGACTGTAGGAGGAAACCCAAACATTCAGAGGAAACCCACACAGACATGGGAGAATATGCAGACTCGGCACAGACAGTGACCATAGCCAGGAATTGAACCTGAGTTCCTGGCGCTGTGAGGCAGCATTGCTAACCACTGTGCCACCTTGCATTTACCACTATTTGCTTCCCTCTTCCAAATCATTAATATATAATGTGAACAGTTGGAGTCCCAGCACAGATCCCTGTGGATCCCCACTAATCACTGACTGCCAATCAGAAAAAGACCCATTTATGCCAACTCTTTGCTCCCTATCTGCTAACCAGCTTTCTATCCATCTCAAGACATCACCTGCAATCCCAGTGCTTTAACTTTACTTCATAGTCTGTTATGTGAGACCTTGTTGAAAGCCTTCTGAAGGTCTAAATAAACCACATCCATTGGTTCTCCTTGCTCAAGACAACATCCTCAAAGAATTGCAATAGATTTGTGAAGCATGATTTCCCTTTTGTAATTCCATGCCGACTTTGATTATACCACTGCTTTCCAAATACTGAGTTATGAAACCCTTGATAATGGACTCTAGAAACTTCCCCAGTACCAATCTTAGGCTCACTGGTCTATAGTTCCCTGCTTTCTCCCTGCTTCCCTTTTTGAATAGCTGGCTTACGTTAGCTACCTTCCAATCTGTAGGAACCATTTCAGAGTCCAAAGAATTTTAGAAAATAAACACTATTTCCAGGGCCATTTCCATAAGCACTCTGGGATGAAAATTAGCAGGACCTGGAGATTTATCCACCTTCCATCAATTTGCCCAAAATAATTTCTCTACTAATGCTGATTTCCTTCAGCTCCTCACTAAAACTCCTAGTGTATTATTCATGTCTTCCTTTGTGAAGACTAAAGCAAAGAGCAAATTTAATTCCTGGCCATTTCTTTACTGCCCGTTATGAATTCTGTTTCTGATTGTAAGGAGGCAACATTTGTTTTTGTCGATCTTTTTCTGTTTACATACCTGTAGAAGTTTTTACAGTTTTTACATTCTCCGCTAGCTTAAGAACAAGGAAGGACAAAGAAAATTACAGCACAAGAACAGGCTCTTCAGCGCTTCAAACCTGCACCAACCATGCTGCCCAACTGAACTAAAACCCCCTACCCTTCCGGGAACCATATCCCTCTATTCCCATCGTATTCATGTATTTGTCAAGATGCCTTTCAAAAGTCACTATCGTATCTGCTTTCACTACCATCCCCAGCAGCGAATTCCAGCCACCCACTAAGCTCTGTGTAGAAAAAACTTGTTTCGTACATCTTCTTTAAACCTTGCCCCTCTCACCTTAAACCTATGACCCCTAGTAATTGACTCTTCCACCCTGGGAAAAAGCTTCTGACAATCCATACACCTCACAATCTTGTAGATTTCTATCAGAACGCCTCTCAACCTCCATCGTTCCAATGAAAACAAACCAAGTTTCTCCAACCTCTCCTCATAGCTAATGCCCTCCACACCAGGCAACATCCTGGTAAATCTTTTCTGTACCCTCTCCAAAGCCTCCATATCCGTCTGGTAGTGTGGCAACCAGAATTGAATACTCTATTCCAAGTGCGGCTTAATTAAGATTATTTTAAGCTGCAACATGACTTGCCAATTTTTAAACTCAGTGCCCCGGCCAATGAAGGCAAACTTGCCTTCTTGACCACCTCCTCCGCCTGTGTTGCCACTTTCAGTGACCTGTCTACCTGTACACCAAGATCCCTCTGCCTATCAATAATCTTAACTGTTCTGCCATTTACTGTATATTTCCCATCTTTAATAGACCTTCCAAAATACATTACCTCACATTTGTCCAGATTAAACTCCATCTGTCATCTCTCTGCCGAAATCTCCAACCGATCTATATCCTCTGACGGTCTTCATCGTTAGCCATAATTCCATCAACTTTTGCGTCATCCGCAAACTTATTCATCAAACCAGTTACGTTTTCCTCCAAATCATTTATATATATTACAAACAGCAAAGGTACCAGCACTGATCCCTGAGGAATACCACTTGTCACAGCCTTCCATTCAGAAACGCACCCTTCCATTGCTACCCTCTGTCTTCTTTGACCGAGCCAGTTCTGTATCCATCTTGCCAGCTCAAATCTGGTTCCGTGTGACTCCACTTTCTGTACCAGTTTGCCATGAGGGACCTTCTCAAAAGCCTTACTGACGTCCATGTAGACAACTTACACTGCCCTACCCCCATCAATCATCTTCGTCATTTCCTCAAAAAACTCGATCAAGTTAGTGAGACACGACCTCCCGTTCAGAAAATCATGTTAATACATCACTCATTTCCAAGTGGGAGTAAATCCTGTCTCAAAGAATCCTCTCCAATAATTTCCTTACCACTGAGATAAGGCTCACAAGTCTGTAATTACCTGTATCATCCTTGCTATCTTTCTTAAACAAAGGAACAACACTAGCTATTCTCCAGTCTTCTAGGACCTCCCCTGTAGTCATGATATGGAGATGCCAGCGTTGGACTGGGATAAACACAGTAAGTAGTCTCACAGCACCAGATTAAAGTCCAACGGGTTTATTTGGTAGCAAAGTCCACTAGCTTTCAGAGCGCTGCTCCTTCGTCAGATAAGTGGGGGTTCTGTTCACAAACAGGGCATATAAAGACACAAATTCAATGTACAAAATAATGGTTGAAATGCGAGTCTTTACAGGTAATCCAGTCTTAAAGGTACAGACAATGTGAGGGGAGAGAGCATTAAGCACAGACTAAAGAGATGTGTATTGTCTCCAGACAGGACAGTCAGTGAGATTTTGCAAGCCCAGGCAAGTCGTCGGGGTTACAGATAATGTTACATGAATCCAAGGACCCAGTTGAGGCCATCTTCATGTATGCAGAACTGGGCTATCAGTCTCTGCTCAGCGATTCTGCATTGTCATGTGTCGTGAAGTCTGCCTTGGAGAATGCCTACACAAAGATCGGAGGCCGAATGCCCGTGATCATGGCAAGAGTGCTGTCTTCCTGTTGGGGAATACTTCAGCAGTCACGGGCATTCAGCCTCTGATCTTTGGGTAAGCGTTCTCCAAGGCGGCCTTCACAACACACGACAATGCAGAGTTATTGAGCGGAGACTGATAGCCAAGTTCTTCACACGTGAGGATGGCCTCAACCAGGATCTTGGGTTCAATTCACATTATCTGTAACTCCCACAACTTGCCTGGGCTTGCAAAATCTCACTAACTGCCCTGTCTGGAGACAACACACATCTCTTTAACCTGTGCTTAACGCTCTCTCCACTCACATTGTCTGTACCTTTAAGACTTGATTACCTGTAAAGACTCGCATTCCAACCATTATTTTGTAAATTGAGTTTGTTTCTCTATATGCCCTGTTTGTGAACACAACTCCCACTTACCTGACAAAGGAGCAGCGCTCCGAAAGCTAGTGGATTTTGCTAGCGAATAAACCTGTCGGACTTTAACCTGGTGTTGTGAGACTTCTTACTGTGACCTCCCCTGTAGCCAGTGAGGATACAAAGATTTCTTTCAAGACCCATCAATTTCCTCCCTTACCTCTGTCACTAGTCTGGGGTATATTCCATCAGGCCCTGGGGACTTGTCGACCTTAACGTTTCTTAAAAACCCAATACCTCCTTTTTGATCTCAACATGACCCAAGCTATCTACATTCCGTTCTCCAGACTCATCATCCACCACGTCCTTTGGTGAATACTATCACAAAGTACTCATTTGATACCTCGCCCATTTTTGCTGGCTCTACAAATAGATTCCCTCCCCTGAGCTTGAGTGGGCCAACGCTCTCCTTGGCTACCCTATTGCTCTGTCGTAGAATCATAAACCCTACAGTGCAGAAAGAGGCCCTTCGGCCCATCGAGTCTGCACCGAACACAATCCCACCCAGGCTCTACCCCCATATCCCTACATATTATACCCACTAATCCCTCTAACCTACACATTCCTGGACACTAAGGGGCAATTTCTTAGCGTGGCCAAACAACCTAACCCGCACATCTTTGGACTGTGGGAGGAAACTGGAGTACCCGGAGGAAACCCACGTAGACATGAGGAGAATGTGCAAGCTCCACACAAACAGTGACCTGAGCCGGGGATCGAACCCAGAACCCTGGAGCTGTGAAAGCAGCAGTGCTAACCACTGTGCTACTGTGCCGCCCATACCATGCCGCCCTTTATATATGTATAAAAAGCTTGGGATTTTCCTTAATCCTCCTGATTTTTTGTGAACCTTTTAGCTCTCCTTGCTTCTTGCAGGTTTCCAAGAAAGTTTCTTACTTTCATACTGAGGTTTCCATTCTTAATCAATCCATTGGTCCTCCTTTGTTGAATTTTAAACTGTTTCCAATCCTCAGGCCTATTACTTTTTCTTGCAAATTTGTATGCCATGGTTTGGCCACAATTCCCTTATCATTCTTGCACCAAACTGGAGTAAACGACTTTATATTTATATCTATTTGCATAATTAATTCATCCACTTCATTGTGAATGCTCCACTTATGAAGACATAAAGCCTTCAGGCTTGCCTTTTTAACATTACTCTCCCCATCCCACTGAAGCTCTGTTTGAATCTGGCTCTTTATTTCTTATTCCCCTTCCTGCCTTTAGTTTTTGTCCTTGATTCGCCGCCTTCTAACTCTTTGATAGGTTCTCATCCTCCTGCCATTTTAGTTTAAACCCTCCCCAACCATTCAAACAAATACTCTAGCATGTATTCTCCCTAAGACATCAGTCCTGGTCCTGCCCAGATGTAACCCATCCAGTTTGTACTGGCCCACCTCCCCCAGAACTGGTCCCAATGCACAATAAATCTGAAACCCTCCCTCTCAAACCATCACCTCAGCCACATATTCATCTGATCTATCCTGTTATTTCTAGTCTTACTAACACTTGGCACTGGTAGCAATCCTGAGATCATTACCTTTGAGTTCTGACTTCTCACCTTTTTTCCTAATTCCCTATATTCTGCCTTTAGGACATTATTCCCTTTTTTATCTATGTCATTCAATTCCTGTACTGGCTGAGGTTATTCATGAAGGCCCGCCTTCTCAACCTTGCCCCTCATCCGAGGTGTGGTGGTCCTTAGGTTAAATCAATCAGCTAGTCTGCTGTGCCCCTTCAAAGGGAAAGAAATCTGTGGCCTTCTGGGATTAGGGCAACTTTATCCTGGTTAGATCCTTTTTTCTCCCTTTGAAATTAGCCCTTTCCAAATTAGGCAATCTACTTTAGATTGTTCCTTGCTCACCTTCTTTTCAAATCTGAACATTATGATATATGATTACTCTTACCCAAGTGTTTCCCCACAAACACTGGCCAACCTCATTCCCCAGCACCAGATCCAGCAATAGTTTCTTTCCAGTTTGTCAAAAAATATATTGACCAAGCAAATTCAGCCCACTTGACTCCCCTTCATGCTGACATGATACCAATTGGTATTTGGGTAATTCAAGTCCCCTAATATTACCACCTTTTCCATTTCTCTGTGACTTCCCAACAGACTTGCTCCACTATATCTCTCTCACTATTTGGATGCTTATAGAATACCCCTGGCAGTACGACCATACCCTTTTCAGTTTTCAGTGCAGTTACTCCAATCAAGGACATTCCTTCTTTCTAACACTGTGATGTCTTGTTTAATCAATACTTCCAACCCCACCTCCCTTTTCCACTTCCCTACCTTTTCTGAATAACTAATATACTTGAATACCAAGCATTTATTCATCACAATTTTTAAATGATATTGCCGTTATTTCCACTACATCATATTCCCACACAGTTATTTGTGCTTGTAGCTAACCAAGCTTGTTCACCAGACATTGTATATTTATATTTATGAATTGTAATTCTGTCTTTGTATTTCTCACAGTACTACTTAGTCACCTTCTATCAAATATAGAATGGGAAGCTGGGAAGATTTCCAGTAAGAAGTCTCACAACACCAGATTAAAGCCCAACAGGTTTATTTGGTAGTAAATGCCACTAGCTTTCGGAACACTGTTCCTTTGTCAGGTGAGTGGTCTACCAAACAGACCTGTTGGACTTTAACCTGGTATTGTGAGACTTCTTACTTTGTTTACCCCAGTCCAACGCCAGCATCTCCACAAGATTTCCAGTACCAGGGATCAGCTTGTGAGCAGGAAGTGTCTCCAGCTGCAGCTCCTGGAAGGCTGGGTTTCAGAGCTAGCACTGGAAACATTGTGTAGCATCTGCAAGGCTGAGCGTATCATGGATAGTACATACAGAGAGGTCATCGTGCCACAGGCTGAGACTCTACAGGCAGAAAGGAAATGGATGACCACCAGACAGAGTGAGAGGACTAGACAGACAGTGCAGGAACCCTTGTGGCCATTCCCTTGCAAAACAAATATACCACTTTGCAGACTGGTGGGGGGAATGGCCTCTGAGGGGAAACCAGCAATAGGCAAAACCATTGCACCATAGTTGGCACTGCTGCACAGTAGAGAAATTATGGGAGTGTAATAGCTATAGGGGATTCAACTGTAAGGACAATAGATTGGTGTTTCTGTGGCCACAAATGAGACTCCAGGATGGTATGTTGCCATCCTAATGCTAGGGTCAAGGATATTTAAGAGTGGCCACAGGACATTTTGGAGGGAGAGATGAACATTGGTATCATGACATAGGTTAAAAAAAGTAACAAGGCCCTAAACACCGAATATAGAAAATTGGGATGTAAGTTGAAAAGTAGTGGCTCAAAGGGAGTGATTTCAGGATTATTACCTGTGCCATATGCTATCCAGAGTAGAAACAACAGGATATATTAAATGAATATGCGGCTGATGGTGCAAGGGAGAGGGTTTCAGATTCCTGGGATATTGGGACTGGGGAGATGGGACCAGCACAACCGGACAGGTTACATCCGGACAGGACCAGGACTTATGTTCCTGAACTAAAATGGCAGGGTGGTGGGAACCTAAGCAGGAAAACAAGGGAATGAGAAACAAGGACGGTAATAAAAGAAAGAACAGTAAAATGTAAAAACAGTAGACAGGTAACCATAGAATCCCTACAGTACAGAAGGAGGCTATTTGGCTCATTGAGTCTGCACTAACCACAGTCCCAACCAGGTCCTATTCCTGTAACCCCACACATTTACCTTCCTAACCCCCTTGACACTAGGGACAATTTAGCATGGCCAATCAACCTAATACGCACATCTTTGGAATGTGTAGGAGGAAACCAGAGCACCCAGAGAAATCCCACACAGACACGGGGAGAATGGGCACACTCCACACAGACAGTGACCCGAGCCGGGAATTGAACCTGAGTCCTGGCAGTAAGCGGCAGCAGTGCTAATCACTGTGCCACCATACCACTCAAGCGCAAGAGACAATTAGGGCCACAAAGAAAGGTTAGGATGATTAAAAATGACAAAAAGAAAAGCCTAACGGCTTTGTGTTTTAATGCACGAAACATTTGGAATAAGGTAATCAAACTGACATGGAAACTGAGGTAAATGAATATGAACTCATATAGCCATTGCCGAGACATGTTTAAAGGGTCAAAACTGGGAACTTACTATCCAAGGATATTTGACCTTTTAGAAAGACAGGAGAGAAGGAAAAGGTGGTGAGATAGCTCTGTTAATAAGAAATGAAATGCGGAACAATGTGAGAGACAATCTAGGTTTGGATGATGTAGATTCCATTTGGATGGAGGTCCAAAACAGCAAGAGAAAGGAGACATTGGTAGGAGTAGTGTATAGACTCCAAACACTGTAGAAAAGGATATAAATCAACAATAATAGGAGCATGTAAAAACAATAGAGCAATAATTATGGGTAATTTTAATCTTCATTTTGACTGGGTTAATCAAGTTGGAAGGGTTGCTATGACGACAAATTCATAGAGTGCATTAGGGATAGTTTCTGAGAGCAATATGTCATGGGGCCAACAAGGAACAAGCAATCTTAGTAATCAGGCAGGTTTGTAAATGACCTCAGAGTAAAAGGTCTCTGGGTTCGGATGGTGAGGAATTTGTTATGTATGTCCAGGAAGGTTTTTTGGAACTATATGTGGATTTTGGAAGATCTAATTCAAGTGGGGACTGTAGAATAAATGGTAGAACAATCCGGAGCATAGACACACAGAGAGATTTGGGATTTCACAGATCCTTAAAGTGGCAGCACAAGTGGAAAAGGTGGTGAAGAAAACAGATAGCAAGCTTGCCTTCATCTGACAGGGCATCGAGTTTAAAAGTTGGCAAATTATGTTAGCAATGCTGACTCACAGCACCAGGGATCCAGGTTTGATTCCTGTGACTTGGGTCACAGGCGGTGTGGAGTTTGCACATTCTCCCCGTGTCTGCATGGGTTTCCTCCAGGTGCTCCAGTTTCTTCCCACAGTCTGAAAGACGTTCTGGTTAAATGCATTGACCTGAACAGGTGCCGGAGTGTGAATTTCAAGTAGCCGTTGCAGCGTTAACGTAAGCCTTACTTGTGACAAATAAATAAACTTTACTTTTTACTTTAACATTGGTTAGGCCACATTTGGAATACCATGTCCTGTTCTGATCACCACTCTAGCAGAAGGATGTGGAGGCTTTGGAGAGAGTGCAAAAAAGGTTTACCAGGATATCGCTTGTTATGTTGGGTATTAGCTATGAGGAGAGATTGAACAAACTGGGATTGTTCTCCTTGGTGGCTGAGGGGGCGACCTGATAGAAGTTTACAAAATTATGAGGTGGAACCTTCTACCTAGGGCAGAAATGACAATTACAAGGGGGCACAAGTTCAAGATAAGGGGGAGGTGTTCAGTGGAGATGCGTGGGGGTAGTTTTTTACATAGAGGATGGTGGGGGCCTGGAATGCACTCCAAGTGAAGTGATTGAAACAGCTTCGTTAGCCGAATTTAAGACTTATCTTGATTGGCATATGAACAAATGGGGAATAGCGGGGATATGAAGCAGTTCATCAAGATAGGACAACCTGATCGGCGCAGGCTTGGGGGTCCGAAGGGCCTCTTCCTGTATTGTACTGTTCTTTGTTCTATCCCCTTGGAAGTAGTGATCATAATATGATAAAATTTAATATTCACTTTGAGAGTAAGAAATGTGGGTCGGAAATAATTGTGTTTAACTTAAATAAAGAGAATTACAACAAAATGAGGATAGATTTAGTTAAAGTGGACAGATCAGATAGACTGGCAGGAAGGACAGTAAGCAAGCAAGCAGTGGCAGGCATTTCATCGAATCTCTACAGTGCAGAAAAAGACCACTCAGCCCATCAGGTCTACACAGATTTTCCAAGACATCTTACCCAGGCCCTAGACCTGGAACTCCACGTATCTACCCCACAAATTCCCCTAACCTGTACATCTTTGGACACAAAAGGGCAATTTAGCATGGTCAATCCATGTAACCGACACATCTTTGGGTTGTGGGAGGAAACCCATGCAGACATGGGGAGAATGTGCAAACTGCATACAGACAGTTAACCAAGGCCAAAATTAAAGTCAAGTCCCTGGCACTGTGAGGCAGCCATTGTGCCACCATGCTGCCCCAAGGAGGTAATTCATGACTTAGCAAAAATATATCCCAGTAAGGAGGAAAAATTCTAAGAGAGGGAGAAACCAACAATGGTGAACCAAGGAAGTTAAGGAGAATATTAAGTTGAAAGAAAAAGCAAATAAGGAAGTACAAGTCAGTGATAGCCCCAAAGATGAGAATAAATACAGGATCCAGCAAAGGAAGATTAAAAAGATAATAGAGAGAGAAAATAAATTATGCAGGCAAGCTAGAGAGGAATATAAAACCTGACAGGGATGGAGATCATAATTCTATCTCCATCACGATAGCATTGGAAAGAGATAGGATCAGGCAGGCTAGGCAGGTGTTTATCTGGAGTAAGGGGGAATATGAAGACATCAGGCAGAAAATTGGACGAGTAAACTGGAAGGAGGTGTTCTTGGGGAAAAGTACTAAAGGAAGGTGGCGGATTTTCAAGGAATGTTTGTCTGGAGCTCTGCACGACAACGTTCCGATGAGACAAGGAGGTTTTGGTAGGTCGCGGGAGCTGTAGTGCACGAAGGTTGTGATGAACCTAATCAGGAAGAAAAGAAAGGCGTACAAAAGGTTCAGAGAGCTAGGAGATGTTAAGGATCTAGAGGAGTATACGGCTTGTAGAAAGCAGCTTAAAAAGGAAATTAGGAGAGCCAGAAGGGGTCATGAGAAGGCCTTGGCGGGTAAGATTAAGGAGAATCCCAAGGCATTCTACAAATATGTGAAGAGTAAAAGGATGAGAAGAGAAAGGATAGGAACTATAAAAGGTGAAGGGGGAAAAGTCTGTGTGGAACCGGAAGAAATGGCAGAGGTGCTTAATAAGTACTTTGCCTTGGTATTCATGGTGGAAAGTGATCTGGGAGGTTGTACTACAGGTTTGCGGCAGACTGAAAAGATTGAGGTATGTGGATGTTAAGAAAGAGGATGTGTTGGAACTTTTAAATTCTATCAAGATAGATAGTCGCCAGGACCGGATAGGATGTACCCAGGTTATTGTGGGAGGTGAGGGAAGTGATTGCTGAGCCCCTGGGAATGATCTTTGCATTGTCAATGGAGACGGGAGAGGTTCCGGAGGATTGGAGGATTGTGGATGTGGTTCCTATTTTCAAGAAAGGGAACAGAGATAGCCCGGGAAATTACCGACCGGTGAGTCTGACCTCAGTGGTTGGTAAGCTGATGGAGAGGATTCTGAGGGACAGGATTTATGAGCATTTAGAGAAGTTTAGAATGATCAGAAATAGTCACCATGGCTTTGTCAAGGGCGGGTCGTGCCTTATGAGCCTAGTTGAGTTCTTTGAAAATGTGACTGAACACATTGACGAAGGAAGAGCGGTGGATGTGGTTTACATGGACTTCAGCAAGGCGTTTGATAAGGTCCCCCATGCAAGACTCCTTGAGAAGGTGAGAGGGCATGGGATCCAAGGGGCTTTGGCCTTGTGGATCCAGAACTGGCATGCCTGCAGAAGGCAGAGAGTGGTTGTGGATGGGTCTTTTTCTGCATGGAGGTCGGTCACCAGTGGAGTGCCCCAGGGATCTGTTCTAGGACCCTTGCTGTTTGTCATTTTCATAAGTGACCTGGATGAGGAAGTGGAGGGATGGGTTAGGAAGTTTGCTGACGATAAGAAGGTTGGTGGTGTTGTGGATAGTCTGGAGAGATGTCAGAAGTTGAAGCGTGACATAGATAGGATGCAAGACTGGGCGGAGAAGTGGCAGATGGACTTCAATGCGGATAAATGTGTAGTGGTCCATTTTGGCAGGGCCAGTGGGATGAAGGAGTACAATATCAAGGGTAGGAGTCTTCGCAGTGTTGAGGAGCAGAAGGATCTTGGGGTCCGGGTCCATAGGACTCTTAAATCAGCCTCGGAGGTGGAGGATGTGGTCAAGAAGGCGTATGGTATACTGGCCTTCATTAATCGAGGGATTGAGTTTAGGAGTCGGGAGGTAATGCTGCAACTTTATAAGACCCTCGTCAGACCCCACTTGGAGTACTGTGCACAGTTCTGGTTGCCTCACTACAAGAAGGATGTGGAAGCTATTGAGAGGGTGCAGAGGAGATTTACAAGGATGTTGCCTGGATAGGCATGCCTTATGAAGATCGGTTGAGGGAGCTAGGTCTCTTCTCCCTGGAGAGATGAAGGTTGAGAGGCGACCTGATAGAGGTTTATAAAATGTTGAGAGGTATAGATAGGGTGGATTCTCGGAGGCTATTTCCCAGGGCTGAAATTGTCACTACGAGAGGACACAGGTTTAAGGTGCTGGGAAATAAGTACAGAGGAGATGTTAGGGGTAAGTTTTTCACTCAGAAGGTGGTGAGTGAGTGGAATCGGCTGCCGTCGGTGGTGGTAGAGGCGAACTCGCTGGGGTCTTTCAAGAGACTTCTGGATGAGTACATGGGATTTAATGGGATTGGGAGTTCCTGATAGTTCTATGGCCTGGTAGGTGTGGATATGATCGGCGCAACTTGTGGGCCAAAGGGCCTGTTCGAGCTGTAGTTTTCTATGTTCTATGTTCTGACAATAATAGCTTCTCTAAATATATAAAAAGGGAGATGTCAAAGTGAACATAGGCCCCTTAAAAAATGGATCTGGTAAGATAGTTATAGGAAACAAGAAAATGGCAGAGGAGTTAAACAGATATTTTTCATCAGTCTTTATGATAGAAGATACTTCGAACATCCCATTAAGAACAAGAACAAAGAACAGTATAGCACAGAAACAGGCCCTTTGGAACTCCAAGCCTGCATCGATCATGATGCCTGCCTAAACTTAAACTATATGCACTTACGGAGTTCATATTCATCCATTCCTACCCTATTATGTATTCGTCTAGTTGCCCCTTAAATGTTGCTATTGAAGCTTTTTCCTAGGGTGGAAGAGTCAATTACTAGGGAGCATAGGTTTAAGGTGTGAGGGGCAAGGTCTAAAGGAGATGTAGAAGGCAAGTTTTTTACACAGAGGGTAGTGGATACCTGGAACTCGCTGCCAGGGGTGGTATTGGAAGCAGATACGATAGTGACGTTTAAGAGGCGTCTGGACAAATACATGAATAGGATAGGAATAAAGGGGTACGGTTCCCAGAAGGGTAGGGGGTTTTAGTTCAGTTGGGCAGCATGGTTGGTGCAGGCTTGGAAAGCTGAAGGGCCTGTTCCTGTGCTGTAATTTTCTTTGCTCTTTGTACCTGCTCCCACCACTTTCCCATACAGCGTGTTCCAGAAATTCATCACCCACTGTGTAAAAAACATGTCTTGCATATCTCCTATAAACTTTTCCTCATGCACCTTAAACCTATGTCTCCTAATACTTGACTTTTCTACTCTCGGAAAGAGCACCTGATTATCCCATCTGTCCGTGCCATTCATAATCTTGTAAACCTGTATCAGGTCACCCCTTAGTACTAATGCTAAAGAATATGCAGGAGGAATTAAGTATCATATCAAGAGAACATAGAACATAGAACAGTACAGCATAGTACAGGGCCTTCAGCCCTTGATGTTGTGCCAAGCTATATCCGAACCCAAGATCAAGCTATCCCACTCCCTATCATTCTGGTGTACTCCATGTGCCTATCCAATAACCGCTTGAAAGTTCCTAAAGTGTCCGACTCCACTATCACAGCAGGCAGTGCATTTCACACCCAAACCACTCTCTGTGTAAAGAATCTACCTCGGACATCCCTCCTATATCTCCCACTATGAATCTTCTAATTATGCCCCCTATTAACAGCTACATCCACCCGAGGAAATAGTTTCTGAACGTCCACTCTATCTATCCCCCTCATCATCTTATAAACTTCCATTAAGTCACCTCTCATCCTCCTCCACTCTAAAGAGAAAAGCCCCAGCTCCCTTAACCTTTCCTCATAAGACCTACCGTCCAAACCAGGCAGCATCCTGGTAAATCTCCTCTGCACTCGCTCCAATGCTTCCACATCCTTCTTATAGTGAGGTGACCAGAACTGCACACAATATTCCAAATGAGGTCTCACCAAGGTCCCGTATAGTTGCAGCATAACCCTACGACTCTTAAATTCAAATCCCCATTCATAAATGCTGACACACTATAAGCCTTCTTCACAGCTCTATCCACTTGAGTGGCAACCTTCAGAGATCTGTGGATATGAACCCCAAGATCTCTGTTCCTCCATATTCCTCAGAACCCTGCCATTGACCCTGTAATCCATATTCAAATTTGCCCTACCAAAATGAATCACCTCACACTTATCAGGGTTAAACTCCATCTGCCACCTTTCAGCCAAGCTCTGCATCCTATCAATGCCTCTTTGCAGCCTATAAGAGCCCTCCACCTCATCCACTACTCCACCAATCTTGGTGTCATTAACAAATTTACTAACCCACCCTTCAGCCCCAGTCATTGATAAAAATCACAAGTAGCAGAGGACCCAGCACTGATCTCTGTGGTACACCGCTGGTAACTGGCCTCCAGTCTGAAAATTTTCCTTTCACCACCACCCTCTGTCTTCCATGAGATAGCCAGTTACTTATCCAATTAGCCAAATTTCCTTTATCCCACACCTCCTTACTTTCTTCATGAGCTTACCATGGGGAACCTTATCCAACGCCTTACTAAAATCCATGTATACGACATCAATTGCTCTACCTTCATCTATATACTTAGTTACCTCCTCAAAGAATTCAATCAAATTTGTGAGGCAAGACTTACTCCTCACAAAACTGTGCTGACTATCCGAGATTAACTTGCATCTTTCCAAATGGTCATAAATCCTGTCCCTCAGGACTCTTTCCATTAACTTCCCAACCACCGAAGTAAGACTAACTGGCCTATAATTACCAGGGTCATTCCTATTTCCTTTCTTGAAGTGAGGAACAACATTCACTCCTCTCCAGTCCTGTGGCACAATCTCTGTAGACAGTGAGGACCCAAGATCAAAGCTAAAGGCTCCACAATCTCATCCCTTGCCTCTGAAAGCATCCTAGGATGTATCCCATCTGGCCCAGGGGACTTATCATCCATCAGGTTTTTCAAAATTGCTAATACATCTTCCCTCAGAATATCTACCTCCTCCATCCTATCAGCCTGTATCACACTCTCACCCTCAAAAACATGGCCCCTCTCCTTAGTGAACGCTGAAGAAAAGTATTCATTCAATGCCTCTCCTATCTCTTCTGACTCCATGCACAAATTCCCACTACTATCTTGACCAGCCCTAATCTCACCCTGATCATTCTTTTATTTCTCACATGTTCTATGTTCTATGTTCTGACCCACCAAGAACTTCTCATGCCCCTTCCTAGCTCTGCCAAGCCCTTTTTTTAACTCATTCCTTGCTACCTTGTAACCCTCAAGCGACCCAACTGAACCTTGTTTTCTCATCCTTACCTACGCTTCGTTTTTCCTCTTGACAGGACATTCAACCTCCTTTGTGAACTATGGTTCCCTCACTCGGCCATTTCTTCCCTGCCTGACAAGGACATATCTATCAAGGACGTGCAATATTTGTTCCTTGAACAATCTGCACTTTTCATTTGTGCCCATACCTGACAGTTTCTGTTCCCATCTTATGTTCCCTAATCCTTGCCTAATTGCATTATAATTACACCCCTGCTCCAAATATAAACCTTGCCCTGCTGTGTGACCTTATCCCTCTCCATTGCAATAATGAAAGACACTGAATTGTGGTCACTATCTCCAAAGTGCTCTCCCACAAACAAATTTAACACTTGGCCTGGTTCATTGCCCAGTACCAAGTCCAATGTGGCCCCACCTCTTGTCAGTTTATTCACATATTGTGTCGGGAAACCCTCCTGCACACACTGTACAAAAAGTTTCCCAACCAAACTATTCGACCTATAAAGGTTCCAATCAATATTTGGAAAGTCAAAGTCACCCATGATAACTACCCTGTGACCTCCACACCTATCCATAATCTGCTTTGCCATTTCCTCTCCACATCTCTATTACTATTTGGGGGCCTGGAGAAAACTCCTAACAATGTGACCATTCCTTTCCTATTTCTAACTTCAGCCCATATTACCTCAGTAGGCAGATCCCCCTCGAAATGCCTTTCAACAGCCGTTAGACTATCCTTGATTAACAATGCTACTCCTCCACCTCTTTTACCACCTTCCCTACTCTTACTGAAACATCTACACCCTGGAACTGCCAACAACCATTCCTGTCCCTGTTCTAATCAGGGCTCCGTAATGGCCACAACATTGTAGTCCCAAGTACCAATTCACGCTCAAAGTTCACCTACCTTATTCCGGATGCTCCTTGCATTGAAGTAGATACACTTCAACTCACTATCCCGTCTGCCTGTACGCTCCTGCGACCTTGATACCTTCCTCAGTTCCTGACTACCCTCAACCCTGGTTTCTGGACTATAGTTCATTTTCCCATCCCCCTGACAAATTAGTTTAAACCCCACCCCGAAGAGCCGTAGCAAATTTCCCTCCCAGGATATTGGTGCCCCTCTGGTTCAGGTGCAAACCGTCCCATTTGTACAGGTCCCACCTTCCCCAGAATAACATAGAACATAGAACATTACAGCGCAGAACAGGCCCTTCGGCCCACGATGTTGCGCCGACCAGTTTTTTTTTAAAAAACACTGACCCACTAATCTAAACCAATCCCTTTTCGTCCATAAACCTATCCACAGATCTCTTAAACACCCCCAAACTAGGCGCATTTACAACCGCGGCAGGCAGGGCATTCCAATCCCTCACCACCCTCTGGGTAAAGAACCTACCCCTGACATCCGTCCTATAACTACCACCCCTTAATTTAAAGCCATGCCCCCTCGTGCTAGCATTCTCCATCCGAGGAAAAAGGCTATCACTATCCACCCTATCTAAACCTCTAATCATCTTATATGTTTCAATAAGATCCCCTCTTATGTACTCCAATTATCCATGTAAATGAAACCCTCTCTCCTACACCATCCCTGCAGCCACATGTTTATCTGCACTCTCTCCCTGTTCCTCAACTCACTAGCACATGGCACCGGCAACAAACCAGAGATGACAACATGCTTTGTCCTGGCTCTCAACTTCCATCCCAGCTCCCTAAATTCCTGTTTTAAGTCCCCATCCCTTCTCCTACCTATGTCATTTGTACTGATGTGTACCACGACCTGCGCCTGATTCCCCTCCCACTTAAGGATCCTGAAAACACAGTCCGAGACATCACTGACCCTGGCACCCGGGAGACAACACACCATTCGTGAATCTCTTTTACTGCTGCAGAACCTCCTATCTGTCCCTGTAACCTTCGTGTCCCCAATAACTGTTGCTCTCCTGCTGTTCCCACTTCCCTTCTGAGGCACAGGGGTGGAGTCAGTGCTGGAGATCTGGTCACTTTGGCTTACCACGAGTAGGTCGTCTCCCTCAACAGTATCCAATGCAATATACTTGTGACTTATGGGAATGACCACGGGGATTCCCGCACTGGCTGCTTCCTCCCAGCCCGTCTCACCATCACCCATCTATCTTCATCCTTCAGAGTATCTAAATCACTGAAGCTTTTATCTATGATCGCCTCTGCCTCCCGACTGATCCAAAGTTCATCCAGCTCCCTAATGCCGTTTTTGCAGAGCTGGAGATGGGCGCACTTCCCACAGGTGAAATCAGCAGGGACACTAACAGCATCCCTCACCTCAAACATCCTGCAGGAGGAACATTGCACTGCCTTTCCTGCCATTCCCTCTAGATAAAAAGAAGGAAAGATCTTGCGTGATATTCCCTCATCCCCCTTAGGTTAGAGGAAGAAGTGTAAAAAAGAAAGTAAGCTTACCTGGTCTCACTCCATGTCTTTTTTTTAGGTTAGAGGAGGGGGAGGGTGGGAGACTCTACACGAGTAGAGTCTCAGGTTTCCTCCCCGTTCAAATTTATTGGGCAAAAAAAACTTCCCAGGTCTCACTGGGGGCTACTTCCGGTTTTACACTCCCGGCTGCCTTAGAAGAAAAAAAACACCAAAAGAAGAAAAGTAAGTTTAAAATCCCTCTTGCCTACTAGCTCTCCTCACTTGAATCACCACTCTAACTGCTCCTCTGGAACAATGAGCAGAACAGTACTTGCAGGGAAGTAGAATTAGGCAACGAATTGAGCCAAAGGCAAATAAGTCCCTGATGGTTTGCATCCCAGCAACCTAACAGTAACTACAGAGACAGTGATGCATTGGTTGTAGTTTTCCAATAATCCTTGGATTCTAGAGAAGTACTGGGGTATTGGAAAGCTGCCAAGATGACACCCCTTTCAAAAAGTGAGGGAGGCATAAAGCAGGTAACAATAGCCTAATAGCTATTGTTGGAAAAATATTGGAATCAGGAATATTAAGGAAGTGATAGCAGCACATTTGGAAAATCATTATCTAATCAGGCAGAGTCAGTATGGCTTCATGAAAGGGAAATCTGACTAATTTATTAGCATTTTTCAAGGAAGTCTCAATCAGTGTGGATTGAAGGGAACTAGTAGATATGTTACATTCGGAATTCCAGAAGACATTCAACAAAATACCTCACAAAATGAGGATAGATTTCGATAAGAGACCATATTGTTAGAAGTACAATGTTGGCATGGATAGAGAACTGGCTAATAAGCAAGAAACAGCAAGTGGGTATAAGGATTCTTTTTCATGTTGACAATGTGTAGACCTGTGGGTTCCACAGGGATCAGGCCTCATCAAAGTTTTATACAACTCCAACATGACCTCCCTGCTTTTGAAATCTGTGCCATGGACACACATACCAACAAGGTCCCTTTGCTCCACAGAATTTCCTAGTGTCATGCTGTTCATTAAATACTTCTTTGTCAAATTACTCCTTCCAAAGTATATTACCACACACTTTTCAGGGTTAAATTCCATCTCCCACTTATCTGCCCATTTGACCATCCCATCTAAATTCCTGTAGCCCAAGACACTCGACTCACTGTTAACCAGCCAGCCAATTTTTGTGTAATTTGCAAATTTACTAATCCTACACCTCCCCCATCCCTCCACCTCCCCACCACATATGATGAATAATAGGGGTTCCAGCACAAATCCCTGTGGTACACCACTGGAAGTTGGCTTCGTCTCATTAAGCAGCCTTCTTTCATCACCTTATGTCCTACAACTAAGCGAATTTTGAATCCACTTTATCAAGTTACCCTATATCCCATGTGCACTTGCTTCCTTTATAAGTCTTTCATGTGGGACACAGAAAATGCTCTCAAATTTATTTGGCATGACTTCTCTCTGGCAAAGCCATGCTGACTATTCCTGATCAAGCCTTGCTTCTCCAAGTGGAGGTAGATTCTGTCCTTCAGAATTTTCTCCAATAGTTTTTCTATCACTAATCTGAGACCCACTGGTCTATTTCATAGAATCATAGAATCTATGGCACATTGATAGGCCCTTCTGTCCAAACTGGTCCAGGCAACTAAAGAAGTCCATCTAAACTAACCCCACTTGCTTGCATTTGGCCCATATCTCTCAAAACCTTTCCTGTAGTTGTCTGGATTATCCCCAGAAGCCTTCCTAAATGCACAAAACATTGGCTGTTCTCCAATCCTGTGGTCGGAAAGGAATTAAAAATTTGGGTAAGAACCCCTGCAATCTCTGCTCTTGTCCCCCACAGAAACCTGGAACACCATTCATCCGGATCTGGAGATTTTTTTCAAAGTGCTTATCAAGGTTAAATACCATGTGCCATTGCTCTGTTCCGTCTGACCAACCCATCTATATCTTTCCATAACCTACAACTTTTTCTTCTCTATTAACCACTGCACTGATTTTGGTGTCATCTGCAAACTTACTTATCATTACCCCCACGTTATCATCGCTATCATTTATGTTTCTAACAAACAGTAAGCGTCCCAGCACTGTACCTTGTGGTACACCACTGGACAGCAACCTCCAGTCACTCAAACAGCTTTTACCAATGCCTTTTGTGTCCTATCACTAAGTTAGTTTCGGATCAGTTTTGCCAAGCTTCCCTGAATTCCATGTGCTTCACCCTTCTAACATGTCTCCCATGTGGGAACTTGTCCATGTGGGAACTTCGCCAAAATCCACGTAAGTTACAGCAACTACACTTCCCCCATCCATCACATTTTCAAAAAATTCCATTTGACAAAGCCATGCTGACTATCCCTAATTAACCCATGCCTTTCCAAATGGATATTACTTCGTTCCTTCAGAATTTTTTCCAGTAGTTTCCCAACCACTGATGTGAGGTGCACCTGGTTCATCTCTACCATCCTTCTTGAAAAGAAGCCAACCTCCAGTCCTCTGGCATTTCTCCTGTGGCCAGTGAGGAATTAAATATTTGTGTCAGAGCTACTGCAGTTTCCTGCCTTGCCTCCCACAGCAGCCTGGTATGCAATTCATCTGGGCCTGGGGATTGGTCCATTTCTAAACCCATCAAACCTCCTCATTTCCTATGTCAAACTGTGCAAGGTCCTCACAGTCCCTTTTCCTGAATTCCGTACCTACGTTCTCCTTTTCCTGAGTGAAGACCACAAAGATTGCACCCTTTTTCTTTAATGGGCCCTACTCTTTCCCAGTTAACCTGTTTCCTTTAATGTATTTATAAAATGTCTTAGGATTCTCCCTAATCTTGTTTGCAAGTCCTTTCTCATTCTCCCTTTTTGCTCTTCTGAATGTTTTCTACGTTCTCTCTTCCACTTCCTATATCCCTCCTGGGCCTCAGCTGAATTAATCCATTTTGGACTAGCTAAAAGTCTTTCTCTTCTTCTTTATCCAGTCCTGAATTGTCCTAGACATCCAGGGTTCCCTGAATTTATTACTCCTACATTTCCCCTTATACAAAACATGATTGCCCTGTATTCTCCCTCAATCCTTTCTGAATGCCCCAACTGCTCTGATATAGACTTTTCTGCAAGAAGCTTTTCCAGTCAACTTTGGCCAAGTCCTGCCTTACTTAAATAAACTCCGCCTTTCCCCAATCCAAAGCCATCTTTTGCAAGTCATCTTTCTTCTTGTTCATAACAAAATTTGAACTTTTCTGTGTTGACATCATTATTGCTGAAATGTTCCCCCAGTGGCACATTAAATACTTGTCTGGCTTTGTTCCCCAAAACCAGATCCAGCACTGCTCCATCCCTTGTTGGGCTTTCTATAAGAACATAAGAACATAAGAAATAGGAGCAGGAGTAGGCCATCCAGCCCTTCGAGCCTGCCCCGCCATTCAATAAGATCGTGGCTGATCTGTCGCTGCTCAGTTCCACTTTCCCGCCCTCTCCCCATAACCCTTAATCCCCTCTCCTATCAAAAACCCATCAACCCGCGTCTTAAAAATATTTAGCGAGGCAGCCTCCACCACTTCAACGGGCAGAGAATTCCAGAGATTCACCACCCTTTGAGTGAAGAAGTTCCTCCTCAACTCCGTTCTAAACCGCCCCCCTTTTATCTTGAGGCTGTGCCCCCTAGTCCTATTGTCTTTTTTGAGCGGGAAGAGTCTTTCCACCTCTATCCTATCCATCCCATTCATCATCTTATACGTCTCAATGAGATCTCCTCTCATTCTTCTAAACTCTAACGAGTACAAGCCCAGTTTATTCAGCCTCTCCTCATAGCTCAACTATATATCAATACAAAATCTCCCTGAATACATTTCAAGAAATCTGCCCCTCTAAATCCTCTCCCAATTTATGTTAGGGAAGTTGAAGTCCCCTAGTATAATTATCTGGTTTATTATTCTTATGAACCACAATGAATTGTCTCCATATCTGCTCCTTTATTTGGTGCTGACTCTTTGGGGGCGTATAATACATTCCCAGTAATGTGGTTGTCCCTTTTATATTCCTGAGTTTGGACTACAAAGCCGTCTTTGAAGACCCTTCCAAGATATCATTTCTCCTTATTGCAGTAATTAACTGCTTAATTAATAATGCGACGCCACTTACATCCTTCTGTGTCTCATCTAAAGATCCTATACCCCAGCCTTGAGTTGCCAGTTCTGCTCTTGCCTGTCCTGTATGCAAGGAGAAGTCTCACAACACCAGGTTAAAGTCCAACAAGTTTATTAGATAGTAAACCCACAAGGTTTCGGAACGCTGTTCCTTCATCAGGTGAGTGGAAAGTTCTGATCAGAAACAGGGCATATAAAGGCACACACAGTTTACAGAATACTGATTCGAATGCGAGTTTTTACAGCTAATCTGCTATTCAAGTCTTAAAAGTGCAGACAATGTGAGTGGAGGTAGCATTAAGCATAGGTTAAAAAGATGTGTATTGTCTCCAGACAGGACAGCAAGTGAGATGTTGCAAGTTCAGGCAAATCATTGGGTTACAGATAGTGTGACATGAACGGAAGATCCCGGTTGAGGCCGTCCTCGTGTGTGTGGAACTTGGCTATCAGTTTCTGCTCAGCAACTGTGCGCTGTCATATTGTCATGAAGGCCACCTTGGAGAACGTTTACCTGAAGATCAGAGGCCGAATGCGCGTGACCGTGAAGTGTTCGCCAACAGGAAGAGAACAGTCTTGCCTGGTGATTGTCGAGCGGTGTTCATTCATCCGTTGTCGTATCTACCTGATACACTGCAGGAAAGTATGTCCCAAGGCATGGTACATTGGGGAGACCATGCAGATGCTGCGACAACGGATGAATGAATACTGCTCGACAATCACCAGGCAAGACTGTTCCTTTCCTGTTGGCGAACACTTCAGCGGTCACGGGCATTCGGCTCTGATCTTCGAGTAAGCATTCTCCAAGACAGCCTTCACGATACACAACAGTGCAGAGTCGCTGAGCAGAGACTGATAGCCAAGTTCCGCACACATGAGGACGGCCTCAACTGGGCTCTTCGGTTCATGTCACACTATCTGTAACCCAATGACTTGCCTGAACTTGCAACATCTCACTTACTATCCTGTCTGGAGACAATATACATCTCTTTAACCTATGCTTAATGCTACCTCGACTCACATTGTCAGCACCTTTAAGACTTGAATAGCAGATTAGCTGTAAAGACTCACATTCTAATCAGTATTCTGTAAACTGTGTGTGCCTTTATATGCCCTGTTTCTGATCAGAACGTTCCACTCACCTGACGAAGGAACAGCGTTCCAAAAGCTTGTGGGTTTACTATCTAATAAACTTGTTGGACTTTAACCTGGTGTTGTGAGACTTCTTACTGTGTTTACCCCAGTCCAGCGCCAGAATCTCCACATCATGACCTGTACACAAAAAACAGGATAAATCCAACCCATTCAAATAACTGCCATTGATTTATTCCCAATCATGAGTAAAATGATGGAAGGGGGTCATCAATAGTATTTACTCAGCAATAACTTACTCACTAATGCTCACTTTGCACTTTGTCAGGGTCACTGAGGTTCTGCCCACATTGTAGCCTTGAGGTTCAAAAGTCAACAAAGGGGCTGAAGTTTACAGATGGGCTGAGAGCAACTATCCTCATTTTCAAACCTGCATTTGAATTAGTGTGTAATTAAGGAGCCCTAACAAAACTGGACTCAATGGGAATCAGGGGAAAAGCCATCCACTGTTTGGAGTCAAACCTCACTCAAAGGAAGATGGCTGTGGTTGTTGGAGGTCAATCATTTCAGCTCCAGGACGTCACTGCAGGAGTTCCTGAGAGGTGGGGATATTTCCCTCAAGGTCCTCAGTGTAGTGACCTAGGCCCAACAATCTTCATTATTAACCTTCCTTTCATCATAAGGTCAGAAGTGGAGATGTTCGCTGATGATTGCACAATGTTTAGCACCATTTGTGACTCTTCGGATACTGAAGCAATCTATGATCAAATGCAGCAATATCTCAACAATATCCAGGCTTGGGCTGACAAGTGGCAAGTAACATTTGTACCATACAAGTGCTAGACAATGGTCATCTCCAACAAGAGAGAATCTAACCATCACTCTTTGACATTCAATTGTGAAGCCCCACAATTAACCTTCTGGGGGTCACCTTTGATTGAAAACACAGCTGGACGAGCCATATAAATATTGTGACTAAAAGAGCAGGTGAGAGACAATGGCAAGTCACTTACCTCTTAAGAGGCTCCCAGAGCCTGTCCACAATATACAAGGGACAAGGCAGCAACCTTCCATCACACTGCCTGGATGAATACAGTTCCAACAACACTCAAGAAGTTTGTCAGGGGTTTCTCAAGAAGTTTGCGAGGGGGATAGAATATAAAAGCAAGGAGGTCTTGCTGCAACTGTACAGGGCACTGGTGAGGCCGCAACTGGAGTACTGTGTGCAGTTTTGGTCGCTGCATTTGCAAAAGGATATATTGGCCTTGGAGGGAGTGCAGAGAAGGTTCACTAGGCTGATACCGGAGATGAGGGGGCTAGCTTATGAGGAGAGATTGAATAGACTGGGTCTGTACTCGTTGGAGTTTAGAAGGCTGAGGGGGGATCTTATAGAGACATATAAGATAATGAAGGGGCTAGATAGGGCAGAGATAGATTCTTCCCACTTAGAAAAGATAGCAGAACTAGAGGGCACAGCCTCAAGATAAGGGTGGGGCAGTTTAGATCGGAGTTGAGGAGGAACTTCTTCACTCAAAGGGTGGTGAGTCTCTGAAATTCTCTGCCCATTGAAGTGGTGGAGGCTACCTCGCTGAATATATTTAAGTCATGGGTAGATAGGTTTCTGATAGACAAGGGAATTAAGGGTTCTGGAGAGAAAGCTGGAAAGTGGAACTGATCCACTTCAGATCAGCCATGATCTTGTTGAATGGCGGGGCAGGCTCGAAGGGCTAGATGGCCTACTCCTGCTCCTATTTCTTATGTTCTTATGACACCATCCAGGACAAAGTAGCCTTTTTGATTGGCATTCTCTATTTACATATTCACTCCCTTCATGACTGGTGCAGAATAGTAGCATTGTGTACCATCTACAAAATGCACTGCAGGAGCCAAGGCTCCTTAAACAGCATCTTCCAAATCCAGAATCATTACTATTTAGAAGAATAAGGCAATGGATAGATAGGAGCATCACCATCTGCAAGTTCGCCACTTGCCACCCTGACTCAAAAATATGTAATTGTTCCCTTACTGTCACTGGTCAAGATCCTAGATCTCCCTCCCAAACAGCACTGTGGATAAACCTACACCTCATGGACTGCAGCGGTTCAAGAAGAAGGTTCACTACCTTCTCAAGGGCAATTAAGGATGAGCAATGGATTCTGGCCTAACCAATGAAGCCCACATTCTTTGAATGAATAAAAAAAATCTGCTGAATATTACAAGTAGGTGGAAGATTTTTTAGGTTTCTTTTTATATTAACTGCCATTTGTAGGGTGGCATGATGGCACAGTGCTTAGCACTGCTGCCTCACAATGCCAAGGACCTGGGTTCTATTCTGGCCTTGGGTGACCATGTGGAGTTTGTATGTTTTCTCTATTTCTTTGTGAATTTCCTCCAGGTGCTTTGGTTTTCCCCCACAGTCCAGAGATAAGTAGGTTAGGCTGATTGGCCTTGCTAAATTGCCCCTCTATGTAGCAAGATGTGTAGGTTAGGTAGATGTGGGGGTTGGAGGGGTGGGTGCGGTGGTTAAGGGGATATGGAGAGGTGTGAGCTTAGGTGGGGTGCTGTTTCAGAGAGTTGGTGCAGACTCAAATGCCCAACTGGCCTTCTTCATCTATGGGGGCTGAGCCTGAATGGGGCCATGATAAGGGAGCAGTGCGGGGCAGAAGCAGATCTGATGGGGACTATGCAGGGGGTGTCTGATGGGAGGGCTATGTGACAGCAGGGTTGTGCAGGGGGTTTCATGCAGGGGTGGATCATGATGGGGGTCCATGTCGCGGGTCATCATCGAGGGCATGTTGGATGATGTGATGGGGGCATGTCAGGGGACATGATGGGGGCATCAGACGACATGATGGGGGCATGTCGGGGAACATGATGGGGGCATATCGGGGACATGATGGGAGCAGGTCAGGGGACGTAATGGGGGCATGTCAGGGGACATGTTGGGGGCATGTCAGAGGACATGATGGGACCATGTTGGGGGACATAATGGGGTCATAAAGGGAGCATGTCGGGGGTATAATAGGAGCATATCGGGGGACATGATAGGTGTTTGTCGAGAGATATGATGGGGGCATGTCGGGGGACATGATGGGGAACTCATTGTGAGGGCCCTATTTCGGCGACCCATGTCAGGGAGGGGATAGGGGAACATGCTGCTAAGAGTTGGGGAGAGGGATCCTGATGTCCATGGCAGAGGAAGGGGTCTCCCAGTGTACTGAGAGATCTGGGCACACTTGCAAAACAATGCTCAAGCACTCTGAAGCCAGGCTCGGTGGTGTGTTCACCCAGCTTCCCCCCTCAGTACTAACACAAAACTCCACTCTCTAAAAGAGTGACTGACTGTGGGACAATTGTAGTGTGGAGCATACCTGAGAGACCATTTTCTGAGAGACTGTTTTCTCACTGTAATGACACTAATGGGGCAGCAATGTGGTACAATGGTTAGCACTGCTGCCTCACAATGCCAGGGACCTGGGTTCGATTCCTGGCTTGGGTCAATGTGTGAAGTTTGCACGTTCTCCCCGTGTCTGTGGGGATTTCCTCTAGGTTCACTGGTTTCCGCCAACAGTCTGAAAGGCATATTGGTTGGGTGCATTAACCATGCTAAATTCTCCTTCAGTGTACCTGAACAGGTGCCAGAGTGTGGCGAGTTGGGGATTTTCATAGTAACTTCATTGCAGTGTCAATGTAAGCCTACTTGTTATTAATAAATAAACTTTACTTTTACTTCTTACACTCACTTTTGTTCTGGGAAAAGTCCGAACCTGGTGTCCGTTCTGGTTACATGTTACATGTGCTTTCTGGGGGAGGGTAAAATCAGAACAGAGGTGAGGCCTAATCGCTTTCTCATATTCTCACTTTGTTAGTCATATTTTCCTCTTCACTTCCCCACTCAAGTATTTGACTTCTCCCATCTGACATGCATCATACATCTCCTTTCCTTAGAATCTATTTGAATAAACTAACAATTAAAAATTTCAAAAGAATTAAGTGTTTTTGAAGTCGTTGAATCAAAATAGTAATTAAACATTCAGATTCACTGTAACATAATAGAACAGAATCACTACAGTGCAGAAGAAGACCAATCGTTCCATCACGTTTGCACCAATTCTCTGAGATAGCATCTTACCAAGGCCCATCCTCTGCCCTAACTTCATATATTTATCCCACTAATCCTCATAACCTATGCACATAACTTGCATATTCTTTGTACTGCAAAAAATCCAACATTTTTTCATATTCACTGTAGGAAAAAAGTTAAGGTACAGGATACAACAAGTCTTACTTTTTAAATGACAAAGATTGTCTTTTCCTTTAATCGTATCCTCAACCTTGCGTGACAAGCTTTCACGGAAGAGGAAAAAGTCTGGAAATGCTTTTGATTTTTCTTCCCTGTCAGAATCGACGATATCCAGAATTCTTGTAAGCTGGCCTTCAGAGATGCCTTGAACATTCTAGGAATTAAGTGTTCCATAATATTAATGAAAAAAAAAGAACTCTGAATACTTTCTGACTAAAATTATTCACTACTCCACTCATAAATTAAATATTGTACAAGCTGGTAATCTTGTGGCAAATACATTGTCGAGGTGAAATTATTCTTACTGTAAAGGTTGAGTTAAATATATTCAGCTGAAATAGAAGCTAAAGTATTTGTCTTGTTTTGAAATTAAAGGCACAAATGTTGAACTTTAATTTGCCTGCTGGCTGGAAGTGTTAGTGCATGAGGATTGCTTAAAAACAATGCAGATTGAATGCTCAAGCAATATTACCAGAAGTATGCTGTTAATTGGTTACATTTTACTAGATCAAGCAACGAAGTGAACAAATTCTCTCGGAAATGAAAAGACAGCACAAAAGATCTTCTGATCATGATAGAACACAAGAGAGAATATTTTACTGAATCCATGGGCATGCCACCAATGTGGTACTAAAATTCAACCAGTTGTGGAAAACCATCATACTAAAGGGTAATCGGGATTATATTAGAAATGCTGGAAAGATATTCCAAACTTGGTGGAATCAAAGTCTTCTGGATTGAAAAGATTGAGTATGTGGACCTTAAGAAAGAGGATGTGTTGGAACTTTTAAATTCTATCAAGATAGATAAGTCGCCGGGACCGGATGGGATGTACCCCAGGTTACTGTGGGAGGTGAGGGAAGAGATTGCAGAGCCCCTGGCGATGATCTTTGCGTCATCGATGGAGACAGGAGAGGTTCTGGAGGATTGGAGGATTACGGATGTGGTTCCTATTTTCAAGAAAGGGAACAGAGATAGCCCAGGAAATTACCAACCGGTGAGTCTGACCTCAGTGGTTGGTAAGTTGATGGACAGGACACTGAGGAATAGGATTTATGAACATTTAGAGAAGTTTAGTATGATCAGAAATAGTCAGTACGGCTTTGTCAAGGGCAGGATGTGCCTTACGAGCCTAGTTGAGTTCTTTGAAAATGTGTATGAACACATTGACGAAGGAAGAGCGGTGGATGTGGTTTACATGGACTTCAGCAAGGCGTTTGATAAGGTCCCCCGTGCAAGACTTTTTGAAAAGATGAGAGGGCATGGGATCCAAGGGGCTGTTGCCTTGTGGATCCAGAACTGGCTTGCCTGCAGAAGACAGAGAGCGGTTGTGGATGGGTCTTTTTCTGCATGGAGGTTGGTCACCAGTGGAGTGCCCCAGGGATCTGTTCTAGGACCCTTGCTGTTTGTCATTTTCATAAGTGACCTGGATGAGGAGGTGGAGGGATGGGTTAGGAAGTTTGCCGACGACACGCAGGTTGGTGGTGTTGTGGATAGTCTGGAGGGATGTCAGAAGTTGCAGCGAGACATAGATAGGATGCAAGACTGGGTGGAGAAGTGGCAGATGGACTTCAAAGCGGATAAATGTGTAGTGGTCCATTTTGGCAGGTCCAGTGGGATGAAGGAGTACAATATCAAGGGTAGGAGTCTTAGCAGTGTTGAGGAGGAGAAGGACCTTGGGGTCCGGGTCCATTGGACTCTTAAATCGGCCTCGCAGGTGGAAGATGTGGTCAAAAAGGCATATGGTGTGCTAGCCTTAATTAACCGAGGGATTGAGTTTAGGAGTTGGGAGGTAATGCTGAAACTTTATAAGACCCTTGTCAGGCCCCACTTGGAGTACTGTGCGCAGTTCTGGTCGCCTCACTACAAGAAGGATGTGGAAGCTATTGAGAGGGTGCAGAGGAGATTTACAAGGATGTTGCCTGGATTGGGAGGTATGCCTTATGAAGATAGTTTGAGGGAGCTAGGACTGTTCTCCCTGGAGAGATGAAGATTGAGAGGCGACCTGATAGAGGTTTATAAAATGTTGAGAAGTATAGATAGGGTGGATTCTCAGAGGCTATTTCCCAGGGCTGAAATGGTCGCTCTGAGAGGACGCAGGCTTATGGTACTGGGGAGCAGGTACAGAGGAGATGTCAGGGGTAAGTTTTTCATTCAGAGGATGATGAGTGAGTGGAATCGGCTGCCATCAGTGGTGGTAGAGGTGAACTCGCTGGGGTCTTTTAAGAGACTTCTGGATGAGTACATGGGATTTAATGGGATTGAGAGTTATACATAGGCCTGGTAGGTATGGATATGATTGGCGCAACTTGTGGACCGAAGGGCCTGTTTGTGCTGTAGTGTTCTATGTAAAGTGCTAAAGTGAGAAACAAGCATCAATAAGTCGATCCTGCCTTACAGTGAGGCTTGTTTTTATGCCTGACCTAATACGTAGCACCCAAGACTGTACAATACCTCAACTGCAATACAACTGAAGTCAAGTAATAAGTTTACCATTGCTTCCTTGTGTCTTTATTTCAAGTCAGAGAAGCACAAAAGAATGTAGTGGCAGTAGAGCACAGTATAGTGATTGACACTGCTCTCGGTAGCAAGGACTGAGAGTCCAAACAGCTATGTTACCTGCTTGGTACCAAAGTTCAGGACATCTTCTCAGGGTTGGAGAGGAACTAATGGTTTGAGGGGGAGGATCCAGTGGTCACAGCCCAACAACATAGGCAAGGTGAGGAAGGAGGTTCTGCATAATCACCCAATTAAAGCCAAAATGTTCTGGCCCTTCCCAACAGCAGAGCCTTCCAATCCTGCTACTGGCAAACCACATCATGGGTTTTCCAGATCTGGAGGGTGCAAGCCACAGAAAAAGCTATTGACATTCACAGAGCCAGAAGATACAGTCACTCGTCAATGGTGGGCCACTGTTACAAAACTTGCAGCAGGGAGGGGAAAGTTCCATCCAAAGAAGCAGAACCTCAAAGGTAAACATTTATGGATGATTATTACCTGAACCATGTGCAAACTGACATAGTACAAATAATGTTAGAAAATTTGACAATGTGGCTCAAAGGCTGGTTGATCCAAGGTATGGAGGAGTTTTTCTAGAGGTTGAGTAAAATGGCAAAGCAGGCTCAATGGGCTGAATGGCCTACTTCTGCTCTTGTATCTTATGGTCTTAGTGGGGATAAGGGATCAAATTTTGGAAGATGTAATAAAACGAAGAGTGGAGACAAAGCACGGGAGAAAGGTACTAATATGGAAAATGATAAAGAGATAATGACAGGAAGTGACAGAGAGTAGAAAGTTAAGAATAAATCAACAGATAATACAAGAATAATAAAGGACAAAATTAAGAGGTCTGTATCTAAAAGCACAGAGCATTCAAAACAAAAAAGATCAACTGATGGTGCATTTAGAAATTAATAAGTGCGATATGAATTTGATTTGATTTATTATCGTCACATGTATTAACATACAGTGAAAAGCATTGTTTCTTGCGCACTATACAGACAAAACATACCATTCGGGAAGGAAACAAGAAAGTGCAGAATGTAGTGTTACAGTCTAGCTAGGGTGTAGAGAAAGATCAACTTAATGCAAGGTAAGTCATTCAAATGTCTGACAGTAGCAGGGAAGAAGCTATTCTTGAGTCGGTTGGTACATGATCTCAGATTTTTGTATCATTTTCCCAAAGAAAGAAGGTGGAGTTGAGGGGGTTGAACTATGAGGAGAGGCTGAATAAACTAGGCTTGTACTTGTTAGAGTTTAGAAGAATGAGGGGAGATCTCATTGAGACATATGATGAATGGGATGGATAGGATAGAGGTGGAGAGGCTCTTCCCGCTCAGAAAGGACAGTAGGACTAGAGGGCACAGCCTCAAGATAAAGGTGGGGGCAGTTTAGAATGGAGTTGAGGAGAAACTTCTTCACTCAAAGGGTAGTGAATCTCTGGAATTCTCTGCCCGTTGAAGTGGTGGAGGCTGCCTCGCTAAATATATTTAAGACGCGGGTTGATAGGTTTTTGATAGGCAAGGGGATTAAGGGTTATGGGGAGAGGGCGGGAAAGTGGAACTGAGCCACGACAGATCAGCCATGATCTTATTGAATGGCGGGGCAGGCTAGAAGGGCTAGATGGCCTACTCCTGCTCCTATTTCTTATGTTCTTATGTTCTTATGGAAGAGAGAATGTCCGGAGTGTGTGAGCTGCTTTGCTGAGGCAGTGGGAAGTGCAGGCAGAGTCAATAGATGGGAGGCTGATTTGCGTGAAGAATTGGGCTACATTCACAACCTTTCGTTGTTCCTTGCCGTCTTGCACAGAGCAGGAGCTATACCAAGCTGTGACATAATCAGAAAGAATGCATTCTACGTTGCATTTCTAAAAGTTGGTGAGAGTCATAGCTAACATGCTAAATTTCCTTAGTCTTCTGAGAAAGTAGAGGCATTGGTGGGCTTTCTTAACAATAGTGTCAGCATGGGGGGACCAGGACAGGTTGTTGGTGACCTGGACACTAAAAACTTGAAGCTCTCACCCCTTTCTACTTCATTCCTGTTGATGTAGACAGGGACATGCTCTCCTTTATGCTTTTTGAAATCTATGACAATCTCCTTTGTTTTGTTGACATTGAGGGAGAGATTGTTGTTGCCGCACCAGTTCACCAGATTCTCTTTCTCATTCCTGTACTCTGTCTTGTCATTGTTTGAGACCCGACCCACTACGGTGGTATCGTCAGCAAACTTGAAAATTGAATTGGACAAGACTTTGGCCACGCAGTCATAGATGTGTAAGGAGTATAAGAGGGGATTGAAAACACAACCTTGTGGGGCACCCTTGTTAAGGATGATCGTGGAGGGGGTATTGTTTCCTATCCTTACTGATTGTGGTCTGTGAGTTAGGAAATTCAGGACTTGTCGCATAGGAAGACCCAGGTCATAGAGTTTGGAGATGAGTTTCTTGGGAATAATAGTGTTGAAAGCTGAGCTATTGTCAATAAATAGGACTCTGACATAGGTGTTCTTGTTATCGAGGTGTTCCAGGTTGAGTGCAGGGCCAGGGAAATGGCATCTGCTGTGGACCTGTTGCAGCAGTAGGCAAACTGGAGTGGATCCAGTAGTCAAGGAGGCTGGAATTGATTCGTGCCATGACCAGCCTTTCGAAGCACTTCATAATGATAGATGTCATAGCCACCGGCCGATAATCATTAAGGCACGCTGCTCGGTTTATCTTAGATACCGGGATGACGGTCATCTTCTTGAAGCAGATAGGGACCTCAGATTGTTGGAAAGAGAGGTTGAAGATGTCTGTGAATACCCGCGCCAGCTGATCTGCACAGGGTCTGTATGCTCAGCCGGGTACCCTATCCGGGCCAGTCACTTTCTGTGGGTTGACTTTCAAGAAGGTTGCTTTGACATCTGCAATGGTGACTCCCAGGTACCGGTTCAGCCAGGGCTTCCAGGGTGGAGGACATGCTCTCACTAACCTCTTGCTCAAAACGGGCATAGAATGCACTGAGCTCATCGGGGAAGAGTGCATTAGAGCCAGTGATTTTACATGCCTTCATCTTGTAGCCTACTATGTCTTACAGACTTTGCCATCATTGGTGTGGCTAGCCTGGGATTCTAGCTTGGTCCGGTACTGTCTTTTGGCACCTTTGATGGATCTCCTTAGATCGTATCTCGCTTTCTTGTGTTGTCTGACTTGAATGCCTCAGACCTGGACTTCAGCAAGCAGTGAATATCCCTGTTCATCCATGAGTTCCAGTTGGGGGACACACAGATTTGCTTCTTTGGCACACAGTCTTCTACACACTTACTAATGAAGTCAGTTACTGTAGTGGCGTATTCATTCAGGCTGGTCGCAGAGTTTTTAGCTTTGAGTCAAGATGTCACTAGCCAGAGTTGATAGCCACTATAGAGACATGGCTACAGGATGACATAGATTGGGATCTGAACATTGAAGGGCATGTGACATTTAGGAAGATTAGGAAGTTACAGACAAGTGGAGGGTTGGCTGTGTTAATTAATTATGGTATTAGCACATGAGAGAAGTTTAGGAAACCAGGATACAGAAGCAGTTCGGGTTGTGATGAGAAATTACTTGTGGGAGTGATGTACAGGCCTCCTAATAGTAACTAATGTCGGACAGAGTATAAAAAAAGAGAGAATGGGGGTTATCAGAAAAGTATGCAAGAATCATTGGAGATTTTAATCAATCCGTATACATTGGAAAAATCAGAGGGTAAAGGTAATGTAGATGAAGAATTCACAGACAATATTGAGGATGATTTCTTGGAAAAGCATGTTCTGATGAAAACCAGAAAGAACAAATAATAAAGAAAATTACAGCATAGGAACAGGCCTTTGGCCCTCCAAGCTTGCACCGACCATGCTGCATAACTGAACGAAAACTCCCTATTCTTCCGGGGATCACATCCCTCTATTCCCATCCTATTCACGTATTTGTCAAGATGTCACAATCGTATTTGCTTCCACTACCTCCCTCGGCAATGAGTTCCAGGCACCCACCACCCTCTGTGTAAAAAACCTGCTAAAAGTAGGTCACACTTGATAAGGAATTGTGCAATGAGATGAAGACACCCTTAGGTAGCAGCGAACATATGATTGAATTTTACATTCAATTTTACAGAGAGAAAAGTGCATCCAAAACTAGTATTTTAAACATAAATAAGGGTAATTATGAGGGCACTAAAGCAGAGCTAGCTAAAGTGAAATAGTAAATAGAAATATGGAAAGATAGAGTATGGAGTAAGAAAAGGCTATTTGGCCGTTTGAGCCTGCTCTGCCATTCATTATGATCATGGCTTATCAACTCAATAGCCTGATCCTGCCTTACCCCCCATATCCTTTAATCCCCTTTTCCCCAAGAGCTATACCTAACTCCTTGAAAGCATTAAACATTTTGGCCTCAACTGCTTCCTGTGGTAGTGAATTCCATGGGCTTACCACTCTCTAGGTGAAGAAATTTCCCTTCATCTCTGTCCTAAAAGGTTTACCCTGTATCCTTGGACTATGACCTGAGATAATAAACCTGGCCAGGTCATCAAAGTTGAATTGGGGGAACATGTAGCGAACAGTGACCATGGCCGCAATTCTCCCAAAAGTGCTGAATTGGCAGGAAAACTGTTTTGTCAGTTCAACTTCTCACTCAAATCTCCCCACTCTGTGCACTGCAGAGATCACAATTGTCAATATCATTAAAAACCCGGGGGGGGGGGGGGGTGGGGAGGTGGGGTCTATTCACACTGGAGTCTGACCAATGACCCTGATCTGTCAAACTCTCTGTTTGCTGGCCAGATCGCTGGCCAGCCCAGGACCCCTGCAGTGCTGCCCCTCCAGTCCCTTCCCACCCCCCACCCCACATGTCCCAGTCGTGGCTCCCATAACAATTCCCGGGTCAGTCCTGACCTCCCGCCCCACAACACCAGGTTAAAGTCCAACAGGTTTATTTGGTAGCAAACACCACTAGCTTTCGGGGCTCTGCCCTTTCATCAGGTGAGTGGAGAGTTCTGATCACAAACAAGGCATAGAAAGGCACACACTCAGTTTACAGAATACTGATTAGAATGCGAGTCTTTACAGCTAATCAAGTCTTAAAGGTGCAGACAATGTGAGTGGGGACAGCATTAAGCATTAAACATAAAGGCATGTATATTGTCTCCAGACAGGACAGTAAGTGAGATGTTGCAAGCCCAGACAAGTCATGGGGGTTACAAATAATATGACATGAAACCAAGATCCCAGTTGAGGCTGTCCTCACTGTAAAAACTCGCATTCTAATCAATATTCTGTAAACTGAGTGTGTGCCTTTAAATGCCCTGTTTGTGATCAGAACTCCCCACTCACCTGACGAAGGGGCAGAGCCCCGAAAGCTAGTGGTGTCTGCTACCAAATACACCTGTTGGACTTTATCCTGGTGTTGCAAGACTTCTTAGTGTGTTTACCCCAGTCCAACACCAGCATCTCCACATCATGCCCCTGCCCCAGAGCAGCCCACTGTCCAGCCCACCCCCTCCTAGCAATGGTGATTCCGTAAACTTTTGGATACTGATGGAAAAGGGCAAGTGTTGTCCTAGCGTTAAGGTGCTAAATGGGGGAAGACTAAGTACAATCAGATTTGGCAGGATTTAAAGGCTGTTGTTTGGGAGAGGCTGTTTGAGGGCAAATCCACACTTGGTACGTGGGAGTCTTTTA
Source organism: Carcharhinus amblyrhynchos (assembly GCF_965287045.1). Taxonomy (NCBI): domain Eukaryota; kingdom Metazoa; phylum Chordata; class Chondrichthyes; order Carcharhiniformes; family Carcharhinidae; genus Carcharhinus; species Carcharhinus amblyrhynchos. The sequence continues at coordinate 28,282,360 of NC_137333.1, forward strand.
AGGAGCAGTTGATCAGAATGCAGGACAGACATGTGCCTATGAAAAGGAAAGGCAGGATTCAGGAACCATGGATGACCAGGGAAATTGTTAGTCTAGTCAAAAAGAACAAGGATGCATACATGAGGTCTAGGCAACTGAAAACATTTGAAGCATTTGAAGATTACAGGGAAAGTAGAAAAGAGCTCAAACAGGAGCTAAGAGGGCAAGAAGAGGTTACAAAATGTCCTTGGCAGACAAGACTAAGGAGAATTCCAAGGCATTTTATACATATATTAGGAACAAGTGAGTAGCTAGAGAAAGAGTTGGACCCCTTAAGGACAAAGAAGAGAAACTATGTGTAGAATCAAAGGAAGTGGGTGAGATCCTTAATGAGTACTTTGCATCGGTATTCACAAAGGACAGGGATATGTCAATTGATGGTATCTTGGAGGGGTGTGTAAACTCTTTAGAACAAGTCATCATTACAAGGGAAGAAGGTGAATTAAAAAACATTAAAGTAGACGAATCCCCAGGGTCAGATGGCATCTATCCCAGATTATTGAGGAAGACAAGAAATTAAGTTGCTGGGCTTCTAACAGAAATCTTTGTTTCTTCGTTGGCCACTGGTGAGATACCAGAGGATTGGAGGATGGCCAATGTTGTCCCGTCATTTAAGAAGGGTAGCAAGGAATACCAGGGTAATTATAGGCCAATGAGCTTGACGTCAGTGAGAGTGAAAATGTTGGAGAAGATTCTTTAGAATAAGATCTATACATATTTGGAACTGAATGGTCTTGTTAGCAACAGACAGAATGGTTTTGTATATGGGAGGTCATGTCTCACTAAGTTAATTGAGTTTTTTTGAGGAGGTGACAAATATTACTGATGAGGGAAGGCTGTTTACATGGACTTTAGTAAGGCATCTAACAAGGTCCCTCATGGCAGGCTGGTGCAAAAGATTAAATCTCATGGGATCAGGGGTGAACTAGCCAGATGGATTCAGAACTGGCTTGGCCATGGAAGACAGGGGATAGCCATGGAAGTGTGTTTTCTGAATGGATGTCTATAACTAATGGTGTTCTGCACATATCAGTGCTGGGACCTCTGCTGTTTGTAATATATATAAATGACTTGGAAGAAAATGTAGCTGGTCTGATTAGCAAGTTTGTGGATGATACTATGATTGGCAGAGCTGTGGATAGTGATGAAGATTGTCAGAGAATACAGCACGATACAGATAGACTGGAAAATTGGGTGGAGAAATAGTAGATGGAATTTAATCCAGAGAAATGCAGGGTGATGCATTCTGGTAGATCCAATTCAGACAGGAGCTATCAAATAAATGGCTGAATAATCAGGAACATAGACACACAGAGAGATCTGGGAAAACAGGTCCACAGGTCCTTAAAAGTGGCAGCACAGGTGGAAAAAGTGGTGAAGAAAGCATATGGCATGTTTGCCTTCATTGGACAGACACTAAGTATGAAAATTGGCAAATTATGTCATAATTGTATAAATTGTTGGTTAGGCCACATTTGGAATCCTGTGTCCAATTTTTGTCACCACTCTATCAGAAGGACATGGAGGCTTTGGAGAGAGTGCAGAAAAGGTTTACCAGGGTGTTGCTTGTTATGGAGGTATTAACTTTGGGGAGAGATTAAATAAAATGGGATTATTCTCCCAAGAAAGATGGAGGCTGAGGAGTGACATGATAGAACAACATAGAACATAGAACATTACAGCGCAGAACAGGCCCTTCGGCCCACGATGTTGCGCCAACCAGTTAAAAAACAATGACCCACTAACCTAAACCAATCCCTTTTCGTCCATAAACCTATCCACGGATCTCTTAAACGCCCCCAAACTAGGCGCATTTACAACCGCAGCAGGCAGGACATTCCAATCCCTCACCACCCTCTGGGTAAAGAACCTACCCCTGACATCTGTCCTATAACTACCCCCCCTTAATTTAAAGCCATGCCCCCTCGTGCTAGCTTTCTCCATCCGAGGAAAAAGGCTATCACTGTCCACCCTATCTAAACCTCTAATCATCTTATATGTTTCAATAAGATCCCCTCTTAGCCGCCTTCTTTCCAGCGAAAACAACCCCAAATCTCTCAGTCTCTCCTCATAGGACCTCCCCTCCATACCAGGCAACATCCTGGTAAACCTCCTCTGCACCCTCTCCAAAGCCTCCACATCCTTCCTGTAATGTGGGGACCAGAACTGCACTCAGTACTCCAAGTGCGGCCGCACCAGAGTTGTGTACAGTTGCAACATGACGCTGCGACTCCTAAATTCAATCCCCCTACCAATAAACGCCAAGACACCATATGCCTTCTTAACAACCTTATCTACTTGATTCCCAACTTTCAGGGATCTATGTACACATACACCTAGATCCCTCTGTTCATCCACACTATTCAAAGTCCTCCCGTTAGCCCTATACTCAACACATCTGTTATTCCTACCAAAGTGAATTACCTCACACTTCTCCGCATTAAACTCCATCCGCCACCTCTCGGCCCAGCTCTGCAACCTGTCCAAGTCTTCCTGCAAACTATGACACCCTCACAATCTACCACACCTTCGACTTTGGTGTCATCAGCAAATTTACTAATCCACCCAACTATACCCTCATCCAGATCATTAATAAAAATTACAAACAGCAGTGGCCCCAAAACAGATCCCTGAGGCACACCACTCGTAACCGAACTCCATGACGAATATTTACCATCAACCACCACTCTCTGTCTCCTATCTGCTAGCCAATTCCTGATCCAATTTCCTAGATTACCCTCAATCCCATACATCTGCATTTTCTGCAGAAGCCTGCAGAAGTTATGAGAGGTATAGATTGGGTGAACAGTTAGAAGCCTTTTCCCAGGGCAGAAATAACAATGACAAGGGGGCACAAGTTCAAGACAAGGGGAAAACGATTATGTGGAAATGTGCGGAGAAGATGTGGTGGGGCCCAGAATGCACTATCAAGTGAGGTGATTGAGGCAGTTACCTTGGCCATATTTAAGGCTTATCTTGATAGGCATATGAACAAATGGGGAATAGAGGGATATAAGCAGTTGGTTTAGATAGGACAACGTGATTGGCGCAGGCTTGGAGGGCCAAAGGGCCTATTCCTGTGCTGTGCTGTACTGTTCTTTGGTGATCCCTGGTTCTGGACATTCCCACCATTGGGAATATCCTTCCTGCGTCCACCCTGTCTAGTCCTCATTCTTATAAACTGAGTGAATATAATCCAAATCGATTCAATTTCTTCTCGTACGTCTGTCCCTTTATTCCAGGAATCAGTCTGGTAAACCTTTGCTGCACTCCCTCCATAGCAATAACATCCTTCTTCAGATAAAAAACCAAAACTGCACACAATATTTCAGGTGTGGTCTCACCAAAACCTTGCATGACTATAGCAAGACATCCATGCTCCTGTACTCAAATCCTCTCACGATAAATGCCAATGTACCATTTGCTTGCATCACTGTGCCGAGGTTCAGTGGGTGACCTCAGACTATGTCTGCAATCTTTGTCCAGATTTGCCTGGTGAGTGAGGCTGGAGGAGAACCTTCAGTGAAGTATTACTAAACTGTGAGGCCACCTGAGGTCTTCCTATTGCCATTTCTGCTGCAAGCTTCAGTCTAGTTCCTTGGCAGAAGGCAACAGTCAGGCAGAGACTGTTTCAGAGCAGGTTGCAGTGAATGCAGGACTGGCAACACTTTAGGATGCCATGACCAACTATGGCATCATTACATCACTTGACACCATCTTAGAAGCCTCACTTTTCACCTCTGCTGTTCATTTAGCTGGCCCAGGTGCTTTCCTTAAGTTAATTTTTGAAACTTTATTCGTTGAATGTGGGCATCACTGGGTGGGCCAGGATTTGTTGTCCATCCGCTAATTACCCTTGAACTGAATTTCAGAACCACATGTAGGATAGGCCAGGTAACGACACCAGACTTCCTTTCTTAACGGGCATGAGTGAACTAGATGTGATTTTAAAACAATTGGCAATAGTTTCATGGTCATTATTAGACTTTTAGGTTCCAAAGCATTGCACCAGGTCTCTGGATTAATATTTCAGTGACAATACCTCTATGCCACTGCCTCCCTGGCTAGATGTCGTAAGATTGCATGTAATTGGCTGTTGAACAGCGACTGCCAAGACGTGCAGCCTTGCTTGCAAAATCTAACCAATATTTTTGGACTTCTGGGTCAGGCACAAAGCAAATAAAAATTCTGGAATGCAAACACTTGCATTTGTAACCGTAGCTGTAGATTTGAACAACAGGTGAAACTTGGCATCTCATGCTGCTACAATGCAATTGTAACACATTTGGTACATTCCGCTAACTAGAGGATGCTGTAAAACCAAAAAATGTTTTACCTACCATACAAAATAGTAATGTGGCTTATTTGCTAGCGCGCTGCCAAGAACATAGGCCACAGATCCCAATGAATGACAGATTTTTTCAAACAACATGTCCCTTTGGTTGTTTGCAATAGGTAAAGTACTCATTGTGCTCAACAAGCCCATGCTTGCCAAATTCAGAAAATAATATCAAACATCAGGGGTGGGATTTTATGGCCTTGCTTGTCCCGCAACCCCAACAAACGTAAAATCCCACCAAAGGTCAACGGACATTTCCATTGTCCACCCTTTACCCACTCTGATTCTGTGGTGAGTAGAGCAGTAAAATTCCATCCTATATGTGATTCAATGATTGGATAGCTTGCTGAATAATCTCAAATGTGCTAAGAATTATACTAACGACTAATTTATTATACAGTGAAAACAGAAAATGCTGTAAAATCGCAGCATGTCTGACAGCATCTGTGGAAAGAAAACAGAGTTAATGGGGGCGATTCTCCCATCACGAGCCGCAACTTTTCTGGTGGGTTGCCCTTTTCTGGGATTTGCGCATGCGCCAAGAACACATTCACATCTCCCAGAGTTGGAGAACAGTTGGAGTCCAGACCGTGCTAGAAACTGGCAGGAAGACAGATAAGTGATTTGAATCTTTTTTTAATGTAGTTTAAATATGTTTAGCATTTCATTATTGAGAACTTACTGGTCCTGATTGAATCGCCCACCCCGCCAGGAGTACTTCATTCCGGCGGAGTTTAAGAGTAGCTCCCCACGTTCGAGGAACCAACAAGAGACTATGCCAGAATGAAGCGGGAGGGGCAACTGGGGACCCCCAAGGGGGCCAGGAGGCAGGGGTGGTGCCCCTGGGCATGGCTACCCTGGCAGTGCCAGCCTGTGCCCCCTGGCAAAATGCCCATGCCCAGGGGGTACCTTGGCACTGCCCATCCGGCATCAGGCAGTGCCAAGGGGATAGAGCCTATTGTGGGTGGGGTTGTGGGGTTCCTGTTGCCACTCTGCATGGGGATCGGTCTGGGCAGAAAGAAGGCTAGTGAACGGGGTGGGTTGGGGAGGAGTGGTGATTTGTCAGTGAGTGGGGGGGGGGGCGGGGGGGGCCTGCCTCCCGGAGGGGGGGGTCTGACTCTGGGGAATGGCGGGGGGGGGGTGTCAGTGGGTGGGGGAGCTGGGCGGGTCCTCCCGAGGTGAGAGGGCTGGAGGGATCGCCACTGCTGGGTGCAGAGGGCTGGACATCAGGGTGCTCCAGGGTGGGGGGATAGGGCTGGCCCAGGAATTGTTGGGGGGCCGTGATCAGGCTGTAGGGGCTGTAGACAGTGAGGATGGATGTTACAGTTTGCAGAGGGACATAGATAAGCTGCAGGGCTGGGCTGAGAGGTGGCAAATGGAGTTTAATGCGGAAAAGTGTGAGGTGATTCACTTTGGTAAGAGTAACAGGAGTACAGAATATAGGGCTAATGGAAGGACTCTTGGTAGTGTCGACGAGCAGAGAGATCTCAGTGTACATGTGCATAGATCCCTGAAAGTTGGCACCCAGGTTGATAAGGTTGTTAAGAAGGTGTACGGTGTGTTAGCTTTTATTGGTAGAGGGATTGAATTTCGGGGCTGTGAGGTCATGTTGCAACTGTACAAAACTCTGGTGCGGCCGCACTTGGAGTATTGCATACAGTTCTGGTTGCCGCATTATAAGAAGGATGTGGAGGCATTGGAAAGAGTGCAGAGGTTGTTTACCAGGATGTTGCCTGTTATGGTGGGAAGGTCTTATGAGGAAAGGCTGAGGTACTTGAGGTTGTTTTTGTTAGAAAGAAGAAAGTTGAGAGGTGACCTAATTGAGGCATACAAGATAATCAGAGGGTTAGATAGGGTGGATAGTGAGAGACTTTTTCTTCGGATGGTGATGGCTAACACGAGGGGACATAGCTTTAAATTGAGGGGTGGTAATTATAGGACGGATGTCAGAGGTAGGTTCTTTACTCAGAGGGTAGTAAGGGCATGGAATGCCTTCCTGCAGCAGTTGTGGACTTGCCAACTTTAAGGGCATTCAAATGGTCAGTGGATAGGCATATGGTTAACATTGGAATAGTTTAGGTTAGAGGGCCATTAGATTGGTTCCACTGGTCGGTGCGACATCGAGGGCTGAAGGGCTTGTACTGCGCTGTAATGTTCTATGTTCTATGGAGGGGCAGCACTGAGGGGGTCCTGGGCTGGCCAGTGACTGAGCTGGCCAGCAAATGGGGAGCCTGACAGATCGGGACCACTGCGCAAGCACAGAGTTCCAGAACTGTCAGACTCTGGCGTGAATAGGCCCCAACCCCCTGGGGTTTTAACGAGATTCACAATTGTGATCTGCCCACAGAATGGGGGGATTCAAGTGCGAAGTTGAACTGAGAAAACAGTCATGATCTAGGGTGTATAGATAGTTTGAGTCATGTTGAGATCAAAAAGGCGGAAGTTTAGGGGGGTCTTGAGAAACATTAAGGCAGACATGCCCCCAAGGCCTGATGGGATATATCCCAAAATACTGAGAAAGGCAAGGGAAGAAATTGCAGATAGTATAACATGAACATGGGTTCATGTCACAAGGAAGTGATGAAGATGATTAATGAGGATAGGGCAGTGGATGTTGTCTACTTGGACTTCAGTAAGGCCTTTGACAAGGTCCCTGACGGCAGATGGGTGCAGAAGGTGAAGTTGCATGGGATCAGAGTTGAGCTGGCAAGGTGGATACAGAATTGGCTCGGTCACAGAAGACAGAGGGTAGCAGTGGAATGGAGGGCTGTGACAAGTGGCGTTCCTCAGGAATCAGTGCTGAGATCTTTGCTCTTTGTAATATATATAAATGATTTGGAGGAAAATGTAACTGGTTTGATTAGTAAGTTTGTAGACCACACAAAGATTGGTGGATTTGCGAATAGCGATGAGGACCATCAGAGGATACAGCAGGATATAGATTGGATGGAGAATTGGTCGGAAAGATGGAAGATGGAGATAATCTGGACAAATGTGAGGTAATGCAATTTAAAAGGTCTAATACAGAGAGGAAATATACAGTAAATGGCAGAACCCTTAAGAGTATTGATAGGCAGAGGGATCTGGGTGTACAGATACACAAGTCATTGAAAGTGGCAACACAGATGGAGAAGGTAGTCAAGAAAGCTTGCAGCATGTTTGCCGTCATCGGCTGAGGCATTGAGTTTAAGAATTGGCAAATCATGTTGCAGCTTTATAGAATCTTAGTTAGGCTGCACTTGGAAAATAGTGTTCAATTCTGGTCACCACACTACCAGAAGAATGCAGAGGCTTTGGAGAGGGTACAGAAAACATTTACCTGGATATTGCCTGGCATGGAGGGCATTAGCTATGGAGGTTGGAGAAATTTGATTTGTTCTCACTGGAACGACAGAAGCTGAGGGTCGATCTGATAGAAGTCTACAAGAATATGAGGGGCATGGACAGAATGGATATTCAGAAGCTTTTTCCCAGAGTGGAAGAGTCAATGACCAGGAGGCATAGGTTCAAGGTGTGAGGGGCAAGGTTTAAAGGCGATATTTGAGGCAAGTCTTTTGCACAGAGGGTGGTAGGTGCCTGGAACTCACTGCCGGGGAAGGCCGTGGAAGCAGATACGATGGTGACTTTTAATAGATGTGGACAAATACATGATTAGGATGGGAATAGAGAGATATGGTCTCCAGAAGTCAGGCAGCATGGTCAGTGCAGGCTTGGAGGACCGAAAGGCCTGTTCCTGAGGTGTAATTTTCTTTGTTCTTTGTTCTTTAGAACAGTTTTCCCATCAATTCAGCACTTCTTGGAGAATCGCCCCTAACGTTTCAGGTCTGGATGATCCTTTATCAGATCACCAATTTAATATGATCAGTCAGGTTGTCTGGTTAAATTTCAATCAATGCTTGGAAATTAACATTATCAATCATCATGAAATGGTGCATTCTTCGGGGCAACGCCTCCAGCAATAAGAATCCAATTGCACTCCCTTTTCATATGGTAAAAAATGTTGGGGGTGATAGTCCCAAAAAAATTCTAAGTGTCAAATTGGCTTAAAAACAGGAGTAAATCTCACTGGTTTTTTTCAGCAGGTGTTTCAAAGTGAATCTCCTACGTTTTGTGTACTACAGATTGCACTAGTGTAAATCTCATGGAAGGTCAGTGGTTAGGGCCTATTCCCGTTAAAGAGACCAGCAGCATAGCGCTGAGCAGGCCACTACGCATGCGCCAATCTGTTAGCAGCGGGATGGGTACATTTGCACTGGCTCCCCACCGCTGGCCTCCCAATCACTGGTGAGCTCCGCAACTCCCACATTGTTGCACCTCCAACATCCCCATGACCTGGCCCCCCCCTGATGTGACCAGGCCAGCCTTGCACCCCGTAGCTCACCTTGATCTCCCCCCATATACTGTGCAGCCCCGATCCACCTAGCCCCCACCACCCCCCAAACCGGCAATGCCAACACCCACACCCCCAGAGTCCCGACCTTTCCAGCATCCCCACCACACCAAACTGATGCCCAGCCCTGAGCACCAGCCTCCCTCCCTGTCACTCAGCATGAGTGCAGAGTGGCAGCGGACCCACTACCCCAGCAATCACCCTTCAGAGACCCTGCCCCAGTTACGGCCTGCTCCCCTCATTAGGCCCTGTCTTCTTGACACTCCCAATGCCTAGTGGGCTGTGCCATGATGCCACCTGGGCAGTGCGGCTTTGCCCTTTGGGCAGTGCCAAGAGTCCAGGCTGGCAATGTCCAGGGGCAGCCCCTGGCACCCAACGTTCTTGGGGACCTCGATTGCCCTCCGATCCAGTAGAGGCAGATGTGGGACTTCACTGAAGCAATCTGGGAGAAGTTGGCCCAGCAACATCTATGAAGAAGTGGGAAGCAAAAGAACCCCTCCAGTGATAAACAGAAAGAAGAGCATCTGATAGAGGTAACTGAGGAACTTCACTGGAGCAACAGCAACCATAGACACATCTGAGGTACTTCTCTGGAGCATTCTGAAGATCTGGTGTCAAGGAGTGGTAAGCCCGAAATACTACATCAGAGTTTCCCTCCTTCCTCTTCTAACCAAAAAAAAGGGCACCGTGAGGAGGTAGAAGGTAAGAATCATAGAACCCTACAGTGCAGAAAGAGACCCTTCGTCCCATCAAGTCTGCACCGACCACAATCCCACTCAGGCGCTACCCCCATATCCCTACATATTTTACCCGCTAATCCCTCTAATTTAAGCATCCTAGTACACTAAGGGGCAATTTTTATCATGGCCAGTCAACCTAACCCGCACATCTTTGGACTGTGGGAGGAAACCGGAGAACCCAAAGGAAACCCACGCAGACACGAGGAGAATGTGCAAACTCCACACAGACAGTGACCCGAGCCAGGAATCAAACCCAGGTTCCTGGAGCTGTGAAGCAACAGTGCTACCATGCTGCCCTAACAATAGAGCCAGCCATGGTGCCATTGCTCTGACTGCTGCTGCTGTTATCCTCTAATAAACCATCCCCCGCAGCAGTATCCGAAATGGTATACTTGTTAGAGACAAGGAACGACCACAGAGGATTCCTGCACTGACTGCTTTAGAGAATTTAATAAATCTTCTTAAATAATTGAATTGATGATAGAGATGTCGGTGAGTAGAGTTAAGTGCTGCACGTAGATGTGGGAGGTCCATGACGCTTCCAGCGTCTCGGACGACTACATCTGCAGGAAGTACACCTAATTGCAGCTCCTTACAGACCATATAGACAGGTTGGAGCAGCAGTTGGATGCACTTAGGAACATGAAGATGGCAAAAAGCATCATAGATAGGAGGTTTAGAGACTTGGATCACATCCAAGGTGCAGGCAGATACCTGGGTGACTGCTCAAAAGGGGAGGCAGTCAGTGCAGGAATCCCCTATGGTCGTTCCCTTCTCTGACAAGTATACCATTTCAGATACTGCTGGGGGGGGATGGTCAACTAGTGGATAACAGCAGCAGCAGTCAGAGCAGTGGCACCAAGGCTGGCTCTATTGTTAAGCAACGAGGACAAACAGCAGTAGAGCAATAGTTATAGGGGGCTCTGTAGTTAGGGGTGCAGATAGGCACTTCTGTGGAAGTGAAAGAGACTCCAGGTTGCCTCCCTGGTGTCAGAGTCCAGGATGCCTCTGAACAGGCAGAAAGAATTCTGAAGGGGGCGAGTGAACAGTCAGAGATTGTGGTACATAATGGTACTAATGACATAGGTAGGAAGAGTGATGAGATTCTGCAGCTGCAGTTTAGGGAGTTAGGTAGAAAGTTAAAAAGCAGAAACTCCAGGGTTGTAATCTCAGGATTACTCCCTGTGCCATGTGCCAGTGAGGCTACAAATAGGAAGATAATACAGCTCAACACATGGCTAAATAGCTGGTGTAGGAGGGAGAGTTTCAGATATCTGGACCGTTTGGATCTCTTCCGGGGCAGGTGGACTTATACAAAAAAGACAGGTTGCAACTAAACTGAAGAGGCATAAATAATCCACAAAGGCATGGGGAGAACGTGCAAATTCCACACAGATAGTGACCCAAGTGAGGAATCGAATCCGCGTCTCTGGCATTGTGAGGCAGCAGTGATGACCACTGCAGCACCGTGCTGCCTGTGATTTGATTAGTGGGCATGGGACTGAAATCTCCTGGCACACTATTGTCGCTGGGAAGCTCGTGGCCTGATCCCGGTGGAATGAACAAAGAGCAAAGAAAATTACAACACTGGAACAGGCCCTTGAGCCCTCCAAGCCTGCAGCAACCATGCTGCCTGACTGAACTAACGCTACACTGCCAGGGACCATACCCCTTTATTTCCAGCCTATTCACGTATTTGTCAAGACGTCCTTTAAAAGTCATTATCGTATCTGCTTCCACTACCTCCTCCGGCAGCGAGTTGCAGGCACCCACCGCCCTCTTGTTAAAATACCTGCCTCATACATCTCCCTTAAACCTTGTCCCTTACACCTTAAACCTATGCCCTCTGGTAGTTGACTCTTTCACCCTGGGAAAAAGCTTCTGACAATCCACTGTGTCCATGCCCCTCCTAATCTTCTATCAAATCGCCCCTGAACCTCCATTGTTCCAGCGAAAACAAATCAAGTTTCTCCAACCTCTTCTCAAATCTAATGTCCTCTGTACCAGGCAATATCCTGGTAAATCTTTTCTGTACCTCTCCAAAGCATCCACATCCTTCTGGTAGTGTGATGACTAGAATTGAACACTATATTCTAAGTGCAGTCTAACTAAGGTTCTATAAAGCTGCAACATGACTTGCCAATTCTTAAACTCAGTGCCTTGGCTAATGAAGGCAAACGTGTTGTATGCCTTTTTGACTACCTTCTCCACCTGCATTGCCACTTTCAGTGACTGTGTACACCCAGATCCCTCTGCCTATCAGTATTCTTAAGAGTTCTGCCATTTACTGTATACTTCCTCTCTGTATTAGACCTTTCAAAATACATTGCCACACATTTGTCTAGATTATCTCCATCTTCCATCTCTCTGCTCAAGTTTCCAGCTGATCTATATTCTGCTGTATACTTTGATGGTCATTGCTATCTGCAAATCCACTAACCTTTGTGTCATCCACAAACTTACTAATCAAACCAGTTACATTTTCTTCCAAATCATTTATATGTATTACAAACAGCAAAGATCCCTGAGGAATGCCACTTGTCATAGCCCTCCATTCAGAAACGCACCCTTCCACTGCTACCCTCTGTCTTCTATGACTGAGCCAGTTCTGTATCTATCTTGCCTGCTCACGTCTGATCCCATGCAACTTCACCTTCTGTACCAGTCTGCCATGGGGGACCTTGTCAAAGGCCTTACTGAAGTCCATGTAGACAAAATCCACTGCCCTACTTTGGTAGGAAGAATGGTAGGAAGGACTATTACTTACGGGGCGAAAAACTGCAGCAGGCGACGGTGCAGAGGGACCTCGGGGTCCTTGTGCATGAGTCGCAAAAACCCAGCTTGCAGGTGCAGCAGGTGGTCAGGAAGGCGAATGGGATGCTGGCCTTCATAGCGAGGGGGATTGAATATAAAAGTAGGGAGGTCTTGCTGCAGCTGTATAGGGCATTGGTGAGGCCGTAGCTGGAGTACTGTGTGCAGTTTTGGGTGCCGCACCTGCGCAAAGATATTTTGGCCTTGGAGGGAGTGCAGAGGAGGTTTACCAGGCTGATACCGGAGTTGAAGGGGTTGAGCTATGAGGAGAGGCTGAATAAACTGGGCTTGTACTCGTTAGAGTTTAGAAGAATGAGGGGAGATCTCATTGAGACGTATAAGATGATGAATGGGATGGATAGGATAGAGGTGGAAAGACTCTTCCCGCTCAAAAAAGACAGTAGGACTAGGGGGCACAGCCTCAAGATAAAAGGGGGGCGGTTTAGAACGGAGTTGAGGAGGAACTTCTTCACTCAAAGGGTGGTGAATCTCTGGAATTCTCTGCCCGTTGAAGCGGTGGAGGCTGCCTCGCTAAATATTTTTAAGACGCGGGTTGATGGGTTTTTGATAGGAGAGGGGATTAAGGGTTATGGGGAGAGGGCGGGAAAGTGGAACTGAGCAGCGACAGATCAGCCATGATCTTATTGAATGGCGGGGCAGGCTCGAAGGGCTGGATGGCCTACTCCTGCCCCTATTTCTTATGTTCTTATGTTCTACGCTCTTCGTTACTTTCTCAAAAAACTCGATCAAGTTAGTGAATCATGATCTCCCCTTCACAAAACCATGTTGCCCCTCATTAATACATCCACTTATTTCCAAGTGGGAGTAAATCCTATCTCGAAAAGTCTTCTCCAATGATTTCCCTATCACTGGCTCATCGGCCTGTAATTAGCTGGATTATCCTTGTTACCTTTTCAAATAAAGAAACAACATTAGCTATTCTCCAATCTTCTGGGACCTTCCCTGTAGCCAGTAAGGATATAAAGATTTCTCTCAAGGCCCCACCAATTTCTTCCCTTGCCTCTCACAGTATTCTGTAGTATATTCCATCAAGCCCTGGGGACTTGTGTACCTTAATGTTTCTCAAGACCCCCAATACCTCCTTTTTGTTCTCAACATGAATCAAATATCTACACATCCTTTCCCAGGCTCATCATCCATCAAGTCCTTCTCTTTGGTGAATACTGATGCAAAGTACTTATTTAATACCTCATCCATTTCCTCTGGCTCTACGCATTGATTCCCTCCCTTGTCCTTGAGCAGGCCAACCTTCTTCCTGGCTACCCTCTTGCTCTTTCTGTGTATATAAAAAGCCTTGGGATTTTCTTTAATCCTGCTGGCCAATGCTTTATCATGACCCCCTTTAACCCTCCTTACTGCTTGCTTAAGTTTCTTCCTACTTTCCTTGTATTCCCTGGAGCATAGAAGAATGAGGGGAGATTTGATAGAGGTGTATAAAATTATGATGGGTATAGATAGAGTGAATGCAAGCAGGCTTTTTCCATTGAGGCTAGGGGAGAAAAAAAACTAGAGGACATGGGTTAAGGGTGAAGGGGGAAAAGTTTAAAGGGAATATTGGGGGGGGTGGGTTCTTCATACAGAGAGTGGTGGGAGTGTGGAATGAGCTGCCAGATGAAGTGGTAAATGCAGGCTCACTTTTATCATTTAAGAAAAACTTGGACAGGTACCTGGATGAGAGGGGTGTGGAGAGATATGGTCCAGGTGCAGGTCAGTGGGACAAGGCAGAAAAATGGTTCGGCATGGCCAAAAAGGGCCAAAAGGCCTTTTTCTGTGCTGCAATGTTCTATGATTCTATGGTTCTATTCCACACTTGCTTCGTATGTAAAAAAAAACATGCCTTTCAAATCTCCTTTAAATTTCCCGCTTTTACCTTAAACCTATGTTCCCTAGGAATTGAAATTTCTACCATGAGACAAAGACACCATGCCTCTCATTATTTTGTAAACTTCCATCAGGTTGTCCCTCTACTCTGGCATTCCAGTGAGAACAAACACATTGTCCATTCTCTCCTCAAAGCTAATACCCTCCAAATCAAGCAATTAACCTGGTAAACCTGGTACCCTCTCCAGTATCCACATCGTTCTGGTAGTGTGGCGACCAGAACAATACCCAATATTCCAACTAAACCTCTATACAGCTATACAACATGACTTGCCAATTTTAATACTCTATGCCCTGATTGATGAAGGTAAGCATGCATTAACTTCCTTGACCACCTTATCCACTTGTGTTGCCACTTTCAGGCAACTGTGGACCTGTGCATCAAGTCCCTCAGTATGTTAGTGCTTCTAAGGGTTCTGCCATTTACTGTACACTTTCCTCCTTCACTAGACCTTCCAAAATGCATTACCTTGCATTTTTCCAGATTAAATTCCATCTGCCATTTCTTAACCCAAGTCTCCAGCCTATATTTGTCTTGCTGTACCCTTTGGCAATTCTCCTCGCTATCCGCAGCTCCTCCAATCTTTGTGCCACCTGTAGACTTACTAATGAGACCACTGACATTCTCCTCCATATCATTTATATACGTGACAAACAACAGAGATCCCAGCACTGATCCTTGCAGAACACCATTGGTCGCAGATCCCCAGTCAGAAAAGCACCCTTCCACCGCTACTCTCTGTCTTCTGTGACAAAGCCAGTTCAGGATCCATCTTACTAGCTCACCATGGATGCAATGTGACTTCATCTTCTGTATCAGCCTGACATGAGAAACCTAGTCAAAGACCTTGCAGAAGTCCATGTAGACCGCCCTGCCATCATCAACCATCTTTGTTACTTGCTCAAAAACCTCAATCAACTTTGTGGGACATGACCTCCCACGTACAAAACCATGCTCCCAATCACCAATAAGTCCATATTTTTCCAAATCCTGTCCCTAAGAATCTTTTCCAACAATTTCCCTATCACTGATGCAAGGCTCACTAGCCTGTAATTTTCTGGATTATCCCTGTGCTCTTCTAAAACAAAGGAACAACACTGGTTTTTCTCCAGTCCTCTGGACCTTTCTGTGACTAAAGAGGATAGAAAGGTTATGTACAAGACCCCAGCAATTTCCTCCCTTGCCTTCCTCAGTATTCTGGAATAGATCCCATCAGGTCCCAGGGACTTGTTTGCCTTAATACTTTTGAAAACACCCAATATCTCTTCCTCTTTGATATCGCCATTTCCTAGAATATCAACATACTTCTCTAGATTCACTATCCACCACATCCTTCTCTTTTGTAAATGCTAAGGACCTCAACCATATTCTTGATTTTGATTTGATTTGATTTATTATTGTCACATGTTTTAAAATACAATGAAAAGTATTGTTTCTTGCGCACTATACAGACAAAGCATACTATTCACAGAGAAGGAAACAAGAGCATACAGAATGTAGTGTTACAGTCATCACTAGGGTGTAGAGAAAGATCAACTTAATGCAAGGCAAGTCCATTCAAAAGTCTGACAGCAGCAGAGAAGAAATTGTTCTTGAGTCAGTTGGCACGTGACCTCAGACTTTTGTATCTTTTTCCTGAAAGAAGAAGATTGAAGAGAGAATGTCTGGGGTGCATGGGTCCTCAATTATGCTGGCTGCTTTGCCAAGACAGCGGGAGTCAGTGGATGTGAGGCTGGTTTGCAAGATGGATTGGGCTACATTAACGACCTTTTGTAGCTCCTTACTGTCTTGAGCAGAGCAGGAGCCATACCAAGCTGTGGTACAACCAGAAAGAATGCTTTCTATGGTGCATCTGTAAATGTTGGCGAAAGTCGTAGCTGACTTGCCAAATTTCCTTAGTCTTCTGAGAAAGTAGAGGCATTGGTGAGCTTTCTCCGGCTCCACGCATCAATTCCCTCCTTTGCCAATGAGTGGGGGCAAAATACAATATTCAGGCTGAATTTTTAACATGCTGTACTAATAATTCTGCAAAACATTCCAGTTAAGATAGCATTTTCTAATTTAATATATGCACATAAAAATACTTACTGGTTTTATCCCTAGCGTTTCTAATTTTTCTGCCAAATTGTGTTCCACTATTTTGTGTAATTCCTTCACCAGATTTGGATTTTTGTTTAAAACTTTTCTAACGTCTTTATTGCATGTCGATACTTCTGGTAGATTTTTCATATCTGGAAAAAAATTATAATTGTTACTCAAATTGTTCACAGTTTGCCAGACAAACACATTGGGGAGTGCAATTTTAATTGGTAGATTGTGAGGTTTTGGATGCGGTCAAAACCAGCAAAAATAAGAACCTGGCTCCAACCCATTGACTTTGGCATTTAGTGAGCAAGCTAGATTACTCGTGCCACCTTGGGAGTGGTGGGTTTCCTAGTAACGTGTAGGAATTGCTCAATTATGGTAAGATATTTCGGTTGGGTGGTTTACAGCATGGTTTACAGCATACAAAAATATGAATTAGGAGAAAGAACAGGCCATTTAGCTTCTTAAGCCTGCTCCGCCATTCACTCATGGCTGATCTGATTGTAACCTGAATCCTATATTCAGACAATTATGGAATCATAGAATCTATGGCATGGAGAGAGGCCCTTCGGTTCAACCTGGTCCATGCCAACCAAAAAGCTCACCGAAGCTAACTCCATTTGCCTGCATTTGGCCTATGTCCCTCTAAACCTTGCCTATTCATGGTATTATGTATCAGTCCACTTCCCCAGGTGATGAAGATCCTGCTGCAATTTTTGATAACCTTCCTCACTGTCTACAATATCATCTATTTTAGTGTCAGTTTAACGGTTAGTTTAGCGTCTGTGGTAGGTAAAATGTTAGAATCCGTCATTAAGGAGGAAATTGCGAGGCATCTTGAAGGGAATTGCTTGATAGGGCAGACGCAACATGGTTTCATTAAAGGGAAGTCGTGTCTGACAAATTTACTGGAGTTCTATGAGGATGTGTCTAGGGCGGTGGATAGAGGAGAGCCGGTGGATGTGGTCTTTCTGGATTTTCAGAAGGCGTTTGATAAGGTACCTCACAAGAGGTTACTGCAGAAGGTCAGAGGACATGGAGTTGGGGGTAGGGTGTTGGCGTGGATAGAGGATTGGTTGTCAAATAGGAGGCAGAGAGTGGGGGTCAATGGGTGCTATTCGGATTGGCGGTTGGTGACTAGTGGGGTGCCCCAGGGGTCGGTGCTGGGGCCTCAGCTATTTACCATTTATATAGATGATCTGGAGGAGGGAACCGAGTGTAGGGTGTCGAAATTTGCTGATGACACCAAGATTGGGGGAAAGGCAAATTGTGCGGAGGGTGTGGAGAGTCTGCAGAAGGATCTAGATAGGCTGGGTGAATGGGCCAGGAAATGGCAAACGGAATTTAATGTTGGCAAGTGTGAGGTGGTCCACTTTGGTAGGAAGAATGGTAGGAAGGACTATTACTTACGTGGCGAAAAACTGCAGCAGGCGACGGTGCAGAGGGACCTCGGGGTCCTTGTGCATGAGTCGCAAAAACCCAGCCTGCAGGTGCAGCAGGTGGTCAGGAAGGCGAATGGGATGCTGGCCTTCATAGCGAGGGGGATTGAATATAAAAGTAGGGAGGTCTTGCTGCAGCTGTATAGGGCATTGGTGAGGCCGCAGCTGGAGTACTGTGTGCAGTTTTGGGCGCCGCACCTGCGCAAGGATATTTTGGCCTTGGAGGGAGTGCAGAGGAGGTTTACTAGGCTGATACCGGAGTTGAGGGGGTTGAGCTATGAGGAGAGGCTGAATAAACTAGGCTTGTACTCGTTAGAGTTTAGAAGAATGAGGGGAGATCTCATTGAGACGTATAAGATGATGAATGGGATGGATAGGATAGAGGTGGAGAGACTCTTCCCGCTCAAAAAAGACAGTAGGACTAGGGGGCACAGCCTCAAGATAAAGGGGGGGCGGTTTAGAACGGAGTTGAGGAGGAACTTCTTCACTCAAAGGGTGGTGAATATCTGGAATTCTCTGCCCGTTGAAGTGGTGGAGGCTGCCTCGCTAAATATTTTTAAGAAGCGGGTTGATGGGTTTTTGATAAGAGAGGGGATTAAGGGTTATGGGGAGAGGGCGGGAAAGTGGAACTGAGCCACGACAGATCAGCCATGATCTTATTGAATGGCGGGGCAGGCTCGAAGGGCCAGATGGCCTACTCCTGCTCCTATTTCTTATGTTCTTATGTCATCTGCAAACTTACTGATCAAGCCTTGCACATTCTCATCCAAATCGTTGATACAGATAACAAACAGCAAACCTTGGAGGCACACCATTAGTCACACGCCTCCAGTCTGACAAGCATCTTTCCACCATAACTCTCTGCTTTCTACCATCAAGCCAATTGCATATCCAATTCCCAGCTTTTTCTGGATTCCATGTAACTTAACCTTCCAGACCAGCCTACCATGTGGAACTTTATTGAAGGCTTTACTGAGGTTTTACATTGGTTGTACAAGACATTGGTAAGGCCACATTTGGAATACTGTGTGCAGTTCTGGTCACCCTAGTATAGAAAAGATATTATTAAACTAGAAAGAGTGCAGAAAAGATTTACTAGCATGATACCTGGACTTGATGGTTTGAGTTATAAGGAGAGGCTGGAAAGGCTGGGACTTTTTTCTCTGGAGCATAGAGGCTGAGGGGTGATCTTATAGAGGTCTATAAATAATGAGGGGCACAGATCAGCTTGATAGTCAATATCTTTTCCCAGAGATAGGGGAGTCTAAAACTAGAGGGCATAGGTTTAAGGTGAGAGGGGAGAGATACAAAAGGGTCCAGAGGGGCAATTTTTTCACACCAAGTGTGGTGAGTGTCTGGAACAAGCTGCCAGACGTAGTAGTAGAGTTGGGTACAATTTTGTCTTTTAAAAAGCATTTAGACAGTTACATGGGTAAGATAGATATAGAGGGATATGGGCCAAATGCGGGAATTGGGACTAGCTTCGGGGTTTTAAAAAAAGGACGGCATGGACATGTTGGGCCAAATGACCTGTTTCCATACTATAAACCTCTATGACTCTAAGTCCACATAGACTAAGTCTACTGCCCTGCCCTCATCAACTTTCCTAGTCACTTCATTAAAAAGCTTTAACAAATTTGTAAGGCATGATCTCCCATGTACACAGCTATGGCTAACTACTCCTAATCAAATCCTGTCTTTCCAAATGCCTGTATATCTTATCCCTCAAAATCCTCTCTAGTAACTTACCCACCTAGATGTTAGCCTTACTGGTCTATAATTCCCAGGTTTTTCCTTGCAGTCTTTCTTAAATAAAGGCACAATATTTGCTGCCCTCCAGTCTTCTGGTACCACACGTGTGGCTAATGATGATGCAAATATCTCACCCACAACTCCCGCAAATTCTTCTGCAGCCTTATAAAGTGTTCTTGGATATATCTGGTCAGAGCCAGGAGATTTATCCACTTTCATACATTTTAATCATCTCCTCAACTGTAATGCGAAATGTCCCCAAAATATCACCACTAACTTTCCCAGGTTCCCAAACCTTCTTGTCTTCCTCCACAGTAAACACAGAGGAGAAATATTTAGTGAGAACCTCAACCATCTCCTGCTGTTCCACACGTGTCCACTTCGGTCCTTGAGGAGTCGTATTCTACTCTAGTTATTCTTTTTCCTTTAATATTTTTAAAGAATCTCTTTGTATTCACCTTAATCCACTCAGCCAAAACTACCATATGCTCCCTTTTTGCCCTCCTGATTTCCTTCTTGAGTGTACACCTGTATCCCTGTACACCTCCAGGGAATCCTTGATTCTAGCTACTTGTACCTGAGCCATGCCTCCCTTTTCCTTGCCAAAACCTCAATATGTTTTGTCATCTACGATTCCCTGCTTCTGCCAGCCTTGCCCTTCACCCTAACAGGAATATTTTGATCCTGAACTCTAGCTATTTCACTTTTAAAGGCCTCCTACTTGCCAGAGGTTCCTTTGCTCTCAAACAAGCTACTTTAATCAACCCTTGCAAGCTCCTGTCTAATTCCATTAAAGTTCATCTTTCACATCATTGTTAATCAACTATCTATCTAGCTCTGCCTTAAAAATATTCAAAGATTCTGCTTCCACTGCCTTTTGAGGAAGATATTTCAAGAAACTCATGACCCTCTGAGACTAAAATATTCTCCTCATCTCTGTCTTAAATGTGTGACACCTTATTTTTAAACAGTGACCCCTAATTTTAGATTCTCTGATAAGGAGAAACATCCTTTCCACATCCACCCTGTCAATACTCCTCAGAATCTTAAAGGTTTAAATCAAATTGCCTCTTATTCTATTTTTTAAAATTCATTTGTAGGACATAGGTATCACTGGCTGGCAGCATTTATTGCCCATTCCTAGTTGCTCTTGAGAAGGTGGTGATGAGCTGCCTTCTTGAATCACTACAGTCCATGCGCTGTGGGTTGACCCACAATGCATTAGGAAAAGAATTCCAGGATTTTGGCCCAGCAACTGCGAAGGAACAGTGATATATTTCCAAATCAGAATGGTGAGTGGTTTGGAGGGGAACTTGGAGGTCATGATGTTCCCATGTATGTGCTGCCCTTAACCTTCTAGATGAAGGTGGTCGTGGGTTTGGAAGGTGCTGTCTAAGGATCTTTGGTGAATTGCTGCAGTGCATCCTGTATATAGTTCACATTGCAGCTACTGAGTGTCGGTGCTGGAAGGAGTGGAAGTTTGTAGATGTGGTGGCAATCAAGTGGGCTGCTTTGTCCTGAATGGTGTCAAGCTTCTTGAGTGTTGTTGGATCTGCACCCATCCAGGCACATGGGGAGTATTCCATCACACTGGTACCTCGTACATGGTGGTTAGGCTTTGGGGAGTCAGAAGACGAGTTACTTGCTGCAGCATTCCTAACCTCTGATCTGCTCTTGTAGCCATTGTGTTTATGTGGTGAGTCCAGTTGAATTTTTATACGGCAGGTCCAGTTGAATTTTTGGTCAATAGTAACCCCAAAGAAGTTGACAGTGGGGGTTTCTGAGAAGTCACGAGCAGGTTATTTCTAAGCTAGTGCTGTCTGATGACTCTGTTGATGACCTCTTCCATTACTTTACTGATGACCAACAGTCGACTGATGGTGGGGGGGTTTATTGGCCAGGTTGGATTTGTCCTGCTTTTTTGTGTACAGGAGGTACCTGGGCAATTTTCCACTTTGTCGGGTCAATACTAGTGTTGTAACTGCACTGAAAGAGCTTGACGCATGGAGTGGCAAGTCCTGGAGCACAAGTCTTCAGTACTATTGCTGGAATTTTAGCAGGGCCCATTACCTTTGCAGTATCCAGTGCCTTCAACTGTTTCTTGATATCATGTGGAGTGAACCGAATTGGCTGGAGACTGGTATCTGAGATGTTGGAACCACAGAAGGAGGCCATGAGGCAGGGTATCTCCAATCAATAATACCCCCACACTGCCCTTGCAGCTTGGCTTGTCCCCAATCAGGACCCCAAGACCTCACAGTCGCATCCAGAACTGCCCCTTTGTTGTGGCTGCCTCCCACCCAGTTTGCAGCTCCCAACGATGAAGGGCATCTACTCAAGCTACTGTTTGAACGCAACCCAGCAAGAAGGAACCAGGAAGGAATGCCTTCTTAGCACGAGCAGATGCCTTCAGAGTAATGAGCACTCCCACACAGACAAGATAAGGATGTACAAACTCCATACAATCACCCAAGGCTGAAATTGAACCCACGTTCCTGGCGCCTTGAGGCAGCAGTGCTAACCATGCCATTCACTAAAATTAACAAAAGTGATATCATTCAGAACAGTTCCTGAAGATGGCAGTGTTAGCAGGCAAATAACTCACTGCATTGCGTACTATGTATAAGACTTTCTGATTTAGGAAGAAATCATTTAAATAAATCTTCCAGGATCCTCAATACAATAATTCTGGGAACTAGGCAGCAGATTAAAAAGTAGGACCTCAAAGGTTGCAATTTCGAGATTGATTTGAAACAGGCAGACAGTCACTCAACACCGGAATTGAACCCGGGGCTACGGCGCTGTGAAGCACAGTGTTAACCACTGTGCCACCATGATGAGTTAAGAGTGTGGATTGACACATAGAAGTGTGATATTGTTGCTATTATAGAAACATGGTTGAGGGAAAGGTCAGGATTGGCAACTCAAAATTCCGGGTGTAGGATCTTCAGGCAAGACAGGAAAGCAAAACAGGAGGTGATGTCCCCCAACCCCCTCCTTATCCAATGGTGACAGTGACCTTCGCACCCCCCCCACCCCTCCACCACCAACCCCACCCCAGCCCTGAGCTGCACTTGGCATTCTCCCTTTTGCTCCTTCTATCTTGGACTGCCTGGGAAGTATTGGTCACCTGAGCACTGACATCTGATATCCCCTTTGGAGGTGATGTTGCCAGGTTCGTGCTGGTGGAATGCTGTTGTAAACGACATCAGCGCGACATCATGCCAGCGCAAGCTGAATATTTGGTGCAGGTTCAATATCCAGACTGAATTCAAATTAGATTCCTGTCCTTCCCTGGCATGTTCCACATCACTCCGCTGGAAAGCTCAAAATCAAAAAACACGACCTTACTTTTCTGAACTGTCCGCATTTTGAGCCTGCACTGCCTTCCCCATGGATGGCGGCTGCAGGCTCAGGATCCCACCCCTACCTTTTCCTTTTCCATTACAAACTTAAATCATATTGTGTTGTGATTGCTATCACTAAAATGCTCCCCCTCTGCTACATCGAACACCTGTCTGACTTTGTTCTTCAGAAATAGATCCAACAATAGATCCTTATTGGACCTTCTATTTATTAGCATAAATGCTCTGCTGAATACATTTCAAGAAATCCACCCCCTCTAAACACTTTACATTATGACTATACCATTTAATGTTGGGGAATTTAAGATGCTCTATTATTATTATTAGAGGATCTTAATCCTCTATTATTATTGTTACAAAGCTCAGTGAATTGTCCATATATCTGCTCCTCTATTGCCCGCTGATTGTTTAGGTGCCTATGATACATTCTGAACAATGTGACTGCCCCCTTTTTATTCCTCAGCTGTACCCACAAAGCCTCATTTGAAGACCCTTCCAAGATATCGTCCCTCATTACTGCAGCAATTTACTCCTTAATGATGGAACATCACCTCCTGTTTTGCTTCCTGTCTTGCCTGAAGATCCTATACCCGGAATTTTGAGTTGCCAATCCTGACCTTTCCCTCAACCATGTTTCTATAATAGCAACAATATCACACTTCTATGTGTCAATCCACACTCTTAACTCATCATGGTGGCACAGTGGTTAACACTGTGCTTCACAGCGCCGTAGCCCCGGGTTCAATTCCGGTGTTGAGTGACTGTCTGCCTGTTTCAAATCAATCTCGAAATTGCAACCTCTGAGGTCCTACTTTTTAATCTGCTGCCTAGTTCCCAGAATTATTGTATTGAGGATCCTGGAAGATTTATTTAAATGATTTCTTCCTAAATCAGAAAGTCTTATACATAGTACGCAATGCAGTGAGTTATTTGCCTGCTAACACTGCCATCTTCAGGAACTGTTCTGAATGATATCACTTTTGTTAATTTTAGTGAATGGCATGGTTAGCACTGCTGTCTCAAGGCGCCAGGAACGTGGGTTCAATTTCAGCCTTGGGAGATTGTATGGAGTTTGTACATCCTTATCGTGTCTGTGTGGGTTTCCTCTGGGTGCTGTGGTTTCATCCCACAGTACAGGTAAGGTGGATTGGCTATAGTAAATTGCCCCTTAGTATCCAAAAGATGTGTAAGATGTTAGTAAGGTTACGGGGATATATCAGGGAATGGACTTGGGAGAGGCTCTGTCTGACAGTCGATGCAGACCTGAAGAGCGAAATAGTCTCCTTCTGCACTGTAGGGATTCTACGATTCTATGCATAATGTTAAAATAAAGTTACCTCTAAACAAGTAGGAGCTGCAACTGTCCACCCTAAGCCACAGCAGGGAGAACATGTTTCAGGTAGGGTGGTACCCCTACAGCCATTTAATGCCTATAGAATTGACTGAAGGCAAAACTTCTGCCCCTCACTTTGGAGAAAGTCCTGCCTCAGACAGCAGCTGAGCAATCTGATAGGATCTGGAGCATAAATGTATTCCCAGCAGTGGCAACTGGGAACCGTGACACTGCTGGGACTACAGAGCTGTTGGTCAAAGTGCTCATAGCCAAAGACCAGTTAAGCGCGGGAGTTTCATCATGGGGTCTAGAGGTGAAGCCCTGTGGTGTGTGGGGGAGGAGTTGGAAAGGTAGGGAGCATCTGGAAAGACCAGATTTTGGTTGACTGATTGGGAAAGGAGGACTGTGAGTGTGGCACCCCCTTTTTAAGCATACAAAAATGATTAACTCATGGACTATTTCCTGCCACTAACAATTATTCCCAGATCAGAATTTTATATAAATTTGACAGAAACTCCATTTTCTACGAACTGACTCTATGCTACTCAATGTCAATGTCTAAACCAGAGAGTTTTCAATCTTTGTGTCCTATTTAACCCTGAGAGAAGCTTCCAACATCTTATCCTCAGCCATGCATCTCCATCTCCATAAGACCGCCTCACCCCACCACTGGCTTAGTTATCTGATGCTGGAACCGTCGTCAATGTCTTTTTAACTTCTACACTTGACTATTCCAATGCTTCCTTGGCCAGCCTTTATGTTCTTCATAACCTTGAGTTTGTCTAAACTCTACTGATTCTATCTCAATCCCAATCTTGTTCTGCCAGAATTTCTGGGCTATATTGGCTCCCCTCCAGCAGTGCTGAATTTAAAATTATCTTAACCATATTCAAATCTCTCCGAAGTCCTGTCTCTTCCTTTCTCTGTAATCTCCATCAGTCATATAACCCTCTGATATCTCTGAATTCCTTCACCTGTTTCTAGCCTCTTGGGCTAACACAATTTTCATCGCTCCCCTATTGATGATTATGCTTTCAGCTGCCTTGAGCCTAATCTCTAGAATTTCTCCCCAGTACTTCTCTTGGTACCTTTCTCTTTTCCTTTAAGAAATTGCGACACATCTACTTCTTTAACCAAGCTTTTGGTTGCCTGGCCTAATACGTTCTAATCTGGCTCAGTGTCAGATTTTGTTTGGGGATACTCTAGTAGCATGTTTTACAACATTAAAGATGCTATATAAATACAAGTTGTTGTTATATCAAGTAAATAATGAACAGCACATAGTTAGATCATTTAGACATAATCTACTGCATCATAAATATTCTTCTCAGTTGAATGACAATAATATCAATTAAGGTAAGCTTTAGAAGCATGCATATGTATTTTTGTACGGATGTGTTGAGAAGTAACAAATTATGCAGTCACCCTTGTCATGTAACCACAGTGGAGACAAGCAGAAATGAATGCTAATCTGGGAATGCTTTTTATACCAACTATCAGAGGCTGAAGAAGGTGAGTGTTAGGTGAGCAAGCAGGGGTAATAGTTTAAATGGGTACGAGGGACACTTAGGTTTTGCCTTAAATTTAAAGCTTAACTAATTAAACTACTTATAAATAACATGGAACCAAATATGTTAAATAAAGCACAACAATAAGATGGCAGAGCAGATGATGCTTTGCAACCATAACATATGGGTTCTGGCGGACACTTTAAGGTTCATGATAACCACATTTGTAGTAAGTTAGGGCAGCTCGAGGCACATTGTGTCAAAGCTAATGAGGTACTGAGGTTCAGATTGCAATGCATCAGGGAGAAAGTTACCTGAACACTTGGTTCCAAGCAGCTAGATGCTTCTGATTTGGTCCATAGAACGGTGTGACTTTAGGTAAGATAGATATGGGCATCCAGTTCTTGCCCCCTTTGTGAATGAGAGCAGGGAGTATAGAGTGGGTGAGAAAACTGACCACAGCATTGTGGTGTAGGGAACCATTCAAGTGGGGAGAGTAAGAAGGAATGTAGTTGTAGTAGGGGACAGAATAAATAGGGATAACAAAAGTATATATTCCAAAAGCTGAGTTGCCTGTCTGATGCTAGAGTTAAGTACATTTAAGTTTAAGTTTTAAACTTAAGGTTTATTTATTAGTGTCACAAGTAGGCTTACATTAACACTGTAATAAAATAAAGTTTATTTATTTGTCACAAGTAGGCTTACATTCACACTAATTAAGTTACTGTGAAAATCCTCTAGTCATCACACTTCATCGCCTGTTCGGGGTACATTGAGGGAGAATTTAGTATCTTTGGACTGAGGGAGAAAACTGGAACACCCGGAGGAAACCCACGCAGACATGGGAAGAATATGTAAACTATACACAGACAATGACTTTCTTTTCTTCTGTGTTTACCAAGGAGAGGGGCCATGTTTTGAAAATTAGAGTATGATACAGGCTGAAAAGCTGGAGGAGGTAGATGTTGGGGGGAAGATGTATTAGCAATTTTGAAAAACTTGATGGTCGATAAGTCCCCTAGGCCAGATGGGATACATCCTAGGATTCTTTGGAAGGCAGGGGATGAGATTGAAGAGCCTTTAGCTTTGATCTTTGGGTCTTCACTGTCCATGGGGATAGTGCCAGAGGTTTGGAGAGTAGCGAATGTTGTTCCTCTGTTCAAGAAAGGTAATAGGAATGACTCTGGTAATTATAGGCCAGTTAGTCTTATTTCGGTGGTCGGTAAGTTAATAGAAAAGGTCCTGAGGGATAGGATTTATGACCGTTTGGAAAGATGCAGCTTAATCCGGGATACTCAGCACGGATTGGTGAAGGGTAAGTCTTGCCTTACAAATTTGATTGAATTCTTTGAGGAGGTAACTAAGTGTGTAGATGAAGGTAGAGCAGTTGATGTTGTATACATGGATTTTAGTAAGGCGTTTGATAAGGTTCCCCATGGTAGGCTCATGAAGAAAGTAAGGAGGTGTGGGATAGAGGGAAATTTGGCCGATTGGATAAGTAACTGGCTATCTCATAGAAGACAGAGGGTGGCGGTGGATGGAAAATTTTCAGACTGGAGACCAGTTACCAGCGGTGTACCACAGGGATTGGTGCTGGATCCTTTGCTATTTGTGATTTTTTATCAATGACTTGGAGGAGGGGGCTGAAGAGTGGATCAGTAAATTTGCTGATGACATCAAGATTGGTGGAGTAGTGAAAGAGGTGGAGGACTCTTGTAGGCTGCAAAGAGGCATTGATAGGATGCAGACATGGGCCGAAAAGTGGCAGATGGCATTTAAGTGCGAGGTGATTCATTTTGGTAGGACAAATTTGAATGCAGATTACAGGGTCAATGGCAGGGTCCTGAGGTGTGTGGAAGAATAGCTAGATCTTGGGGTTCATATCCACAGATCTCACAAGGTTGCCACTCAAGGGGACAGAGCCATGAAGAAGGCCTGTAGTGTGTTAATGTTTATTAACAGGGGTTTGAGTTTAAGAGCCATGGGGTTATGCTGCAACTGTGCAGGACCTTGGTGAGGCCATATTTGGAATATTGTGTGCAGTTCTGGTCACCTCATATAAGAAGGATGTGGAAGCATTGAAGAGAGTGTAGAGGAGATTTACCAAGATGCTGCCTGGTTTGGAGGGTAGGTCTTATGAGGAAAGGTTGAGGGACCTAGGACTTATATCTTTAGAGAGGAGGAGGATAAGAAGCGACTTAATAGAGGTTTATAAGATGATGACGGGGAGAGATAGAGTGGACGTTCAGAGACTATTTCCTGGAGTGGATGTAGCTGTTATTAGGAGGCATAACTATAAGGTTCATGGTGGGAAATATAGGAGGGATGTCCGAGGTAAGTTCTTTACTCAGAGAGTGGTTGGGGTGTGGAATGGATTGCCTGTTGTGATAGTGGAGTCAGACACATTAGAAACTTTCAAGCGGTTATTGGATAGACACATGGACCACACCAGAATGAGAGGGAGTGGGATAGCTTGATCTTGGTTTCGGACAAAGCTCGGCACAACACCGAGGGCTGAAGAACCTGTACTGTACTGTACTGTTCTATGTTCTTTGACCCAAGCCAGGAATCAAACCTGGGTCCCTAGTGCTGTAAAGCAGCAGTGCTAACCACTGTGCCACCGTGCCACTCTCGTTACTGTGAAAATCCCCTGGTTGCCACATTCCGGTGCCTGTTCTGGTACAATGAGGGAGAATTTAATTTGGCTAATGCACCTAATGAGCACATCTTTCAGATTGTAGGAGGAAACTGGAGCACCCAGAGGAAGCCCAGTCAGACACAGGGAGAACATATACATTGACTCAAGCCGGGAATTGAACCCAGGTCTCTGGCACTGTCAGGTAACAGTGCTAATCACTGTGTCACCATGCCGCCCTGTTGCCGGCGTCACCTGTTGCTGGAGAGGAACTTGGAATGAGTGAGGAAAGATTCAGTTGTTGGGGCGCATATGGATACCAATGACATAGATGATATAGGTAAGAATGGAAAAGAGATTCTGCTGAATAAGTATGAACAGCTAGGGACTAAATTAAAAAGCAGAACTGCAAAGGTAACAATCTCTGGTTTACTACATGGACCACAAACAAATTGGTAGAGAGTAAGTTGGGCAGAATCTTATGAGAATTTGTTCTGATATGAGAATTGAGGTGGAATTCTCCAGCTCCTTGGGCCAGTTTTCTCTCTAGATGCAAAAAAAAAGTTGGCACCGTCATTCTCGCAGGGTAGGGACTCTTAGAGCCCTAAGCTATCAAAATCGCTTTATAGGTTCTGTATATCCCCTTCAGCTTACTTTGCTAACTACCTTTGTGGCATCAGCAATTTTAGTTACCATACATCCCTTCATCCAAGTCATTAATATAGATTTTAAATAATTGAGACCCTTGTACAGATCCCTGTAACACTCCACTCGTCACATCTTGCCAGCCTGAAAATGACCCATTTACTCCTACTCTTATATTCCTATTAGCTAACCAATCCTACATTATGAGCTCTTATCTTGTTTAGTATTCTTCAATGTGACACTTTATGAAATGTCTTTTGGAAATCCAAGTATATCAAATACCGTGTGCAATTTAGGTTTTCATTTTAAGGAAGGATATGTTTGCATTGGAGGTATACAGTTCACTAGATTGATCCCTGGATGAACAAGTTGTCTATGAGAGGCTGAGTAAATCGGGTCAATTTTCTCCAGAGTTTAGAATGAAAGATGATATCATTAGATTTAAGATTATGAAGTGATTTGACAGGAAATATATTAAAACATTGTTTTTTTCAGGCTGGGGGATCTGGAATGAATGGGCACAGTTTCAGAATAATGGGCTGATTATTTACAAATGTGATGAGGAGAAATTTCCTCATGCTAAGGATTGAGAATCTCTGAAATTCTCTACCCCAGAGAATTGTGGATGCGCTATTATTTGAGGCTGAGGGAGACAGATTTTTGGTCTCCGAGACAACCAAGGAATATAGCAGAGGGTGGGAAAATGGATTTGAAGACCAGGTTCAAAAATGATCATACTGAATGATAGACATGCTGACACAAGATTCCTGCAACAAGTGCTCTACTCCAAGCACTGCAATGGCAAGTGATCACGAGAAGGGCAGCAGAAATGCTACAAGTACACTCTGAAAGCCCTCCTAATTAAATGCAACATCCCTATCAACATGTGGGAATCTCTTGCATTGGAACGTACAAACTGAAGAAGAAGCATCCTGAAGGCATCAATCACCTTGAGTGTCAATGGGTGGAGCATACAGAGGCCAAACATAAATAACAGAAACAGAGTGTAGAATCCAGAGCTTCCCATCCACCCATCTCATCAAACACCACCTGCCAAATCTGTGGCAGAGTCTGTGGCTCCATGATTGAACTATTCAGCCAGTCCAGAACCCACTTCCCCAGAGTGGAAGCAAGTAATCTTCAACCCGGAGGGTTACAATCTGCATGATGCATAACAGCAGCGCAGCAAGCTCTTTCAATACCACTTCCCTCCTATGAAACTTTAGCCACTAAAAAGGACAAAAGTAACAATGTTATGGGAATACTATCATTGCCAAGCTCTGCAAATCACATATCATTCTGACTTGAACAAATATCTTTGTTCCTACATCATTCTAGGCCATTGTAGAAGCATCATTGTTGAATTAACCAATGTCTCCTGTAAGCAACAATGGAATATTCAGTCACATTGCATGAATCACTCAATTATTCTCATTCTTCATCCTGAAAATTCTCCTCAGGAAGAAAAACGCTAAAAGCATGTGCATGGTTCAGAAGAAAAATGTTGACCAATCAATTTTTAAAGTTTTGACAGCATGTTTTTTTACCTGCAAATCAAACTGAAGTAAAGTCAATTAGTTTTTAAAAAAGAGGAAAATTTCAAAGTATATCATATTAGTGGAAAGTGCACACACAGAGGAGCTTTTGACTTAACAGCATGTGTGCAGAAGACAGGCATAGCACAGAGCAACAGAGCAGGAACAGAACAAGGTAACTGGGAATGTAGAGAGTCCCTACAGGTGCATCATTAATAGTAACACTGTAGAGCTTGATTATACATGATTATACTTTGCATCCCAGTGTAAATTACAGGGGCAAGCTTCCCTCTGCTTAATTTTCTCCAGGGCAATTCCAGCTGCATGGATCTGCCTGCCAGTTGCAGAACTATCCTGCCATCTGTTAAATTTGTAGATCAATGAATTCCTTAATTGGACATTAATTGCTCACACACAGGTCTCAATTGTGACATGGAATCTTGAACTACCTGCACACCCCCACTACCTGTTCAGATGTGGCAGGGGAGAGCGGAACACTAATGCTTGCGCTGCTGATGGCTTGTACTGAAGGAGCAGCACAAGGATGATAATAATAGAGGCTATCATCTCCATAACAATATACAGGAAATGTCAAACTGCACACACTGACTTTATACTGACGATCAATCATTTCTGGTCTGAAATTATTGCCCATAATTATTGCTCATTGCCCGTTGATGGCATGGTGACACAGTTGTTAGCACTGCTGCCTTACTGTTCCAAGGACTTGGGTTCGATTCCTGGCTTGGGTCACTGACTGTGTGGAGGTTGCACATTCTCCCCGTGTCTGCATGGGTTTCCACCGGGTGCTCCAGTTTCCTCCCACAGTCCAAAGATGTGTGGGTTAGGTTGATTGGCCATGCTAAATTAGTAGCCTGGGATATGTATGTTAAAGGGATTAGCAGGGTAAATATGTGGGGATCCAGGGATAGGGCCTGCATGGGATTGTTGTCAGTACAGACCCAATGGGCCAAATGGCTGCCTTCTGCACTGCAGAGTTTCTATGATAATCTCTCATCTCCAGAGGTTGGTACCCAGGGGATGTACAGTGTGCTGGGGATATGTGTATCTCTGTACCAGAAGGCCCCTCACAAGGCCTACATAGGGATTTCCCAGAAAGATTTCCAAAGATGTGCAGATTAGCTTGATTGGCAATGCTAAATTACCCCTTAATGCCCCAATATAATTATGAGGATTAGCGGGGGCAAATATATGGGGTTATGGGGTAAACCTGGGTGAGAATTGGTGCAGACTTGATGGGCCGAATGGCCTCCTTCTGCACTGTAGCAATTCTATAAACTTTAAATTTCTGATCAGTAATTATCCTTGACTAGAATCATGCAAAATTCTGATTTAATTCAGAGACTTTGGATGACTTTGGACATGTTAATGTCCTTATTCACTCTTCTTCCATTTTGATATTAGGGCAGGCGACCCAGCTGCCTCAAGATCTCACACAGTGACTGGAAGATTATGATGCAAAGATGCGTTACTGGTTATAAACGAGGCTTTTGAAACCAAAACTGCTCTCCTGAAGATTGAGGACATTTACTGCCATGAAGAAACAGAATTTTACCTGGACAAGAGATGAGCTTATTCCTACAAAGTAGAGAACAACAGTGTCACTCTTGACAGCAAACCAATCAAGACTCATGTCATCTGGGGTAAAGTGACCCATGCTCATGGAAACAATGGCATGCTGTTCAGCAGTAACCTGCCCCACTAAGGCTATTGGATATAGGATTTGTGTGATACTGTACATAAATTGACAATAAATAGTAAAATGGGAAAAAAAATACATAAGGAAGTAACTGCACTGGAGAGGGCTTAAAGGAGGTTTACTCAATTGTTACCTGGAATAAGGGGGCTGTTTTATGAGGATTAGACAGACTGGATTTGTTCCATTGGAATTTCAAAGGATGAGAGCCAACAGGATTGAAGTATATAAGGTCCTCAATGGTTTTCACATGGACATGAAAAGGATGTTTCTCTTGTGGTAAGTCCAGAACTAAGCGCACTGGTTTAAAATCAGGGTTCACATTTTTAGGACAGCAAATGAGAAATGTCTTTCTCTTCGAGGGTTGTGCAACTTTGGAACTCTGCCTCGGAAGGCAGTGGAGGCCAGGTCATTGAAAATTTTAAGGAGGAGGTAGATGGATTATTTTTAGGCAATGGGAATCAATGGGAATGTAAAACTTGAATCACAACAGATCAATCATGTTCTTATCAAATGATGGAGCACAGGGGCCAAATTAGTTACTTCTGCTCCTATTTCATACATACGTTTGATAGTTCCAACTGTGTTGCCTGAATAGTTACCGTCAGAATACTACCCAACCTGACTATTTTCCCTATTCTGACTAACACCCCATGTCTGACTACCCTCACTGGCTTCTCAAAGCAACTGGAACATTTACACTTACCTGCTTTATGCCAACTAGTGCTCTGAAAAAAGCACTAGTCTGTTGTCTGAATCATCCACTTTAGGCCTCAGGCACCTGCTGTACTGCACATTTTTCAGCCAGCCTGTGTCAGAAGGTCAGACAGGAAAAATGCAGCTTAAAGTAAAAAGGAGCAGAGTGGCAAACTGTCCATGGCAGCATGGTTCAGGGAGCCATTCAAGTGGGGGAGGGGGGATTGAAAAATAATTACAGTATTAGTTGGGGATAGCATAGCCAGGGGAATAGACACTGTTATCTGTTGCCAGGACTGAGAGTCTCAAAAGCTATGTTGCTTGCTTGATACCAGTCTTAGGGACATCTGCTCTGGGCTGGAGAGGAACTTGCAGTGGGAGGACGAGGATCCCATGATTGAGGTCTATGTACTCACCAACAACATAGGTAGAGTGAGAAAGGAGGTTCTATGTAATCAGTTTCAGGAGTTAAAGAACAGAACATCTAAAGCTATAATCTCTGGACTGTTACCTGAACCACATGCAAATTTGGCAAAGGGTACATAAAATTATAGATGTCTGGAACACGTTGCCGGGGTGGTGGTGGCGACAGATATGACAGCAGTGTTAAAGGGACTTTTAGATAAGAATATGAATATGCAAGGAATAGAGGGATATGGACCAAGGGCAGGCTGAAGGGATTAGTTTAATTTATAGAGGAGAGCCGGTGGATGTGGTCTTTCTTGATTTTCAGAAGGCGTTTGACAAGGTACCTCCCAAGAGGTTATTGCAGAAGGTCAGGGGACATGGAGTTGGGGGTAGGGTGTTAGCGTGGATAGAGGACTGGTTGTCAAATAGGAGGCAGAGAGTGGGGGTCAATGGGTGCTATTCGGATTGGAGGTTGGTGACTAGTGGAGTGCCCCAGAGGTCGGTGCTGGGGCCTCAGCTATTTACCATTTATATAGATGATCTGGAGGAGGGAACCAAGTGTATGGTGTTGAAATTTGCTGATGACGCCAAGATTGGTGGAACAGCAAATTGCACGGAGGGTGTGGAGAGTCTGCAGAAGGATCTAGATAGGCTGAGTGAATGGGCCAGGAACTGGCAAATGGAATTTAATGTTGGCAAGTGCGAGATGGTCCACTTTGGTAGGAATAATGGTAGGAAGGATTATTACTTACGTGGAGAAAAACTGCAGCAGGCAACGGTGCAGAGGGACCTCGGGGTCCTTGTGCATGAGTCGCAAAAACCCAGCTTGCAGGTGCAGCAGGTGGTCAGGAAGGCAAATGGGATGCTGGCCTTCATAGCGAGGGGGATTGAATATAAAAGTAGGGAGGTCTTGCTGCGGCTGTATAGGGCATTGGTGAGACCGCAGCTGGAGTACTGTGTGCAGTTTTGGGCGCCGTACTTACGCAAGGATATTTTGGCCTTGGAGGGAGTGCAGAGGAGGTTTACTAGGCTGATACCGGAGTTGAGGGGGTTGAGCTATGAGGAGAGGCTGAATAAACTAGGCTTGTACTCGTTAGAGTTTAGAAGAATGAGGGGAGATCTCATTGAGACGTATAAGATGATGAATGGGATGGATAGGATAGAGGTGGAGAGGCTCTTCCCGCTCAGAAAGGACAGTAGGACTAGGGGGCACAGCCTCAAGATAAAGGGGGGGCGGTTTAGAACGGAGTTGAGGAGGAACTTCTTCACTCAAAGGGTGGTGAATCTCTGGAATTCTCTGCCCGTTGAGGTGGTGGAGGCTGCCTCGCTAAATATTTTTAAGACGCAGGTTGATGGGTTTTTGATAAGAGAGGGGATTAAGGGTTATGGGGAGAGGGCGGGAATGTGGAACTGAGCCACGACAGATCAGCCATGATCTTATTGAATGGCGGGGCAGGCTCGAAGGGCCAGATGGCCTACTCCTGCTCCTATTTCTTAATTTGATGTCATGTTTGGCACAACATCGTAGGCCAAAGGGCCTATTCCTATGCTGTACTGTTATGTGTTTTATGTTCTATGTTTGCACGTGCTTTTCAGTCATAGAAATATTGTACAAGCCCCAGAAAATTGCCATGATGGGCCTGATTTTACCAAACGGGCGCAAAATCGCAGTAAGTTCAGGTGTCGGGCTTTTAACATGATCTGCATCCAAATCCGAGCAGATCACGCCTTTACCAACACCCGATTTGGGTGCGGATCTGGTCCGCGCCCCAGTCAGGTGGTCCGATGATTTAAATATATTAGCATGCACTTAAATCAATTTAATGAACCGCGCGCCCAACTCCCACTTTACCGTCTTCAGATCTGTTCCGGATCCATGTTGTTATCAACCTGCACAATAAAAATCTGAAGCCAATTCCTATTCTGCAGGGGAAACTCCGAAGCCCATCCTCCTTGAACACCCTTTGCAGACTCACCGCTAACCACCCTGGCAGGCACCCCCCCCCACCCTCCGCCTTCCAGGTCAGACCCTCCCCCCGCCCAACCCCGCAATTAGACCCCCCCCCCGGGGGGTCTGCTTGCGGGAGGGAGGGGCTGCCAGCGGGGGGTGGTCTGACTGGGGTGGAGGGGGGCTGCCTCCCAGCACGGGTCTGATGGGTTGCCTCCCAGGGGGTCTGATCGGGGGGGGGGGGGGGGGTGTTGCCTCCCGGGGAGGGTCGCGGCTCATTCCCCCCCCCCACTCAGCCCGGCTCAAGGAAGAAATAGCGAGACACCTGGATATAAATTGTCCCATTGGTAAGACA
Source organism: Carcharhinus amblyrhynchos (assembly GCF_965287045.1). Lineage (NCBI taxonomy): Eukaryota > Metazoa > Chordata > Chondrichthyes > Carcharhiniformes > Carcharhinidae > Carcharhinus > Carcharhinus amblyrhynchos. Next base: position 28,318,003 of record NC_137333.1, read on the forward strand.
GCATGGGTTCATGAAGTGAAGATCATGTTTGACTAATTTGGTGGAATTCTTTGAGAACATTACGTAGTGGATAATGGGGAACCTGTGGATGTGGTGTATCTGGACTTCCAGACGGCATTTGACAAGGTGCCACACCAAAGGCTGCTACGTAAGTTAAAGGTGCATGGTATTACAGGTAATGTATTAGTATGGATAGAGGATTTGTTAACTAACAGAAAGCAAAGAGTGGGGGTAAATGGATGTTTTTCTGGTTGGCAATCAATGACTAGTGGTGTGCCTCAGGGCACAATTGTTTACGATTTAAATAGATGGCTTGGACTTGGAGACCAAATGTAGGGTGTCAAAATTCGCAGATGACACTAAGATGGGTGGCAGAGGAAGTTGAAAGTCTGCAAACGGATATAGATAATCTAAGTGAGTGGGCAAGGGTCTGGCAGATGGAGTACAATGTTGGTAAATGTGAGGTCATTCATTTTGGTAAGAATAACAGCAAAATGGACTATTATTTAAATGGTAAAAAATTGCAACATGCTGCTGTGCAGAGGGACCTGGGTGTCCTTGTGCAGGAATCTCAAGGAGTGGTTTGCAGGTGCAGCAGATAATTAAGAAGGCAAATGGAATTTTGTCCTTTATTGCTAGAGGGATGGAGGTTATGTTGCAGCTGTATTAGGTGCTGGTGTACAGTTTTGGTCTCCTTACTTGAGAAAGGATATACTGGCACTGAAGGGGGTGCAGAGGAGATTTGCTAGGTTGATTCCGGAGTTGAGAGGGTTGGGTTATGAGGAGAGACTGAGTAGACTGGGGCTATACTCATTGGAATTCAGAGGAACGAGGGGAGATATTATAGAAGCATATAAGATTATGAAGGGAATAGATAAGATAGAAGTGGGGAAGTTGTTTCCATTGGCAGGTGAAACTAGAACTAGGGGGCATAGCCTCAAAATAAGGAGAAGCAGATTTAGGACCGAGTTGAGGAGGAACTTCTTCACACAAAGGGCCCAATTTTACTCTTTTGATTCTACATGCCAATTCTGGGTGTAGTCCAGATCCGACAGAGAAATCCGCTTTCAGGTGCCCCCATATGCTCTCAGCCATTTCCAGTCTGATTCGTGCTGTGGGCGGGGCTTAGCGTTGCCAGAATGATTGGAGTTTTGAACCGCGCATGCACAGTTGGGAAAAACATTGCAAAAGTGCACCCATCACATCACTGCCAGGCCAGATAATCCCGCACAAGGCCCCATCCCACTTACACTCCAAAGGCTGTGTGACAATTCCCCCTCTCTCCCCTGTCACTAATCATTGAGGCACTCATCCACCACCACTGATCCCACCGCCCCCATCCCCCGCACCAGCAGCAACCCTGCAAGTGCTCATTTGCCTTCCCCTCAATGCTAACAAGCGAACTGCATAGAACTTGCTAGAATGCTCTGTCAAACTGCCTGAAGCTAATCTCCCCAAACGAAGGGCAGCTCCATAAGAAACTCCAGAATGGACAGGCAGGCAGTTCAGGACAATCTGCGCAAGACCAGCCCCCCAATTTTCTGATGATGACTTGGGAAGACTGCTGGTTACAGCAGAGGCGGGCCACCCTTTTCCTCCCAGGAGGATGCATACCCAATGGGGCTGATGGCCATGTGGCCTGGGAGGCAGTTGCCGCCTCGGTCAGTGCCAGGGCACTGGCCCCCAAAACCACAAGGCAGTGCCGGAAAAAACTCAATAACCTCATTCACGCTGCAAGGGTGAGTACTGAACCCCATTCAGCATGCTCCTCCATATCTCCCCCAGATCCTCCTACTCCCAGCATGCTTCCAGTTCCTGACCCCCAAGCACCTCCGTCCTTTTCCCCCAAAGAGCCTCACTGTGTTTGCCCTCCAAGGGTCACCACTTGATTCTCTGCATGAGTCACCCCACCATTTATTTCATGGTTCCGTCTATCTCCACAGAGGAAGACTGAGCACAAAACTCGTGAGAGGTCGAAGACAGGGGGTAGTGAGCCAGACCTCCAGGTCCTTACCCCGTTTGAGGAGTGGGCGCTGGAGCTCACCAGAGAAGGGGAGATGCGAGCTGTCAGTGACAGCATGGTTGGTCTGCCATCCAGATGTGAGCACCTCAACTCAAGTTGAGGCAACTTCTTGGGGGCACGAGTTTCAGGTGCAAGGGGCAAGGTGTAAAGGAGATGTATGAGGCATTTTATTGGCATTGAGAGGATAGTGGGTGCCTGGAACTCACTGCCAGGGAGGTTGTGGAAGCAGAAACTATAGGGACATTTAAGGGGCATGTCTACAGGTATCTGAATGGGATGGGAACAGAGGCATATGGGGGCAAACAAATCAGATGGGCAGCCTGGTCGCTACAGGGTTGGATGTCTGAAGGGTCTGTCCCTGTGATGTAATTGTCTGGGTTCAGTGTTCTGTGTTCGAGGGAGCCATGTGAATCATGTGTTTGGCATCCCGGATTCCTCTCCCTTCCTTGCACTTAACCTGGTGTCCTGTGTTTCAGGGACAGATCCTGATGCCCCAGGGCCTTCTGGACTGCAGGCCCCGGCTGCAGCTCCCATCCATCATGAGAACAATAGCTCGGACGAGTCCCTGGAGGATATGGATGAAGGGACCTCCAAGGATGGCACTGTTTATCCGTCAGTTGTCACCTCACAACTCACCATCGCAGAAACACACATGTCGGTGGGTCCAGTTAGTGTTGAGGGTTCTGGATCACTCTCTGGTGAGCATGACACATCTGCTGATGTACATCGGATGGAGGAGGAAACATCCCAGCCCTCTGGCATGCGGGGCCTTGTTGGAGACGAGGACTCAGCTGGCCCCAGGCTACATGCTGGGCCTCTGAGATCACTTCTCCCTCAGCTGCTGGAGATAGCAACAGAGCCAGGGAATGCAGGAGGGGCTGACGGACACACTGGACCAACTGTGAGGCTCCTGGGAGGAGTCCCAAAGCTTTCAGGCAGAGCAGCTCTTGCCTGTCACGCGAGCTTCCAATGGCAACACTGCAGGGATGGCATCTGAAGCGAAAAGCCTGGGGCAGGGGATCCTTACCATGGATGGCAAGCTCCAAGCAATGGCCGAATCACAGAAGGCCACAGTGGAGGGACTGAACAAGCTTCTTGAGATTCTGCGGACCGTGGCTGAGAGGCTTGAGAGCTTGCAGGAGACCCAGAGGGACAGCATTGAGACACAGTGGGCAATGGCAGCAACCCTTAAGAAGGTGGCCCAGTCTCAGAGGGCCACGGCCGAAGGCTTGCAGAGCATGGCCCAGTCTCAGAGAGCCACGGCTGAGGGCTTACAGAGCATGGCCTGATCTCAGAGGGCACTTGCTGCAACCATTGAGAGATGGCCCACGACTCAAGTGGCCATTGCAGCGGGGTCGACCACCATGGGTAGGATGCAGGTGGTCCTCCAGGACTGGCAGTGCCAGGTGATGCTGGAGCTTCTGGAGCTCATTGCAGAAGAACCAGTGTCCCATGGAGTGACCCAGGGGCCAAAAAGGACCCCAAGGAAGGAGGGAGGGCGCAAGTCCACGATCAGGCCTTCCAGCCAGGAGACTGTGGCTGTGGCAACACCTTCTGACTCCCCCCTTCATGACACTGGGGCATCTCAGGGGCAGCGGGATGAAGAGGATGTCATGGAAACATCCCAGACACTTGGAAGCCAGCCAGGGCCCTCAAAGTCCAGGGCCCCCAGAGGATGCCCACCATGCACATCACAGGCCACAGGGCGAGGCCAGCAGCTGGCCCCCTCCACCTCTGATATACATTCTGGGGAGTCACTAGTGCAAGGCAGCATAAGGTTAGGAAGTTGTAGTTGCACCGAGATGGCATGGGCGAAGGGCTGCACTAGTTAGAAAGAACTGTAAGCATCTTAATGTTCTCTTGTCACAAGTATTTGAGTTTCACCAGCTTATCTGAACAACTTTATTGTAAATAAATGTGTTTTCTCCACATTCACCTGTGATTGTCTCAAATAGGATCCCTGCCCCATTGACGATCACCCGATGGATGCCTCATGGTGATATCAGTTGGGGTGGCCCCTCAATACTGTGTCACTGAGAAAACAAAGCCATTGGTCTCTCATATCCCACGAGCAATGACCTCCCGTCCCCAACCCACCCGCCGCAGGGCCATGTATGGGGGTTTCGGATCCCTTACCCACTAGACAGGCGTGGGCCCAGGTGCTAGCATGCATGTGGATCTCAGGCAGCAGTCAGGCTGGTTTGCACCAAGGCATCATCAGAATGGTCATCACCCTCCTGCCTGGAAAAAATATCGCGAGCACAGAGTATCCAGGCCCACCACTGTGGTGTGACAATGTGCAGGATAAATGGAAGGCATTTTCTGGATGTGGGGGGCGGCGGGTGGGGGTGGGGGGGGCAGCATGGTGGGGGAGGGAATGGAACCCACAATCACTATCCTCTAGTGACTGAGCCGCCTGGTTATCAGAGCCCCCCTAGCCACCCTTGCATGCCTCAGCCAAGATGCCAGCCCTGCACCACCTGGCAGGGTGCTCTCATCCTCCTTTGCCTCCTCCTCTCTTTCCTCCTCCTGATGCTGATCATCCTCTTCAGTGATGGCCGGCTAGTCATTCTCCACGTCCTCTTCCTCCAAGAGGTCACCTTGCTGCAGAGCCAAATTGTGCAAAGCACAGCACACCACCACTATGTGGGAGGAGATCAGGGAGATGTACTGGAGACCCCTTCTGGATTGGTCCAGGCATCGGGATCACATCTCGAGGAGCCCAAAGCACGTCTCTACTGTCGCACGGGTGGCTACATGGATCTCGTTATAGTGGGTCTCCGCCTCAGTCACAGGCCTCTGCACAGCCATGTCCGAAGCGGGTAACCCATATCATCCAGGAGCCACTCCCGTAGCCTGGGCTCCTCCTCAAATACTTGCAGAATGTGTGACCTCCTTATAATGAAGCTGTCATGCACGCTGCCTGGATGTCTGGCATAGACGGGCATGATGGTCATATTGTGGTCACACATGATTTGTACATTCAGGGAGTGGAATCCCTTCCTATTAACAAATTGTTATGGATTCTGTAGGGGGGCCCTGAGGGCGACGTGGGTGCAGCTGACCGCCCCCTGCACATTCGGCATCCCCGCAATTGCAACAAACCCCACAGCCTGGGCTTCCTGATAGGCTTGGTCCAGGTTGAATTTGATGTACTGCCCAGCCCGGGCATACAGGGTTTCAGTGACCTGCTTGACACACGTGTGGACTACAGACTGGGAGATGCCACAGACATCTCCGGTCGGGCTTTGGAAGGTGCCAGTCACATAGAAGTTCAGAGCAGCCGTCAATCTGACAGCCATTGAGAGTGGGTGCCACCCCCACCCCTGCACGCCAGGTTCTGCAACAGGTTGCACAGGTGTCGCAGGGCAGCTTTTTGGAGTCGGAGATGTTGGTGGTATAGTGTCCGACATCTCAAAGGACACTCGTGCACAGAACTGCCAAGGTCTCTGCTCCCTCCTTCTCTGAAGGCCCCGCTCTGGGTGAGTGGCGGCCATCTCCTGCCTCTGATAGTCACGTCCCTCTGGTACAGCCCGGGTCCCTGGGCCTGCAGTGCTTCCTCCATGTCCTCCTCCTCAGTTCCATTAGCAACCAGAAGAACAGCAAGGTTGATTGGTTGCATTGCAAAAGCCATCTCGTCATTCTGAAAGTGGGGGGTGGTTTGGGATTTGGAGGAGGTGGAGATGAACAAATGTTGGAGTCATGCAATGCTGCTTGCCCCTAGCACACCGATAATCACAGCCCCCCATGCCCCCCAATACCCCCAGCCACATGCTCCACACAGTCACATCCCATGGTAATGTTGAGAGGCTGCAGCAGTGCGATCTGCAAGGGCTTTATGCACATCCTTCAGTCTGAAATGAGCTGCGGTGCTTGGACCCAGCAGCACTGCAGAATCTGAGGTCAGTGCTGTGACCCGGGTCCGTGCTGACGAACAAACATCGGAGATTGTGCACAGCAACAGCCCCCCCTCCCTGCCACATACTCGCAGAGCCGCCACCGACCCGAGCCTGCAAAATGGCCGCAACGACAGGACACCGGAGCGGATAGCTTTCGGATGCCATGCACCTACCTCCTCGCCAACCCTCGCTGAGGAAGTGCCTGATTCAGACTTTTATCCAGCCGGTCCCTAAAAGCCCAGTTCTGGATTGGCGAATGTGGTGGTAAAGGGGGAAATGCTGATTGAGTTGGGCGGGCAGTTCATTAATTCAATTTAAATGCCATTGAATGCACACTCGGGTGCAGATCGCAAAAAGACCTCACACCCGACTTTACGGTTTCGCACCTGAAAACAGGCACAAATTGTTGGTAAAATCAGGCCTAAAGAGTTGTGAATCTGCAGAATTCCCTGCCCAGTGAATCAGTTGAGGCTACCTTATTGAATGTTTTTAAGGCAAGGATAGATAAATTTTTGAACAGTAAAGGAATTAAGGGTTATGGTGAGCAGGTGGGTAAGTGGAGCTGAGTCCATGAAAAGATCAGCCATGGTCTTATTGAATGGCAGAGCAGGTTCAAGGGGTCAGATGGCCTGGTCCTGCTCCTAGTTCTTATGTTCTTATTATGTTAAGTATATAATAAATACATAGAAGTGTACTGGTGGCTGGTTTTAAGTCGGTCCGCCTTGTGTCCAACGAGGGGCATACACGCGATGGGTTGGGCTGCTCTTGGTTGTTCGAGATTGGCCTAGTGCTTCATGTCGTTAGTGTGTGCTTAAACTGGACCAGATACTGGGCAAGACGACAGCTCAGTGACTATCGCTGATTGCTGTGCAGACACATGGATTTGGGCCGGTGTCTGTGGGAGTTTGCGCATTCTCCCCGTGCTTGCGTGGATTTTCTCTGGGTGCTCCGGTTTCCTCCCACACCCCAAAGATGTGCTATTAGGCTGATTGTCAGTAATAAATTGTCCCTAAATTAGTTTCCCTCAATATGGATGGCCATTAAAGGGTCATGGGTGGAGGGGGGGACTGGTGGTGTTAAGATGGCGGCACGGGCTCGTTGGGCCGAAGGGCCTGTTTCCTGGGCTGTTTTTGTTCTTTGTTCTTTGTTCTAAGTGTCCAGGGAGGCAATTTTTTCACACAGTGTGGTGAGTGTCAGGAACAAGCTCCCAGAGGTAGTAGTAGAGGTGGGTACAATTTTGTCTTTCAAAAAGCATTTAGATAGTTACATGGATAAGATGGGTATAGAGGGATATGGATGAAATGCGGGCAATTGAGATAAGCTTAGCGGTTTAAAAGAAAAGGGCAGCTTGGACAAGTTGGGCCAAAGGGCCTGCTTCCATGCTTTAAACCTCTATGACTCTATGACTCTACTTTGCGATCTCTTTAATAGTGGACTCTAAACTTTTGCCAATGACCGAAATCAGGCTAACCAGCCTATAATTTCCCGCCTGCTGCCTTCCTCCCTTCTTAAATAGTGGTGTTACATTAGCAACTTTTCAGTCCTCTGGGATCCTCCCTACCTCCAGTGATTCCTGAAAGATCACCACCAATGCCTCCACAATTTCCTCGATTATCACTTTTAGAATCACTGGTCCAGATGATATCTCCACCTTCAGACCATTCAGTTTCCCCGGAACCTTCTCCTTGTGATGCCACTACACTCACCTGTGCCCCCGATTCTCCTGAAGCTCTGGCATCCCACTGGTGTCTTCCATCATGAAGACTGATTATTATTCAGTAATTATTCAGTTCCTCTGCCATTGCTTTGTTTCCTATTATCACTTCTCCAGTTTCATTTTCCAGTAGTCCAATGTCTATTTTTGCATCTCTCTTACCTTTTATATATTGAAAAAACTCTTCCTATCTTATTTGATATTACTAACTAGCTTGCACTCATATTTCATCTTCACTCCCGTTATTGCTTTTTTAGTTGTCCTCTGCTCGCTTTAAAGGCTTCCTAATCCTTTGGCTTTCTACTAATCCTTGCCACTTTGTATGCTTTTTCTTTTGCTTTTATGCCGTCTTTGACTTTCCTCATCAGCCATGGATACCTTATCCTCCCCTTAGCATGTTTCCTCTCCTTGGGATGAATTTCTGTTGTGCCTCCTCATAACTCTCAAAAACTCCTGCCATTGCTGTTCCACTGTCTTCCCTCCTAGGCTCCCTATCCAATCAAGTCTGGCCAGCCTCTCCTCATGTCTTTGTAGTTACCTTTATTTAATTGTAATACCGTTACATCTGATTCCAGCTTCTCCCTCTCAAACTGCAGGTAAATTTATAATATTGTGGTGACTGCTCCCTAAGGGTTCCTTCATCTTAAGTTATAAGATGATAAGGGGGATAGATAGAGTGGACGTTCAGAGACTATTTCCTCGGGTGGATGTAGCTGTTACTAGGGGGCATAACTACAAGGTTCATGGTGGGACATATAGGAGGGATGTGCGTGGTAGATTCTTTACTCTGAGAGTGGTTGGAATGTGGAATGCACTGCCTGCTGTGATACTGGAGTTGAACACTTTAGGAACTTTCAAGCGGTTATTGGATAGGCACATGGAATACACCAGAATGATAGGGAGTGGGATATCTTGATCTTGGGTTTGGACATAGCTCGGCACAACATCGAGAGCCAAAGGGCCTGTACTGTGCTATACTGTTCTATGTTCTATGTACATTAAGTTCCTTAATCAAGTCTGCCTCATTACACATCACCAAATCCAGAATTGCCTGTTCCCTAGTAGGCTCTGTCACAAGCTGCTCCAAAAAAAATCTTAGACATTCCACAAATTCCTTTACTTGGGATCCACTACCTACCTGATTTTCCCAGTCCTCCTACATATTGAAGTCCCCCATGATTATCGTATTATTGTCTTTTTTATATGCCTTTTCTATCTCCTGATTTATTTTCTGCCCCACATCCTGACTACTGCTAGGGCCGGTACATAACTCCCATCAGGGTCTTTTTACCTTTGCGATTTCTCAACTCTACCCACACAGATTCTAATCCTATATCACTTCTTGCTATCGATTTAACTTTATTCCTTACTAACAATGCAACCCTGCCCCCTTTGCCCATCTGATCTCAGCTCTGATCCCCTTGCAGCCACGTCTCTGTGATGCTTACAACATCGTATCAGCCAACTTCAGTGTGCGCAACAAGCTCATTTACCTTGTTCTGTATACTGCACGCATTTAGATACAACACCCTTAGTCCTGCATTGATCACCTCCCTTCTCATACTTGTCATCTTTTTTGCTCTGCCTGAGGTTAGATTCCTGCAACTTTCTATACTCTCTGTTCTATTACATGATCTGGAAACTTTACTAACCCTCTTCTGAGCCCTCAGCTCCATTAACCTGCACTTCTACTCTCTCCTTTAACTTTAATTGTCTAATTCTTCATACAAGTGAACCCTCTACCCCATTATTTAGTTTGAAGTCCTATCTACAGCTCTAGTTGTATGATTCACTAGGACTCTGGTCACAGCACAATTCAGATGAAGACTGTCCCATCAGAACAGGTCCCCTCTTCCCCAGCACTGGTGCCAATGTCCCATGAATTCAAACCCATTGCTCCCATACCAATCTTTGAGCCATGCATCTACCTCCTCAATCTTATTGACCCTGTGCCAATTAGCTCATGGCTCAGGTAGTAATCCAGAATTATTACCTTTTTGGTTCTGCTTTTTAATTTTGCTCCTGGCTGTTCATATTCCCTTTCAGAACCATTATTCCTGTTCTATCTATGTCATTGATACCTACATGGACCACAACAACTGGATCTTTACACTCCCACTCCAAGTTCCTCTGCAGCCCAAATAAGATATCCCGAACCAAAGCACCAGGCTGTCAATACAACCTTTGGGATTCTCGATCCTGGTCACAGAGAACACTATCAATGCCCCTAACTATACTATCCCCAATTATGACTACATTTCCTTTTTCTCCCCCAACTTGAATGACTTACTGTACTATGGCGTCGTGATCAGTTTGCTCATCCTCCCTGCAGTATCCATTCCTGTCCATACAGGGAGCAAGAATCTCAAATCTGTTGGACAAGTTCAGGGACTGAGGCTCCTACAACCCTACCTCCTGGATCCCTCTACCTGCCTCACTTGAAACTGCATTCTCCTGTCCCTGACTGCTGGCCAAATTCAAGGTATTTAATCTAAGGGGTTTGACTCTTCCCGCTCAAAAAAGACAGTAGGACTAGGGGGCACAGCCTCAAGATAAAAGGGGGGCGGTTTAGAACGGAGTTGAGGAGGAACTTCTTCACTCAAAGGGTGGTGAATCTCTGGAATTCTCTGCCCGTTGAAGTGGTGGAGGCTGCCTCGCTAAATATTTTTAAGACGCGGGTTGATGGGTTTTTGATAGGAGAGGGGATTAAGGGTTATGGGGAGAGGGCGGGAAAGTGGAACTGAGCAGCGACAGATCAGCCATGATCTTATTGAATGGCGGGGCAGGCTCGAAGGGCTGGATGGCCTACTCCTGCTCCTATTTCTTATGTTCTTATGACTGCCTCCTGGAACATAGTGTCTAGGTATCTCTCCCCCTCTCTGATGTGTTGCAGCGTCCGAAGCTCAGAATCCAGTTCATCCACTCTGAGCCGCTGTTCCTCAAGCAACCAACACTTACTACAGACATGCTCACTGAGGACCACAATGAGGACCACAGCCTCCACATCATGTGTAAACAACACATCACCTGACCCACCATCTCTATATTATTTAATTAGTTTCTATTTTAGCTTTTAGTTTTGTTTATTTAAATTTTCTTTTTAATTATATAATTCATTACCTCAGTCTCAATGCAATGTCAGGAACTTAAATATATTTTTCTAATTTAGTACAGCTCCCTGTTAGCTAATCAAATCACAGCCCTCTTGTGATGTTATTTTTAAGCTTTTTTTAAAGCAAACTCACTGTCAGTTTCAGGGAATCAAGAGTAACACTTACCTACCACTAAGCAGTTTCCCTTCTAGCCTCTGCTGTTTGTTTCACTAACTCCAAAAGCACTCCTCACAGTCAGGCAGCAGTCACCATGCACTGTGAGGCTTTTGTTTTTATAGGCACAACTTACAAAGCCCTGGAACTGGTTTTAACTAGTTGTAAAACAACCAGCCAAGTTCAGTTGAGAGCTGATTCATGTTACAGGAAAGCACTAAAGTGCAGCTTTTAACTTCCCAAATAAGAATTAGTTTAGCTCACCCTGAAAGCAAATTTATTGACTACTTACCTCCTTAAAACTTACCAGTTGAACTCCCTATTTTTACTCACCTCCAAAAGCACTCCTCAGAGGCAGGCAGCACTCACCGTGGAGCACCATGGGAGGAAACCGAAGCACCAGAAGGAAACCCATGCAGACATGGGAAGAATGTACAGCTCCGCACAGACAGTCACCAAGGGCTGGAATTGAACCCTGGTCCCTTGCACTTTAAGATAGCGCTGCTAACCACTGTGCCACTGTTCTGTCCCAAATAATAGAATGAAATGCCATATGATCACCAAATGTGTGACTGAACAAGTCATTAGCATGCCAAAGATGTGCTTCATGAATTGCCATGGATTTAGCTATGCCTGCACTAGTGAGCAAGATTATGATTCCCAGCAGAATTTATAATTGAGTACCAGTTGGTTAGTGGCTGTCTGATCCCCATTGTCCTCACTGCTTATCTAGTCCTCATTGTCCTTCTGGTCCATTCCCTTTCTGCTGTAAAGTGACCATCCCATAAAACATACTTTCCACTAAACTTTTAACCCACAGATACACCCTAAGAATACAATCATCATTTATGCTCAAAAAAGAGTTTGAGCTGCTCTAGCTAGCACATGTCATTGTACAAGCCATAAGAGGCTTCAGAAATTCTCATAGGATACAGGATGCACATTAATAATAGAACTGAGGTACCTGTCAGGCATTTACTTTCTAGGCTGATAACTAGAAACAACTACAGCTATTCAGCAATCAGCTTGTTGGCCTATCTACACACTGTGTCAGGAAACCTTCCTGCACACATTGGACAAAAACTGACCCCTCTAACGCACTTGAACTATAGCTTTTCCAATCAATATTTGTAAAGTTAAAGTCCCCCAAAGCAACACTCGAACACTTGATCAGGGACATCACGGACCCTGGCACCTGGGAGGCAACGTACCAACCGCGAGTCTCGCTCGTTCCCACAGACTCTCCTATCTGTCCCCTTAACGATGGAATCCCCAATCACTAATCTTGTATTCTTCTTCCCCCTTCCCACCTGAGCATCAAGGACAGGCTTTACTCCCGAGACCTGTACCCCATGGCTTACCCCCATTGAGACGTCCTCCTCAACAGCATCCAAAACAGAGTACTTGTTTTGCAGAGGAACAGCCACAGGGGATCGCTGCTCTGACTGCTTCTTACCCCTTCTAGCAGTCACCCACGTATCACTTTTAGGAGTAACTATCTCCCTGTAGCTTTTATCAATAGCTGTCTCTGCTTACCGAATGATCCTTAGTTCCTCCAGTTCCAGCTCCAGGTCCCTAACGCGGTCCTCAAGGAGCTGGAATTGGATGCACTTAGTGAAAGGGAATACAAAATAAATGGAGATATACTAGCAGGGGCAGATGAAGTGAGAAATCTTGGCATACAAATACACAGATCCATAAAAGCAGCCATTCAGGAAGACAAACTTGTAAAGAAGGCATATGAGGAATGCTTTACTTCATTGTCAGAGGTATAGAATATAAAAATAAGAGCATAATGTTGGAATTGCATAAAATACTGAAGCAACAACTAGAGTATTGTGTGCATTTCTGGTTACCACATTACAGGAAGAATAGAATTTCTCTGGAGAAAGTGCAGAGGAGATTTACAAGAATGTTGCCAGGGCTAGAAAAGTGTAGCTATGAGAAGAGAACAATAAGGGTTGAGGGGTCGCTTGGTTGAGCTGCACAAAATTATGAGAAGAGATAGAATGGACAGGATAAAATTGTTTCCCTTGGCAGAGAATTCTAGAACTATGGGATATAGAATCATAGAATCCTAAAGTGCTGAAGGAAGCCATTCAGCCTATCGCATCTGCACCAACCACAATCCCACCCAACCCTTGTCCCCATAACCCCATGCATTTACCCTAGCTAGTCCCCCAGACACTAAGGTGCAATTAAGCATGGTCAATCCACCTAATCCACACTGTGGAAGGAAACCGGTGCACCCAGAGGAAACCCACAGATACATGAGGAGACTGTGCAGACTCCACATAGACAGCAACCCAAGTTGGAAATTGAACCTGGGTCTTTGGTGCTGAGGCAGCTGTGCTAACCACTGTACCACCATGCCACCCCTTTAATTCAAGAGTTAAGATAAGTAGCAGAATATGTAAAGGTGACATAAGGAAGAATTGCTCTACCCAAAGAGTAGTGGATGTCTGGAATTTGTTGCCCAAGTTGATGGTAGAGGCAGCAACCCTAAAGAGAGAGGAAATATTCAAAGGGGTGGAATCCTTGAAATTTGAAAAGACACCAGGGTCACATGAATTGTTTCCAAGACTGTTGAAGGAAGCCAGGGGGGAGATAGCAGATGCTCTGAGGATGATTTTGTAATTCTCACTGGATTCAGGGAAGATACCAGAGAATTGGAGAAATGCAAATATTGTTCCATTGTTTAAAAAGGGACTGAAGGAAATACAAAACAATTATAGGCCAGTTAGCATTACATTGGTGATGGGAAAATTAGTAGAATCAATCTAAGTAGAAAGGCATGGACTAGTTAAGGATGGTCAGCATTATTTATTTATTATTTTATTTACAGGGCAATGGGCCAGGAGCAGGAAGGTGAGATTAGAAAAGGCACCTGAATATACCCGAGCAAGATGGGCTGAATGGCCTCCTTCTCTGCTGTAACTTTTTTATGGTTCCATCATTGGTTTGTTGTTGCTAATTTTGCTGGAACCTCTCTCCCTTCTGCTCAGTTTCCATCTACTGCTGCCATTGTTGCTGTCATTGAGTCTTGGCCTCTTTTAAGGTCGTCATTGAGTCTTGGAGCCACCTCTTTCTTCCATTCCAGTATAAGAACTAACTTCCTGAAAAGTGACATCACAGGAAAGCTGTGAACTGATTGGTTGGCACGAAATCTGTGCTTAATTTGAAAAAGAACACTGCAAAATTAATTAATTAATTAATTAGCTAAGTAGAGGTGGCTGGGCAGATGATGTGCTGTAGCTGCATGATGTGGGAGCTGGCAGATCCCACTACGAGCTGCAGTGACTGAATCTGCAGCAAGTGTTGGTTGCTCAAAGAACTTCAGCTCAAAATTGATGAACTGAAGTCAAAGGGGGGCGGGGGGGAGCAGGGGGTGGTGGTCAGGAGTTACCTGGACTATTTGTTTCAGGAGGCAGTCACACCCAGTAAATTAGGTACTTCTAATTCAGCCACTGGTCAGGGACAGCAGGGTTGACTGCAAGTGAGACAGGTAAGGGGATCCTAAGTTCAGGAACAGAGGAGCCTCAGCTCTTGACCTTGTCCAACAGGCATGAGATACTTGCTCCTAGTGTGGATGAGGAAAAGAGCTGTAGGGAGGATGAGCTAGCTGACCATTGCATCATGGTACAAGAGGTCATTCAAGAAGGGGGAGCAAAAGACAAGTGGTCGTTGTTGGGGGCTCTGTAATTATTAGCAAGATTATTAGCAAGTTGGATTGTGACTCCCACATGGTAAGCTGCCTGCCCGGTGCCAGGGTGAGGGATGTCTCTGACCAGCTTGAAAAGATATTGGAGTGAGAGGAGGAGGATCCAGTTGTTGTGGTCCATGTTGGGGCAAACAACATAGGCAAGACTTGGAAAGAGGACCTGTTTGGAGATTATCAGGCATTAGGAGCTAAATTAAAGAACAGGTCCTCTAGGATTATAATCTTTAAGTTGTACAAGACATTGGTAAGGCCACACTTGGAATACTGTGTAATATTATAGAAAGAATACTATTGAACTAGAAAGAGTGGAGAAAAGATGTACTAGGATGCTACCGGGACTTGGTGGATTGAGTTCTAAGGAAAGGCTGGATAAATTGGGACTTTTTTCTCTGGAGCGTAGGAGGCTGAGGAGTTATCTTATAGAGGTGTATAAAATAATGAGGGGCATAATAGTCAATATCTTTTCCCAAATGTAGGGGAATTTAAAACTAAAGTTTAAGGTGAAAAGGGAGAGACATAAAAGTGTCCAGAGGGGCAATTTTTTCAAACAGAGGGTGGTGAGTGTTTGGAACAAGCTGTCAGAGGCAGTAGTAGTGGCGGGTAAAATTTTGCCTTTAAAAAAGCATTTGGACAGTTACATGGATACGACGGATATAGAGGGCCAAATGTGGGCAATTGGGTAGGCTTCAGGATTTAAAACAAAGGGTGGCATGAACAAGTTGGGCTGAAGGGCTTGTTTTCATGCTGTAAACCTCTGTGACTCTATGACTCTATCTCTGGATTACTACCCGAGCCACATGCGAATTGGTACAGGGATGAGAAAATTCTGGAAGTGAACACATGGCTAAAGGAGTAGTGCAGGAAAGAGGGGATCCATTTCATGGGGCATTGGCATCAGTATTGGAACAGGAGGGATCTGTACCATTGGGATGGTCTTCACCTGAACCAATCTGGGATCAGTGTTCTAGTCGAAAGAATAAATAGGGTAGTCACAGGGACTTTGGGAGGAAGGGAAGATAAAGCAACAGGAAGTATAATGGTTAATAGGAGGCAAGGCAGCAGGTTAGCAAATGGGAGAAGGTTTCGACTACATGGAAAATTACTGAAAAAGTTAAAAGGAGAAGGATTCAGGTGATGTTATTAATGGAGGTATTCGAATCCAAAAAGAAGATATAAAAACTAGCAAAAGGGCACTTTACCTAAATGCTTGTAGCATTCGAAACAAGGTAAATGAGTTGAATGAGCACAAATCATCACAAATGAGTATGATTTAGTGGCCATTACAGAGACATTGTCACAACTGCGAGTTAAATATCCATGGCTATCACACTATTCGGAAGAACAGACAGGAAATTAAGGGAGGTGGTGTAGCTTTGATATTTAAGGATGATTTCAGGGCAGTAGTGAGAGATTATATAGGTTCTATGAAGAAATGTGTTGAATCTATTTTGGTGGAAATTAGAAATAGTAAGGAAAAAGTCACTGATAGGCGTAGTCTATAGGCTGCCAAATAATAACATCATGGTTGGTGAGCAATAAACAAGGAAATAACTGATACATGTAAAAATGATATAGTAATTATGATGGGGGACTTAATCTACATGTCGATTGGTCAAGCCAGGTTGGTCAAGGCAACCTTGAGGAGTTTATCCATGATAGTTTCCTCAAACAGTATGTAATGGAACCTACAAGGGAGCAAGCTATCCTAGATTTGGTCTTGTGTAATGAGACAGGAATAATTAATGCTCTCACACTTAGGGATCCTCTCTGAAGGAGTGATCACAGTATGATTGAACCCTAACCCTAACCATGAGAAGGTAAAATCCAATACCCCAGGAGTGCCCCAGGGATCTGTTCTAGGACCCTTGCTGTTTGTCATTTTCATAAATGACCTGGATGAGGAAGTGGAGGGATGGGTAAGTAAGTTCGCTGATGACACGAAGGTCGGTGGTGTTGTGGATGGTCTGGAAGGATGTCAAAAGTTGCAGCAGGACATAAATAGGATGCAGGACTGGGCGGAGAAGTGGCAGATGGACTTCAACGCGGATAAATGTGTAGTCGTCCATTTTGGCAGAACCAACGGGATGAACGAGTACACTATCAAGGGCAGGAGTCTTAGTAGTGTTGAAGTGCAGAAGGATCTTGGGGTCCGGGTCCACAGGACTCTTAAATCGGCCTCGCAGGTGGAGGAGGTGGTCAAGAAGGCGTATGGTGTACTGGCCTTCATTAATCGAGGGATTGAGTTTAGGAGTCGGGAGGTAATGCTGCAACTTTGTAAGACCCTTGTCAGGCCTCATTTGGAGTACTGTGCGCAGTTCTGGTCGCCTCACTATAGGAAAGACGTAGAAGCTATTGAAAGGGTACAGAGGAGATTTACAAGGATGTTGCCTGGACTGGGAGGCATGCCTTATGAAGTTAGGTTGAGG
The DNA here is from genome assembly GCF_965287045.1 of Carcharhinus amblyrhynchos. Classification (NCBI taxonomy): domain Eukaryota; kingdom Metazoa; phylum Chordata; class Chondrichthyes; order Carcharhiniformes; family Carcharhinidae; genus Carcharhinus; species Carcharhinus amblyrhynchos. The sequence goes on from NC_137333.1 coordinate 28,335,052, forward strand.
GAGCTGGGTCTCTTTTCCCTGGAGAGATGACGGTTGAGGGGCGACCTGATAGAGGTTTATAAAATGTTGAGAGGAATGGATAGGGTGGATTCTCAGAGGCTATTTCCCCGGGTTGAAATGGTCGCTACGAGAGGACACAGATTTAAGGTGCGGGGAGGAAAGTACAGAAGTGATGTTAGGGGTAAGTTTTTCACTCAGAGGGTGGTGAGTGAATGGAATCGGCTGCCGTCAGTGGTGGTGGAGGCGAACTCGCTGGGGTCTTTTAAAAGACTTCTGGATGAGTATATGGGGTTTAATGGGATTGGGGGTTATAGATAGGTCTATAGATTGGTAGGTGATGATGTGATCGGCGCAACTCGTGGGCCGAAGGGCCTGTTTGTGCTGTAGTGTTCTATGTTCTATGTTCTATGTTCTAGTGTCATGTGCTGAAACGAAGAAAACTATGATGGGATGAGGGAGAGTTGGCTGAGGTAGACTGGGAGCAAAATCTTTATGGTGGGACATTGAGGAACAGTGGAGGACTTTCATAGTGATTTTTCACAGTGCTCAGTAAAAGTATATACGAATGCTAAGGAAGGACGGTGGAAAAAGGAATAATTAGCCATTGATATCTAAGGAAATAAAGGGAGTTATCAAATTGAAAGAAAGTGCATACGAAGTGGCAAAGAAAACTAGAGGATTGGGAAATCTTTAAAAGTCAACAGAAAGCCACAAAAAAGCTATAAAAAAAAAGATTATGAGAGTAAACTAGCTCAGAATATAAAACCAGAGCAAAAGTTTCTACAAATATATGAAAAGAAAAAGAGTGGCTAAAGATTGGTCCTTTTGATAATGAAAAAGGGGATTTAATAATGGGAAATGAGAAAATGGCTGAGACATTGGACAGGTGTTCTGTGTATGTCTTCATATTGGAAGACACAAATAACATGCCAAAAATTGATGACAGTATGGCAGATGAGGACCTAGAAACTATCATTATCACTAAAGAAGCAGTGTTAGGTATGCTAATGAGGCTAAAGGTAGACAAGTCTCCTGGCCCTGATGGAATGCATTCCAGGGTTCTAAAAGAAAGAGATGGGGAAATAAAAAATGCACTCGTAGTAATTTAACAAAATTCGCTGGACTCTGGGGTGTTTCCAGCAGATTGGAAAACTGCAAATGTGATGCAAATGTTTAAAAAAGGAAGTAGATAAAAGGCAGGTAACTATAGGCCAGTTAGCTTAACCTCTGTGTTGGGGAACATGCTTGAATATATCATCCAGGAAGAAATAATGAGACATCTGGATAGAAATTGTCCCATTGGGAAGATAGAACATGGATTCATGAAAGGCAGATCATATTTAACTATCTTAGTGGAATCCTTTGAGGACATTACAAGCACAGTAGACAACAGGGTACTGGTGGATGTGGTATATTTCCAGAAGGCTTTCGACAAAGTGCCACACAAAAGACTGCTGCATAAGATAAAGGTACACAGCATTATGAGTAATGTATTAGCATGGATTGAGGACTAATTAGCTAACAGAAAGCAAAAAGTGGGGGTAATGGGTGTTTTTCTGATTGGCGATCAGTGACTAGTGGTGTGCCTCAGATATCAGTGTTGGGCCCACAATTGTTTACAATTTACTTAGATGATTGGGAGTTGAAGACCAAGTGTAGTGTGTCAAAGTTCGCAGATGACGCTATGATAAGTGGTAGACCAAAGTGTGCAGAGGACACTGAATGCCTGCAAAGAGATATAAGTAGTTTGTGAGTGGGCAAGGGTCTGGCAGGTGGAGTGCAATGTTGGTAAATGTGAGGTTATCCATTTTGGTAGGAATAACAGCAAAATGGGCTATTATTTAAATGGTAAAAAAATTGCAGCATACTGCTGTGCAGAGTCCTGGTACCCTTGTGCAAGAATCACAACAATTTAGTTTGCAGGTACAGCAGGTAATTAAGCAGGCAAATGGAATTTTGTCCTTCATTGCTAGAGGGATGGAGTTTAAAACAGCGAGGTTATGTTGCAGCTGTATAAGGTGCTGGTGAGGCCACACCTGGAGTACTGTGTACAGTTTTGGTCTCTACTTGAAAAAGGATGTACTTGCACTGGAGGGAATGCAGAGGAGATTCACTAGGTTGATTCCAGAGCTGAGAGGATTGGTTTATGAGGAGAAACTGAATAGACTTGGGCTATATTCATTGGAATTCAGAAGAATGAAAGAGGATCTTATAGAAACATATAAAATTATGAAAGGAATAGATAAAATAGAAGCAGGAAGGATGTTTCCACTGGTGGATGAAACTAGACCGAGGGGATATGGCCTTAAAATAAGGGGGAGCAGATTTAGGACTGAGTTGAGGAGGAACTTCTTCACCCAAAGGATTGTGAATCTGTGGAATTCCCTGCCCAGTGATGCAGTTGAGGCCACCTTGTTGAATGTTTTTAAGGTAAAAATAGATAGATAGATTTTTGATCAATAAAGGAATTAAGGTTTATGGTGAGCGGGCAGATAAGTGGAGCTGAGTCCATGAAAAGATCTGTCATGATCTTATTGAAGGGTGGAGCAGGCTCAAGAGGCCAAATGGGCTACTCCTGCTCCTACTTCTTATGCTCCTTTTCCTTAACTCCTCATTTGCTGTGCTCAGCCCCCTCTGAGATCCACTAATGTTGCTGCTTCTAATATGAAGGTTTCAAGTCCAATATTACTTTTCCTTGATCCAAAGAAGAGTGAGGTTCAAAACATTAGCCAGAATTTTCCAGCTGTTCACACTGGCAGGATCTTCAGGTCCTAATAATTGTGTACTCCCGTCACAGGTTTCCTGGCGGTGGGGGTGGAGTCAATGTGAAATCCCAAGATCCTGCTGCCAGAGAATGGTGCCCCACATCCCGCAAAAAGACCAGAAAATGTCCCATTAGCTTTGTTTTTCTCTTCATTGATGCACCAGATCTGCTGGGTTTTTCCAGCACTTTCTGTTTTTAATTCAGATCACCAGCATTCACAGTATTTTGTTTGTATTATATTGCTGTGTTTGGTGTTCTCTGCCCCACACATTAACCCTTTGGTCATTGTGCTTAGCCTCAAACTGGATCCACTGCCACTGCTGCTGGCAGCAAGCCTCTAGACTGACTCTCCCTACTTTCAGACAGGTTCAGACATTGTTCATGAGATAACATTTCAAAAATATAACTAACCTCCAATCAATTTGTCCGGCTCTTAAAATAGCATAATTATGCAATCCCTTTTGCTGTTCTTTTTCAGGGTCATGCACCTCAGTTGGCTAGATAGTTAAGGTCTGGTGCAGAATGATATCAACAGCATGGGTTTAATTCCTGGACTCAGTTCATGAAAGGCTGCTTCCTCATCTTGCCCCGTGCTTGAGAGGATGATGCCCTTCAAGCTATGTAACAATTTTTCACTCTTTGTGGCCCCTCTTGATTTTGACTAATTTTCTGCCAGATAACACAGGCTCAGCTGTGGCATTCCAAATTTGGAATCATATCAGCCAGCAGAGCTACATTACCTCAGGGTAGCACCAACTCGTCATATTTGGTTACACACTATAGAAAGTCGGCAAAGCCTGCCTCAAGACACTCCTATGACTGAATTTAACATTCTATGACTATTCTAAAGGACTGGAATAGTTATTTATTTCCTTATTAATCCCAACTGCTGATTTACTATAGCTTTCTTACTTCTGCTCTGAAAGTTCCACTGAAGCTTTCTGCGAGTATAAACTCAATTCAAAGATTACACTGATACATTGATTTTGACACATCTTGTGGCACAAGCTGCTATGCATTTTCCATATTTATTTCAAGGGCATGATTTAAACATGGAGACCTGGGTTGAAGCGGCAGATGTAAAAATGTGCAGAATGTGTAGGACATAAGTGGATGGACAAATGTGATTACGTGGCAGCTGGCCAATTAAAAAGGGGTTACATGCAATCACGTGAAGGAGTAGGGGTCAGGGTGGAAATCCTAGTAACATTTAAGAAAATAAGAACATAAGAAATAGGAGCAGGAGTAGGCCAACTAGCCCTTCGAGCCTGCCCCGCCATTCAATAAGATCATGGCTGATCTGTCGTGGCTCAGTTCCACATTCCTGCCCTCTCCCCATAACCCTTAATCCCCTCTCTCATCAAAAAATTTAATGGTTGCAGACATGATGGTATAATTATTAAACAGCAGCTAGCCCTACCTGCAGTTTTTTTTTCATGAGATGCGGATATTGGTGGCTCAGTCAGCATTTATTACCCTCGAGAAGTTGGTGGTGAGTTGCCACCTTGAAACACTGCAGTCCATGTGAAGCCAGTTCACCCACAATGTGTTACTGCACATGGGACAGTTTCAGGCCCAATTTGAGAAGGCCTACCAGCAGAAGCAGTAGGTAATTAGGGATCCTGTTGTTGCCAAAAGAAACATGGCTGAGCTTGCAGAACAGTGCAAAGATCTGCAAGTGGAGGTCAAAGTCCTGCATCAAGCAGGTAAAGAAAATTCAGGATGCTGTGCTGATCACTCAAAATACCAGTGTGAGATCAACAGACTTAAATCGTTACTGTTGGTATAGAAGGGCATGATGTGCGACTTTGGCACTGTGGGAACCCTGGGGGTTAGCGCCCACATCATAGACTGGGAGGATATAGAGGAGGAAGCACACAGGTATGCCACCCTGAATAGTGAAGCGCTCTCACCCTCCCTTTTCAGAATAACCGGAACAGGAACCCTATCCACTGCACCTCCATTACCCATTCCTATCCCATTACAGCCTTCCCATCCCAATACAATCTACGGTCCCGATAGAACCTCCCTTTCCAAAGCAACCTGAACCCCCAGTCCATGCAGTACAGCAGCCTCGACTTGCTGCTCTTTGACGGAGATGAAGGAGGCAATCCTGACCACAGTAGGTTTCAGTAGAATTATGGAAGGATTGAATAAATGCAGGCAAAGGAGAATATGAAACTGCCAAGTGCCTGTGGATGCAGTTAATCTGGTTAATCTTTGGCGATATGGACAGAACCACGCAACAGCACTGCAAAGGGTCAACTGGACCCAAACTCTTTCACACATGACCGAGGCGACAAAGACATTTGTAAGAACAGGACATTTGTTTCGCGAGTTTCTGTGATTAGCTTAAGTTTTAGCAGCTTGCAGTTTCACAGAAAAACCCCTACAGGGCACAAATGTAAAATCCACCCTTTGGGTTTGCATCATCTCACACCTCGGTATATTGTTCATTCTATTTGCTCTAATGTTTATACCCGTCCTAGCAGTTAAAGTTTTAAGTGGAGATGGAAATTCACTGAGTTCCTGAATGTAGGAACAATGCTGAGCAGGCGCGAGCAGAGAAACCTGCTCAGCCAATATCATGTAGGTAATTTATCGTATATAAGATCCCAGGCAACTTCAAAATAATTTTATCAACACTACTAAACAAACTCTACCTTAACAGATATGAAGTTATTTGTACAACATTTAAAAATCGACCAATGAGTTTTTTTTTTCATTTTTCTTTCTTATCTATTCTTATTAACAGTATTATCATAAGATAGTGCAGGTTTTGTGATAGGTATTTGGGCCCTTTGCCTGGGAACCTGGTAGTTGTTATTTGTGCAATGGCTTGGATAGTGCTGTGATTCAACTTACTTGACACTCACTGGACAAACAAGAGGGCATGTGGTCAAGTGACCCTTGACTTCCAGGATTGTTACAGAATTTTGATTATATATCATGAGCATGGATAAAAACTTGAAATGTTAAAGCCACGTTTAAACCTGAATATGGCTTTACCTGCAGTTTGCAAACTATCAAGCTGGTACACACTGTTTTCATTCAGCTGGGCCTTGGACAATCAAACTTGGAACTGCTTTGCTAGGTGCTAATGGTCACGTTGTTTCAAAACAAATGCTGTTTACATCTCCAGTGACCTACTTCATTAGAAGAATATTCCACAGATTTGGTGGCAGCTAGCTCAGTGGAAGGCCAGATGCATAATGTGACAAGAATAGTACTTGACAGATAAAGGTTCAAAATCATGTACTGCAACTTCCAGATGTGGAAAGTAGTCATCTCATTGGATCTTCTTGCCCTCGCCTGATGCTAGAGTTGGACACAGGCCACAGTATGTTTGAGAAGGATGAGAGGAGGGAGATAAAAAGGGGCAACCTGGAGTCCCAGCTCTCTTTGATTTTGAATCTTCTTCAACAGTATCTCCAGAGAGCACCTTTGAATGGCAGCTGAACAGCACAGCATCTCCAGCTCTTTGTACCTTGTGTCGAGCATCATCAGACTAACCAGACCCAGACTACTATCCCGGTGAGACAACCCATAGAATCAAGCCATAGAATCATACGGTACAGAAGGAGGCTATTTGGCCCATCAAGTCTGCACTGACGACAATCCCACCCAAGCCCTAACCCCATAATCCCATGCATTTATCCTAGCTACTCCCCCTGACACTAAGGGGTAATTTATCATGGCCAATCCAACTAACCCGCATATCTTTGGACTGGGAGGAAACTGGAGTACCTGGAGAAAACCCATGCAGACATGGGGAGAATGTGCAAACTCCATCCAGACAGTGACCCAAACTGGGAATCGAACCCAGGTTCCTGATGCTGTAAGGCAGCAGTGCTAACCACTGTTCCACCATTCTGCCCCAAAGACAATCAATGACTGCGGATCCTAAAACCATAGCCAACCGTCAAAAACTGAGGAACAGCCTGTCCCAGCCTTATTGAATGGGGGTTACCAGCCCTTTCAGACATACTGTTCAAAGATAGTGATAGGAAACCATCACCATATAGGGTGTAGAATCATAGAAACATGCAGTGCATGGGCTCCTTGGCCCATCGAGCCTGCACCAACACACAAGAAATACCTGATCTCCTACCTAATCCCATTTACCAGCACTTGACCCATACTCTTGAATGTTATGTGGTGCCAAGTGCTTGTCTGTTTTTAAAGGTTGTGAGGCAACCAGCCTCTCCCATCCTCCCAGGCAGCGCATTCCAGACTATAATGCCATTGAACATTAAGTGGAGATGGTTAGATTTTCTTTTGTGGAAATGGTCATTGCCCTGGCACTTGTGTGCACAAATCTTGTCACTTCTCTCATCCCAAGCCTATATGTTGTCCAGATCTTACTGCACACCGGTTCAGGTCACCTGACTTCCAGTTTCATGCTGTTTCACTTTTTTATGTTCTGTGCATGTGCACAGTCAGTTCCCCACCTAAAGACAAACCATGCATCTGCATTCACTTCCTATATGCACATAATAAAAGTCCTCAGGCCCGCTAGAAACTGTGGTACTTGAGCTATGTCCAACAACTAAGTTATTGGAAGGTTTTTTTGAGAGACAGGATCCAGAGGCATTTAGAGATGCAAGGACTGATTAGGGACAGTCAGCATGGCTTTGTGAGTGGAAAATCATGTCTGACAATTTGACTAAGCTTTTTGAAGAGTAACCAAGAAGGTAGATGAGGGCAGTACAGTTGATGTTGATGGATTTTAGCAAGGACTTTGAAAAGGTACCACATGGTAGGTTGTTGCATACGGTTAAATCTCATGGGATCCAGGGTGAGGCAACTATATGGATATAAAATTGCCTTCTTGACAGAAGCCAGAGGATGGTTGTAGAGGATTGTTTGTCAAACTGGAGGCCTGTGATCAGCGGTGTGCCTCAGGTATCAGTGCTGGGTTCACTGTTATTAGTCATTTACATTAATGATTTGGGTGAGAATGTAGGAGGGATGGTTAGTAAGTTTGCAGATGACACCAAGATTGGTGGCATCATGGACAGTGAAGAAAGTTATCTCCAATTGCAACAGGATCTTGATCAATTGGGCTAGCGGGCTAACGAATGGCGGATGGAGTTTAATTTGGACGAATGCAAGGTGATACATTTTGGTATATTGAACCAGGGCAGGACTTAATCAGTTAATGGTAAGGCATTGGGGAGAGTTACAGAACAAAGAGATCTAGGGATACATGTTCATAGCTCCTTGAAAGTGGAGTCACAGTGGACAGAGTGGTGAAGAAGGCATTCGGCATGCTTGGTCAGAATAAAGAACAAAGAACAGGCCCTTCCGCCCTCCAAACCTGCACCGATCATGTGTTCCTAACTAGACCATCCGTTTGCATCCCTCTATTCCCAGTCTGTTCATGTGGCTATCTAGATAAGTCTTAATTGATCCTAGTGCGTCTGCCTCAACCTCCTTGCTTGGTAGTGCATTCCAGGCCCCCACCACCCTCAGTGTAAAATACATCCCTCTCATATCTGTATCGAACCTTGCCCCCTTACCTTGAACTTGTGACTGCTTGTGTTTGTCATTTCCGACCTGGGAAAAAGTTTCCAACTGTTCACCCTATCTATGCCCTTCATAATTTTATAAACTTCTATTAGGTCGCCCCTCACCCTCTGAATTTCCAGGGAGAACAATTCTAGTTTACTCAATCTCACCTCCTGGCTAAGTGTACCAGGCAACATCCTGGTAAACCTTTTCTGCACTCTTTCCAAAGCCTCCATGTCCTTCTGGTAGTGTGGCAAGCAGAACATTGAATATAGGAATTGGGACATCTTGTTGAAGTTGTACAAGACATTGGGAAGGCCACACTTGGAATGCTGTGTACAATTCTAACCACCCTATTATGGAAAGGATATTATTAAACCAGAAAGAGTGCAGAAAAGATTTATAAGGATGCTACCGAGACTTGATGGTTTGAGTTATAAGGAGAGGCTGCATAGACTGGGACTTTTTTCTCTGGAGTGGAGGAGGCTGAGGAGTGATATCATAGAGGTCTATAAAATAATGAGGGGCATAGATCAGCTAGATAGTCAATATCTTTTCCCAAAGGTAGAGGAGTCTAAAACTAGAGGGCATAGGTTTAAGATGAGAGGGGAGACTTACAAAAATGTCCAAAGGGGCAATTTCTTCACACAACGGTGGTGAGTGTCTGGAACAAGCTGCCAGACATAGTGGTAGAGGTGGGTACAATTTTGTCTTTTAAAAAGCATTTAGATAGTCACATGGGTTAGATGGGTATAGAGGGATATGGGCCAAATGTGGGCAATTGGGATTAGCTTAGGGGTTTAAAAGGGCATGGACAAGTTGGGCCGAAGGGCCTGTTTCCATACTGTAAACCTCTATGACTCTATGACTATGATGTTGACTGATTTAGGTGACTATTTTGAGGTTTGTAACAGCAGGTAAGAATCAAAGGGTAAGTAGAAAGCTAATTACAGTGGGGTTTAGTCAGCCAGTATTTCGAGTTTGACGGTTTGACATACACCTGGAATTGTGTAAAAAAATAAACATGCAAGGTTTCCCTATTCATTTAACAGGATGAGAGTGGTGCTGACTGAGCTAACATTTATTGCCCATCCCAAAATGAGAGTCAAGCACATTGCTGTGGATTTGAAGTCACATGGAGGCCAAACCAGGTGAGAGAAGCAGATTTCATTCCCTAAAGGACATTAGTGAACTAGATAGTTTTCATGGTCATCATTACATTTTTAATTCTAGATTTTTATTGATTTTCAAATTACACCATCTGTCATGGTGGGTTTTGAACTTGAGTCCCCAGATATTGCTCTGGATCTTGGGATTGGTATGAGAGAGTCACTGAAGGATCCTACATGGAGAAAGCGGAGTTGGAACAACTGTGACATTGCATATGGTCCTTCCTACATTTGTGCGATGTTAATGCTTAGAACTGTGTGAGGTATACTTTTGTTGTATCAGCTATTTAATGTGAAATTTACTTTATCTATTTGAAACATCCTTCACCTGTTAATTATTTTTTGAATTATGTTGATTTCAATTGTTTGTTTCAGTAAGAGTTTTAAGAAGCAAAATCTTGTTCATCAATTTTTTTTATTGGCTTTCTTTTTATTAAAACATTATTGCTCTCTTTGTAGATCCTAATAAAACACATTAGGATAGCACAAACTTTTAAATAATTGATGGCAGGTATTGTTTCTCAATTGTGGTTATTGATTAAATAGGGTTATGATTATCTCATGTCGTGTTCCCCTGTCCAACTCCAGCTTGCCATGAAGCATTGTATTTTGGTCCTTGGGACATTAATTCAGTAAAAAGTCTGACAATGTCAGGTGAACCTGACAAAGGGACAAACCCCGAAAGCTTGTGAGCTTACTATCAAATAAATTGGTTGGACTTAAACCTGGTGTTATCAGACTTTTTACTGTGTTTACCCCAATCCAACGCCGGCATATCCACATCATGACATTAATTCACCCAGAGCATGCTCTGCTGCCTATTTTGGCAGATCCAATTCGGAAATGGAGTTAGGCCAATTCCAGAGTAAAACCGATGAAAGGCCTGCTTTGGTCCACATCTTGTCAGAAAATTACACTATCGGTCACAATTGGTTATCCTGACTATCGATTTTCTCCTCCGATGGGAAAATCCTGCCTTCTGTGCTTTTCTTTTATACAAACTGTATTGCTATAATTGATCCATTATATGATCTATTTTATGATCCATTGTGATTATTGGAAAATTAAATATTCTTCCTCATTCTTGTTGCTTTCACTTATCATAGGAGTAAACACATGATGTCAAAGGGAACACCAATATGGATGACTATAAGTAATGAGGTAGTCGAGTTACTTGAAAGACATGCTATCACTTAGCATAATCAATATCAAGAATTAGTGGTAGGGGAAGGTGGCAGAGGAAGTTGAGATTGTTGAAAAATATTGGCTGCAGTTCAGAGTGTGAGTACTTGGTGTCCGATATGTGAATGCTCTTCTGAACAATGGAGAGGGCATGGAACAATATTACTGATATCATCAATGCCACAGGGAACAAGCCCACATTTAGCAAATAATTCAATTACTTTTTATAGTGTTGAAAAGGGAGTCCAATCTCGAAGTCACCAGACAGGCTGCAACATGCCAAGCCGCTGAGGGAACATAGTTTGCACACTGCTGCTCATCCTTGGAGGAACATGTGTCCAGGATACTCCCCTAACCTGCGGTGAAATCTGGCAGCATAGTGCTTATAGGGACAAGTGACAACTCCAGATTACCAGAATCTTGTAGCAGGAACAAGTTGATGATGGTGAGACCATCATGTTGCTTGCACAAGAGACTCATGAGCATGTGGTGTGACAATGTGTGGAGTGTGGTGCAAATACACAAAGCCTCATTTAAAAACATGCCAAGCATGGTGTGGAAATTCTCACCACCATGGAGTCCTTAGGGTCTCCAAGGTTAACACTTAACAATTTCTCTTGTTTCTCACACATATGTCAATGCAACACATGACATGTTGAGCAGTGCGAATGGGACCCCAGTGGTGGTCCATATTCTTGCATTACATTCATCAAGCAAACGGGAAACCAAAGGCAGAGGATGTTCTGGAGGAAGATGAGGGTGCTACACAGGTTGTGGCATCCTCTTTTTCGTACACTCTCAAATCCTTTAACAGAGGGTGCAACTGTGTGCCAAATTCCAGTGATGATGGTTATCCCTGCTGTGATGCAAGCAGAGCAGTCCCAGGAAAAGGTCCAACTGCATAATAGTTCTGCGTTGACGTTTGTTTTTGACTATTGTTCATGGAAGATAAATATTACCAAAATGAGCTTAGACTAAACTTATTCATTATAAAACAATCAAAATGTTAATTTAAATAAAGTTGAAAGCAGAATTTACCGAAACGTAATGATCTTTGTCGTGAAGGAGTTGCAGAAACTACTGTAAAGAAGGAATAGAATTAGTGCTTTATTTTTTTACCAGTCATTTTCGGAAGTTCAATAATAATTTGACAATAACAAAAAGTATCATACATTTCAAAAAACTAATTTTTAAGTGACATTTTATTTGTAACTTTACTACTAGAAAATTAATTGAATTCCAAATAAATGCAGATGTTTTTCTTAAGTCCATTGTAATTATTCATATGCCGCAATCTCTAAATATTGACTATAGCCTTCACAGCAGCAACTCAATAGAACAGGTTCAAATCTCAAGTTAAGATCAATAACTCCATAATTGGACCTCAATTTTACACTATTTAATTTTCAGAAAGAGTATTTTTGATGAAATCTTAGGAGGTGTTAATTCTTTCAATATCTGTACTATTAATTGTGTTCTGAGCTGTGGTGTGTTTTCTGGCTGCAGAGGTGCTTCACCATTGGCTGGCAGCAGAATTTTCCAGTTCTGCTGTTGTCAATGATATTTCGTATTGGTCGTAATCGATGAGACCGGAAGATCCCAACAGCAGGAAGGGCCAGAAATTTCAGCTCTAAAACTTCCTGTTACTGACATTATCTATGCTGGATATTAACTAGGAAGGAAAATATTGAATTTTCCCAAGGTCGGTAATCCAAAATTATGGGTTCATTTGCAGTTTAGGGGATTTGATACTTTTCATCTGGGCTTTGTAATTCCTTTGATGCCAGTGGAAAAGATAAAAAAGTACAAGGTATTTCAATATCAGAAGGTGTCACAATGTGTACTAATGTATGGGATCCCTTTTACTGGAGTACAAGCATTTGTCCTTGAAGATCAAAGGAATGTTCATCTTCTAACAATAATGAAGACTTCATAAGGATCCAGTTATGAAATTAAACATATAGCACTCAGAAGATCTGCCACCACCTTTCCATTGAAACTAAGAAAATGGAAAATTTATGTCACCAGATATTTCTCATATAGCATCCTACTTCAAACATATAAAATTTTGGATTTGTCTGTCTCTTTTTTATCAAAATGGCATTTGTGTTAGTTTGTTAAAGGTTTGTTTTTCTGCCAGGTATTCTTGATCTGAAATTCAGAGTGTTGACATTCTGTCCATTGATGTGTGTTCCAACCTGTTTTCAGCCAGTCATATTTAATGTTCAAGCCAATGAGAGAGGCAATTTTACAAGTTCACACCCAGCAGCCTGGCTCACAGCATGAGAAATGATTCATACACAGCTTATCTCTGAGGATCATTTGTGATCCCACAGTTTTGATTTGATTTATTATAGTCACATGTTTGGTGAAAAGTATTATTTCTGGTGCACCATACAAAGCATACCATTCATAGAGAAGGCAACGAAGGAGTGCAGAATGTAGTGTTACAGTCATAGCTAGGGTGTAGAGAAAGATCAACTTAATGTGAGGTAAGTCCATTCAAAAGTCTGACAACAGCAAGGAAGAAGCTGTTCTTGAGTTGGTTGGTACATGATCTCAAACTTTTGTATCCTTTCCCGATGAAAGAAGGTGGAAGAGAGGATGTCTGGGGTGTGTGATCCTTAATTATGCTGGCTGCTTTGCTGAGTAGCAGGAAGTATAGACAGAGTCAATGAATAGGAGGCTGGTTTGCATGATGGATTGGGCTACATTCATAACCTTTTGTAGTTCCTTGTAGTCTTGGGCAGAGCAGGAGCCATACCAAGCTGTAATACAACCAAAAGATGCTTTCTATGGTGCATTTGTAAACGTTGGTGAGTGTTGTGCCAAATTTCTTTAGTATTCTGAGAAATTAGAGATGTTGGTGGACTTTCTTTACTTTAGTGTCAGCGTTTTGGGGGGCGGGGGGGGGGGGGGGGGTGGGGGGGGTACCAGAACAGGTTGTTGGTGATTTGGATACCTAAAAACTTGAAGCTTTCGACACTTTCTACTTCGTCCTCGCTGATGTAGACGGGGACATGTTTTCCTCTATACTTCCTGAAGTCAATGACAATCTCCTTCATTTTGTTGATATTGAGAGAGAGCTTATTGTCACCGCACCAGTTTACCAGATTACCTCATTCTTATACTCTATCTCATTATTGTTTGAGATCCAATCCACTACAATGGTGTCATCAACAAACTTGAAAATCGAGTTGGAGGGGAATTTGGCCACACAGTCATAGGGGGCTGAGAACACAACCTTGCGGGGCACAAGTGTTGAGGATGATCGTGGAGGTGTTGTTGCCTATCCTTACTGATTGCGGTTTGGGTTAAAAGTTCAGGATCCAGTCAAAAAGGGAGGAGTTCAGGCCCAGGCCTGAATTTGGAGATGAGATTTGTAGAAATGATGGTGTTAAAGACTGAGCTATAGTCAATAAATAGGAGTTCTGACATAGATGTCTTTATTATCTAGGTATTCCAGGGTTGAGTGCTGGGCCAGTGAGATGGCGTCTGCTGTGGACCTGTTGTGGTGACAGGCAAACTATAGTGGACCCAGGCATTCTAGGAGGCTGGATTGATTCGTGTCATGTCTAGCATTTCGAAGCACTTCGTCATGATGGATGTCAGAGCCACGGACAATAGTCATTAAGATACCCTGCTTGGTTTTTCTTTGGTACTGGGATGATGATTGTCTTCTTAAAGCAGATAGGGACCTCAGATTGTTGTAAAGAGAGGTTAAAGATGTCTGTGAATGCCCCATCCAGCTGATCTGTGCAGGATCTGAGTGTTTGTCCAGGTACCCATTCGGGCCAGTCGCTTTCCATGGGTTGACTTTTGAGAAAGCTGCTCTGACATCTGCAATGGTGACCTCTGATACAGGTTTATCCAAGGCTTCCAGGGTGGAGGGCACACTCTCACTGACCTCTTGCTCAAAATAGGAGTGGAAAGCATCTAGTTATTCAAAAAGGGGAGCGTTGAAAATGGCGATTTTACATACCTTCATCTTGTAGCCTGTTACGTCTTGCAGACCTTGCCATAGTCAGCAGGGGTCTGTGTGGTAGCCTGGGACTTTAGCTTGGTCCGGCACAGTCTTTTGGCATCTTTGATGGGTCTCCTTAGATTGCATCTCGCTTTCTTGTATAGGTCATGGTTGCCTGACTTGAACGCCTCAGACTCAGGGTGGCACAATGGCACAAGGGTGGCACAGTGGCACAATGGTTAGCACTGCTGCCTCACAACACCAGGGTCCCAGGTTCAATTCCAGCCTGGGTCACTGTCTGTGTGGAGCTTGCACTTTCTCCCTGTGTCTGTTGATGTTTCCTCCAGATTCTCCAGTTTCCCCCCACAGTTCAAAGATGTGCATGTTGGGTTGACTGGCCTTGCTAAATTGACGCTAGTATCAGCGGGATTAGCAGGACAAATGTGTGGGATTGCGGGAAACCCAGGCGGGATTGTGGTTGGTACAGATTTGATGGGTGGAATGGCATCCTTCATACTGTGGGGATTCTATGATTCTATTCTATGATCTATATCCTAGACTTCAGCAAGCAGTGGATATCCTTGTTTATTCATGGTTTCCGGTTGGAAAACATGCAGATTTGCCTATTCTACCTTGAATGAGTGATTCTTCAATTTCTCCATATTCACATTACTTAGCTCATTTTCTGAGCTCAGTTACATATTGATTAATGTCACTGCCTTGCATGTATATAAATAAATTGTATCTTTCATATATGATGTTTTCCTTAAGATTGCAGTAAGGTTTGATTTTTTTCCATTATTTCTTTCAAATCATTTTGTAACTCATCACTTTCAAACATGAATGCATGATAAACATCTAGGGCTTCTTTCCCTGCTACGTAAAAAAACTGTACCTATGAGTCTTTCTCATCACTGACTGTCACTGTGAGGTACAAGCCAAAGCACTGCTGGAATCTACTCTGGGTTTCTGAGAGATTGCCCTCCAAACTGTGGTTTCAGAATCTCCATTGTTACATTTTGTTCACTTTCACCGTCATGTCTTGTTTTTATGTTGCAGGATGATCGATATCATTATTGCAAACTAACTTTATTAAGCTCGGAATATATACACAAAATATATATACCTTGGTCAAGTGACCCCATGGAGTACTGGATGTACCATATTATATCTAATATGGAGTTTACTACTACAGTCACTTGAATATCATGACGATCTGTGCAGCTTTAATGAAAACTGCAAAGTAAATGGTTCAGAGAGGTAATGCACAGTCTGTGTTGAATGTTAGCAGCTTGCTTGTTGTACAGGCAACAATTGCCTTCTCAGAAAGCCTACCAAACTCTTGTTTTTTTCATTCAATTTAAATTTATCTCCAATGGAATTAATTAGGTCATTTATTTCTGGTCATGCTGAAAAAATTTCATGTATTTTACCTGTTGCAAATTTTAACTGGATGGTACATTGCAGGAATATTAGTAAGGGTTAGATTTGTGTGCAACCTGTAAGGTTAACAATCAGTCAAAAAGTGAATCAATTTGACAACCTGTTAGGTATAAAGTTTAAAAAATCTAAAGATGAGGAAAGCTAAGATTTATGGGTCTCTTCATTTCACTTCAGATGCATCATGAAGATATATCATGATGGCACTTCACCCAGGATACAAATTTTGGTACAAAGATTAGTCATTTTAATGTCATGAAAATATAATCTTACATGGAGGCTCCAATATCTTCTTTGGTGCTTTGATAGGACATGCTTTCAGCTGGAAAACAAAAGCACAGTTCTATTTAGCAATTGGACTTATTTGGACTTATTCTGGTACAGACACAATTGTTCAAAAGAACGAAGAAGAACAAAGAAAAGTACAGCACAGGAACAGGTCATTCAGCCCTCTAAGCCAGTGCTGTTCATGATGCCCAAACGAAAAAGACATCTGCCCTTACTCAGTCCATATCCCTACCTATTTATATACCCATCTAGATACCTTTTAAATGTTGCTAATGTGCTTCCACCACCCACTCAGACAGCGCGTTCCAGCCATCCACCACTCTCTACATGAAAAACTTCCCCCTCACATCTCCCTTAAACTTTCTCCCTCTCATCTTGAACCCTGTGCCCCCTTGTAATTGACACTTCCAACCTGGGAAAAAGCCAATGAATATCCACCCTCTCTATGCCTCTCATAATTTTGTAGACCTCTATCAGCGTCTGTCTTTCCAGTAGAAAAAGTTTGACTCGCCACCTTCCATGTTATGACAAACTCAATAGGTGGGATTTTCCAACTCTTCCTTCTGGCAGGATCTTCTGGTCCTGCTGATGGTGCTCCCCCCTCCTCCACCCTCCCAGCTCAGGTTCCTCACCAGTAGAGTGTGCAAACAACAAGAAAGCCTGTTGACAATGGAGAACACAGTAAGAAGTCTCACAACACCAGGTGAAAATCCAACAGGTTTATTTGGTAGCAAAAGCCATTACCTTTCGGAGCGCTGCTCCTTTGTCAGATAGTGGGAGACAGAACTCCCCACTCACCTGATGAAGGAGCAGCACTCCGAAAGGTGATCTTTTCCACCTTCTTCCATCCAGAAAAAGAAACAAAAGATGAAGTCATGTACCAACCGACTCAAGAACAGCTTCTTCCCTGCTGCTATCACACTTTTGAATGAACCTACCTTGCATTAAGACAATCTTTCTCTACATTCCAGCTATGACTGTAACACTACATTCTGTACTCTCTCCTTTGGTTCTCTATGAACAATATGCTTTGTCTGTATAATGCACAAGAAATAATACTTTTCATTGTGCACCAATACATGTGACAATAATAAATCAAATCAAAATCAAAAGCTTCAGTGATATCATTGTTGCTGAACTGACTATAATGAGTCATTTTATTGCTACTTAAGTAGTTTAAATGGAATTTTTGCTTTGGGATTAATTTTATGATCCTGCATTGTTAGGAGGACGGTCATGTATTTTTGGACAGTTTTTTTTCTTTTATTTTCAGATCTAAGCGGCAGTTAGGATTTAGAAGGGGCAGCAAGTTAAAATGAAGTATTTTCCCTATCTACATATTGTTTTGAAAATTCTGTTGGTTAGCTGAAAACAAGATTTTGTTTTCCTGAAGGGTGAAAATCTCCTGTTAGTCGGGGCTTCACGGAGACCAGAGTCTCTCTGGTGTGTTGGGAAGCTGTCTTGTCAATTAAGGGAAAGCTGCCCCTTTCAACCCTGTCCATGCCCCTCATAATCTTGTACACCTCAATCAGTTCGACCCTCAGTCTTCTCTGTTCCAATGAAAACAACACAGGTCTATCCAATCTCTCTTCATAACTTAAATGTTCCATCCTGACAGCATCCTGGTGAAGCTCTTCTGCATCCCCTCCTGTGCAATTACATCCTTCCTATAATATGGTGACCAGAGCTGCACACAGTACTCCACCTGTGGCCTCAGCACATGGGAGTGCAGCGCCATTTGCAACTCCCCAAATACTGAAGCAGTTCATGTCCAATGGATCTTCCAGAGGTCCCCACCTTTACAGATGTCAGTCTTCAGCAAAGACCTGTACATTACCCAGACTTTGGCTGACAAGTGGCAAGTGACATTCATGCCATACAAGTTCCAGGTAACGGCTATTACTAACAAGACAGAATGTAACTATCTTTCCTTGATACTCAAAGGAATTGCCATCACTGAATTCCCCCACTGTCAACATCCTGGGTGTTATATTTGACCAGAAATTTGGAGTGTTGTGACAAGTGGTGTTCCTCAGGGATAGTGCTGGAACCTTTGCTGCTATGTCAAACGATTTGGAGGAAAATGTAATTGGTTTGATTAGTAAGCTTGGTGGAATTGTGGGTAGCGATAAGCACAGTCAGAGGATACAGCAAGATATGGATTGGTGGACTTGGGTGGAGAGATGGCAGATGGAGTTTAATCTGGACAAATATGAGGTAATGCATTTTTGGAGGTCTAATTCAGATGGGAAATATACAGTAAATAGCAGAATTCTTAAAAGTATTGATGGGCAGAGGAATCTGTACGGGTCACTGAAACTAACAACGCAGGTGGAAGAGGTAGTCAAGAACGCTTACAGCATGCTTGTCTTCATCGGCTGGGGCATTGAATTTAAAAATTGGCAAGTCATGTTGCAGCTTTATAGAACCTTGGTTAGGCTGCAATTGGAATATAGTGTTCAATTCTGGTCACTGCACAACCAGAAAGATGTGGAGGCTTTGGAGAGGATACAGAAGAGGTTTACCAGGATGCTGCCTGGTCCAGAGGGTATTAACTATGAGGAAAGATTTAATAAACTTGGCTTGTTCTCACTGGAATGATGGAGATTGAGGGCAACCTGATAGAAGTCTACAAGATTATGAGGGGCATGGCCAGAGTATAGAGTCAGAAGCTTTTTCCTAGGTTGGAAGAGTCAATTACTAGGGGCATAAGTTCAAGTTGCAAATGGAAAGGTTAAAGGAGACGTATGAGGCAAGTTTTTACACAGATGGCGATGGATGCCTGGAACTCCCTGCTGGGGGAAGATGTGGAAGCAGATGCAACAGTGACTTTTAATGGATGTCTGGATGAATATATGAATAGGATAGGAATAGATGGATATGGTCCCCAGAAGGGGGTTTTAGTTCAGATCGGTAGCATGTTTGGTGCAGGTTTGGAGGGCCAAAAGACCTGTTCCTGTGCTGTAATTTTCTTTGTTCACTGCTGGATAAATAGAGGATGAATCCAGAATTCAAGCCATATCGAACAAAAAAACTTGAGTTCAAGGTTAAAAACAGAGCAAGAGCACTCTTATGGGGAATTAGAGTGATCATTCCTCCATGCTTGAAGTCACATACTGGATCAATTCCATGAAGGACATTCAGGAGTCATATGTATTAAAGAACTTGCAAGTAGATATTTCAGGACTAAACTCACAGATTGCAGAAAGAGTAGGCCATTGTCAGCCTTGTCCTAGGATACAAAATATTCTACTTCTTCAACCACTTCACCCATGGAATTAACTGAGACAACCTTGGCAAAGAATTTATGTTGACTTTGTGAGACCAACTGCAGGGTATATGTTCCATGTCCAAGGCTGATGCACATTCCTAATGGCCCAGAATCATGGTGCTGAAATCAATGACTAATGAAAAGACAATCGAACAACTAGATATAGTATTTGCATGGTTTGACAAACTAAAGCAATTAGTTAGTAATAACGGGACTCAGTCCAAAGAGTCATGGAGGTTTACAGCATGGAAACAGGCCCTTCTGCCCAACTTGTCCATGCCACCCCTTTTTTTGACCACTAAGCTAGTCCCAGTTGCCCACATTTGGCCCATATCCCTCTATACCCATCTTATCCATCTTACTGTCTAAATGCTTTTTAAACAACTAAATTGTACCTACCTCTACTACTACGTCTGGCAGTTTGTTCCAGACACTCACCACCCACTGTGTGAAAAAATTGCCCCTCTGGATTCTTTGGTATCCCCTTCCACCTTAAACCTATGCCCTCTAGTTTTAGACTCTCCTACTTTTGGCAAAATATACTGACTATCTTGATGACATACACCCCTCATTATTTTATAGACCTCAATAAGATCACGCGCCAGAAAAAAATGTCCCAGTCTATCCACCCTCTACTTGTAACTCAAACCATCAAGTCCCAGTAAATCTAGTAAATCTTTTCTTCATTCTTTCTAGTTTAATAATATCCTTTCTATAATAGATTATGAGGGGCATGGACAGAGTGGATAGTCAGAAGCTTTTTCCTTGAGTGGAAGATTCAATTATATTCCCAAAAGGAAGGGGGCTGGCAATGAGATAGTGGTGGGGGATGGGAGGGTCAAAGGAATTGATAGGCGGTTCTGTGAGCAAAAGCGTGACTCCAGGATGGTAGTCTGCCTCCCTGGAGCAGGGGTACAGGACGTATCAGAGAGAATAGAGGGAATTTTGAAGGGTGAGGGGACCCAGTCTGAAGTAATTATACACATAGGAGAAAAGGACGTAGGAAGGCAGAGTAGGGGGGATGTATGTAGGCAATTTAGGGAGTTGGGGGCCAAGCTGAAGAGCAGGGCCTCCAGGGTGGCATTCTCTGGACTACTGCCTAGTAACAGCAGGGCTAGGAATAATGAGATCATGCAGCTGAATGCATGGCTGAGGGATTGGTGCAAGGTAGAGGGCTTTATTTTTGTCGATCACTGGGAAGTATTTGTGAGAGAAGGGCACCTGTACAGGAGGGATGGGGAACATTTGAATGGGGAGGGACAAATATCTTAGCTGGGAGGTTAGCTAGAGTGTTTCGGCAGGGTTTAAACTAATATCGGGGGGAGTGGGGATGAGACTGATAGCTCATTAGGCACTGGGATCGGGAGCGAGTTGGGTGACAGAGTAGGTTTGGTTGAAAGGAAAATTATCCGGGGAAATGAGGATCCGAGTGGGCCTGGAGGGGTGGATTGCGTCTGTTTCAATGCGAGGAGTGTAACGGGTAAAACAGATGAGCTTAGGGCCTTGATGTTCGTGAGGAATTTAGATGTGGTGGCAGTGACAGAGACGTGGTTAAAGGAAGGGCAGGAGTGGCAGCTAAATATTCCTGGATATAAGTGTTTTAGGTGTGACGGGAGGATTGAAGAGAGGTGGCGGGGTGGCGTTGTTAGTTAAGGAGCACATCACAGCGGTGCAGAGGGAGGATAATATAGAGGAGTTAGGGATTGAGTCGCTGTGGGTGGAATTGAGGAATAGGAAGGGAGAGATTACTATGCTAGGGGTGTACTATAGGCCACCCAACAGCCCACGGGCAGTGGAGGAAGGCATTTGTAGAGACATTTTAGATAGGTGCAGAAAAAATAGTGTGGTTGTAGTGGGTGACTTTACTCTCCCTGGAGTGGATTGGAAGGTGCCTAGAGCTGGGGGTACGGATGGGGAGGAATTTGTAAAATGTGTACTTTTATACTTTGCGTCAGTATTCACGAAAGAGAGGGGCTTGGGGTCTTGTAATGTCTTGGAGGGAGCTGTAGATCAGTTGAAGGAGATATCCATTACGAGGGAGGAAGCGTTAGGGTTGTTAGGTAGCATAAAAACTGATAAAGCTCCGGGGCCTGATGGCATTTATCCCAGGCTGCTTAGGGAGGTGAAAGATGAAATTGCTGGGCCTCTGACGCAAATCTTTGTCTCTTCTTTGGACACAGCTGAGGTCCCAGGGGACTGGAGGATAGCTAATGTGGTACCGCTGTTTAAAAAGGGCAGTAGGGATAACCCTGATAATTATAGGCCGGTGAGTTTGACATCGGTGGTAGGAAAATTGTTGGAGAAAATTGTTAGGGATAGGATGTATAAGTATTTGGAGCGTTGCGATCTGATCAGGGATACGCAACATGGCTTTGTTCAGGGGAGCTCTTGCCTTACGAATCTGGTAGAATTTTTTGAGGAGGTGACAAAAACGGTTGACAATGGGCAAGCCGTTGATGTCATCGATTTCAGTAAGGCGTTTGACAAAGTCCCTCACAGTAGACTGGTAGAAAAGATTAAGGCTCATGGGATACAGGGACAGGCATCTAGATGGATTGCAAACTAGCTATAGCAATAGGAGACAGAGAGTAGTAGTGGAAGGGTCCTTTTCAAGCTGGAGGTCTGTCACCAGTGGTGTGCCGCAGGGCTCAGCACTAGGACCTCTTCTCTTCGTAATATATATAAACGACTTGGAAGAGGGTGTACGTGGTGTGATCAGCAAATTTGCAGATGACACCAAGATGGCAGGATTGGCGGATAGTGAGGAAGATTGTCAGGTGACACAGCAGGATATAGATAGGCTAGTATGCTGGGCAGATAGATGGCAGATGGCATTTAATCCTGACAAATGCGAGGTGATGCATTTTGGAAGGAATAATGCAGGGAGGAGTTACATGATAAAAGGTAGACCAATTAAGAGTATAGAAGTGCAGAGGGACTTGGGAGTGCAAGTGCACAAGTCTCTGAAGGTGGCAACCCAGGTGGAGAAGGTTGCGAAGAAAGCTTACGGAATGCTAGCCTTTATAGGAAGGGGTATAGAGTATAAGAGCTGTTGTCTAATGCTTCAGTTGTACAGAACATTGGTTAGGCCGCATTTGGAGTACTGCGTCCAGTTCTGGTCACCTTACTACCGGAAGGACGTGGAGACCCTGGAGAGAGTGCAGAGGAGGTTTACCAGGATGCTGCCTGGTATGGAAGGACTGGGATATGAGGAAAGATTGGGTAAACTGGGGCTTTTCTCCTTAGAAAGACGGAGATTAAGGAGGGATCTGACAGAGGTGTACAAAATAATGAAAGGTATAGATAAAGTGGCAGGCTTTTTCCTAGATTGGAGACAAAGATCACAAGGGGTCACGAGCTAAGGGTGAGGGGGGAGAAGTATAATATGGATACTAGAGGGAGGTTTTCACACAGAGGGTCGTTGGGGGTATGGAATGCGCTCCCTAGTAAGGTGGTTGAGGCAGGCACACTGGACTTGTTTAAGGTTTACTTAGATAGGCACATGAGTGACACAGGGATGGAGGGTTATAGGCGACAGTTTTAAAAAGGGTCAGAGCCTTGGGACGATACTGGAAATGTAATACTACATGTTAATGTTTTGTCTCTTTTAATCCGCAGGTGTGTCGGTCCACCTCGTTGTCAAACGAGGGGCATGCACACGGTGGGTCGTGCGTGGGCTGCTCTTGGATGTTTCGAGAGTGGCCTAGTACTTCGTGTCGGTGTGTGTGCTTAAACCTGGACCAGCAGATGGGCACCACAACAGCTCAGTGACTATCACTGCTAGCTGTGCAGATACATGGATTTCGGCCGGTGTCTGTGGGAGTTTGCGCATTCTCCCTGTGGTTGCGTGGGTTTCCTCCGGGTGCTCCGGTTTCCTCCCACACCCCAAAGATGTGCTTTTAGGCTAATTGGTGTACCAAATTGACCCTACACTATTCTCTCCTGAATCTGGCTACAATAGGGGTTCCGATGAGACAAGGGGGTTTTGGTAGGTCGCGGGAACCGTGGTGCACGAAGGCTGTGTTGAACCTAGTCAGGAGGAAAGGGAAGGTGTTCAAAAGGTTCAGAGAACTAGGAGAGGTTAAGGATCTTGAGGAGTATAAGGACTGTAGAAAGGAGCTTAAAAGGGAAATTAGGAGAGCCAGAAGGGGTCATGAGAAGACCTTGGCGGGTAAGATTAAGGAGAATCCCAAGGCCTTCTATAAATATGTGAAAGGTAAAAGGATGAGAAGAGAAGGGATAGGACCTATAAAAGGTGAAGGTGGAAAGGTCTGTGTGGAACCAGAAGAAATGGCAGAGGTGCTTAATGAGTACTTTGCCTCAGTATTCACGGTGGAAGCTGATCTGGGAGATTTTGCTACGGATTTGCAGCAGATGGAAAAGATTGAGTTTGTGGATATTAAGGTGGAGGATGTGTTAGAACTTTTGAATTCTATCAAGATAGATAAGTCGCCGGGACCAGATGGGATATACCCCAGGATACTGTGGGAGGCGAGGGAAGTGATTGCAGAGCCCCTGGCGATGATCTTTGTGTCGTCAATGGAGACGGGAGAGGTTCCGGAAGATTGGAGGATTGCGGATGTAGTCCCTATTTTCAAGAAAGGGAACAGAGATAGCCCGGGAAATTACCGACCGGTGAGTCTGACCTCAGTGGTTGGTAAGCTGATGGAGAGGCTTCTGAGGGACAAGATTTACGAGCATTTGGAGAGGTTTGACATGATCAGGAATAGTCAGCATGGATTTGTCAAGGGCAGGTCATGCCTTACAAGCCTAGTTGAGTTCTTCGATAATGTGACTGAACACATTGACGAAGGAAGTGCCGTGGACGTGGTGTACATGGACTTCAGCAAGGCGTTTGATAAGGTCCCCCATGCAAGACTTCATGAGAAGGTGAGAGGGCATGGGATCCAAGGCCTTTGGCCTTGTGGATCCAGAACTGGCTTGCCTGTAGAAGGCAGAGAGTGGTTGTGGATGGGTCCTTTTCTGAATGGAGGTCAGTCACCAGTGGAGTGCCCCAGGGATCTGTTCTAGGACCCTTGCTGTTTGTCATTTTCATAAGTGACCTGGATGAGGAAGTGGAGGGATGGGTAAGTAAGTTCGCTGATGACACGAAGGTCGGTGGTGTTGTGGATGGTCTGGAAGGATGTCAAAAGTTGCAGCAGGACATAAATAGGATGCAGGACTGGGCGGAGAAGTGGCAGATGGACTTCAACGCGGATAAATGCGTAGTCGTCCATTTTGGCAGAACCAACGGGATGAACGAGTACACTATCAAGGGCAGGAGTCTTAGTAGTGTTGAAGAGCAGAAGGATCTTGGGGTCCGGGTCCACAGGACTCTTAAATCGGCCTCGCAGGTGGAGGAGGTGGTCAAGAAGGCGTATGGTGTACTGGCCTTCATTAATCGAGGGATTGAGTTTAGGAGTCGGGAGGTAATGCTGCAACTTTATAAGACCCTTGTCAGGCCTCATTCAGAGTACTGTGCGCAGTTCTGGTCGCCTCACTATAGGAAAGACGTAGAAGCTATTGAAAGGGTACAGAGGAGATTTACAAGGATGTTGCCTGGACTGGGAGGCATGCCTTATGAAGTTAGGTTGAGGGAGCTGGGTCTCTTTTCCCTGGAGAGACGACGGTTGAGGGGCGACCTGATAGAGGTTTATAAAATGTTGAGAGGAATGGATAGGGTGGATTCTCAGAGGCTATTTCCCCGGGTTGAAATGGTCACTACGAGAGGACACAGATTTAAGATGCGGGGAGGAAAGTACAGAAGTGATGTTAGGGGTAAGTTTTTCACTCAGAGGGTGGTGAATGAGTGGAATCAGCTGCCGTCAGTGGTGGTGGAGGCGAACTCGCTGGGGTCTTTTAAAAGACTTCTGGATGAGTATATGGGGTTTTATGGGATTGGGGGTTATAGATAGGTGTTGATGTGATCGGCGCAACTCGTGGGCCGAAGGGCCTGTTTGTGCTGTAGTGTTCTATGTTCTATGTTCTATTAGCAAACACACGGAGCAAGGTAGGTGTAGGAAAATGCTTTGTTAAGATGGCGGCACGGGCTCGTTGGGCCGAAGGGCCTGTTTCCCGTGCTGGGTTGTTCTTTGTTCTTTGTTCTTTTGTATATAACAATCATGTCAAGAGAACTTGTCGACTATCTCAGAAACCATGGCATACAGCATATCAAATCTGTGCCTTATCAGCTTTCCACCAATCTATTAGTGGAAAGGTTGGTGCAGTTAATGATGAATGCCATTAAAGCATCAACGTATGAAGGACTGTTTGCTAAAAGAGTAAATAATTGTCTCATATTGTACAGAAACACAGTCCATGCAACAACCCCAAAATTGCCAGCAATACTGTTTTTACACAGGAAGTTGAGAACCAAATTTGATTTGCTCTTACCGCCCAGCACTTCTACTAGAGTAGCGCAACAATAACAAAGCTAAGTTACTCGCCATGAACAAACATTAGTGTTGATCCCCTGATCAACACTAATCAGAAAGAGTTATAGTGACAAACTATTCCTCAAGTGAGAAGTCACAAAGACAGGGCCTATTGCTTACACAATGCAAACTGATGACAAGAGAGTTTGGAGGAGATATACAGATCAAATCCTCACTTCAAAAAGAGAATTTGCAGAGTCGATATCTGAAAAGCCAACATCTGATCCTCAAGGTTGGAAATACCTGAACTATCAGAACAATTTCATCAAATTCAGATTCTATACCAGTTGAGCTAATAGCATCTGTAGAAGCTGAAGAAGAACCAACCTTATCAGATGATGTTCCTGAGCAAAGTGTTGAATAGAGAGCATGAAAGCAATGCTCCTGAATGTCAGATTCTGCCTATGTGAACCAACATCTACCTAAAAGACTTTCATCCTGATTGAATATACATAAAACTGTACATAATGATACATGGTAAATTAATTATTATTCATACTGAGTAAGAGTTAAAATTAATCTTAGTTGTCATACTACTCGACTAAAGAGGAGGGATGTTATGTGTTGTGAACCAACTTATCTCTCTGCAGTGTGTTACATGATTACATGGTGACACCATCAAAGGCACTAAGATCCACTAAGAAACCCACCATGTGGCAAGCTTTTCATTCTTTTGTCATTGCAGTATAAGTAAGCTGATCACTTTAAAATCTTATGGAGGTCTTATAGAGATCTATATAATGAGAGACAGATCAGCTAGAAAGTTAATATCATTTCCCAAAGGTAGGGAAATCTAAAACTAGAGGGCATAGATTTATGGTGAGAGGGGAGAGATACAGAAATTTCCAAAGGGGCAATTTTTTCACACAGAGAATGGTGAGTGTTTAGAACAAGCTGCCAGAGATAGTAGTAGAGACAGGTACAATTTTGTCTTTTAAAAAGCATTTAGACGGTTACATGGGTAAGATGGGTATAGAAGGATATGGGCCAAATGCAGGCGGCATGGACAAGTTGGGCCAAAGGGCCTGTTTCGATGCTGTAAACCTCTATGACTCTATGGGCCCGATTTTACCAGTGGGAGCCTCAGGGCCGGATCCAGGCATAATATGGATCCAAGCCCGAAATTCTTGTTCCAGCACGCCGCTATACTTCTTGCCGGCTCTGATCCAATCCGCGCTGTGGGCAGGGCTTAGCGCTGCCGGACCGTTTGGATCTCTGAACTGTGCATGCGCAGTTCAAAAAAAATCAGAGGCAGCACACCTGGGTGCTGGGCTGGAGTGCGCGGCTGTGGCGGTTTGTGCCTTCTGTAAGATTGCTTCCTGCTTTCTGTGTCAGCGTACCCAGGCAGAACAATTCCAATAGAACACCAGTAGCTCGCTTTGGAAGGCAGATCAATGCCAGGCTGTATCCTGTTTTTGTTGGTTCGGCCTGATGGGTCCACTATCAATACCTGATACAAGGAGCCTAAAAAAATTAATATGATGCCAGTCGATGTTTCCCTTCTACCAGAAGCTGAAAGGAAAGCAAGATTGTGCAAACATGTTCCCAAAAGAGCTAGAACGAAAGAGGACCAATTTGAAGATGAATTTAAATTTGACAATTAGAGCAAATTCTGGACGAAGAAGTAGTCTTCAAAATTTTAGATTTTAGAAACAACCATCACTGGAGTGCCTGACATCAGTGGAACTTTGACAAATACACATATTATTGGGATGTCATTAATAAGTTGTATTTTTTATTTATGATTGACTCCATTTAGTTTATTAAAATGTGTTTCTACAGGAAGGATAAAGGGAATGAAAAACAGATTCCTGTTTTTATTTCTAATATTGCATGGCTTAAATGCAAGGAGAAAATGCTTTGAATATTAATTAGACAAACCCAGTCACATTAATTCTGTGCCTTCTGTTCCTGACAACATTTGTGTGGATTTGACTTACGTATATTTAGTTGTTTGTATGATGTATCATTAAAACCAGTTGCAGGAAAAAAAGCAGAAAGCGGAGAGAGCAGCTCTCTGACAAAGATCATCCTCTGGGGGGAGGAGGGGGGGCTCAGATGGATCTCTGGTTAGGGGGCACGAGCAAGCAAGGGTGTCTACTGCCACTCTGCGGGCAATCCCTTCTCCCCACCAGAGGAATGAATCCCTTCTCCAGGAGTGGACATGCGGCCATACCATCCCACCAAACCCTCAGGGATCAAGCGATTCCTCGCTAAGAAGATGAAGCATCACTGGTCGATTCCACAGTGGATCCGCATGAAAACTGGCAACAAGATCAGGGACAACTCCAAGAGGAGACACTGGCGAAGGACTAAGCTGGGCCTGTAAAGGGATACACTATCACTGGTACACTACCAGCCACAACCATCTCTCCCGCTCTCTTGCCCCAGCAGGGAAGAGTAATCTGTGGCTGGTAGTGTACCAGTGATGCTGTATCCCTTTGCAGGCTCAGCTTGGTCCTTCTTCAGTGTCTCCTCTTGGAGTTGTCCCTGATCTTGTTGCCGGTTTTCATGCGGATCCACTGTGGAATCGGCCAGTTCTGCTTCATCTTCTTAGTGAGGAATCACTTAATCTTGAAGGTTTGGTGGGATGGCATGGTTGCACATCCACTCCGGGAGGAGGGATTCATTCCTCCAGTAGGAAGGAGGGATCGCCCACAGAGTGACAGTGGACACTCCTGCCCCCCCACAACCAGAGATCCATGTGAGCCCCCTCCTCCTCCGGTAGACGTCAGCGGAATGGTGTGAAACCCAGTCACTCCAGCCGTGGCTCCGAGTCTGTGGCCAGGAGGATGCTGCAGGCTCTCGAAGGACTGAAGATGATCAAGAAGAATGGTGGAGGGAGTCCAGTGATCGAGGTAGGTTGGGTGTATGCTCCGCTGGGGGGTCCTGCCTCCCGGAGGGGGGTCTGGTCCAGGAGGGGGTCTGCCAGGGGAGGCCTGCCTCCCGGGGTGTTCGATCCAGGGTGGGGGCGGAGAGGGGGGTTCTGCCAGGGTGGTTAGCGGGGGGGTCTGCAAAGGATGGTTGAGGAGGATGGTCAAGGAGGTTCCACTGCAGAATAAAAATCGGCTTCGGATTTTTGTTCTGCAGGGTGCTTACAGCACGGATCCGGAACGGACCCTAAGATGGTAAAGTGGGATTTGGCGGTAGAGTTGGGCATGCGGTTCATTAAATCGATTTAAATGCATACTAATGCAACCAAAAACGGCGCGAATTTTTGGTAAAATCGGGCCCTATGACTTTAAAGTACAATCGTTACTGTGCTAAGTATTATTTGCAATACATGATCTTTTGAAGTCATCAAGTCCAGTTTCCTCAGCCAAAAAAAATCAGCGCACAATATTAGATCACTCAATCCAGGTAACCAACCTCTATATACAGCTAAGATTGTTTGCACCTAACTCAGAAATATGAAGTGCAGGATGGCATAGTGGTTAACACTGTTGCCTCACAGCGCCAGGAACCCGGATTCAATTCCAGTCTCAGATCACTGTCCCCGTGTCTGCACATTTCCTCCAGGTGCTCTAGCTTCAAGATGTGCAGATTAGGTTGACTGGCCATGCTAAATTGCCCCTTTGTGTCAGGGGAAATAGCAGGGTAAATACTTGGGGTTATGGGGACAGGACCTGGGTGGAATTGTTGTCGGTGCAGGCTCGATGGACAAACGGCCTCTTTCTGAACTGAAGGGATTCTATATCTTGGGACCCACTTGAGAGAAATTGGGCAAAATTGCCAGCTAATTATTAAATGATGTAACATTACATATAAGATTTATTTGATTGAATCTAACCTCATCCTTCTGTTGAGTTATCAGTTGTCGCTGATCATGTAGTTTTCTTCTTAGTTCTTTAATTTTTTTCTTATAGTAACAGGAACTTCCCTCCTGATTTTTTGTAATCGATGACATCAGACTTTCTATTTCAAGTTGTAGCTATAAGGCACAAAAGTTGATGATGACTTAATTTAAGAAGTAATTTAACTTACACAAATAATGCTATATACTATAATACCATTATACCATAATATTTATCCATCTGCTTTTGCAACCTCTAGATCATGGGTAACAAAATATTTTCAGGTATTACAAAGGAAATAGGATATAAGGAGTAGAAACAGGCCCCTCAGTCTTAGTACTACAACCATTAATCTTGTTCTTAACACTAAAGGGCTGAATTTAACTATCTCACCCCTGGATGAGAGTTAGAGTCCCTCTGACATAATTTTGAACTCCTTTTTTGATTCAGCAAGATTCACCCACAAGAATTTTACGTGGAACAAAGAACAAAAAAACAAAGAAAATTACAACACAAGAACAGGCCCTTCCGACCCTCCAAGCCTGCACCGACCATGCTGCCCGACTTAACTAAAACCCCCTACCCTTTTGGGGGCCATATCCCTCATTTCCATCCCATTCATGTATTTATCAAGATGCCCATTAAAAGTTGCTACCGTATCCACTTCCACTATCTCTCCCAGCAACAAGTTCCAGGCACCCACTAATCTCTGTGTAAAAAATCTGCCTCACATATCTCCTATAAACTTTGCCCTTTGCACCTTAAACCTGTGCCCCCTAGTAATTGACTCTTCCACCCTGGGAAAAAGCTTCTGACTATCCACTCTGTTCATGCCTCTCATAATCTTGTAGACTTCTATCAGGTCACTCCTCAACCTCTGTCGTTCCAGTTTCTCCAACCTCTCCTCATAGCTAATGCCCTCCATACCAGGCAACATCCTGGTAAATCTTTTCCGTACCCTCTCCAAAGCCTCCACATCCTTCTGGTAGTGTGGCGACCAGAATTGAACACTATATTCCAAGTGCAGTCTAACTAAGATTCTATAAAGCTTCAACATGACTTGCCAATTTTTAAACTCAAGCCCCGGCCAATGAAGGCAAGCATGACATATGCTTTTTTGACTACCTTCTCCACCTGCATTGTCACTTTCAGTGACCTGTGTACCTGTACAGCCAGATCCTTCTGCCTATCAATACTCTTAAGGGTTCTGCCATTTACTGTATATTTCCCATCTGTATTAGACCTTCCAAAATGCATCACCTCACATTTGTCCAGATTGTGGGCCGAAGGGCCTGTTTGTGCTGTAGTGTTCTATGTTCTTTAAACTCCATCTGCCATCTCGCCGCCCAAGTCTCCAACTGATCTATATCTTGCTGTATCCTCTGATAATCCTCATCGCGATCTGCAAATCCACCAACGTTTGTGTCGTCCTCAAACTTACTAATTGACCAGTTACATTTTCCTCCAAATCATTTATATATATTACAAATAGCAAAGGTCCCAGCACTGACCCCTGAGGAATGCCACTTATCACAGCGCTCCATTCAGAAACGCACCCTTCCACTACTACCCTCTGTCTTCTTTGACCGAGCCTGTTTTGTATACACCTTGCCAGCTCACTTCTGATCTCATGCGACTTCATCTTCTGCACCAGTCTGCCATGGGGGACCTTGTCAAAGGCCTTATTGAAGTCCATGTAGACAACATCCACTGCGCTACTCTCATAAATCATCTTCGTCACTTACTCGAAAAACTCGATCAAGCGCAGAGTCGCTGAGCAGAGACTGATAGCTGAGTTCCACACATATGAGGACAGCCTCAAATGGGATCTTGGGTACATGCCACACTATCTGTAACCCCTACAACTTGCCTGGGCTTGCAAAATCTCACTAACTGTCCTGTCTGGAGACAATACACATCTCTTTAACCTGTGCTTAATGCTTTCTCCACTCACATTTAGTGTACCTTTAAGACTTGATTACCTGTGAAGACTCGCATTATTTTGTAAATTGACTTTGTGTCTTTATATGCCCTGTTTGTGAATAGAACTCCCACTCACCTGACGAAAGCGCTCCAAAAGCTTTTGAACACGTTGGAGCAAGCGCTCCAAAAGCTTTTGAACACGTTGGAGCAAGCGCTCCAAAAGCTATTGCTACCAAATAAACCTGTTGGACTTTAACCTGGTGTTGTAATACTTCTTATGGTGGCCTCACTTGTAGCCAGTGAGGATACAAAGATTTCTGACAAGGCCCCAGCAATTTTCTCCCTTGCCTCTTTCAATATTCTGGGGTATATCCCATCAGGGATATTTCTCAAGAACCCCAATACTCCTTTTTGATCTCAACATGACTCAAATATCTACACATCCTTTCCCAGACTCATCATCCACCAAGTCCTTATTTAATACCTTGCCCATTTCCTCTGGCTCCACACATAGATACCCTCCCTTGAGTGGGCCAACCCTCTTCCTGGCTACCCTCTTGCTCTTTATATATGTATAAAAAGCTTTAGGATTTTCTTTAATCCTGCTGACAAATGCTTTTTCATGATCTCTTTTAGCCCTCCTTACTCCTTGCTAAAGTTTCTTCCTACTTTCCTTGTATTCCACACTTGCTTTGTGTGTTCCCAGCCTCCTTTCTTTGAGAAATGCTTCCTTTTCTCTTTGACTAGGCTCACAGTATTTCTCATTATTCAAGGTTCCCAAAACTTGTCATACTTATCCTTTATCCTTATAGGAATGTGCCAGTCCTGAATCCCTATCAACTTACATTTGAAAGCCTCCCACATGCCAGATGTCGATTTGCCCTCAAACATCTGCTCCCAATCAACATTCTTCAGTTCCTGCCTAATATTGCTGTAATTAGCCTTCCCACAATTTAGCACCTTCACTTGAGGACTACACTTATCTTAATCCATCAGTACCTTATAGCTTACTGAATTGTGGTCACTATTCCCGAACTGCTCCCCTACTGAAACATTGACCACCTGACCGGGCTCATTTCCCAATACCAGGTCCAGTATGGCCTCTTCCCTAGTTGGACTATCGACATACTGTTTCAAGAAGCCCTCCTGAATGCTCCTTACAAACTCTTCCCCATCCATTCCCCTAGCACTAAGTGAGTCCCAGTCAATATAGGGGAAGTTAAAATCTCCCACCACAACAACCCTGTTACTTATACACCTTGCCAAAATCTGCCTACATATCTGTTCCTCGATCCACCGCTGGCAGTTGGGTGGCCTATAGTAAACTCCCAACATTGTAAAAGTAGTGGGCGAATAGAAGATTGGGAGAGGTTTAAAAATCAACAAAGAATGACTAAGAAGTTGATAAAGAAAGGAAGGATAGACTATGAAGCTAAACTAGCACTAAATATAGAAAAAGACAGTAAGAGTTTTTACAAATATATAAATCGGAGGAGGCTGGCTAGAGTGAATGTTGGACCTTTAGAGGATGAGAAGGGGGATTTAGTGGTGGGAGATGAGGAAGTGGCTGAGGCCTTTAATAAGTTTTTTGCCTCGGTCTTCACGGAGGAGGACGCGAATAGTTTGCCGGATATTAAAGATAGAAGGATGGTAGGAGTTGAGGGCCTGAATGCGATTACTGTCACTAGAGAGGTAGTGCTTGATCGACTAGCGGGACTGATGGTGGACAAGTCCCCAGGACTGGATGGAATGCATCCCAGGGTTCTGAAGGAAATGGCAGAGGTGATAGTAGATGCCTTAGTGATTATTTACCAAACTTCGCTGGATTCCGGGGAAGTGCCGGAAGATTGGAAAACGGCTAATGTTACACCGCTGTTTAAAAAAGGTAGCAGGCAAAAGGCAGGGAATTATAGGCCGGTTAGTTTAATGTCCGTTGTTGGAAAAATGCTTGAAAGGCACCTGGAAAGGAATGGTTTGACAGAGCAGACACAGCATGGATTCGTTAAGGGGAAGTCATGTTTGACGAATTTATTGGATTTCTATGAGGATGTGACTAGTGCGGTAGACAGAGGGGAACCGGTGGATGTGGTGTTTCTCAATTTTCAAAAGGCGTTTGATAAGGTGCCGCACAAAAGGTTGCTTCAGAAGGTTAGGGGGCATGGAGTTGGGGGTAAGGTGTTAGCGTGGATAGAGGATTGGTTGTCTAATAGGAGACAGAGAGTTGGTATCAATGGGTGCTATTCTGATTGGCAGTTGGTGACTAGTGGAGTGCCACAGGGGTAGGTGCTGGAGCCTCAGCTATTTACCATTTATATAGATGATCTGGAGGAGGGGGCTGAGTGTAGGGTGTCGAAATTTGCTGATGACACAAAGATGAGTGGAAAAGCAAATTGTGCGGAGGGTGTGGAAAGTCTGCAGAGGGATCTGGATAGGCTGAGCAAGTGGACGAGGACCTGGCAGATGGAGTACAATGTTAGCAAGTGTGATGTTATCCACTTTGGCAGGAATAATAGTGGGAGGGATTACTATTTAAAGGGCAAAAAGCTGCAGCATGCTACGGTGCAGAGGGACCTGGGGGTCCTTGGGCATGAGTCGCAAAAACCCAGTCTGCAGGTGCAGCAGGTGATCAAGAAGGCGAATGGCATGCTGGCCTTTATAGCGAGGGGGATAGAATATAAAAGCAGGGAGGTCTTGCTGCAACTGTACAGGGCACTGGTGAGGCTGCAGCTGGGGTACTGTGTGCAGTTTTGGTCGCCGCACTTGCGCAAGGATATTTTGGCCTTGGAGGGAGTGCAGAGGAGGTTCACTAGGCTGATACTGGAGATGAGGGGGTTAGACTTTGAAGAGAGACTAAATAGACTGGGTCTGTACTTGTTGGAGTTTAGAAGGATGAGGGGGGATCTTATAGAGACGTATAAGATAATGAAAGGGATGGATAGGGTAGAGGTAGAGAGATTCTTCCCGCTCAGAAAGGACAGCAGGACTAGAGGGCACAGCCTCAAGATAAAGGGGGACAGTTTAGAACGGAGTTGAGGAGGAACTTCTTCACTCAAAGGGTGGTGAATCTCTGGAATTCTCTGCCCGTTGAAGTGGTGGAGGCTACCTCGCTAAATATATTTAAGACACGGGTAGATAGGTTTTTGACAGAGAAGGGAATTAAGGGTTATGGGGAAAAAGCGGGAAAGTGAAACTGAACCACTTCAGATCAGCCATGATCTTACTGAATGGCGGGGCAGGCTCGAAGGGCTAGATGGCCTACTCCTGCTCCTATTTCTTATGTTCTTATTGTGACTATATCTTCCTTATTCCTGAGTTCTACCCATATTGCCTCGCTGTATGAGCCCTCCAATCTGTCCTCCCAGAGTACAGCTATGATATTCTCCTTAACCAGTCGTGCAACTCCCCCACCCCATTTGTATCCCGCTCTATCCTGCTTGAAACATCTGTATCCTGAAGCTGCCAATCCTGTCCTTCCTTTAACCAAGTCTCTGTAACTGTAACAACATCGTAGTTCCTTGTACTAATCCAAGCTCTAAGTTGATCTGCTAACTTGTTACACTTGCATTGAAACAAATGCACTTCAGTCCACCAGACCTTCTTTGGTTAGCATCTCCACCCTGTCTGCTGTTTCTCTGACTGGTCCTATTCTCTGGTTCCCCTTCAGCTAATTCACCTTTGCTTTGGTTCTCAACCCCCTGCCAAGCTAGTTTAAATTCTCCCCGTGACACTAGCAAACCTTCCGGCCAGAATATTTATGCCCTTCCAATTTATATGCAACCCATCCTTCTTGTACAGATCCCATCTTCTCCGGAAGAGACTCCAATGGTCCAGCTGTCTGAAACCCTCTCTCCTACACCAGCTGTTTAGCTATGTGTTGAGTTGCACTATCTTCCTATTCCTAGCCTCACTAGCACATGGCACAGGGAGTAATCCTGAGATTAAAACCCTAGGAATCCTGCTTTTTAACTTTCTATCTAACTCACTAAACTGCTGCTGCAGGACCTCATCACTTTTCCTACCTATGTCATTAGTACCAATATGTACCACAATCTCTGGCTGTTCACCCTCTCCCTTCAGAATGCTTTCTGATCATTCAGAGACATCCTGGACCCTGGCACAAGGGAGGCAACATACCATCCTGAGTCTCTTTCACATCCACAGAATCATCTACCTGCACCGCTAACTGTAGAGTCCCCTATAACTATTGCTCTAGTCCTCTTTGTCCCTCCCTGCTTAACAACAGAGCCAGCAGTGGTGCCACTGCTTTGGCTGCTGCTGCTGTTATCCCCTGATATCTCATCTCTCCCAACATTATCCAAAATGGTATATTTGTTTGTGCACACCAGACTCCAGTGATGCCATTGAGCCATGACTGCAATTTTAGTCTGAAGGTCACTCAATGAGACTGCTCTGGTCTCCATGACAAGCCAGTGCGGTGACAGAAGTGGAGGTCAGAATGTTTTTACAGTCATTGAGTTTCAAAGCACATAGGCCCATCTGTCTGCACTGGCTATCAAGCACCTATCTATTCTAATCCCATTTTCCAGCTCTTGATCTGTAGCCTTATATGCTATGGTGTTTCAAGGGCTCATCTAAATGCTTCTTAAATGTTGTGATGGTTCCCATCTCAACCACCCTTTTAGGCACTTGGTTCCAGATTCCCACTACCCTCTGGGGGAAAAAGTCTTTTCCTCAAATTCCCTCTTAATTTCCTGCTCCATGTTTGGCCACGTCCCCATTCCCCAGGAGCTATACTCACCATTGTACTCCCAAAGGGACACTCACAACAGGTTCATGTCTGGGTGAAGCTTTTGTAAACCTCACCAATGTCACATCGGCAAGGTATGAATGGAAAGATCTTGAAAGAAGGGATTGGTTAATGCCATTCAGATTTATTTAAAGGAATGTAAATCAGGTTCTCACCCATTATGGGCATGAACCTGATTATGTTGCTGGTGAGGGTTGGCGAAAGTCGGAAATCATGATCTTGCCAGTGAGATTCGCAACTTCTGGGTTTCACCGGATCTTGAGCCCTTGCTGCCGATTCTGCTGACAGACAGCATGGGTTTAAGATCATCCCAATGAAAAGGTTCAGCTGATCAGAGAGATCCAAACTGGTTGAATTTTTTGAAGAGTTAATGGGAGTAGTGAACAAGGGGATGTCTATGGGTCTTATTAATATGGACTGTTAGAAGATAATTGATATAGTCCCTAACAAAGACTATAAGCTAAAGGGATAGTGCATGGTACTGAAGTTGGTTAAGAAGTTGAGTGGCACGAGGTAGCCAGATAGGTATTCTAATGGACAAGGGTCTTGTAGTCCAGTAGTAGTTATCCCTACTTCTGGGCCAGAAGCTCTAGGTTCAAGTACCTCTTCAGGACTAATGAATGCAACCAGCCAGGTTGACTATCAGAAGGATGTGAATCCTTCCAATATGCCAGATGTCAGGCAGTAAGAGCAGGAAAGTTTCCTGATCAGAAATACTACAGAGTACAATGGCAAATCAGTCAAATGGAAGTCCATTGTCATCAATGCTCTCTTAGGGTGTGATACATGAAGGAGGAGATTCCTATTAATGGGCAGGCTATTATTTGTGGTGTCCCAGAAGGATCTGTGTCAGGACCTCAAAAATTCATCACAATTATTACATAGTGGCCATACCCATCGAGAAGGACAAGTGCAGCAAATACATGGAAACATCACCACCTGCAAGTTCCCCTCCAAGCCACTCATCATCCTAACACAGAAACATATTGTTGTTCCTTTGCAGTTGCTGGGTCAAAATCATGGAATCCTCTCCCTAACAGCATTGTGAGTCAACCTATAGCATGTGGACTGCAGCAATTCAAGAAAGCAGCTCCCCACTATCTTCTACGTATCAACTAGGATGTGCAGTAAATGCTGGCCAGCCAGCAATGCCCATGTCCCATGTATGAATAAAACAAAACTTTAGCAGTAGGGAGGTAAGTGATCCCATAATCAATGAATCACATTAAAGCTCTGCAGTGTTGCCACATCCAGTCATGATGGTGATGGACAATTAAACAACTAATCAAAGGAGGAAGTTCCACACACATTCACATATCTAAGTTTAGGGGAGATGTGAGGACAAACATTTTTACCAGAAGGTGGTGACGGTCTGGAATGCACCCCGGAGAAGGTAGTAGAGGTGAGTCGACTCACATCCTTTAAAAATTACCAGGATGAGCAGTTGTATGTCAGAACATTCCAAGGCTATGGACCAAGTATGGTAAATCGGATTAGGTAGAAAGTCAGGTGTTTCTTGCGTATTAGTGCTGGCTCAATGGGTCAAAGGGCCTCTTCTGCGCTGTATGACTCTATGGCTCCTCAATAATGGTGGAAACGAGCATGTCAGTGTAAAAGACAGGAATGAAGGATTTGTAACCATCTTCAGTCAAAAATGCCAAGTCAATTATCCTCTTCAACTTCCTCCTCAGGTCCCTAACACCACAGGTGCCAGTCTTCAAAAAATTTGATTTACCCCAGGTGACACTTGGCATTAGACAAAAAAATTAGATGAAGGCATTAGACACAGCAAATGTTATGGGCCAACATCCTGGCTGCAGTACTAAATGCTCCAGAACTAGCAGTGCCCTAATGAAGGTGTTCCATTACAACTAAAACATTAGCATCTACCGACAAGTCTATCCTGTCCACAAATGGCAGGGCAATTCTAATCTCCCATCAGTCTCCACTCAATCATCAGCAATATGATGGCAGTTATTGTTGAAAGAGCTATCAAATGGACCCTAATCACGTATAACTTGTTTACCAGGTTTCTGCCAGAGCCATTCGGAATCATAGAATCCTAACAATACAGAAAGAGGCCATTCTGCCCATCGGGTCTGCACTGACAATAAACCCACCCATGTCCTATTCCTGTAACCCCAAGGATTTACCCTGTGAGTCCCTCTGAAACTAAGAGGCAATTTACCATGGCCAATCAATCTAAACCACACATCTTTGGAGTATGGGAGGAAACCGGAGCACCCAGAGAAAACCCACGCAGGCACAGGGAGAACATGCAAACTCCACACAGTCACCCCAGGCCGGAATTGAACCTGGTACTGTGAAGTAGCAGTGCTTACCACGATTACTGTGCCACCCAGAAGTCAGAAGTCAATTGTAGGCCTCATTACAGCCTCGGACAAAATATGCACAAAAGAACTGAATGCCAGAGGTGAGGCCACAGTGACTGTCCCGAAAATCTAGTAAGAAGTCTCACAACACCAGGTTAAAGTCCAACAGGTTTATTTGGTATCACAAGCTTTCAGAGCACTGCTCCTTCATCAGGTGAGTCAAAATCAAGGCAGCGTATGTGCCATCAAGAATTCCTAGCAAACTTGAAGTCAGTGGGGATCAGGGGGATAACTCTCCACAGGTTATCATGCTCAGCACAACATTTTCTGGGGCCAACCATGTTTAGCTGCTTCATCAATGACCTGCTCTACTCACATCTAACCCCCTCCCCCCCACCAAAGGTCTGAAGCAGGGATTTTGGTGAGTCGCATGCATAGTGCTCAGTACCATTTGCAACTCTTCAGATACGAATTATTCATGTCCATAAGCAGCAAAACATGGATAATTCTTGCTCTTTTCTCAAGACCGGGATAATTTTCAGGTTTCAGTTGACAGGTGGCAAGTGTTATGACACAGAGGTTAATCCTCTTTTTATACATAACGCCAAGTCCCCCAAAGAGGAATATTTCACCTCGTAGTCTGTTAAAAGTGTGTGGGAAGGTGAACTGTCCTTCAGTAACATTTAGTGGTTAACTAACAGAAATACCTGACACTCACTTTAAAATGAACAGTTAACAATTTCTTTATTTAATTAATAGAGAACCTTAACCAAACAAGTAACATACTGAAAAAAAATTCTAGTGGAATCCTGTTCAAATAAATACAATGCCCATTCATTAACAAAACAAAAACCAGAATGTTGTCACTGTCAAAAAATATACAACCAGATCTTGTGTCTTTTGGAACTTTCTGGAGTTTTTTGGTTGATTTCTCTGTCTGTGAGTTATTTTTGATTTGGTACCTTTTCAATGGTCAGATGATGAGTTTTCTTAAGGGACCTATAAAGCTGGCAGAGTGGAGAGCTGCTCTCTTCCTCTTGAGATTTGGGAGGTGGCATTTGCTAACTACTGTTTTCCCCCTTTCACTCTCTTTTATATCTGTGATGACTACCAATTTTCCTACAATAGGATTGGTCTGCTGTTGTCAACAGCATCAAATTCAAATCCTGTAGGTTCTTGGTAGCCGAGTGCATGCTTTAAATTGGTTGGACAAAATTCAAACAACAACAGGTTGCCTTTGTCAAGACCACTGCTTGATTTTTTGATACAAATGTTTCAGCTTGGATTTTGGATGCACTTTGCATTTTAAACCTCTAAGCACAGAAACAAAACCAGCTTTTAAAGAGACCACACAAAGTTTTTTTCCCATCTAGCATTTTTACAATTTTTTACATTGTTACCAACATCACATTCCAACGTCACAAACTCAAATTCGCAACATATGTAACAACACCAATCAAGTGCTAGTACCTTCTCCAACAAGAGCAAATTTATCGATTACCCCTTGACATTCAATACTATTGATATCATTAAATCCCACATGTGGATGGAGAAAGAACTGTTACAATGAGGCAGGAAGAATTAAGGATCTTCTTGTGACAGATCCTCCTGGGACGAGCGATCATAGTATGGTTGAATTTCTGATGCAGATGGAGGATGAGAAAGTAGGGTCCCGAACCTGTGTGGTCTGTTTGAACAGAGGGGAGTATGATAGGATGAGAGCAGAATTGGCAAATGTAGATTGGGGGTGCAGATTGGTTGGTAGGACGGCTGAGGAACAGTGGAGGATTATTAAAGGGGTCTTTTTCGGTACTCAGCAGATATATATTCCGATGGTAAAGAAGGACTGTAGGAGAAGGGATAACCAGCCGTGGTTATCGAAGGAAATAAAGGAGACTATTAAATTAAAAGCTGATGCGTTTAGAGCGGCTAAAAATAGTGGGCGATTAGAAGATTGGGAAAGATTTAAAAAACAACAAAGAATGACTAAGAAGGTGATAAAGAAAGGAGAGATAGAGTATGAAGCTAAATTAGCTATAAATATAAAAAAGATAGTAAAAGTTTTTACAAATATATAAAGAAAAAGACTCTGGCTAGAGTGAATGTTGGAGCCTTGGAGGACGAGAGGGGGGATTTAGCTGTGGGCGATAAGGAAATGGCTGAGGTTTTAAATAAGTTTTTTGTATCGGTCTTCACGGAGGAGGAAACAAATAGCTTGCCGGTTATTAAAGATAGAAGGATGGTAGGAGATGAGGTCCTTAATGCGAATACTGTCACTAGAGAGGTAGTGCTTGATAGAATAATGGGACTGAAGGTAGACAAGTCCCCAGGACCAGATGGAATGCATCCCAGGATTCTGAAAGAAATGGCAGAGGTGATAGCAGATGCCTTAGTAATTATTTACCAAAATTCACTGGACTCCGGGGAAGTGCAGGAATCAGCCATGATCTTATTGAATGGCGGGGCAGGCTCGAAGGGCTAGATGGCCTACTCCTGCTCCTATTTCTTATGTTCTTATGTTCTTAAAACAGCTAATGTTACGCCACTGTTTAAAAAAGGTAGCAGTCAAAAGGCAGGGAATGTTAGGCCGGTTAGTTTAACGTCTGTAGTTGGAAAAATGCTAGAATCTGTCATCAAAGAAAAAATAGCGAGGCACCTAGAAAAGAACGGTTTGATCAAGCAGACGCAGCACAGATTCATTAAAGAGAAGTCGTGTTTAACGAATTTATTGGATTTCTATGAGGATGTGACTAGTGCGGTGGACAGAGGGGAACCAGTGGATGTGGTGTTTTTAGATTTCCAGAAGGCGTTTGATAAGGTGCTTCACAAAAGGTTGCTGCAAAAGGTTAGGGTGCTCAGAGTTGGGGGTAAGGTATTAGCGTGGATAGAGGATTGGTTGTCTAATGGGAAGCAGAGAGTTGAAATCAATGGGTGCTATTCTGGTTGGCAGTTGGTGACTAGTGGAGTGCCGCAGGGATTGGTGCTGGGGCCTCAACTGTTTACCATTTACATAGGTGATCTGGAGGAGGGGGCTGAGTGTAGGGTAACAAAATTTGCTGATGACACAAAGATGAGTGGAAAAGCAAATTGCGTGGAAGGTGCGGAAAGTCTGCAGAGAGATCTGGATAGGCTGAGTGAGTGGGCGAGGACCTGGCAGAAGGAGTATAATGTGAGCAAATGTGAGGTTATCCACTTTGGTAGAAATAATAGTAGGAGGAATTATTATTTAAAAGGCGAAAAGCTGCAGCATGCTACGGTGCAGAGGGACCTGGGGGTCCTTGTGCATGAATCGCAAAAACCCAGTCTGCAGGTGCAGCAGGTGATCAAGAAGGTGAATGGAACGTTGACCTTTATAGCGAGGGGGATAGAATATAAAAGTAGGGAGGTCTTGCTGCAACTGTACAGGGCACTGGTAAGGCCGCAGCTAGGGTACTGTGTGCAGTTTTGGTCGCCGCACTTGCGCAAGGATATTTTGGCCTTGGAGGGAGTGTAGAGAGGGTTCACTAGGCTGATACCGGAGATGAGGGGTTAGCCTATGAGGAGAGATTGAATAGACTGGGTCTGTACTCGTTGGAGTTTAGGAGGCTGAGGGGGCATCTTATAGAGACATATAAGATAATGAAGGGGATAGATAGGGTAGAGGTAAAGAGATTCTTCCCGCTTAGAAAGGATAGCAGAACTAGAGGGCACAGCCTCAAAATAAGAGGGGGCAGTTTAGATCGGAGTTGAGGAGGAACTTCTTCACTCAAAGGGTGGTGAGTCTCTGGAATTCTCTGCCCGTTGAAGTGGTGGAGGCTACCTCGCTGAATATATTTAAGTCACAGGTAGATAAGCTTCTGATAGACAAGGGAATTAAGGGTTATGGGGAGAAAGCGGGAAAGTGGAACTGATCCATTTCAGATCAGCCATGATCTTGTTGAATGGTGGGGCAGGCTCGAAGGGCTAGATGGCCTACTCCTGCTCCTATTTCTTATGTTCTTATGTAACAATGATTTA
Organism: Carcharhinus amblyrhynchos; assembly: GCF_965287045.1. Lineage (NCBI taxonomy): Eukaryota > Metazoa > Chordata > Chondrichthyes > Carcharhiniformes > Carcharhinidae > Carcharhinus > Carcharhinus amblyrhynchos. The sequence continues at coordinate 28,377,889 of NC_137333.1, forward strand.
ACAACAGTAATGGCAATAGTGGCTTTACAATTGCTTTTCTGACTGAGAGTTAAGTATAGAACATGGAACACTACAGCACAAACAGGCCCTTTGGCCCACTAGTTGCGCCGATCACTTCTATACCTACTAATCCATAGACCTATCTATAACCCCCAATCCCATTATATCCCATATACTCATCCAGAAGTCTTTTAAAAGACCCCGGCAAGTCTGCCTCCACCACCACCGACGGCAGCCAATTCCATTCACTCACCACCCTCTGAGTGAAAAACTTACCCCTAACATCTCCTCTGGACTTGCTTCCCTGCACCTTAAATCTGTGTCCTCTCATAGCGACCATTTCAGCCCTGGGAAATAGCCTCTGAGAATCCACCCTATCTATTCCTCTCAACATCTTATAAACTTCTATCAGGTCGCCTCTCAACCTTCGTCTCTCCAGGGAGAAGAGTCCCAGCTCCCTCAACCTATCTTCATAAGGCATGCCTCCCAATCCAGGCAACATCCTTGTAAATCTCCTCTGCACCCTTTCAATAGCGTCCACGTCCTTCCTATAGTGAGGTGACCAGAACTGCGCACAGTACTCCAAGTGGGGTCTGACAAGGGTCTTATAAAATATGCTGAGATTTTTGGTCAATTTATAATTAAAACCAGATGCAGGTCGTAAAACTGCTCTTGAATCAGGTATCTGATCTGGGAGCTTTGATCTGAAGCTTCTTGTGTTGACCAAATAAGTTGTTTACATTGACTCAGACATTGTGGCTTTGATTTATTGCCATTATGTGTTGTACATGTCATGTGAAGTAAGCATAAAGGCATCGTTTGCAAGTAATTTCACTAGATATTCGAACATAAGAACATAAGAAATAGGAGCAGGAGTAGGCCATCTAGCCCTTCGAGCCTGCCCCGCCATTCAATAAGATCATGGCTGATCTGTCGTGGCTCAGTTCCACTTTCCCGCCCTCTCCCCATAACCCTTAATCTCCTCTCTTATCAAGAACCCATCAACCCGCTTCTTAAAAATATTTAGCGAGGCAGCCTCCACCACTTCAACGGACAGAGAATTCCAGAGATTCACCACCCTTTGAGTGAAGAAGTTCCTCCTCAACTCCGTTCTAAACCGCCTCCCCCTTATCTTGAGACTGTGCCCCCTAGTCCTACTGTCTTTTTTGAGCGGGAAGAGTCTCTCCACCTCTATCCTATCCATCCCATTCATCATCTTATACGTCTCAATGAGATCTCCCCTCATTCTTCTAAACTCTAACGAGTACAAGCCTAGTTTATTCAGCCTCTCCTCATAGCTCAATCCCCTCAACTCCGGTATCAGCCTAGTAAACCTCCTCTGCACTCCCTCCAGGGCCAAAATATCCTTGCGCAGGTGCGGCGCCCAAAACTGCACACAGTACTCCAGCTGCGGCCTCACCAATGCCCTATACAGCTGCAGCAAGACCTCCCTACTTTTATATTCAATCCCCCTCGCTATGAAGGCCAGCATCCCATTCGCCTTCCTGACCACCTGCTGCACCTGCAAGCTGGGTTTTTGCGACTCATGCACAAGGACCCCGAGGTCCCTCTGCACCGTCGCCTGCTGCAGTTTTTCGCCACGTAAGTAATAGTCCTTCCTACCATTCTTCCTACCAAAGTGGACCACCTCACACTTGCCAACATTAAATTCCATTTGCCATTTCCTGGCCCATTCGCCCAGCCTATCTAGATCCTTCTGCAGACTCTCCACACCCTCCGCACAATTTGCCTTTCCCCCAATCTTGGTGTCATCAGCAAATTTCGACACCCTGCACTCGGTTCCCTCCTCCAGATCATCTATATAAATGGTAAATAGCTGAGGCCCCAGCACCGACCCCTGGGGCACCCCACTAGTCACCAACCGCCAATCCGAATAGCACCCATTGACCCCCACTCTCTGCCTCCTATTTGACAACCAATCCTCTATCCACGCTAACACCCTACCCCCAACTCCATGTCCCCTGACCTTCTGCAATAACCTCTTGTGAGGTACCTTGTCAAACGCCTTCTGAAAATCCAGAAAGACCACATCCACCGGCTCTCCTCTATCCACTGCCCTAGACACATCCTCATAGAACTCCAGTAAATTTGTCAGACACGACTTCCCTTTAATGAAACCGTGTTGCGTCTGCCCTATCAAGCAATTCCCTTCAAGATGCCTCGCAATTTCCTCCTTAATGACGGATTCTAACATTTTACCTACCACAGACGTTAAACTAACCGGCCTATAATTCCCCGCCTTTTGCCTGGCACCCTTCTTAAACAACGACGTAACATTAGCCGTTTTCCAATCTTCCGGCACTTCCCCGGAATCCAGCGACGTCTGGAAAATAACCACCAAGGCATCCACTATAACCTCCGCCATTTCTTTCAGAACCCTCGGATGCATTCCATCCGGTCCTGGCGACTTGTCCACAATCAGCCCCTCCAGTCTGTTGAGCACCACCTCTCTAGTAACAGTAATGTCATTAAGACCCTCCAGTCCTACCACCTTTCCATCGCTAACACCCGGCAAATTATTCACGTCCTCCTCCGTGAAGACAGAAACAAAAAAGTTATTCAAGACCTTAGCCATTTCCCCATCCCCTACCACTAGGTCCCCTTTCTCATCCTCTAAAGGACCAACGTTCACCCTAGCCAGCCTCTTCCTTTTTATATATTTATAAAAACTCTTGCTATCCTTTTTTATATTAAGTGCTAGCCCAGCTTCATAGCTTCTCCTACCCTCCTTTATCAACTTCTTTGTCAATCTTTGTTGACATTTAAACCTTTCCCAATCCTCTTCTCGCCCACTACTCTTAGCTACTCTAAATTCCTCCGCTTTTAATTTAACACTTTCCTTCACCTCCTTCGTTATCCACGGCTTATTACCTCTCCTCCTACTGTCCTTTTTGACCATCGGAATAAATTTCTGCTGAGCACCAAGAAAGATCTCCTTAAAGATCCTCCACTGCTCCTCAGCAGACCTACCTTCCAACGCGCTCCCCCAGTCCACATTCGCCAATTCTTCTCTCATCCTACCATACTCCCCTCTATTCAAACAAAGGACGCGTGTCCGGGAACCCACTTTCTCCTCCTCCATCTGCAACAGAAACTCCACCATGCAATGATCACTCTCTCCAAGAGGATCCTTCACCGCAAGGTCCCTAATTCTACCCGCCTCATTACATAGCACCAGATCCAAGATAGCTCGCTCCCTTGTCGGCTCCAACACACACTGTTCAAGGAAATTATCCCGGCAGCATTCCAAGAACTCCTCCTCGAGCCCACCTCGTCCAACATGGGTCGACCAACCAATATGCAGATTGAAATCTCCCATAACTACTGCTGTCCCATTCCTGCACGCCGCACTTATTTGCGCGTTAACAGCCCGCCCCACCTCCAGATCATTATTTGGTAGCCTATAGACGACACCCACCAGCGTCTTCCTCCCTTTGCTGTTCCTAATCTCCACCCACAACGATTCCACTTTCTGCTCTTTGGCTCCGATATCATCCCTTGCTACCACCTTGATGCTATCCTTAATCAGCAGAGCTACGCCACCCCCTCTTTCCTCCTGCCTATCCTTCCTAAACACTTGATAGCCCTGTACATTCATCTCCCAGTCCCTGTCACCTTGCAGCCACGTCTCTGTAATGGCCACCAGATCGTATCCATTTGTGTCGATCTGCGCCACCAGCTCATCCACTTTATTCCGAATGCTTCGTGCATTCAGATAAAGCGCTTTCATCCCAGCCTTCACCTGGACCCTATTTGCCGTAACGCCACCAATTGGGACATCCTCGGCCTCTTCCCTTACCTGTACCCTATCCTTAACTTTAGACCTCGTAGCGTCACCTACCCTCGCACCCTCCCCCCCCCAATTAGTTTAAAGCCCTGTCTACAGTCCTCTTTACTCGATTCGCCAACACTCTGGTCCCAGCACGGTTCAGACCAACCCCATCCCGCCCGAACAAGTCCCACCTACCCCAATACTGGTGCCAATGCCCCATAAATTCGAACCCATTCCTCCCACACCAATCCCTGAGCCACCCATTCACTTCCTTTATCCTGTCAACCCTACGCCCGTCTGCACTCAGTTCAGGCAGTAGCCCAGAGACGACCACCTTGTCGGTTCTACTTTTTAATTCCATTCCCAGCTTTTCATACTCCCTCCCCAGATCCTCAGTCCGCACTTTGCCTACGTCGCCGGCACCCACATGTACCACAACGACCGGATTCTCACCCTCCCACTCCAGGTTCCTCTGCAGCCCAGCTGCGACATCCTGTACCCGAGCACCAGGCAGACAACACACCCTTCTGTGCACTTTGTCATTGTGACAAAGGACAGTGTCAATACCCTTCACCCCACTATCCCCAATCACTACTACGTTCCTTTTCCCCTTCTCTTTGCCTATGTCCTGCTGCATCACTGTACCGTGTGCAGTTTGCTCACCAACCTCACCTGCCTCGTCCTCTTCCAGACTGGAAGCAAGAACCTCAAACCTGTTACCACGAGATCAGTTTTTGGTTACACAGTTGGCTGAATGACAATAAAATAACTGAATGACTGAATGAAAGAATCTTCTGGAAGCAAGTGGAGGATTTATGGATAAAAAACATGCGCCAACGACAACTCTATAGGACTAACCATCGTAAAAAGAGTGTAGCCTGAGGAATTTCCGCAGAGAAGATAGATCAGGATACTTTTTGGCCAAAGTTTTTTCTAAACTCGGTAGTATCTATTTTCAGTTAAATTAAAGCTGATGTTCAGTTAAAGTTAATGTGCAGTTAAGACTTAAAGTTCAGTAAAGTTGTTGTTCAGTTAAGAGTTAAAGGGCTCGATTTTACTATTGAGGCATTAACCAAAACTTAGTAAAGTCAGGCGTAAGGTGAGTAACACGATCAGCGACCACCTCCACGCTGGTTTCTTCTTTGTCAAAGCTTGAAAATGGCCACGTTTGGGACTGTGCCCAAAACGGTCACAACAGCCATTTAAATTCATTTGCATGCATTTCAATTGACTTAACTTTGGTAATGTGTTTGCCTATTCAGAATCAGCATGAAACAGACATGCTGCATAAAAGTACAATTTGGGTAATTCGTCAGTGAGGGTTAGTGAGGACATAAGTGTCTAGTGTCCGATAGCTTTCTGCTACTTACGGGGGTCCTTTTGTTGTGGCCATTGTGCTTCTTGGGTCAGTGGGGGTTCTGCGAGTGTGAGTGCAGGTGGGGGATGTTGCTCAGCAGGGTGTCCAATTTGCAACATGCACCTGGGTTTCAGCACTGACCGCAGGTCTTGTGGATGCTGCTGGGTCCCAGTGCACTCAGCACTCTGCCAGCTGAAGGATGAGCACAAAGCCCTTGCAAATTATACGGCTGCAGCCTCTGAACCTTTCAAGGGGCTGTGATTCTGGGGAGCAGCTGGGTGGGGAATGGGGGTCTGTGATTCTGGGGAGCATGTGGGTGGGGAAATGGGCAGTATGGGCAGTGTATGTTGCTGGACTAGGGGCAAGCAGCATTCTTCAACCTCTACATGTGTTTCTCTCCAACCCCACTCCCCACTTCAGAGTGACGAGATGGCTTTTGTGATGAAACAGATTGACCTTGCTGTACTTTTGGTTGCTGCTGTTACTGAGGAGGAGAAGCAGGAGAAAGAATTGCAGGCACAGGAGGCCTTGGCCTTACCACTTGCAGGTGTAGAGGGAGATGACCACGAGAAGCAAGAGATAGCTGCCATTCACCCAGAGGGGGACACAGGAGAAGGAGGGAGTGGAGATCCCTACAGTTCTGTGCACGAGTGTCATTTGAACAGATGTCGGACACCATGTGCTGCCGATAACTCCGCCTCCAAAAGGACACAGTGCAACACCTGTGCCACCTGTTGCAGGGTCTGGCACCTCAGGGTGAGGGTGGGGGGCACCCACTCTTGGTAGCTGTCAAATTGATGGCCGCTCTGAACTTCTGTGCAACTAGCTGCTTCCAAAGCCCTAGCAGGGATGTATGTGGCATTTCTCAGTCAGCTGTGCACACCTTTATCAAGCAGATCATGGAAGCCCTAGTTGCCCCGGCTGGGCAGTATATCAAATTTAACCTGAACCAGGCCCAGCAGGAAGCCTGGGCAAGAAGGTTTCGTGGCCACTGGGGAGTGCCTAATGTACAGGGGGCTATCAATGCACCTGCATCGCCCTCAAGGTTCCGTGTCAACAGAAAGGGGTTCTGTTGGTCCAACAGGTGTGTGACCACAATATGAACATTATGCATGGCTGCACGAAACATCTTGGCATATGCATGACAGCTTCATTCTCAATATATCTAACATACAGGAGGCATTTGAGGAGAAGCCCAGGCTGCGGGGGTGGCTCTTGGATGGTATGGGTTACCCATTTTGGACATGGCTGATGATTCCTTTGCAGAGGCCTGTGAATAAGGCAGAGATGATGTGGAGATGCCAGCGTTGGACCGGGGTAAACACAGTAAGAAGTCTGACAACACCAGGTTTAAGTCCAACCAATTTATTTGATAGTAAACTCACAAGCTTTCGGGGTTTGCCCCTTCGTCAGGTGAATGGAGAATTCTGACCTCAGACAGAGCATATAATAGCTCTCCATTCACCTGATGAAGGGCGAACCCCGAAAACTTGGGAGTTTACTATCAAATAAATTGGTTGGACTTAAACCTGGTGTTGTCAGACTTCTTACTAAGGCAGAGATCCACTACATCGAAGCCCATCTCATAAAATCCCTACACCACAGAAGGAGGCCATTTAGTTTATCAAATCTGCACCGACCACAATCCCACCCAGGTCCTGTTCCCGTAACCCCACATATTTACCCTGTTAATCCCCTGACACTAGGGGCAATTTACCGTGGCCAATCAACCTAAGCTGCACATCTTTGGAGTATGGGAGGAAACCGGGGCATCTGGAGGGAAACCACTCAGCCATGGGGAGAACGTGCAAACTCCACACAGACAGTGAGCCAAGGCCATCCACAAAATATGGAGAGATACATAGGGCTCCTCAAAATGCGATTCCAAAAGCTGGACCACTCTGGTGGGGCCCTACAATACAACCCAATGATCCCTTCTCGCATTGTGGTGGTGTGCTCTGCCCTGCACAACCTGGCACAGTAGAGAGTGACCTGTTGGAGGAGGAGGAGCTGGATGTGGAGGCCGACCAGCCATGTGTCGCTAGGGAGGAGGCCACTCAGCAGGAGTGGAGGAGGAACATGCCGAGCAATACCACCCAAGTGCTGAAAGGCTGGCAGCTCAAATGAGGCATGTGAGGGCGGCTAAGGAGGTCCTGATCACTAGGCGGTTCAGTCACTGGGGGACTGAGTCTGTGGGTTCTGTTCCCCCCACAAAGTCCTTCTATTTCCTGCAACATTGTCACACCAGACTGGTGGGCCTGGGTCCGCTGTGTTACTGAGTTTTTTAGCAGGCAGGAGGTGATGACGACTCACTAAGCACCATTATGATGATACCCTGGTGCAAACTAGTCTGACTCCTACCTGAGCTCAGCATGTACGATGGCACCTGGGCCCACATTTGTGCAGAAACCCCAAACAAGGCCCTGGGGTGGGTGGAGTGGGGGAGGGAAGGGAATTGCACGTGGGTTCTGGGGAACCAATGCCCTCGTTTTCTCAGTGACATAGCATTGGGTGGCCTCCCTAACTTACATTAATATGAAGCATCCCTCCAGCAATCGTCAATGGAAAAGGATTCCTGTTTGAAACAAATCACTAATTGGTGGGTGGTGGGTGGTGAAAAAATATATAATGATGACAATAAATGCATTTAAATAAGTTCTAACACAAAAAAGTATGAAGAAAAAGGTGCTTTAAGAATGTACTCAAGAGGCAGCTGGATATAGCACTTGGGGCGAATGGGATCAAAGGTTATGGGGGAAAAGCAGGCTATTGAGGTGGATGATCAGACATGATCATAATGAATGGTGCAGCAGGCTCAAAGGGCCAAATGGCTCCTTCAGCTCCTATGTTTCTATGTTCTATGTCTAAGATCTAACAAGTGCAACACTTCACAAGCCATCTTTGTGCAACTACAACTTCCTGACCTTATGTGGCCTACCACTACAATGTACATCAGAGGTGGAGGGGCCAACTGCCTACCTTGCCCCATTGCCTGTGATGCGCATGGCAGATGCCTTCTGGTGGCTCTGGACCTTGAGTGCCCTGGCCGGCTTCCAGGTGTCTGGGACGTTTCCATGACACCCTCTTCATCCCTCTGTCCCTAGATGCCTCAGTGTCAGGAAGTGTGGAGTCAGAAGGTGTATCCACAGCTACAGTTTCCTGGCTGGAAGCTCCAGCATGGGCTCAAGAAGGTGATCAAGAAGGCAAATGGGATGCTGGCCTTTATAGCGAGGGGGATAGAATATAAAAGCAGGGAGGTCTTGCTGCAACTGTACAAGGCACTAGTGAGGCCACAGCTGGAGTACTGTGTGCAGTTTTGGTCTCCGCACTTGCGCAAGGATATTTTGGCCTTGGAGGGAGTGCAGAGGAGGTTTACTAGGCTGATACCAGAGATGAGCAGGTTGGACTATGAAGAGAGGCTGAGTAAACTGGGTCTGTACACGTTGGAGTTTCGAAGGATGAGGGGGGATCTTATAGAGACATATAAGATGATGAAGGGGATGGATAGGATAGAGGAAGAGAGATTCTTCCCGCTCAGAAAGGACAGCAGGACTAGAGGGCACAGCCTCAAGATAAGGGGGGAGCAGTTTAGAATGGAGTTGAGGAGGAACTTCTTCACTCAAAGGGTGGTGAATCTCTAGAATTCTCTGCCCGTTGAAGTGGTGGAGGCTACCTCACTAAATATATTTAAGACAGGGGTAGATAGGTTTTTGGTAGGCAAGGGAATTAAGGGTTATGGGGAGAAAGTGGGAAAGTGGAACTGAGCCACTTCAGATCAGCCATGATCTTATTGAATGGCGGGGCAGGCTCGAAGGGCTAGATGGCCTACTCCTGCTCCTATTTCTTATGTTCTTATGTTCTCAAGCCCTTCCTCCTGTCTTGGGATTCCTGTGAGCTCCTGGGTCACTCCATGGGACAGCAGTGCTTCTGCAATGAGCTCCAGAAGCTCAGGCATTACCTGGCCCTGCCAATCCTGGAGGACCCACTGCATCTTACCCATGGTGGTCAAGCCCTCTGCAATGGCCACCTGAGTCAGGGCCACCTGTCAATGGCTGCACAAGTGCCTTCTGAGACTGGGCCACGCTCTGCAGCCCCTCACCATGACCCTGTGCAACTGGGTCACGTTCTGAAGGGCTGCTGTCATATCCTGCTGTGTCTCAGCGCTGTCCTGCTGGATCTCCGCTGTGGCCTGCTGTGACTCAGCCTTCGCTTGGAGCCTGCCATTCATGGTGAGGAGACCCTGATCCAGGTTTTCCACTGCAGATGCCACTCCTGCAGTATTGCCCTGGGAACCCCACAAGACAGGCAAAAGTTGGTCCATCTGAAAGCTTTGGGTCTCCTCCCAACAATCTCACAGTTGGTCCAGCTTCTCCTGCATTCCCTGGCTCTTTTGCTGCATTTCCAGCAGCTGAAAGAAAAGTGATCTCTGAGGCCCAGCATGTCATCTGGGGCCACCTGAGTCATTGCCTCCGGCAGGTCCATGATGTTCCCTCCTCCACCCAATGTATCAGATGTGTCATGCTCACCAGAGAGTGACCCAGAAGCGTCACCACTAACTGCACCCACTGACGTGTCAATATCTGGAATGGTGAGTTGTGAAGTGGAAGCTGATGTCAAAAAGGTGTCACCCTCAGAGGTCCCTTCACCTGCTTCCTCCAAGGACTAATCCGAGCTGTGTAGAGCAGGTTGTGTGGGAGCCACAGTGGGGCCTTGATGACAGATGGCCCCAGGGTTTCTGGATTTGTCCCTGCAACACAGGACACAAGGTTAAGTGCAAGGGAGGGAGAGGAATCCTGGATGCAAAAAAAGTGATTCACATTTCTCTTGAACATAGGACAAAGCACAAAGAAGATTACATCACAGGAACTGGCCATTCGGCCTTTCAAGCCTGCAGCGACCAGGCTGTCCACCTGAATGGTAACCCTCTGCCCTTCCAGGGACCATATGTTTCTATTCCCATTCCATTCATGTAGCTGTAAAAACACCCCTTAAAGATCACTGTCATATCTGCCTACACAACCTCTCCTGGCAGTGAGTTCCAGGCACCCACTGGCCTCTCTGTGCAAATAAACATGCCTCATACATCTTCTTTAAACTTTGTTCCTTGCACCCAAAACCCATGCCCCCAAGAAGCTGCCTCAAATTGAGTGGACAATTGACAGGTAGAATCATAGAATCATAGAATCCCTACAGTGCAGAAGGAGGCCATTCAGCCCACCGAGTCTGCACCGAACACAATCCCACCCAGACCCTATTCCTGTAATCCCTCATATTTATCTTGCTAATCCCCCTGATACTAGGGTTAATTTAGCATGGCCAGTCAACTTAACCCACACGTCTTTGGAGGAAACCAGAGCACCCGAAGGAAGCCCATACAGACATGGGGAGAAAGTGCAAATTCCACACAGTGACCCAAGGCCGGAATTGAACCCAGGTCCCTGGTGCTGTGAGGCAGTAGCGCTAACCACTGTGCTAACGTGCTGCCCCGTGCTCACTTCTTCACTCCTGTCCGACCATGCCATTGCTGATAGTTCACATCTCCCCTTTCCCTGGACAGCTCCAGCGCCCACTCTTCAAAGAGGGCGAGGGTGCGAAAGTTGGGCTCACCACCTCCTGTCTTCACCCTTTCTTGGTATTATGGTCAGTCTTCTCCTGTGAAGACACAAGGACAGTAAAAAGTCTGACAACACCAGGTTTTAGTCCAACCGATTTATTTGATAATACTCACAAGCTTTCGAGGGGACTGCCTCTTTGTCAGGTGAATGGAGAGTTCTGGCCTCATATGCTCTGTCTGAGGCCAGAACTCTCCATTCACCTGACGAAGAGGCAGTCCCCTCGAAAGCTTGTGAGTATTATCAAATAAATCGGTTGGACTAAAACCTGGTGTTGTCAGACTTTTTACTGTGTTTACGCCAGTCCAACGCCGGCATTCCCACATCAAGACACAGGAGCCATGAAAGAAATGATGGGCTAACTCCTTCAGAGGATCAGGTCATGGCCTTTCGAGTTCAAGTGCAGTGCTACTCTTGGGGGGTGGTAGGAAGGAGGGTCAGGGGCTGGAAGCATGCAAGGTGTTGGGCATGAGAGGATCTGGAGTGATTTGGAGAAGATGCTAGATGAGATTAATCATTCACCATTGCTGCCCAAATTAGGTCATTGACCTTCTGGCGGCATTGCTTCCCTGTTCGAGCGGACAGTGCCATGGCACTAATCGAGATGACAACTGCCTCCCAAACCGCAATGCCATCAGCTCCCCCCCTCCTCCTGGGGGGAACAGGACATCATGCCTCATCTCTGCCGCATCCAGCAGTCTCCTGAGCCCACCCTCAGTAAATTGGGGTGCTGGTCATGTGGTCATTGTTTCCTACATTGCCCGTCTGCCTGTCCATCATTGGGGATTTTTATGGAGCTGCTCCTTGTTAAGGTAGATCAGCGGCAGACAGTTTGGAAGGGCATTCCAGCAAGTTACATGCAGTTTGCTTGTTAGCACTGAGAAGAAGACAAGTGAGCACTTGCAGGTATGCTGATGGCAGAGGGGGGGTGAGGGGGGAGGGGCAGGTGTGTGGGGTGGATGATCAGAGCCTCTATGATTGGGGACACGGGAGACAGAGAGGGAGGTGTCATACAGCCATCTGAGTCAGGAGGAGATGGGGGCCTTCTGCAGGAGGATCTGGGGTGAGGGGGAGGGGATCTCTCTGCCTGAGATCAGTGGGGGGAGGGAAGGGGGGATCTACTGCCACTCTGCTTGAGATCAGTGGGGAGGTAGGGGGGCCACTGCCACTTTGTCTGAGATCAGTGGGGTGGAAGGGAAATCTGCTGTCACTCTGCCTGAGACTAGTGGAGGGGAAGGGGATCTGTTGCCATTCTGCCTGAGATCAGTGGGGGGGGTAGGGGGGCTGCTGCCATTCTGCCTGAGATCAGTGGGGGTGAAAGGGGGTCTGCTGTCACTCTGCCTGAGATCAGTGGAGGGGAGCTTGCTGTTTCTACAACCTCATTGGAACAAGTTATCTGGAAGTTCTGACCTTCCCCCTAATATGTTGGAACATCTCTAAATTGCACTCTGATGAACTGAAATATCTCAAGAAATATCTCCAGACCTACTATTCCAAAAACTCCTATTTCTGCAATCCACCAGGGTTAGACTATCTATATCCCTTTGCAGACTTTCAGCATCCTCTGCACACTTTGCTTTGCCATCCATCTTAGTGTCATCTGCAAATTTTGACACCCTATACTTGGTCCCCAACTCCAAATCATCTAAGTAAATCATAAACAATTGTGGTCCCAACACTGATCCCTGAGGCTCAACACTAGTTACTGATCGCCAACCAGAAAAACACCCATTTACCCCCACTCTTTGCTTCCTGTTAGTTAACCAATCCTCTGTCCGTGCTAACACATTACCCATAACACTGTGCACCTTTATCTTATGTAGCAGTCTTTGGTGTGGCACCTTGTCAAATGCCTTCTGAAAATCCAAATACACCACATCCACAGGTTCCCCATTGTCCACTGTGCATGTAATGTTCTCAAAGAATTCCATCAAATTAGTCAAACATGATCTTCCCTTCATGAAGCCATGCAACGTCTTACCAGTTGGATAATTTATATTCAGATGTCTCACTATTTCTTCCTTGATGATAGATTCAAGCATTTTCCCTACTGCAGAAGTTAAGCTAACCGGCCTATAGTTATCCACTTTTTGTCTACCTCCTTTCTAAGTCCTTACCCGGTCTGGTCTACATGTAACTCCAGAGCCACAGCAATCTGGTTGACTCTCAGCTACCCTCTGAAATAGTCTAGCCAAGGGCAACTAGAGATGGACAATAAATGCTGACTGACCAGCAATACTCATGGCCTATGAATGAATGGAAAAAAACCTCTCAGTTCACATGACTGAATGCCTTGGTGAGACTGACAAAGACAATATATGGTAGCCTTCTTTGATCACTGTATTTCTGTTTTACCTGTTGAGCTGAGAAGATCATTTCAGCTCTGGAATTACCAGTTATGAAATGACACTGAGCTTTGGGACAGGCAGGATCTGCAGCCTGAAAAGGGCAACAACAAATTTTTGTCCAATGCTGCCCAAGGAAGATGTATTGACAACTGTAATCACTATGGTCACCCTTGTTCTTGTACAGGGTGACAATCTTTGTATCCTGCTGATCCTAAAGTGCTGCCCTTCCTTCCATCAGAGAATATATGTTCTGTAAGGTTGTTGGTTTCCTGTGCTTGATGAGTTCAGGCATTATTGCTTCAACACCAAGAGCTTTTGGGAAGTGAATCAGTATCTTTGTTAAGCTAGTCCACTGCGGGTTTGATACTGAGCTCTATTCATTAACCAAAGCCCCACATAGGGGCAAATAGTTCCATGCCTCACTACCTTTTGGAAAGCTTAAGAGATCTGAAGGCACCGACCAGTGGAACCAATCTAATGACCCTCTAACCTAAACTATTCCAATGTTATCCATATGCCTATCCACTGACCATTTGAACACCCTTAAAGTTGGCGAGTCCACAACTGCTGCAGGCAGGGCATTCCACGCCCTTACAACCTTCTGAGTAAAGAACCTACCTCTGACATCCATCCTGTAATTATCACCCCTCAATTTAAAGCTATGTCCCTTCGTGTTAGCCATCACCATCCGAGGAAAAGGGCTCTCACTGTCCAACCTATCTAATCCTCTGATCATCTTGTATGCCTCAATTAGGTCACCTCTTAACCTTCTTCTCTGTAACGAAAATAACCTCAAGTCCCTCAGCCTTTCCTCACAAAACCTTCCCACCATACCAGGCAACATCCTGGTAAACCTCCTCTGCACCCTTTCCAGTGCTTCCACATCTTTCTTATAATGCGGCAACCAGAACTGTACGCAATACTCCAAGTGTGGCCGCACCAGAGTTTTGTACAGTTGTAACATGATCTCACGGCTCTGAAATTCAATCCCTCAACCAATAAAAGCTAACACACCGTATGCCTTCTTAACAACCTTATCAACCTGGGTGCCAGCTTTCAGGGATCTATGCACATGTACACCGAGATCTCTCTGCTCTAAAACACTATCAAGAGTCCTTCCATTAGCCCTATATTCTGTAATCCTGTTATTCCTTCCAAAGTGAATCACCTCACACTTTTCCGCATTAAACTCCATTTGCCATCTATCAGTTCAGCTCTGCAGCTTATCTATGTCCCTCTGCAAACTGTAACATCCATCCTCACTGTCTACAACTCCTCCGACTTTAGTGTCATCCACAAATTTACTAGCCCATCCTTCTACACCCTCATCTAGGTGATTTATGAAAATGACAAACAGCAGTGGCCCCAAAACAAATCCCTGCAGTACATCACTAGTAACTGAGCTCCAGGTTGAATATTTCCCATCAACCACCAACCTGTCTTCTATCAGCTAGCCAATTCCTGATCCAAACTGCTAAATCACCCTCAATCCCATGCATCCGTTTGCCAACAACACAAAGGTTGGTGGTGTTGTAGATAGTCTGGAGGGATGTCAGAAGTCGCAGCGAGACATAGATAGGATGCAAGACTGGGCGGAGAAGTGGCAGATGGACTTCAATGCAGATAAATGTGTAGTGGTCCATTTTGGCAGGTCCAATGGGATAAAGGAGTACAATATCTAGGGTAGGACTCTTAGCAGTGTTGAGGAGCAGAAGGACCTTGGGGTCCGGGTCCATAGGACTCTTAAATCGGCCTCGCAGGTGGAGGATGTGGTCAAGAAGGCGTATGATGTGCTAGCCTTCATTAATCGAGGGATTGAGTTTAGGAGTCGGGAGGTAATGCTGCAACTTTATAAGACCCTTGTCAGACCCCATTTGAAGTACTGTGCGCAGTTTTGGTCGCCTCACTACAAGAAGGATGTGGAAGCTATTGAGAGGGTGCAGAGGAGATTTACAAGGATGTTATAGCAAGGATTTTTCCTGGATTGGGAGGCATGCCTTGTGAGGATAGTTTGAGGGAGCTAGGTCTCTTCTCCCTGGAGGGACAAAGATTGAGAGGTTTATAAGATGTTGTGAGGTATAGATAGGGTGGATTCTCGGAGGCTATTTCCCTGGGTTGAAATGGTCGCTTTGAGAGGACACAGGTTTAAGGTGTTGGGGAGCAGGCGCAGAGGAGATGTCAGGGGTAAGTTTTTCACTCAGAGGGTGGTGAGTGAGTGGAATCAGCTGCCGTCGGTGGTGGTAGAGGCAAACACGCTGGGGTCTTTTAAGAGACTTCTGGATGAGTACATGGGATTTAATGGGATTGAGAGTTATAGATAGGCGCGGGAGGTATGGATATGATCGGCGCAACTTCTGGGCCGAAGGGCGTGTTTGTGCTGTAGTGTTCTATGTTCTACGTTCTAAAAGCTTCCGAGTGGGTCATTTGAATGACACCTGAAGTGAAACTCCTTATGCTCACTCTAATGCCAAAATCAAAACAAAAAATTCATAATAGGACATAGAACATAGAACATTACAGTGCAGTACAGGCCTTTCAGCCCTCGATGTTGCGCCAACCCGTGGAACCAATCTAATGACCCTCTAACCGAAACTATTCCTAATATATCTTGGATTTTCTGATCTGGTCCACAACAAATTGAAGGCTCTTTGCAGGATTAAAATAAGAACATAAGAACATAAGAAATAGGAGCAGGAGTAGGCCATCTAGTCCTTCGAGCCTGCTCCGCCATTCAATAAGATCATGGCTGATCTGAAGTGGATCAGTTCCACTTTCCCGCTTTCTCCCCATAACCCTTAATTCCCTTGTCTGTCAAATCTATCATTATTCCTTGTTTGGTTTAGGATTGTTAGGCTCAAAGCCAGTGAGGGATGAGTATTGGTTTCTTTTTCAGTTATTGTATTTAATTTGCTTAAATAGGGAGTACCTTGAGGAATAATGGAATCTTAAGCAGCTAAAAATTTCCTGGGTGTGGAAGAAGTCACCCGGGTGGTCTACAAAAGGTGATTAAAACAAAACCTTTGGAAGTGGGCAAACAAGCTGCAGTTGACATTACCTGAATGGGTGAGGGAGACAGAGATTATTGCAATGATAGCTCAGCATTAAAGTTGCCAGTAACAGAGTTGGAATAATTTGAAAATGGCTAGAATTTGATCACAAATGAAGCAGTTTGAATTAGAGACAATGGCAAGGGAAAAAGAGATAGAATAGCTCTGGAAGAAGAAAAAGAGAGAGTAGCAAAATAAAGGGAAGCAACTGAAGCAGAACAAAGAGCAAAAGAATGGAAACTGCTTAAATTAGAGGCAATGGAAGAAGAAAAATAAAGAATAGCCCTGGCAGAACAAAAAGCAAAAGAGAGAGTTAACACTTCAAGAACTGGAAAGACCATTTGAAACTCAAAATGTTAGAATTGCAAATGCATAAAACTGCGTGAGTAGCAGCAAAAAGGGCAAGTATTTTGCATTGGTTCGGGAATCAGGAGTTGGTTTTTGGCATCAATTTCAGCTTGTGAGGAATATAAACTGGAGAAAAGGGAAATTCCCAGATGGTAAGGACAAAGGAGATCTTATGGGGGATTGTAAAGATATTTTTCCTCAGATGAAAAAGGAAATATAGTAGGGTGGAAGAGAAACAAAAAGCCTCAGATGTTTCCACTACAATAAAATAGGACACAAAATCAGTGTTGGTGGTTTAAGAAAAGCACTGGGAAGACAGACATGGTAAAACAAGATAAGTCAGTGGAGTTTGTTGACGTTGTAAAAGAAACCCCAGACACATGGATTTAGGCCAGTGTCTGTGGGAGTTTGTGCATTCTCCCCGTGCTTGTGTGGGTTTTCTCCAGGTGTTCCGGTTTCCTCCCACACCCCAAAGATGTGCTATTAGGTTGATTGGAGGTAATAAATTGTCCCTAAATTAGTTTTCCCTCAATGTGGAATGCCATAAGCATAGATAAGGGTCATGGGTGGAGGGGGGACTGGTAATGTTAAAATGGCGGCACGGGCTCATTGGGCTGAAGGGCCTATTTCCTGGGCTGTTTTTGTTCTTAATACATGGGATTCAGGGTGAGAATAGTAGTGCTCTGTTATAAAAGGACATGAGTGAACCAGAATCATTTTGCTGACAATTGGCTATGGTTTCATGGTTATCAGTAGAATCTTAATACCAGATTTTTTTATTGAATTCAAATTGTTCATTGCTGTGATGGGATGCTGAAGAAAATTGGCTGCCGACCAAAACTCTTCTTTCAATGATAACATGATTGGTAAGGTCAGGTATGGTGGCCAACATCAGGGTTGTGTTCTGGCATCAACACTCTTCAGTATATTGATACAGACAGGAAGGGGTTCAATTTAACTGCCCTGATTTCCTTACTCACTGTTTGTTCATGAATGGAAAAGGTTTTTTTATTCTGATTTTTCTCATTATAAATGGTGCTGTATTTTCCCCAACCCTTAAATTTAGAGTGTTCCAATCTTCTACAAATACCATAAACAACAAACTCAAGGTAAGGTAAAATAAAAAGGGTTGGTTTATTTTTATGCACACACAAGAATGGGAAGGGTTTTGCGCTATCCACCTCTTTTTGCTCAATCAATGGGGAATAAGAAAAAAGGAAGCTGATTCAGGACACAACCACAATAAAATACAAATTAGGATCTTACAAGTGTGTAGAGTCCAGAATAAGAAGTCCAATTAAAGGTTTCTTCTGAGGGGAGGATGACTGCTGTAGGGTTGTCTGTCTTTCCAGAGTAAGAATTCCACAATGGCTCAAGTTCCAATGTACCAGCAGTGGACAGTTTTGATCTTTCTGCTGCCAACGGCTTGATGATTGACAGTGTAGACTGTTACCTAGAGTTCTGGTCTTGTTGGAGGTCAAACATTAATTGCCCGGTATCAGTGCCACTTGACCTCATTACAGTGCAGCTTGGGAGAGGTTGTTTGATTTGATTTATTATTGTCACATGTATTAACATTGTGAAAAGTATTGTTTCTTGCGTGCTACACAGATATACCGTTCATAGAGATTGAAACAAGAGAATGCAGAATGTCGTGTTACAGTCATAGCTAGGGTGTAGAAAAAGATCAACTTATTGCAAGGTAAGTCCATTCAAAAGTCTAACAGCAGCAGGGAAGAAGCTGTTCTTGAGTCGGTTGGTACATGACTTCAGACTTTTGTATCTTTTTCCCAAAGGAAGAAGATGGAAGACAGAACGTCTGGGTGCATGGGGTCCTTAATTATGCTGACTGCTAGGCCCTTCGGCCCTCCAAGCCTGCATTGACCATGCTGCTGACTGACCTAAAACCCCCTACCCTTCCAGGGACTTCTTGAGAAGATGAGAGGACATGGGATCCAAGGGGCTGTTGCCTTGTGGATCCAGAACTGGCTTGCCTGCAGAAGGCAGAGAGTGGTTGTGGATGGGTCTTTTTCTGCATGGAGGTCAGTCACCAGTGGAGTGCCCCAGGGATCTGTTCTAGGACCCTTGCTGTTTGTCATTTTCATAAATGACCTGGTTGAGGAAGTGGAGGGATGGGTTAGTAAGTTCACCAACGACACGAAGGTTGGTGGTGTTGTGGATAGTCTGGAGGGATGTCCGAAGTTGCACTGAGACATAGATAGGATGCAAGACTGGGCGGAGAAGTGGCAGATGGACATCAATGCAGATAAATGTGTAGTGGTCCATTTTGGCAGGTCCAATGGGATGAAGGAGTACAATATCCAGGGTAGGAGTCTTAGCAGTGTGGAAGAGCAGAAGGACCTTGGGGTCCGGGTCCATAGGACTCTTAAATCTGCCTCGCAGGTGGAGGATGTGGTCAAGAAGGCGTATCGTGTGCTAGCCTAGGAGTCGGGAGGTAATACTGCAACTTTATAAGACCCTTGTAAAATCCCACTTTGAGTACTGTGCGCAGTTATGGTTGCCTCACTACAAGAAGGATGTGAAGCGATTGAGAGGGTGCAGAGGAGATCTACAAGGATGTTGCCTGGATTGGGAGGCATGCCTTATGAAGATAGGATGAGAGAGCTAGGTCTCTTCTCCCTGGAGAGACGATGATTGAAAGGCAACCTGGTAGAGGTTTATAAAATGTTGAAAGGTATAGATAGAATGGATTCTTAGAGGCTATTTCCCAGGGCTGAAATGGTCACTATGAGAGGACATAGGTTTAAGGTGCTGGGGAGCAGGTACAGAGGAGATGTCAGGGTTAAGTTTTTCACTCAGAGGATGGAGAGTGCATGGAATCGGCTGCTGTCAGTGGTGGTAGAGGCGAACCCGCTGGGGTCTTTTCAGAGACTTCTGGATGAGTACATGGGATTTAATGGGATTGAGAGTTATAGCCTGGTAGGTATGGATATGATCGGCGCAACTTGTGGGCCGAAGGGCCTGTTTGTGCTGTAGTGTTCCATGTTCTATATACCATATCTCTCAATTCCCATCCTATTCACGTATTTGTCAAGATGCCCCTTAAAAGTCACTATTGTTTCTGCTTCCACTGCCTCCCCTAGCAGCAAGTTCCAGGCAGCCACCACCCTCTGTGTAAAAAAATGTGCCGCCTGCATCTCCTTTAAACCTTATCCCTCACACCTTAAACCTAGTAATTGACTCTTCCGCCCTGGGAAAAAGCTTCTGACTATCCACTCTGTTCAAGCCCCTCATAATCTTGTAGTCTTCTATTCTATCAGTACACACTCACCATTAAGCCAACAACGTTTCCACTGGCTCGGACACATTCAAAGACCTTCCATCAGTGAAGGGCCATTGGGTTACAACCTCCTAAGGATCCATACCTCCAATACAATGGTCACCTGCAAGTGAATATGAAGATAGTAGACATTGACACTGACAACTGTGAGACAGCTGTGACCTCCAGAGGCTGATTGTTTGGAGGAGCATTCGAAGAGGCAAGCAGAAACAAAAATCTCAACTGTCTGAGAAGAGTGCCCAGAAAAAACAGAAGTCAGCCCCTTGTTGTTTCTCAACATATGTACTCCACGGCAGTAAATGTGGCAGAAGTGTAATGTCAGAATGAGATTCCTCAGCCACATCAGCCAATACTCAATAGAGGAGACCACCAGATGGAAGCCATGTCTGATAAGATGGAAGACTCTGAACTTTGGGTAAGCGTTCTCCAAGGCAGCCTTCACGACACACGACAATGCAGAGTGGCTGAGCAGAGACTGATAACCAAGTTCCGCATACATGAAAACAGCCTCAACCAGGATCTTGGGTTCATGTCACACTATCAGTAACCCCCACGACTTGTCTGGACTTGCAAAATCTCACTAACTGTCCTGTCTGGAGACAATACACATCTCTTTAACTGGTGCTTAATGCTCTCTCCACTCACATTGTCTGTACCTTTAAGACTTGATTAGCTGTAAAGACCTGCATTCCAATCATTATTCTGTAAATTGAGTTAGTGATTTTTCTGCGATGTTTTTGAATAGAACTCCCACTCACCTGACGAAGGAGAGCGCTCTGAAAGTTAGTGGCATTTGATACCAAATAAACCTGTTGGACTTTAACCTAGTGTTGTGAGACTTCTTACTGAGATGGAAGACCGCCACAGAGAGCATAGTTTAAACCACAGCCAACAAGCATTGCTGGTGTTGAAATGGTTATTTTTGGCCTAATTTTTTTCCACCATGCTGCTTGTCCTATGTAACAGTGGATGCTTTTGTGCATGGCTAAGTAATTTTGTACCTCAATCAAATGTTTTAAGGAAGGAGCAGGACAGGAGGAATTCAGTTTGCCAGTGCCAGGTTTTGAGAACTAAGATGCTTCTGAAGAAGGCAATGCTGCAACAACTGTCAGCTTGGAATTAAGTCCGAACCCTCAAGGTCCATGTCCTCCAGGAAATGTCTGACAAAGTCATCTCAGGTAACAGGGTATGGAAGGCAACAGGCTGCCTCAACCTCAGCTGTAGATTCTGGGGATACACATAGAAGTAGTGGGAGGGTGAGGAAGAGTAAGAAACTATCGGAAACTTGATGGCATGGCTGTACCAAGGCTCTAATAGAGATAAATCCATTGTAATATTGCTCTTGTATTAAACAGGTTCACCCTTACAGCTCTGCTAAAGCCTGTGCATACTCGGTGCTTCATCCCTGCAGAACTCCCCCCCTCCAATGCTTAGGTCTCTCATGTCTGCTACATTTTCCCAGTGGTGAGAATGCCAGGAGCTGACAAAGTGTTGAAAGCCTACCCACCACAGATATAAGGTGGCAAAAAACACCAGGACCCTGATCAGAGAGGGCAATAGTAGCTCAGATAAGTGATTCAGCGTCTGAAGCCTATAAGTTCATTCATTGGCAGGACACATTCATCTCTCTGTCAGGTGGGAGTCAGACACAATGCTGGGGATGAGAGCAGCATCACTCTGTCCTAAATACAAGTTATCATCATTTTCCTGTGGTATGCAGCCAATGGCTTTTATGCACTGCCCATGAGTGTAGACTCCATCACAAGGACCACCCAGAGCCACCACAGTAGTCAGTTTTGTCAGACCCCATGGTGGGAGATTCATTCACTCCCAAATCCTGGTTGTCCCCAAACCAAGAAGGCATGAGGGTGTCCCAAATCTTTCATCCCAATTGAGCCCTGGTCATCACCCGAGGTCCTTCCTCCTACTCCGCAAGTTGACCATGCTGTCCTCCTCAACTTCTTCCTTATTTGAGGAGATATGGTTCAGCTGGTCTGTCCTGCTGAAGTGCCAGATTCTGTAGATCACAGCAGACTACAATGATGCAGTACACGTCGGGGGGGCGGTTATTGGATGGCTCACCAACTGCATCTTAAGCAGTCCAACCACTGCTCGACCAGTGTGCTTGTTGACACGAGCCTCGTCATAGCAAGCCTCAGTGGGTGTTTGTGGCCTCAGCACTGATGTCATCAGCCACCTCCTGAAGTGCCATCCCTCCAGTTGTTGCTATGGATGATCCCTAGGAAATTGGCACACCTCTTATGATGTGCATCGCGTGGTCAAAGATGATCTAGATATTGAGGGAATGGCCCCATGTCACCATGGAGACCACATAACCATGTGGATGCAGTAATCATACTCTGCACCTGGGCCAATGAGCATAGCCAATGGTCAAGGTGCCCTGGACCATTGGCAATGTACATTTGGCCCCTTGCGAAAAGTGGCATAAGACCTTATGCATTTGTGTGCAACTAACTGGGATACCACACAGGTCACATGTAGCCCTGCAATAATCTTCTTGCATAGTGGCAGTAACATTAAGGGCCACAAGCAACCTCCTAGAACATGTCCTTATATCACTTAACACAGTTAGTCCACTGTTCCCCTGGGATAGCTGCAGTTTATCCAGCATTGGATATCTGACATCTGGGGCTAGGAAGTTCTACAGCGGTATACCCACGTCCATAACGTTTCTCGGAGGCTCCGCGATCTGTGGCCCTGCTCCCAAAAGAATAGCTGGCTCAGCCTCCCCCTCAGCTGCATTGCACTGGTCCTGGCCGCATGAAGTGGCTGGTCAATCGCAATCAACAGAACAATCAATTTGACTGGCTCCATGATGCTCCAGAATCATAAACGAAAGGGAAGAGAACATCAAATGATGGATGATGATTCCTGATAAAACCCTTAACCCCAATCCTCTCAGCATCTTGGACATCCACTCATGTGCTTCCCCTAAGTGAGTGCCTTTCCTCTAAGCCTCACTCCCTTCCCTCACACAACAGCCACTTCCCCACACTTGTTCTTCTCAACTTCACTTGAATGAAATTCTTGCACCCTTGAGAGTCGCAGCGGTCACTAACCCTGCTCCCCCAAGCATGAGGTATTAGGGTGGTAGAGTGCATTCAGTGGATCCCAGTTCTAACCTCAAGGGAAACCTAGATGATGCTCATTCTCTTGAGCAGGATGAGTGGTGAGAGACTTCACCACTCATCCTCAGACTTCACGTTGTATTTGTCTAATTTCCCACATAAGTATGAATTCAATGCTTAGGTACAGAGCTTTCAAATGGTTAAAAACTGGGCATCAAACAGTGGTATACTCATGTATTGCACTGCTGACTTCACTGGCACAATTGACTGGTACAAGATGGTCAAATAGATGATTAGGCAACTGGCATCCTCTAGTAGATGGCAAAACACACTTGATTCATGTGAAGACTGCAATTAGCATGTCAACTTCATCCTTAGAGGGGACCCTCATTCCCCCAGCTCATAATTATTAGATCAGATGAGCCATCCATCTGGTACAGTCAACCACCCTAGCATTATCCCCTCCAGCTTCACAATATCCACTGAGTGTGGGATAAATTCTCAAAGAAATTACCCTCCCTCTAGTGAGAGTCTTTAGGCCTCATGAGGCAGGCAACCACCCCTTGTCAGAGTCCCCCACTATGCTCATGCAGTCTCACCTCTCATGGGACCCCATCCAAGAATCTCACAATAGTCCCCAGGACTGATCCTCCGGAATCATTCAATCTCACCCATTTTGCAGCTCAAACTCTGGAAGGGCAATCCCTTAGTGGCTATATTGTCACAAGCCCAGCAGTGAGGACACAGGATTCAAGTCTGTCTTACCATTTACAAGTTGAACCCAGTTGCCTAATCAGCTCCTTGACTCTCTTGAGATGACTTAATTGTTCCAGTTAAATCAGCACTGCAATACATGACTGTTTGGTGCCCAGTTTTAAACCCTTTGAAAGCACTGCACCTAAGCACCTGCGAACCAGCTGCCAGACCCCTTTAAACCTAGAGGTGTCCAGACATGAAGGGCAGCTAAGGACCGCAAACAACTGCAGTGAGAATTGTGTTTTCTGATTGTCACCAAATTTTCTGCCTGCATCGGCAGTCTTATTGACCGCTAATGTGGGCTCAAAATCACAGCCATAGTGGGTGATTCTCCCATCGTGACATGCTTATTTTTTTTGACTGGGTGATGCACGTGTCGGACATTTCGCGGGATCCCAGTGGAGCGGGGGGAGCCACTTGCACCAAGGGACTGGTGAATGTTGGGGAAGATAGGGCAGGCACACTGGAGCATGTTGCTGAGTTTTGCAGGGCACAACAGGCAGCATCTCTGTGCATGGGAATGGGAATGACTCAGATCTGTAGGGGGGAGAATCAGAGATACATTAGTTATAGTTGTGAGGTGCAAATAAAGTGTTCTGTGCTCTTAATATTAGTGATGTAGAAACCCTGACTGTTGGTGACCTTCACCCGTGTCCTACAACTTACTAGCATTGTGTGTCTTACTGCTTCTTCTAGGTGCTTCGCCTGGATGCGCATCGGAGGTGGAGGTGTCCAGCTGTGATGCAAGCCTCATTGCCTGTGATGCTTTTGGTGGATGTCCCCTAGATAGCTGGGACCTGGAGACTCCGGCTGACTACTGGAGAACACTGTTTCTGTGCCACTCTGTTCATCTAGCTGGCCCTGAGGTGCCCCAGTGTGAGGAAGGGCAAATCTAAGGTTTTGTGTCATCTGGGATCTACTGGCTGGAAGGCCCCAGCATGGCCTCAAGCCCCTCCTCCTCCCTTGGGATGCCTAGATGCCCCAGGGACACTCCATGGGATGCCAGGGTAGCTGGACTGAGCTTCAGAGGCTCCGATTACACCTGGTTATGCCAGTCCTGGAAATGCAGATACATCTGCCCCATGGTCTGTGATTCTTCAGCACTGGTTCTCTGAGACTGGGCCAGGCCCTGGAGCCCCTCTGCTACAGCATTCTGTGAGCGAGCCTGGCTCTGGAACCCCTGAGCAGTAGCTCCTGAGATTAGGCTAAGTTGTCAAGGTTCACAGCAATAGCCGGCTGTGTCTCCAGGATGCCGGCAAGAGTCCCAGCCATGGTCAGCAGTGTCTCCCACATGCCCCGACACCCATGCCCATGCTCCGCTATGTCTGGCCTGAACACTGTTACCCATGAGGACAGATCTCTGAGCCAGACTTTCCACTGCGATCACTACCCTTGCAGTGTCAGCCTGGTTTGCACGTTGTGTTGGCACCACCTCCTGCAACAGCGTTCTGTTGGACTCGCCTAAACAGCCTTGCAGTCGCAGCATGGTTGCTGACAGCCCTTCCACAACTCCCCGGGTTTGCTGATGCACCTCCACCAACCTTGGGATGAACAAACCATGAAACTTGGCATCTGGCTTGGGGACAGGTGAATCCTCGCCTCCAACAGATCTCCTTGTGGCCGAGCCCTCAGATGTGCCCGCCTTCACCTGCTGTACGTTGGTGTCTGTGATGTGCTCACCACTTAGTGACCCAGAAGCCTCAACACTAAAAGTACCCACTGCGGTGATAGTCTCTACAGTGTTATAGAGTCATAGAGTCATGGAAGTTTACAGCATGGAAACAGACCTTTCAGCCCAACTTGTCCATGTCGCCCTTTGTTTTTAAAGCCCGTAAGCTAATCCCAATTGCTCGCATTTGGCCCATATCTCTCTATACCCATCTTACTCATGTAATTATCTAAATGTTTTTTAAAAGTCAAAACTGTACCCACCTCTACTTCTACCTCTGGCAACTTGATCCAGACACTCACCACCCTCTGTGTGAAAAAATTGCCCCTCTGAAGACTTTTGCATCTCTCCCCTCTCACCTTAAAACTATGCCCTCTAGTTTTAGACTCCCCTACCTTTGGGAAAAGATATTGACTATCTAGCTGATCTGTGCTCCTCATTATTTTATGGATCCCTATAAGATCACCTCTCAGCCTCTTCTCTCCAGAGAAAAAAGTCCCAGTCTATCCAGTCTCTCCTTATAACTAAATCCATTAAGTCCAGTAGTATCCTAGTAAACCTTTTCTACATTCTTTCTAGTTCAAGGTAAGTGGGGGGAGGATGGCATCTGTCCCAGATTACTGAGAGAGACGAGAAATGAAATTGCTGGACGTCTAACAGAAATCTTTGTTTCTTCATTGGACACAGGCAAGGTCCCAGAGGATTGGAGGATAGCAAATGTGGTCCCATTATTTAAGAAGGGTAGCAAGAATAACCCAGGTAATTATAGGCCAGTGAGCTTGACGTCTGTGGTAGGGAAATTGTTGGAGAAGATTCTGAGAGATAGGATCTATACACATTTAGAACTGAACAGTCTCATTAGTGACAGACAACATGGTTTTGTACAAGGGACATCATGCCTCACAAATTTGATTGAGTTTTTTGAGGAGGTGACAAAAATGATTGACAAGAGAAGGGCCATGGAGGTCGTCCCCATGGAAATTAGTAAAGCATTTGACAAGGTCCCTCATGACAGGTTGGTGCAAAAGATTAAATTTCACGGATCAAAGGTGAACTAGCTAGATGGGTACAGAACTGGCTTGGCCATAGAAGACAGAGAGTAGCAGTGGAGGAATGTTTTTCTGGTTGGAGGTCTGTGACTAGTGGTGTTCATGATGTGGAGAAGCCGGTGTTGGACTGGGGTAAACATAGAAGTCTCACAGCACCAGGCTAAAGTCCAACAGGTTTATTTAGTAGCAAAAGCCACTAGCTTTCAGGCCTCTGACCCTTCGTCAGGTGAATGGAGAGTTCTGATCACAAACAGGGGATGTAAAGACACACACATGGTTTAAAGAATACTGATTAGAATGCGAGTTTTTACAGCTAATCAAGCCTTAAAGATGCAGACAATGTGAGTGGACATAGCATTAAGCATAGGTTAAAGAGATGTGTATTATCTCCAAACAGGACAGTAAGTGAGATTTTGCAAGCCCAGGCAAGTCATAGGGGTTACAAATAGTGTGACATGAACCCAAGATCCCGGTTGAGGCTGTCCTCACAGCGGAACTTGGCTGTCAGTTTCTGCTCAGCAACTCTGCGCTGTCGTGTGTCATGAAGGCCCTCTTGGAGAATGCTTACCCGAAGATCAGACACCAAATGCCTGTGACCACTGAAGTGTTCCCCAATAGGAAGAGAACAGTCTTGCTGGTGATTGTGAAGCTGTGTTCATTCATCAGTTGTTGTAGCGTCTGCATGATCTCCCTAATGTACTATGCCTCAGGACATTCTTTCCTGCAGCGTATCAGGTAGATAACGTTGGCCGAGTTGCAAGCTGTGTACTGGGTGGATGGTATTCTCACGTGAGATGATGGCATCTATGTCAATGATCCAGCATGTCTTGCAGAGGTTGCTGTGGCAGGGTTTGTGTGGTGTTGTGGTCACTGTTCTCCTGAAGGCTGGATACTTTGCTGCAGACAATGATCTGTTTGATGTTGTGCGGTTGTTTGAAGGCAAAAAGTGGGGGTGTGGGGATGGCTTTGACGAGATGTTCATCTTCATCGATGTCATGTTGAAGACTCGCATTCTAATCAGTATTCTGTAAACTGAGTGTGTGTCTTTACATTCCCCGTTTGCGATCAGAACTCTCCACTCACCTGACGAAGGATCAGAAGCCCAAAAGCTAGTGGCTTTTGCTACCATATGAACCTGTTGGATTTTAACCTGGTGTTGTAAGACTTCTTACTAGTGGTGTTCTGCAGGGCTCAGTACTGGAACCCTGCTGTTTGTGATATATATAAATGATGTGGAAGAAGATGTAGTTGGTCTGATTCATCAATTTGCGAATGACACAAAGGTTGCTGGAGTGGCAGGTAGTGAGAACATATTCAGTAATTACTGCAAGATATAGATAGGCTGGAAAATTGGACGGAGAAATGGCAGATGGAATTTAATCCAGGTAAATGCGAAGTGATGCATTTTGGTAGATCTAATGCAGGGGGGGAACTATACAATAAATGGCAGAACCATCAGGAGTATAGACACACAGAGGGATCCGGCTGTGCAAGTCCACAGATCCTTAAAGGTGACAGCACAGGTAGAAAAGGTGATGAAGAAGGCATACGGCATGCTTGCCTTTATTTGATGGGACACAGGGTATAAAAGTTGGCATATGATGTTGCAGTTATATAAAACATTGGTTAGGCCACATTTGGAATACTATGTCCAGTTCTGGTTGCCACACTACCAGAAGGACATGGAGGCTTTGGAGAGTGTGCAGAAAAGGTTTACCAGGATGTTGCATGGTATGGAGGGTATTAGCTATGAGGTGAGATTGAGTAAACTAGGGTTGTTCTCCCTGAAAAGACGGAGGTTGAGGGGCGACCTAATAGAACTTGATAAAATTATGAACGGCATAGATAGGGTGAACAGTTGGAAGCTTTTTCCCAGGTCAGAAATGACAAACACAAAAGGACAAGGTTCAATACAGATATGTGGGGCACGTTTTTTTTACACAGAGGGTGGTGACGGCCTGGAATGCACTACCAAGCAAGGTGGTTGAGGCAGACACGCTAGGATCATTTAAGACTTATCTAGATAGCTACATGAATAGACTGGGAACAGAGGGATACAAACGGATGGTCTAGTTAGGAGCACATGATCAGTGCAGACTTGGAGGGCTGAAGGGCCTGTTCCTGTGTTGTATTACTCTTTGTTCTTTGTTTAATAATCTCCTTTCTATAATAGGTTGACCAGAATTGCATGCAGTATTCCAAGGGTGGGCTTACCAATGCCTTGAACAACTTCAACAAGACATTACAACTCCTGTATTCAATGTTCTGACCAATGAAACCAAGCATGCCGAATGCCTTCTTCACCACTCTGTCCACCTGTGACTCCACTTTCAAGGAGCTATGAACATGTACGCCTAGATCTCCTTGTTCTGTAACTCTCCCCAATGCCCTACCATTAACTGATTAAATCCTGCTCTGGTTCAATCTACCAAAACGCATCACCTCACATTTGTCTAAATTAAACTCCGTCTGCCATTCATCAGCCCACTAGCCCAATTGATTAAGATCCCGTTGCAATTGGAGATAACTTTCTTCGCTGTTCACTATGCTACCAACCTTAGTGTCATCTGCAAACTTACTAACCATGCCTCCTACATTCTCATCCAAGTCATTAATATAAATGACAAAAAGCAGTGGACCCAGCACTGATCCCTGAGGCACACCAATGGTCACAGGCCTCCAGTTGGAAAAACAACTCTCTACAATCACCTTCAGGCTTCTGTCAAGAAGCCAAACTTGTATCCAATTAGATACCTCATTCTGAATCCCATGAGATTTAACCTGTTGCAACAACCTACCATGTGATACCTTGTCAAAGTTCTTGCTAAAGTCTATGTAGATAATACCACCTTCATCTACCTTCTTGGTTACTCTTTCAAAAAATTCAATCAAATTTGTGGGACATGATTTTCCGCTCATAAAGCCATCCTGACTGTCCCTAATCATTCCTTGCATCTCTAAATGCCTATTGATCTTGTCTGTCAAAATACCTTTACCCACCACAGATAAGAGGCTCACTGACATGTAGTTCCCAGGCTTTTTCCTGCAGCTCTTTTTAAACAAAGGCACAACATTTGCCACTCTCCAATTTTTAGGCACCTCACCTGTTACTATCGATGATTCAAATATCTCGGCAAGGGAACCTGCAATTTCCTCCCTAGCCTCCCACAATGTCCTGGGATACACCTCACCAGGTCCCGGGGATTTATCTATTTTGGTGCACTTGATCTTTAAGACTTCCAGCACCTCCTTCTCTGTAATGTGCACACTCCTCAAGACATCACTATTTATTTCCCCAAGTTCCCTAACATCCATGCTTTTCTCAATTGTAAATACTGATGAGAAATATTAATTTAGGCTCTCACCCATCTTTTGTGGATCCGCACATAGATGACCTTGTTGGTCCTTAAGAGGCCCTATTCTCTCCCTTGTTACTCTTTTACCCTTTATAAAGCTCTTTGGATTCTCCTTTGCCTTATCTGCCAAAACAATCTCATGTCCCCTTTTTGGCCTCCTGATTTCTCTCTTTATTCCTACACGCCCTACATTCTTCAAGGGATTTGCTTGATCCCAGTTGCCTATGCATGTCGTGTGCCTCTTTCTTCTTCTTGACCAGGGCCTCAATATCCCGAGTCATCCAGGGTTCCCTACTTCTGCCAGCCTTGCCCTTCATTCTAATGTGCTTACCCTGAACCCTGGTTAACACACTTTTGAAAGTGTGCCACTGACCAGACGTCCCGTCCCTTTGCCTTCCCACATACTCCCCCAATTAACTTTTGAAATTTCCTGCCTAATACCATCAAAATTGGCCTTGCCCCAATTTAGAATTATAACTTTTGGGTCGGACTTATCATTCTCCATGGCCATCTTAAAACCAATAGAATTATGGTCACTGGTCCCAAAGTGATCCTTCACTAACACTTCTGTCACCTGCCCTTCCTTATTTTCCAAGAGGAGATCAAGTTTTGCCCTCTCTCTAATTGGGCCATCCACATGAGAAGTGAGGAATGAGATGTATTGAGGAGGAATGAGAAATTTCTCCTGAATACACTCAACAAATTTCTCTCCATCCAACCCTCTACTACTATGGCTGTCCCAGTCAATGTTGGGGAAGTTAAAATCTCTGACAATTACCACCCTATTTTTCTTGGAGCTATCTGTAATCTCCTTACATATTTGCTCCTCAATTTCCCACCACCTATTTGGGGGTCTATAATGCAGCCCTCTCAAAGTGATTTCCCCCTTTTTATTCCTCAGTTCTACCCATATAGACTCAGTGGCCGAACCCTCGGATATATCCCCTCACAGTACGGCCATAGTGCTTTCCCTAATCAAAAGTGCAACTCCCCCTCCTCTCTTACCTCCTGTTCTATCTTTCCTATAGCATCTGCACCGTGGAACATTGAGCTGCCTGTGCTGTCCCTCCCGTAGCCATGTTTCAGTAATTGCTATAATATCCCAGTCCCACGTACCCATCCATGCCCTGAGTTCATCTGCCTTGCCCGTCAGGACTCTTGCATTGAAATAAAAGTAGTTTAATCTGGACTTCCCTTGCTCTCTATCTTGATTTTGCCTGGTTTCTCTGGTACTAGGATTGCTGACACTCCCTTTACTACTTAATATACTCCCTTTAACTTCTCTGCTGTCCTCAAACTTTCTCTTCTCTCTCTCTACTGCTTTGAATCCCATCCGCCCCACCTTCCAAACTAGTTTAAACCCTCCAGAGTGGCTCTAGCAAATCTCCCCACCAGGATGTTAGCCCCCCTCCAGTTCAGATGTAATCCATCCCTCTTGAACAGGTCAGCCCTTCCCCAGGAAAGATCCCAATGATCCAAAAATCTAAATCCCTGCCCCCTGCACCAGCTCTCAAGCCAGGCATTCATCTGCCTAATCTTCCTATTCATATTCTCACAAGCACGTGGCAGCAGTAGTAGTCCTGAAATTACTATCTTCAAGGTCCTGCACTTTAGCCTTCTGCCAACTTTCTATATTCACATTTCAGGACCTTATCCTTTTTCCTACCTATGTCGTTGGTAACAATATGTACAATGACCTCTGGATGCTCACCCTCCCCCTTAAGAATGTCCTGCAATTGCTCAGAGATGGGCCAGATGGCAACAATTCCTTGTGAGAAATTTCAAAGGCTAGTTTCAGTTGAGTGTCATGCATCCCTCGGGGTGCTGATTGGCTGCTATTCAATAAGCTGCTGTGTCCGAGGGGAGTGCAATACTCAGGGTTCCCAATCAGTAAGATGCTGTGTCTGAGGGATGGGGTTGGGGGTGCAATACACAGGGCTCCCATTCAAGAGAGGAATGCTCGCAAGCAGGGGGTGCACAGCATGAGTTCTCTGCGGGGCTGCAGTGAGAGTAATATGTTCAAGGGATGGAGGGATGGGATATCCACATTATCCAGATCAGTGGGGGCATGGGGTGAGCGGGCAGCCATGTCTGTTTGGGGGTTGTGGTGGGGGGGGCAGTGATATGGTCAACGATGTCTGTATAGAAATTGTGGGGGGCCAGCGATGAGGCCAGTGATGTTTGTGCGGGTTGAAGGACAGTGATCTCGATGCTGGGAGGTCTTTTCAACAATCTCCTAGAAATATGCACATGTGTGGGTTCCCAATCATCCCGCAGGTTTCAGCCTCTTTGGCGTGAATAGGCCCTACCCCCAAGCTTTCAATGATCTTCACGGTTGTGACCTCTGTATTGCACAAAGTGAAAAAGATTCGAATGTGAAGTTGCACTGAAAAAACAATCCTGAATTACACCATTTTTTCTACCAATTCAGCACTTAGAATTTTTTGGGAGAATCACCCTCATAGACTGCAAGATGCTGGATCTGTGAGCTGATGATAGCAAATTGAGGGCAATGGAACATCTGGGACTAAAGTCTATCTTCCTAATAAATTGCTTTAAGAATTCATCAAAAAAACATGTAGAAGTGAAAGAGGGTCAAATCAGGTATAGAATAAGAAATAACAATCTGTAGCTTCCAATTGGAAAAATAATCATGCTTTTCAGTACCATACTTAAAATCACTGCAAGAAGTTCATTTCTAATTATATTGCAAATACAGAAATTTCTTGCAAATGTCGTGAAGTAGAGTAATCATACATTGTGAGGTAGGAAGTTTTAATTTGGTGTCCGTAAAAATGATAAAATTGTAAAATGCCAGGGGGTAAAGCATTGCATAATCCCTTTAAAAGATGGAGTTTTTTCTGTGCTTAGAGATTTAAAAAAATGCAATTCATGGAGAGCCCAAACTGAAACATTTGTATCGAGGCCAAATAGCGGTTTTACTAAGACAACAGGCTTTTGAATTTTTTTTGTTAAACCAATCAATTTGAATCAGGCATTTAGATACCAAGAATCTTTTAAATTTATATCTCATGGTTTTGACAACCTTGGACCAATCCTATTGTGGGAAATATTGACATGTCATCACGGGTATAAAAGAAGTGGACAGTGGGCAAAAAGAGAGAGCAATTGCCACCTGCCAGAGATAACGACTCACAGCTCTTCAGAAAGTGTATCATTGGCTCTCATAGCTTCATCTTTCATATATGTCTTAAAGAAAACACAATCCAAAAGTACTGTTGTGAAGTTAGTGTTTATAAAGTTATAAAACGCTTTAGAAATGTTGTAAAATTGTTTGCTTAAAAAGTGGTTTAGTTTTTTTGTGCTGAGGAGCTGCAAGAGCTGAAATAATGTACCAGGCAAAATCAACAGGGTTGCTTTAATAACAGACTTTAGGCATTTGAATCAGAACAT
Source organism: Carcharhinus amblyrhynchos (assembly GCF_965287045.1). Lineage (NCBI taxonomy): Eukaryota > Metazoa > Chordata > Chondrichthyes > Carcharhiniformes > Carcharhinidae > Carcharhinus > Carcharhinus amblyrhynchos. Next base: position 28,411,028 of record NC_137333.1, read on the forward strand.
GTTTTTGAATTTTAACCAATCAATTTGAAATAGGTATTTGTATAGCAGCGGCCTATCAAATTTGAATTTGGTGTTTTGATAACCTGTAAACCAATCTCATTGTAGGGATTTTGGTATGTCATAAAACCACTCCTAGCTCCAGAAAACTGCCAGAAAGGCAGTCATTGCGAGAAAGGCAGCCTGCCACAGCTCACAGCTAGAGAGAGAGACAGACAGACAGACAGACAGACAATTCTCTTGTCAGTGTAACAGCCATATTTTATGTCTTAAGAGAAAGTCTCATTTCATCTCAAAACAGAAGCAAAGAAGAAAGAAGATTCGAGGAAGACTACAAACTCGATTGACATTTGAAAATATATAAAAATTCTATTCTTTTCTTTGTTAATAAGTGGGAATTGTAATTAGCTAAATAGCATTCCATAAGAATAGTGTTTTATTTGGTTTGTTAATAGTTTAGTTAACCTATCCACATATAAAATAACATGTTACTTGTTTCTTTTTAAGAAAGAGTCTCAGGTAGTTATTTTCATTTAACCACTCAAAATTGTTGAAGCAGATTGTACTTTTTCTCACATACTCTTTTAATAGATTATGAAAGGGAGGTACTTCTCTTTGAATGGTTGAGTGTTAGTTCCCTGCGAGGAGATCACTCTCCCTTTCGTAACAGTACCAAAGAAAGAAGTTCCAGACTGAAGAATCAACAGAGAAGGCCCAGAATATTTCAGAAAATACAAAACTTGGTTGTACTTTAGAGAGTGACTAAATTCTACTTTTGTTAATGAGTGAGAATTTTATTTATTGGAACAGCGTATCATTAGAATCTTGTTTTATTTGGGAATGGAGTCATAGAGTCATAGAGGGTTACAACATGGAAACAGGCCCTTCAGCCTAACTTGTCCATATCACCCCTTTTTATTAACCACTAAGGTAATTCCATTTGCCCACATTTGTCCCATTTCCCTCTACACCCATCTTACCCATATAACTATCTAAATGTTTCTAAAAGACAAAATTGTACCCGCCTCGACTGCTACCTCTGGCAGCTTGTTCCAGACACAACATTGTGTTAAAAAGCTGCCCCTCTGCACTGTTTTGTATTTATCCCCTTACCTTAAACCCATACCCTCTAGTTTTAGATTCCCCTATCTTTGTGAAAAGATGTTGACTATCTTGCTGATCTTTGTCCCTCATTAATTTATAGACCTCTATAAGATCACCCCAAAGTCTCCTATGCTCCAGCAAAAAAAGTGCCAGTCTATTCAGCCTCTCCTTATAATTCAAATCTTCAAGTCCTAGCAACATCCTCGTAAATCTTTTCTGCGCTCTTTCTAGTTTAATAATATCCTTTCTAGAATAGGGTGACCAGAACTGTACACAGTATTCCAAGTGCAGTCTTACCAATATCTCGTACAACTTCACAAGACGTCCTAACACTTGTATTCAATGTTCTGACCAATGAAACCACCCATGCCTAATGCCTTCTTCACCACTCTGTCCACCTATGACTCCACTTTCAAGAAGCTATGAATCTGTACCCCTTGATCTTTTTGTTCTATAACCCTCCCCAACCACCCCCCCCCCACCATTAACAGTTAATAGTTAAAAGGGATTTATTTGGTTTGTTAATAGTTTAGTTAATTGTTTACCATTAGTTAAATAAATGAATTGTTATGTGTTGATTTCAGAGTGAGTGTCAGGGATTTATTTTTGTATTTAACTACGAGGTTTGTTGAAGAGTAGGTCATACCAACGCACACATTGATTACAGATTACAAGGCCAGGCACTCCTATTTGGGTGTTTCGGGGTTAGTTCTCAGAAGGGAATCAACCTCTTCTTTATAACAGAACTAATAGTGAGGTTGAGGACGAGCTATTCTGTTTCATGAGACTAATAGTGGAACAGCACAAATTGTACAGCAACATACGATGATTTGAAACTCACAGGGGTCTCCTCCTTGTCACAAGTTACTGGACAATTTACATATTAACAATGGTGTGCACCAGCAAACCAGTTGTCAGCCCCTTAATATTTGTAAATTTTTAAATATAAAGATTTTCTTTATATGTCTGTATTCAGATGAGTATTCTTTTAAAAATTCCAATAAAAATTACCTTATGTTTCTCATGGTTGTGTCTTTCAGAAAGGGTGTTTATTTCTGAAGTCCACTTCTGTTCCTATAAATGAAAGTACAAATAGATCATAGAACATATAACATAGAACATCACAGCGCAGTACAGGCCCTTCGGCCCTCGATGGTGCGCTGACCAGTAGAAGCAATCTAATGACCCTCTAACCTAAACTATTCCAATATTATCCATATGTCTATCCAATGACGATTTGAATGCCCTTAAAGTTGGCGAGTCCACCACTGTTGCAGGCATTCCACGCCCTTACTATCCTCTGAGTAAAGAACCTACTTCTGACATCCATCCTATAATTATCACCCCTCAATTTAAAGCTATGGCCCCTCGTGTTAGTCATCACCATCCGAGGAAAAAGGCTCTCACTGTCTACCCTATCTAATCCTCTGATCATCTTGTATGCCTCAATTAAGTCACCTCTTAACCTTCTTCTCTCTAACAAAAAAACCTCAAGTCCCTCAGCCTTTCCTCATAAGACCTTCCCATCACACCAGGCAACATCCTGGTAAATCTCCTCTGCACCCTTTCCAATGCTTCCATATCTTTGCACCTTGTGGTGAAGGATCCTCTTGGAAAGAGTGATCATTGTATGGTGGAGTTTCTGATGCAGATGGAGGAGGAGAAAGTGGGTTCCCGGACATGTGTCCTTTGTTTGAACAGAGGGGAGTACGATAGGATGAGAGAGGAATTGGCGAATGTTGATTGGGGGAGCGCATTGGAAGGTAGGTCTGCTGAGGAACAGTGGAGGATCTTTAAGGAGATCTTTCTTGGTGCTCAGCAGAAATTTATTCCAATGGTTAAAAAGGATCGTAGGAGGAGAGATAATCAGCCGTGGATAACGAAGGAGGTAAAGGAAAGTGTTAAATTAAAAGCGGATGCGTTTAGAGTAGCTAAGAGCAGTGGGCGAGAAGAGGATTGGGAGAGGTTTAAATATCAACAAAGAGTGACAAAGAAGTTGATAAAGAAGGGTAGGATAAACTATGAATCTGGGCTAGCACTTAATATAAAAAAGGATAGTAAGAGTTTTTATAAATATATTAAAAGGAAGAGGCTGACTAGGGTGAACGTTGGACCCTTAGAGGATGAGAGAGGGGACTTAGTGGTAGGGGATGGGGAAATGGCTGAGGTCTTGAATAACTTTTTTGTTTCGGTCTTCACGGAGAAGTACGTGAATAATTTGCCGGGTGTTAGCGATGGAAAGATGGTAGGGGTGGAGGGCCTGAATGACATTATTGTTACTAGAGAGGCGGTGCTCGAAAGACTGGAGGGACTGATTGTGGACAAGTCCCCAGGACCAGATGGAATGCATCCAAGGGTTCTGAAAGAAATGGCGGAGGTGATAGTGGATGCCTTGGTGTTTATTTTCCAAACCTCGCTGGATTCCGGGGAAGTGCCGGAAGATTGGAAAACGGCTAATGTTACGCCGTTGTTTAAGAAGGGTGGCAGGCAAAAGGCAGGGAATTATAGGCCGGTTAGTTTAACGTCTGTTGTAGGTAAAATGTTAGAATCCATGATCAAGGAGAAAATAGCGAGGCATCTTAAGGAGAATTGTTTGATAGAGCAGACGCAGCATGGTTTCGTTAAGGGGAAGTCGTGTCTGACGAATTTATTGGAGTTCTATGAGGATGTGTCTAGGGCGGTGGATAGAGGAGAGCCGGTGGATATGGTGTTTCTTGATTTTCAGAAGGCGTTTGATAAGGTGCCGCACAAGAGGTTATTACAGAAGGTCAGGGGGCATGGAGTTGGGGGTAGGGTGTTAGCGTGGATAGGGGATTGGCTGTCAAATAGGAGGCAAAGAGTGGGGGTCAATGGCTGCTATTCGGATTGGCGGTTGGTAACTAGTGGAGTGCCCCAGGGGTCGGAGCTGGGGCCTCAGCTATTTACCATTTATATAGATGATCTGGAGGAGGGAACCGAGTGTATGGTGTCGAAATTTGCTGATGACACCAAGATTGGTGGAACGGCAAATTGTGCGGAGGGTATGGAAAGTCTGCAGAAGGATCTAGATAGGCTGGGCGAATGGGCCAGGAACTGGCGAATGGAATTTAATGTTGGGAAGTGTGAAGTTGTCCACTTTGGTAGGAATAATGGTAGGAAGGACTATTACTTACATGGCGAAAAACTGCAGCATGTGACGGTGCAGAGGGACCTCGGGGTCCTTGTGCATGAGTCGCAAAAACCCAGCTTGCAGGTGCAGCAGGTGGTCAGGAAGGCGAAAGGGATGCTGGCCTTCATAGCGAGGGGGATTGAATATAAAAGTAGGGAGGTCTTGCTGCAACTGTACAGGGCACCGGTGAGGCCACAGCTGGAGTACTGTGTGCAGTTTTGGTTGCCGCACTTACGCAAGGATATTTTGGCCTTGGAGGGAGTGCAGAGGAGGTTTACTGGGCTGATACCGGAGTTGAGGGGGTTGAACTATGAGGAGAGGCTGAATAAACTAGGCTTGTACTCGTTAGAGTTTAGAAGAATGAGGGGAGATCTCATTGAGACATATAAGATGATGAATGGGATGGATAGGATAGAGGTGGAGAGGCTCTTCCCGCTCAGAAAGGACAGTAGGACTAGAGGGCACAGCCTCAAGATAAAGGGGGGGCGGTTTAGAACGGAGTTGAGGAAGAACTTCTTCACTCAAAGGGTGGTGAATCTCTGGAATTCTCTGCCCGTTGAAGTGGCGGAGGCTGCCTCGCTAAATATATTTAAGATGTGGGTTGATAGGTTTTTGATAGGCAAGTGGATTAAGGGTTATGGGGAGAGGGCGGGAATGTGGAACTGAGCCACAACAGATCAGCCATGATCTTATTTAATGGCGGGGTAGGCTCGAAGGGCTAAATGGCCTACTCCTGCTCCTATTTGTTATGTTCTTATGTTCCTATAATGCGGCGACCAGAACTATATGCAATACTCCAAGTGCGGCCACACTAGAGTTTTGTACAGCTGCAATGTGATCTCATGGCTCTGAAATTCAATCCCTCTACCAATAAAAGCTAACACACTGTACGCCTTCTTAACAACCCTATCAACCTGGGTGCTAATTTTCAGGTATCTATGCACATGGACACCGAGATCTCTCTGCTCATCCGCACTACCAAGGGTCTTTCCATTAGCCCAATACTCTGTAATCCTGTTACTCCTTCCAAAGTGAATCACCTCACACTTTTCCGCATTAAACTCCATTTGCCACCGCTTAGCCCAGCTCTGCAGCTTATCTATGTCCCTCTGCAAACTGTAACATCCAACTGCACTGTCCACAATCCTCCGACTTTAGTGTCATCCACAAATTTACTAACCCATCCTTCTACACCCTCATCTAGGTCATTTATAAAAATGACAAACAGCAGTGGCCCCAAAACAGATCCCTGCGGTACACCATTAGTAACTGAACTCCAGGGTGAACATTTCCCATCAACTACCACCGTCTGTCTTCTTTCAGCGGGCCAATTTCTGATCCAAACCACTAAATCACCCTCAATCCCATGCATCCATATTTTCTGCAGTAGCTTACCATGGGGAATCTCATCAAACGCTTTACTGAAATCCATATACACCACATCAACTGGTTTATCCTCATCCACCTCTTTGGTTACCTTCTCAAAGAACTCAATAAGGTTTGTGAGGCACGACCTATCCTTCACAAAACTATGTTGACTATCCCTAATCAAATTATTTCTCTCTAGATGATTATAAATCCTATCTCTTATAATCCTTTCCAAAACTTTGCCCACCACAGAAATAAGGCTCACCTGTCTATAATTTCCAGGATGGTCTCTACTCCCCTTCTTGAACAAGGGGACTACATTTGCTATCCTCCAGTCTTCTGGTACTATACCTGGAGACAATGATGACATAAAGATCAAAGCCAAAGGCTCTGCAATCTCCTCCCTAGCCTCTCAGAGAATCCTAGGATAAATCCCATCCGGCCCAGGGGACTTATCCATTTTCACGCTTTCTAGAATTGCTAACACCTCCTCCTTATGAACCTCAATATCATCTAGTCCAAAAGCCTGTATCGCATTATTCTCCTTGACTACATTGACTTTTTCCTGTGTGAATACTGACGAGAAATATTCATTTAGTGTCTCTCCTATCTCTTCAGACTCCACACACGACTTCCCACTACTGTGCTTGACTGGCCCTAATCTTGCCCTAATCATTCTTTTATTCCTGACATACCTGTAGAAAGCTTTAGGGTTTTCCTTGATCCTACCTGCCAAAGACTTCTCATGTCCTCTTCTGGCTCTTCTTAGCTCTCTTTTTAGGTCCTTCCTGGCTAACTTGTAACTCTGCAGTGCCCTAACTGAGCCTTCACGTCTCATCTTTACATATTTACATATTCAATTCTATATTTATTTAGTGTGGATATATTCTGGCAGTAACGACATTATCACTCAAAAAATATGTAATATTTTTACATATTTTTATGATCCGGATGTTCGACATAGTCAGAAGTATTTTCACCTCTGGATTAGAGGGTATAATTTAACCTGACATTCTTGTGCAGTCCTTGGAGGATATTGCATTATCATCCCAGATGCTAACCCTGTAACCCTGTTGAGGAAAGGATTGCGGAGACGATCCTGGTTAGGAGTGAAAGTAATAGGGTAATTGTTATGGGGGACTTTAACTTTACTAATATTGATTGGAATTGCTATAGCTCTAGCTCGTTAGAGGGGTCAATTTTTGTACAAAGCGTGCAGGAGGGTTTTTTGAGTCAGTATGTAGATAAGCCAACTAGAGGTGAGGCTATATTGGATTTGGTGCTGGGAAATGAGCCAGACCAGGTGCTAGACTTGGAAGTTGGTGTGCATTTTGGTGATAGAGACCACAATTCGGTTACGTTCACCTTAGTGATGGAAAGGGATAGGCATGAACCTCGGGCCAGTAGTCTTAGCTGGGGGAAGGGTAATTATGAGGCCATTAGGAGAGAATTAGGAAGCATAGGTTGGACTAGGAGATTACAGGGACTGGGAACGTCCGAAATGTGGAGTTTTTTCAAGGAGCAGTTACTGCGAGTCTGTGATAGGTATGTCCCTGTCAGGCAAGGAGGAATTGGTAGGGCTAGGGAACCGTGGTGCACTAAAGAAGTTGATTCGTTGGTTAAAAAGAAAAAGGAGGCTTATGTTCGGATGAGACTTGAGGGCTCGGGTAGTGCACCAGAAAACTTTAGATTGGCTAGGAGGGAGTTGAAGAGTGAGTTAAGAAGGGCTAAAAGAGGACATGAGAAGACTTTGGCTGATAGGATTAAGGAGAATCCTAAGGCGTTCTAAAGGTATGTCAAGAACAGAAGGTTGGTTAGGGCAAGATTAGGGCCAGTTATAGACAGCAGAGGGAAGTTATGTGTGGAACCGGAAGAGATTGGAGAGGCATTGAACCAATATTTCTCTTCGGTGTTCACGCAGGGGGACAAGAATTTAGCTGAGGAGGACACTGGGTTGCAGGGGAGTAGAAAAGACAGTATTACAGTTGATAAGGAGGATGTGCTGGATATTCTTGAGGGATTGAAAATAGATAAGTCCCCTGGTCCGGATGGGATTTACCCTAGGATTCTCTGGGAGGCAAGAGAAGTGATTGCAGAGCCTCTGGCTCTGATCTTCAGGTCGTCGTTGGCCTCTGGTATAGTACCGGAAGATTGGAGGTTAGCGAATGTTGTCCCATTGTTTAAGAAGGGGAACAGAGACTTCCCTGGGAATTATAGACCGGTGAGTCTCACTTCTGTTGTGGGCAAGGTTTTAGAAAAAATTATTAGGGATAGGATTTATAGTTATTTGGAGAGTAATGAATTGATTGGAGATAGTCAGCATGGTTTTGTAGCGGGTAGGTCGTGCCTTACTAACCTTATTGAGTTTTTTGAGAAAATGACCAAAGAGGTGGATGGGGGTAAGGCAGTTGACGTGGTATATATGGATTTTAGTAAGGCGTTTGATAAGGTTCACCATGGTAGGCTTCTGCAGAAAATGCAGATGTATGGGATTGAGGGTAATCTAGGAAATTGGATCAGGAATTGGCTAGCAGATAGGAGACAGAGGGTGGTGGTTGATGGTAAATATTCGTCATGGAGTTCGGTTACGAGTGGTGTGCATCAGGGATCTGTTTTGGGGCCACTGCTGTTTGTAATTTTTATTAATGATCTGGATGAGGCTATAGTTGGGTGGATTAGTAAATTTGCTGATGACACCAAAGTCGGAGGTATGGTAGATTGTGAGGAAGGGTGTCATAGTTTGCAGGAAGACTTGGACAGGTTGCAGAGCTGGGCCGAGAGGTGGCGGGTGGAGTTTAATGCGGAGAAGTGTGAGGTAGTTCACTTTGGTAGGAATAACAGATCTGTTGAGTATAGGGCTAACGGGAGGACTTTGAATAGTGTGGATGAACAGAGGGATCTAGGTGTATGCGTACATAGATCCCTGAAAGTTGGGAATCAAGTAGATAGGGTTGTTAAGAAGGCATACTGTGTCTTGGCGTTTATTGGTAGGGGGATTGAATTTAGGAGTCGCAGCATCATGTTGCAACTGTACACAACTCTGGTGCGGCCGCACTTGGAGTACTGTGTGCAGTTCTGGTCCCCACATTACAGGAAGGATGTGGAGGCTTTGGAGAGGGTGCAGAGGAGGTTTACCAGGATGTTGCCTGGTATGGAGGGGAGGTCCTATGAGGAGAGACTGAGGGATTTGGGGTTGTTTTCGCTGGAAAGAAGGCGGCTAAGAGGGGATCTTATTGAAACATATAAGATGATTAGAGGTTTAGATAGGGTGGACAGTGATAGCCTTTTTCCTCGGATGGAGAAAGCTAGCACGAGGGGGCATGGCTTTAAATTAAGGGGGGGTAGTTAGAGGACGGATGTCAGGGGTAGGTTCTTTACCCAGAGGGTGGTGAGGGATTGGAATGCCCTGCCTGCTGCGGTTGTAAATGCGCCTAGTTTGGGGGCATTTAAGAGATCCGTGGATAGGTTTATGGACGAAAAGGGATTGGTTTAGGTTAGTGGGTCATTGTTTTTTAACTGGTCGGCGCAACATCGTGGGCCGAAGGGCCTGTTCTGCGCTGTAATGTTCTATGTTCTAATATATACCTTTTTTAATTATGCAATTCAAAATGTTTCATGTACGTTCCAACAAACCACCGTCAATTAGCAACATAAAAATGCAAGATTGCTGCTTGCATGATGATATGGATGTCGAATAGTTTCTGGAGTTGTTTGTTTAATAGCAATCATCTTGAGGATGAGAAGCACTTGAGGTCCAGTGTATTAAGGATAGCATAAATGTAGCAAACAGATTATGTTGGAAATTTCCACTATGAATATTTGCAAAAGTAAAGTTGATATTATTCAATACTGACTTAAAAAACACCTAAAATCATCAACGAATAGGAAGTTGGACACAGAGTACTCATGTAGGCAAGAATTTTAATACAAATGAATAGAATATTTTTGTAGTTAAAAACCTGAGTATTGCTGAAAAAAGAGACATGCTGTCCAAACTTTCCATCTTGCATTAATCAGGACAGATTGCAAGATAACAGTGAAGGGAGTAATAATTTATACTGCGTGAGAAGAGAGTCCTGAATAGTTGACAACTGAATTCTGATTGGCAGAGGTGTTGTCATGGAGAATGCAGCAGAGGGCAATTAACTGCCAATTTTTTGTTCACATTCCAACCAGGCAAGTCGGTTTTGATTGGACAAGAAATTGCTGGGGAATGAACCAAGAAACAGTTATCTGTCAAGTTTTTGTTTAAATGTATGGACAAAGCCTTCACTCTGATAGGTCAAGATCCTGTGTGTGAATATATCCAGGGACAGCAGCACCGGCTCCATGTCCCACATGGACTAGTCCGTCAATTTTGGGTCTGGTGTCTCCACTGTCCTAAGGATGGTCAAATCTCACATTGAATTTCAGCATTCAAAAGAATTAGAATCAAGTTTTAGAAACTTTGTGTAAATAATTTAGAAGCAATGTGTAAATGAGCCATACTATGAGCCCGTGCAGTCTATGTTCAAATGCAAAAAAGATCTAAGAAATATATAAGCTTGGGCTGATAGGTGGCAAGTAACATATGTGCCACAAAAATGTCAGGCAATGACCATCACCAATAAGAGACACTGTAGCCACTGCCCTTGACATTCAATAGTGTTACCCTCACATAATCTCCCACTGTCAACATCTTTGGGATTACCTTTGACCAGAAACTCAACTGGGCTCACCACATAAACACAGTGGCTACAAGAGCAGGTCAGAGGCTAGGAATACTGTAACAAGTAACTCGCCTTCTGACTCCCCAAAGCCCATCCACCATCTCCAAGCAGAAGTCAGGAGGGTAATGGAATATTTCCCACTTGCCTGGATGGGTGCACCTCCAACAACACTCAAGATGCTTGACACCATTCAGGATGTGATTGACACCACATCTACAAATATCCACCACCGACACTCAGTAGCAGTAATGTGTACTATCTTCAAGATGCATTGCAGCAATTCACCAAAGATCCTTAGACAACACCTTCCAAACCCATCTAGAAAGATAAGGGCAACAGATACATAAGGACACCATCACCCGCAAGTTCCCTTCCAAGCCACTCATCATCCTGACTTGGGAATATATCACCATTCTTTCACAGTCACTGGGTCAAAATCCTGGAATTAGCTTCCTAATGGCATTGTGGGTCAACCCACAGAATATGGATGGCAGCGATTCAAGAAGGGAGCTCACCACCACCTTTTCAAGGACAACCAGGGATGGGCTGCCAGCCAGCAATGCCCAAATCCCAGAAATGAATTAAAAAAATGACAATCTTGAATTGGTTTTAGCATAATTCTTAGCAAAATCAGGATTGATTAGCAAGTTTTGTCTAATCACAGAATCACATCTCACGTTGGTCATTGCTTTCAGTTTTGCATAGATGGGCTGGCTAGATATAGTCAGTAGTTTGTTTGCTGTGAATAACCCAAGGTACATATTGTTTGAAATGATTTGCTGGTCAGTGGCATCACACCGCACAGAAATTCACATAGCACTTGCAGAAGGTTCCCAGACAGTCAGAAATGCCTCATTCTGAAAGCTCAACTACAAAATAGCAACCCAATTCATGGCACCTTCTTCCTGCTCATGGCACAGGTCAGTTCTTTTGCTTTTCAGGTCCCTGAAATGATCCAAGGGCCAGACAAACCCATAGCATAGATGAACACAGCACCTCCAGTGTAGATGACACCAAAATCTGAACAACTTCCAGAAGAACCATTGCCTCCACCAGGGCCAGTCAGTTCAGATGACAGCCTATCCACACCGCTCACAATAAGCAGCCAGTACAATAAAACCACAGAATCCACTGAAACCAGGTAGCAGCCTGACACAAACACTGCCTCCTATCAGCCTCAGAAGACTTCCAGATACTAGAAAAGACAGAAAAAGAATGGATGCGTCTGACAGCTGGACTGATACCATTCCAGTCCACCCACTGTACCAAACCACTGCTGCAGCATTGTGATTTGGTGCAACTCTTGCAAATGACAGGAGCACAGGAAGACATGCCTGCACCTGGTTCTAACCAACAATCCACCCCCAAGTTCAACAGCCCCTAAATCATACCAGTCATGGCAGAAGATCCCAGACCCATGTCATGCTCCTCTTGTGCAATGTGGGAATTCAGGAGCCCTTCTACAACTCCTGTTAGACTAGTTGACAGCTCTGGAACTGCACATGGATTCACTTTGGAGCACCCACGATACTGAGGAAGTTATGGATAGTAGATTCAGTGAATTGGTCACACCGCAGATAAAAATTACTGAGGGAGATAGGGAATGGGTGACCAGCAGACAGAAGAAAAGTAAGAGGCAGTGCAGGTGTCCCCTGCAGTCATTTCCATCCAAAACAGATATACCATTTTGGATATTGTTAGGACAGATGGTTCACCAGGGGAAGGTGCAGCAGCCAGGTTCATGGCATTGTGGCTGGCTCTGTTCCCCAGGAGGGCAGGAAAAAGAGTGGCAGAGCTATTGTAATGAAGGATTAATTGTAAGGGGAACAGACAGGTATTTCTACAGATGCAAATGAGACTCCAGGATGGCATGTTGCCTCCCTAGTGCAAGAGCAAAGGATATCTCAGAGTGCCTGTAGAGCATTCTGGAAGGAGATGGTGAACAGCCAACTGTTATGGTGCATATAGGCACCAACAATATGGGTAAAAAACAGGATGAGATACTACAATCTGAATTTAGGGGGTTAGGAGTTGAACTAAAAAATAGACCTCAAAAGTAATAATCTCAGGATTGCTACCAGTGCCACATGCTGGTCAGAGTAGAATCGTCACGATAGCTAAGACGTGGCTTGAAAGATGGTGCAAGAGAGATGGATTCAAATTCCTGGGACATTGGAACTGGTTCTGGGGGAGAAAGGACCAGTACAAATTGGACGGTCTGCACCTGTGCAGGACTGAAACCAAAATCCTAGGCCGAGTGTTTGCTACTGCTGTTGGAAAGGGTTTAAATTAATGTGGCACGGGTTGGGAACCAATGCAGGAAGTCAAGGGGAAATAAAGTGGGGACAGAAATAAAAACCAGTAAGGGGAAAAGTGGAAGGCAAAGAAACCAAAGACAAAAGTCAAAAAGGGCCATAGGACAGAGTACAGACACTGTAGAGAACTCAGTGAATGGGTCCAGTAAGGCTTAGAAAAATAAAACACAGGGAGTGTACAAAACATGACAGGAAAGATGGTCTGAGGTGTGTTTGCTTTAACACAAAGAGTATGACAGGTAAGTGGATGAATTTAAAGTTTGGATTTCGACATGGACCTATATTGTGGCAATTACGGAGACTTAGATGAAAGAAGGGCACGACTTTCAATTTGGTACTCTATATTCACTGTTTATTATGTGATCTGCTTATACTGGGGCAACTAAGTGCAGACTGAGTGATTGCTTTATGGAACAGCTCTGTTCAGTCCACCAAAATGAGTCTCAGATTCCTGTCTTTTGTCAGTTCAATTCTCCATCTTGCTCCCCCTCTGAGCTTTCTGTTCTGGGGGACACTTTAGCAGTCACAGGCATTCGGCTTCTGATCTTCGGGTCAGCGCTCTCCAAGGCAACCTTCACAACGCAGGACACTGCAGAGTCGCTGAGCAGAAACTGATAGCCAAATTCTGCACACATGAGGATGGCCTCAACCATGACCTTGGAATCATGTCACACTATCTGTAACCCCCACGACTTGCCTGGGTTTGCAAAAGCTCACTAACTGTCCTGGCTTAAGACAATACACATCTCTTTAACCTGTGCTTAACCCTCTCTCCACTCACATTGTCTGTACCTTCAAGACTTGATTACCTGTAAAGACTCGCATTCCAATCATTATTTTGTGAATTGAGTTTGTATCTTTATGTGAAACCCTGTTTGTGAACAGAACTCCCATTCATCTGATGAACGGGCTGCACTCAGAAAGCTTGTGGTTTGTGCTACCAAATAAACCTGATGGACTTTAACCTGGTGTTGTGAGACTTCTTACTGCGCTTACCCCAGTCCAACACCAGCATCTCCACATCTTTCTGTCCTTGGCATTCTACTGTATTCTTATAAAGATTACCACAAGCGTGAGGAATCTTATTACATTTTTCAATTCAGCACTCCATAGTTCTCTGGACTCAACATTATTTTCAACATATTTGTGTCTCCATTTAATTAATTTTTGATTGGGATTTGTTGTGTTTCTTGATTCCTTCATGTTGCATTTGGATGGTTGCTTCATAGCCAATCACACTTCATTTGGACACATCTTTTGCAGCCAGTTCCATCCCTTTGGTTTTTGGACCATGAAACCTTTTATGGTTTAATCTCTCCTCCTCTCCATCCAATCACAAATCATTCATTTTATTCCTCAACAATCTGAAGAGATGCTTCAACATGATTTGGGCAAGTTGAGTGAGAAGGCAAATACACAACATAAGAACATAAGAAATAAGAGCAGGAGTCGGCCATCTAGCCCTTCGAGCCTGCCCCGCCATTCAATAAGATCATGGCTGATCTGAAAGTGGTTCAGTTCCACTTATCCGCCTGCTGCCCATAACCCTTAATTCCCTTATTGATCAGAAATCTATCTACCTGTGACTTAAACATATTCAACGAGGTAACATCCACTGCTTCAATGGGCAGAGAATTCCAGAGATTCACTACCCTCTGAGAGAAGAAGTTCCTCCTCAACTCTGTTCTAAACTGACTCCCCCTTATTTTGAGGCTGTGTTCTTGTTTTCTTTCTAAGTAGAAAGAATCTCTCTGCCTCTCCCCTGTCTAGCCCCTTCATTATCTTATATGTCTCTATAAGATCGCCCCTCAGCCTTCTAAACTCCAGCGAGTACATACCCAATCTACTCAATCTCTCCTCATAAGCTAAACCCCTCATCTCCGGTATCAACCTGGTGAACCATCACTGCACTCCCTCCAAGGCCAATATATCCTTTCACAAACAAGGGGACCAAAATTGCACACAGTGCTCCAGTTGCGGCCTCACCAATACCCTGTACAATTACAGCAAGACCTCCCTGCTTTTCAATTCCATTCCCCTCGCAATAAAGGCCAACATTCCATTTGCCTTCTTGATCACCTGCCATACCTGCAAACTGAGTTTTTGCAATTCATGCAAGGATCTAGAAGGATCTAGATAGGCTGGGCGAATGGGCCAGGAAATGGCAAATGGAATTCAATGTTGGCAAGTGTGAGGTGGTCCACTTTGGTAGGAAGAATGGTAGGAAGGACTATTACTTACGTGGCGAAAAACTGCAGCAGGCGACGGTGCAGAGGGACCTCGGGGTCCTTGTGCATGAGTCGCAAAAACCCAGCTTGCAGGTGCAGCAGGTGGTCAGGAAGGCTAATGGGATGCTGGCCTTCATAGCGAAGGGGATTGAATATAAAAGTAGGGAGGTCTTGCTGCAGCTGTATAGGGCATTGGTGAGGCCGCAGCTGGAGTACTGTGTGCAGTTTTGGGCGCCGCACCTACGCAAAGATATTTTGGCCTTGGAGGGAGTGCAGAGGAGGTTTACTAGGCTGATACCGGAGTTGAGGGGGTTGAGCTATGAGGAGAGGCTGAATGAACTAGGCTTGTACTCGTTGGAGTTTAGAAGAATGAGGGGAGATCTCATTGAGACGTATAAGATGATGAATGGGATGGATAGGATAGAGGTGGAGAGACTCTTCCCGCTCAAAAAAGACAGCAGGACTAGGGGGCACAGCCTCAAGATAAAGGGGGGGCGTTTTAGAACGGAGTTGAGGAGGAACTTCTTCACTCAAAGGGTGGTGAATCTCTGGAATTCTCTGCCCGTTGAAGTGGTGGAGGCTGCCTCGCTAAATATTTTCAAGAAGCGGGTTGATGGGTTTTTGATAAGAGAGGGGATTAAGGGTTATGGGGAGAGGGCCGGAAAGTGGAACTGAGCCACAACAGATCAGCCATGATCTTATTGAATGGTGGGGCAGGCTCGAAGGGCCAGATGGCCTACTCCTGCTCCTATTTCTTATGCACAAGGCCCCCCAGGTCCCTCTACACAGTAGCATGTTGTAATTTTTCACCATTTAAATAATAGTCCATTTTACGATCATTCCTTCCAAAGTGGATAATCTCATACTTGCCAGCATTATACTCCATCTGCCAGATCCTTGCCCACTCACTCAGCCTATCCAAATCTCTCTGCAGATTTTCCGTGTCCTCCATGCAATTTGCTTTCCCACTCATCTTTGTGTCATCAGCAAACTTTGTTACCCTACACTCGGTCCCCTCCTCCAGATTGTCTGTGTACATGGTAAACAGTTGAGGCCCCAGCACCAATCCCTGTGGCACACCACTAGTCACCAACTGCCAACTGGAAAAGCACCCATTTATTCCAACTCTCTGCTTCCTGTTAGATAGCCAATCCTCAATCCACGCTAACACTTTACCCCCAACTCTGTGTACCTTAATCTTCTGCAGCAACCTTTTGTGAGGCACCTTATCAAACACTTTCTGGAAATCTAAAAACATCACATCCACCGGTTCCCCTCCGTCAACGGCACTCATCACATCTTCATAAAAATCCAGTAAATTTGTCAAATACGACTTTCCCTTCATGAATCCATGCTGCGTCTGCTTGACCGAACCATTCTTTTCCAGGTGTCCTGCTATTTCTTCTTTAATGATGGATTCCAGCATTTTCCCAACTACGGACGTTAAGCTAGCCAGCCTGTCGTTACCTGCCTTTTGTCTACTTCCTTTTTCAAACAGCAGCGTCACATTAGCTGTTTTCCAATCAGCTGGCACTTCCCCAGAGTCCAGTGACTTTTGATAAATTGCTACTAACGCATCTGCTATTACTTCTGCCATTTCTTTCAGTACCCTGGGATGCATTCCATCTGGACCCGGGGACCTTTTTACCTTTAGTCCCATTAGTGTACCAAGCACTACCTCTTTAGTAATAGTAATCATTTTAAGGACCTCACCCCCTACAGTCCCACGGCCGTTAATGTTCGTTAAGCTATTTGTGTCCTCTACCGTGAAGACCGACACAAAAAACTTATTTATGGCCTCGGCCAGGTGCAGTATCATGCACCTGAGGTTATCCACTTTGGTAGCAAAAACAGGAAGACAGATATTATCTGAATGGCTATAATTTTTGAGAGAGGAATGTGCAATGTGATCTGGGTGTCCTCATACACCAGTCGATGACGGTAAGCATGCAGATGTAACAGAGGATAAATAAGGTAAATGATGTTGGCTTTCATAGTGAGAGGATTCAAAAGTACAAGAGCAGCGATGTCTTGTTACAATTATACAAGACCTTGGTGAGGCTATAGTTTTGGTATTCTTATCTGAGGAAGATTATCCTTGCTCTGGAGAGAGTGCAGAGAAGGTCTACCAGGCTAATTCCTGGGATGACTGGACTGATGTATGTGGAGAGATTGAGTTAGTTAGGATGGTTAGGATCATATTCTCAATAGTTCAGAAGAATGAAGGGAACTTCAATATACCTATAAAATTCTAACAGGATCAGAAAGGTGTAGAAAGGATGTTCCCAATAGTGTGGGGGGGGGAGGGGGGGGTAGGGGGGGTAGGGGGGGCAATGCTCAAAGAAATGCATTACGCGCATCTGCCCACCACAGTTTAAATTGGCAAGCAAAGGTGTGTTGCGTTCCGCTAATCCTTTTAACTCTCCTTCTGCTGCCTAGAAAGTCTTCAAGGCATTGAAAGTGATCTCTACACTTTTCACCCATAATGCGTTAGGGAGGGAATTGAAATTATTGTAATCATTGCCACGATGTTGCTATCCATAACTTAATATTGGCAAGGTTAAAATTATTTTAATACTTTTTAATAGTATTCAAAGATGTGCAGGTTAAGTTGATTGGCCATGCTGAATTGACCCTGGTGTCAGGAGGATTAGCA
Organism: Carcharhinus amblyrhynchos; assembly: GCF_965287045.1. Taxonomy (NCBI): domain Eukaryota; kingdom Metazoa; phylum Chordata; class Chondrichthyes; order Carcharhiniformes; family Carcharhinidae; genus Carcharhinus; species Carcharhinus amblyrhynchos. Next base: position 28,428,553 of record NC_137333.1, read on the forward strand.
GTGTACATATGTGGGGTTACGGGAATAGGGCCTGCGTGGGATTATGGTTGGTGCAGGCTCGATGGGCTGAATGGCCTCCTTTTGCACTGTAGGGGTTCTATTCTATAATTCTATTCTATTTTGTCAGCAGCTATCATTGATAACATGGAAATTGAAATACTTACAACTTTCCTTTCTCTCCCATCCCCCCAAAAAAAAGAATCACAAGAGAATCAAATCAATTGTTTTACAATCTACATCATTCATATGTTCAGTACCACTTCTAGCGATGCAGACTACTTGCAACCCCCGGGTAGTGCATGCAGTAGGCCACAGCACTCTCAAAATTTTCAGAGAGTCATAAAGGTTTACAGCATGGAAACAGGCCCTTTGGCCCAACTTGTCCATGCCACCCTTTTTTTTTAACCCCAAAGCTAATCCCAATTGCCCACATTTGCCCCACATCCCTCTATATCCATCTTACCACGTAACTATCTAAATGCTTTTTAAAAGACAAAATTGTACCCACTTCTGCTACTACCTCTGGCAGCTTGTTCCAGACACTCCCCACCCTCTTTGTGATAAGATTGCCCATCTGGACACTTTGATGTCCCTTCCCTCTCACCTTAAACCTATGCCCCCTAGAATTAGACTCCCCTAACTTCAGGAAAAGGTATTGATGATCCTTTCATTAAAGAAAGCCAGGTGCACCATAAATGTAGTAGCCGAGTAGCTGGAAGTAGAAAAATATGTTCAATATAAATGTAAATTACATTAATTGCAATTGGGAAGCTATAACTTTTAATGTGATATGCACACTCTAAACACAGAATCACACAGTGCAGAAAAGGCCTTATGGTCCATCAAGTCTGCATCAACACATGAAAAACATCTGACCTCATAACTCCATTTACAAGCAATTGGCCCATAGCCTTGAATGTTATGACATACCAAGTGTACAAACAAGTTGTTTTTAAAGGGTGTGAGGCAACTTGCCCCTATCACTCTCCCAGGCAGCACATTCCAGACCATCACCACCCTTTGGGTATAAAAGATTTTCCTCATGTCCCCCCAAACCTCCTGGCCCTCAGTTCTCATTACTGACCCTTCAACCAAGGGGAACACCTGCTCTTATCCACCCTGTACCTATTCACCTATGCTCCTCGTAATCTTGTACGCATTGATCATGTCATCATTCAGTCTTCCCATCTCCAAAGGAAACTATCCAAACGCATCCAACCTCTCCTCATAATATAAATGTTCCATCCCAAGCAACATTCTGGTGAATTTCCACTGCACCCCATCCAGTACAATCACATGCTTCTGATAATGTGGAGACCAGAATTGCAAACAGTACTCTAGCTGTGGCCTCACCAAAGTTCTATACAACTCCAACATGATCTCCCTGCTTTATAATCTATGCCTTAATTGATGTCAAGTGTCCCAAATGCCTGTTTCACCACCCCACTAACATGCCCTTCCACCTTCAGAAATCTGTGGGCAAACATAAAAGTTTATTTATTAGTCACAAGTAGGCTTGCAATAAAGTTACTGTGAAAAACTCTTAGTTGTCCGGGTCCTGTTTGTGTACACTGAGGGAGAATTTAGCATGGCCAGTGATCTAACCAGCACATCTTTGGACTGTGTGAGGAAACCCGGAGCACCCAGACGAAACCCACATGCGGGAAAAATGTGCAAACTCCACACAGACAGTGACTTAAGCCAGGAATCGAACCCAGAGCTGTGAGGCAGCAGTGCTAACCACTGTGCCACTGTGCCGTCACGCCAAGGTCCCTTTGATCCTCAGAACTTCCTAGTGTCATGCTGTTAATTGAATAATTTCTTGTCAAATTACTCCTTCCAAAATGTATCACCTTACACTTTTAGGGTTAAATTTCATAGAAGCAGAAAACCATAGAACATTACAGCACTGAAACAGGCCTTTTGGCCCTTCTTGATGTGCTGAACCATTTTTCTGCCTAGTCCCACTGACCTGCATGTGGACCATATCTTTCCACACCCCTCTCAGCCATTTAGCTGTCCAAGTTATTCTCAAATATTAAAAGTGAGCCTGCATTTAGCACTTCATCTGGCAGCTCATTCCACACTCCCACCACTCTCCGTGTGAAGAACACCCCCCCCAAAATATTCCCTTTAAATTTTTCCCCCTTCGCCCTTAACCCATGTCATCTAGTTTTTTTTTCTCCCCTAGCTTCAGTGGAAAAAGTCTGCTTGCATTCACTCTATCAATACCCACCATAATTTTATACACCTCTAGGACGTGGAGACCCTGGAGAGAGTGCAGAGGAGGTTTACCAGGATGTTGCCTGGTATGGAAGGCCTGAGCTATGAGAAAAGATTGGGCAAATTGGGGCTGTTTTCCTTAGAAAGGCGGAGGATGAGGAGAGATCTAATAGAGGTGTATAAGATTATGAAGGGTATAGATAAAGTGAACAGTGGTAAGCTTTTTCCTAGGTCGGACACAATAATTACAAGGGGCCACGGGCTTAGGGTGAGGGGGGGCGAAGTATAACTCGGATGTTAGAGGGAGGTTTTTCACACAGCGGGTGGTGGGGGCCTGGAATGCACTGCCAAGTAGGGTGGTGGAGGCAGGCACGCTGGGGTTGTTTAAGGCTTACTTAGACAGGCACATGAGCGGGATGGAGAGGAAGGGGTACAGGAGACTTTTCTAAATAAAGATCAAGAGCTTTGGGACGTCCCTGGGAATCAACTGATTCCTATGGATCTTCCAACATATTTCATGGCTCACTTGCTTTATTTCTGCGCTTCTGGGGATTCCGTAAATGCCTGCCTAAGTTTTGCATGTTTACTGATGTCTTTTGTTTTACTTCACAAGCGGTTCAGTCCGCCTTGTTGACCAACAAGGGGCATATGCGCAGTGGGTCGTGCGATGCCTGCTCTTGGATGTTGCTTCGAGAGTTGCCTAGCGCTTCACGTCGCTAGTGTACGCTTAAACTGGACCATCTGACGGGCAACATGACAGCTCAGTGACTATCACTGTTTGCTGTGCAGATACATGGATTTGGGCCGGTGTCTGTGAGCGTTTGCACATTCTCCCCGTGATTGCGTGGGTTTTCTCCGGGCGCTCCGGTTTCCTCCCACATCCCAAAAAACGTGCTCTTAGGCTGATTGGTGTAACAAATTGTCCCTAAATTAGTCTTCCCTCAATCTTCCCCAATAGGTGTAGACAAAGGTCATGGATAGAGGAGGGCACTCATAATGTTAAAATGGCGGCGTGGGCTCGTTGGGCCGAAGGGCCTGTTTCCCATGCTGTGTTGTTCTTTGTTCTTTGTTCTCTATCAAATCTCCCCTCATTCTTCTATGCTCCAGGGAATAAAGTCCTAACCTATTCAACCTTTCTCTGTAACTGTTTCTCAAGTCCTGACAACATCTTTATAAACCTTCTCTGCACTCTTTTTCAACCTTATTAATACCCTTCCTGTAATTAGGTGACCAAAACTGCACACAATACTCTAAATCCAGCCTCACCAATGTCTTATACAACCTCACCATAACAGTCCAACTCTTATACTCAATACTTTGATTTATAAAGGTCAATGTTCCAAAAGCGTTCTTTACGACCCTATCTACCTGTGACGCCACTTTTAGGGAATTATGTATCTGTATTCCCAGATCCCTCTGTTCTACTGAAGTCTTCAGTGTCCTACCATTTACCTTGTATGTTATACCTTGGTTTATCCTTCCAAAGTGCAATACCTGACACTTGTCTGCATTAAGCTCCATCTGCTATTTTTCAGCCCATTTTTCTAGCTGGTCCAAATCCCTCTACAAGCTTTGAAAGCCTTCCTCACTGTCCACTACGCCTCCAATCTTTGTATCATCAGCAAATTTGCTGATCCAATTGACCACATTATCATCCAGATCATTGATATAGATGACAAACAACAATGGATCCAGCACTGATCCCTGTGGCACACCACTAGTCACAGGCCTTCACTCAGAGAAGCAATCCTCCATTACCACTCACTGGCTTCTTCCATTGAGCCAATGTCTAATCCAATTTATTACCTCTCCATGTACACCTAGCAACTGAACCTTCCTAACTAACCTCCCATGCGGGGCCTTATCAAAGGCCTACTGAAGTCCATGTAGACAACATCCACTGTCTTCCCTTCATCCACTTTCCTGGTAACCTCCTTGAAAAACTCTAATAGATTGGTTAAATATGACCTACCACCCACAAAGCCATGTTGACTCTCCCTAATAAGTCCCTGTCCATCCAAGTATTTGTAGCTCCTATCTCTTAGTACTTCTTCACCTGCTACTGATGTCAAACTTGCCAGCCTATAATTTCCCAGATTACTTTTTGAGCCTTTCTTAAACAACAGAACAACATGAGCTAACCTCCAAACATATGGCATCTCATCTGTGGTCACCGACATTTTAAATATAGCTGCCAGGGCCCCTGCAGTTTCAACACTAGTCTCCTTCAAGGTCCGAGGGAAAACCCTAACCGGTCCTGGGGATTTATCTACTCTGATTTGCCTCAAGACAGCAAGCACTTCCTCCCCTTTAATCTGTATAGGTTCCATGACCTCCCAACTTGTTTGCCTTATTTCCGTAGACTCCATGCCAGTTTCCTTAGTAAATACAGATGCAAGAAACCCATTTAATATCTCCCCCATTTCTTTTGGTTCCATACAAAGCCAACCACCCTGATCTTCAAGAGGACCAATTTTATCCCATACTATCCTTTTGCTCTTAATACCTGTAGAAACTCTTCAGATTATCCTTCACCTTGACTCCCAAAGCAACCCCATGTCTTCTTTTAGCCCTCCTGATTTCCTTCTTAAGTAGTTTCTTGCACTTTTCATACTCCTGAAGCATCTTATTTGTTCCCTGTTGCCTATACCTGTCATACATCTCTCTCCTCTTCTTGATCAGAGTTGCAATATTCCTCAAGAACCAAGGTTTCTTAGTCTTATTCACTTTGCCTTTAATGCTGACAGGAATATACAAACTCTGCACTCTCAAAATTTCTGCTTTGAAAGCCTCCCACTTACCAATCACATCCTTGCCAGAGAACAGCCTGTCCCAATCCACACTTTTCAGACCCTTCCTCATTTCTTCAAATTTGGCCTTTTTCCAGTTTAGAACCTCAACCCGAGGACCAGATCTATCTTTATCCATGATCAAGTTGAAACTAATGGCATATGATCACTGGAACCAAAGTGTTCCCCTACACACACTTCCGTCACTTGCCCTAACTCATTTCCTAATAGGAGATCTAATATTGCATCCTCTCTAGTTGGTACCTCTATATATTGATTTAGAAAATTTTCCTGAACGCATTTTACAAACTCCACCCCGTCTGGACCTTTAACACTATGGGAGTCCCAATCTATACGTGGAAAATTAATATCCCCTACTATCACAACTTTATGTTTCCAGCAGTTATCTGCTATCTCTCTGCAGATTTGCTCCTCCAGTTCTCGCTGACTATTGGGTGGTCTATAATACAACCCCAGTAATGTGGTCATACCTTTCCTGTTTCTCAGCTCCACCCATATGGCCTTGGTAGACAAGCCCTCTAACCTGTCCTGCCTGAGCACTGCTGCAACATTTTCCCTGACTAGCAATGCCACCCCCTCCAGCCTTCTGCCTCTATCACGTCTGAAACATTGGAACCTTGGAACATTGAGCTGCCAGTCCTGCCCCTCCTGTAGCCAAGTTTCACTAACAGTTATGATGTCATAATTCCATGTGTTAATCCACACCCTCAATCGTCTGCCTTCCCCACAATACTCTTGGCATTGAAATAGACACACCTCAGAAGATTATTACAACACACACTTCTATTTGAGATTTTGCATGAACTATTAACATCATTTATTTTCACCCTGGCTCCACTATCTGCTCTGGCACTCTGGTTCCCATCCCCCTGCAAATCTAGTTTAAACCATCTCCAATAACACTAGCAATCTGCCCCTTATCTGAATATTTCACCATTCTATCTACGTCTTCCTGTAAGACAGTAAACCTCACTATTAACCACTCGGCCAATCTTTGTATCATCCGCAAACTTACTAATCCTAGCCCCATGTAGTCATCCATGTCGTTTGTATAAATGATGAATGATAAGGGACCCAGCATCCTGTGGTACACCACTGGACATTGGCTTCCAGTCACTAAAGCTGCCTTCTGTCATCACACTCCATCTCTTACAATCAAGTCAATTTTGAATCCACCTTATCAAATTACCCTGTATCTAATGTGCATTAGCTTTCTTTATAAGACTTCCCTGTGGGATCTTGTTAAAGGCTTTGCTGAAATCCATATAAACTACATCAATTGTATTAACCTGATCTACACATCTAGTCACCATCTCAAAGGATTCAATCAAATTTGTCAGGCATGACCTTCCTCTGACAAAGCCATGCTGACTATCCTTGATCATATAGTCAAGGAAAGCATAAAAGCAAATGATAAAGCATACAAAGTGGCGAGGATTATTGGGAAGCCTTTAAAAGTGAGCAGAGGACAACTGAAAAAGCAGTAAGTGGGGAGAAGAGAAATATCAGTGTAAGCTAGCTAGTAATATCGAAGAAGATAGGAAGAGTTTTTTTCAATATATAAAAGGTAAGAGAGATGCAAAAATAGACATTGGACCACTGGAAAATGAGGCTGGAGAAGTATTAATAGAAAACAAAGCAATAGCAGAGGAACTGACTAGTTATTTTGCATCAGTCCTCACGATGGAAAACACCAGTGGGATGCCAGAGCTCCAGAAGAATCAAAGGGCGCAGCTGAGTGTAGTGGCCATCATTAAGGAGAAAGTTCTAGGGAAATTGAAAAATCTGAAGGTGGATAAATCACCCGGACTAGATGGACTACACTCAAGGTTCTAAAAGAGATATCTGAGGAAATTGTGCAGGCATTGTTGGTGATCTTTCAGGAATCACTGGAGGCAGGGAATGTTCCAGAAGACTGGAAAGTAGCTAATGTAACACCACTGTTTAAGAAGGGAGGCAGGCAGCAGCCAAGAAATTATAGGCCAGTTAGCCTGACTTCCGTCATTGGCAAGATTTTAGAGTCCATTATTAATGAAATGATGTAGTACTTGGAAGTGCATGATAAAGTAGGACTGAGTCAGCACGGCTTCATCAGGGGGAGATCATGTCTGACAAATCTGGTAGAGTACTTTGGGGAAGTAACAAGGAAGTTAGATAAAGGAGAACAGTGGACATGATTTATTTAGGTTTCCAAAAGGTCTTTGACAAGGTGCCGCATAGGAGACTGTTAAATAAGTTAAGAGTCCATGGCGTTAAGAGTAAGATCCTAGCATGGATAAAAGATTGACAGAAGGCAGGGAGTGGAGGATAAAGGTCTGTTTTTCAGGATAGCAGCTGGTGACTAGTGATGTGTGTCAGGGGTCAGGTGCTGGGACCATAACTTTTCACAATATACACTAATGATTTGGAAGAAGGAACTAAAGGCACTGTTGCTAAGTTTGCAGATGATACAAAGATATGTAAAGGGTCAGGTAGTATTGAGGAAGTGGGGGCTTCAGAAGGACTTGGACAGGTTAGGAGAGTGGGCGAAGAAGTGGCGGATGGAACACAATGTGGAAAAATGTGAGGTTATGCACTTTCAACCACTACCATTTAGAAGGACAAGCACAGAAAATAAATGGGAACATCACCACCTGGAAGATTCCCTCTAAGTCACTCATTATCCTGACTTAGTCATAGTCATAGAGTTATTGAGTAGTACAGTATAGAAAAGGCCCTTCGACCCATCGGGTCTACATCAATAATAACTACTACCTGTGTTACGCTAATCCCAGTTGTCAGCCTTGTCCCATATCCTTGAATGTTATGATATTTTAGGTGCTCATCCAAATACTTTTTAAAGGTTGTAAAGTTTCCATCCTCCACAGCCTTCCCAGGTAGTGATATCAAATTCCCAACACTTTCAAAGTGAAATATTTTCTTTCTCAAATCCCCTCTAAATCTCCTGCCCCTCACCCTAAAACTATGCCCCTTCGTGATTATCCCCTCAACCAGTGCAAATAGCTGCTTCCTGTTCACTCTGTCCATATGACTCATAATCTTATACACCTCAATCATGCTCCCCCTCAGCCTTCTCTGCTCTAAAAGAAACAATCCAAGCACGTCCAAAATCTCCTTTTAATTCAATTACTCATCCCAGGCAATATCCTGGTGAAGCTCCTCTGTACCCTTTCCTATGAGTGCAACCCCATCTTTCCAATAATGAGGTGACCAGAACTGCATACTGTGGCCTAATAAACATTCTGTACAGCTCCAACATTACCTCCTTGCTCTTATACTCTATGTCTTGACTGATAAAAGCAAGTGTCCCATTTGCCTTCTTAACTATCCTATTCACCGGCTCTGCCACCTTCAAGGATCTGTGAATAAGTATCCCAAGATCCATTCTGCTTCCTAGAATCCTGCCATTCATTAAATACTCCCTTGTCTTGTTACTTCTCCCAAAGTATATCACCTTGCACCTATCAGGGTTAAATACTATCTACCACTGCTCTGTCCATCTGACCAACTCTAACCCTAACCCCCAATCTACGACCTTCTTCTTCACTATTTGTCACCCTACCCAATCTTGGTGTCATCTGCAAACGTGCTTATCATTGAAATACCAGGAAAGGGAACCTGGTACCCGGTCTGGACCAAGGTGAATCCCTTCACCAAATTGCCTTTATTTACGAACTCAATTCCACTCCTAAGAGTGGTTCAGTACATAGTCAAAAATAAACATATGAACATGAATTCAACTGCAATTGTTACAATATGTAACCCAAATATATATTTACAAAGTTACAATTTATTGAATTTCTAATAGCTCTGAATCCCAAAATTCTGGAGGGAAGATTTAAGTGGCTACCTACTTGGTATGATGTTTCCACTAAATGAAAACTACTTCAGGCTCATTGCAACAGTGCTTCAGTGAAAGTTGTTACATTTATAAATTGCTGTCTTTTCTTTGGGATCAAAGGTTATTGTGACCTATTTGATGTTTGTTTAGTCATTATACATGTTTTCAAGTTTTTAGCTTTCCTATTTATAAATATGTATATATGAAATGATCCCCTACATAAAAGTGCATAATATAACAATTGTTGTTTTTAATGGTTCTTACATTTTACTTCATTGCTTCAATCTAGTTCAAAGAAAAAATCCTTTTGGACATTAAGACCACAATTTAGCAGCCCCGTGGACACAAATCCCGTAATGGCTGCCAGATCTCACAAGCAGTCAAAATTGAGATTTGCACCTGCGAGATCTCAGTTTAAGAGCTTCTCAGCTTCCCAAACCCCCAACATCCCCACCACCACTGTCAGTGATGGGACCCTTTGTGAGTGTAAGCCTGATTTCCATACATTTTAATAAATTAACATAAATTGAGCCCCAATCTCAGAATCCCAGTTTTACAATCATGTATAGGCTTCGTCCCTTCAGCTGGCTGTGTGATCCTCACCAGCAATTTGAAATTGCACAGAGTGCTGTTAAATCAGGCAAGTAAAGGCACCTGTGAAGCCACTGAGTTTCACACAGCTTTTCTTGCCTGATCCAACACTGCAATGTTGGGAAAATTGCACCCTAAGTCTTCTAAATAATACAAGAAAAACGGTGAGCTAAGGAATTAATTTCACAATTTTCTATGTTTCTAATTTATGTAAGAAAACTTTCAGATTTAAAACTGGAAAACTGATCAATGGATGTTCAGATTGTGTTCAAATAGGATTCAGCACATTAAAATTTTGCTAGAACAGTGAATGAAATCAGGCATGTTTACAGCCAAGAATTTGCTGCTAAAGAAATGGAGAGTTTAATATTGCTTGGTATTATTAATGTAGATTGTTCAGCAGCTTGTGCAATGGAAGAGAGAAATGCAAAAATCATTTTGCTAGATGACGAGCATTGTGAAAGCAGCGGCAATCTCAGAATTAATTGACACTAAATTTACCATTGAAAGTTAAGGTAGTATTCAACAGGATCAGAGGATACATTTCAGTTAGGAAATTTGTATTCCTGTAATGCTAACCTCTCAGCAAACACTGCAGATTGCTGTTGGAGAACCATATTTAAAATAGGATCATTTGATGTAATGTGGATCACAACTTAATTTAGCTTTGGGATTTAAAAACGTAAAATATTAAGAGACAACATGGTTTTGTGAAGGGGAGGTCATGTCTCATTAGCTTGATCAAGTTTTTCAAAGAAGTGACGAAGATGATTATTGAGGATAGGGCAGTGGATTTACCTGGACTTCAGTAAGGCTTTTGACAAGGTCACTGATGACAGACCAGTGAATGAAGTCGCATGGAATCAGAGGTGAGCTGGCAAGGTGGATACAAAACTGGCTTGGACAAAGAAATCAGAGGGTATCATGGAAGGGTGCATTTCTGAACAGAGGGCTGTGACAAATGGCCAGGACAAATCCTCAGGGATCAGTGCTGGGACCTTTGCTATTTGTAATATATATAAATAATTTGAAGGAAAATGTAACTGGTTTGATTAGTAAGTTTGTGGATGACAGAAAGGTTGGTGCATTTGTGGATAGCGATAAGGACCATCAGAGTATACAGTAGGATATAGACCGTTTGGAGGCTTGGGCGGAGAGATGGCAGATGGAGTTTAATCCGGACAAATGTGGGGTAATGCATTTTGGAAGGTTTAATACAGCAAAGGACAGCATAAAAGCAAAAGAAAAAGCATACAAAGTGGTGAGGATTAGTGGGAAGCCAGAGGATTGGGAAGCCTTTAAAAGCAAGCAGAGGACAACTGAAAAAGCAGTAAGTGGGGAGAAGAGAAATATGAGTGTAAGCTAGCTAGTAATATCAAACAAGACAGGAAGGGTTTTTTCAATATATAAAAGGTAAGAAAGATGCAAAAATAGACATTGGACCACTGGAAATGAGGCTGGAGAAGTAATAATAGAAAACAAAGCAATGGCAGAGGAACTAACTAGTTATTTTGTATCAGTCTTCACGGTGGAAGACACCAGTGGGATGCCAGAGCTCCAGGAGAATCAAAGGGCACAGCTGAGTGTAGTGGCCATCATTAAGGACAAAGTTCTGGGGAAATTGAAAAGTCTGAAGGTGGATAAATCACCTGGACTAGATGGTCTATGCCCAGGGTTCTAAAAGAGATAGCTGAGGAAATTGTGCAGGCATTGTTGGTGATCTTTCAGGAATCACTGGAAGCAGGGAGGGTCCCAGAGAACTGGAAAGTAGCTAATGTAACATTGCTGTTTAAGAAGGGAGGCGGGCAGCAGACAAGAAATTATAGGCCAGTTAGCCTGACTTCGGTCATTGGCAAGATTTTAGAGTCCATTATTAATAAGGTCGCATAATACTTAGAAATGCATGATAAGATAGGACTGAGTCAGCACGGCTTCATCAGGGGGAGATCATGTCTGACAAATCTGTTAGAGTTCTTTGAGGAAGTAACAAGGAGGTTAAATAAAGGAGAACAGTGGACCTGATTTATTTAGATTTCCAAAAAGTTTTTGATAAGGTGCTGCATAGGAGACTGTTAAATAAATTAAGAGTTTATGGTGTTAAGAGTAAGATCCTGGCATGGATAGAAGATTGGCTGATGGACAGGAGGCAGAGAGTGGAGCACAAAGGGTTGTTTTTCAGGATAGCAGCTGGTGACTAGTGATGGACATCAGATCAGGGGTCAGTGCTGGGACCATAACTTTTCACAATATACATTACGATTTGGAAGAAGGAACTAAAGGCACGGTTGCTAAGTTTGCAGATGATACAAAGATATGTAAAGGGTCAAGTAGTATTGAGGGAGCGGGGGCTTCAGAAGGACTTGGACAGGCTAGGAGAGTGGGCGAAGAAGTGGCAGATGGAACACGATGTGGAAAAATGTGAGGTTATGCACTTTCAACCACTACCATTTAGAAGGACAAGCACAGAAAATAAATGGGAACATCACCACCTGGAAGATTCCCTCTAAGTCACTCATTATCCTGACTTAGTCATAGTCATAGAGTTGTCGAGTGGTACAGTACAGAAAAGGTCCTTCAACCCATCTGGTCACATCAATAATAACTACCACCAGTGTTATGCTAATCCCAGTTGTCAGCACTTGTCCCATATCCTTGAATGTTGTGACATTTTAGGTGCTCATCCAAATACTTTTTAAAGGTTGTAAAGTTTCCATCCTCCACAGCCTTCCCAGGCAGTGCATACCAAATTCCCAACACTTTCAAAGTGACATTTTTTTTCTCAAATCCCCTCTGAATCTCCTGCCCCTCACCCTAAAACTATGCCCCTTCGTGATTATCCCCTCAACCAATGCAAATAGCTGCTTCCTGTTCACTCTGTCCATTTGACTCATAATCTTATACACCTCAATCATGCTCCCCCTCAGCCTTCTCTGCTCTAAAAGAAACAATCCAAGTATATCCAAAATCTCCTTTTAGTTCAATTGCTCATCCCAAGCAACATCCTGGTGAAGTTCTTCTGTACCCCTTCCTATGAGTGTAACTCCATCTTTCCAACAGTGAGGTGACCAGAACTGTACTAAATGTTCTGTACAGCTCCAACATTACCTCCTTGCTCTTATACTCTATGTCATGACTAATAAAAGCAAGTGTCCCATATGCCTTCTTAACTATCCTATTCACCTGCTCTGCCACCTTCAAGGATCTGAGAATAAGTGCCCCAAGGTCCATCTGCTTCCTAAAATCCTGCCATTCATTAAATACTCCCCTGTCTTGTTACTTCTCACAAATTGTATCACCTTGCACTTACGAGGGTTAAATACTATTTACCACTGCTCTGCCCATATGACCAACTCATCTTTATCTTTCTATAACCTACAACCTTCTTCTTCACTACTAGTCAACCTACCAATCTTGGTGTCATCTGCAAACGTGCTTATCATTGAAATACCAGGAAAGAGAACCTGGTACTAGTCTGGACAAAGGTGAATCCTTTCACCAGATTCCCTTTATTTATGAACTCAATTCCACTCCTAAGAGTGGTTCAGTACATAGTCAAAATCTGGAATGTCAGTAGTCCTGACACTCCTCAACATAATACAGGTGAAACATGGTTTTGTGAAGGGGAGGTCATGTCTCAGTAATTTGATCGAGTTTTTCGAGGAAGATGATTGACGAGGGTAGGGCAGTGGATGTTGTCTACACGGGCTTCAGTAAGGCCTTTGACAAGGTCCCTCATGGCAGACTGGTGCAGAAAGTGAAGTCACATGGGATCAGAGGTGAGCTGGCAAGGTGAGCTGGCTCGGTCATAGAAGACAAAGGGTAGCAATGAAAGAGTATGTTTCTGAATGGAAGCCTGTGACAAGTGGCGTTCTTCGTGGATCAGTGCTGGAACCTTTGCTGTTTGTAATATATATAAATGATTTGAAGAAAAATGTAACTGGTTTGATTAGTAAGTTTGCGGATGACACAAGGATTGGTGGATTTGCAGATAGTGATGAGGACAATCAGGATATAGATAGGTTGGAGGCTTCAGCAGAGAGATGGCAGGTGGAGTTTAATCCGGACAAATATGAGGTAATGCATTTTGAAGGTTTAATAAAGATAGGAAATTTACAATAAATGGCAGAATCCTTAAGAGCATTCATAGGCAGAGGGATCTGGGTGTACAGGTACAGAGGTCACTGAAAGTGGCAATGCAGGTGGAGAAGGTAGTCAAGAAGGCATAGGGCATGCTTGCCTTCATAGGCCGGGGCACTGAGTTTAAAAATTGGCAAGTCATGTTGCAATTTTATAGAACCTTAGTATGGCCACACTTGGAAAATAATGTTCAGTTCTGGTCACCACATTACCAGAAGGATGTGGAGGCTTTGAAGAGGATACAAGATGTTGCCTGGTATGGAGGGCATTAGCTATCAGGAGAGGTTGGAGAAACATGGTTTGTTCTCACTGGAATGACGGAGGTTGAGGGGTGACCTGATAGAAATCTTTCAGATTATGAAAGGCATGAACAGAGTGGATAGTCAGAAGCTTTTGCCCATGGTGAATGAGTCAATTACTAGGGGGCACAGGTTTAAGGTACGAGGGGCAAGGTTTAAAGGAGATGTAGGAGGCAGATTTTTCACACAGAGAGTAGGGGGGTGCCTCGAAATCATTGCTGGGGGAGGTAGTAGAAGTGGATACAATAGTGACTTTTAAGGGGCATCTTGACAAAACATGAATAGGATGGCAATACAGGGATATGGTCTGCCAAAGGGGTACGGGATTTTAGTTAAGTCGGGCAGCATAGTCGGTGCAGACTTGGAGGGCTGAAGTACCTGTTCCTGTTCTGTAATTTTCTTTATTCTTTGTTCTTTGAGATGTAAGAGGCAGGTTTTTTTATACAGAGGGTGGTGGGTGCCTAGAACTCGCTGCCGGGGAAGGTAATGGAAGCAGATATGATAAAGGGTTTTAAGGGCATATTGACAAATACAGAAATAGGATGGGAGTGGAGAGATATACTCCCTGGAAGGGTAGGGGGTTTTAGTTAAGTCGGGCAGCATGGTCGGTGCAGGCTTGGAGGTATGAAGGGCCTGTTCCTGTGCTGTTTTTTTGTTTTTGTTTTTTGAGTTGTAAAACTGCGTGGTCTGTTAAAGAAGGTAGTTTTTTTCTGTACTTAGAGTTTAAAAAAAGGGAAATTGCAGGTGCATATACAGTACACAGACTGAAACATTGTATCAAGAGGCTAGGCAGTAGTGTTGCCAATACAACAGGCTGTTTTTGAAGTTTGGCCAATCAGTTTAAACTAGGCAGTTGAATAAGAGCAGCTTATCAGATTTGAATTTGATGTTTTGGTAAACAGTAAACCAATCCTATTGTGGGGATGTTGCTATGTCATCAGATGGGGACAGTGGCAAACTGCAGTTGAAGAGCGCCTGTCACCTGCCGAATTACAGCTTAGTTCAGTTCTCAGAGAGAGAGAGACTTGACTAGCTCTCATTGCTGTATTTATGTCTTGAAAGAAAGCCTCATTTTGATATTGAAGATACTAAAAAAAGCCAGAGATTCCGGAAAGAAGACAAAAAATTACAGAAGATGACAATCCTGGTTGTATTTTGAGATTGACAGAAAATTATTTTATTTTGCTAATAAGTGGAAATTGTATTTATCTAAACAGCATTCTGTTAGAATAGTGTTTTATTTGGTTTATTAATAGTTTAGTTAACCTGTTCACTGTTAGTTAGATAAATAAAGTGATACTTGTTGATTTTACAGAGTCTCAGGTACTTATTTTGACTTGATTATGATCGTACTATTTCTCACATTTTTTAACAGATTATAAAGGGAGGGGACAAAGTAGAAAGGGTTGAGAGCTTCAAGTTTTCCGGTTCCCCCGTGCCTAAAAACTTGAACTAAAAACGTGCCTGCAGTTAAGAAAGCCCACCTATGCCTCTGCTTTCTCAGAAGATAAGGAAATTTGGCATGTCAGCTATGACTCTCACCAACTTTTACAGATGCACCATAGAAAGCATTCTGTCTGGTTGTATCACAGCTCGGTATGGCTCCTGCTCTGACCAAGACCGCAAGAAACTACAAAAGATCTTGAATGTAGCCCAATCCATCACGCAAACCTGCCTCCCATCTATTGACTCTGTATACACTTCCCCTGCCTCAACAAAACAGCCAGCATAATTATGGACCCCATGCACCCTGAATATTCTCTCTTCCACCCTCTTCCATCAGGAAAATGATACAAAAGTCTGAGGTCACGTACTAGCTGACTCAAGGACAGTTTTTTCCCTGCTGCCATTGCACTTTTGAATGGACCTATCTTGCATTTCATTGACCTTTCTCTACACCTTAGCTATGACTGTAACACTACATTCTGCACTCTCTCATTTCCTTTTCTATGAATGATATGCTTTATCTGTACGGTGCAAAAGAAATAATACTTTTCACTGTATACTAATACATGTGACAATAATAAATCATAATAAATCAAACCAAATCAAAACAAAATCCTCTTTGAGTGGTTAACTGTTAGTTCTTAGAGAGGGGATTAACCTCCACTTTATAACAGGATCAAAAGTTTCCCATATTCGATGAGGTTACTAGAGGTGGGAAAGGCATTTATTTGGAGTCTTAAATGTGAATTACAATGTGAAAACTTCTGCATTTACAGGTGTTCCTCAATTCTTTATAGATTACTGTTTAGTTATGATACTTGGTTTCAGAAAGAATAGACTTCAGACAGATTGAATAATTGACAAGGGGGAAGACCAATATTGCAGCCTTTGCTGCAATGTTCTAAACTGATGAGAAGTTGGTGAAAGTGAACTGCCAACAGCAAAGTGACCTGAGTAGGGAGCTACATACTGCAGCAGAAAAGACAGCAACATAGGACTACAGGTTAAAAGCTCAATTTCCTTGTCTTCTTAAGAAGATCTGTTTGAGGAAGCTATAATTCCAATCAAAAGTTGGTTTGTATGTCGGTTCACCAGGGCAGCAGGCTTCCCGTCATGCCGGGTGCCACTGACGGCAGACATTTGGCTCTATGGCCTCCCAACATCAATGGAGAATGATACCACAACCATAACAAGCAAAATTATATTCAAACACAATCTGTAAACTCATCATTCAGCACAGCCCTCAATCTACCTACCATTAAGTTTGGTTCAATGAAGAGTGCAGGAGAACATGCCAAAGCAACATAAAAATTCAGTGTCAAATCTAATAAAGTTACAATGCAGGGCTAGTTGCGTGCCAAACAACAGAAGCAACGTGTAATAGATAGACCTAAGTAATCTCACAACCAACAGCTCATATCAAAGCTTTGAAAGGGGTCCTTGTGCATGAGTCGCAAAAACCCAGCTTGCAGGTACAGCAGGTGGTCAGGAAGGCGAATGGGATGCTGGCCTTCATAGCGAAGGGGATTGAATATAAAAGTAGGGAGGTCTTGCTGCAGCTGTATAGGGCATTGGTGAGGCCGCAGCTGGAGTACTGTGTGCAGTTTTGGGCGCCGCACCTGCGCAAAGATATTTTGGCCTTGGAGGGAGTGCAGAGGAGGTTTACTAGGCTGATACCGGAGTTGAGGGGGTTGAACTATGAGGAGAGGCTGAATAAACTAGGCTTGTACTCGTTGGAGTTTAGAAGAATGAGGGGAGATCTCATTGAGATGTATAAGATGATGAATGGGATGGATAGGATAGAGGTGGAGACACTCTTCCCACTGAAAAAAGACAGTAGGACTAGGGGGCACAGCCTCAAGATAAAGGGGGGGCGTTTTAGAACGGAGTTGAGGAGGAACTTCTTCATTCAAAGGGTGGTGAATCTCTGGAATTCTCTACCCGTTGAAGTGGTGGAGGCTGCCTCGCTAAATATTTTCAAGAAGCGGGTTGATGGGTTTTTGATAAGAGAGGGGATTAAGGGTTATGGGGAGAGGGCTGGAAAGTGGAACTGAGCCACGACAGATCAGCCATGATCTTATTGAATGGCGGGGCAGGCTCGAAGGGCCAGATGGCCTACTCCTGCTCCTATTTCTTATGTTCTTATGTTCTTATGTTCTTAAATCCTGCCATATTCACTCAAGAATCACTAGATCTGGCACGAATTTGCCATAATAATTGATCAGTCCCAGAAAGGATCTCAAGTGTGACATATCTCCAGTCTGGGTGCCTTCATAATAGCTCACAGTTTCTTCGGAGCCTTATGCAACCCCTCACCGGCAATGACGTGACCCAGGTACTCCACTGAGTCTTTGAAAAATTTGCATTTGTCTCTCTGAATTTGCAGACTGTGTTCTTGCAGCCTCTTCAGCGTCTCTTCCAGGTTATGTAAATGTTCCTTGTCAGTGACACCTGTGATTAATATGTCATCTAAGTAGCAATACACCCCCTGAAGACCACTTAGAATTTAGTCCATTGCCCTCTGCAAAATGGCTGGAGCTCACGTAATTCCAAACGGAAGTCACTTGCAGCGAAACAATCCATTTTGGTGACAATCGTTAATAGTTATGAATCTTCAGCCACCCCCCACTTGCAGGTATGCTTGGGAAAGATCCATCTATGTGAACTTTTTCCACCAGCCAGGCCACTAAAGAGACCCTCGATGAGCGGTAACAGATACTGTTCCATGTGTTGTGAAGTTAGTGTTTGTAAAATTATTTAAAAATTGTAAAATGCTAAGAGTTGTAAAATTGGTTTGTTTGTTAAAAAAGGTAGTTTCTTCTGTACTTAAAGTTAAAAAAGGGAAATTGCAGGTGCATATAGAGTACACAGACTGAAACATTGCACTGATAGTCTTGGCAGTAGAGTTGCCAATACAATAGCCTGTCTTCAAAGTTTGCCCAATCAGTTTAAACTGGGCATTTGAATAACAGTAGCCTATCAGATTTGAATTTGATGTTTTGGTAATGTGTAAACCAATCCTAATGTGGGGATGTTGCTATGTCATCTGAGGGTATAAGAAATGGGGCAATGGCAAACTGGAGGAGAAGAGTACCTATCACCTGCTGAATGACAGCTCAGTTCAGCTCTCAGAGAGAGAGAGAAACTGGCTGGCTCTCAGCTGTAGTTATGTCTTAAAAGAAAGCCTCATCCCAATATTGAAGATAACAAAAGAAGCCAGAGATTCCAGAAAGAAGGTGGAAGATTTCGCAAGACAACAAACATGGTTGTATTTTGAGAGTGATGAAAAGTTCTATTTTTTTGTTAATAAGTATGAATTGTATTTATCGAAACAACATTCTGTTACAATAGTGTTTTATTCAGTTACTAGGTTAGTTAACCTATTAGTTAGATAAATAAAGCATTACTTGTTGATTTTACAGAGATTCTCAGATAGTTATTTTGATTTAATCAGTAAAAGTTGCTGAAGCACAAGGATTACCCCTTCTCACGCACTATTTAACAGTTTATGAAGGGAGGTACTCCTCCTTGGGGGTTTTGGTGTTAGCTCTCAGAAAGGGGGTCAACCTCCCTTCATAACAGGTTGGGGGCTCATGTCTTGGATTTTAAGAGTCCTAGATCTTTAAATAAACCTTACGTGATAAGTGGAAGATCTGTTAGCCGACAACATGCCAGTTAAATCCAAAGTGGGGAAATGGCTCTTAACATTGCTAAAGAGGTTCTGGGGGTTGAAGACGCTTCCCAAATTTGCCAAGAAAGTTTAGAAAAAGATAACACTTGTAGAATTGGAAAACATGCTAAAATTGGGTTGAACTAGGGACAATAGGAAAACTGAAATTGTAACAGAGATGGCCAAGCTTTTAGATATATCAGAGAAGCAGTCAAGTGAAGTGGAGTTAGAAAAAATAAATTGCAAATGAGATGATTGGAATTAGAAAGTGAACTTAAAAGGCTGGAGTTAGAAAAAGAAAGCGAGAAGGAAAGAGAGGAAGGCCCTACAAGAAGAAAGAGAAAGACAGTTTGAATTAGAAAAGATGAAGTCGGAAGTTAAAGGAAAAGGACTTCAAATGACAGAAGTTAAAGTACAAGATGGAAGTGATGGAGAGCAAGCTCAATGTAGTCAACTGCCTGATAGGAATACATACAACTATGTCCAAACATTACCAAGATTTGATGAAAAAGACATAGAAGCCTTTCTTTCATTTCTGTTAAGAAATTGGCTACACATATGAAATGGCTAAAGGAGGTGTGGGTAATGTTAATTCAGACCTAGTTGGTAGGCAGGGCTACGGAAGTGTTTGCAGCACTATACAATGAACAAAGAACAAAGAAAATTACAGCACAGGAACAGGTCCTTTGGACCACCAAGCCTGCACCAATCATGCTGCCCGTGTTAACTAAAACCTCCTACCTTTCCAGAGACCATATCCCTCTATTCATAATAAGAACATAAGAAATAGGAGCAGGAGTAGGCCATCTAGCCCTTCGAGCCTGCCCCGCCATTCAATAAGATCATGGCTGATCTGTCGTGGCTCAGTTCCACATTCCAGCCCTCCCCCCATAACCCTTAATCCCCTCTCTTATCAAAAACCCATCAACCCGCATCTTAAAAATATTTAGCGAGGTAGCCTCCACCACTTCAACGGACAGAGAATTCCAGAGATTCACCACCCTTTGAGTGAAGAAATTCTTCCTCAACTCCGTTCTAAACCACCCCCCCTTTATCTTGAGGCTGTGCCCCCTAGTCCTACTGTCTTTTCTGAGCGGGAAGAGTCTCTCCACCTCTATCCTATCCATCCCATTCATCATCTTATACGTCTCAATGAGATCTCCCCTCATTCTTCTAAACTCCAACGAGTACAAGCCTAGTTTATTCAGCCTCTCCTCATAGCTCAACCCCCTCAACTCCGGCATCAGCCTAGTAAACCTCCTCTGCACTCCCTCCAAGGCCAAAATATCCTTGTGTAAGTACGGCACCCAAAACTGCACACAGTACTCCAGCTGCGGCCTCACCAATGCCCTATACAGCCGCAGCAAGACCTCCCTACTTTTATATTCAATCCCCCTCACTATGAAGGCCAGCATCCCATTCGCCTTCCTGACCACCTGCTGCACCTGCAAGCTGGGTTTTTGCGACTCATGCACAAGGACCCCGAGGTCCCTCTGCACCGTCGCCTGCTGCAGTTTTTCTCCACGTAAGTAATAATCCTTCCTACCATTATTCCTACCAAAGTGGACCACCTCGCACTTGCCAACATTAAATTCCATTTGCCAGTTCCTGGCCCATTTGCCCAGCCTTTCTAGATCCTTCTGCAGACTCTCCACACCCTCCGCGCAATTTGCCGTTCCACCAATCTTGGTGTCATCAGCAAATTTCGACACCATACACTCGGTTCCCTCCTCCAGATCATCTATATAAATTCTATTCATGCATTTGTCCAGACACCCCTTAAAACTCACTATTGTACATGCTTCCACTACCTTCCCCAGCAGCGGGTTCCAGACACCCACCATCCTCTGTGCAAAAAAACAACCTCGTATGTCTCCTTTAAACTTTGCCCTTTGAACCTTAAACCTATGCCCCCTAGTAACTGATTTTTCCACCCTGGGAAAATGCTTCTGACTATCCACTCTATTCATGCCAATTATAAGCTGGTAGACTTCTATCAGGTCACCTCTCAACCTCCATCGTTCCAGTGACAACAAAGCAAGTTTCTCCAACCTCATAGTTATTGCCCTCCATACCAGGCAATATCCTGGTAAATCTTTTCTGTGCCCTCTCCAAAGCATCCACATTCTTCTGGTAGTATGGCAACCAGAATTGAACACAATAATCCAAGTGCGGCCAAACAAAGATTCTATAAAGCTGCAATATGACCTGCCAATTTTCTAAACTCAATGCCCTGGCCGATGAAGGCAAGCATGCCATATACTTTCTTGACTACTTTTTCCTCCTAAATTGCCACTTTCAGTGATCTGTGTACCTGTTCACCCAGATCCCTCTGCCTATCAAAACTCTTAAGGGCTGTGCCATTTACTGTATATTTCCCACCTGTATTAGACCTTCCAAAATGTATTATCTCTCACATTTGTCCAGGTTAAGCTCCATCTGCCATCTCTCTGTGCAAGTCTCCAACCAATCCATATTCTGCTGCATCCTCCAATGGTCCTCATCGCTGACCACAATTCCACCAAACTTTGTGTCATCGCATCCACAAACTTACTGATCAAACCAGTTACACTTTTCTCCAAATCATTTATAATTATTACAAACAGCAAAGGTCCCAGCACTGATCCATGAGGAATGCCACATGTCACAGCCCTCCATTCAGAAACACATCTTTCCATTGCTCCCCTCTGTCTTCTATGACCGAGCCAGTTCATCTTACCAGCTCACCTCTGATCCCGTGGAACTTCATCTACTGAAGTCCATGTAGATAATATCCACTGCCCGACTCTCATCATCTTAATCACTTCCTTGAAAAACCCAATCAAGTTAGTGAGACACGATCTCCACTTCATGAAACCATGTTGCCTCTCACTACTATGTCGTCTTATTTCCAAGTGGGAGTAAAACCTATCTTGAAGAATGCTCTCCAATAATTTCCCTGCCACTAACGTAAGGTTCACCGGCTTGTAATTACCTGGATTATCCTTGCTACCCATCTTAAACAAAAAAACAATATTGGCAATTCTCCAATTTTCTAGGACCTTCCCTGTAGCCAGTGAGGATACAGAGATTTATCTCAAGGCCCCAGTAATTTCCTCCCCTGCTTCTCTCAGTATTCTAGGGTATATCCCATCAGGTCCTGGGGACTTGTCTACCTTGATGTTTTTCGTGATCTCCAATACTTCCTCCTTTTTGATTTCAACATGACCCAAACTATCTACACATCCTTCCCCAGATTCATCATCCATCAATTCCTTCTTCTTGGTGAATACTGACGCAAAGTACTCATTTAATACCTTGCCTATTTCCTCTTGCTCCATGCATAGATTCCCTCCCCCGTCCTTGAGTGGGCCAACCCTCTCCCTGATTATCCTCTTGCTCTTTATATGTGTATTAAAAGACTTGGAATTCTCCTTCGTTCTGCTGGTCAATGACTTTTCGTGACCCTTTTTACTCTTCTTGACTTCTTGCTTAATTTCTTTCTACTTGTATTCTATATTTGTTTTGTGTGTTCCCAGCCTCCTACCCTTAAAAAATGCTTCCTTTTTCTTTTTAAGTAAGCTCACAATATCTCTCGTTATCCAAGTTTCCCGAAATTTGCCAAACTTATCCTTCAGCCTTACAGGAATGCTCCGCTCCTAAATTCTTATCAACTTACACTTGAAAGCATCCCACATGCCAGATGTTGATTTGTCCTCAAACATCTGCTCCATTCTTCAGTTCCTGCCTAACATTATTGTAATTAGCCATCCCCCAGTTCAGCACCTTCACCTGAGGACTACACTTGTCTTTATCCATCAGTACCTTAAAGCTCACTGAATTGTGGTCACTGTTCACAAACTGCTCCCCTACTGAAATGCCGAGCACCTGGCCAGGCTCATTCCCCAATACCATGTCCAGTATGGCCCTTTCCCTAACTGATGTGTCAGGAAAGTATCAAGGAGTGAAGAAGACTGTCTTGAGTGCTTTCAAATTGGTACCAGAAGCATATAGGCAACAGTTCAGAAATGTAAGGGAGAAACCAGGTCAGACAAATATTGAGTTTGAAGTGGCATGGTAGCACAGTGGTTAACACTACTGCCTCACAGCGCCAGGGACCCAGGTTTGATTCCCGGCTTGGGTCACTGCATGTGCGGAGTCTGCATGTTCTCCCAATGTCTGCATGGGTTTCTCTCGGGTGCTCCAGTTTCCTCCCACAGACATAGAGTCATAGAGATTTACAGAATGGAAACAGGCTTTCGGCCCAACTTGTCCATGCCACCCTTTCTTTTTAAGCTAATCCCAATTGCCCACATTTGGCCCCTATCTCTCTATACTAATTTTACCCATGTAACTGTTTAAATGTTTTTTAAAAGACAAAATTGTACCACCTCTTCTATTACCTCTGGCAGCTTGTTCCAGACATTTACCACCCTCTGTGTGAAAAAATTGCCCCTCTGGACACTTTTGTGTCTCTCCCCTCTCACCTTGAACCTACGCCCTCTAGTTTTATACTCCTCTACCTTTGGGAAAAGATATTGACTATCTACCTTGTCTATGCCCCTCATTTTTTTATAGACCTCTAAAAGATCACCCCTCAGCCTCCTACACTCTAGAGAAAAAAGTCCCAATCTATCCAGCCTCTCCTTATCACTCAAACCATCAAGTTCGGGTAGCATCCGAGTAAATCTTTCCTGCACTCTTTCTAGTTTAATAATATCCTTTCTATAATGGAATGACCAGAATTGCACTCTGTATTCCAAGTGTGGCCTTACCAAAGTCTTGTACAACTTCAACAAGATGACTGTATTCATTGTTCTGACCGATGAGACCAAGCATGCTGAATGCCTTTTTCACCACCCTGTCCACCTCTGACTCCACTTTCAAGGAGCTATGAACATGTATCTCTAGATTTCTTTGTTCTGTAACTCTCCCCAACATCCTACCATTAACTGAGTAAGTCCTGTCCTGGTTCAATCTACCAAAATGCATCACCTTGCATTTATCTGAATTAAATTCCATCTGCCATTCATCAGCAGAGATGGCGCATGAACACACATTAGTAAATAAATTGAAATCTAGCTTTTGACAGCAATTTTATTCCATGAGGTATAGAAATTGGGAAAGAGGGAGATCTTTCAATGAAAAACAAAAAGTAGATCACACTAGGAACAGTTTACCATCTGTGGAAAAATGAAACCCAAGGGCGTGAAAAGATGTGAAAGACCTCAGGTGTTTTCATTGTAAAAATGTGGGACACTCAAAGGCATAGTGCTGGTGGTTTAAGAAAGTCACTGGGAAAAGGGATGTGGTAAAAGATGCTCAACTAGGGGGATTAGTTAAAACAGTGAAGGAAATCTTAAGAGAATTCAAAGAGCTGAAGGAGTATTCACACTAGGCATGGATTAGACAGTAAAATAGTGTCCAATCTTTTCAAAGACTTCACCTGTGTAGGTAAGGTTTACTCGGGGGAGTAGGTAAAGAAGTTAAAATATTGAAAGATATGGGAGCTAGTCTGTCTCTCATATTAAGAGATGAGAATATTTGCGCTCCTTCTGAAAAATTGCCTGAGAGAGTGGTAATCTGTGGAATAAATGGAGATCAGGGTAGTGTTTCCCTGTGAAAAAAAAGGCTGCAAAGTTCAATCAAAAACTGGGGAAGTAATATTGGCAGTGATGGAAAGTTTACTTATCCTGGGAAACAATATATGATAATATATGATAATAACAGATGGGTGTGATGCCTATTGTAGTGGAAAAGCCAGAAGAAAATCAGGGAACTAATGAATTAAAAGAAAAACACCCTGGAATTTGTCCAGATTGTGTGGTGCCAGGTTCACACAGCCACAAGTTAACACAGGAAGGGAGAACAAAAGCAAAAGATGAAGGAGTTGAGGTCCAGTTAGCTGACACTCTGTTTGATGAAATGGTAAAGGAAAACCAAAGCACGTTGCGGATCAGGCAGAAATGTTGAGCTCTGAGAGGTTAAGTGAGCTACCACAAAAAAAAGATGATAAACGATTCAAAGCCTATACGGGAAAGGAATCAGAGTGTATTCCAAAATGCTTTTTAACAAGTATAAGGGGGGTAAATCTGCGAAGGCATGAGTGAAGTACAGAAAGTACAGGAGAGAGCTTAAGACATCAATTAGGGGTACAAAGAGGGGATAGGAGAAAACTTTGGCTGGTAAAAGTAGGGAAAATCCTAAGATAATCCTAACTATATCAGTGGGAAGAGGATAGCATAGGGCCCATTAGAGACCAAGGGGGAAATCTGTGGGCGGAGGCAAAAGGATATTGGTAGGGTGTTAAATG
Source organism: Carcharhinus amblyrhynchos (assembly GCF_965287045.1). Lineage (NCBI taxonomy): Eukaryota > Metazoa > Chordata > Chondrichthyes > Carcharhiniformes > Carcharhinidae > Carcharhinus > Carcharhinus amblyrhynchos. The sequence continues at coordinate 28,453,862 of NC_137333.1, forward strand.
AATATTTGTCATGTGTCTTCACCCATGAGAATGATGAGGTAGTTATCAAACTCAGGGAAAGAGACTGTGAGGCTCGAGAGAAAATTATTGTAGGGAGTGACAAGATATTGGAGGTATTGGTGGGCTTAGAAGTGGACAAATTTCCAGGTCTGGATGAATTGTGTCCCAGGCTGTTGTGGGAGGCAAGGGAGGAAATTGACCCAAATTTTTAATTTCTCCCTGGCCACTGGGGAGGTGCAGAGGACTGGAGAACAGCTAATGTGGTACCACTATTTAAGAATGGTTGTAAAGACAAGCCAGGCATCTACAGACCAGTGAGTCTTATGTCTGTGTAACATAAGCAGGGCCTAGTTTTACGGCTGATAAAATTGGATATAAAATTGAATTTCCTAAATTAAAGAATTGGGCATATTAAAAATCAAACACAGTCAAACCTCAGGCAGGCTAGTTGTACAATACACAAACCTGTCTGGGCCTGACTCATCAACCTCCTACCAAAGGTCGTTGCACCCTACTGATACTTAGCAGGAGATCATTGCACCCCATTGAAATGCACCAGCCTATTGTTAGAAGCCCAGGTCGAGCCAGACTTTCTGTCACCAAGAGTTCCTGCAGCTGGCTTAATCTGATAACAGGTTACATGTAAGCAGCAGCATGGAGATGGACACCTGGGGGCGGACCCTGGTGTCCTATCAGGCAGACATCAAGAAACCCACTTGGTATTGGAACCCCCTCCTGGGACCTCATTGGCCAGAAGCCAGAGAAGTTTCTGGAAAGGCAAGCAGGCAGGGGGATAAAGGAACACACTTTCAGACACCAGAGGGGAAAACTAGAGAAGACTCGATGAAGGAGGCGACCCTTCACCATTCGGAAGGCTGACCAGAGAAGAAGCTGCCATCGAGACTCACCTTCGTGACAACAGACCAGAGGGACTCAGAGAATCGAGCCTGCAGTTTTAGCCAAACCATCTTTGCGGGCAGTATATCTGATTTTGGGGTATCCTCTTGTTTTATGTGAGTAATTTAAGGGTTATAGTAGTGTTATTGTTAATAAACTTGTTGAACTTTTACTTGTGTTTGTCTTTTGTCCTCCTTGCAAATAAGGGCACCAGGGTAAAACATTGCAGTAAGCAAACTGGTCTAAAGAATCAGAGATATTTCAACATTTCAACATCTGTGATTGGGAAACTACTGGAGAAGATTCTGAAGGAATCTATCTCCATTTGGAGAGGCAAGGTTTGATCAGGGATAGTCAGCGTGGTTTTGTCAAAAGGAGGTCATGCCTAACAAATTTGACTGAATGTTTTGAGCATGTAACTGAGTGTGTGGATGAGGGTAGTGCAGTTGATGTAGTTTACATGGATTTCAGCAAAGTCTTTGACAAAGTCCCTGATGGGAGACTTATTAAGAAGGCTAATGCACATGGGATACAGAATGACAAGGTGAATTCATAATTAGCTTAGCAGTAGGAGACAGAGGCTGCTTTAGTGCTTGGAGGCCAATGAGCAGTGGCAGACCACAGGGGCCCCCTATTGTTTGTCATTTATATAAATGGCATTGATTACTAGTGGGGGGTAGGATCAGCAAGTTTGCCGATGACACAAAACTTGGCTGTGTGGTTATAGGAAGATATAGATGAGATAGTCAAATGGGTAGATAAATGGCAGATGGAATTTAACCCTGTAAAGTGTGAGGTGATGCACTTTGGAAGGAGTAATTTGACCAGGAAGTATACTATGAAAAGTCTGATACTGGGAAGTTCCAAAGAGCAAAGGGACCTTGGCGTGTTTGTCCATAGACCTCTGGAGGTGAAAAGGCAGGTAAAAAGTTGGGCCAAAGGGTCTGTTTCCATGCTGTAAACCTCTATGACTCTATAGGGTTGTAAAAAGGCATATGACACATTTGCCTTTATCAATCAGGGTATAGATTAAAAAAGATGAGAGGTCATGATGAACTGTACAGAACTTTGGTGAGGCCACAGCTGAAGTACTGTGTGCAATTCTGGTCGCCACATTATGGGAAGGACATGAACGCATTGTATGGGGTTCACAGGAGGTTCAGCAGGATGCTGCCTGGGATGGAACATTTAAGCTGTGAAGAGTGCTTTTCTCTGGAACAGAAAAGACTGAGGGGTGACCTGATTGAAGTCTCCAAGATATGAGGGGCATGATACTCCCATCATCAAATGCCTTGTATTTAATAATTTATTAATAATTAGTTTATTAGTCAAAGGGTTAGTTACGAAGAACACAAGTTAAAAAGGAGGGGTGGGAGGTCTGGGGGGATTTGAGGAAAAACATTTTTACTCAAAGGGTGGTGATGGTCTGGAATGCACTGCCTAGGAAGATGGTGGAGGCGGGATACCTCACATTCTTTAAAAAGTATCTGGATGAGTACTTGGCACGCCATAACATTCAAGACTATGAGCTAAGTATTTGGCAAGTGGGATTAGGCGGGCCAGTCAGGACATTTCATGTATCAGTGCAGATGTGATGGATTGAAGGGCCTCTTCTGCACTGTAATAATCTATGATTCTGTAATGGCTGAGATAAGTAATAAGGAATGCTGCACCAGGATTTTTGTTCCTACAATATGCTAATAAATATATGGTGACGGTATTAGAAGAGCATGCTAAATTTATTAATAAATTGTTAAATACAAGGCAATTGATGATAGGAACATAGAACATAGAACACTACAGCACAAACAGGCCCTTGGGCCCACAAGTTGCGCCGATCATATCCATACCTACCAAGCCACAGAACTATCTGTAACTCCCAATCCCATTAGATCCCATATACTCATCCAGAAGTCTTTTAAAAGACCCCAGTGAGTTCGCCTCTACCACCACCGATGGCAGCCGATCCCACCCACTCACCACCCTCTGAGTGAAAAACTTACCTCTAACATCTCCTCTGTACTTGCTTGCCAGCACCTTAAACCTGTGTCCTCTCGTAGCGACCATTTCAGCCCTGGGAAATAGCCTCCAAGAATCCACCCAATCTATTCCTCTCAACATTCGTCTCTCCAGGGAGAAGAGACCTAGCTCCCTCAACCTATCTTCATAAGGCATGCCTCCCAATCCAGGCAACATCCTTGTAAATCTCCTCTGCACCCTCTCTGTAGTGAGGCCACACCAGAATAGAACCTTATGTAGTGTTTATGAGAATTGTGTGTTAGAACAACTTAGAGAGAATGTGGAACAGGCTTTTTGGATTAGTAATGTACAGCTGGATTATTTAAGTCGTGGGCAAAGAGATTCTAATGTACCTCAATATCAATTTCGATGGTTGATCAAGGTATGGTTTGAGAATAATTGCGATGGAAAGTTACATAAGACTTTAGGATAATAGTAGGGATTTCAATGATTCATCCTTACTATAGAGAGTGTACAGCAAAGGTTTACCAGGCTGATTCCTGGGATGGCAGGCCTGTCTTATGAGGAGAGACTATGTCAGTTAGGATTATATTCACTGGAGTCTAGAAGAGTAAGAGGTGATCTCATAAAAACTTATTAAATTCCAGCAAGTTTAGGGTAGATTGATAAGAACATAAGAACATAAGAAGTAGGAGCATGAGTAGGCCATCTAGCCCTTCGAGGCTGCTCCGCCATTCAACAAGATCATGGCTGATCTGAAGTAGATCAGTTCCACTTTCCCGCTTTCTCCCCATAACCCTTAATTCCCTTGTCTACCAGAAACTGATCTACCCATGACTTAAATATATTCAGCGAGGTAGCCTCCACCACTTCAATGGGCAGAGAATTCCAGAGACTCACCACCCTTTGAGTGAAGAAGTTCCTCCTCAACTCCGATCTAAACTGCCCCCTCTTATTTTGAGGTTGTGCCCTCTAGTTCTGCTATCCTTTCTAAGCAGGAAGAATCTCTCTACCTCTACCCTATCTATCCCGTTCATTATCTTATATGTCTCTATAAGATCCCCCCTCAGCCTTCTAAACTCCAACGAGTACAGACCCAGTTTATTCAATCTCTCCTCATAGGCTAACCCCCTCATCTCCAGTATCAGCCTAGTGAATCTTCTCTGCACTCCCTCCAAGGCCAATATATCCTTCCACAAATGCGACAACCAAAACTGCACACAGTACTCAAGTTGCGGCCTCACCAGTACCCTGGACAGTTGCAGCAAGACCTCCCTACATTTATATTAACATAAGAACATAAGAAATAGGAGCAGGAGTAGGCCATCTAGCCCTTCGAGCCTGCCCCGCCATTCAATAAGATCATGGCTGATCTGTCGCTGCTCAGTTCCACTTTCCCGCCCTCTCCCCATAACCCTTAATCCCCTCTCTTATCAAAAACCCATCAACCCGCGTCTTAAAAATATTTAGCGAGGCAGCCTCCACCACTTCAACGGGCAGAGAATTCCAGAGATTCACCACCCTTTGAGTGAAGAAGTTCCTCCTCAACTCTGTTCTAAACCGCCCCCCCTTTATCTTGAGGCTATGCCCCCTAGTCCTACTGTCCTTTCTGAGCGGGAAGAGTCTCTCCACCTCTATCCTATCCATCCCATTCATCATCTTATACGTCTCAATGAGATCTCCCCTCATTCTTCTAAACTCTAACGAGTACAAGCCTAGTTTATTCAGCCTCTCCTCATAGCTCAACCCCCTCAACTCCGGTATCAGCCTAGTAAACCTCCTCTGCACTCCCTCCAAGGCCAAAATATCTTTGCGCAGGTGCGGTGCCCAAAACTGCACACAGTACTCCAGCTGCGGCCTCACCAATGCCCTATACAGCTGCAGCAAGACCTCCCTACTTTTATATTCAATCCCCCTCGCTATGAAGGCCAGCATCCCATTCGCCTTCCTGACCACCTGCTGCACCTGCAAGCTGGGTTTTTGCGACTCATGCACAAGGACCCCGAGGTCCCTCTGCACCGTCGCCTGCTGCAGTTTTTCGCCACGTAAGTAATAGTCCTTCCTACCATTCTTCCTACCAAAGTGGACCACCTCACACTTGCCAACATTAAATTCCATTTGCCATTTCCTGGCCCATTCGCCCAGCCTATCTAGATCCTTCTGCAGACTCTCCACACCCTCCGCACAATTTGCCGTTCCCCCAATCTTGGTGTCATCAGCAAATTTCGACTGAGCTGGAGCTCTTCCAGCAACCTGCACTTACTACAGACATGGTCACTGGGAAGGACCCTGGGGTCCACCAGTTCCCATATCATACAGAAACCACACATCACATGCCCCTCCATTATTCACTGTAGTAGTTTTGAAAAAAATTTTTTTGGTTGTTTTTTATTCCTTGTTTTTCAAACGAACTCACCTGGCCTTTTTTCCTTCAAGCCCTTTTTGATATTAAGCCCTAATAGCTCACTCTGCTTCCCTCTCACTCCACTGCCCGCTCAGACGCTGCCCGCTGTCTACTCCAGGCCTCCTTTTAAACCTGGCGCTGATTTAAAGCTGATGGCCCACAACTGCCTTCTAACCACTCCCTCAGAATTCTTAAAGCAGTAAATACAATAAATAAATGCTTTAAACAGTTCTACAAAGAACAAAGTGCTTTAAACTTATTTTAAACAGGTTTTTAACAGGTAAAATCTTAGCTCTCTCTCTGCTCCTTCACTCGTCTGCTCCAGCAAACAATGGAAGGCTGCACCGTGTCTGACAGACACTGAGGCTCATCAGGGGGAGAGAGGGTGCCATTGTCAATGGGGTGCAAGTGACATCCACCCCCCCTAGACTGGCTAACTCTAAGGGTCAGGGACAAGAGGGGGCTGCTGGGAGGAGGAAGAGGGGTGAGGAGCGGAGGCCTCAGCCTCTTAATCTGCATAACAGGTTTGAGGTTCTTGCTTCCAGGCTGGACGAGAACGAGGCAGGTGAGATTGGTGAGCAAACTGCACACGGTACAGTGAGGCAGCAGGACATAGGCAAACAGAGGGGGAAAAGGAACGTAGTAGTGATTGGGGATAGTGGGGTGAAGGGTATTGACGCTGTCCTTTGTCACAATGACAAAGTGCACAGAAGGGTGTGTTGTCTGCCTGGTGCTCGGGTACGGGATGTTGCAGCTGGGCTGCAGAGGAACCTGGAGTGGGAGGGTGAGAATCCGGTCGTTGTGGTACATGTGGGTGCCAGCGACGTAAGCAAAATGCAGACTGAGGATCTGGGGAGGGAGTATGAAAAGCTGGGAACGGAATTAAAAAGTAGAACCGACAAGGTGGTCATCTCTGGGCTACTACCTGAACCGAGTGCAGACAGGTGTAGGGTTGACAGGATTAAGGAAGTGAATGGGTGGCTCAGGGATTGGTGTGGGAGGAATGGGTTTGAATTTATGGGGCATTGGCACCAGTATTGGGGTAGGTGGGACCTGTTCGGGAGGGATGGGGTTGGTCTGAACCGTGCTGGGACCAGAGTGCTGGCGAATCGAGTAAAGAGGACTGTAGACAGGGCTTTAAACTAATTAGCGGGGGGGAGGGTGCGAGGGTAGGTGACGTTACGAGGTCTAAAGTTAAGGAGAGGGTACAGGTAAGGGAAGAGGCCAAGGATGTCCCAATAATAGAGGGAGTAGGGGGCATGAGTATGGTTGGTGGCGTTACGGCAAATAGGGTCCAGGTGAAGGCTGGGATGAAGGCGCTCTATCTGAATGCACGAAGCATTCGAAATAAAGTGGATGAGCTGGTGGCGCAGATCGACACAAATGGATACGATCTGGCGGCCATTACAGAGACGTGGCTGCAGGGTGACAGGGACTGGGAGCTGAATGTACAGGGCTATCAAGTGTTTAGGAAGGATAGGCAGGAGGGAAAAGGGGGGGGCATAGCTCTGCTGATTAAGGATAGCATCATGGTGGTAGCAAGGGATGATATTGGAGCCAAGGAGCAGAGGGTGGAATCGTTGTGGGTGGAGATTAGGAACAGCAAAGGGAGGAAGACGCTGGTGGGTGTCGTCTATAGGCCCCCGAATAATGATCTGGAGGTGGGGCGGGCTGTTAACGCGCAAATAAGTGCGGCGTGCAGGAATGGGACGGCCGTAGTTATGGGGGATTTCAATCTGCATATTGATTGGTTGACCCATGTTGGACTGGGGGGGCTCGAGGAAGAGTTCTTGGAATGCTGCCGGGATAGTTTCCTCGAACAGTGTGTGTTGGAGCCGACGAGGGAGCGAGCTATCTTGGATCTGGTGCTATGTAATGAGGAGGGTAGAATTAGGGACCTTGCGGTGAAGGATCCTCTTGGGGAGAGTGATCATTGTATGGTGGAGTTTCTGGTGCAGATGGAGGAGGAGAAAGTGGGTTCCCGGACACGCGTCCTCTGTTTGAATAGAGGGGAGTACGGTAGGATGAGAGAAGAATTGGCGAATGTGGACTGGGGGAGCGCGTTGGAGGGAGGGTCTGCTGAGGAGCAGTGGAGGATCTTTAAGGAGATCTTTCTTGGTGCTCAGCGGAAATTTATTCCGATGGTCAAAAAGGATAGTAGGAAGAGAGGTAATAAGCCGTGGATAACGAAGGAGGTGAAGGAAAGTGTTAAATTAAAAGCGGAGGAATTTAGAGTAGCTAAGAGTAGTGGGCGAGAAGAGGATTGGGAGAGGTTTAAATGTCAACAAAGATTGACAAAGAAGTTGATAAAGAAGGGTAGGAGAAACTATGAAGCTGGGCTAGCGCTTAATATAAAAAAGGATAGCAAGAGTTTTTATAAATATATAGAAAGGAAGAGGCTGGCTAGAATGTTGGTCCTTTAGAGGATGAGAAAGGGGACCTAGTGGTAGGGGATGGGGGTATGGCTAAGGTATTGAATAACTTTTTTGTTTCTGTCTTCACGGAGGAGGACGTGAATAATTTGCCGGGTGTTAGCGATGGAAAGGTGGTAGGACTGGAGGGTCTTAATGACATTACTGTTACTAGAGAGGCGGTGCTCGACAGACTGGAGGGGCTGATTGTGGACAAGTCCCCAGGACCGGATGGAATGCATCCGAGGGTTCTGAAAGAAATGGCGGAGGTGATAGTGGATGCCTTGGTGGTTATTTTCCAGACGTCGCTGGATTCCGGGGAAGTGCCGGATGATTGGAAAATGGCTAATGTTACGCCGTTGTTTAAGAAGGGTGCCAGGCAAAAGGCGGGGAATTATAGGCCGGTTAGTTTAACGTCTGTGGTGGGTAAAATGTTAGAATCTGTCATTAAGGAGGAAATTGCGAGGCATCTTGAAGGGAATTGCTTGATAGAGCAGACACAGCACGGTTTCATTAAAGGGAAGTCGTGTCTGACAAATTTACTGGAATTGTATGAGGATGTGTCTAGGGCGGTAGATAGAGGAGAGCCGGTGGATGTGGTCTTTCTAGATTTTCAGAAGGCGTTTGACAAAGTACCTCACAAGAGGTTATTGCAGAAGGTCGAGGGACATGGAGTTGGGGGTAGGGTGTTAGCGTGGATAGAGGATTGGTTGTCAAATAGGAGGCAGAGAGTGGGGGTCAACGGGTGCTATTCGGATTGGCAGATGGTGACTAGTGGAGTGCCCCAGGGGTCGGTGCTGGGGCCTCAGCTTTTTACCATTTATATAGATGATCTGGAGGAGGGAACCGAGTGTTCTATCCCCCTCGCTATAAAGGCCAACATTCCATTCACCTTCTTGATCACCTGCTGCACCTACAGACTGGGTTTTTGCGATTCATGCACAAGGACCCCCAGGTCCCTCTGCACCGTAGCATGCTGCAGCTTTTCGCCTTTTAAATAATAATCCCTCCTACTATTATTTCTACCAAAGTGGATAACCTCACATTTGCTAACATTATCCTCCATCTATCAGGTCCTCGCCCATTCATTCAGCCTATCCAGATCTCTCTGCAGATTTTCTGCACCTTCCATGCAATTTGCTTTTCCACTCATCTTCGTGTCATCAGCAAATTTTGTTACCCTGCAGTCAGCCCCCTCCTCCAGATCATCTATGTAAATGGTAAACAGTTGAGGCCCCAGCACTGATCCCTGCGGCACTCCACTAGTCACCAACTGCCAACCAGAATAGTACCCATTGATTCCAACTCTCTGCTTCCTATCAGACAACCAATCCTCTATCCACGCTAACACCTTACCCCCAACTCTGTGCACCCTAACCTTTTGCAGCAACCTTTTGTGAGGTGCCTTATCAAATGCCTTTTGGAAATCTAAAAACACCACATCTACCGGTTCCCCTCTGTCTACCGCACCAGTCACATCCTCATAGAAATCCAATAAATTCGTTAAACATAACTTCCCCTTAACGAATCCGTGCTGTGTCTGTTTCATCAAACTGTTCTCTTCTAGATGCCTCGCTATTTCTTCTTTGATGACGGATTCTAGCATTTTTCCAACTACGGATATAAACTAACCAGCCTATAATTCCCTGCCTTTTGTCTGCTACCTTTTTTAAACAGCGGTGTAACATTGGCCGTTTTCCAATCTTCCGGCACTCCCCCGGAGTCCAGTGAATTTTGATAGATAATTACTAAGGTATCCGCTATCACCTCTGCCATTTCTTTCAGAATCCTGGGATGCATTCCATCCGGTCCTGGGGACTTGTCTACCTTCAGTCCCGTTAGTCTGTCAAGCACTACCTCTCTAGTGACAGTAATCGCATTAAGGACCTCATCTCCTACCATCCTTCTATCTTTAATATCCGGCAAGCTATTTGTGTCCTCCTCCGTGAAGACCAACACAAAAAACTTATTTAAAGCCTCAGCCGTTTCCTCATCACCCACCGCTAAATCCCCCCTCTCGTCCTCCAAGGGTCCAACATTCACTCTACAACATTCAGAAAGAATGTTCTCACGGATAGGGGACTCCAGATCTGGGGGCCACAGTTTGAGGATAAAGGGTAAACCTTTTATAAGTGAGATGAGGAGAAATTCCTTCACCAAGAGGGTGGTGAATATATGGAATTCACTACCACAAAATGTAGTTGAGGCCAAAACACTGTCTGGTTTCAAAAATAAATTAGATATAATGCTAAGGACTAAAAAGATCAAGGGTTATGGGAGAAAGAGGAGAATTAGCATACTGAATTCAGGCATGATCAAAATGAATGGTGGAGCAGGCTCAGAGGGTCGAATGGCCTACTCCTGCTTCTAGTTTCTATGTTTCTATGATTCCAATGGATGCAATGGCATGAAGATATCAAAGGTTCAGAACACTGGTATTATTATGGATGGTATATAGATGGGATATGACAATGTTCTACCATATGTTGTAGAAAGTGAGGGAAATTTTTTGGGTACTACTTTAATGGGCTGCCAATACTCAGAAAGAATAATTGTTTGTTCATATCTCATATACTGGGGGGACTTTAAACTAGAAAGGTTGGGGGGAGGGAATCGAGATGAGGTGACTGAGAGTGAGGAGGTCAGCTCGCAAGTAGAGAAGGACTGTAGACACTGTAACAGGGAGGATAGACCGGTGATGGAGAAGGGGAGCGCCCAGACCGAAGGTCTGAGGTGTGTCTATTTTAACGCCAGGAGTGTGGTGAATAAAGTGGATGAGCTTAGAGCGTGGATCGCTGCTTGGGAATGTGATGTGGTGGCCATTATAGAGACTTGAATGTCTCAGGGACAGGACTCCAGGTGCCAGGATTCAGATCCTTCAGGGAGGGAGGCAAAAGAGGAGGGGGGGTTGGAGAGGCTGATACTGTTGATCAGGGATAGTGTCACGACTGTAGAGAAGGTGGACGCCATGGAAGGATTGTCTACAGAGTCTCTGTGGGTGGAAGTTAGGAACAGCAAGGGGTCGGTAACTTTGCTGGATGTTTTCTATAGGCCGCCCAATAGTGGCAGGGAAGTTGAGGTGCAGATAGGGAAACAGATCCTAGAGAGATGTAGTAATAACAGAGTTATCGTGATGGGAGACTTTAATTTCCCAAACATCAACTGGAATATCTTTAGGGTAAGGGGTTTGGATGAGGAAGAGTTTGTTAGGTGTGTTCAGGAGGATTTCCTGACACATTACATGGATAAGCCTACGAGAGGAGGGGCTGTACTTGATTTGGTGCTGGCTAATGAACCTAGACAGGTGTTGGATCTCTTGGTGGGAGAGCATCTTGGGAATAGTGATCATAATTCTATCTCCTTCACAATAGCATTGGAAAGAGATAGGTTCAGGCAGGCTAGGAAGGTGTTTATCTGGAGTAAGGAGAAATATGAAGCCATCAGGCAGGAAATTAGACAAGTAAATTGGAAGGAGGTGTTCTTGGGGAAAAGTACCAAAGGAAGGTGGCGTATTTTCAAGGAATGTTTGTCTGGAGCTCTGCACGACAACGTTCCGATGAGACAGGGAGGTTTTGGTAGGTCACGGGAACCATAGTGCACGAAGGTTGTGATGAACTTAGCCAGAAAGAAAAGAAAGGCATACAGAAGGTTCAGAGAGATAGGAGATGTTAAGGATCTAGGGGAGTGTACGGGTTGTAGGAAAGAGCTTAAACAGGAAATTAGGAGAGCCAGAAGGGGTCACGAGAAGGCCTTGGCGGGTAAGATTAAGGAAAGCCCCAAGGCGTTCTACAAATACGTGAAGAGGAAAAGGATGAGATATGAAGGGATAGGGGTGAAGGGGGAAAAGTCTGTGCAGAACCGGTAGAAATGGCAGAGGTGCTGAATGAATACTTTGCCTCGGTATTCATGGTGGAAAATGATCTAGGTGGTTGTACCGCAGGTTTGCGGCGGACTGAAAAGATTGAGTATGTGGACATTAAGAAAGATGTGTTGGAGCTTTTGAGCAGCATCAAGATAGATAAGTCACTGGGACCGGATGGAAATGTACCCCACGTTACTGTAGGAGGTGGAGGAAGAAATTGCAGAGCCCCTGGCGATGATCTTTGCGTCGTCGATGGAGACGGGAGAGGTTCCGGAGGATTGGAGGATTGCGGATGTGGTTCCTATTTTCAAGAAAGGGAACAGGGATAGCCTGGGAAATTACCAGCTGGTGAGTCTGACCTCAGTGGTTGGTAAGTTGATGGAGAGGATTCTGAGGGACAGGATTTATGAACATTTAGAGAAGTTTAGTATGATCAGAAGTAGTCAGCACGGCTTTGTCAAGGCAGGTCGTGCCTTATGAGCCTAGTTGAGTTCTTTGAAAATGTGACTAAACACATTGTCAAAGGAAGAGCGGTGGATATCATCTATATGGACTTCAGCAAGGCGTTTGATAAGGTCCCCCATGCAAGATTTCTTGAAAAAGTGAGAGGGCATGGGATCCAAGGGGCTGTTGCCTTGTGGATCCAGAACTGGCTTGCCTGCAGAAGGCAGAGAGTGGTTGTGGATGGGTCTTTTTCTGCATGGAGGTCGGTCACCAGTGGAGTGCCCCAGGGATCTGTCCTAGGACCTTTGCTGTTTGTCATTTTCATAAGTGACCTGGATGAGGAAGTGGAGGGATGGGTTGGTAAGTTTGCCAATGACACAAAGGTTGGTGGTGTTGTGGATAGTCTGGAGGGATATCAGAAGTTGCAGCGAGACATAGGTAGGATGCAAGACTGGGCGGAGAAGTGGCAGATGGACTTCAACTGGGATAAATGTGTAGTGGTCTATTTTGGCAGGTCCAATGGGATGAAGGAGTATAATATCAAGGGTAGGACTCTTAGCAGTGTAGAGGACCGGAAGGACCTTGGGGTCCGGGTCCACAGGACTCTTAAATCGCCCTCACAGGTGGAGAATGTGGTCAAGAAGGCATATGGTGTACTAGCCTTCATTAATCGAGGGATTGAGTTTAGGAGTTGGGAGGTAATGCTGCAACTTTATAAGACCCTTGTCAAACCCCTTTTGGAGTACTGTGTGCAGTTCTGGTCGCCTCACTACAAGAAGGATGTGGAAGCTATTGAAAGGGTACAGAAGAGATTTACAAGAATGTTGCCTGGATTAGGTGGCTTGCCTTATGAAGATAGGTTGAGGGAGCTAGGTCTTTTCTCCCTGGAGAGACGAAGGATGAGAGGCGACCTGATAGAGGCTTATAACATGTTGAGAGGAATAGATAGGGTGGATTCTTGGAGGCTATTTCCCAGGGCTGAAATGGTCGCTACGAGAGGACATAGGTTTAAGGAGCTGGGGAGTAGGTACAGAGGAGGTGTCAGGGGGAAGTTTTTCACTCGGAGGGTGGTGGATGAGTGGAATCGGCTGCCGTCGGTGGCAATGGAGGCGAACTCGTTGGGGTCTTTTAAGAGACTTCTGGATGAGTACATGGGATTTAATGGGATTGAAGGTTATAGATAGGCCTGGTAGGTAGGGGTATGATCGGCGCAACTTGTGGGCCAAAGGGCCTGTTTGTGCTGTAGTGTTCTACGTTCTATGTTCTATATTGAAGTGAACAGGCTTCATGTGGGTTTAAAGTTGATGACAATTTAAATGTACTATGAAAGTAAGTTGTCCAGATACTAACATTACCAAAGTAGCTTATAAAGGAAAGGGTGAACATTACGTTACTATTCCATTATCAGTTTGGAGCTCTAATTTGTAATATTGTTCACACTATAGAATCTTAGAAAAACTACAGCACAAACAGGCCCTTCTGCCCACAAGTTGCGCTGATCTTATCTCTACCTACTAGGCTTACCTCTAACCCTCAATCCTATTAAGTCCCATGGACTCATCCAGAAGTCTCTTAAAAGACCCTAAAGAATTTGCCTCCACCACCACCGACAGCAGCCAATTCCACTCACCCACCACCCTCTGAGTGAAAAATTTACCCTTGTCATCTCCTCTGTACCTACTCCCCAGCACCTTAAACCTGTGTCCTCTTGTGGCAGGCATTTCAGCCCAGGGGAAATGCCTCTGAGAGTCCACCTGATCAATACCTCTCATCATCTTATACACCTCTATCAGGTCCCCTCTCATCCTTCATCTCTCCAAGGAGAAAAGATCGAGCTCTCTCAACCTATCCTCATAAGGAAGGCCACCCAATCCAGATAACATCCCTGTAAATCTCCTCTGCACCCTTTCAATGGTTCCACATCCTTCCTGTAATGAAGCAACCAGAACTGAGCACAGTACTCCAAGTGAGGTCTGACCAGGATCTTATACAGCTGCAGCATTATCACCCGACTCCTAAACTCAATTCCTCGATTGAAGGCCAGTACACCATATGCCTTCTTAACTACATCCTCTACCTGCAAAGACGACTTGAGAGTCCTATAAACCCGGACCCCAAGATCCTTCTGATCTTCCACACTGCTAAGAGTCTCACCCTTAATATCATATTCCTTTATCCCATTTGACCTGCCAAAATGTACCACTACACATTTATCCAGGTAGAAGTCCATCTGCCACTTCTCCACCCAGTCTTGCATCCTATCTATGTCACGCTGCAACTTCTGACATCCCTCCAAACTATCCACAACACCTCCGACCTTCGTGTCAACAGCAAACCTACCAACCAATCCCTCCACTTCCTCATCCAGGTCATTTATCAAAATCACAAACGGCAAGGGTCCCAGAACAGATCCCTGGGGCACTCCACTAGTGACCGATCTCCATGCAGAAAAAGACCCATCTATAACCACTCTCTGCCTCCTGCAGGCAAGCCAGTTCTGGATCCACAAAGAAACATCCCCTTGGATCCCACGCCCCCTCATTTTCTCAATAAGCCTTGCATGGGGGATCTTAACAAACACCTTGCTGAAGTCCATATAAACCACATCCACTGCTCTTCCTTCGTCGATATGTTTAGTCACATTTTCAAAACCTCAACCAGGCTCGTAAGATACGATCTGCCTATAACAAAGCCGTGCTGACTACTTTTGATCATACTATACTTCTCTAAATGTTCATAAATCGTGTCTTTCAGGATCTTTTCCATCAACTTACCAACCACTGTGGTTAGACACACTGGTCGATAATTTCCGGGGCTACCTCTATTCCCTTTCTTGAATATACGAACCACATCCGCCATCCTCCAATCCTCCGGAACCTCTCCCGTCTCCATCGATCATGCAAAGTTCATTGCCATGGGCTCTGCAATCTCTTCCCTTGCCTCCCACAGTAACCTGAGGTACATCCCATCTGGTCCCAACGACTTGTCTATCTTGATGCTATTCAAAAGCTCCAACTCATCCTCTTAATGTCCACACACTCAAGCTTTTCAGTCCGCCGCAAGTCTGCACTACAACCACCAAGATCTTTTTCCACCGTGAATACCGAAGTAAAGTATTCATTGAGCACCTCTGCTATTTCTACCGGTGCTATACAAACTTTCCCACCGTCACATTTTGTAGGTCCTTTTGTGTTACTTCACAAATACCAGCAAGAATAGGCTACATTGAATTGGTTGAAATACATCAAAGACAAGAGTCGATACTAAATTAATGGATGAACTAAAGGACACTTTAGGTGAATATTTTGAGCAATATAGTATTACTACCAACCCACTTACTGAACACTTGGAGTATATTAGAGCATGGTTAGCAACTGCTCATCA
Source organism: Carcharhinus amblyrhynchos (assembly GCF_965287045.1). NCBI lineage: Eukaryota > Metazoa > Chordata > Chondrichthyes > Carcharhiniformes > Carcharhinidae > Carcharhinus > Carcharhinus amblyrhynchos. Next base: position 28,469,244 of record NC_137333.1, read on the forward strand.
AATTTTCATTCAAGTGAAACAAACTGCTAAGTCTATTGGTCAGGATATTAAGAAGAGAAAGGAGACTAGTTGATGGGATGATTTTTGGAATTGGGTTTCCAATATACAAATTCATCCTTGGGTCCGATGAATATCTCATGCTTTACTGTGTAATATATATATATGATTTGGAGGAAAATGTGACTGGTTTGATTAGTAAGTTTGCAGACAACATAAAGGTTGGTGGATTTGTGGATAGTGGTGAGGACCATCCGAGGATACAACAGAGTATAGATCAGTTGGAGACTTGGGCAGCGACATGGCAGATGGAGTTTAACCTGGACAAATGTGAGGTAATGCATTTTGGAAGGTCTAATACAGATAGGAAATATACAGTAAATGGCAGAATCCTTAAGAGCATTGATAGACAAAGGGATCTGGCTGTACAGGTACACAGGTCACTGAAAGTGGCAATGCAGGTGGAGAAGGTAGTCAAGAAGGCATACGGCATGTTTGCCTTCATCAGCCAGGGCATTGAATTTAAAAACTGGCAAGTCATGTTGCAGCTTTATAGAACATTAGTTAGCATTTGGAATATAGTGTTCATTTCTGGTCATCACACTGCCAGAAGCATGTGGAGGCTTTAGAGAAGATTTACCAAGATGTTGCCTATTATGGAGGGCATTAGCTATGAGAAGTTGGAGAAACTTGGTTTGTTCTCACTGGAACGACAGAGGATGAGGTGCGACCAGATACAAGATTATGAGAGGCATGGACAGAGTGGATAGTCAGAAGCTTTTTCGCAGGGTGGAAGAATCAATTACTAGCAGGCACAGCTTTAAGGTGCAAGGGGAAAGGCTTAAAAGAGGTGTACGAGGCAGATTTTTTACACAGAGGGTGGTGGGTGCCTGAAGCTTATTGCTGGGGGAGGTTGTGGAAGCAGATACAGTAGTGATTTTTAACGGGCATCTTAACAAATACATGAATAGGATGGCAACAGAGGAATATGGTCCCCGGAACAGTAGCAGGTTTTAGTTAAGTCGGGCAACATGGTCAATGCACGCTTGGTGGGCTGAAGGGCAGTTCCTGTGCTGTAATTTTCTTTGTTCTTTGTTGCAGTATTATTTATCATTTGTATTTTGTTATATTTAATTGTGTTAACAATAAGGTTTATTAAATGGAAGAAAGACTTTGCTAAATGGTTGAATGAAAATATGAAAAAGAATGTCATATATATTAAGTGATGTGGGTAATATAACATTGACACTGTGTAATCTGAATGAAGTTAGTTGATTGGTTTGAGGTTTGAGTTTCAGTTGCATATAGATTTGGTCATAAAAAGTGATTTATTCTTCAAGGCTCAAGGGGAGGGGCTGTGGTCAAATGGTCTGCAGAGATTTAATTTTTAATGCGCTGAAAGATCTTCAATCAAGCAAACTTGATTTTTGGTCAAAGTTGACTTTTAAATATGCTGGGACTTCCTGTGGCCAAACAGCCCTGAAACTTATCAACGAACACAAGATGTTGGATGTAACTGATTATTCTGAGCTGAAGAAGTTGGTTACAGAACTTTTGGAGCCAGTGTTTCATTTTATGGGCTTTGGAATGTGAGCTATATGCACTTAAAACCTAATCATGATGGGATCTGGAGTGTCCCATGCCTCTGTGTGGCTCTATTGGAATGGCCAAATTGAACCAGGTTTTTGATTCAATTCATTGGCTAGTCAGCGAGGGGCTTTTATGGTGTAAGAATGAAGACCGTTGAAGAACCCAGTGATCAAAATTCACGAGAAGAGACAACATTGGGAACAACAGAAAGGTTGACAACTATGTGGCAAAATCCCAGCCAGGTTTCATATGCAAGTGGAAGTTAAGTGAAGTAACAGGTAGTGAGCATTTGGTTCATACATGGTAAATGTTTACTATTGTAACCTCGCAGGTGGAGGAGGTGGTCAAGAAGGCGTATGGTGTACTGGCCTTCATTAATCGAGGGATTGAGTTTAGGAGTCGGGAGGTAATGCTGGAACTTTATAAGACCCTTGTCAGGCCTCATTTGGAGTATTGTGCGCAGTTCTGGTCGCCTCACTATAGGAAAGATGTAGAAGCTATTGAAAGGGTGCAGAGGAGATTTACAAGGATGTTGCCTGGACTGGGAGGCATGCCTTATGAAGTTAGGTTGAGGGAGCTGGGACTCTTTTCCCTGGAGAGACGAAGGTTGAGAGGCGACCTGATAGAAGTTTACAAAATGTTGAGAGGAATAGATAGGGTGGACTCTCAGAGGCTATTTCCCCGGTTTGAAATGGTCGCTACGAGAGGACACAGATTTAAGGTGCGGGGAGGGAGGTTCAGAAGTGATGTTAGGGGTAAGTTTTTCACTCAGAGGGTGGTGAGTGAATGGAATCGGCTGCCGTCAGTGGTGGTGGAGGCGAACTCGCTGGGGTCTTTTAAAAGACTTCTGGATGAGTATATGGGGTTTAATGAGATTGAGGGTTATAGATAGGTCTGTAGGTTGGTAGGTGATGTGGTCAGCGCAACTTGTGGGCCGAAGGGCCTGTTTGTGCTGTAGTGTTCTATGTTCTATGTTCTATGTTCTATTGTCTAAGTGGTTACAAGATAAAGGAAGTAGTGTTTTAAGTATCTAAAGTTGACTTTGTGTCTTTAATTGCAGGTATAACAGAGGCCTTGTCTCTTGGGTCAAGACTTGTTGAAACAAATACAATTAGATTGGATAGAGATATTAAGTGTTCAGGATGGAGGTTTTCAAAAGCTCCTGCGCAGATATTCAGAAGTTTTCTGGAAGGAACTGGCCTGAATAAAGGAAGCCAAAGCCAAAATTTATTTGAACCCCGACACTACACCAAATTCCTTTCAAGCCCACCCAGTCACAAATGCACTTCTTCATTAAATGGAAGAGGTGTTAAAAATATTAGAAGACCAGTTTAGTTTTCTGAATGGAATGTGCCGACATTGAAGCTTGATTGTACTATGAGAATCCATAGAGACTGTAAGTTAATTGTAAACTCAGGAGCTCAGATAGGTCAATCCCCCATTTTGAGGATTGAGGACCTCTATGAAAAATTAGCAGGGTGCCTTAAGTACACCAGGTTAGATCTCAGCCATGTTTAGTAGCAGCAAGAGTTAGATGAAGACTTCCAAAGGCTGGTCAACATTAACACCCACGAAGGGTGCAGTATATTTCTCTGCCATTTGGGGTGTCATCGGGCCATCACATTATTCTCCAGCATACTGTGGAAGCTTTGTTGCAAGGAATATCTTGAGCGCTGCTATACCTAGATGATGTCCTACCTGAAAGATCCCCCCCACCCCACAGATGATGTCCTAATTGTTGGAGCATCTCCTGATGAACACAGGCAAACCTTGAAGAAGTCCTCAAAAGATTTAAAGAAGTGGACATCTGTTTAAAACAAGAGAAACGTACCTTCCAGGGGGATGAGGTTATGTACCTCTGTTTCAAGGTAAATATCAAGGGTCCGCATTCTAGTGCAACCTAGCTGAACATTGATGAATAGGATATTGTTGTGTGTGTACTGCTTGATAGCACTGGCAATCATACCTTCCATTACAGTGCTGATAATCAAAGGTAGACAAGTGTGGTGATTGTTGAATTGGATTTGTCCAATCTGGAATAATGGGTATCATATAATTTCCAAGGGAGAGGTTCATACTTTCATTTTCAGGGTGCCACAACACCAGCATTCTGATACATTAACATAGCAGCTACTTGAGATGGCAGGATTGTTGTATGAAGAGAGAAATGGGAGGGAATCTAACTGAAACAGGACAAGGATGATGTGAGAATGCTGGTTCCTCTGACCAGGCGTCTGGACCAAGGGGCCACAGTCTCACACAATGGTAAGCCATTTAGAACTGAGATGAAACATAGAATCCCTTCAGTGCAGAAGATTACTATTGGCCTGCACCAACTCTCTGACAGAGCATCTTACCCAGGCTCTCTCCCCAGCCCTGTCCCCGTAAGCCTATATATTTCCCATGGGTAATCTACCTAATCTACAAATCTTGGGACACTTGGGCAATTTTGCATGGCCAATCATCTAACCAGGAGGAGAAACTAAATCTGAGATGAGGGCAGCCAATGGAATTCTCTGCCAGAGACGGCGGTAATGGCCAACTCATTGAATATATTTAAGAAGGAAATAGCTGATTTTCTATGCTCAAAAGATGTCAAGAGTTCAGGGAGAGTATTGGGGCATGGTGCTGAAATAGAGGATTAACTGTGATTATACAGAATAACAGAACAGCTTGACGGGCTGGATATCCCACACTTGCTCCCATTTTCTATGTTTCTATGTTTACCCTGACTGATAGTGAGACACAGCAATCTGGAACTAAGTCTTCAACGGCCTCAGTTACTCAACACTGCTCACTGAAGCAATCTAAACAATTGTTCTGGGAGACTCCCAATCTGCAATTCACGTGTGGCTTTCCTTTCTTCGACCTTGACTGTAAACTTCTGCAGTTTGTGTTGCCTTGCTTATTGCTGCAGATATTCCCCTTGTTCAGTGCTCTCATATTTTTTCCAAATACTACTGCAGCAAAGTTGTAAAGCAATGCAGCTGCACTCAAAGATCAGCTTTCCAACGTTTCTACTCTCCAGAAAAATGTCAGAACTTAATCAAATCCACTAATAGAAATGCACAGCAGCCACAGACTACAATTTGGCAACTTGCCAATATGGCAGGTGTTGCAATTCCAGCTTTTTGCTTAGAATCTTGCAATCTCAGACACTCAGATAAATCCCTAAAAACAGACACAGTGTCACCAAATTCACCATTCTCTCAAAAAATGACTAAGTGAGGGAAAAGTATGATCTGATTTGTGCCAGACATACCAATGCAAATCTCACCCAGTTGTTCCTCTTAGTTGCCGGGGCAGTCACAAGGGGACACAAGTTCAAGATGAGGAGCAGGAGGAAAAACTTTTGAAAAATGACGTGAGGACAAATGTTTTTATCCAGAGCGTGGTGACAGTCTGGAATGTGCTGTTCAAGAGGGTGGTAGAGGTGGTTGCCTTGCATCCTTTAAGAAGTGCCTGGATGGGCACTTGGCACATCATAACATTCAAGTCTACGGACCAGATGGTGGTAAATGAGATTAAATGGGAAATCAGATGTGTCTCGTGTTTCGGTGCAGACTCGATGGGCCAAACACCCTCTTTTGCACTGTATGATTCTATGATTCTAAATGCAGATTGGGTGACCGTATCTAGCTCTCATGCATACATTTTTGTCCTTGGCCTATGTCAATGCTCCAGCGAAGTGCAACACAAACAAGAGGAACAAAATACCACTTTCTGATCAGACATGTTCTAGCCTTCCGGACTCAACAAGGTATTCAACAACTTTACACTGTGAACATTCCCCTCCATCTTGACTCACTTTTTGTTTTTGTTTCTTTGGTTTATCTCAATGCCAATACTTCCCCCTCACATCCTTCCCCACAGGGTTATCTGTCTAGTTTTACTTTCACTGAGCACTGACCTTTATTCTTCCATGAAGACATTTTGCCATCTTACCTTTATGCCTTATCAGCACTTCCTTCATCCTTAATGTCACCATTAATGCCTCCTCCTTTGTCTTGTGTCAATTGTTGTCAATCCCTTCTTACCCCTGACCTCTCCCTAATTGCCTATACTGCCCCACGTCCTGCACCAAACTATATTATATTTCTGCCCCTCTGAAATTCTGAAGAAGAGTCATACGGACTCAAAATGTTAGCATTGTTTTCCTCTCCACAGATGCAGCCAGACACGAGTTTATCAGCATTTTCTGTTTTTAAAGTAACCATACCTGTTTTTCTAAAATATTCTTAAGGTCTTTCACTTCCTGTTGATATCGTTGGTTTTCCTCCTGAATGCCAAGTTCATGTTCAATTTTCAAAGCTCCAAGGCTAGATTTAAGCTGCAAACTTGTACTCTTTATCTGCAGAAGTTCCTTAACAGGATACACAATGAATAAAAAATAAATATAGTTAACATCCTGGATGTTAAGAGCTCAGACTTCCATTGAACCTTTGCTTTGTTAAAACTGATGCAGATAAGGAAAAATATTGCTTGACTGATAACTTTACAAACTGTCTTCTGTGATCTAGTTTGTCAGTGGTTCAGTGTTTTCAGAAGATAAAGAACAGTGTTTATAGTTTTTACTGTTCATGCTTTAAAGATGCAGGAAGTCTTAAAGCACATCAAGGTAGATAAATCCCCAGGACCTGATGAAATGTATTCAAGGACATTGTGGGATGCAAAGGACGAAATTGCGGGTCCCTTAGCAGGGATATTTTAATCATCGACAGCCACAGGTGAGGTGCCTGAAGATTGAAGGTTGCAAATGTTGTGCCTTTGTTTAAGAAGGGCTGCACGGAAAAGCCTGGGAACTACAGACTGGTGAGCCGAACGTCTGTGGTGGTTAGAAGGTATTTTGAGAGACATTTAGGCCTTTAGAGAGGCAAGGACTGATTTAGGGAAAGTCAGCATTGCTTCGTGAGTGGAAAACCATGTCCCACGAATTAGAGTTTTTTGAAGGGGTGACGAAGAATGTAGATCAGGACAGTGCAGGCAGCATTATCTACATGGACTTTACCAACTTCACCTCATAGCTAATGCCCTCCATACCAGGCAACATCCTGGTAAGTCTTTTTTGTACCCTCTCCAAAGCCTCCACATTCTTCTGGTTGTGTGGCGACCGGAATTGAACACTATATTCCAAGTGCAGCCTAACTAAGGTTCTATAAGGCTGAAACTTGACAATTGTTAAACTCAATACCCTGGCCAATGAGGGCAAGTATGCTCTATGCCTTCTTGACTACCTTCTCCACCTGCATTGCCACTGTCAGTGACCTGTATACCTGTACACCCAGATCCTTTTGCTTATGAATACTCTTAAGGGTCCTGCCATTTACTGCACATTTCCTCTCTGTATTAGGCCTTCCAAAATGCATTACCTCACATTTGCCCAGAGTAAACTCCATCTGCCATCGCTCCGCCGAAGTCTTCAACCGATCTATATCCTGCTGTATCCTCTGATGGTCCTCATCGCTATTTGCAAATCCACCAACCTTTGCATCATCCACAAACTTACTAATCAAACCAGTAATATTTTCCTCCAAAGCATTTATATATATTACAAACAGCAAAAGTCCCAGCACTGATCCCTGAGGAATGCCACTTATCGTAGCTCTGTATTCAAAAATGCACCCTTCCACTGCTACCCTCTGTGTTCCATGAACAAGTCAGTTTTGTATCCACCTTGCCAGCTCACCTCTTATCCCATGCGACTTCACCTTCCGCACCAGTCTGCCATGAGGGACCTTGTCAATGGCCTTGCGGAAATCCATATAGACAACATCCACTGCCCTACCCTCATCAATTATCTTCGTTACTGCTCTGAAAAATTTCATCAAGTTAGTGAGACACAACCTCCTCTTCACGAAACGATGTTGCCTCTCACTAATACGCCCATTTATTTCCAAGTGGGGATAAATCCTGTCTCGAAGAATCCTCTCCAATAATTTCCCTACCAGTGATGTAAGGCTCACCAGCCTGTAATTACCTGGATTATTCTTGCTTCCCTTCTTAAACAAAGGAACAACAATGGCTATTCTCCAATCCTCTGGGACCTCTCCTGTAGCCATTGAGGATACAAAGGTTTCTCTCAAAGCAATTTACTCCCTTGTCTCTCTCAGTATTTTGGGGTATATCCCATCAGGCCCTGGGAACTTGTCTACCTTAATGTTTCTCAAGAACCCCAATACCTCCTCCTTTTTGATCTCAACATGACTCAAACTATTTACACACTCTTTCCCAGACTCATTATCCTGCAAGTCCTTCTCTCTGGTGAATACTGATGCATATAATAGTGTGCCCATTTCCTCTGGCTCCACACACACATTCCCTCCTTCAGAGTCATAGAGTAATATAGGTTTACAGCATGGAAACAGTCCCATTGGACCAACTTGTCCATACTCCCTTTTTTTTCAAACTCCGAAGCTAATCCCAACTGCCCACATGTGGCCATATCCCTCTATACCCATCTTACCCATGTAACTGTATATATGCTTTTTAAAAGACAGAATTGTATCCGCCTCAACTACTACCTGTGGCAGCTTGTTCCAGACACTCGCCACCCTCTGTATGAAAAAATTGCCCCTCTGGACACTTTTGTATCTCTCCCCTCTCACCTTAAACCTATGCCCTCTAGTTTTAGACTCCCCTACCTTTGGGAAAAGATAGAACATAGAACATAGAACATAGAACACTACAGCACAAACAGGCCCTTCGGCCCACAAGTTGCGCCGACCACATCACCTACCAACCTACAGACCTATCTATAACCCTCAATCTCATTAAACCCCATATACTCATCCAGAAGTCTTTTAAAAGACCCCAGCGAGTTCGCCTCCACCACCACTGACGGCAGCCGATTCCATTCACTCACCACCCTCTGAGTGAAAAACTTACCCCTAACATCACTTCTGAACCTCCCTCCCCGCACCTTAAATCTGTGTCCTCTCGTAGCGACCATTTCAAACCGGGGAAATAGCCTCTGAGAGTCCACCCTATCTATTCCTCTCAACATTTTGTAAACTCCTATCAGGTCGCCTCTCAACCTTCGTCTCTCCAGGGAAAAGAGTCCCAGCTCCCTCAACCTAACTTCATAAGGCATGCCTCCCAGTCCAGGCAACATCCTTGTAAATCTCCTCTGCACCCTTTCAATAGCTTCTACATCTTTCCTATAGTGAGGCGACCAGAACTGCGCACAATACTCCAAATGAGGCCTGACAAGGGTCTTATAAAGTTCCAGCATTACCTCCCGACTCCTAAACTCAATCCCTCGATTAATGAAGGCCAGTACACCATACGCCTTCTTGACCACCTCCTCCACCTGCGAGGCCGATTTAAGAGTCCTGTGGACCCAGACCCCAAGATCCTTCTGCTCCTCAACACTACTCAGACTTCTGCCCTTAATAGTGTACTCGTTCATCCCGTTGGTTCTGCCAAAATGGACGACAACACATTTATCCGCGTTGAAGTCCGTCTGCCACTTCTCCGCCCAGTCCTGCATCCTATCTATGTCCTGCTGCAACTTTTGCCATCCTTCCAGATCATCCACAACACCACCGACCTTTGTGTCATCAGCGAACTTACTTACCCATCCCTCCACTTCCTCATCCAGGTCATTTATGAAAATGACAAACAACAAGGGTCCCAGAACAGATCCTTGAGGCACTCCGCTGGTGACTGACCTCCATTCAGAAAAAGCCCCATCCACAACCACTCTCTGCCTTCTGCAGGCAAGCCAGTTCTGGATCCACAAGGCCAAAGGCCCTTGGATCCCATGCCCTCTCACCTTCTCAAGAAGTCTTGCATGGGGGACCTTATCAAACGCCTTGCTGAAGTCCATGTACACTACGTCCACGGCACTTCCTTCGTCAATGTGTTCAGTCACATTATCGAAGAACTCAACTAGGCTTGTAAGGCACGACCTGCCCTTGACAAATCCATGCTGACTATTCCTGATCATGTCAAACCTCTCCAAATGTTCGTAAATCTTGTCCCTCAGAAGCCTCTCCATCAGCTTACCAACCACTGAGGTCAGACTCACCGGTCGGTAATTTCCCGGGCTATCTCTGTTCCCTTTCTTAAAAATAGGAACTACATCCGCAATCCTCCAATCCTCTGGAACCTCTCCCGTCTCCATTGACGACGCAAAGATCATCGCCAGGGGCTCTGCAATCTCTTCCCTCGCCTCCCACAGTATCCTGGGGTACATCCCATCTGGTCCCGGCGACTTATCTACCTTGATAGAATTCAAAAGTTCCAACACATCCTCCTCCTTAATATTCACGTACTCAATCCTTTCCATCTGCTGCAAATCCATAACAAAATCTCCCAGATCGGCTTCCACCGTGAATACTGAGGCGAAGTACTCGTTAAGCACCTCCGCCATTTCTTCTGGTTCCACACAAACCTTTCCCCCCTCACCTTTTATCGGTCCTATCCCTTCTCTTCTTATCCTTTTACCTTTCACATATTTATAGAAGGCCTTGGGATTCTCCTTAATCTTACTCGCCAAGGTCTTCTCATGACCCCTTCTGGCTCTCCTAATTTCCCTTTTAAGTTCCCTCCTACAGTCCTTATACTCCTCAAGATCTTTAACATCTCCTAATTCCCTGAACCTCTTGTACACCTTCCTTTTCTTCCTGACTAGGTTCAACACATCCTTTGTGCACCACGGTTCCCTCGACCCACCAAAACCCCCTCGTCTCATCGGAACGTTGTCATTCAGAGCTCCAGACACACATTCCTTGAATATCTGCCACCTTCCTTCGGTACTTTTCCCTAAGAACGCCTCCTTCCAGTTTATTTGTCCAAGTAACTTCCTGACTTCTTCGTATCTCCCCTTACCCCAGACAAACACCTTCCTAGCCTGCCTGATCCTATCTCGTTCCAATGCAATTGTGAAGGTATTGTGAAGATATTGACTATCCAGCTGATCTTTGCCCTTCATTATTTTATAGACCTCTACATGATCACCCTTCAGCCTCCTATGCTCCAGAGAAAAAAGTCCCAGTCTATCAAGCCCCTCCTTATAACTCAAACCATCATGCCCCAGTAGAACATAAGAACATAAGAAATAGGAGCAGGAGTAGGCCATCCAGCCCTTAGTAAATCTTTTCTGCACCCTTTCTAGTTTAATAATATCCTTTCAATAATAGGGTGACCAGAACTGTACACAATATTTTAAGTATAACCTTACCAATGTCTTGTACAACTTCAACAAGACGTCCAAACTTCTGTATTCAATATTCTGACCGATGAATTCAAGCATGCTGAATGCCTTCTTCACCATTCTGTCCACCTGTGACTCCACTTTCAAGAAGCTATGAACCTGTACCCCTGGATCTCTTTGTTCTGTAACACTCCCCAATGCCCTACCATTAACTGAGTAAGACCTGTCCTGGTTCAATCTACCAGAATGCATCACCTCGCATTTGTCTAAATTAAACTCCATCTGCCATTCATCAGCCCACTGACCCAATTGATCAAGATCCTGTTGCAATCGGCGATAACTTTCTTCATTGTCCACTGTGCCACCAATTTTTGCATCATCTGCAAACTTACTAACCATGCCTCCTATATTCTCATCCAAATCATTAATATAAATAACAGTGGACCCAACACTGATCCCTACAGCACACCGCTGGTCACAAGCCTCCAGTTGAAAAACAACCCCCTACAACCACTTCTGTCAAGAAGCCAATTTTTATCCCTTTAGATACCTCATCCTAGATCCTGTGAGATTTAACCTTATGCAATAACTTACCATGCGGTACCTTGTCAAAGGCCTTGCTGAAGTCCATGTAACAACATCAACTACACTGCTCTCATCTACCTTCTTGGTTACCCCTTCAAAAAACTCAATCAAATTTGGGAGACATGATTTTCTACTCACAAAGCCATGACGACTCGCACTAATCAGTACCTGAGTCTCCAAATGCCTGTAGATCCTGTCTTTCAAAATACCTTTCAACAACTTACCCACCACAGATGTGAGGCTCACTGGTCTGAAATTCCCAGGCTTTTCCCTGCAACCCTTTTTAAACAAAGGCACCCTCCAATCATCAGGCATCTCGCCGTGACTATTGATGATTCAAATATGGATGTGAGTGTGAGGGAACAATTTGGATCCAGTGATCATAATGCCATTAGTTTCAACCTGATCAAGGATAAGGATAGATTTGGTCCTCGGGTTGAATTTCTGAACTGGAAAAAGGCCAAATTTGATGAAATGAGAAGGGGTCTGGGAAGTGTGGATTGGCACAGGCTGTTCTCTGGTAAGGATGTAAATAGAAAGTGGGAGGCCTTCAAACGAGAAATTTTGAGAGTGCAGAGTTTGTATGTTCCTGTCAGGATTAAAGGCAAAATAAATAGGAATAAGGAACCTTGGTTCTCGATGGAGACTGTAACGCTGGTTAAGAGGAAGTCGAGTTGTATGAAATGTACAAGCAGCAAGGAACAGATCAGATGCTCGAGGAGTATAAAAAGTGCAAGAAGCTACTTAAGAGGGAAATCAGGAGGGCTAAAAGAAGACATGAGGTTGTTTTGGCAGACAGAGTGAAGGAAAATCCAAAGAGCTTCTATAGGTGTGTTAGGAGCAAAAGGATAGTGAGGGATAAAATTGGTCCTCTTGAAGACCAGAATGGTAGACTGTGTATGGAACCAAAAGAGATGGGGGAGATACTAAATGGGTTTTTTGCATCCATATTTACCAAGGAAATGGGCATGGAGTCTACGGAAATAGGGCAAACAGGTAGGGAGGTCATGGAACCTTTACAGATTAAAGAGGAGGAGGTGCTGGCTGTCTTGAGGCAAATCAGAGTGGATAAATCCCCAGGTCCGAACAGGGTATTCCCACGGACCTTGAGGGAAGCTAGTAGTGAACTTGGAGGGGCCCTGGCAGACATATTTAAAATGTCAGTATGCACGGGGGAGGTGTCAGATGATTGGAGGGTGGCTCATATTGTTCCGTTGCTTAAAAAAAGTTTCCAAAAGAAATCTAGGAAATCATAGGTCAGTAAGTTTGATGTCGGTGGTGGGCAAGTTATTGGAAGGTATCATAAGGGATAGGATCTACAAATATTTGGATAGAAAGGGAATTATTAGGGAGAGTCAACGTGGCTTTGTGCATGGTAGGTCATGTTTGACCAATCTATTAGAGTTTTTCATAGGTCATAGAACCCTACAGTGCAGAAAGAGGCCCTTCGGCCCATTGAGTCTGCACCAGCCACAGTCCCACCCAGGCCCTACCCCCATATCCCTACATATTATACTCACTAATCCCTCTAACCTATGCACCCCTGGACACTAAGGGGCAATTTCTTAGCATGGCCAATCAACCTAACCCGCACACCTTTGGACTGTGGGAGGAAACAAGGGCACCCGGAGGAAACCCTGCAGACACGAGGAGAACGTGCAAACTCCACACAGACAGTGACCCGAGCCAGGAATCGAACCCAGGACCCTGGAGCTGTGAAGCAGCAGTGCTAACCACTGTGCTCCCATAAGAACATAAGAACATAAGAAATAGGAGCAGGAGTAGGCCATCTGGCCCTTCGAGCCTGCCCCGCCATTCAATAAGATCATGGCTGATCTGTCGTGGCTCAGTTCCACCTTCCGGCCCTCTCCCCATAACCCTTAATCCCCTCTCTTATCAAAAACCTATCAACCCGCTTCTTGAAAATATTTAGCGAGGCAGCCTCCACCACTTCAACGGGTAGAGAATTCCAGAGATTCACCACCCTTTGAGTGAAGAAGTTCCTCCTCAACTCCATTCTAAAATGCCCCCCCTTTATCTTGAGGCTGTGCCCCCTAGTCCTAGTGTCTTTTTTGAGCGGGAAGAGTCTCTCCACCTCTATCCTATCCATCCCATTCATCATCTTATACGTCTCAATGAGATCTCCCCTCATTCTTCTAAACTCCAACGAGTACAAGCCTAGTTTATTCAGCCTCTCCTCATAGCTCAACCCCCTCAACTCCGGTATCAGCCTAGTAAACCTCCTCTGCACTCCCTCCAAGGCCAAAATATCTTTGTGCAGGTGCGGCGCCCAAAACTGCACACAGTACTCCAGCTGCGGCCTCACCAATGCCCTATACAGCTGCAGCAAGACCTCCCTACTTTTATATTCAATCCCCTTCGCTATGAAGGCCAGCATCCCATTTGCCTTCCTGACCACCTGCTGCACCTGCAAGCTGGGTTTTTGCGACTCATGCACAAGGACCCCGAGGTCCCTCTGCACCGTCGCCTGCTGCAGTTTTTCGCCACGTAAGTAATAGTCCTTCCTACCATTCTTCCTACCAAAGTGGACCACCTCACACTTGCCAACATTAAATTCCATTTGCCATTTCCTGGCCCATTCGCCCAGCCTATCTAGATCCTTCTGCAGACTCTCCACACCCTCCACACAATTTGCCGTTCCCCCAATCTTGGTGTCATCAGCAAATTTCGACACCCTACACTCGGTTCCCTCCTCCAGATCATCTATATAAATGGTAAAAAGCTGAGGCCCCAGCACCGACCCCTGGGGCACTCCACTAGTCACCATCCGCCAATCCGAATAGCACCCGTTGACCCCCACTCTCTGCCTCCTATTTGACAACCAATCCTCTATCCACGCTAACACCCTACCCCCAACTCCAAGTCCCCTGACCTTCTGCAATAACCTCTTGTGAGGTACTTTGTCAAACGCCTTCTGAAAATCCAGAAAGACCACATCCACCGGCTCTCCTCTATCGACCGCCCTAGACACATCCTCATAGAACTCCAGTAAATTTGTCAGACACGACTTCCCTTTAATGAAACCGTGCTGCGTCTGCTCTATCAAGCAATTCCCTTCAAGATGCCTCGCAATTTCCTCCTTAATGACGGGGATCCCGTGCTGCCCAAAGAGGTTACCAGGAAAGTGGATGAAGGAACGGCGGTGGATGTTGTCTACCTGGATGTTAGCAAGGTCTTTGATAAGGTCCCTCATGAGAGGTCAGTTAGGAAGGTTCAGTCGCTAGGTATACATGGGGAGGTAGTAAATTGGATTAGACACTGGCTCAATGGAGGAAGCCAGAGAGTGGTGGTGGAGGATTGCTTCTCTGAGCGAAGGCCTGTGACTAGTGGAGTGCCGCGGGGATCTGTGTTGAGTCCATTGTTGTTTGTAATCTATATCAATGATCTGGATGATAATGTGATAAATTGGATCAGCAAATTTGCTGATGATACAAAGATTGGAGGTGTAGTGGACAGTGAGGAAGGTTTTCAAAGTTTGCAGAGGGATTTGGACCAACTAGAAAAATGGGCTGAAAAATGCCAAATGGAATTTAATGCAGACAAGTGTGACATATTGCACTTTGGAAGGACAAACCAAAGTAGAATGTACAGGGTAAATGGTAGGACTCTGAAGAGTGTAGTTGAACAGAAGAATCTGGGAATACAGGTACAGAATTCCCTAAAAGTGACGTCACAGGTGGATAGGGTCATAAAGAGTGCTTTTGGTACACTGGCCTTTATAAATCGGAGTATCGAGTATAAAAGTTGGAGTATTATGGTAAGGTTATATAAGGCATTGGTGAGGCTGAATTTAGAGTATTGTGTACAGTTTTGGTCACCTAGTTACAGGAAGGATATAAATAAGATTGAAAGAGTGCAGAGAAGGTTCACAAGGATATTGCCGGGACTTGAGAAGCTCAGTTACAGAGAGAGATTGAATAGGTTAAGACTTTATTCCCTGGAGCGTAGAAGAATGAGGGGAGATTTGATAGAGGTGTATAAGATTTTGATGGGTATAGATAAAGTGAATGCAAGCAGGCTTTTTCCACTGAGGCTAGGGGAGAAAAAAACCAGAGGGCACTGGTTGAGGGTGAAAGGAGAAAAGTTTAAAGGGAATATTAGGGGGGCTTCTTCACGCAGAGAGAGGTGGGAGTGTGGAATGAGCTGCCGGATAAAGTGGTAAATGCAGGGTCACTTTTAACATTTAAGAAAAACTTGGACAGGTTCACGGATGAGAGGGGTGTGGAGGGATATGGTCCAAGTGCAGGTCAGTGGGACTAGGCAAAAAATGGTTTAGCACAGACAAGAAGGGCCAACAGGCCTGTTTCTGAGATGTAAATTTTCTATGGTTCTATGGTTTCTATGGCTAGGGGACCTGCAATTTCCTCCCTAGCCTCTCACAATGTCCTGGGATACACCTCATCAGGTCCCGGGGATTTATCTTCCTTGATGCGCTTTAAGACTTCCAGCACTTCTTTTTCTGAAATATGTACACTCCTCAAGACATCACGATTTATTTCCCCAAGTTCCCTAACATCCATGCTTTTCTCAACAGTAAATACTGATGAGAAATATTTATTTAGGATCTCACCCATCCCTTGTGGATCCGCACATAAGTAATCTTATTGATCCTTGAGAAGCCCTACTCTCTTCCTTGTTACTCTTTTCCCCTTGATGTTTTTATAGCAGCTCTTTGGATTCTCCTTTGCTTTATCTGCCAAAACAATCTCATGTCCCCTTTTTGCCCTCCCAATTTCTTTCTTAACTCTATTCCTATACCCCCCATATGCTTCAAGGGACTCACTTGCTCCCAGCTGCCTATGCATGTTATGTGCCTCTTACTTGTTGTTGACCTGGGCCTCAATATCCCGAGTCATCCAGGATTCCCTACTTCTGCCAGTCTTGCCTTCATTCTAAGAGGAATGTGCTGTAGCCAAACGGGCCAGCTAAAATGGTGTTTTGTAAAGCACTCTGCAACAATTGGGCAAGAAACTAAACCGACAGGCTGCAGTTTAAAGACAGAGACAAACAGGCTGCGACCCTGATGAGTGAACAAACAGGATATGGATCATCTCCAGGATGAAAGGGACTTTACAATCACACCGGCTTGTTTCATCTCCAGGATGAACGAGACTTTCTGGTCACACTGGGTTGTGTACCAGACATGGGGCACCGTGAATCCTTATTTAGGAGGGAGGTATGTGACCTATGTGCCTCCAACACCTACAGACATGGCCGCTGGGGATACACCCAGAGATCAGTGTGGTAGCACCTGAATGGGGTCTTATCGATCAGGGTGATCAAGTCCTGATCAATTGATTGGTAATGGCCAAAAACAGGCATGAAACCAAATGGGGTATAAAGGGTGCTGCACAACCAGGAATCTCTCTTTCTCTCCGACCCCATGAATGAGCTACAACAATGGTGAACATCGCCAGCAAGAGGAGTGTAACCACGCCCGAGAAGGAAGAAAGACCAGAGCCAGAGTGCCACACCAGACCAAAGGAGCAGACTATGAAGACGACTACCGAGACCGACACACAGATAAAGGCCAATATCTGCTTGGGTACTTGCCAGTCACGCAAAGTTAAGTCAAGGTCTTCTATTGGACTTGAGTTATAATATTTTCTGTAAGATAACTTATTGTTGGTCGGGTGGGTGATTATTGTGTGGGTTTAAATAAATATTGTTCGTACTAATAAGACGTCTACTTGTAGTTATTTGTCTACCATATAAGGGTTAAAACAGACTGTGCGGCAGGCAACAGTGCTTATCCTGAACCCCGGTTAACATACTTTTGAAAGTGTCCCACTTACCAGGTGTCCCTTTGCCTTCCCACAGACTCCCCCAACTCCTCCAATCCCTTGTCCTTGAGTGGGCCAACCCTCTCCCTGGCTACCCTCTTGCTTGGGATTTTCCTTAATCTTGCTGGCCAATGCTTTTTTGTGACCCCTTTAAGCCCTCCTTACTCTTTGCTTAAGTTTCTTCCTACTTTCCTTGTATTCCACACTTGCTTCATGTGTTCCCAGCCTCCTAACTTTGAGAAATGCTTAATTTTTCTTTTCAACTAGGCTTATAATTTCTGTCGTTATCCAAGGTTCCCAAAACTTGCCAAACTTATCCTTCATCCTTACAGGAATGTGCCGGTCCTGAATCCCTATCAACTTACATTTGAAAGCCTCCCACATTCCAGATGTTGATTTGCCATCAAACATCTGCCCTAGTTTACATTCTTCAGTTCCTGCCTAATCTTGTTGTAATTCGCCATCCCCCAAATCGGTACCTCAGCTTGAGGACTATACTTATCTTTATCCATCAGTACCTTAAAGCTTACTGAATTGTGGTCACCGTTCCTGAACTGCTCCCCTACTGAAACATCAACCACCTGGCTGGGTCCACCAGGTCTACAATGGCCCCTTCCTTAGTTGGACTATCTACATACTGTTTCAAGAAGCTCTCCCAGATGCTCCTTACAAACTTTGCCCCATCCATGCCCCTAGCACTAAGTAAGTCCCAGTCAATATAGAGGAAGTTAGAACCTCCCACCTCAACAATCCTGTTACTTTTACACCTTGCCAAAATCTACCTACATGTCTGTTCCTCTATCTCCTGTTGGCAGTTGGGTGGCCTATAGTAAACCCAACATTGTGACTATACCCTTCCTATTCCTGAGCTCTATCCATATTGCCTCGCTGTATGGCCCGCTAAGGTGTTCTCCTGCAGCATAGCTGTGATATTCTCCTTAACCAGTAGTGCAACTCTACCACCCCTTTTACATCCCCCTCTATCCCACCTGAAACAACTATATCCTGGAATGTTAAGCTGCCAATCCTGTCCTCCCCTTAACCAAGTCTCTGTAATGGCAACAACATCATAGTTCCTAGTACTATTCCAAGCTCTAAGTTCATCTGTCTTACCTGTTACACTTCTCACATTGAAACAAATGCATTTCAGTCCACCAGACCCTCTTTGATTAGCAACTTACCTTGCCTGCTTTTTCTCTGAGACTTACTGGCCCTACACTCTTCAGCTAATTCACCTTTGCTTTGGTTCCCACCCCCTTGCCAAACTATTTAACTCCTCCCATGTGACACTAGCAAACTGCCCAGCCCTTCCATTTTAGACGCAACTTGTCCTTCTTGTGCAGGTCCCACCTGCCCCGGAAGAGACCCTAATGGTCCTGCACGGTTATCAGGAGCAGTAGATTCGAGGGCAGGGCCTGTGTGGGTGAAGCCATCATGAAAAAATATCTAGACCAGATGAAGGCCTCAAAATCACAACTCATCCAGAAGCCAACCATGCCCAGCAGGACAAGAACCGAGGAGAGTCCTCCCAGATCGGCCAGCCCCACCACTCCATCGTCCATAGTTAGAACCTCCTAGTCCAAAATGAACACTGCAAACAAAGTTGCGGCTACTCCCCTTCCACCTGAGGAACGAAGCGAACCAGAACCCCGGTGCTTGCATCATAAGAGATAGACACCTGATTGATACGGCACGGTAGCACAATGGTTAGCACTGCTGCTTCACAGCTCCAGGGTCCTGAGTTCGATTCCTGGCTTGGGTCACTGGCTGTGTGGAGTTTGCACATACTCCTCGTGTCTGCGTGGGTTTCCTCCGGGTGCTCCAGTTTCCTCCCACAGTCCAAAAATGTGCGGGTTAGGTTGATTGGCCATGCTAAAATTGCCTTAGTGTCCTGAGATATATAGGTTAGAGGGATTAGCAGGTAAAATACGTAGGGATATGGGGGTAGGGCCTGGGTAGGATTGTGGTCGGTGCAGACTCGATGGGCCGAATGGCCTCTTTCTGTACTGTATGGGTTCTAAGTATTCTAACTTCTAAGATACATTCCTCCCATATCAAACGCCAAGTTGGAAAATCTTCACCCAACACTGAAAGGTCGCAACAGACCCATGAGGTGCACAAACCCCCGAGGTTCCTTGGACTTAGGGGCGAGGGAATGTAATGACTTCAACAAGATGTTGGCCTCTTGGAGTATGAGGTTCCGGATTGAGGTCATGATTTCCCGCCCAATCAGGTAGCCTTGCTTGTTTATAAATATGGGAGTGTCAGGTCCACTGACGCTCCTGATTCTGACTTTGTACCTGAAGCACTCCAGGAGTGGAATAAAGTTTGTAAATAAAGGGAATCTGGTGAAGGAACAAAGGCACCTGAGGAGTTATTTTGAGTTGTTTATATTCAAATATACAAATTAGGACCAGAAGTAGGTCACTTGGTCCTTTCAGCCGTCTCTATTATTCAATATGATCGTCACTGAATTGATTATAACCTCAAATCCACATTCCCATTACCTTTAATAACCTTTCACCCCCTTGTTAATTGAGAATTTCTCTCGGTCTGCCTTAAAAATATTCAAAGACTCTGCTTCCACTGACTTTTGAGGAAGAAAGTTCCAAAAGATGTGCAGGTTAGGTTGATTGGCCATGCTAAATTGACTCTAGTATCAGAAGGATTAGTAGGGTAATTAGGGTCTAGGTGGGATTGTGATTGGTGCAGTCTCAATGGGCCAGATGGCCTTCTTCTGCATTGTGGAGATTCTAAGAAAACACACAACACTTTCAGAGAAAAATGTTCTCCTCATCTGTGTCTTATTTTTGAACAGTGACTCCTAGTTCTAGATTTTCCAACATCCTCTCCACATCCACTTTGTTACTATCACTCACGATCTTAAAAGTTTTACTTAACTGCTTCTAATGCAGCATTCTTTTGAGTCATTTCTTTAAACTCTTTAGCGAACATTTCTTTCATTTGCTCCATTTCATAATTCAGCTTCTTTTTTTCTTCATCCCTCCATCTTTCAAAGTTTTTGGTTGTTTCCTCTTCTTTCATTATTCTACTTTCAAGTTCCTAAAGTAAACCGGCAAGGTTAAGTCCATAAAGTGCAAAACAAATGTATCAACGTATTTTATCAACTTTAAAGATAGCTGAAAGATAGCCCATAGAAATAGGACAATTCTCAGGACAAATGCATTACTGAATCACTGCACTTGCAGAACCTCTGCATGTACATTCTTCTCTTCTAGCTATATTCAAATAGACGTTAATGCAAAATCAGATCTCAGAAGTGGAATAACAAAGAAGCATCTGAGTATCTGTAACGTTTCAAACTCATCCTTCCAGAACCCTTGTTACCAATATACTATGTAACATTTTGATGAAGATAAAGGAACATATTTTTCTGGTTAATAAGTAGATACGAATTAATGGCACAAAAATCTGATGGGAAGCTTAACAATTTTTGTGCATGATTTCCTCTTTACTGAGTCTTGATCATGGCCTAAATTTGTATCAGAAAATATTAAAACATTGGCTGAAATTGGCATTAAAAAATAGGCCTTCCTTAAGTAGGGAATAATTCAGGTCAGCCATCCCTAAGAGAATCAATAATTCATACTGGCTGTGGGCAGTGCTGGGCTGTTCCATGCGCTGACTTGAACTGACAGCAAGATTCTGTCTAACTGGAGTGAAATAAAAAAGCACGTCAGCTATGGTACAACAGTAGTACCAATACACCCAATTGGTTTAGTTACTGTTTTGAATGCTGTGGTATAAATATAAAAATAATCAGCATTTCAGAGGTTGTGTCCAATTGTCAACAATTGTGTTTTTTTAAATTAGCATGTGTAAAATCAATTATTTTGAATTAACAGTTCATTTAAGTTAGTTATTTTGTTGATGTTGCTGATGAGCTTACGCTGATTTTTTTAGCTTTGCACGCATGTTCATTTAAATTAAAAATTTTAACAATATTAACCATTGTGATGTAACCACCAATGAGACAAATGAATATTTAACTGAACCCGACTATATGGACTTGTGGGGCAGTCCCGGCCTCTGATCCAGAAGCCCTGGGTTTGAGTCCCACCTCAGTATTTAATGGTCAAGGAAAATGCATTCATAATGCGGCCAACAGCTTGAATGTCAACCTGCAAAATCCTTCGAACATGCACCAATGGTGGGCGGAAAGAACAGGAGACACTATAAGATAAAGGAGCAAAAGTAGGCAATTTGGCCCATCAGGTCATTCAATCAGCATGACAGATCTGATACGATAATCGTCAACTTCACTTTCCCACCTTATCTCCATGACCCTTGATTCCATTACTGATTGAATAGCTGTCTATCTCAGCCTTGAACATACCAGGTCTGGGACTAATGTACCCGCAGGGGTATTTGCTTGTTCTGTTGGGGAGACTTTAAACCGGTATGGCAGGGAGATGGGTACCTGAGCAAGGAGTTAGAAAAAATGAAAACTGAGTTCGAAACAAAAGGCAGAAAAGATGAAAACAAAAAAAGGAAGACATGGGAATAAAAGGAAAAGAGCAAATAGTGACTGTGTTATCTCTAGGGATGGGTATAGTGGAAGGAAAAGTGGTCACAGTTATAGAGTCACAGCCATAGAGTTGTACAGCACATGAAAAGACCCTTCATCCTATCGAGTCTGCACCAACAATAACTACCACTAAAGTCACACTAATCCCATTTCCAGCACTTGTCATATATTCTTGAATATTATAATTGAAGAGCTGATCCACATACTTCTTCAAGGTTGCAATGTTTCTGGACAACACTACCATCCCAGGCAGTGCATTCCAGATTCCCATCAATCTCAGTGATTTTTTTCCCAAATGCCCTCTAAATCTCTTGTCTCTCTCCCTAAATCCATGCCTTCTCATGATTCAGAACACCCACTCATCTGATGAAGGGGCAGCGCTCCAAAAGCTAGTGGCTTGTGCTATCAAATAAACCTGTTGGGCTTTAACCTGGTGTTGTGAGACTTCTTACAGTGTGAACAACACCAGCCTTTGAAATTGAAGAGTGTCATTAGATCTGACAAGAAGAGTTGGCTGTGAAACATGTGATCCAGCACTCTGCCAATTATTGGGAAGATAGCACCCTTTGGGTGGGTGGTGGGGTGGGGTGGGGGGGGGGGTACATTTTGCCTTCGCCACGGTGTGTTTTTCAAAGCAGGAGGCAGCGCTCCACTTGCTGGTGACAGGATCTTCAGGTCCCACTGGGGGTTTCCTATTGACCGTACCCCACATCACCAGGAAACCCATAGTGGAAATGCGCTATCGGCAGGACCAGAAAATTCCAGCAATAAGTGCAAGCTAGAGAGAAGCATAAAAATAGACAATAAGAGTTTTTTAAACTACATTAAATGGAAAGAAGAAGTAAAAGAAAGTATTGGGCCCTTAGAGAATGAAACTGGGGATGTAATTATGGGAAGAAAGAAATGACTGAGGAGTTAAATAGATATTTTGCATCAGTCTCTAATGTAAAGGAATCTACAAACATCCTAGAAATAGGAAAAAATACAGGGGAGGAATTAAATACTGTCACCATCATCAGAAAGTTAGTTTTAGGCAAACTAATGGGGTTAAAGCCTCCTTGGGGATCCAATGGCTTGGTGGTATAATCATTAGACGATTAATCCAGAAAATCAGTTAATATTCTGGGAACCCTGGTTTGAAACCACCACAGCAGAGGGTGGAATTTGAATTCAATAAAAAAAGTCTGGAGTTAATAATATACGGATGATCATGAAACCATTGTCGATGGTCTGAAAAACCCTTCTGGTTCACTTATGTCCGTTAGGGAAGGAAATCTGCTGTCCTTACCTGGTCTTGGCCTGCATGTAACGCCAGAACCACAGCAATGTGGTTGACTCTCAACTGCCCTCAGGCAACTAGGGATGGGCAATAAATGCTGGCCAGCTAGTGACACCCGTGTCTCACAAATGAAAAAAGAAAGTCCCTTGGACCTGATGATTTACACCCCAGAATCTTAAAGGAGGTGGTTACAGAAATCTTGGAAGCATTAGTAGGTTTTTTCCAAAAATCCTGGGACTGTGCCAAAGAATTGGAAAATGGCCAATGTTGTATCCTTATTTAAAAAAGGAATGAGGCAAGCTTTAGAAAATGACAAGCCAGTTAATCCATCCTCAGTAATCGGAAAAATATTAGAATTAATTATTATGGAAAGAATAGAAGTGCATTTGGAAAGTCATAATCTGATCAAGCAGAGTCAACATAGTTTCAAGAAGGAGAATTAATGTCTGACATTCACTCAAATTCTTTGAGGAGGTATCAGCCAGAGTAGATAGAGGAGAACCAGTTGATGTTGTATATTTGGATTTTCACAAGGCATCTGATAAGGCTCCTACGGAGGATAGGAACTCATGGTATTGGGGGTAGCATTCTGACACGGATAGAAGATTGGCTAACAACAGGAAACAGGAAGTCACATTAAGGAGGTCTTTCTCATGCTGAAGGGCTCTTACCACTGCATTATAGCCTTCATCTGCCTCCTCCAGGGCTTTGCTATTGTCGGCCACCTCAACATCATCCTCATCAGAGGAAATGTGCTGCTCATCCATTTGCTCCTCAGCCACCTCCTCATCCCATTGAAGTGTCATGTTTTGGATGGTGCAGCACAAAACCACAATGCACAAAATCCTTTAGGGACTGTACTGCAGCACTCCACCTGCGTAGTCCAGGCACTGGGATCACATCTTCAAACCCCAATAGATTGTTCGACCAAAGTGTGAGTTCCTCAATTATATTGAGTCTCCTCTGCATTTGGAGGCTTCTGCTTAGGCATCCTCAGGGCCTGTTTCCCAGACTGTTTTTGTTCTTTGTTCTTTGTACTCCTTGTCCCTGAGGAATAATCTTTTTAGCTGCTGCCCTCCCTCAAATATTTTGCCTATCTGTGAGTGGCCAAGGATGGAGATATCATGGATGCTCCTTGGGAACCTAACACAATACTGGATGATGCACTTTATGTCGTCACAGACTAGCATTACATCCAGGGAATGGAAACCTTTGCAGTTAATAATCAGGCCTCCTTGATGCATTGAAGAATGGGGAACGAAGTGTATAGTCAATGGCTCCCTGCACTTCTGGGAAGCCAACAATCTGGAAATGGGAATATATTTTCAAGACAGGATCTTTATGGGGAGGTGAGTTACTCACCACAGGATTCCTAACTTTTGACCTATTTTTGTAGCTACATTATTTATATGGCTTGTCCAGTTTAGTTTCTGGTTAATGGTAAATCTAGGGATATGATAGTGGGGGATTCAGTGATGATATTACTATTGAATGTCAAGGGGTAATGGTTAGATCCTCTCTTGCCCTGAGATAATTGCCTCAGAGCAAAAAACCTGAGTCTAGACGGCAGTGTTGACTGTCCATTGCCAGGGTTTGAGACATCTGCTCTGGGCTGGAGAGGAATTTGCGATGGGAAGGGGAAGATCCAGTTGTCATGGTCCATACGAACAACATAGGTAGTATAACAAAGGTTCTGCATAGAGAGTTTGAGGAACTAGGCACCAAATTAAACATCAGAACCTTCAAGGTTATATTTCTCTGGATTATTACTTGAGCGATAGGCAAATTGGCATAGGGTACATAAAATAAGAAAGATGAATATGTGGCTCAAAGACTGGTGTGGGAGATGTGGGCTTCGGTTTGCGAGGCACTGGCATTAATTTTGAGAAAGTGAGGGCTGTCCCATTAGAATGGCCAACATCTACCCATGCTAGAACCAGTGTTCTTGCAAACCACAGAATCAGAGAAGTAGAGAGGGCTTTAAATTTAAAGAAAGAAGGATGGTTCTGTAAAGGGGATTTATAGTCTTACAGAGCAAAAGGATATAAATTCAGAAGAGATAGGAGCAGAATTAGGCCATTCAGCCCACTGAGTCTGCTCCGCCATTCAATCATAGCTGACATGCTCCTCATCCCCATTTTCTGCCTTCTCCCCATAACCTTTTAACCCATTACCAATTAAAAATCTGTAACTCCTTCTTAAATTTACTCACTGTATCAACATCCACTGCATCTTGGATAGTGAAATCCACAGATTCACAACCCTTTGGGAAAAGTAGTTTGCCCTCAATTCTGTTTTGATATGGCAACATTGTAAATCAGATGTTTAGTTAATGATATTCAAAGTGTGACAGGAAGGGACAGAGTGTACAATGTAAAAAAACAAATCGGGTCAAAATGGGAAAAAATGGTCACAAGACAACATTAATGGCTCTGCTTAAATGCATAGTATTCAAAACATAGTAAATGAATTTACGGCACAAATTGAAATTAATGGGCATGATCGTATAGTCATTACAGTGACATTGTTACAAGGACATGAAAGCTGGGAACTAAATATTCAGGACAATGTGACTTTTCATAAGGACAGGCAGGAAGGAAATTGGTGAAGTAGCCTTGTAAGTATGAGATAGAATTAATATAATAGAAGAAATGATCTTGGACTGGAATATGTGGATTTGTGAATTTGTGGATATTAAGGTGGAGGATGTGTTAGAACTTTTGAATTCTTTCAAGATAGATAAGTCGCCGGGACCAGATGGGATGTACCCCAGGATACTGTGGGAGGCGAGGGAAGTGATTGCAGAGCCCCTGGCGATGATCTTTGCGTCGTCAATGGAGACGGGAGAGGTTCCGGAAGATTGGAGGATTGCGGATGTAGTACCTATTTTCAAGAAAGGGAACAGAGATAGCCCGGGAAATTACCGACCGGTGAGTCTGACCTCAGTGGTTGGTAAGCTGATGGAGAGGCTTCTGAGGGACAAGATTTACGAGCATTTGGAGAGGTTTGACATGATCAGGAATAGTCAGCATGGATATGTCAAGGGCAGGTCGTGCCTTACGAGCCTAGTTGAGTTCTTCGATAATGTGACTGAACACATTGACGAAGGAAGTGCCGTGGACGTGGTGTACATGGACTTCAGCAAGGCGTTTGATAAGGTCCCCCATGCAAGACTTCTTGAGAAGGTGAGAGGGCATGGGATCCAAGGGCCTTTGGCGTTGTGGATCCTGAACTGGCTTGCCTGCAGAAGGCAGAGGTTGTGGATGGGTCTTTTTCTGAATGGAGGTCAGTCACCAGTGGAGTGCCCCAGGGATCTGTTCTAGGACCCTTGCTGTTTGTCATTTTCATAAATGACCTGGATGAGGAAGTGGAGGGATGGGTAAGTAAGTTCGCTGATGACACGAAGGTCGGTGGTGTTGTGGATGGTCTGGAAGGATGTCAAAAGTTGCAGCAGGACATAAATAGGATGCAGGACTGGGCGGAGAAGTGGCAGATGGACTTCAACGCGGATAAATGTGTTGTCGTCCATTTTGGCAGAACCAACGGGATGAACGAGTACACTATCAAGGGCAGGAGTCTTAGTAGTGTTGAAGAGCAGAAGGATCTTGGGGTCCGGGTCCACAGGACTCTTAAATCGGCCTCGCAGGTGGAGGAGGTGGTCAAGAAGGCGTATGGTGTACTGGCCTTCATTAATCGAGGGATTGAGTTTAGGAGTCGGGAGGTAATGCTGCAACTTTATAAGACCCTTGTCAGGCCTCATTTGGAGTACTGTGCACAGTTCTGGTCGCCTCACTATAGGAAAGACGTAGAAGCTATTGAAATGGTACAGAGGAGATTTACAAGGATGTTGCCTGGACTGGGAGGCATGCCTTATGAAGTTAGGTTGAGGGAGCTGGGTCTCTTTTCCCTGGAGAGACGAAGGTTGAGAGGCGACCTGATAGAAGTTTATAAAATGTTGAGAGGAATAGATAGGGTGGATTCTCAGAGGCTATTTCCCCGGGTTGAAATGGTCGCTATGAGAGGACACAGATTTAAGGTGTGGGGAGGAACGTACAGAAGTGATGTTAGGGGTAAGTTTTTCACTCAGAGGGTGGTGAGTGAATGGAATCGGCTGCCGTCAGTGGTGGTGGAGGCGAACTCGCTGGGGTCTTTTAAAAGACTTCTGGATGAGTATATGGGGTTTTATGGGATTGGGGGTTATAGATAGGTCTATAGATTGGTAGGTGTTGATGTGATCGGCGCAACTCGTGGGCCGAAGGGCCTGTTTGTGCTGTAGTGTTCTATGTTCTACGTTCTATGTGGAATCCATTTGGATTCCATTTCCCTCCACATTGGAGGTAAGAAATAAGGAGAAGAAGACACTGGTTGGGGTCATTTATAGGATTCCTAACAGTAGTGGTACGGTAGAGTCATAGAGTCTTGGAGGTTTACAGCTTGGAAACAGAGCCTTTAGCCCAATTTGTCCATGCCGTCCTTTTTTTAACAACTAAGATTATCCCAATTGCCTGCATTCTGTCCATATCCCTCTATACCCATCTTACCCATGTAACTATCTAAATGCTTTTTAAAAGACAACATTGCACCTGCCTCTACTACTACCTCTGGCAGTTTGTTCCAGACATTCCCCACCCTCTGAATGAAAAAATTGCCCCCCTGGACCTTTTTGTATCTCTCCCCTCTCACCGTAAACCTATGCCCGCTAGTTTTAGACTCCCCTACCTTTGGGAAAAGGTATTGACTATCTAGCTGATCCTTGCCCCTCATTGTTTTATTGACTGCTTTTAAGATCACCCCTCAGCCTCCTACACTCCAGAGAAAAAGTCCGAGTCTATCCAGCCTCACCTTATAATTCAAACCATCAAGACCTGATAGCATCCTAGTAAATCTTTTCTGCACTCTTTCTAGTTTAATAATACCCTTTCTATAATAGGGTGACCAGAACTGTATACAGTATTCAAGTATGGCCTTGTACAACTTCAACAAAACTTCCCGACTCTTGTATTCAATGTTCTGAGCAATGAAACCAAGCATGCCAAATGCCTTCTTCACCACTCTGTCCACCTGTTACTCCATTTTCAAGAAACTTTGAACATGTACCCCTAGATCTCTTCGTTCTATAACTCTCCCCTCTGCCCTACCATTAACTGATTAAGTTCTGCCCTGGTTTGATCTACCAAAATGCATCATCTTGCATTTATCTAAATTAAACTCCAATTGCCATTCGTCAGCCCACTGGCCCAATTGATCAAGATCCCATTGTAATTCTAGATAATCTGCTTCACTATCCACTATGCCACCAATCTTGGCGTCACCTGCAAACTTACTAACCATGCCTCCTAAATTCTGACTATAGAATCATAGAACTCTACAGTGCAGAAAGAGGCCCTTCAGCCCATCGAGTCTGCACTGACCACAATCCCACCAAGGCCCTACCCCATGTCCCTGCACATTTACCCACTAATCCCTGTAGCCTACGCATCCCAGGACACTAAGGGGCAATTTTAGCATGGCCAATCAACCTAACCCATACATCTTTGGACTGTGGGAGGAAACTGGAGCACCCAGTGGAAACCCATGCAGACACGAGGAGAATGTGCAAACTCCACACAGTCAGTGACCTCAGCTGGGAATCAAACCCAGGTCCCTGGAGCTGTGAAGCAGCAGTGCTAACCACTGTGCTACCATGACACCCAATGATTCAGAATGATTTCTGATCCAAATAATTAATATAAATGACAAATAACAGTGGACCCAACATCGATCCCTGAGGCACATCGCTGATCATAGGCCTCCCGTTTGAAAAACAATCCTCTACAACCACCCTCTTCTGTCACCAAACCAATTTGGCTACTTCACCCTGGATCCCGTGAGATTTAACCTTATGCAACAACCTACCATGGGGTATCTTGTCAAAGGCCTTGTAAAAGTCCATGTAGACAACATCAACTACACGAAGAACTAAGTAGGGCAAAGAATAAATCAAGAGATAATGAGCTGATGTGGTTAAAGGAGTGGTGTGGAAAAAAGGGATTCCATTTCATGGGGCACTGGCATTGGAACAGGAGGAATCGGTTTCCACTTGAACCGATTTGGGACCAGCATTCTAACAGAAAGGATAAATGGGGTGGGTCGCAAGGACTTTAAACTAGCAAGTAGGAGAAAAGAAAGTGTAAAACTACCAGTAGTATAATAGTTAATGGAAAACATAGCAGGTTAGCATAGGGGCGGTGGGTTCAACTGCATAGAAAATAATGAAAAAAGTTTTAAAGTTTTGGTTTTGTTAAGGGGGGGGTCGTGTCTCACTAACTTGATCAAGTTTTTTGAGGAAGTGACAAAGATGATTGATGAGATTAGGGCAGTGGATGTTGTCTAGATGGACGGCACGGTAGCACAGTGGTTAGCACTGCTGCGTCACAGCTCCAGGGGCCTAGGTTCAATTTCCGGCTCGGGTCACTGTCTGTGTGGAGTTTGCACATTCCCCTCATGTCACGGACATTCGGCCTCTGATCTTCGGGTAAGCATTCTCCAAGTTGGCCTTCACGACACATGACAGCGCAAAGTTGCTGAACAGAGACTGATAGTCAAGTTCCACACACATGAGAATGGCCTCAACCGGGATCTTGGGTTCATGTCCCACTATCTGTAACCCCCACGACCTGCCTGGACTTGCAAAATCTCACTAACTGTCCTGTCTGGAGACAATACGCATCTCTTTAACCTGTGCTTAATGCTCTCTCCACTCATATTGTCTGAATCTTTAAGACTTGATTGGGTGTAAAGAATCGCATTCTAATCATCATTGGCTTCGTTACAGGGAGGTCGTGCCTTACGAATCTAGTGGAATTTTTTGAAGAGGTGACAAAAACGGTTGACGAAGGACAAGCCGTTGATGTCGTCTATATGGATTTCAGTAAGGCGTTTGACAAGGTCCCTCATGGTAGGCTGATAGAAAAGGTGAAGGCTCATGGGATACAAGGCCAGGTATGTAGATGGGTGGAGAATTGGCTTGGGAGGAGGAGACAGCGGGTAGTAGTGGAAGGCTCCTTTTCCAATTGGAGGTCTGTCACCAGTGATGTGCCGCAGGGCTCGGTACTAGGACCTCTTCTATTTGTGGTATATATTAATGACTTGGAAGAGGGGTGTGATCAGCAAATTTGCCGATGACACTAAGATGGTTGGATTGGCGGGTACTGAGGAGCAGTGCCTGGCAATGCAACAGGACATAGACAGGCTGGTAGATTGGGCAGATAGATGGCAAATGGAATTTAATCCGGAGAAATGCGAGGTGATGCACTTTGGCCGGAATAATGTGGAGGGGAGTTATACGATAAAAGGTAGAACTATCCGGAGTATAGATACGCAGAGAGACCTGGGGGTGCAAGTGCACAAGTCCCTGAAGGTGTCGGTGCAGGTGCAGAATGTGATGAGGAAAGCGTATGGTATGTTAGCCTTCATAGGAAGAGGTATAGAATATAAGAGTAGAAGTCTGATGTTGCAGTTGTATAGAACGTTGGTTAGGCCTCACTTGGAGTACTGCGTCCAGTTCTGGTCGCCGTACTACCGGAAGGATGTAGAGATCCTGGAGAGAGTGCAGAGGAGATTTACCAGGATGCTGCCTGGTATGGAAGGGCTGTCTTACGAGGAAAGATTGAACGAACTTGGGCTGTTTTCCCTTGAGAGACGTCGGCTGAGGGGGGATCTAATAGAGGTTTATAAGATTATGAAGGGGATAGATAGAGTAAATGGTGGTAAGCTTTTTCCGCTATTAGAAATGGATAGAACGAGGGGTCACGGGCTTAGGGTGAGGGGGGCTAGGTATAAGACAAATATTAGAGGGCAGTTTTTCACGCAAAGGGTAGTGGGGGTGTGGAATGCACTGCCGAGTAAGGTGGTGGAAGCGGGCACGCTAGGGTTGTTTAAGAGTCACTTAGACAGCCACATGAGCGGTCTACATATAGGGGGATATAGCAGGCCTTACTAAACATTGTAGGCTTGGGATTCCGTTTTTGCCTCAGGGATGTTACAGTCTTTGCCTGTTTAATAATGAATTTTTTGTCTCCACAGGCATTTAAGTCCACCTTGTTGACCAGCAAGGGGCATGCATGCGGCAGGTTGTAGTGGGCTGCTCTTGGACGTTGTTTCGGGAGTTGCCTATTGCTTCATGTCGTTAGTGTGCTTAAACTGGACCATCTCGAGGGCAACATGACAGCTCAGAGACTATCTCTGTTGCTGTGCGGACACATGGATTTGGGCCTGTGTCTGTGGGAGTTTGCACGTTCTCCCCGTGGTTGCGTGGGTTTCCTCCGGGTGCTCCAGTTTACTCCCACATCCCAAAGATGTGCTTTTAGGCTGATTGATTGGGTAACAAATTGTCCCTATATTGGACCTCCCTGATCCTCGCACATTAGGCGTAGACTAAAATCATGAATAGGTCACTGAGACAATGGGACGGCGGCGCGGGCTCGTTGGGCCGAAGGGCCTGTTTCCCGTGCTGTGTTGTTCTTTGTATTATTCTATAAATTGAGTTTGTATTTTTATATGCCCTGTTTGTGATTAGAACTCACACTCACCTGACAAAGGGGCAGCCAGCGCTCCGAAAGCTAAT
This sequence comes from Carcharhinus amblyrhynchos, assembly GCF_965287045.1. NCBI lineage: Eukaryota > Metazoa > Chordata > Chondrichthyes > Carcharhiniformes > Carcharhinidae > Carcharhinus > Carcharhinus amblyrhynchos. The sequence continues at coordinate 28,500,810 of NC_137333.1, forward strand.
GGCTTTTGCTACCAAATAAACCTGTTGGACAATAATAAATCAAATCAAATCAATGGGGTTGAGAAACTTATCAGCCACGATTGAACAGCAGAGCAGACTCGATGGGCAGAATGGCCTAATTCTGCTCCTATATTTTCTGGTCTTATGACTCGCGCTGGGCTCATCGACACACTCTACAAAGCAATGCACTGATACTTAAGGCACTAAAAGATGTTCCATATGAAACATGCCATTATGGAATCTCCAGGCATGTGCTTCACTTGAAGTGGTCGCAACTGTGTGGCGTTAACAAGGGGGAGCTACATTTAAACGCTCTCAACGCACTCACAGCCAGTCACACCAAGAAGATGGCAGTAGGTAGACCAGATGCATGGTGTGTGGCAGGAGAGTTCAGACTGCTGAACATCGTGGAAAAGAGGCAGGCCATCCTGTACCCCCAGACAGGAAGACAACACAGCAGCAAGGACTCCAATGCGGCCTGGGATGCAGTGGTCACAGCAGTCAGTACCTTTGGTTTGACACGCAGGTTTGGCATCCCCACATCATTGACATGCAGGACCAGAGGCCAATGCCAGAAGATGACCAACTTAATTCGAGCTGCAAAGGTGTCTCACCCTGGCATCACTCCCATTCATCACACCTAGAATGTTCACCTTGATCCATCCCCTGACACCCTGTGCTCACATTCAAGTTTCAATCATCCCCTCATGTCACCGCAGGAGAAGATGATACATAATCACAGAAAGCAGGAGAAGACACGCAGTGGAATCCCTGATTGCATCTCCTAACTTCTTGAAAAACAGGGAAACACCTGAGGGGATTGTGAGTGACTGTGATGTCAACGTGTCCCACCACAGAAGTAAGAATCCTACAATACCTTCATCCATGTAGACCTTTGTCAGGTAAGTTCCAAGTTACACTTTCGTCCCTCCCTGGTACTTATCCATGCCTCTTCACTTGCAGGAGCAACATTGGATGAGGCCAGGCCCTCAGGAGTCCATCTTTCCCGGGACCCTCACAAATACCTCAAAGGAAAGCCCGAAGGAAACCATCATCCAGGCATCAGAGGCATCGCCCACAGTATCCACCAGCAGAGAGACTCATGCTTTGGTGGCTGCGATTAGAGACAGAAGGGTCACTTTCTGGTGAGCATCACATAGCTGCTGATGCACATCAGGTGGAGGCAGGAGCATCGAAGGGATTGGGTAAGTGGAGGTCTGCCAGATCCAAGGAAACAACTAGTCCCAGCAAGATGCTGGGCCGCTGTAAAAGGTTCTCACAGAACTGCTTTTGATGGAGAAGCAGAGCCAGGGATCGCAGGAGGGAATGTCAGAGACATTCCAGCAGCTGTCAGCTATTTAGAAGGGTCTAAAAGCTTCCAGTTGAAGGAGATGGTGTCAACTTGCGTGGTACCCAGGCGAACACTGCAAGTTGAAAGCCTTTGACAGGAAATGGTAGCTATGGGTGGCACGGTCCAAAACATGGTTGAGGACAATTGCTTTGGGACTGGGGTAATGGTCGCAGTGGCCAATTGCAAGAGGCATCCAGAGCGTGGCGCAGACAGAGACAGCAATTGTTGATGGGCTCCAGAGCTTAGTCCAGACTCAAGGGGCTATCACTGAGGGCTTGCACAATGGTGCACTCACAGCTGCGCCTCCTGGACTCGCAACATCAGATGACAAAGAGGCTTCTGGAGCTCAGTCCAGCTGCCCTGCCATTTCATGGGAGTATCCCAGAAGCACAGCTGATCCATGGCATCCAAAAGTCAGCCTGGTCCCCCACATAGGTCCAGCCCTTCAGGGGATGTGCATCAAGGGCATCAAAAGCCACCCGGAATGGAACCCAGGTGACTGACTCCACCTCTGATGTGCATCCTCGGGAGTCACTTAAACATAGCAGCAGACACTGTAGAATGAAGAAGTTGTAGGGTCACCAAGGTGGTAAAGGTAAAGGCAGACACTGTAGTTAGGGAAAGAATGCACTATAAATCATATCAGTTAAAGATTATTGCACTCTGCAGCCACAGCTCCTCAGCCTGTGACCCGTCTGCCACGGGAGTCTCAGCCGCACCTGCAGAGTCATGCAGCATTGTGAAGCACAGACAAGGCCTTTCAGCCCACCAAGCCTGTTCTGATGATAACTGCCACTGAAGTTGCATGAATCCCATCTCTCAGCACCTGTGCCATATCCCTGGATGCTGTCGTTCTCCCAGTGTTCAGCTGAGTATGTGGACTGGTCACAAGGTTATTGTCCCCCACTGCATTCGTCCCCCACCAGCAGTGCATTCCTGACCCCCACCAGCGCTGGATGTAGACTGACCCCACAGATCACGCTGAGACCCTATCCTGTGCCTTGCAACTGTGCCTTCTCATCATCGTCTCCCCAAGCAAGGGAACAGCTGTTCCTGATGCACAGCTCCCACGAACCCATGCATCCCAACCATGTCCCCCACTCAGCCTCTGCTGCACCACAGGAAACAGTCCAACCACTCTTCTACACCACTGCTTGAAGCATTGCAACATATGGTTGTGACCCTGATTCTCACTCGGTCATAGGCCTGGGCATCTGCGTGCATTCTGAAGACAAACAGGAATCAGACTTTGGCAGCACCAGGGTAGCATCACAGCTTGCCTCACAGCAGGTCATCAAAACCCTCTTGCCTGGACAAGTCACTTGCTAACATGGCAAACACAGGCACATCGCCCTGCTGTGATGTCAATGCCACCCTCCGGCTGGGGGCAGGGTTTGTGTCCTGCCAGGAGTTTGGACAAGGGTTATGGAGGGGAATTTGAAAGGGTCCTGGTCAATGTTGGAGGAGAGGGAAGGGAGGGAAATGGCGAGGTGTTGCAGCTGCCAGACATCACGCCCTTAATGTTGGCGAATCCACTGCTGTTGCAGGCAGGGCATTCCACACTCTTACTACTCTCTGAGTAAATAATCTACCTCTGACATCTGTCCTATATCTATCATCCCTCAATTTAAAGTTACGTTCCGTCATGCTAGCCATCTACATCTAAGGAAAAATGTTCACACTGTCCACCCTATCTAATCCTTTGATTATCTTATATGCCTCTATTAAGTCACCTCTTAACCTTCTTCTCTTTAATGAAAACAGCCTCAAGTCCCTCAGCCTTTCCTCATAAAACCTTCCCACTATATCAGGGAACATCCTGGTAAATCTCTTCTGCACCCTTTCTATTGCTTCCACATCCTTCCTATAATGCAGCAGGAGAATGGTGAGGTGGTTGCAGCTGCCAGACACCACACCTTCTAATGTACAAACCAAGTGGCAATGAGGGCCTCACCGGTCCTCCGGGCCTGACAGATCATTATCATTATCGCCATTCCAAAATTCTCCAGGTCATCCTCAACCTTGTCCTTCACATTCTCCTGGTCTGCCTCTTCTGCTAGAGTATCTGCCTGGCCCTCCTCCGTCTCATCCAGGCTATCACTACGCTGCTCTGCCAGGTTGTGGAGTACATAGCAGATGACCACAATGTGGGAGATCCTCTACGGGCTGTACTGCAGGGCCCAACCAGAGCAGTTCAGGCAGCGGAACCGCATCTTCAGTAGGCTGATGCATTGCTTGATGATGGATGTGGGCCTTATTATGTTAGGTCTCTGTCTCCCCGTTGGCATCATTAAACTTGTATCCTTTATCCCTTATCAGCCCTTATCACCCCCAGCCATCCCGGCAGCCCAGAGTGGTCCTCAAAGAGCTGGGCATTGTCCAAGGACCTCAGGATATCGCTGTCATATACAGTCTCCAAGAAGCATGCAGACATCTCCAGGATGTTGGCTGCATGTTCAGAGAGTGGAACTCCTTCCCATTGAAAAAGGGCACTCCCTTCTTCCTCCCTGTTTCCAGACAAAGCTCAACATTTGTGACATCTATAGCCTTCTGTGGCATGCCAGCAATGGCGGAGCCTTCAGCCCAGGCATCTTGTTGGGTCTGGCTCCAGTCAAAATGGATGTACTGGCCTCCCGGACAGACAGAGCATTCATTACCTCCCAGATGCACATTTGGTCAACAACTGCAAAATGTCACACAAGTCCCCATTCAAGCCCTGGAATGACCCAGAGGCATTCAAAGTAAGGGCTGCCATCACTTTCAATGCCACCAGAAGCAGGTTGTTTTCCTCCCCCACAAAGTGCCAGATCTGCAAGGACATGCCACAGATGTTGCATAATGTCCTTACTGAAGCGGAACCTTGTAGCACATGGAAGGACGTGTGCCTTTAAAGCTGGAGGCACTGTCATGCCATAAGCGGCAGTGCTTATCAACCACTACAACAGCAACAGCGATTGCTGTTAGCTCCTCTGGCTCAATTCCGAGATTCATTTTTGCTCTGGGGAGATGGGAAGAGGGGGAGGGGAGAAGGAGAGAGGGAGAGACAGTTTATAAGGCTATCCATTCCAGAACTTTCAACCTTCTCAGTACCCAATGTCTCCATGCATCTGAACCACGGCAACCCTAACCATCCCCAGTGCCGTAAGCCACCTCAGTTGAATGCCGATCTATTAGCACATCAATACCTCAGTGGCCACTAGTACTACATGATAATCAATGGCCTCCCACACGCCTGCACCTTCCCTTTACACACACCACCAGCGCCCCCCCCCCCCCCCCCCCCCGCCCCCCCGTCACCCACCCCCCTCCTAATACCACAAGCCATTCGTGGCAGTGTATGGCAGACCGGGCTCAGCACTCTGGCGCTCAGATAGAGCATAAGGGTGGCTATGGGACAGGTCTCTTAAAGGAACACATGCAGTATAAACTTACATGTACCCACTTGGACATTTGGTGCAAACCAGCTTCCAGACCTAGCATCCAGATCAAGCAGTTTGTGTGGAAGTGACCTCCTAACTTGCATTCAATGGATGCCCATTGTAGGAAGCACTGCAGAGTTCATGAAATGCAAAGAGCAGTGTTAACATCTGCCGAGCTCCCTTGATTGGATGCTTGTGACTGTTAGTGGGACCTGGGATTGGATGTCCACAGTAAACTTCATGGCTCCATGGTCTTTCCAGCTGAAAAGTGACAGGGTGGAATGTGTAACATTAGCCTTGACCTCTGGAAACCTCTTGTGGGGTGGGAATGGTTGGGGGGATCTTTCAGCAGGCAAGAAGAATGATGGCCACACGACCCCAACCCAATGGTGAATCCAGCGAAGCTAGAGCAACCCCCCTATCCCCAAAGCACATGGGAGCCCCCACCCCACGATACCATGGCAGCGCTCACCCACCCTCTTGCACCCTGAAGGTGCACAGCAATACTCACCTCCTCACTCGCCCTTGCAACTGCTGCACCAGAACCATACGTTTTAAGAACAATAGTGATTTTTTTTTAAAAATCTCATGCTGATCAACTTCAAGCCCATTCTGGGCATGAATCAGTTTATGCCATTTGAAAGAGGCTGGGAGACTTGCAAACTATTTGGCACTGGATGCGAAATGGATTTTCAGGATCACATACTATTCTCCACGCCAGTGCAATCTAATAATGTAGTGAGGTTGGAGAATCCCTCCAGTTATAGAGGGATATAGACAGGTTAAGTGGACAAAATCTTGGCAGATGGAATGTCATTCATGTTAGAAAATGTGAACATAAGAACATAAGAAATAGGAGCAGGAGTAGGCCATCTAGCCCTTCGAGCCTGCCCCGCCATTCAATAAGATCATGGCTAATCTGTCGTGGCTCAGTTCCACATTCCCGTCCTCTCCCCATAACCCTTAATCCCCTCTCTTATCAAAAACCCATCAACCCGCGTCTTAAAAATATTTAGCGAGGTAGCCTCCACCACTTCAACGGGCAGAGAATTCCAGAGATTCACCACCCTTTGAGTGAAGAAGTTCCTCCTCAACTCCGTTCTAAACCGCCCCCCCTTTATCTTGAGGCTGTGCCCCCTAGTCCTACTATCCTTTCTGAGCGGGAAGAGTCTCTCCACCTCTATCCTATCCATCCCATTCATCATCTTATACGTCTCAATGAGATCTCCCCTCATTCTTCTAAACTCTAACGAGTACAAGCCTAATTTATTCAGCCTCTCCTCATAGCTCAACCCCCTCAACTTCGGCATCAGCCTAGTAAACCTCCTTTGCACTCCCTCCAAGGCCAAAATATCCTTGTGTAAGTACGGCGCCCAAAACTGCACACAGCACTCCAGCTGCGGCCTCACCAGTGCCCTATACAGCCGCAGCAAGACCTCCCTACTTTTATATTCAATCCCCCTCGCTATGAAGGCCAGCATCCCATTTGCCTTCCTGACCACCTGCTGCACCTGCAAGCTGGGTTTTTGCGACTCATGCACAAGGACCCCGAGGTCCCTCTGCACCGTCGCCTGCTGCAGTTTTTCGCCACGCAAGTAATAACCCTTCCTACCATTATTCCTACCAAAGTGGGCCACCTCGCACTTGCCAACATTAAATTCCATTTGCCATTTCCTGGCCCATTCGCCCAGCCTATCTAGATCCTTCTGCAGACTCTCCACACCCTCCGCACAATTTGCCGTTCCACCAATCTTGGTGTCATCAGCAAATTTCGACACTCTACACTCGGTTCCCTCCTCCAGATCATCTATATAAATGGTAAATAGCTGAGGCCCCAGCACCGACCCCTGGGACACTCCACTAGTCACCATCCGCCAATCCTAATAGCACCCATTGACCCCCACTCTCTGCCTCCTATTTGACAACCAATCCTCTATCCACGCTAACACCCTACCCCCAACTCCATGTCCCCTGACCTTCTGCAATAACGTCTTGTGAGGTACCTTGTCAAACGCCTTCTGAAAATCAAGAAACACCATATCCACCGGCTCTCCTCTATCCACCACCCTAGACACATCCTCATAGAACTCCAGTAAATTTGTCAGACACGACTTCCCTTTAACGAAACCGTGCTGCGTCTGCTCTATCAAGCAATTCCTCTCAAGATGCCTCGCTATTTCCTCCTTGATGACGGATTCTAACATTTTACCTACAACAGACGTTAAACTAACCGGCCGATAATTCCCTGCCTTTTGCCTGGCACCCTTCTTAAACAACGGTGTAACATTAGCCGTTTTCCAATCTTCCGGCACTTCCCCGGAATCCAGCGACGTCTGGAAAATAACCACCAAGGCATCCACTATCACCTCCGCCATTTCTTTCAGAACCCTCGGATGCATTCCATCCAGTCCTGGGGACTTGTCCACAATCAGCCCCTCCAGTCTGTTGAGCACTGCCTCTCTAGTAACAGTAATGTCATTAAGACCCTCCAGTCCTACCACCTTTCCATCTCTAACACCCGGCAAATTATTCACGTCCTCCTCCGTGAAGACCGAAACAAAAAAGTTATTCAAGACCTCAGCCATATCCCCATCCCCTACCACTAAGTCCCCCTTCTCATCCTCTAAGGGACCAACGTTCACCCTAGCCAGCCTCTTCCTTTTTATATATTTATAAAAACTCTTGCTATCCTTTTTTATATTAAGCGCTAGCCCAGTTTCATAGTTTCTCCTACCCTTCTTTATCAACTTCTTTGTCAATCTTTGTTGATATTTAAACCTCTCCCAATCCTCTTCTCGCCCACTACTCTTAGCTACTCTAAACGCCTCCGCTTTTAATTTAACACTTTCCTTCACCTCCTTCATTATCCACGGCTTATTACCTCTCCTCCTACGGTCCTTTTTGACCATCGGAATAAATTTCTGCTGAGCACCAAGAAAGATCTCCTTAAAGATCCTCCACTGCTCCTCAGCAGACCTACCTTCCAACGCGCTCCCCCAGTCAACATTCGCCAACTCTTCTCTCATCCTACCGTACTCCCCTCTGTTCAAACAAAGGACGCGCATCCGGGAACCCACTTTCTCCTCCTCCATCAGCACCAGAAACTCTGCCATACAATGATCGCTCTCCCCAAGAGGATTCTTCATCGCAAGGTCCCTAATTCTACCCGCCTCATTACATAACACCAGATCCAAGATAGCTCGCTCCCTCGTCGGCTCCAACACACACTGTTCCAGGAAACTATCCCGGCAGCATTCCAAGAACTCCTCCTCGAGCCCACCGCGTCCAACATGGGTCGACCAATCTATATGTAGATTGAAATCCCCCATAACTACGGCCGTCCCATTCCTGCACGCCGCACTTATTTGCGCGTTAACAGCCCGCCCCACCTCCAGATCATTATTTGGGGGCCTATAGACGACACCCACCAGCGTCTTCCTCCCTTTGCTGTTCCTAATCCCTACCCACAACGATTCCACTTTCTGCTCCTTGGTTCCAATATCATCCCTTGCTACCACCCTGAAGCTATCCTTAATCAGCAGAGCTACGTCCCCCCTTTTTCCCTCCCGCCTATCCTTCCTAAACACTTGATACCCCTGGACATTCAGCTCCCAGTCCCTGTCACCTTGCAGCCACGTCTCTGTAATGGCCACCAGATCATATCCATTTGTGCTGATCTGCGCCACCAGCTCATCCACTTTATTCCGAATGCTTCGTGCATTCAGATAAAGTGCCTTCATCCCAGCCTTCACCTGGACCCTATTTGTGCACTTTGGTGGAAAGAATAAAGGAGGTGAATATTATTTACACAGAAAAAGACTGCAGAAAGCTGCAGCACAGTGCAATTTGGGTGTCCTTGTGCATAAATCAGAAAAAGCTAGCTTGCAAATTCAGCAGCTAATAGGGAAGGCAAATGAAATGTTGACCTTTTTACTCTAAATGGGAATGGAGTATAAAAATAGGAGAGGCTTGCTAAAACTGTACAAGATAGTGGTTAGACAGCAGTTGGAATACTGTGAAGAGTTTTAGTCCCCTTATCCATGCAATGATATAGGGCATTGGAGGCAGTCCAGAAAATAAATCACGAGGTTGATCCCAAGTACAGAGGGATTTTCTTATGAGGAGAAGTTGACTAAATTGGCCCTGTACTCTACTGCAAAGTTAAGTAGAATGTTAGAGTTTGGTGTGTGTAAAATGATTTAAAAATTGTAAAATACTAAGAGGAGAAAGCATGTCATGGTTCTGTTAAAAAAATTATTTCTTTTCTTTTGAGGAAATGCAAGTTTATGCAGTACACAGACTGAAACATTGTATCAAAGGGCCAAATAACAGGGTTGCTTTGATAACAGGCTTCAGGCATTTGAATCAGAATATGTTTTTGAATTTTAACCAAACAATCTAAACTAGGCATTTGAATAACAGCAGCCTATCAGATTCGAATTTGATATTTGGTAATGTGTAAATCAATCCTATTGTGGAGATGTTGCTATGTCATCAGGGGGTATAAGAAACAACTCCTAGCTCCAGAGAGCCAGCCAGCAATTGCCTCTGCCACAGCTCATAGCTTCACAGAGACAGCTAGTAACTGCCAGCATAACAGCCACATTCATGTCTTAAAAGAAAGCCTTATCTAGTAGTGAAGACAGAAGATTCCAGAAGATAAACATGGTTGTATTTTGAGAGTGACTAAAAGTTCTATTTTTTTGTTACTAAGTGGGAATTGTATTTATCTAAATAGCATTCTATTAGAACTTTATTAGTGTTTTATTCGGTTTGTTAATGGTTTAGTTAACCTGTTTATTGTTAGTTAGATAAATAAAGTGCTACTTGTTGCTTTTACAGAGACAGTGTCAGGTAGTTATTTTGATTTAACTACTAAAAGTTGCTGAAGCACACATATTACCCTTCTCACACACTTTAATAGATTGAGGCGATGTACTTCTCTTTTATGGTTGAGTGGCACAGTGGCACAGTGGTTGGCACTCTTGCCTCACAGAGCCAGGGACCCAGGTTTGATTCCCGGCTTGGTGACTGTCTGTGTGGAGTTTGTGTGTTCTCCTTGTGTCTGTGTGGGTTTCCTCCAGGCGCTCAGGTTTCCTCGCAAAGTCCAAATATATGCCGGTTAAGCTGATTGGCCATGGTAAATTGCCCCTTCGTGTCAGGGGGCCTAGCAGGGTAAATACATGGGGCTATGGAGATAGGGATGGGTGGGATTCTGGTTGGTGCAGGCTCGATGAACCAAATGGCCTCTTTCTGCACTGTCGGGCTTTTATGATTCTAGGAATGTTAGTTCTCAGAGAAGAGATCAACCTCCCCCTTCATAACAACTCACAGAAGTTTAGAACAATGAGAGGTGACATTATTGAGACATTGTCAGGGAGCTTGACAGGATAGAGGATGTGAGGTTGTTTCCCCTCGTAGGAAAGTCTAAGACCAGAGGGCATAATCTCAGGGTTGGGGGTCACCCATTTAAGACAGATGAGGAGAAATCTCTTCCCTCAGAGGGTAGTGAATTGTGGAATTCTTTACTGCATAGGGCTGCAGAGACCAGGTTGTTGAGTTTGTTAAAGGCAGTAGGAGACAGATTTCTCATCAGTAAATGAATCAAAGGTTATTACGATAAGGTGGGTAAGTGGAGTTGAGGATTATCATATCAGACCAGTCATTATCTCATTGAATGGCAGAGCAGACTTGATGGCAGAATGGCCTTCCTCTGTTCCTACTTCTTATGGTCTTATGGCCTGGCACTTGTGTGGCCCAGATGTTACTTGCCACGTGGGTATTGCCCAGTTCTTGCAGCATTTGGACATGATCTGCTTCAGTATCTGAGGAATTACGAATGATGCTGAGTATTATACAATCATTAGCCAACATCCCTATTCCTAGCCTCATAATGGAAGCAAGGTCATTGATAAATCTGCTGGATGGTCCTGGAACACTACCCTGAGAAACACTTGCAGTGATGTCTTATAACTGAGATCATAGAGTCATAGAATCCTTTGGTGCAGAAGAAGGCTTTTTGGCCCATCGAGTCTGCATCAACCACAATCCCAGCCAGGTCCTATCTCCACAGCCCAATGCATTTATCCTAGCTAGTTCCCCTGACACCAAGGGGCAATTCAGAATGGCCATTCCACCTAACCTAATTGCAGATGATTGACTTCCAAACACCAGAACCATTTTCATTTGTGCCAGGTATAATCCGAATATTATGGACCAGTGAGTTTCATATCAATGGTTGGGAAGCTATTGGTGAGGATTCTTAGGGATAGGATTTACAAGCATTTGGGAAAGCATGGCCTAATTAGGGAAAGCCAGCATGGTTTTTTGCAGGCACCACACAAATGCAAGGCAATGACCATCACCAATGAGAGACACTCTAACCACTGGCTTTTTCTGATTTATGCACCATTGACATTCAATGGTATTACCATCACTGAATCCCCCACTGTCGACATCCTGGGTGTTACCATTCACCCAAAACTCAACCTGACTCACCACATTAACATAGTGACTACAACAGCAGATCAGAGGCTAGGAATATCGAGGCGAGTAATTCACCTCTTGACTCCCCAAAGCCTATCCACCATCTAGAAGGCTCAAGACAGCACTGCGATGGAATACTCCCCACGTGCCTGATAGGTGCAGCTCCAACAACACTCAAGAAGCTTGACACCATCCAGGACACAGCAGCCTGCTTGATTGGTATCACATCTACAAACGTCCACTACTTTCACTATCAACGCTTAGTAGTAGCAGTGTGTACGATATACAAGGTGCACTGCAGCAATTCACCAAAGATCTTAGATATCACCTTCCAAATCAACGACCACTTCCATTTAGAAGGACAAGGGCAGCAAATACAAGGGAACACTACCACCTGCAAATTCCCCTCCAAGCCACTCACCGTACTGACTTGGAATATATCACCATTCCTTCATCGTCTACACGGCCTACATGTTCTACATGGCCCCGGAGCAAAAAAGTTAAACAATCCTGATCTACTTATTTAAGAAAGGATGTAAATGTATAAGAACCACTTCAGAGGAGGTTTACAGATGAATGCCAGGAATGAGTGGGATGGCTTATGAAGAAAAGTTGGACAGGTTAGGCGTTTATTCACTGGAGCATAGAAGATAAAGTAAAAATTTGCTTAAGTCGGTTTATCACAATTTGCACTTGAGTTACCATACCTGAGAATGTTTTCTAAAATATAGCTGCTTCTCAGCTTCCAACTGGGATTGAGTATTTTGCAATTGCTTTCTCAATTGATCAATTTCATCCTTGATTTTGTCCGATTGATTCTTCTGCTTTTCTATTAACATAACAATTACATAAAATGATTTTTGAATATATACTGAATCTTAATATTCGAAACAAGTCTTAAGGCCTATGTTTGAAATCCAGAGGTTCCAGATGATCAGAATTGAGAACAAAGCGTAAGAACAGAAAGAAATTTAAAAGCATCAGAAAACAACTAGACAGATAGTTCATCTTTAAAACTAGATAGACAAAAAGAATCTACTTGGTACAAAAGAACAAGGTTCAATTAGGTTGGCTATAAGACGTTACTATCAAATATGAAAGTTAAAAGGTATCTTCATTGCAATCTCACAAATGTATCTTTGAAAATCTACTTAAAAGTTTTGGGCTAAAAGAATATGGGAGTGATTCTCTCAGCCCATTGCACTGCCAGTAAACCGTGTGACACCAGTGGAGGTCGTTTAGTGCCATAGTGTCCACAAGCCTCCGGACCCAGGATTTCTGCATTGTCAGCTCCTCGCCAGAAATCAAAGTGGAGCTGATTAAAATATTAAAATTTAAATCTGCATCCTATTAGAAGACTCAGTTTTCCAGGCCCACGAGCCTCCCCACTCCCTGCCATGGGCCAGGAATGATTTACTCCAGCAAAATTTACAACAGCTCTCCACCAATGGGGAACTAGAAGCCCAAACCGGCTGGAGAGAAGTGAGGCCACCGAGGGTTCCCCAACAGATTGGGTGTGGGGGGAGGACGGGCAATTTGCCCCGGCACTGCCTGAGGGGCAAACTGGCAATGCCCAAGGACACCTTGGCACTGCCCATCAAGCAGAGGGAAGAAAAGGGTTGATCAGGGATGGCCATCAGGGTGGGCGGGGGGCTGGGGGGAGGCAGTCGGGGAGATCGGGGCCAGCCCAGAGACATTGGGGAGGCCAGCAATTGGGAGGGTGAGGGGCTCTGCAAGCTAGGGATGGGGGGGGGTTGCGGGGCTGGCCAGTGATTGAGCAAATTTGGCACTAAGAATGTTTTTGGGAGAATCCCAGCCTATGTTCTTATACCAAACAAAGCATGTTTAAGAATATGAGAATAAAACAAATAGAAGCAGAATCAGTCAAATAACCATCTGAACTAATTCCCCATTCAACAAGATCGTGGTTGATCTTTATCTGAACCCTACTTTTCCACCTGATTATCACATCCATTGATTCTCCTAGAATTCAGAACTTTTTCTCATTGAATGTATTTAACAATTGAGCATCTACAGTCATCTGGGGCAGAGAATTCCAAAGTTCCACAACTCTTAGAGTGAACAAATTCCTCCTAATTTCAGTCTTAAATGATCAATGCCTTTATTTGAGATTAGAGTTAGACCACCAAATCAGGAGTAATAACTCTCAACATCTACTCTTTCAAGGTCCCTCAGAATCCCATATATTTGGGCACCGTGGTAGTCCAGTGGTTGGCATTGCTACCTCACAGCTTCAGGGATTCCGATTCAATGGGCCTCAGGTCACTGTGTGGAGTTTGTACATTCTCCTCGCGTCAGCATGGGTTTCCTCCAGGCACTCCAGTTTCCTCCCACACTCCAAAGATGTGCGGGTTAGGTTGATTGGCTATGCTGAATTGACCTAATGTCAGGGGATCAGCAGGGTAAATATGTGGGGTTACAGGAATAGGCCTGGGTGGGATTGTGGTTGGTGCAGACTCAATGGGCTGAACGGTCTTCTTCTGCACTGTATGAATCTATGATTCTACTCTATGGGATCACGTCTCATTCTTCAAAAGTCCAATGAGCTTAGTGTATGAATTATGAAGCATATAAGATTGTTATGTTTTACCACTGTGGCAGGAATTCTCTAGTCTGCTCACGGCCGGGATTCTCCAATCCCGCTGCAGTGAATTAAGTTTTGGTTGACCACCAAATTCCTCATTCTTGCCAGCGGTGGTGGCAGGGTGAATGAGATCAGATAATCCAGGCATCTGTCTTTACAGCAGGATGGAGGAACAAAAGGTGTCATGGGAAATTAGATAAACTGGATTATATTATTGAAGATCACTTACCAACATCAGTATGATTCGGGTGCCGACGTTGAATGTGACCTTGCATAAAAAAGCTGTTCATAAAAGCTTTTTCACAATATTGGCACTGAAAATAAAAAAGAAAATTTATAAATATGCATTGAACAGCAGTGATCAAAATGCAGTGAATTTCTTTCCTGATGAGGAGCAGCAATCTTTATTCAAATAAATTTCTATTAGTTATTTAGCTGTACAGAATTTGAGTATTGCTGAAAAAATTTTTCTCTTGCAGTCATCAGGACACTTTGCAAGAATACCAGTATAAGAGGAAAACAACAATTTACAGTGTATGAGAAAAAAGTGCTGGTGGAAAGCAAGCGGACCCTGATTGACAGAGCTGTTGCCATGGAGAATGTACCAGTTGATTGTGATAAACTGTTCTTGAAAAGTATTCTGATAATTACAAGACAAAAAGCTTTGACAGGTTTTTTTTTGGCAATAAATTTCAATTTATAGTTTGATTTGATTTGACTTGCTATTGTCACATGTATTAACATAGTGAAAAATATTGTTTCTTGCGTGCTATACAGACAAAATATACTGTTCATAGAGAAGGGAACGAGAGATTGCAGAATGTAGTGTTATAATCATAGCTAGATTGTAGAGAAAGATTAACTTAATGCAAGGTAAGTCCATTCAAAAGTCTGACAGCAGCAGGGAAGAAGCTGTTCTTGTGTTGGTTAGTATGTGACCTCAGACTTTTGTAAGGTAGAAGAGAGAATGTCCAGGGTGCATGGGTTCCTTAATTATGTTGGCTGTTTTGTCGAGGTAGCAGGAAGTGCAGACAGAGCCAATGGATGGGAGGCTGGTTTGTGTGATGGCTTGAGCTACATTCATGACCTTTTGTAGTTCCTTGCGATCTTGGGCCGAGCAGGAGCCATACCGAGCTGTGATACAACCAGAAAGAATATTTTCTATGGTGCATCTGTAGAAGTTGGTGAGAGTTGTAGCTGACATACCATATTTCCTTAGTCTTCTGAGAAAGTAGGTGGATTGGCCATGCTAAATTGCCCCTTATTGTCATTGTTACTAGCTAGGGTAAATGCATAGAGTTATAGGAATCGGGAATAATGCCTGGTGGGCTTTCTTAACTACAGTGTCGCCATGGGGGACCAGGACAGGTTGTTAGTGATCTGGACACCTAAAAACTTGAAGCTCATGACCCTTTCTACTTTGTCCCCATTGATACAGACAGGCTCATGTTGTCCTTTACGCTTCTTGAAGTCAATGACAATCCCCTTTGCGTTGTTGACATTAAGGGAGATATTATTGTTGCTGCACCAGTTCACCAGATTCTCTATCTCATTCCTGCACTCTGTCTCTCATTATTTGAGATCCGACCCACGATGATGGTGATGTTAGCAAACTTGAAAATCGAATTGGAGGAGAATTTGGCCACACAGTCATAGGGCTATTAGGAATTATAGTAGGGGGCTCAGAACAGCCTTGTGGGGTGCTGGTGTTGACGATGATCATAGAGGAGATGTTGTTACCTATCCTTACTGATTGTGGTCTGTGAATTAGGAAGTTCAGCATCCAGTCATAGAGGGAGGTGCCGAGGCCCAGGCCACAGAGTTTGGAAATGAATTTCGGGGGAATAATAGTGTTGAAGCAATAGTCAATAAATAGGAATCTGACATAGGTGTTCTTTTTATCTTTAGTTTTTTAAAAATAACAAAAAGTATATTTAAGTATACAAGAAGTATACAACCAGAATGATAGGGAGGGGATGGCTTGATCTTGTGATTGGACATAGCTTGGCACAACATTGAGGGCTGAGGGGCCTGTGCTGTAATGTTCTATGTTCCATGTTCTATATGTTACTGGAACAGCAAAAAGAAAACAATTAATGAAAACATTATAGGAACTTCATATTCAAAGCTAATTAGTTGGCAAACTCTACCTTCTTGTGGCTTCTAGGTTTTTTAAGATTATTAAATAAGGTAAAATAATTCTCCTGCATTCAGACTGCAGAATATCAGCAATAGAATTTGCAAAGAAGTTTGTGGGTCTGTCCTCAGACTTAGTGCGGTAAGCAGTTTACTTATTGTTTATTGGGATAGAATTTTTTTTCAATCATATGATGCTGGCTTCGCTAGCTAGGCCAGCTTTTATTGCCCATCCCCAATTGTCTTGGTGGTGATGAGCTGCCTTCTTGAACCCACTGCAGTCTATATGATGTAATTTGGGATGGAATTCTAGCATTTTGACCCAGCAACAGTGAAGAAATTGTGATATATTTCTAACTCAGTGGTTTGGAGCTGAACTTCCAGGTGGTGGTGTTTCATGTTGCTGCCTTTTTCCTTCTAGATAGTAGTGGTCATGGGTTTGAAAGGTGCTGTCTAACAAGCCTTGGTAAGTTCGTGGAGTGCAACTCATACATTTGTACATACTGTTACAAATGTAGAGAGGGTGATTGTTTGTGGATGGGGTACCAATCAAGCTTTATCCTGGATGGGCATCAACCTTCTTGAGCGCAGTTAAAGCTTCACTCATCCAGGCAAAAGGAGACTATTCTATCACACTCTCTGACTTATGCCTTGTAGATTGTGGACAGGTTTTGGGGAGTCAGGAGGTGAAGTGGCAGAATTCCGAGCATTCAGCCTGCTCTTGTAGCCATATATATGGCTAGTCCAATTTAGTTTCTTCATCAAGAAAGGATATTAAAAGTGAGGGATTAATGCCATTGAATGCCAAGCGGCAATGGTTAGAGTCTCTCTTGTTGGAATAGTCATTGCATGGCACCTGTATGTTGCAAATGTCAGTTGCCAATTGCCAACCCAAACCTCCATATTGTCTAGCCCTTGCTACATTTGAAAATTAATTGCTTCAGTATCTGAGGACTCACCAACGGTGCCAAACGTCATCCAACCATTAGCAAATATTTCCATTTCTGACCTTATGTTGGAAGGTATGTCATTGATGAAACAGCTGAAGATGGTTGGGCCTGGAACTCTCCTCTGAAATATTGTGGAGCTGAGATTATTTTTTTTGATTTGATCATGGGATGTGGGCATTGCTGGCTGGGCCAACATTTATCTCTCATCCCTGAGGACAATTAAAAATCAACCACATTGTTGTAGATCTGAAATCACACATAGGCTTGACCAGTAAAGATGACAGATTTCCGCACAGCATTAACCAGAGTCTCTGGATTACTCATCCAGTGACATTACCACTATTTCATATTGCTGGGTAGATGCCAGTGTTGTAGCTTTACTGGAGGATCTTGGCAATGGGTGCAGCAAGTTCTGGAGCACAAGTTTTTGGGACTATTGCTATTATCGGGGCCCATAGCCTTTGCAGTATCTTGTGCCTTCATCTATTTCTTGATCTCATATGGAATGAATCAAATTGATTGAAGATTGTGATACTGGGGTCCTCCGGAGGAGGGCAAGATGGAGTATCAACTTGGCACTTCTGCACCTTATCGTTTGCATTGATGTGCTGGGTTCCATCATCACTGGGGATAGTTGGGAGCTTCTTTCTCAAGTGTTTTTTAAAATTGTCCCCTACCATGTATTTGGCAGCAGTGTAGAGTTTAGATTTGATTTGTTAGCTGTGGAATTGCAGAGCTCTGTCTATCATTGCTGCTTTTTTGATTTGATTTGATTTATTATTGTTACATAGTATACAGTGCAAAATGTTGTTTCGTGCATGCTATCTAGACAAAGCATACCATACATTGAGAAGGAAAGGAGAGGGTGCAGAATATTGTGTTGCAGTCATAGCTAGGGTGTAGAGAAAGATCATGCTAATATGAGGTCGGTTTGTTCAAAAGTCTGACAGCAGCAGGAAAGAAGCTGTTCTTGAGTCAGTTGGCATGTGACCTCAGACGTTTTTACCTTTATCCAGTTAAAGATGTTTTAACTGGATAAACCTGGAGGTTTAAAATCTCTTTAACTGAATAAAGGTTGAAGAGAGTACAACTGGGGTGTGTGGGGTCCTTGATTACATTGGCTGCTTTTCTGAGGCAGCGGGAAATATAGACAGAATCAATGGATGGGAGACTGGTTTGAGTGATATACTGGGCTTCGTTCATGACCCTTTGGAGTTTCTTGCGGTCTTGGACGGAGCAGGAGCCATACCAAGCTATGAGACAACCAGACAGAGTGCTTTCTATGGTGAATTTGTGAAAGTTGGTGAGAGTCGTATCGGACATGCCAAATTTCCTTAGTCTCCTGCGAAAGTAGAGGCTTTGGTGGGCTTTCTTAACTATAGCGTCGGTATGAACAGACTAGGACAGGTTGTTGATCTGGACACCTAGAAATTTGAAGCTCAGGACCATTTCATCCTCGTCGATGTTGACAGGGGCATGTCCTCCATTACACTTCCTGAGAGTCAATAACTATCTCCTTTATTTTGCTGACATTGAGAGATTATTGTCGTTGCACCAGTTCATCAGGTTCTTTATCTCATTCCTGAATTCTCTCTCATCATTGAGAACCGACTCACTATGGTGGTACCATCAACAAACTTGAAAATAGAGTTGGAAGGGAATTTGGGTATACAGTCACAGGTGTACAGGGAGTATAGTAAGGGCCTGAGAACACAGCTATATGGGGCACCAGTGTTCTGGATGATCATGGAGGAGCTGTTGCTGTCTATCCTTACTGATTGCGGTGTGTGGGTTTAGAAGTCTAGGATCCAGATGTAGAGGGAGAAGCTGAGCTTCAGGCCATAGAATTTGGAGATGGGTTTTGTAGGAACAATGGTTGAAGTCTGAGCTGTAGTCAATAAATAGGAGTCTGACATAGGTGCCTTTATTATCCAGGTGTTTCAGAGTAGAGTACAGGACCAGGGAGATGGTAGATGCTGTGGGCCTGTTGTGGCAATAGATGAAATGCAGTGGATCCAGGCAACTTGAGTGGCCAAAATTGATTCCTGCCATGATTAGCCTTTAGAAGCAGTTCATAATGATGGATATTAGAGCCAACAGGCAATAGACGTAAAGACATGCTGCCTGGCTCTCCTTTGGTACAGGGATGACAGTCGTCTTCTTGAAGCAGACGGGGACCTCAGATTGTTGTAAAGAGAGGCTAAAGATGTCTGCGAATACCTCCGACAACTCGTCTGCCCAGGATCTGAGTGCTCGTCCAGGTATCCCATCCGGGTCTGTCGCTTTCCATGAGCTGATGTTCGAGAAGGCATGCCTTCCACCCCAGAAGCCTCAGCCAAACTGATATCCAAGGTCACCATCGCAGACATCAGATCAGCCTTCTCGAATATCAGCCCACGGAAAGCGACAGGCCCGGATGGGATGCCTGGACGAGCAGTCAGATCCTGATCTCTTGATCAAATCGGACATAGAACGCATTGAGCTCATCAGGAAGGGGTGCATTGGTGCCGGCAATTTTACATGCCTTCATTTTGTGGCCTGTTGTGTCTTGCATACTTTGCCATAGTCGGTAGGAGTCCATGTGGCTAGCCTGGGACTCTAGCTTGATCCAGTACTGTCTTTTGGAGCATTTGATGGATCTCCATAGATCGTATTTGGATTTCTTATATAGGTCTGGGTTGCCTGACTTGAACGCCTCAGACCTGGACTTTAGCAAACAGTGGATAAATATCCCTATTCATTCAAAGTTTCCAGTTGGGAAATACACACATTTGCTTCTTTGGCACACAGTCTTCCACATACTTGCTAATGAACAAAGAACAAAGAAAATTACAGCACAGGTACAGGCCCTTCAGCCTTCCAAACCTGCACTGACCATGTTGCCTGACTGAACTAAGCCCGTTACCCTTCTGGGGACCATATCCCTCTATTCCCATCCTATTCATGTATTTGTCAAGACACCCCTTAAAACTCACTACCGTATCCGCTTCCACATCTTTCCACTACCTCCCCCAGTTGCTGAAATGGTGTACTCATTCAGGTACGTTCTTGTGTTTTTAAATATTGACCAGTCCACTAACTTGAAGTAGCCCCATAGGAGATAATCAGATTTCTCAGACCAACATTGCACGACTTTCTTTATCGGATTCTCTCAAGAACAGGGCAGGGAATCTATTCGTGGAGCCAGAGGAAATGGGCAAAGTATTAAATGAGGACTTTGTGCCAGAATTCATCAAAGAGAAAGACTTGGTGGATGATAAGTTTGGGAAAGGGTGTGTGGATAGTTTGAGTTATGTTGAGATCAAAAAGGAGGAGGTATTGGGGTTCTTGACAAACATTAAGGTAGACAAGTCCCCAGGGTGTGATGGGATATATTCCAGAATAATGAGAGAGGCAAGGGAGGAAATTGCTTGGGTCTTGAGAGAAACTTTGTATCCTCACTGGCTACAGGGGAGTTCCCAGAGGATTGGAGAATAGCCAATGTGGTTCCTTTGTTTAAGAAGGGTAGCAAGAATAATCCAGGCAATTACAGGCAGGTGAGCCTTACATCTGTGATAGAGAAATTATTGGAGAGCATTTTTTGAGGCTTATTTCCCACTTGGAAATAAGTGATTATATTAGCAAGAGGCAACATAGTTTTGTAAAGGGCAATTTGTGACTCACTAACTTGATTGAGTTTTCCGAGGAGGTGATGAAGATGATTGATGAGGGTAAGGCGGTGGATGTTGTCTACATGGACTTCAGTAAAGCCTTTGACAAGGTCCCTCATGGCAGACTGGGCGTGTATGGGGTGTCAGGAGGGTAATACCTTTGGCGGGGGAACATGTCGCGTCCTTTCAGGGCGGTTTGTCCATCCTTTGTTCCCATCTGGCACTCAGCTCTCACATGTGGCTCCCCATAGCTGTTTGCATGCGACAGTGGCCACACCCCGGGCAACAGCCTCGACAAGCCGGCTAAACCAGGTGAGGGTAGCCAACGGGTCTCAACCCTCGGTGAGACAGGGAGATGTCTATCCCAGCATGTGAAGACAGAGTCCGGCGGATTGAGCGGAAGAGACCAATGGAAGGTCCAACCGTCAGGAAGGCGGTCTCTGCAAGCGTCGTGGAACACGAAGAGCAGGACAAGAAGACACAGGAGATGTTCTGGTGATCCACTGCGCCTAGTCCCACCTCCAGCCATCTTGACTCTTGTATTGCCACTGGATCTAGATGGGAATTGGGAAGAGAGAGTGAGGCTGATGCTGCGCAACTCTCCCTCACTTTTATCCAAATCAAGCGCTAGTTTCGACACCATCATCATCATCATCAGTGTCCTGTTCAACCCTTGAAGTCCTGTGGCAATGGGCGAGTGATGAAGCAGCAGGTGTGGATACATTGGGAGCTGTAGTCACGGACTTGCACGCAGGCGGCTCAGGTCTAATGGTCGTTTTCCGCTGACCGAAGCAGCAGTGGAACTCGGCATCTACCTGGGCGGCTGAACAGTCCTCTTCAGAAACGCACTGCTCACCTCCGTAGAATGAGGAAGGGGCTAGTAAAGGTGCCCTAAACATTGCTTGCTTCACTACACCCTGGCCAGTTTACCGTGGCTGGCAGGGATTCCATCTTGCGGTTGAACACATAAAATAAAACACAAGGTGACACCGCTCACCATTGGCACTTGGAACGTGCGCACGCTTTTGGACAACCCTATAGCAGACAGACCAGAGAGAAGAACAGCCTTAGTTGCCAGAGAGCTTGCAAGATACAACATTGACATTGCAGCCCTGAGCTAAACTCGTCTTGCCAACATAGGTCAGTTGACTTAAACTAGAGGTGGATACACTTTTCTCCGGAGCGGTCGCGGCAGCGGTGAGCATCGTGATGCTGGAGTTGGATTTGCCGTCAGGAGTCACCTTGTTCAGAAACTTGATAGTCTACCCAAGGATGTGAACAACCAGCTTATGACATTACAGCTTCCACTACAGAACAGAAGTCAAGCCACCCTGATCAGCACCTATGCCCCCACAATGAACAACGCAGACGAGATGAAAGACAAATTCTATGAAGAACTAGGCGCCCTACTATCAGCAGTGAGCAGTACCGACAAACTGATCTTGCTTGGCGATTTCAATGCAAGAGTAGGGTGTGACTCTGCAATCTGGCAGGTAGTCACTGGGAGGCATGGAGTGGGCAAGTGTAACAGTAATGGGCTACTCTTACTGAAGACCTGTGCAGCACACGACCTCCTCATCACCAACACAACCTTCTGTCTGCCTACCCATAAGACCTCCTGATGCACCCCCACTCTAAGCATTGGCATCTTATCGACTATGTCATTGTCAGGAGAAAAGACAGACAGGATGTCAGAGTAACCAAGGCCATTTGTGGTGCTGACTGCTGGACAGCTCACAGGCTCATTGTCTCCAAAATGAGGCTCCGCATCAGACCCAAGAGGTGGCCACAAGGAAGCAAGGTTATGAAAAGAATCAATGCAGCCAAGCTAAAGAACCCCAGCATAGCTTCAGCACTGGCTGAAGACTTAGAAATCAAGCTTGCTGACCTACACCTCACAGGCAGCACTGAGGATGACTGGGAATGCTTCAGGGATGCTATCCATACATCTGTGCTGAAGACGCTTGGGCCCTCCACCCACAAGTAGCATGATTGGTTTGATGAGAATGATGAGGAGATACAGGCTCTACTTGTTGAAAAGCACCATCTTCATCGGGCCTGTCAGAACGACCCATCATCGGCTGCCAAGAAAAATGCTTTCACCAGTGCTCACAGGACAGTCCAGAATAAACTGCATAAAATGCAGGATGCCTGGCTGAGCGCCAAGGCAGATGAAATACAGAGAAAAGCTGACAGAAACGACTTGAAACAGTTCTATGAAGCCCTCAACACTCTCTATTGACCTCAATCTCTCAGGAGCTCCCCCCTCCTGAGTACAGATGGTACCACTCTCATTACAGAGAGGGCTGAGATCCTGCAGAGATGGGCTGAACACTTTGAAGCCATCCTCAACCGACCATCATCTATTAACAATGAGGCAATAGACAGGATTCCCCAGGTTGTTATCAACAGTGCCATGGATGATCCACCAGTAGTAGCTGAAGTCACGAAAGCTGTCAGCAGCTATCCAGTGGCAAAGCGCCAGGGGCAGATGCCATACCAACAGAGATCCATAAAGCTGCTGGTCCTGCACTTATTGAGAAGCTCACCGAGTTGTTCCAGTCTTTTTGGAAGCAAGGATCCATTCCTCAGGAACTTAAAGATGCTTCCATCGTACACCTCTACAAGAGGAAGGGCAATCGGCGAGTATGCGACAACCACCAAGGAAACTCGCTGCTCTCCATCACAGGAAAAACCCTCGCAAGAGTCCTGCTAAATCATCTGGTCACTCATCTGGAGCTGGGCCTGCTTCCAGAGTCACGGTGTGTCTTCCGCAAAGGTCGTGGGACTACTGACATGATTTTTGCTGCGCGCCAACTTCAGGAGAAGTGTCAGGAACAAAATCGCGAGCTCTACACAACCTTTGTTGACCTCGCAAAAGCCTTCAACACTGTCAGCCGACAAGGCCTGTGAAGGATCATGTCAAAGTTCGGCTGCCCCCCCAAATTCTTTCAGATGGTATGCCAGTTCCATGATGGCATGATGGCCAGAGTACTGGATGGCGGAGAATCCTCTGAAGCATTCCGAGTCACCAATGGCATCAAACAAGGCTGTGTGCTCGCACCCACACTGTTCAGCATGATGTTTACTGCCATGCTGAATGAAACCTTCCAGGACAGTGTTGCTGGAATCAGCCTCAAGTACAGAGTGGATGGGAAGCTTTTCAACCTGAGGAGACTTCAAGCTATTACCAAAGTGAAGGAGACTGTTCTGAGAGATTTCCTCTTTGCCGATGACTGCACCCTGTATGCTGGCTCAGAGCCAGAGATGCAAGTCAGTATGAACAAATTTTCCACAGCTTGTGACAACTTTGGATTCACCATCAACATTAAA
Source organism: Carcharhinus amblyrhynchos (assembly GCF_965287045.1). NCBI lineage: Eukaryota > Metazoa > Chordata > Chondrichthyes > Carcharhiniformes > Carcharhinidae > Carcharhinus > Carcharhinus amblyrhynchos. Next base: position 28,524,740 of record NC_137333.1, read on the forward strand.
AAGACCAAAGTCATGCACCAACCTGCTCCTCATGCACTATACACTATACACTATACCCATAATCACAATCAAAGGGCAGAAACTACAGGCAGTGGACCAGATCACTTATCTTGGCAGCACCCTCTCCCAAGCAGTGACTATTGATACAGTAGTTAACTGCAGAATAGCAAAGGCAAGTTCTGCTTTTGGTAGACTGCACTCCACTGTATGGAAACATCGAGGAATCAGCCCAGCAACAAAACTGAAGGTCTACAGTGCCATGGTACTCACTACCCTCCTGTATGCCTGTGAAACGTGGACTGTGTATCGAAGGCATGCAAGACAGCTCCATCATTTCCACATGACTTGTCTTCGCAGAATATTACGCATCCTATGGCAAGACAAAATACCAGACACTGAAATTCTCTCTAGACCAAATCTACCATCAGTCCACACACTGCTGATGAGAGCGCAGACCCGGTGGGCAGGTCATGTCATCCGTATGTCAGATGAGTGCACACCCAAGCAGCTCCTTATAGGGGGACTCTGCTGGAAAACGCTCGCATGGAGGGCAGAAGAAACTTTTCAAAGACACTCTCAAAGCCTCCCTGAAGTCGCTTGACATTGACATGATCACCTGGGAAACGCTGGCACAAAACTGCCCTACCTGGCGCTGCCTCATCCACAAAGGCTGTCAAGGTGTATCGCTGAAGCACAACTTAAGCGCGAGCTGCGCAAGTCCAGAGCTACCAGCGCAACAACTACAGTGACTACACAAGTCTGTCCAATATATTCCAGGACATTCCATGCCCGAATTGGCCTGATCAGTCATCTTTGGTCACACTGCAACCAGCCTCAAAATGACTAATGGTGTTAAGGTCCTCACCAATGACGATGGACAAACAACATGGCAGACCGGTGCAGAAGATGAAGTTGCACAAGACCAGAGATGAGCTGGCGAGGTGGATACAGAACTGGCTCAGTGATAGAAGAGGGGAGCAGTGGAAGGGTGCATTTTTGAATGGAAGGCTGTGAAAAGTGGCATTCCTCAGAGATCAGTGCTGGGATCTTAGCCGTTTGTAATATATATATGTATAAATGATTAGAATGAAAATGTAACTGGTTTGATTATTAAGTTTGCAGATGACACAAAGGTTGATGGAATTGCAGATAACCTCCTCTCGGTTGGAGACTTGGGTGGACAGATGGCAGATGGAGTTTACTCCAGACAAATGTGAGGTAATGCACTTTGGAAGGTCTAATACAGATAGGAAATATACAGTAAATGGCAGAGCCCTGAAGAGTATTGATAGGCAGAGCGATCTGGGTGCACAGGTACATGAGTCACTTAAAGTGACAATGCAGTTGGAGAAGGTAATGAAGAAGACAAATGGCATGCTTGCCTTTATCGGCCAGGGCATTGAGTTTAAAAATTGGTAAGTCACATTGCAGCTTTATAAAACCTTAGTTAGGCCGCACTTGGAATATAGTGTTCAATTCTGATCACCACACTACCAGAAGGATGTGGTGGCTTTGGAGAGGGTACAGAAAAGATTTACCAGGATGTTGCCTGGTATGGAGGGCATTAGCTATGAGGAGAGGTTGAAGAAACTTGGTTTGTTCTCACTGGAATGACAGAGGTTGAGGGGCAACCTGATAGATTATGGGGGGCATGGATAGAGTGAATAGTTAGAAGCTTTTTCCCAGGATGGAAGAATCAATTACTAGGGGGCATAGGTTTAAGGTGCGAAGGACAAGGTTTAAAGGAGATGCATGAGGCAAGTTTTTTTTTACAGAGGGTGGGGGTTGCCTGGAACTTGCTGCTGGGGGAGGTAGTGGAAGCAGGTACGATGTGACTTTTAAGGGGCGTTTTGACAAGTACATTAATAGATTGGGAATACAGGGATATGGTCCTCTCAAGAGTAGGGGATTTTAGTTCAGTCGGGCAGCACGGTCAGTGCAGGCTTGGAGGGCCAAAGGGCCTATTCCGGTGCTGTAATTTTCTTTGTTCTTTTCTTTGGTCTTACTTCAGTTTTTGCTTGTAAGCCAGGGGCCTTGTGATCTGATTTGCCAAAGAATGGGCAGGCAATAGAGTGGTAGGCATGTTTGATGTTTGTGTTGCAGTGGTCTAGGGTGTTTAGGCCTCTGGAGGAGCAGGAGACATGTTGGTGGCAGGACGGTCCTGAGCTTGGCCTGATTGAAGTCTCTAGCCATAATGAACAAGGCCTCAGGATGTTTTGTCTCAAAGCCATTTGTGGCGATATATTTTTCATCCAGCGCAGTCTTCATGTCCACATGGGGTGGGATGTAAACTGTTGTTGGGATAACAGAGGTGAAATCCTGCAAAGGTAGTAGGGGCGACATTTCAGTGTCAGGTATTCCAGATCCTGGAAACAGAAACTCACCAGTGTTGCTATGTTTCGGCACCAAGAGGTGGTGATTAGAAGGCAGACCACAACTCTCCTAGCCTTGCCAGAGGCCATTGTATTGTCCATTCAGTAGACTGAGAAGCCCTCTGGTTGTAGAGCACAGTCAGGTGAAGTAGGAAAGACCCATATTTCTGTGAAAGAGGATACAGCAGTCTCTCAGTTCCTTTTGAAAAGTGAGTCTGCCTTTAAGTTTGTCTAGCTTGTTTTCAAGAAATTGGACATTTGCTTGGAGCAAGCTGGGGAGGAGGGCTTGGGACCACATCATTTCATTCTCACCTGCAGGCCTACATGTTTCCTGCACTTCCTGAAGTGACAGCTTCTTTTCGTGCCTGGGAGATGGTGAGAGTAGTTTGCAGTATTAAGGGTATAGGTGTGTTCAGTGAGGTTCTTCACCTTGGTCTATGTGCAGATGGAAGATTTGTTTATGGCTTGTTTATTTGTTTATGCCTTGTTTATGGTTCCTGCGCAGTAGATGGGTCTGCGCAGTCGATGATCAGGGTCGCTGTCGGGCTGTAGTTTGATTTCGGAGGTTGGATGATTTCCAGACCTTGCTCCAGCGCTCTCTCCAGTTTAATAACATCCTCCCTATAGCAAGGTGACCAAAACTGAACATAATACTCCATGTGTGGTCTCACCAGAATCCTGTACAACTGTAACATAACCACCCAACTTCTATACTCAATGTCCTGGCTGAAGGCCTCTGATTTCTCAGAAGACTAACAAAATTTAGCATGTCAGCTACGACTCTCATCAACTTCTACAGATGCGCAACAGAAAGCATTCTATCTGGTTGTATCACAGCTTGGTATGGCTCCTGCTCTGCCTTAAACCACAATGAATTACAAAAGGTCGTGAATGTAGCCCAATCCATCATGCAAACTAGCTTCATATCCATTGACTCTGCCTACACTCCCCATTGCCTCAGCAAAGCAGCCAGCATAATTAAGGACCCCATGCACCCTGGACATTCTCTCTTCCACCTTCAGGTCAGGAAAAAAGATATAAATGTCTAAGGTCACGTACCAAAAAACACAAGAAAAGCTTCTTCCATGCCATCAGATTTTTGAATGGACCTACCATGCATTAAGCTGATCTTTCTCTTCACCGTAGCTATAACTCGCATTGCACTCTCTCATTTCCTTCTCTATGAGTGGTATGTTTTGTATGTATAGCATGCGAGAAACAACACTTTTCACTGTATGCTAATACATGTGACAATAATAAATCAAAGGCCAATGTGCCAAAAGCCTTCTTCACTGCCCTGTCACTCAGTGACTCCATTTTCAGAGACCATGCACCTAATGATCTACCACACTCCTTAAGGCCTTACTATTCACCATGAAACTCCTATCTTGATTTGGCTTTCAAATGCAACACTTCACACTTATTTATATTAAACTCCATTTGCCATTTCTCAGCCCACTTCCCCAGCTGATCAAGGTCCTGCTGCAATTTCTGATAACCTCTCTCACTGTCCACAATACTGTCTACTTCAGTGTCACCTGCAAACTTATTAATCATACTTTGTACATTCTCATCCAAATCATTGATATAGATAACAAACAGCAATGAGCCCAGCATTGACCCCTGAGGCACACAACTAGTCACAGGCCTCCAGTCCAACAAGCATCCTTCCACTATTACCTTCTGCTTCCTTGTGTATCCAATTTGCCAGCTCTCCCTGGATTCCATGCGATCTAACCTTCCAGAGGAGCATACCATGTGGAACGTTATCAAAGACCTTACTGAAATCTAAATAGACTACCGTCACTTCATCAAAGATCTTCAACAAATTTGTTAGGTGTGATCTTCCAAGAAAGATCAGCATTACCTTTATAGTCAATCTACTTATAGTGTAAATTCTTTATGGTGAGGAAAGAGAAAAATAAAGAGATGGAAACTCACAACCAAATATCTGTAGAATATTATGTACTGTTTTATTACTATAAGATTCTGCCTAAATAAATCTATTTAAATTCAGTACTTTTATTCTGAAACTCCTTACAAACTTGATTAATGGCACAGCATGTCTAGAATTTCTGCTGCTTATGCTATGTTTTCTTGATTGGCTTGCTTGGTGACTGTCTCAATGATAACCATAGAAAAACTGCATCCAATATGAGAATACATTTCAAAATATAAAGATTAAATAAAGGAAATCTATAAATTGTAAGTTTTATTTGTGTAATATCCTAACTATGCTAGGGGTAGTGCGTTTTAAACGAAAGGAAAATACATGGTTTGCACAGATAGATTCAAACAACAATAAGGTTTATTTGAGGAGCTTTTGCTTGTACAGAGTACAAACTGAAATAAAAAACAGCAGCTTTTGCAATGGCTACATCATCAAATCTTGTGATCAGATCTTAAAGCTATTTGCAACCATTTAAATAGATAACAATCTTCCTTCCCCTGTGGTCATAACAACAAATTACAACAAGGTTATACATAGGACCAATAATGTTCTAGACAAAGTACAATGCACAATCAATCGGGAAGATGTCTATTCCTCTTTGGTTAGATACAAAGTTCTGGGATTTGGCTGTCCTTGATTCCAGCAGCATGATTCAGGAATGAAATAGAGAATCTGGTGAACTGGTGCGACAGCAATAATCTCTCCCTCAATGTCAACAAAATGATGGAGATTGTCATCAACTTCAGGAAGTGTAGAGGGGAAGATACCCCATATACATCAACACAGAAAAGTAGAAAGGGTCGAGAGCTTCAAGTTTTTAGGTGTCCGGATCACCAACAACCTGTCCTGGTCCCCCATGCTGACACTGTAGTTAAGAAAGCCCAGCAATGCCTCTACTTTCTCAGAAGACTAAGGAAATTTAGCATGTCAGCCATGACTCTCACCAATGTTTACAGATGCACCATAGAAAGCATTCAATCTGGTTGTATCACAGCTTGGTATGGCTCCTGCTCTGCCCAAGACCACAATAAACTACCAAAGGTCATGAATGTAGCCCAATCCATCATGCAAACCAGCCTACCGTCTATTGACTCTGTCGACATCTACCAATGCCTCAGTTAAGTAGCCAGCATAATTAAGGGCGCACGCCTGGACATTCTCTCTTCCACCCTCTACTATCCATGAGAAAAAGATACAGAAGTCTGAGGTTATGTACCAACCAACTCAAGAACAGCTTCTTCCCTGCTGCCATCAGACTTTTGAATGAACCTACTTTGCATTAAGTTGATCTTTCTCTACACCCTAACTATGATTGTAACATTACATTCTGCATTTTCTCATTTCCTTCTCTATGAACAGTATGCTCTGTCTGTATAGCGCACAAGAAACAATACTTCCCAATGGTAAGGTAATACATTTGACAATAATAAATCAAATCAAATCAGAATTTCAGTAAACACCTCCTCTCTGGAATATAAATTATTCCCATGTGGTATAATAGATGACATAATCATCAAACAATTCAGATTCAACTCAGTAGCTGATGATGCTCTGCGGAGGCCCCAGACCAAGGTGGAGACTCACTGCAATAAGGCCTTGGTCCACAGAGTCCCCAGTAGAGTGGTGCATCGGCCTGCTTAAAATGCAATTCTACTGCTTGGACTGCTCTGGAGGGGTCTACCAGTATGACCCTGTATGTGCTTCACACATAATCATAAATTTCAGCGCTCTGCACAACATCACCCAGCAGCAGAGAGACCAGCTGGGGCAGGAGGAGAGGCGAGGAGACGAGGTGGGCATGTCGCAATATGAGGAGCCAGAGGAAGGAGGGCAGGTGGCGATGGCAGGTGTCTGGCAGGAAAGGGCAACAAGGGATGCCTTAATAGCAGCCCGCTTCACTTAGCTGGTGCAGTGCAGTGAGGGAGAAGCAATCAACACACAACCACCAAAACTCCATCAGCAAGTGCAGATACCATTCCCCCGCCAAACCGACCTGGGCCCCCCAACCAGATCACCCTTCCTCAGACTCTCTCATCCCACCACCTTGCCCCACAGAAACTCTCTAACTCTTAATGCTAATGCTCTCTCTAACATGCGCACCCACGCACTCTCACACACTCACATGCTCTCTCTCACATACATACCCACGCTCTCTAACATGCATACCCTCGCTGTCTCTCACAAACACCAACGCTCTCTCTCACTTCCCCCCCATGCTCGCTTACACACCCGTGCTCTCACAAACACACCTAGGCTCTCAGATACACACTAACGCTTTCCCTAACATGCACACCCATGCTCCCTCCAACATGTGCACCTACGTTCCCTCCAACACGCACACCCACGTTCTCTTTAACATACAAACACACTCACTGAAACATGCACAGCCACACTCTCTCTAACATGCACATGTATGCTCTCCCTCACATATACACCCACGCTCTCTCAAATACAAACCCACACTCTCTAACATGCACAACTATGCTCTCGCTCTCTCTCTCATTCACACACACACACATACACGTGCGCGCTCTCTCTCTCACATACACAACCATGCTTTGCCTCACATGCACAACCAGGTGCTCTCCCGAACACACATGCCCTCTCGCACCAAAGCGCACACTCACATACACACTCAAGCTCTCTCTCACAGGCACACCAGCACACATTCTTGCATACACACCCACACTCTCTTTCACATGCACACCCACACACTCTCTCTCGCATACACACCCACGCTCTCGCTAACATGCACACCCACACCCTCTCTCATAAACACACCAAAGCTCTCTCTCACATACATATCCACGATCTCGCTCACAAACACACCCACATCTTGCTCACATACACAGCCACGCTCTCTCTCTCACACACACACACACACACACCCACTCTCTCTCTCACATACACACACATATTCACTCATAAACACCCACACTATCTCATACACACCCACGCGCTCTCATATACATCCACACTCTCACTAACATGCACACCCAAGCTTTCACTCACATACACACCCAAGCTCCATCTCATACACATCCACGCTCTCTCATACACACCCACACTCTTGCTAACATGCACAACCACGCTTTCTCTCACATACGCACCCAAGCTCGCTCTCACATACATAACCATGCTCTCTCACATGCACACCGAGACACTCTCTCATGCATACCCACACTCTCTCTCATAAACACAGACAAACTCTGCCTCACATATATACCAAGGATCTCGCTCACATACGCAGCCACACTCTCTCTCACATGCACAGCCAGTCTCTCATACACACCTACACTCTCTCATACACACCCACACTCTCTCATACACACCCACACTCTCTCATACACACCCACACTCATACACACCCACGCTCTCTCTCACATGTACACCCACGCTCTCTCTCACATGCACACCCACACTCTCTCACATGCACACCCACTCTCTCATACACACCCACACTCTCTCATACACACCCACACTCTCTCATACATACCCACACTCATACACACCCACGCTCTCTCTCACATGCACACCCACGCTCTCTCTCACATGCACACCCACACTCTCTCTCACATGCACACCCAAACTCTCTCATACACACCCACACTCTCGCTAACATGCACACCTACGCTTTCACTCCCATACACACCCAAGCTCGCTCTCACATACACACCCACACTCTCACATACACACCCACACACTCTCTCACATACACACCCACACACTCTCTCACATACACACTCACACACTCTCTCACATACACACCCACGCTCGCTCTCACATACACACCCACGCTCGCTCTCACATACACACCCATGCTCTAGCGTACACACCCACGCTCTCGCATACACACTCATGCTCTCGCTAAAATGCACACAAATGCTTTCACTCAGATACACACCCAATCTCTCACATACATACCCATGCTCTCACTCACATGACGACCACACACTCTCTCTCACATGCGCACCCATGCTCTCATATACATACCCACGCTCACTCTCACATACACATCCACGCTCGGTCTCATCCACACCCACGCCCTCTCATCCACACCCACGCTCTCTCATCCACACCCACGCCTGCTCTCACATACACACCCATGCTCTCACATACACACCCGCGCTCTCTCTCACATACACACCCACGCTCTCTCTCACATACAAATCCATGCTCTCTCACGTACACAGCCATACTCTCTCACATACACACCCACACTGTCACATACACACCCATGCTCTCGCATATAACCCACGCTCTCGCATACATAGCCACACTTGCTAAAATGCACACACATGCTTTCACTCAGATACACACTCAATCTCTCTCTCACATATATACCCACACTCTTGCTCACATGCACACCCACATACTCTCTCTCATACACACTCATGCTCTCATTAACATGCACACCCACACTCTCTCTCATAAACACACCAAAGCTGTCCCTCACAAACACACCTACGCTCTCATACACACACATACTCTCTCACACATACAGATCCATGCTCTCTCTCACATTCACATCCATGCTCTCCCTCACATACACATCCACACTCTCTCACATACACACCCACACTCTCTCATACACAGCCATGCTCTCTCTCACATACACAGCCATGCTCTCTCTCACATACACACTCACGCTCTCTCTCACATACACACTCACACACTCTCTCACGTACACACCCATGCTCTCTCTCACGTACACACCTGCACTCTCTCTCACAGACACACCCACGCTCTCTCTCACATACACACCCACGCTCTTTCTCACGTACACACCCACACTCTCTCACGTACACACCCACACTCTCTCACGTACACACCCATGCTCTCTCTCACGTACACACCTGCACTCTCTCTCACAGACACACCCACGCTCTCTCTCACATACACACCCACGCTCTTTCTCACGTACACACCCACACTCTCTCACGTACACACCCACACTCTCTCACGTACACACCCATGCTCTCTCTCACATACACACCCACGCTCTCTCTCACAGGCACACCCACGCTCTCTCTCACAGGCACACCCACACTCTCTCTCACAGGCACACCCACGCTCTGTCTCACATACACACCCATGATCTCACTATAAGGTACATTCACGCTTTCACTCACATACACACACAAGCTCTTTCTCACATACATACCCATGCTCCCTCTCAAATACATACACACGCACTCTCATACACTCCCATGTTCTCTAATACACACCCACACTCTCTCTCAAATGCACGCCCATGCTCTCTCTCGTATACAGGCCCACGCTCTCTCTCGCATACACACACACGCTCTCTCTCACATACACACCCATGCTGTCTCATACACACCCACGACGTCTCATACACATTCACGCCATTTCATACACACCCACACTCTCTCTCAAATACACACCCACAATCTCTCTCACAAACACAACAACGCTCTCTCTCACAAACGAAACAACGTGCTCTGTATCAAACACACCCACGCTCACTCTCGCATGCACATCCACGCTTTCTCTGACATGCACACCCACACTCTCCATCTCACATACACACACCCAAGCTCTCGCTCACATACACACCAAACTCTCTCTCACATACACAACAGTCTCTCTCATAGACACACTCATGCTCTCTCTGACATACACACCCATGCTCTCTCTCACATTCACACCCACACTCTCTCTCACATACACACCCACGCTCTCTCTCGCATACACACCCACGCTCTCTCACACACACACACACCCACGCTCTCTCACACATACACAGCCACGCTCTCTCACACACATACCCACGGACTGTCATACACACCCACATTTTTGCATTCACACCCACGCTCTCACTTACATGCACACTCACGTTCTCACTCATATACATACCAAGGTCTCTCTCATATACACACCCAAGCTCTCCCTCACATCCACACCCACGCTCTCGCTCACATACACACCCATGTTCACATACACACCCACGCTCTCACGAACATGCACACAAACACTGTCTCTCACATACACACCTACGCTCTCTCTCATACACACCCCTGCTCTTTCTCACATAATGTGGGTATGCCGGCGTTGGACTGGCGTAAACACAGTAAAAAGTCTGACAACACCAGGTTTTAGTCCAACCTATTTATTTGATAATATTCTCACAAGCTTTCGAGGGGACAGCCTCTTCGTCAGGTGAATGGAGAGATATAAAGCACTGTCTGTGCTTTATATGCTCTGTCTGAGGCCAGAACTCTCCATTCACCTGACGAAGAGGCTGTCCCCTCGAAAGCTTGTGAGAATATTATCAAATAAATAGGTTGGACTAAAACCTGGTGTTGTCAGACTTTTTACTGTGCTTTCTCACATACACACACATACTTTCATATACACACTCATGCTCTCTCTCACATACACACCCACGCTGTCTCTAACAGGCACAAGCATGTTCTCTCTCTCAGATACACACCCACACTTTCTCTGACATACACACTCACTCTCTCATATGCACATCTATTCTCTCCCTCTCATCCACATCCATGTTTTATCTAACATGGACCGCAGGCAGTATGGGAGGGAGGTTAGACAGGCAGTGGAGATGGGAAATGCCCAGACTGAGGGGCTGAAGTGTATATATTTTAATGCAAGGAGTATAGTGAATAAGGTAGATGAGCTTAGGGCGTGGATAGCTGTTTGGGATTGTGATGTGGTGGCCATTACGGAGACTTGGATGTCTCAGGGACAGGACTGGGTACTTCAGGTGCCAGGCTTCAGGTGCTTCAGGAAGGACGGGGAGGGTGGCAGAAGGGGTGGTGGCGTGGCACTGTTGATCAGGGATAGTGTCATGGCTACAGAGAAAGAGGATGTCGTGGAGGGATTGTCTACAGAATCTCTGTGGGTGGAAGTTAGGAACAGCAAAGGGTCAAAAACTTTGCTGGGTGTAATCTATAGGCCGCCCAATAGTGACAGGGAAGTTGAAGTGCAAATAGGGAAACAGATTCTGGAGAGATGTTTTAATAACAGAGTTGTCGTGATGGGAGACTTCAATTTCCCAAACATCGACTGGAATATCCCTAGGGTAAGGGGTATAGATGGGGAGGAGTTTGTTAGGTGTGTTCAGGAAGGTTTCCTGACGCAGTATGTGGACAAGCCTACGAGGGGAGAGGCTGTACTTGACCTGGTACTGGCGAATGAACCAGGGCAGGTGATGGATCTTTCGGTAGGAGAGCATCTTGGATATGGTGACCATAATTCTATCTCCTTCACAATTGCGTTGGAACGAGATAGGATCAGGCAGGCTAGGAAGGTGTTTGTCTGGGGTAAGGGGAGACACGAAGAAGTCAGGAAGTTACTTGGACAAATAAACTGGAAGGAGGCGTTCTTAGGGAAAAGTACCGAAGGAAGGTGGCAGATATTCAAGGAATGTGTGTCTGGAGCTCTGAATGACAACGTTCCGATGAGACGAGGGGGTTTTGGTGGGTCGAGGGAACCGTGGTGCACAAAGGATGTGTTGAACCTAGTCAGGAAGAAAAGGAAGGTGTACAAGAGGTTCAGGGAATTAGGAGATGTTAAAGATCTTGAGGAGTATAAGGACTGTAGGAGGGAACTTAAAAGGGAAATTAGGAGAGCCAGAAGGGGTCATGAGAAGACCTTGGCGGGTAAGATTAAGGAGAATCCCAAGGCCTTCTATAAATATGTGAAAGGTAAAAGGATAAGAAGAGAAGGGATAGGACCTATAAAAGGTGAGGGGGGAAAGGTTTGTGTGGAACCAGAAGAAATGGCGGAGGTGCTTAACGAGTACTTCGCCTCAGTATTCACAGTGGAAGCCGATCTGGGAGATTTTGTTATGGATTTGCAGCAGATGGAAAAGATTGAGTACGTGAATATTAAGGAGGAGGATGTGTTGGAACTTTTGAATTCTATCAAGGTAGATAAGTCGCCGGGACCAGATGGGATGTACCCCAGGATACTGTGGGAGGCGAGGGAAGAGATTGCAGAGCCCCTGGCGATGATCTTTGCGTCGTCAATGGAGACGGGAGAAGTTCCAGAGGATTGGAGGATTGCGGATGTAGTTCCTATTTTCAAGAAAGGGAACAGAGATAGCCCGGGAAATTACCGACCGGTGAGTCTGACCTCAGTGGTTGGTAAGCTGATGGAGAGGCTTCTGAGGGACAAGATTTACGAACATTTGGAGAGGTTTGACATGATCAGGAATAGTCAGCATGGATTTGTCAAGGGCAGGTCGTGCCTTACAAGCCTAGTTGAGTTCTTCGATAATGTGACTGAACACATTGACGAAGGAAGTGCCGTGGACGTAGTGTACATGGACTTCAGCAAGGCGTTTGATAAGGTCCCCCATGCAAGACTTCTTGAGAAGGTGAGAGGGCATGGGATCCAAGGGCCTTTGGCCTTGTGGATCCAGAACTGGCTTGCCTGCAGAAGGCAGAGAGTGGTTGTGGATGGGGCTTTTTCTGAATGGAGGTCAGTCACCAGCGGAGTGCCTCAAGGATCTGTTCTGGGACCCTTGTTGTTTGTCATTTTCATAAATGACCTGGATGAGGAAGTGGAGGGATGGGTAAGTAAGTTCGCTGATGACACAAAGGTCGGTGGTGTTGTGGATGATCTGGAAGGATGGCAAAAGTTGCAGCAGGACATAGATAGGATGCAGGACTGGGCGGAGAAGTGGCAGATGGACTTCAACGCGGATAAATGTGTAGTCGTCCATTTTGGCAGAACCAACGGGATGAACGAGTACACTATCAAGGGCAGAAGTCTGAGTAGTGTTGAGGAGCAGAAGGATCTTGGGGTCCGGGTCCACAGGACTCTTAAATCGGCCTCGCAGGTGGAGGAGGTGGTCAAGAAGGCGTATGGTGTACTGGCCTTCATTAATCGAGGGATTGAGTTTAGGAGTCGGGAGGTAATGCTGGAACTTTATAAGACCCTTGTCAGGCCTCATTTAGAGTATTGTGCGCAGTTCTGGTCGCCTCACTATAGGAAAGATGTAGAAGCTATTGAAAGGGTACAGAGGAGATTTACAAGGATGTTGCCTGGACTGGGAGGCATGCCTTATGAAGTTAGGTTGAGGGAGCTGGGACTCTTTTCCCTGGAGAGACGAAGGTTGAGAGGCGACCTGATAGAAGTTTACAAAATGTTGAGAGGAATAGATAGGGTGGACTCTCAGAGGCTATTTCCCCGGTTTGAAATGGTCGCTACGAGAGGACACAGATTTAAGGTGCGGGGAGGGAGGTTCAGAAGTGATGTTAGGGGTAAGTTTTTCACTCAGAGGGTGGTGAGTGAATGGAATCGGCTGCCGTCAGTGGTGGTGGAGGCGAACTCGCTGGGGTCTTTTAAAAGACTTCTGGATGAGTATATGGGGTTTAATGAGATTGAGGGTTATAGATAGGTCTGTAGGTTGGTAGGTGATGATGTGATCGGCGCAACTTGTGGGCCGAAGGGCCTGTTTGTGCTGTAGTGTTCTATGTTCTATGTTCTAACATGCACATCCACGCTCTCTCTCTCACACACATATACTTTCTCTGATATACACACCTATGCTCTCCCTCACATACATATCCATGCTCTCTCTCTCACATGCACAGCCATTCTCTCTTATAACCACGTGCTCTCCACACCCACACGCGAACTCACAGCAACACACTCACTCAGATACACACCAACACGCTCTCTAACACGCACATGTGTGCTCTCTTTCAGATCCACACCCACGCTTTCTCTGACATGCACACCCGCTCTCTCTCCCACATGCACATTCATGCTCTCTCTCTCAGACACACCCACGTGTATCTAACATGCACACCCACGCTCTCTCTGTCTCTGTCTCTCTCTCTCACGCACACACACATACACACACTCATGCTTTCTCTGACAAACAACAAAGAATAAAGAAAATTACAGCACAGGAACAGGCCCTTCGGCCCTCCAAGCCTGCACCGACTAACTAAAACCCCCTCCCTTCTGGGGACCATATCCCTCTATTCCGATATTATTCATGTACTTGTCAAGACACCCCTTAAAAGTGACTACCGAGTCCGCTTCCTCCACCTCCCCCGGCAAAGTGTTCCAGGCACCCACCCATCCACTGTGTAAAAAATCTGCCTCATACATCTCCTTTAAATCTTGCCGCTTGCACCTTAAACCTGTGCCCCCTAGTAATTGACTCTTCCATCCTGGGAAAAAGCTTCTGACTATCCACTCTGTCCATGCCCCTCATAATCTTGTAGACTTCTATCAGGCCCTCAATTTCTGTCGTTCCAGTGAGAACAAACCAAATTTCTCCAAATTTTCCTCCTAGCTAATGCTCTCCATATCAAGCAACATTCTGGTAGATCTTTTCTGTACCCTCTCCAAAGCCTCCACATTCTTCTGGTAGTGTGGTGACCAGAATTGAACACTATATTCCAAGTGTGGCCTAACTAAATTTCTATAAAGCTGCAACATGACTTGCCAATGTTTAAACTCAAAGCCCAGGCTGATGAAGGCAAGCATGCCACTGATCCCTGAGGAACACCACTTGTAAAAAGTCTGACAACACCAGGTTTTAGTCCAACCTATTTATTTGATAATATTCTCACAAGCTTTCGAGCATACCCACATCATGAACACCACTTGTCACAGTCCTCCATTCAAAAATATATCCTTCCGCTGCTACCTTCTATCTTCTTGACTACCTTCTCCATCTACATTGCTACTTTCAGTGACCTGTGTATCTGTACACCCAGGTCCCTTTGCCTATCAATATTCTTAAGGGTTCTGCCATTTATTGAATATTTCCCATCTGTATGGGAAATTCCAAAATGCATTTCTTCACATTGCCATCTCTCCACCCAAGTCTCTAACAAATCTATATCCTGCTATATCCTCTGATCGTTATCCGCAAATCTACCAACCTTTGTGTCGTTTGCAAATTTAGTAATCAAACCAGATACATTTTCCTCCAAATCGTTTATATATATTACAAACAGCAAAGGTCCCAGCACTGATCCCTGAGGAATGCCACTCATCACAGTCCTCCATTCAGAAACGTACCCTTCCATTGCTACCCTCTACCTTCTTTGACCAAGCCAGTTTTGTATCCATCTTGCCAGCTCACTTCTGATCCCATGCGACTTCACATTCTGCACCAACCTGCCATGACGGACCTTGTCAAAGGCCTTACTAAAGTCCATGTAAACAACATCCACTGCCCTACCCTCATCAATCATCTTTGTCACTTCCTCAAAAGACTTGATCAAGTTTGTGAGACATAACCTCCCATTCACAAAACCATGTTGCCTCTCATTAATGTGTCCACTTATTTCCAAGTGGGAATAAACCCTGTC
The DNA here is from genome assembly GCF_965287045.1 of Carcharhinus amblyrhynchos. Taxonomy (NCBI): domain Eukaryota; kingdom Metazoa; phylum Chordata; class Chondrichthyes; order Carcharhiniformes; family Carcharhinidae; genus Carcharhinus; species Carcharhinus amblyrhynchos. The sequence continues at coordinate 28,540,390 of NC_137333.1, forward strand.
TCAAAGAATCCTCTCTAATAATTTCCCTATCACTGATGTAAGGCTCACCAGCCTGTAATTACCTGGATTATTCTTGCTATCCTTCTTAAATAAAGGAACAACAAACATTGACTATTCTCCAATCCGCTGGGACCTCTCCTGTAGCCAGTGAGAATACAAAGATTTCTCTCAAGGCCCCAGCAATTTCCTCCCTTGCCTCTCTCAGTATTCTGGGGTATATCCCATCAGGCCCTGGGGACTTGTCTACCTTAATGTTTCTCAAGAACTCCAATACCTCCTCCTTTTTGATCTCAACATGATTCAAACTGTCTACACACACTTTCCCAGACTCATCATCCACCAAGTCCTTCTCTTTGGTGAATACTGACGCAAAGTATTCATTTAATACCTCACCCATTTCCTCTAGCTCCATGCATAGATTCCCTTCCCTGTCCTTGAGTGGGCCAACCCTCTTCCTGGCTACCTTCTTGCTCTTTATATGTATAGAAAGCTTTGTGATTTTCCTTAATCCTGCTGGCCAATGACTTTTTGTGACCCCTTTTAGCCCTCCTTACTCCTTCCTTAAATTCCTTTCTACGTTCCTTGTATTCCACACATGCTTCAAAGAACAAGGAACAAAAACAGCCCAGGAAACAGGCCCTTCTACCCAATGAGCCCGCGCCACCATTTTAACATTACCAGTCCCCCCCTCCACCCATGACCCTTATCTATGCTTATGGCATTCCACATTGAGGGAAAACTAATTCAGGGACAATTTGTTACCTCCAATCAGCCTAAGAGCACATCTTTGGGGTGTGGGAGGAAACCGGAGCACCCGGAGAAAACCCACGCAAGCATGGGGAGAATGCACAAACTCCCACAGACACTGGCCCAAATCCATGTGTCTGCACAGCAAACAGTGATAGTCACTGAGCTGTCGTGTTGCCCAGCATCTGGTCCAGTTTAAGCATACACTAGCAACATGAAGCACTAGGCTATTCTCGAACATCCAAGAGCAGCCCTTGTACGACCCATGGCGTGTATGCCCCTCGTTGGACAACAAGGCGGACCGACTTAAAACCTGTGAATTTGTGTGGTCCAAGCCTCCTCACCTTAACAAATGCTTCCTTTTTCTCTTTGACTAGGCTCACAATATCTCTCGTTATCCAAAGTTCTCAAAACTTGTCATACTTATCCTTCACACTTACAGGGTGCCGGTCCTGAATCCCTATCAATTTACACTTGAAAGCCTCCTATATGTCAGATGTTGATTTGTCTTCAAACATCTACATTCTTCAATTCCTGCCTAATATTCTTGTAATTAGCCTTCCCCGAGTTTAGCATCTTAACATGAGGACTAGACTTTTCTTTATCCATCAGTTCCTTAAAACTTATTGAATTATGGTCACTGTTCCCAAACTGCTCCCCTATCGAAATGTCGACCATCCAGCCGGACTCATTCCCCAATACCAGGTCCAGTATGGCCCCTTCCCTAGTTGGACTCACCTCGCTTGTTCTGCCCAAGTATATCACCTTATACTTATCCAGATTGAATTCCATTTGCCATTAATCAGCTCATCTGACCAGCCCATGTCTATCATCCTGTAATCTGGGCTAACCTCCTCACTATCTCCCACCCCACCCATTTTTGTATCATCCACAAACTTAACGGTCAGCCCTCCTACATTCAAATCTAAATCATTTATATGAAACACAAACAGCAAGGGTCCCAAAACTGATCCCTGGGGGACCCCACTAGACAAATACCCCTTGACCGTCAGCTTCTGCTTCCTGCCACTCAGCCAATTCTGGATCCAATTTGCCAAATTTCTTTAGATCCCATAGGCTCTGGATATCAGTCACCAATGAAGGACCTTATCAAAAGTTTTGCTGAAGTCCAACTAGACTATGTCAAATGCATTGCCTTCATCTACACACCTGGTCACCTCTTTGAAAGATTCAATCAAGTTGGACAGACATATCCTCCCCTTATCAAAACTATACTGACTGTCCTGGATTAATCCCTGCCTCTCCAAATGCAATTAATTGCTTCTCTGAATTGCTTCCAATAGCTGCTGAGGTTAGATTGATTGGCCTGTGGTTTGCTGGTTAATCCCTTCCTCCCTGCTTGAATAATAGTACCATATTGTTTGTCCTCCAGACTTCTAACACCTCTCCTGTGGTCATTGAGGAATTGAAAATTATTGCCAGGAGGAAAATTATTTCCTCCTTCGCCTCACTCAACAGCCCAAGATATATTTCATCTGATCCTGGAAATTTATCTACTTCTAAGCCTGCCAGACCACTCAGATTTCCTCTGTGTTTTTTTTTAAATTGTATCGCAGCCCTCCCTGAGTCCTATGCTTCTCTCTCACTCATGAACCCTACCTATGTCCTCCAGCTCCACACACAAATTACCATTGTGGTCTTTAATGGGCCCTACTCTTTCCTGAATGATCATAGAATCATTGAATTCAGAAAGAGGCCATTTGTCCTGTCAAGTCTGCACCAACTCATGCCCAGGTTTACCCCATAATCCTATGTATTTACCCCTAACCTACACATCTTTGAATACTAAGGGACAATTTACCACGACCAATCCATTTAACCTGCATATCTTTGGACTGAGAGAGGAAATCAGAGCATCCAGAGAAAATCCACGTAGACACAGGGAGAATGTGCAAATTCCACAGACAGTCACCCAAGTCTCAACCTGGACCCGAGTCTTCACTTTACCCCTTTACCTTTCGTGTACTTGCAAAACAAGAATGGATTTTCCTTTATTTTACCTGCCAGTATTCTTTCATATCCCTTTTTTGCTCTTCTAATTACATTTTTAATTTCCTTCTTGCATATTCTATGCTCCTCTACAGCTTCTGCTATTTTGAGCCCTCAATGAATGCTATAATCCTCCCCTTTTCTCTTTATCCAATGTTGTAGATGCCTTGATATTCAGGGTCCACAGGATTTGTTGCTCCCACCCTTTTTCTTTATTGGAATATGTTGGCCCTGTACTCTCCCTATTTCCTTTTTGAATGCACCCCACGTTTCTGTCACAAATTTACCTAAAAATGTCTGCTTCCAGTCTACTCTGGCCAAATCATATCTGATTTTATTAAACTCAGCATTTCCCCAATGTAGAATTTGGGTGGGGGGAACCAATTCTCCCAAAAATGCTGAACTGTGGCAAAACTGTTCTAAATCCCGAGTGTTTTGTCAGTTCGGCTTCTCACCTGAATCTCGGCACTCTGTGCATTGCAGGGATCCCAGTCGTGAATCTCATTAAAAACCAAGGGGGGTGTGGCCTATTTGCACCAGAATTTGACAGTTATGCGCAGTGGTCCCGATCTGTCAGACTCACCATTTGCTGGCCAGCCAATCGCTGGCCAACTTGGGACCCTCACAGTGCTGCCTTCCAGCCGAACACAGCCCGATCGTGGCCCCCCCACAATTCCCAGGCCAGCCCTGACCCCCCATCCCAGAGCACCTAATGCGCAGCCCACCCTTCCACCCCCTAACAGTGGCAATCCCTCCACCATCTGGCAACCCCCCCCCCACCCACTGACCCCTCCCTAGAGGCAGCCCCCACCCCTAGGCAGACCTCCCTGCTCCCTGCCAAAGCCCACCCCAATCGCTGCCCTCCCTCCATCCCAGGCCAATCCTGTCTGCAGAGTGACAGCAGGACCCCTCTCACCCCCACCGCTCACCCTTAGGCCCTCTCCATGTTTTCCAGCTCCCTTCAGCCTCTCTGGGCCTGAGAAAATAAAGTTGAACTGGAGTCCTGTGAACAGATTACTTTGATTCTAAAACAGATCTACAGTAACAAAAGTTACAGGGAGGTAGTTACTCCTAAAAGTGATACGTGGGTGACTGCTAGAAGGGGTAAGAAGCAGTCAGAGCAGCGATCCCCTGAGGCTGTTCCATTCCAAAGTAAGTACTCTGTTTTGGATGGTGTTGGGGAGGAAGACTCAACTGGGGTAAGCCATGGGGTACAGGTCTCGGGAGTACAACCTGTCCTTGATGCTCAGGCGTGAAGGGGGAAGAAAAGAACAGGATTAGGGATTGGGGATTCCATAGTTAAGGGGACAAATAGGAGAGTCTGTGGGAACGAGCGAGACTCGCAGTTGGTATGTTGCCTTCCAAGTGCCAGGGTCCGTGATGTCTCTGATCGAGTGTTCAAGATCCTTAAGGGGGAGGGGAACCAGCCCCAAGTCGTGGTTCATGTAGGTACCCATGTCATAGGTAGGAATAGGGATGGGGATGTAAGGCAGAAATTCAGGGAGTTAGGGTGGAAGCTTAGGGCTAAAACAAACAGAGTTGTTATCTCTGGTTTGTTACCTGTGCCGCGGGATAGCATGGAGAAGAATAGAGAGAGAGAACATTTGAGCTCGTGGCTAAAGGGATGGTGCAGGAGGGAGGGTTTCAGATACTTGGACAATTGGGGCTCGTTCTGGGGAAGGTGGGACCTCTACAAAAGGGATGGTCTGCACCTGAACCAGAGAGGTACTAATATCTTGGGGGGAAAATTTGCCAATGCTATTCAGGGGGGTTTAAACTGATTCAGAGGGGAGATGGGAACCTGAACTGTAGCTCCAATGTACAGGAGGATGAGAATAGGGAAGTCATGGATAAGGTTTCTAGGTCGCAGCAGTGTATTGGCAGGTGGGAGGGTGGGTTGAAGTGTGTATACTTTAATGCGAGGAGCATACGCAATAAGGTGAATGAACTTACTGCCTGGATTGGTGCCTGGGACTTCGATGTTGTGGCCATTTCAGAGACATGGATAGAGCAGGTTGTTGTTGCAGGTTCCGGAGTTCAGATGTTTCAGTCAGAGCAGAGAAGGTGGTAGAAGAGGGGGAGGCATGGCATTGTTAGTCAAGGACTGTACACGGTGGCAGAAAGGACATTTGATGTGGACCTGTCTATTGAGGTAGTATGGGCTGAGATTAGAAACACGAAAGGAGGTCACCCTGCTGGCAGTTTTTTAAAAGCCTCCAAAAAGTTTCAGAGATGTAGAGGAAAGGATTGTAAAGATGATCCTGGATAGGTGCGAGAATAACAGGGTGGTTGTTTTACAAATATCGATTGGAAAAGCTACAGCTCAAGCATGTTAGAGGGGTCAGTTTTTGTCCAATGTGTGCAGGAAGGTTTCCTGACACAGTTTGTAGATAAGCCAACAAGAGTTGAAGCTACATTGGATTTGGTACTGGGTAATGAACCAGACCAGGTGTAGACTTGGAGGTAGGTGAGCACTTTGGTGATAAATATGTATTTCATACCTCCCTGGTGGGTCGCTGAGAGGTGGGGGAGTGGCGTTGTTAGTTAAGGATTGCATCATAGCAGTGCAGAGGGAGGGAGGTATAGAGGATATAGGAATCGAGTCGCTTTGGGTGGAGTTGAGGAATAGGAAGGGAGATGTTACTATGTTGGGTGTGTACTACAGACCGCCCAATAGCCCGAGGGCTGTGGAAGAAGGGATAAGCAGGGACATTCTAGATAAGTGCAGGAAGTATAGGGTGGTGGTAGTGGGAGATTTTAATCTCCCCGTGGTAGATTGGAAGGTGCCGAGATCAGAGGGTGCTGACGGGGAGGAATTTGTACAGTGTGTAATGGAAGGATCCCCGGAGCAGTATGTGGATAGCCCGACCAGAGAGGGGGCTATACTGGACTTGGTTCTGGGGAATGAGCCTGGGCAGGTGGTTGACGTTGAAGTAGGAGAGCATGTGGCTAACAGTGACCACAACTCTGTCTGGTTTAAGATATTAATGGATAAAGATGAAGCCTGTCCTAAGGGGAGGGTGTTAAACTGGGGGAGGGCTAGATACAACCGGATTAGGAAGGATCTTAAAGATACGGACTGGGGTAAGCTGTTTGATGGCAGGTCGACGCTGGGTATGTGGGAGTCTCTCAAGGGAAAACTAAAATCTTTGCAGGAAAGACATGTGCCGGTCAAGAGGAAGGATGGGAAGGGTAGGATTAGAGAGCCGTGGGTAACTAGGGATATTGAGGACCTGGTCAGGAGGAAGAGGGAGGCGTACATTAGATCTAGGCATTTGAGGACAGAGATAGCGTTAGAAGAATACAGAGAATGTAGGAGAGAACTTAAAAGGGGCATCAGAAAGGCAAAAAGGGGCCACGAAATGGCTTTGGCGGGTAGGATTAAAGAAAATCCTAAGGCATTTTACTCCTATGTTAGAAACAAAAGGATGGTTAGAGGGAAGATTGGTCCTCTCAGGGACAGAGGAGGGGAACTATGCTTGGAGCCTGGGGGAATGGGGGAGATCTTGAATGAATACTTTGCGTCGGTATTCACGCAGGAGAGGGGCCTGATGTCTGGTGCTGTGCTTGAGGAGTTTGAGGATCCGTTGAGGGAAATAGTCATCACGAGGGAAGAGGTGTTGGGACTTTTAGACAGTATAAAGACGGATAAATCTCCAGGGCCTGATGGCATCTATCCCAGGCTGCTAAGGGAGGTGAGGGATGAAATTGCTGGGCCTCTGACGCAAATCTTTGTCTCTTCTTTGGACACAGGTGAGGTCCCAGAGGATTGGCGGATTGCAAATGTAGTACCGTTGTTTAAAAAGGGTCAGAGGGATAACCCAGGGAATTATAGGCCGGTGAGCTTGACTTCAGTTATAGGCAAGCTAATGGAGAGGATCCTCAAGGATAGGATGTATGAACATCTGGAGCGCTGCAATCTGATCAGGGATACGCAGCATGGCTTCGTTACAGGGAGGTCGTGCCTTACGAATCTAGTGGAATTTTTTGAAGAGGTGACAAAAACGGTTGACGAAGGACAAGCCGTTGATGTCGTCTATATGGATTTCAGTAAGGCGTTTGACAAGGTCCCTCATGGTAGGCTGATAGAAAAGGTGAAGGCTCATGGGATACAAGGCCAGGTATGTAGATGGGTGGAGAATTGGCTTGGGAGGAGGAGACAGCGGGTAGTAGTGGAAGGCTCCTTTTCCAATTGGAGGTCTGTCACCAGTGGTGTGCCGCAGGGCTCGGTACTAGGACCTCTTCTATTTGTAGTATATATTAATGACTTCAAAGAGGGGGTAGGTGGTGTGATCAGCAAATTTGCTGATGACACTAAGATGGTTGGATTGGCGGGTACTGAGGAGCAGTGCCTGGCAATGCAACAGGACATAGACAGGCTGGTAGATTGGGCAGATAGATGGCAAATGGAATTTAATCCGGAGAAATGCGAGGTGATGCACTTTGGCCGGAATAATGTGGAGGGGAGTTATACGATAAAAGGTAGAACTATCCGGAGTATAGATACGCAGAGAGACCTGGGGGTGCAAGTGCACAAGTCCCTGAAGGTGTCGGTGCAGGTGCAGAATGTGATGAGGAAAGCGTATGGTATGTTAGACTTCATAGGAAGAGGTATAGAATATAAGAGTAGGAGTCTGATGTTGCAGTTGTATAGAACGTTGGTTAGGCCTCACTTGGAGTACTGCGTCCAGTTCTGGTCGCCATACTACCGGAAGGATGTAGAGATCCTGGAGAGAGTGCAGAGGAGATTTACCAGGATGCTGCCTGGTATGGAAGGGCTGTCTTACGAGGAAAGATTGAACGAACTTGGGCTGTTTTCCCTTGAGAGACGTCGGCTGAGGGGGGATCTAATAGAGGTTTATAAGATTATGAAGGGGATAGATAGAGTAAATGGTGGTAAGCTTTTTCCGCTATTAGAAATGGATAGAATGAGGGGTCACGGGCTTAGGGTGAGGGGGGCTAGGTATAAGACAAATATTAGAGGGCAGTTTTTCACGCAAAGGGTAGTGGGGGTGTGGAATGCACTGCCGAGTAAGGTGGTGGAAGCAGGCACGCTAGGGTTGTTTAAGAGTCACTTAGACAGCCACATGAGCGGGCTACATATAGGGGGATATAGCAGGCCTTACTAAACATTGTAGGCTTGGGATTACGTTTTTGCCTCAGGGATGTTACAGTCTTTGCCTGTTTAATAATGAATTTTTTGTCTCCACAGGCATTTAAGTCCAGCAAGGGGCATGCATGCGGCAGGTTGTGGTGGGCTGCTCTTGGACGTTGTTTCGGGAGTTGCCTATTGCTTCATGTCGTTAGTGTGCTTAAACTGGACCATCTCGAGGGCAACATGACAGCTCAGAGACTATCTCTGTTGCTGTGCGGACACATGGATTTGGGCCTGTGTCTGTGGGAGTTTGCACGTTCTCCCCGTGGTTGCGTGGGTTTCCTCCGGGTACTCCGGTTTCCTCCCACATCCCAAAGATGTGCTTTTAGGCTGATTGATTGGGTACTAAATTGTCCCTATATTGGACCTCCCTGATCCTCGCACATTAGGCGTAGACTAAAATCATGAATAGGTCACTGAGACAGTGGGACGGCGGCGCGGGCTCGTTGGGCCGAAGGGCCTGTTTCCCGTGCTGTGTTGTTCTTTGTTCTTTGTTCTGTTAGACAGGGAGGAAGTGATCGAGCGAGTGTGGTGTACTAAAGATGTTGAATCTCTAGTGAAGAGGAAGAAGGAGGCTTATGTAAAAATGAGACATGAAGGCTCAGTTAGGGCACTGGAAAAAAGTGGGCGGCACGGTAGCACAGTGGTTAGCACTGCTGCTTCACAGCTCCAGGGTCCTGGGTTTGATTCCCAGCTTGGGTCACTGTCTGTGTGGAGTTTGCACATTCTCCCCGTCTCTGCATGGGTTTCCTCCGGGTACTCTGGTTTCCTCCCACAGTCCAAAGATGTGTGGGTTAGGTTGATTGGCCATGCTAAGAAATTGCCCCTTAGTGTCCAGGGATGTGTGGATTAGTAGGCATAATATGTGGGGGTATGGAGGTAGGGCCTGGGTGGGATTGTGTTCGGTGCAGACTCGATGGACCGAAGGGCCTCTTTCTGCACTGTAGGGTTCTATGATTCTATAACATTTTGGAGAAATACAGTATAGTATTTGAGGACATTTGGCACCTAAGATCAAACAAAACAGCCAGCCTAAGAATCTTGAGGAAAGAACAGTGCCCTATGCCATATATCCAAAGGTGGAATCTGAATTAATGAGACTTGTAGATACAGGACTCTGAGAACCTGTTGGTACTAATTACCAATTGTGACTGTAATGAAATAGGATAGGACTATATGCACTTGCAGAGATTTCAAAACAACAACCAATCCAGTCCTATGTGCAAAATAATACTCACTACCTTTGACTGAGGATTTGCTAACAAGCTTAGAGGGACGGAAGTTCAGCAAAACTGACCTATGAAAGGCCTGCCCTGCAAATGAACGTTGCAGCTAAATCTCAATGCCTGCTTACCATTTTAACATATAAAGGCCTATTCCACTATAAGGGATGACCTTTTGGGTTAGCATCAGCACCCGCTTTATTTCAACAGTCCATGTTAAGATCTCAAGACGGAGGAACAATGTTAACCTGACAACTGGTACCAACAAACAGGAATACTTATATAACCTAGAATCCACAGTGAAATGCCTTCAGAGGCATGGTCTTCGCATTGGGAAAGATAATTGTGACTTCTTTCAAATGCCAATACAATATTTAATGTGACACTACTGTGCCTTTAAGAAATGTATTTTAAGCATGTTCTCTGCAATTTGAAGGCAGGCCTGTTATTTTTTGTTATTGCACCAAGCTATCTGAGCCAATGTCCTTTTATTGTTGCTAAAGTCAATAATAGGCCATTTGTTTATTTTTAATTTGGGCCTAATTGAGTGTAATTATCTTTTTTGAATTGTTTGGGGAAGAATGATTGATAGGTCAGGTGGAACAGTTTTTTTCACAGGGAAAATCTAAGAGTCACTTTCAGTTTCACAGAAGCTGTTTGGATTCCAGCCTGAAAAGTGTTTGTGTATTCCTGATATTGGAAATACTGCTGGCTGCTGGGTAGTTAGAAGCTGTTTGGACCACAGACTGGAAACAGTCTTTCTAGCCTCTCTGGAGTGGAAATTTTGTGGTTTGCTAGCTCAAAGCAGTGGCTCTATCTCTTTCTTAAAATGTGCTGGGAACTCCAGGATAGAGAAGTTTGCGTTTCAATTCCCTATCCAAGGGCTAATTCTCAGTAGGTGTTACTAAGCTGCAAGATCCAGCATCACATGAGCATACTTACTTTCTGTGCCTAAAACCGGAATGTATTTTTGTAGGGGTATTTGTGTTGAACCGGTATTTTTAGTTAAGAAACATACAATATCATTTTTTTGTCCTCATTTGTAATTGGTAGATGTTGGTGCTAGTTGTTTTATTATATGGGGTAAGTAAACTTTGCTTTATAAAAGCTCCATAGTGGGTCATTTGAATCATACCTGGAGAGAAACATCTTACACTTATCCTTACCAAATAAAAGTGCAAAAGTTGACTTGGTTGACTTCATAAAATATCTTGGAGTTTCTGACCTGGATTATAAAGGACAGCATGGTCACACAGTGCTAAGCACTGCTGGCTAATAGCGCCAACCACCCAAGTTCAATTCTGGCCTTGGGTGACTGCATGGAGTTTGCGCGTTCTCCCTGTGTCTGCGTGGGTTTTCTCTCGGTGCTCCAGTTTCCTCCCACAGTCCAAAGGTATGCAGGTCAGGTTTATTGGCCATGCTAAATTGCCCTGTAGTGTCCCAAGATGTGTAGGTTAAGGACTAAATACATGGGATAACGGGGCTAGGGCCTGGGTAAAATGCTTTATCAGGGAGTCAGTGCAGAACTAATACACCGAATGGTCTCCTTCTGCACGGTAGGAATTCTATGATTCTATGATATCAATTGGGGGCTCTTTTACAGGTTTAAAATCCATATTCTTTGTTTGCTTTGGGATTATTGGATTCAAAGTGGGGAGCATATTTGTGTTTTCTTTTCAGGTGTTGCATTCAAGTTTAAATACGAAATGCCTAGTGGAATAACAACTCTCTCAGAAGCTAAAAGGTTCCTGGGGTTGAAGAAGGTGGTTTGCAAAAGGTGACTAAAACAAAGCTTTTGGGTAAAAATGTTGCAGTTGACATTACCTGATTGCGTAAAGAAGGTGGAGATAATTGTGGTGAAACCACAATTATCTCCACATCCCCCCCCAAACTCCAACCCCTCACCTTGAACCTATGTCACCTCATGACTGACCCTTCAACTAAGGGGAACAGCTGTTCCATATCCACATTGTCCATGTCCCTCATAATCTTGTACACCTCAATCAGGTCGCCCGTCAGTCTTCCCTGCTTCAATGAAAATTACCTAGGTCTATCCAACTTCTCTTCATAACTTACATTTTCCATCACAGGCAGCATCCTGGTGTATATCCTCTGCACCCACTCCAGTGCAATCACATTCTTCCTATGTGGCTCCCAGAAGTGCACACAGTAATTTGGCAGTGGCCTCACCAAAGTTCTGTACAACCTCAACATGAGTTCTCTGCTTTTGTAATCTATGCCTCAATTGATAAAGGCAAGTGTCCCATATGCCTTTTTCACCACCCTACTAAAGTAACTAGAAAGAATGCTGAAAAGATTTACTTGGATACTACCAGAACTTGATGACTTGAGTTATAAGGAGAGGTTGGATAGACTGGGACCTTTTTTCCCCTAGAGCACAGAAGGCCTAGGAGTGATCTTTTAGAAGTCTACAAAACTTATGAGGGGCAGAAATAAGGTAGCTAGTCAACATCTTTTCCCAAAGGTAGGGGAATCTAAAACGAGAGGGTATAGGTTTAAGATGAGAGGGGAAGGATACAAAAGGGTCCAGAGGGGCAATCTTTTTCATTCAGATGGTGGTGAATGTCTGGAACAAGCTGCCAGAGGCAGCAGTAGTAGAGATGGGTACAATTTTGTCTTTTAAAAATCGTTTAGACAGTTACAGGACAAGATGGATATATAAGGATATAAGCCAAATGCGGTAATTGGGACAAGCTCATTGGGATAAAAATTGGCTGGCATGGACAAATTGGGGCGAAGAGCGTGCTTCCATGCTGTAAACCTCTATAACTCAGGCAGCAACACAGTGGAAAGTGCTGCGGCCTCACAGTGCCAAGGACCCTTGTTCAATTCCGGTCTCCGGTCACTGTCTGTGTGGTGTTGGCACATTCTCCTTGTGTCTGCATGGGTTTCCTCTGGGTGCTCAGGTTTTCTTCCACAGTCCAAAGATGAGCGGTTATGTTGATTGGTCATGGTAAATTGACGAAAGTGTCAGGGGGATTAGTAGGGTAAAAATGAGTGATTAGGGGAATAGACTCTGGGTAGGATTGTGCTCGATGCAGACTCGATGGGACGAATGGTCTCCTTCTTAGGGATTCTATGATTCTGTGACTCTATGCCCTCTGCCTTCAGAGATCTGTGGACAAACACACCAAGGTTCCTTTTTCCACGGAACTTCCTAATGTCCTGCCATTCATTGAGTCCTTCCTTGTCAAATTATTCCTTCCAAACTGTATCACCTCACACATTTCAGGATTAAATTCCATCTGTCATTTATCTGCACATTTGACCATTCTGCCTCTATCTTCTTGTAACCCAAGACACTCAGCCTCACTGTTAACTACCTGACCAATCTTCCGGAATCTTCCAATGATCCACAAACTTACAAATCCTACACTCTGCATAGTCATCAATGTCATTTATATAAATGATGAATAATAGGGGCACCAACACAGCTGCCTGTGGTACATCACTAGACACTGGTTTCCAGTCACTAAAGCAGCCTTGTGTCATCACCCTCTGTCTCCTAAAACTGAGCCAATTTTGAATCCACTTTATCAAATAACCCTGTATCCCATGTCCCTTTACCTTCTTTAAAGACCCCATGTGGGGGACTTTTGCTGAAATCCACATAAACTATATCAACTGCATTACCCTCATCTACACATCTGTTCACCTCCTCAAAAAATTCGATCAAATTTGTGAATGACCTCCCTCTAAAAGCTATGCTAACTATCTCTGATCGAGGCTTGCCTCTCGAAGTGGTTTCTATAATCGGTTCCCTACCACTGATGTGACACTCACTGATCTGTAGTTCCCTGGCTTATCTCTGCCACCCTTTTTAAATAGCGGAACAACATTAGCTGTTTCCACATTGTTTGACACCTCCCCCGTGGCCAGAGAGGAACTGAAAATTTGTGTCAAAGCCCCTTGCCTTCCATAGCAGTCTACGCCACAATTCATCTGCACGTGGAGATTTATCCAATTTTAAGGCTGCCAACACCTCCAATATCTTGACCTTCCCTATGTCAATTTGTTCAGGAATCCCTCAGTTTCTCTCCCTGAATTCCACACCTTTAACTTCTTTCTCTTGAGTGAAGACAGATGTGAAGTATTCATTCAACACTCTACCGATATCCTCTGGCTCCACCCACAGATTGCCCTATTGGTCCCGAATGTGCCCCAATGTTTTCCCTTGTAATCCTCTTCCCATTGCTATATTTATGGAATATCTTGGGATTGTCTATACTTTTACCAACCAGAGCTTTTTCATAGCCCGCTTTGTTTTCCTAATTACTTTCTAAGCTCCATCCTGCACTTTCTAGATTTCACAAATTCCTCTGCTGATTTGTTTCCCTTGTACTTGTTAAAAGCTTTTCTTTTCTTCATCATCATATCCTGAATATCTCTAGTCATCCATCGTTCTCTGGGTTTGTTACTCCTTCCTATTTCCCAGGAGGGCTCACACCCTCTCCATTTCTTTTATGAATGCCCATCCACTGTTTTTCTGTAGATTTTCCCATTAGTAGCTGTTCCCAGTCTACCTTAGCCAGACCCTGCCTTATTTTACTAAAATCTACTCTCCTCCAATCCAAAACTTGTTTTTGTGACTGTCCTTCCATTTCCTTGTCCACAACAAGCTTAAATTGTAACAGGTTGTGATTGCTGTCACTAAAATGTTCTCTCGCCATCACCTCAACTACTTGTCCTGCTTCATTTGGTCTAGCACAGCTTCTTCCCTTGTTAGACCCTCTATACATTGATCTAAAAAGTTCTCCTGTATACATTTCAAGAAATCTACTCCTTACAAGCCCTTAACACTATGACTATCCCAGTTGATGCTGGGAAAGTTGACATCATCTAACATAATAACCCTATTGTTATTGTTTTTACACACCTCCACAAATTGTGCACATATTTGCCCCTCAATATCCTGCTATCTGGGAGCCTATAATAAACATCTAAGAATGTGGTTCTGTATTCCTTAGTTTTACCCACAAAGCTTAGTTTGATGCCCACTCCAAGATATCATCTCTCCTTGGTGCAGAAATTGACTCCTTAATTGATAATGCTATGCCTCCTTCTCTTTTACTCCCTCCTCTGTCTCACCTGAATGTCCCAGAATGTTGAGTTGCCAATTGTGCCCTTCAACCTGGTCTACTATATCACACTTCCATGTATCAATCATCATTCTTAACTCATCTGTTTTACCAGAAATACTCCTGGCATTAAAATACAGGCCATCCAGTCTGGCCTTACTCCCTTGAATTTTACAGATGCACTCCGTGACTTGTTTAACTGTAGGACTCTGTGCCCTTGTTCTGCTAATAGTCTATGTATCCTCCCCTGCTAAGGTAGTTTAAACTCCTCCCAAAGCACTAACAAAATATCCCGCAAGGATGTTAGTCCCACACTAGTTCAGTTAAAATTTATTTATTAGTCACAAGTAAGGCTTACATTAACACTGCAATGAAGTTACCATGAAATTCCCCTAGACGTAGACTTGTACAGGTCCCATCTTCCCCAGAAATGATTCCAGTGATCCATGAATCCAAAACCCTCCCTCCTGCCACAATTCTAAATCCATTCATTCATCTGCACTATTCTCCTATTTAAAGCATGTGGCACTGAGAATAATCCAGAGATTACAACCTGAGAGGTTTTGCTTTTCATTCTACTGCCTAACTCCTTGAACTCTTGATGCAAAATCTCTTTCTATCTATGTCATTAATACCAACATGTACCATGACCTCCACCTTATCACCCTCCCCTTTCAGGATGCCCTACATCCTTTCAGTGACATCCCAGACCCTAGCTCAGCTGAAGATAGAATTTTGTTGTCAGTTGCTTGCTAACTAGAAGCTAGAGGTGAGCAGTGGCTTTACCTCTACCCTGAGGTGTGCTGGGAGCTTCAGGATGGGAAGTCAGAGTTTCAATTCTCAATCCAAAGGACTAATTCACAGCAAGTGTTTCAAAGCTGCAAGATCCAGCATCATGTCCACATGCTTACTTTCTGCAGTTAGCCTAGAACAGGGGTGTATGATTGTAGGGGTGTTTGTGTTGTAATAGTATTTTTAGCTGTTACAGTATATACAATATCATGATTGTTTCTTTCTCGTTTGTAATTGGTAAAAGTTAGTGCTAATTGTCTTATTATATGTTAAGTGTATTCTTAAATAAAATTTGATAAAGGCTCCTTAGTGGATCACTTGAATCATACCTGGGGTGAAACTTTTTTTTATGCATGCCAAATTCAAAGTGCAAAACTTATGGTCTAGGCTGACTTCATAAAATACCTTGGTGTTTCTGACCTGGATTATGGCATTAGGCCATGTGATTGATCAAGCGTTTACACAAGACTCCCAAGAAGATGGAGGCTATCGTGGGGACCCTATGACCAATGAATACAACACAGTTAAAATCAATAATTATTGTGGGAAATTTGTTTCGAATGTAGCATCCCTACTTAAATCATTGCAGAATTAGTTGTGCACAAAACAAGCTTGGCAGTGGACACCAGAGTGCAAAAACAATATCAACCAATTAAGGACGCCCTGAAGAAGTCAGAAGTGTTGGTACATTTCAAAGTTACCACTACAACTTACCTGTGATGCCTCACCATATGGAGTTGGAGCAGTGGTGTCACATATACTACCATCAGAGGAAGAAAGATCAATAGCTTTTGCATCATGCACCTTGATGAGTGCATAATCAAATTATGCCTAGTTGCAAAAAGAAACACTAAGTATTATCCTTAGAGTGTGAAAATTGGAGACTGGAGAGCAAATAGTGAATAGGATCATAGCATCATAGGATCATGGAATCATACAGTGCAGACAGGGCCCTTTGGCCCATCAACTCATGAGAAACACTTTGACCTCCTACCTAATCTCATCTACCGGCACTAGACCTTGAATGTTATAAGAACATAAAAAAGTACAGCACAGGAACAGGCCTTTTGGTCCTCCAAGCTCAAACCAGTCACAATGCGCTAACTGAAAAAAAACTTCTCCCTTCCACCACTACTCTCTGCCTTCTATGACCAAGCTAGTTCTGTATCCATTTAGCCAGCCCACCCCTAATCCCATGTGATTTTTAACTTTTGTCTTTGTCTGCCATGTGGGACCTTGTCAAACGCATTATTAAAGTGTATAAAAACTACATTTACAGTCCTTCCCTCATCAATGATATATCTCTTCAAAAA
Source organism: Carcharhinus amblyrhynchos (assembly GCF_965287045.1). NCBI lineage: Eukaryota > Metazoa > Chordata > Chondrichthyes > Carcharhiniformes > Carcharhinidae > Carcharhinus > Carcharhinus amblyrhynchos. The sequence goes on from NC_137333.1 coordinate 28,556,729, forward strand.
ACTCAATCAAGTTGATCAGACATGACCTTCCTCGTATAAAACCATGCTGCCTGTCACAAGCTAGTCTATTTTCTTCCACATGTGCATATAACCTGACCCTCTGAGTCTTCTCCAAAAGCTTTTTGTTTATGATGAAGCAAAATGATCTTTTATGCAATATGTGTCTGTATACACAATGTAATGCATTTCAGTGATCAAACACATTTGTACCAATATAAAAATATCAAAATCTACATATCTACAAGAAAGAACAAGATTGTATAATTATTAGTGTACATAAAGAAAAGAGACAGAAAGGATTAAATATAGGCCTAAATGCTGGTCAATATTTTTATCATTTCATTCTGGACTATAAAGTGGAAAGGAAATATCCAGACACCATTAGGTTAACCTACCCTCACACATATATGTTAATAAACTAATACTGAGATATATTAAAAAAAAATTCTGTTTCAATTTTATGATTTAACTTTTTATATATTATGTAACCTCCTTATTAATGTTGTTCCTCACTTGTAACATTGAAAATTTTTATGATTTTGAATTGACTGAATTCAGTTTCTTATATATTTTATACCTTATAATAATTAGTAGCACCAGACTGGAGCATCAGCTGTTGAGTAGAAATTATTTGCTTCCTGCGTTTACATTCCTCTTTCTGAGACTTCATCTCATCAGCCAATTGGCAAAGTTCCTTTTTCATTTGCTCTTTTCCAAATTCTGATGTTTGCAATTTTTCTTCATACATCTGCAAATTAGATGCAAGATATTCCTGAGAATGAAGTAGATACTCTATTGTGAGTTGTGCCAATTTGAAGATTTTCAGTAAGGTGGGATCAAGTGAGTTTTGACAATAAGGACATTTTTCAGGATCAAGGTTGCAAAAGGTGATATTCATTATATTTTCTTGCAAAGTGACAAAATCCAGTTCATTGGCCACTTTGTCCACATCAATGGCACTGATGCGCCTCCAGTTGACAGTTTCATGACGATTTTTGAATTTAAACAGAGGAACTTGATCTCCGCGCACACCTGCTGTTAATGCTGGTGGCAACGGCGTGCTGTCAAAAAGCAGATTGTGAGAAAAAGGTGCTGCCGATATGCCAGTCGACCACATCCTAGAATGACATGACGAAAAGGTCAGATAAACTGAGTAGCTATATTATTGATAGACTACACATTTTAAAACGCATTGGACAATACATTTTGATCTTGCAATAAATATAAATTTATTCAAATATTGCTCAAACCTAAAAACTAGACATAATACGTAACTGAAATATGCTGATCACTCACATACATGCATCCTAGTTAACGGCACACTTCCCGGTGTTTTACATATCTGAATTTCCTTTTCACGTCGTTATAAAAATCCTCTTTCACAGCGATTATTGATGAAACTGCCAAGGTTACAAAGATCTACCACTGCAACAGCCATCTCCACCTGACATGACACCTCTTTCTTCCTCTTCTTTGTGCTATTCGTCAATCTGACAGGATGTCCCTCCTGCTGTCATGGTAACCAGGAAAAATACCATCAGCTACAAATCACTGCAACAATTAAATAGAGTAAAACTAAAGTCCAACACAGAACAGAGCAACAGAAAAATAAACAACTAAGTGCTGCAAAGCAGAAAGTAGGCATTCAATATTAATTATTCCTATGAAGAAGGAAATCAAGATTCATTAGAATTTAAGTGTGCTATAATCCTAACAGAATTAAAATGTGTTCAACGCAGACCCACTGAATAGCACAAAATGAAATCGGCATGCTACTAAATATTCCTGTATTAATCGTAAAATACCTGCAAGGAAAAGCATAGTCTGCAATATTATGATTTTTCTTGGTATTTACAATATAGGAGTGGGGTCCAATAACTAAAGGTCAACAATATAAGGTAGGCACCTAGAAATCCAATACAAAATTCAGCAGGAACATCTTTAGTAAACACTGATGAGAATGTGAAACTCGCTACTACTATTATGGCGGCACAGTAGCACAGTGGTGCTTCAGAGCTCCAGGGTCCTGGGTTCGATTCCCGGCTCAGGTAACTGTCTGTGTGGAGTTTGCACATTCTCCTCGTGTCCATGTGGATTTCCTCCGGGTGCTCCGGTTTCCTCCCACAGTCCAAAGGTGTGCGGGTTAGGTTGATTGGTCATGCTAAGAAATTGCCCCTTTGTGTCCAGGTTAGTGGGATTAGCAGGTATAATACGTAAGGATATGGGGGTAGGGCCTGGGTGGGATTGTGTTTGGTGCAGACTTGATGGGCCGAAGGGCCTCTTTCTGCACTGTAGGGTTCTATGATCTACTGCATGTCATGGAAACTAGACAAGTAAAAGAGGGAGAGGGAGTGGAGGGTTATGATGATAGATTTAGATGAGGAAAGGTGGAGGAAGATTGGGTGGAGCATAAATGCCAACCAGTACTGATGTTTTGGGCCTAATGGTTTGTATCTGTGCTGTAAATTCAGTGCAAAGATGGAAACAGTCTTCGAGATGAATAAATATACATGATGTTAAAATCAATTTAGCACTGAGCAGGGTCTCAGGCAAAGCCTCAGCATCAACTTCACAGAAGCCTTACATCTGGGAACAGGGACATGAAATTGAACAGGATGGGAAGCAATAATCTCAATAAGGTGTGCCTGCGCCTTTTACAAAATTGGCCCAACTGCATATACAAGCCCAGGTCCAACTCAATCCCCTGGGAAAGCCACAGAACCCTGTAGGCAACAAGATTCCACTAACAATTATTTTGTTTAAATTCTTACGATCTTAAATATTTGAATAAAACAGTGACTGAAATTTCTCTATGGTGTAAGGGACTCCAGATTCTGCATTCTCTCTTCATTAATCAGGTACCTTACCACAGCTAAATTTTATTGTCTACTCCTGCACCTTCCCCAGTTCCTGGATGTCTTTTGCATAACATAGAGGACCATAACTACCTGCTGCTCATCCCATTCCCTGAAGTTTACATGTTTATTTAAGTCAGTAGGGAAAGACAGAGTAAGCGCAATTTGGTCTGCAGTGCCCAACTGAATAGAGCACAAATCGTGATTTTGTACATCAGGCTTGTCTGATCCCAGTTGAAATACTGTGTTGTAGACACTAAGCTCAAAGGGTTGCCTTAAAACTTTTCAAAGTGAAATCAATGGTCGGATTCATAGTTTATAAATGTAGATGCATATAAGAAAATTTACATTGGGTTTAGTCATAGAAGACAGAGAGTAGAGATTGAAGGGTGTTTTCTGACAGGAGATCTGTGACCAGTGATGTTCTGCAGGGACCAGTGCTGGGACCCCTTTTGTTTGTAATATACAAAATAATTTAGAGGAGAATGCAGGTGGTCTGATTAATAAGTTTGCAGATGACACAAAGATTGGGGAAGCTATGAATAGTGAGGATTGCCAGGGCTACAAAAGGATATATATACATATATTATATATATATTATATGTATAATACATATATAGGCTGGATACTTGGTGAAGAAATGGCAGATGAAATTTAATCTGGACAAATGCGAGATGATGCATTTTGGAAGGTCTAATGCAAAAGGGTGGTATATAGTAAATGGCAGAATCCTTAGAAGCATTTATAGAAGGATCTAAGAGTCAACACAGTTTCCTGAAAGTGGGAACACAAGTGGATAAGGTGGTCAAGAAGGCATATGGCATGCTTACTTTCATCAGTCGGGGCAGAGAGTATAAAAATTGGCAAGTCATGAAACAACTGTATAGAACTTTAGTCAGGCCACATTTGGAATACTGCATACAGTTCTAGTTGCGACACTGCCAGAAGGATGTGGAAGCTTTGGAAAGGGTACAGAAAATGTTATTCAGAATGTTGCTTTGTTTGGAGGGTATTAGCTAGGAGGAGAGATTGGACAAACTTTGTTTGTTTTCACTTGAATATCGGAGACTGAAGGGCAACCTGATAGATCAAAATAAAACAAAGAACAAAGAAAGTACAGCTCAGGAACAGCCCTCCAAGCCTGCACTGATCTTGATGCCTGCCGTATACCATAGAAGTTTACAAAGTTAGAATGTATGCTCAGAGTATTTTTCTGATATAAATCTCAACTACTAGGGGGTATAGTTAAGATAAAAGGGGGAAAGTTTAAAGGAGATGTATGAGGCAAGTCTTTTACACAGAGTGCGGTAAGTACCCAGAACACGCTGCCAGTGGAGGTGATAAAAGTAGATACAATATGGACCATGTACAGGAGAAAAGTCTTTAGTTTAGAAAGGTGTCATATGGCAGCATAGTCTTCGTGGGCCAAAAGACCTGTTCCTGTAAATTGTTCTTTATTCCCTTTTAAATCCTTTTCAAATGAAGTCGATGAAAGTGCAACATTACATCTGACAAAGAGAAGAAAATTATCATAACACTGCCTCTGGCCTGACACCTGAGAATTTCCTGTTTTAATTAAAGTGCAAAAAATAAAGTACTCTCCCAAATGCCTCCCTTTGGGTGAATAGGTCCATTTGAGAAAGTACCAGACTCTGATAGAATCATAGAACCATACAATACAGAAAGAGGCCCTTCGGCTCATCGAGTCTGCACTGACCATAATCCCACCCAGGCCCTACCCCCATATCCCTACACATTTACCCGCTAATCCCTCTAACCTACGCATCCCAGGACACTAAGGGGCAATTTTAGCATGGACAATCAAAGTAACCCGCACATCTTTGGACTGATGGATCCTGGTATCAAGTTTTTTTTTGCTACACTTCTAACATATGTCTTGTTTTTATAATGTAGCATGATCAATATTGTTATTGTAAATCCTTGCTCAAGCAATATGCACGGAGAAACAATCCCATTACTAACTATTTTTGGCTTTCACTGTCAACTATTTTGTCAATTAATCTCTCCTACCTTCCGTCCCATTAGATTTCCCATTTGCTCCTCTCCCCTCCCGTTTCCTTGTCTAATTTTAAAACTTTAACATCACTACACCATGCTGTTCCAAAAGATCACCAACCTGAAATCACCAATCCTCTCGCCACAGATGCTGCGATGCTGCCAGATCTGCTAAGCATTTCCACCGTTTGTTTTTATATGCAGAGAATTTCTTGCATTGTACAAGATAATTGTCATATTCACCCATATAATAGCAAACTTCAGGACACACGACAAAGAACAAAGAACAAAATCAGCCCGGGAAACAGGCCCTTCAGCCCAACGAGCCCGCGCCACCATCTCAACACCACCAAACCACCTCTCTACTCATGACCCCTATCTAATGTTTTATGGCCATCCAGATTGAGGGAAACTGATTTAGGGACAATTTATTCCTGCCAATCAGCCTAACAGCACATCTTTGGGGTGTGGGAGGAAACCGGAGCACCCGGAGAAAACCCACACAAGCACGGGGAGAATGCGCAAACTCCCACAGACACCGGCCCAAATCCATGTGTCTGCACAGTAATCAATGATAGTCGCTGAGCTGTCGTCTTGCCCAGTATCTTGTCCAGTTTAGGCACACACTAACGACATGAAGCACTAGGCCAATCTCGAACAACCAAGAGCAGCCCCAGTACGACCCATCGCGTGTATGCCCCTCGTTGGGCACGAGGTGGACCGACTTAAAACCTGTGAATGAAAGAGAAAAAAACATTATTATCATACTATACCCATATACATTACCAGGGACGCCCCAATGCTAATGACCCTTATTTAAAAGGTTCTCCTATATCCACCCATCTCCAACTCAGTCATGTGCCTGTCTAAGTTACTCTTAAAGGACTCTAGCGTGTTTGCCACCACCACCTTACTTGGCAGAGCATTCCATACCCCCACTACCCTCTGTGTGAAAAACCTCCTTCTAATATCTGTGTTGTACCGCTCCCCCCTCACCTTAAGTCCATGGCCCCTTGTCCTACATGTCTCTATTATAGGAAATAGCTTACCTCTGTTTACTCTATCTATACCCTTCATAATCTCATATACCTCTATTAGATCCCCCCTCAGTCGGCATCTTTCAAGGGAAAAGAGCCCCAATTTCGTCAATCTTTCCTCATACCCCAGTCTGCACACATGAGGACGGCCTCAACCGGGATCTTGGGTTCATTTCACACTATCTGTAACCCCCACAACTTGCCTGGACTTGCAAAATCTCACTAACTTTCCTGTCTGGAAACAATACACATCTCCTTAACCTGTGCTTAAAGCTCTTTACACTCACATTGTCTGTACCTTTAAGAATTGATTAGCTGTAAAGATTCACATTCCAATCATTATGCATGTAAATTGAGTTTGTGTCTTTGTGTCCTTTTTACGATCAGAACTCCCAGCCACCTGACGAAGGGACAGGCTGTCCCAAAAGCTTGCAGCTTTTGCTACAAATAAACCTGTTTGGACTTTAAACTGGTGTTGTGGGATTTCTTTCTGTTTTACCCCAGTCCAATACCTGCATCTCCACATCTGTCCAGCAGTCAGCACCACACATGGCTTGGTTACTCTGACATCCTGCCTGACTTTTCTCCCAACAATGACATAGTCGATAAGATGCCAATGCTTAAAGCAGGGGTGCATCCAGGAGGTCTTGTTACGGGTAGGCAGACAGAAGGTTGTGTTTGTGATGAGGAGATCATGTGCTGCACAGATCTTCATTAAGAGTAGGCCGTTACTGTTACACCTGCCCGCTCCATGCCTCCCAATGACTCCCTGCCAGATTGCAGAGTTACACCCTACACTTGCATTGAAATCGCCAAGCAAGATCAGTTTGTCGGTACTGCTCACTGCTGATAGTAGGGTGTCTAGTTCTTCGTAGAACTTGTCTTTCATCTCATCCAGGTTGTTCATTGTGGGGGCATAGGTGCTGATCAGGGTGGCTTGTCTTCTGTTCTGTAGCGGAAGCTGTAATGTCATAAGCTGGTCGTTCACACCCTTGGGTAGACGAACAAGTTTCCGAACAAGGTGACTCGTGACGGCAAATCCAACTCCAGCATCACAATGTTCATCGCTGCCATGACCACTCCAGAAAAAAGTGTATCCACCTCTAGTTTCAGTCAACTGACCTATGTTGGCAAGACGAGTTTAACTCAGGGCTGCAATGTCAATGTTATATCTTGCAAGCTCTCTGGCAACAAAGGCTGTTCTTCTCTCTGGTCTATCTGCTGTAGGGTTGTTCAAAAGCACGTACATGTTCTAAGTGCCAATGGTGAGCAGTGTCATCTTGTGTTTTATCTTGCACGATGGGACCCCTGCCAGCCATGGTTTAGTGAAGCAGGCATTGTTTAGGGCACCTTTTCCAGTCCCTTCCTCATTCTATGGAGATGAACAGTGCGTTTCTGAAGAGGACTGCTCAGCCACCCAGGTACACACCGTGTTTCACTGCTGCTTCAGTCAGCAGAAAACGACCATTAGACCTGAGCCGCCTATGTGCAGGTCCGTGACTACAGCTCCCAGTGTATCCGCACCTGCTGCTTCATCGCTCGCCCATCGCCACAGGACTTCAAAGGTTGAACAAGATGACTATGATGATGATGATGGTGTTGAGGGTGTATGGGGTGTCAGGGAGGGGTAATACCTCTGGTGGGGGAACATGTCGCATTCTTTTCAGGGCGGTTTGTCCACCCTTTATCCCCACCTGGCACTCAGCTCTCACTTGTGGCTCCTTGTAGCTGTTTGCAAGAGGCAGCGGCCACACCCCAGGCAACAGCTTCAACAAGCCAGCTAAACCAGATGAGGGTAGCCAATGGGTCTCAACCCTCAGTGAAATAGGGAGATGTCTATCCCAGCATACGAAGACAGACTCCAGCGGATTGAGCAGACGAGACCAACGGAAGGTCCAATATTCAAGAAGGCAGTCTCTGTAAGCATTGTGGAATGCGAAGAGCAGGACAAGATACAGAAGACGTCCTGATCATCCACTGCGCCTAGTCCCATCTCAGCCGTCTTGACTCTTGTCTTGCCAATGGATCCAGATGGGAGTTGGAAAGAGAGGGTGAGGCTGACACTGCGCATCTCTCCCTCACTTTAATCCAAATCAAGCGCTAGTCTCGACACCATCAGCAGGTTGATAAGGTAGTCAAGAATGCAGATGGCATGCTTGCCTTCATCAGTCGGGGTATTGAGTATAAAAATTGGCAGGTCATGCTGCAACTGTACTGAACCTTAGTTAGCCCTCAAAGAACAAACGAAGAACAAAGAAAAGTACAGCACAGGAACAGGCCTTCGACCATCCAAGCTGATCATGCCTGAACTAAAACTGTATGCACCATTCCCATCCTATTCATGTATTTGTCAAATTGCCACTTAAGTGACGGTATCATACCTGTTCCCACTACCAGCGTGTTCCAGACATTCACCACCCTCTGTGTAAAAAACTTGCCGCGCACATGTCCTTTAAACTTTTCCCCACATACCTTAAACCTATGTGCCCTAGCTCTTCACTTTTCTACCCTAGGAAAGAGCATCTGACTATCCACTCCGTCTGTGCCACTCATAATCTTGTAGACTTCTATCAGGTCACCTCTCAACCTCTGTTGTTCCAGTGAGAACAAACAGACTTTATCCAACCTTTTTTCATAGCTAATACGCTCCAGACCAGGCAACATCCTGGTAAACCTCTTCTGTACTCTCTCCAAAGCATCCACATCCTTCTGGTAGTGTGATGACCAGAATTGTACACACTTAATAGTGAACGTCTGGTGATTTCATCTTTACACTAATGTCAGTGATGTTTGGTTTAACTGGCATTGACAACCTCAACCATGTCTGGTGGTTTAGGGGTCACAGCAAAGTCCTGACTTAGTAAAGCTGAATCTAAATTCTAAAGAGACTGCAATTTTCATAGAATCATAGAATCCCTACAGTGCAGAAGGTGGCCATTCAGCCCATCTGCACTGACCACAATTCCACCCAGGCCCTATCCCCATAACCCCATTCATTTACTCTAGCTAGTCTCCATAAAACTAAGGGGCAATTTAGCATGGCCAATCCACCTAACCCCGCACATCTTTGGATTATGGAGGAAACTGGAGCGTCTAAAGGAAAGCCACGCAGACATGGAGAGAATGTGCAAACACCACGCAGACAATCACCCAAGCCAGGAATCTAACCCGGGTCCCTGGTGCTGTGAGGCAGCAATGCGAACCATTGTGCCACCCGTTGGCAAATCTGTTTTTCCAGCCAGTAACTCATCCAGCATGTCTCCTCCAGATAATGTATTTGAGGTCTGGATTGTGCAAGAGACAAATCCAGTTATCATAAGAACTGTAGCAGGAACCCATTCTTCCCCTGAGGAGTAATTCCAAGCAAAGATTCCTTGTTCCTGTTAGAACAAAGAACAAAGAAAACTACAGCACAGGAATAGGTCCTTCGGCTCTCCAAGCCTGCACCGACCATGCTGCCTGACTTAACTAAAACCCCTACATTTCTGGGGACCATAGCCCTCTATTCCCATCTCATTCACGTACTTGTCAAGATGCCCCTTAAAAGTCACTACCATATCCGCTTCCATTATTTCGCCCAGGCACCCACCACTCTCTGTGTAAAAAATCTTCCTCATACATCTCTTTTAAGACTTGCCCCTTGCACCTTAAACCTATGCCCCCTAGAAATTGATTTGTCCACCCTGGGAAAAAGCTTCTGACTATCCACTCTGTCCTTGCCCCTCATAATCTTAAAGACTTCTATCAGGTCTCCCCTCAACTTCCATCACTCCAGTGAGAATAAACCAAGTTTCTTCTATCTCTCCTCATAGCTAATGCTCTCCATACCTGGTAAATCTTTTTGTACCCTCTCCAAAGACTCTACATCCTTCTGGCAATGTGGCAACCAGAATTGAACACTATATTCCAAGTGCAGCCTCACTAAGGTTCTAAAAATTTTTGTGCTTTGTCTTGCTTTCATGCCATTCCACTTGTGCTTCTTGTTGTCGCACTCTTCTTACTTTTGGAGATTTTAGAAGAATGAATGAAGAAGGGGCTGTCTTTTCATCAGGAGAGGCTTTGGTTGTGGAACGTGCAGTATTCCGATAGACCAGTAAGACTTTATTGACATGTTGAATAAGTGTACCTTGTTCTTTGGTTGTTTTCAAAGCATGCTTCATGGTTTGGACAGAACATTCTGCTAATCTGTGAATGGCAGGTTGACATGGTGCAGATGTAACATTTTGAATGCTGTTTCTAGTAGCAAGCTCTCAAATGCTTGCAAGACAAATTGAGGTCTGTTGTCACACATCAGCTGTTCTACAAATCCAAAGTGACTAAACACTTCTCCCAGCTTCACAATAGTCTTCTCAGATGAGGTAAATGTTATACTGGTCTTTGGCCATTTGTTGTGAGCATCAACAGTTAGTAAAACATGAATCCTTTCAAAGGTCCTGCAAAATCCATACGCGCATGTTGCCAAGCCTCTTCAGGCCATTCCCATTGATGCTGGCATCCTAAGGATGGCAGGTTACTTACCTTTGCACAGGAAGAATACGTCCCAGTTTTCTCTTCAATCTCAGCATCATGTCCATAGCATCATAGAATCCTTACAATGCAGAAACAGGCCATTCAGACCATCAAATCTGTGCCAATCACAATCCCATCAAGGCCTTATTCCCATAAACCCTACATATTTATCCTGCTAACTCCCTGACTCTTGGGTCAATTTAGCCTGACCAGTCAACCTAACCAGCAAATCTTTGGACTGTGGGAGAGAACCGGACCACCCAGAGGAAACCTAAAAATGAATGCAAGAATGTGCAGACTCCACACAGACAGTGACCCAAGGCTGAAAATGAACACGGGTCTCTGGTGCTGAGGGGTAGCAGTGCTAATCAATGAGTCACCATGCCATCCAGGCCTCCAGAAATAACTTCTTCTTATTTCCTTCATGTGTATGACTCTGCAGTAGCTTTAAAGTAGCTCCTCTAATGCTCTTTTCCTCAATTATAGTGAAATAAATACTCTGAGCCTCCATAGGAGACACCCTGTCTGAACTGGCAGATCCGTTCTCCTGGAGTGGTCGGGTTTCAACTAGATGTTAATCATAGAATCATAAAATCATAGAATCTATGGCACAGAGATAGGCCTTTGATTGCAAACTGGTCCATGCCGAATAAATTGCCCATCTAGTTAACCCCATTTGCCTGCATTTGGCCCATATGCCTCTAAACGTTTCCTATCCATGTATCTGTCCAAATGTCTTTTAAATATTGTCAATGTCCCTGCCTCAACCACTCCTTCTGGCAACTTATTTCACATACGTACCACCCTCTGTGTAAAAATGTTGCTCCTCAGGTTCCCATTAATTCTTTCCCCTCTTAACTTAAATCTATGCCCTCTAGTGCTCGATTCCCCAACCCTGGCAAAAAAAATTGAGTACATTCACCCTATCCATGCCTCTCATGATTTTATACAACTCAATAAGATTACCACTCAGTCTCATATGCTCCAAATAAGAAGTCCTAGCCTGTCTAATCTCTCCCTATAAACTCAGTCCCTTGGGTCCTGGCAACATCCTTGTAAAGCTCTTTTGTACTCTCTCCAGTTTAATAACATATTTTCTTTAGTAAGATGACCATCACTGAACACAATCTCCAAGTGCAACCTCACCAACTGCAACATAACTTTCCAACTTCTATACTCAATGCCCTGACTGATGAAGGCCAGCATGCCAAAAACCTTCTTCACTGCCCTTTCTACCTGTGACTCCACCTCGAACTCCAAGGCCCCTTTGTTCCACGATACTCCCTTAGGTCCTACCATTCGCTGTGAAAGTCCTAGCTTGATTTGACTTTCCAAAATGCAACACCCCACACTTATCAGTATTGAACTCCATTTGCCATTTCTCAGCCTACTTCTCCAGCTGATCAAGATCTTGCTGAAATTTTTGATAACCTTCTTCATTGTTTACCACCTAAGTCCTGAAGTCTTTCCTTGTAAAACCGTCTCCAATACATCTAAGAGAGAACAGGGTCATTGTATAGAGGTGACCAGTGTGCTGTCTACTTGGTTAAGTATTAAATATTGACGTCCGAGCAGTCTGAAGAACTTAAGGTAATGCCAATTTCAGTACTATTGACAGGTGGAATGCCCATCTTTGCATCCTACATAGGGGAGGCAATGGTGTAGTGGCATTATTGCTAGACTATTAATTCAGAAATTCAGCTAATGTTCTGGGGACCCAGGTTCGAATCCTGCCACAGCAACTGGTGGAACTTGAATTCAATTAAAAATATCTGGAACTAAGAATCTACTGATGACCATGAAACCACAGCCGATTGTCAGAAAAACCCATCTGGTTCACTAATATCATTTAGGGAAGGAAATCTGTCATCCTTATCTAGTCTGGCCTACATGTGAGTCCAGAGCCACAGCAATGTTGTTGATTCTTAACTGCCCTCAGGCAACTAGGGATGGGCAATAAATGCTGGCCAGCCAGCAATGCCTATGTCCCCACAAAATGAATTTAAAAAACTGTAGTGATTGACAGAATTTTTGTGTGTGGTCCAAAAATAGTGAGTGAAACAGTAAACAGCAATGTAAACTCTCTCTCATACAGCAGCTGATGGAATTTCTTGATGTTGAAGACGATCCCTCGTGCTTCCTTTTCAATCTGGTCAGAGTTGCCCTCAGCTTTGCTTACGGTTCAAGAAATAAAAACAATGGGTCTTTCTTCATCTGATGGTAAGATGTGATGTTCCTACATCATAAGAGAATGCATTACAAGCTAACTGTAAGGGTATAAAGTATAACTATAAATAATCATTTTTATATAACTAAAAACTACAATAAAAATGCATGAGAGTTTCAGACTTAAATAACGCTTCTTTGGCCTGCAGGAAGGCACCATTACACTGATCTAACCATTGTTCCAGCACACGAGGTTATATAATAGTTTCAGAATTGTTGCCAAGTTTGGGACAAATCTTCCATAATAATTCCACAATCCCAGGAATAAACATGAACAGAAAATGCTGGAAAATGTCAGCAGGTCTAACAGCATCTGTTCAGGCAGCTCTGTGATCATCTTAACCTCAAAAAGAAATTTGGGAAGGCTGGTGGCATCAATCATATATCTCACGTACTCAGCGGAGGATTGGAAGAACTCACACTTGTCCTTAAGGACTCTCTTCCAATCTGTGAAGAGTGGTATCCAACTTTTGAAGGTGCTCCTCTTCCTCTCTTCCAGACTAGGATATCATCCAGATAGCACTGGATTCCACTCAGTCCACTCAGGATCTCGTCCATTGCTCTTTGAAACAATGCAGGATACTAAACACAATCTTCCGTACCAAAACAAGCCATTATATGTCACTATTGTCAGAAATTCCTGTGACTTCTTGTCCAAATTCATCTGCAAGGAGACGTAGTTTAGGTCTATTTTGCTAAAAGTGTTGGCCTCCTACCAATCTCACAAACAAAACCTCAATGTGAGGTAATGGGTACTACTCAGCACATAACATTGGATTTAAAGTCCCCATCAATCCTTATGGAGCCACCTTACTTGATGACTAGGATATTAGGCATGGCCCATTCACTGATGCTGACAGGTTCCAAAACTCTTGTCTTCACAAGTTGCCCCAAGCCAGCTTCCATCTTCAACCTAATAGCGTATGGTATCGGCAGTGCCTTCAAACATTTTGGTTGACTTCCGTCTTTTATTTTATGTTTGACTATAATGTCGTTAATCCTCCTTAATTTTCCCTGGAAAACAAATGTGTTTTCTTAAAGTTTTCATGAGGCCTGATTCTCAATTGGCCATCATGTGGGCTTCAGCTCATTTCAGTCAAAGCTTCTCCAGCCACACATGACCCATCACCAGGGATTAGCAAGGGTAAATACATGAGGTTACAGGGATAGGGCCTGGTGGGATTGTGGTCGGTGCAGATTCCATGGGCCAAATGGCTCCTTCTGCACTGTAAGAATTCTATGATTCTATGAACACTGTGTAGATTCCCTTCACTATATGAAGAGGCATTTTTGTCATTTGCCCATTGAGCTGCACAGCTAGTTCTATATGGCTCTTCAGGAGAACCATTTCTCCTGTGTATATCTTCGGCACTATCCTTGATGGCCTAAGAGATTGTGTTGGAATTTCACATTGTAGATAGTCTCTGGCACTAGTCAGACTGCTTCCCTGTGTCAACTTCCATCCCAAATGGCTGTCCTTCCAGCAGCGGAGTTACCAAGTATCTGTTTATGTTACCAGCAATGGTGAGCATATGTAGTGATAGCTCCTCTTCAGAGTGTCACTTAACTCTTCTCAGACCAATTGTACAGTATGGCAATTTCTCCTTTAATTTTGTTTAAATGTTGTATTGAGTCTATTCTTGCTTTTTTTCCCACAGCTTTGTCACTCAGTGTTTTTACACCAGTATTCAGCAGCAGAATGCTCTGGCTTTTTTCATGCGAGTTTACCTTTAAGAAAGTTTTTTTTAAATCCTGCAGTTTATAGCTTCAATGATGTCACAAGGGGGTGGAGCTAAGCTGTGGCAGTCAGGTGATAGGGCTTTCAATTTTGTTTGTGGTAGTCAGGTGATTTTTTTTTTCATTTGGGCTTTCAGTTTCAAAGAACAAAGAACAGTATAGCACAGGAAACAGCCCCTTCAACCCTCCAAGCCTGTGCCGCTCGTTAGTCCAGCTAGACCATTCATTTGTATCCCTCCATTCCCAGTCTGCTCATGTGACTATCCAGGTAAGTCTTAAACAATCCCAGTGTGTCTGCCTCCACCACTCTACTTGGCAGTGCATTCTAGGCCCCCACCGCCCTGTGTAAAAAATGTCCCTCTGATATCAGAGTTATACCTCGCCCCTCTCACCTGTGACCCCTCGTGATCATCACCTCCGACCTAGGAAAAAGCTTTCCACTGTTCACCCTATCTATACCCTTCATAATTTTGTACGCCTCTATTAGGTCTCCCCTCATTCTCTGTCTTTCCAGGGAGAACAACCCCAGTTTACCCAATCTCTCCTCATAGCTAAGCCCCTCCATACCAAGCAACATCCTATTAAACCTCCTCTGCACTCTCTCCAAAGCCTCCACGTCCTTCTGGTAGTGTGGCAACCAGAACTGGATGCAGTACTCCAAATGTGGCCTAACCAATGTTCTGTACAGCTGCAACATCAGACTCCAGCTTTTATACTCTATACCCTGTCCTATAAAGGCAAGCGTGCCATATGCCGCCTTCACCTCCTTCTCCACCTGTGCTGCCACCTTCAAGGATTTGTGGACTCATGGATTCATTGAGGGCAACATGTTGGAAGCAATTTGGCAGCAAGCTAAGAAGCAGTCTCTCCCTTTCTTCTCTTTAAGAAATTGTGTTTTGGGAAACAGAGCTGACTAACTCAGGAGGCTGGATACTGTAATAAATAGGCATCAGCCTGTGCTGATATGTGTTTATTTGGAGGATTTTGGATGCTGGTTTTGGTTGGAACACGTTAGAGATATTTCCTTAAGAGTTATACGTTATTGTGGTTATTGTGTTTCTTGTTTGTAATTGTTAAAAGTTCTTGCTAATTGTCTTACCATACATAAGAACATAAGAAATAGGAGCAGGAGTAGGCCATCTAGCCCTTCAAGTCTGCTCCGCTATTCAATAAGATTATGGCTGGTCTGAAGTGGATCAGTTCCACTTTCCTGCTCTCTCCCCATAACCCTTAATTCCCTTGTCTGTCAAAAACCTATCTACCCGTGACTTAAATATATTTAGCGAGGTAGCCTCCACCACCTCAACGGGCAGAGAATTCCAGAGATTCACCACCCTTTGAGTGAAGAAGTTCCTCCTCAACCCCGATCTAAACTGTCCCCCCCCACTTATCTTGGGGCTGTGCCCTCTACTCCTGCTATCCTTTCTAAGCGGGAAGAATCTCTCTGCCTCTACCTTATCCATCCCTTTCATTATCTTATACGTCTCTGTAAGATCCCCCCTCATCTTTCTAAACTCCAACGAGTACAGACCCAGTCTATTTAGTCTCTCTCCATAGTCCAACCCCCTCATCTCCGGTATCAACCTAGTGAACCTCCTCTGCACTCCCTCCAAGGCCAATATATCCTTCCGCAAGTGCGGCGACCAAAACTGCACACAGTACTCCAGCTGCGGCCTCACCAGTGCCCTGGACGGTTGTAGCAAGACCTCCCTGCTTTTGTATTCTATCCCCCTCGCTATAAAGGCCAACATTCCATTCGCCTTCTTGATCACCTGCTGCACCTGCAGACTGGGTTTTTGCGACTCATGCACAAGGACCCCCAGGTCCCTCTGCACCGTAGCATGCTGCAGCTTTTTGCCCTTTAAATAGTAATCCCTCCTACTATTATTTCTGCCAAAGTGGATAACCTCGCACTTGCTAACATTATACTCCATCTGCCAGGTCCTCGCCCACTTGCTCAGCCTATCCAGATCCCTCTGCAGACTTTTCAAACCCTCTGCACAATTTGCTTTTCCACTCATCTTTGTGTCACCAGCAAATTCGTTACCCTCCACTCAGCCCCCTCCTCCAGATCATCTATATAAATGGTAAATAGCTGAGGCCCCAGCACCGATCCCTACGGCACTCCACTAGTCACCAATCATCAATCGGAATAGCACCCAGTGGTACCAACTCTCTGCCTCCCATTAGACAACCAATCCTCTATCCATGCTAATACCTTACCCCCAATTCCATGCCCCCTAACCTTCTGAAGCAACCTTTTGTGAGGCACCTTATCAAACGCCTTTTGAAAATCTAAAAACACCACATCCACCAGTTCCCCTCTGTCTACCGCACTAGTCACATCCTCATAGAAATCCCACAAATTCGTCAAACACGACTTCCCCTAAACGAATCCGTGCTGCGTCTGCTCTATACATGTCAACAATATTCTGAATTAAACTTTGTTTTTGATTAAAAAGTCCTCGCGGGTCAGTTGAATCACACATGAAGTGAAACCTTTCATGCTCATCCTAGCCAAATTCAACGTAAAATGTTACAGGTCAGGTGAGCTTCATTGAAGTATCCAACCTGACTTGTAACAACAGGGGCTCATTCGAGATTGAAATCTGTATTTCTTGATTAATTTGAGAGGTGTGAACTCCAAGACATTGAGTGGTGAGCATACTTGTTTTCTTTTCAGGTGTTGTATTCAACTTTAAATAGGGAGTGTGGTGTGGACTAATGGTTCTTTCAGAGGCTCAGAAGCTTGAGAGTGGAGAAAGTCACACAAGGTATCTTACAAAAGATGACTAAAATAAAGCTTTTGGAATTGGCAAATACATTGCCTGACAGTGTGTGGAAAGGAGAGATAATTTGACGACAGTACAGCATTTGAAATTGCCAGAAGCAGTCAGAATTGTTGGAAATGGCAAGAATTCAGTTACAAATGAAACAGCTTGAATATAAAAAATTAAAAGGGTGGCACGGTAGCACAGCAGTTAGCAGTGCTGCTTCAAAGTTCCAGGGACCTGGGTTCAATTCCTGGCTTGGGTCACTATCTGTGTGGAGTTTACATGTTCTCCTCATGTCTGCGTGGGTTTTCCACCAAGTTCTTCGGTTTCCTCCCACAGTCCAAAGATGTGTGGGTTAGGTTGATTGGCCATGCTAAAAAATTGCCTTTAGTGTCCTGAGATGTGTCGGTCAGATGGATTAGTGGGTAAATATGTAGGGATATGGGGGTAGGGCCTGGGTGGGATTGTGGTTGGTGCATGTTTGATGGTCTGAATGGCCTCTTCCTGTACTGGAGGGTTTCTATGATTTCTATGATAAAATTATTTGAATTGCAGGCAAAAGGAAAAGGAGACTCTGAACTTTGGCCTTGAAAAGTGAACGTTATGTATGGTTGTACTTTGCTTTTACCTCTGCCAATCTCAGGGTAATGATGAGGAGCAAGAGCATCATAATCAAAGGTTTGATGGGGATCTATTTAAATACGTCCAAGCATTGCCAGAGTTTGAGAAGGATGGAGAAGTCTTTTTCATTTCATTTCAGGAAGTGGCTAAATAAATGAAATGGCCACAGGATATGTGGGTTTTACTGATTCAGACAAAGTTGGTAGGTAGAGCTAGTGAAGTGTTTGCATAGCTATCAGATGAGGCATCTGGTACGTATGAAATGGTGAAGAAATCCATCTTGGGTGCGTCTGAACTATAGTGACGGAATCTTACAGACGAAAATTTAGAAATCTAAGGAAAGAACCAGGTCAAAGGTACATAGAATTTGAAAGGATCAAACAGAGTAATTTTGATACGTGAATAAGGGCTTTGAAATTGACCAGACATATGAAGCTAGAGAAATTATTATTTTGAAGAGTTTAAAACTTCACTTCCTGATGTAGTGAGAACTCATGGAAGAGCAGAGGGTTAAAACTGTGAAATTAGCAGCAGAAATGGCAGACGATTATGAATTAGTTTATAAATTAAAGTTTGGTTTCTAACAGTTTCAGCCAGTGAAAGATAAAAAGCAGGCAAAAGAAAAATACTCAGGTGTTTAAGGAGATTTTGTGGAGATAGTGCACCTCAGGTTAAAAAAGAAATCCAGGAGGGTGGAAGGGAAATGAAAAGCTTTAGATGTTTTTATCATAATAAATTAGGCCATGTAAAGTCACAGTGTTGGAGGTTTAAGAAAAGCACTGGGAAGACTGACATGGTAAAATTGCATAAGCCAATGAGGTTTGTTAAAGTGGTAAAGGAAAGTCCAATCAAAGCACAGGAGTTGCAAAAGAAGGGATAGCCTGATCAGGAGTTGATTGATAAGAAGTTATCAGATCCCTTTAAAGAATTTACTTGTGTGGATAAAGTTTACTCATGTACCAGGAGGAGTAGGTAAAGAGGTTAAAATTTTGCAATAAGGGAGTAAGTCAATTTTTGATGGTACGAGAGAAGGAGTTCTGTAGTTTAAGAGAAGTATTGCCAGAAAAAGTGTTAATATGTGGAATTCAGGGTGAGAAGAGTAGTGTTCCATTATATAAGGTGAGGTTGGACAGTCTGTCTGTCGTGTTCTTTAGCCTGCTGTAGAATCTGTTTTTCAAAGTATCTTTTGTTGATATCCACGATACCAATTGATTCTCCCCACACAGAGCAAAATTGCACTTTTTCTGACCTTTCTTTGCTTTAGCATCATCTTCCCAAGTGGTTTAGCAAAAGGAAATCCATTATCCTCTTCATCAGTTCTGTTGTACATTTGGAGAATGACACTCGGGGATACTTGATAGATAAATGTAACTTTAGTGTGGTGTTTCTGTCACACTTCCTGCTTCCTGCTCTACCTCACATTGCATCACTTGCATATGTTATTACAGCAAGGGTCTACGATGAGCCAAAAAGGACAACTATATAACAGGCTGAGTCAAATCTTTAAAAAAGGAAACAGAGTAAAAAGAACAAGATGGTCATGCAGCAAAAAGGTACGTGGCTTTAAATTTAAAAATAAGAAGCTTGGATAAGCGACAAAGAATTGCTGCAGGTAAACAACTTCAACAGCTAAGAAAAATGGCTGGCATTAGGGAACACCGCTGCAGCTTTGATTTATACCACTCGACAGAAGGTAGACATAGGGAGAATTTTCAAACTCCAAGCAGACCGTGACCCAAGCTGGAATTGAACCCGGGTCCTTGCGCTGTGAGGCAGCAGTGCTAACCAATGTGCCACCCTGCTGCCTCATATATACTACACACAATATTATAGTGTATACTACACTACAATAGTATATATTTAGTTAGAAATTTGGGATTGAATAGTTTAGTTATTGAAGATTGTATCAAAGAATTAAAGGGGAAGGAATGTGGTGATGCCCCTTTCAGGGCAACACAGTAAGATAAGGGTCACCTGGCTTGAGACCAATTGGAACTCAAAGGAAATAATCACTCCAGGGCTGTAGTCATCTTAGGTCAGAGACACCTAGGAGCAGCCATATGCTGCTGCACAATTCTTCTTACTAATAAATCCTTTTTGTATTTCCATTAAATCTGTTAAAGTGCTTCATTACACAGTGCATTTCATTTTTGTTGATGTAATCATTCTGGTGGTGATGTAAACATTCTGTAAATTTGAGGATACATTCTGGTACAATCTTCTCAAGATCAACTGTGTTGCTGATCCTGTTCCCATCTACTTTAGAGTAGATTCCTTCTTCCATTCTCGCACCAGCTTTTCACCAACATTAAGTAATTATGCTGCAGCAAAGGAATGTGATGAGTTAGCAAATAGCTTGAAAGCAACTTCGTATCTTATTCATTTGAAGGACAACTTATATTTGTGCTTCACTCATCATGCCATATGATGTCTGCTCAATGTGGGTGTATCTTAAATTCCCTCAAATCTTCCACACAACATAGCATATCGCCTGCTTGATCGCATGCACCAACATTCAGTATGAAGTAAGATAACCGTACATTTTTGGGTGAACAATTGAGACCAAATTCAAAATCCAATACAGTATCTTGTAGCTGCAAAAGGAAGTGAACTTATATGCTGAGTATGATTTTTGGTGCTTGAAAAGAATTGAGTCATCTTGTAGGCCGCAACCTTATTGGCTTGCAACACTGGATTGACCGGTACGATGAACCAGTAAAATTGCATGCAAGGCCAGAAAATGGGTTCATGTGGTTTAGTGCCGCACGTTGTTCCCGGTGCTGTTCTGCCAACGGAATCGGCTTCACACCCAGAAAGGGTGTGAAGACAGTTTGCATATTAATGTTGTGATACTAGTGTGCCTTTAAGAATTTTCTTTCAAATCATGTTCTCTGCAGTTTGTAAGCAGTTTTTTTCATTGTTGCCGAGCTGTCAGCATCTCAGTCCTTTTATTGCTGCTTCAAAGGTTTAAAGGGGGTTTGTTTATTTTTATTCTGGGCCTCAGGTACTTTCTAGGGTTTCTTTTAATCCTGAATTGTTAAAGAAAAAAAGACCGATAGGTCAGGTCACAGGAGTTCTTTCATTATCCTTTTTAGGCTGTTGTCCTAGTTTAGAAGGTGTTTGGACTTCAGACTAAAAAAAACGGTGTTTCTCTTTTTATCTCTCCATTATTGTAAATTCTACTGACTAGCTGGTAGCAGGTCTTCTTGTCCTCCTGGAGTGAGAATTTTTTTGCCTCTTGCTACTGCAAGAAGCAGAAAAGTGTTTAGACAGTTACATGGGTAAGATGGGTATAGAGAGAAATGGGCCAATTGCAGGTAATTGGGACTAGCTTAGGGGTTTAAAAAGGTGGCATGGACAAGTTGGGCCAAGAGGCCTGTTTCCATGCTGTAAACCTCTGATTCTGACTCGCTGGCTGAAGCAAGAGATGGCGATGCTGGTGTTGGACTGGGATAAACACAGTAAGAAGTCTCACAACATCAGGTTAAAGTCCAACAGGTTTATTTGGTAGCAAAATCCACTAGCTTTCGGAGCGCTGCTCCTTCGTCAGGTAAGTGGGAGTTCTAGTCACAAACAGGACATATGAAGACACAACCTCAATTTACAAAATAATGGTTGGAATGCGAGTCTTTACAGGTAATCAAGTCTTAAAGGTACAGACAATGTGAATGGGGAGAGCATTAAGCACAGTTTAGAGAGATGTGTATTGTCTCCAGACAGGACAGTTAGTGAGATTTGCAAGCCCAGGCAAGTCATGGGGGTTACAAATATATGACATGAACCCAAGGTCCCGGTTGAGGCCGTCCTCATGTGTGGAACTTGACTATCAGTCTCTGCTCAGTGACTCTGCATTGTCGTGTGTCATAGAACATAGAACACTACAGCACAAACAGGCCCTTCGGCCCACAAGTTGCGCCGATCACATCAACACCTACCAACCTACAGACCTATCTATAACCCTCAATCTCATTAAACCCCATATACTCATCCAGAAGTCTTTTAAAAGACCCCAGCGAGTTCGCCTCCACCACCACTGACGGCAGCCGATTCCATTCACTCACCACCCTCTGAGTCAAAAACTTACCCCTAACATCACTTCTGAACTTCCCTCCCTGCACCTTAAATCTGTGTCCTCTCGTAGCAACCATTTCAACCCGGGGAAATAGCCTCTGAGAGTCCACCCTATCTATTCCTCTCAACATTTTGTAAACTTCTATCAGGTCACCTCTCAACCTTCGTCTCTCCAGGGAAAAGAGTCCCAGCTCCCTCAACCTAACTTCATAAGGCATGCCTCCCAGTCCAGGCAACATCCTTGTAAATCTCCTCTGTACCCTCTCAATAGCTTCTACATCTTTCCTATAGTGAGGCGACCAGAACTGCGCACAATACTCTAAATGAGGCCTGACAAGGGTCTTATAAAGTTGCAGCATTACCTCCCGACTCCTAAACTCAATCCCTCGATTAATGAAGGCCAGTACACCATACGCCTTCTTGACCACCTCCTCCACCTGCGAGGCCGATTTAAGAGTCCTGTGGACCCGGACCCCAAGATCCTTCTGCTCTTCAACACTACTAAGACTCCTGCCCTTGATAGTGTACTCGTTCATCCCGTTGGTTCTGCCAAAATGGACGACTACACATTTATCCGCGTTGAAGTCCATCTGCCACTTCTCCGCCCAGTCCTGCATCCTATCTATGTCCTGCTGCAACTTTTGCCATCCTTCCAGACCATCCACAACACCACCGACCTTCGTGTCATCAGCGAACTTACTTACCCATCCCTCCACTTCCTCATCCAGGTCATTTATGAAAATGACAAACAACAAGGGTCCCAGAACAGATCCTTGAGGCACTCCGCTGGTGACTGACCTCCATTCAGAAAAAGCCCCATCCACAACCACTCTCTGCCTTCTGCAGGCAAGCCAGTTCTGAATCCACAAGGCCAAAGGCCCTTGGATCCCATGCCCTCTCACCTTCTCAAGAAGTCTTGCATGGGGGACCTTATCAAACGCCTTGCTGAAGTCCATGTACACTACGTCCATGGCACTTCCTTCGTCAATGTGCTCAGTCACATTATCGAAGAACTCAACTAGGCTTGTAAGGCACCACCTGCCCTTGACAAATCCATGCTGACTATTCCTGATCATGTCAAACCTCTCCAAATGTTCGTAAATCTTGTCCCTCAGAAGCCTCTCCATCAGCTTACCAACCACTGAGGTCAGACTCACCGGTCGGTAATTTCCCGGGCTATCTCTGTTCCCTTTCTTGAAAATAGGAACTACATCCGCAATCCTCTGGAACCTCTCCCGTCTCCATTGACGATGCAAAGATCATCGCCAGGGGCTCTGCAATCTCTTCCCTCACCTCCCACAGTATCCTGGGGTACATCCCATCTGGTCCAGGCAACTTATCTACCTTGATAGAATTCAAAAGTTCCAACACATCCTCCTCCTTAATATTCACGTACTCAATCTTTTCCATCTGCTGCAAATCCATAACAAAATCTCCCAGATCAGCTTCCACTGTGAATACTGAGGCGAAGTACTCGTTAAGCACCTCTGCCATTTCTTCTGGTTCCACACAAACCTTTCCCCCCCTCACCTTTTATAGGTCCTATCCCTTCTCTTCTTATCCTTTTACCTTTCACATATTTATGTCGTGTAGGCTGCCTTGGAGAACGTTTACCCGAAGATTAGAGGCCGAATGCCCATGACCACAGAAGTGTTCCAACAGGAATAGAACACTCTTGCCTGATTGTCGAGCGGTGTTCATTCATCCTTTGTCATGGCGTCTGCATGATCTCCCCAATGAACCATGTCTCGGGACATCCTTTCCTGCGGCACATCAGGTAGACAACATTGGCCGAGTTGCAGGAGTGTGTACCGTGTACCTGGTGAATGGTGTTCTCACGAGATGATGACATCTGTGTCAATGATCCAGCATGTCTTGCAGAGGCTGCTGTGGCAGGGTTGTGTGGTGTCATGGTCACTATTCTCCTGAAGACTGAGTAGTTTGCTGCGAACAATGGTCTGTTTGAGATTGTGTGTTTGTTTGAAGGTAAGAAGTGGGGTGCGGGGATGGCTTTGGCAAGATGTTCATCTTCATCAATGACATGTTGAAGGCTCCGGAGAAGATGTAGTAGCTTTTCCACTCTGGGGGAGTACTGGATGACGAAGGGCACTCTGTCCGCTGTGTCCCATGTTTGTCTTCTGAGGAGGTTGGTGAGGGTTTTTGTGTGGCATGTCGGAACTGTCAATTGATGAGTCGAGCACCATATTCTGTTCTTATGAGAGCATCTTTCAGCGTCTGCGTTATGTTCATCTGTTGCGATCCTCCTCATCTGAGCAGGCCCTGTGTATACACAGGTCTTGTCCGTAGGGGATGGATTCTTTTGTTCAGGGTGGAAGCTGGAGAAGTGGAGCATCGTGAGATTATCCGTAGGCTTCCGGTACAGTGAAATGCTGAGGTGACCGTCCTTAATGGAGATGCAAATGTCCAAGAATGCACCTGATTCCAGAGAGTAGTCCATGGTGAGTCTGATAGTGGGATATAACTTGATGATGTTGTCATGTAGTTGTTTCAGTGATTGTTCACCATGAGTCCAAAGGAAGAAAATATCATCGATGTATCTAGTGTATAGCATCAGTTGAAGGTCCCTTGCGGTGAAGAGGAGTTGTTTGAACCTGTTCATGAAGATGTTGGCATATTAAGGTGCGAATTTGGTCCCCGTGGCTGTTCCGTGTGTCTGGAAAAAGAACTGGTTGTTGAAGATGAAGACACTGTGGTCCAGGATGAAGCGGATGAGTTGTAGAATTGTGTCTGGAGACTGGCAGTTGTTGGCGTTGAGTACTGAGGCAGTTGCAGCTATGCCATTGTAGTGGGGGATGCTGGTGTAGAATGCCAAGACATCCATTGTGATGAGGGGTGCTCCTGGTTCAACTGCTCCATGTGTGCAGTTTCTGCTTAGAAAGTCTGAAGTTTCATAAACTCAGCACACATGGAGCAGTTGAACCAGGAGCACTCCTCGTCACAATGGATGTCTTGGCATTCTACACCAGCATCCCCACGACAATGGCACTGCTGCAACTGCCTCAGTACTCAATTCCGACAATTGCCTGTCTCCAGACGCAAATTTACAACTCATCCGTTTCATCCTGGACCACAATGTCTTCAGCTTCAATAACCAGTTCTTCATCTAGACACACGGAACAGCCACGGGGAGAAAATTTGTATCTCAATATGCCAACATCTTCATGCACAAGTTTGAACAAGACCTCTTCATCGCACGGGACCTTCAACCAATGCTATACACTAGATACATTAATGACATTTTCTTCCTTTTGGACTCATGGTGAATCATCGCTGAAACAACAACATGATAACTTCAAGTCCATCCCACCATCAGACTCACCATGGACTACTCTCCGGAGTCAGTTGCATTCTTGGACACATGCATCTCCATTAAGGACTATCACCTCAACGCTTCACTGTACCGCAAGCCCATGGATAACCCCACAAAGCTCCACTTCTCCAGCTTCCACCCTAAACGCTATAAAGAAGCCATCCCCGTACGGACAAGCCCTCCGTATACACAAGATCTGTTCAAGTGAGAGGGATCGCAACAGACGAACATCATGACAAGATGTTCGAGAGATACGATATAGGCTGGAGGAGGTAGATAATCTGAGGGAAGATGTGTTAGCAATTTTGAAAAACCTGAGGGTCAATAGGTCCCCAGGGCCAGATGGGATATATCCTAGGATTCTTTTGGGAGGCAAGGGATGAGATTGCACAGCCTTCGGCTTCAATCTTTAGGTCCTCACTGGCCACGGGGATGGTGCCAGAGGACTGGAGAATGGCAAATGTTGTTCCTCTGTTCAAGAAAGGAAAGGACCATTTGGAAAGATGCAGCTTAATCCAGGATAGTCAGTATGGATTTGTGAGGGGTAAGTCTTGCCTCACAAATTTGATTAAATTCTTTGAGGAGATAACTGTGTAGATGAAGGTAGAGCAGTTGATTTCACATACATGGATTTTAGTAAGGCATTTGATAAGGTTCCCCACAGTAGGCTCAAGGAGGTGTGGGATAGAGGGAAATTTGGCCGACTGGACAGGTAATTGGCTATCTCATAGAAACTTCCACACACCTAACAAAGGAACAGTGTTTCCGAAAGCTCGTGGGTTTACTATCAAATAAACTGGTTGGACTTTAACCTGGTGTTGTGCAACTTCTTACTGTATCTTATAGAAGATAGAGGGCGATGGTGGAAAATTTTCAGACTGGAGACCAATTACCAGTAGTGTACCACAGGGATCAGTGCTGGGTCCTCTGCTATTTACGATTTTTATCAATGACTTGGAGGAGGGGGCCGAAGGGTGGGTCAGTATGACACCAAGATTGGTGGAGTAGTCGATGAGGTGGAGAGCTAATATAGGCTGCAAAGACACATTGATAGGATGCAGAGCTGGGCAGAAAAGTGGCAGATGGAGTTTAACTCTAAGTGCGAGGTGATTCATTTTGGTAGGACAAATTTGAATGCTGACTACAGGGTCAATGGCAGGGCTCTGAGGAATGTGGAGAAACAGAGATCTTGGGGTTCATATTCACAGATCTCTGAAGGTTGCCACTCAAGTGGCTAGAAACATAAAGAAGGCCTATAGTGTGTTGGTGTTTATTAACAGGGGGTTTGAGTTTGAGCTGTGGGGTTATGATGCAACTGTACAGGACCTTGGTGAGACCACATTTGGAGTATTGTGTGCAGTTCTGGTCACCTCACGATAATAAGGATGTGGAAGCATTGGAGAGAGTGCGGAGGAGATTTACCAGGATGCTGCCTGGTTTGGAGGGTCAGTCTTATGAGGAAAGGTTGAGGGAGCTAGGGCTTTTAGAACATAGAACATTACAGCGCAGGACAGGCCCTTCGGCCCACGATGTTGCGCCGACCAATTAAAAAAGCAATGACCCTCTAACCTAAACCAATCCCTTTCCATCCATAAACCTATCCACGGATCTCTTAAACGCCCCCAAACTAGGTGCATCTACAACTGCAGCAGGCAGGGCATTCCAATCCCTCACCACCCTCTGGGTAAAGAACCTACCTCTGACATCCGTCCTATATCTACCACCCCTTAATTTAAAGCTATGTACCCTCGTGCTAGCTTTCTCCATCCGAGGAAAAAGGCTATCACTGTCCACCCTATCTAAACCTCCAATCATCTTATATGTTTCAATAAGGTCCCCTCTTAGCCACCTTCTTTCTAACAAAAACAACCCCCAATCCCTCAGTCTCTCCTCATAGGACCTTCCCTCCATACCAGGCAACATCCTGGTAAACCTCCTCTGCACCCTCTCCAATGCCTCCACATCCTTCCTATAATGTGGGGACCAGAACTGCACACAATACTCCAAGTGCGGATGCACCAGAGTTTTGTACAGTTGCAACATGACGTTGCGGCTCCTAAATTCAATCCCCCTACCAATAAACACCAAGACACCGTATGCCTTCCTAACTACCTTATCTACTTGATTCCCAACTTTCAGGGATCTATGTACACATACACCTAGATCCCTCTGTTCATCGACACTATTCAGAGTCCTACCGTTAGCCCTATACTCTATACATCTGTTATTCCTGCCAAAGTGAATTACCTCACACTTTTCCGCATTAAACTCCATCTGCCACCTCTCGGCCCAGCTCTGCAACTTGTCCAAGTCTCTCTTTAGAGCGGATGAGAGGTGACTTAGAGGATTATAGGATGATGAGGGGGATTGATAGAATGGATGTTCAGAGACTATTTTCTCAGGTGGATGTAGCTGTGAGGGAGCATAACTATAAAGGTTCATGGTGGGAGAAATGAGGAATGTTCGAGGTAGGTTCTCTACTCAGTGGTTGAGGTGTGGAATGGACTCCCTGCTGTGATAGAGGAGTCGGACATTTTAGAAACTTTCAAGCGGTTATTGGATAGGCATATGGACCACACTACAATGATAGAGAGTGGGATAGCTTGATCTTGGTTTTGGACAAAGCTCGGCATAACATTGGGCCTGTATTGAGCTGTACTGTTCTTTCAGCCCTCGATGTTCTACAATGCAGACGCTGAAAGATGCCCTTGTAAGAACAGGATATGGCGTTTGACTTATTGATCGACCCGTTCCGACATGCCACAGCGAAAAACCGCACCAACCTCTTCAGAAGACAAACACGGGACACAGTGGACAGACCCTTTTGTCATCCAGTACTTCCTCAGAGCAAAGAAGCTACAACATCTTCTCCAGAGCCTTCAACATGTCATTGATGAAGATGAACATCTCGTCAAGGCCATCCCTACACCCCCACTTCTTGCTTTCAAACAACCACGCAATCTCAAACAGACCATTGTCTGCAGCAAACTACCCAGCCTTCAGGAGAACAGTGACCACGACACCACACAACCCTGCCACAGCAACCTCTGCAAGACGTGCGGGATCATCGACACGATTGCCATCATCTCACTTGAGAACACCATCCATCAGATACACGGTACATACTCTTGCAACTCGGCCAACGTTGTCTACCTGATACTCTGCAGAAAAGGATATCCCGTGGCATGGTACATTGGGGAGACCATACAGATGCTATAACAAAGGATGAATGAATACTGCTCGACAATCATCAGGCAAAAGTGTTCTCTTCCTGTTGGGGAACACTTCAGCAGTCACAGGCATTCGGCCTCTGATCTTCGGGTAAGTGTTCTCCAAGGAGGCCTTCACAACAGAGTTCCTGAGCAGAGACTGATAGCGAAGTTCCGCACACATGAGGACGGCCTCAGCCAGGATCTTGCGTTCATGTCATATTGCCTGGGCTTGCAAAATCTCACTAACTGTCCTGGTTGGAGACAATACACATCTCTGTAACCTGTGCTTAATGCTCTCTCCACTCACATTGTCTGTATCTTTTAAGACTTAATTACCTATAAAAACGTGCATTCCAACCAATATTTTGTAAATTGAGTTTGTGTCTTTATATGCCCTGTTTGTGAATACGACTCCCACTTACCTGACAAAGGAGCAGCGCTCCGAAAGCTAGTGGCTTTTGGTACCAAATAAACCTGTTGGACTTTCACCAGTGTTGTGAGACTTCTTACTGTGAAAGCTAGAGGCCAGCAATGGCATTTTCTCCACTTTGAGTTGCTAGAAGTTACAAGGTTAGGAAGTCAGCTTCAGTTCTTCAACTGAAGGACCAACTTCCAGCACAACATGAGGATTCATATTTTCTGTGCTTAACCTGTAGCAAGTGTTTTTTTTAAACTGAGGTTTGTTTGAACAAAAACCAAAGAAAATTACAGCATAGGAACAGGCCCTTCAGCCCTCCAAGCCTGCACTGACTATGCTGCCCAACTTAACCATAACCTCCTGCCCTTCTAGGGACCATATCCGTCTATTCCCATCCTATTCATGTACTTGTCAAGACGTCCCTCAAAAGTGACTATCACATCCGCTTCCACTACCTCTCTCGGCAACAAGTTCCAGGCAGCCACCACTGTGTTTAAAAAAAAAATCTGTTTTGTACATCTTTTTAAATGTTGCCCCTCGCACCTTAAACCTATGCCCCCTAGTAGAAGAAGAACAACAACAACAACACAGCACGGGAAACAGGCCCTTCGGCCCAACGAGCCCGCGCCGCCGTCCCATTGTCTCAGTGACCTATTCATGATTTTAGTCTGCGCCTAATGTGCGAGGATCAGGGAGGTCCAATATAGGGACAATTTGTTACCCAATCAATCAGCCTAAAAGTGCATCTTTGGGATGTGGGAGGAAACCGGAGCACCCGGAGGAAACCCACGCAACCACGGGGAGAACGCGCAAACTCCCACAGACACAGGCCCAAATCCATGTGTCCGCACAGCAACAGAGATAGTCTCTGAGCTGTCATGTTGCCCTCGAGATGGTCCAGTTTAAGCACACTAACGACATGAAGCAATAGGCAACTCCCGAAGCAACATCCAAGAGCAGCCCACTACAACCTGCTGCCTGCATGCCCCTTGCTGGTCAACAAGGTGGACTTAAATGCCTGTGGAGACAAAAAATTCATTATTAAACAGGCAAAGACTGTAACATCCCTGAGGCAAAAACGGAATTCCCAAGCCTACAATGTTTAGTAAGGCCTGCTATATCCCCCTATATGTAGACCGCTCATGTGGCTGTCTAAGTGACTCTTAAACAACCCTGGCGTGCCTGCTTCCACCACCTTACTCGGCAGTGCATTCCACACCCCCACTACCCTTTGCGTGAAAAACTGCCCTCTAATATTTGTCTTATACCTAGCCCCCCTCACCCTAAGCCCGTGACCCCTCGTTCTATCCATTTCTAATAGCGGAAAAAGCTTACCACCATTTACTCTATCTATCCCCTTCATAATCTTATAAACCTCTATTAGATCCCCCCTCAGCCGACGTCTCTCAAGGGAAAACAGCCCAAGTTCGTTCAATCTTTCCTCGTAAGACAGCCCTTCCATACCAGGCAGCATCCTGGTAAATCTCCTCTGCACTCTCTCCAGGATCTCTACATCCTTCCGGTAGTATGGCGACCAGAACTGGACGCAGTACTCCAAGTGAGGCCTAACCAACGTTCTATACAACTGCAACATCAGACTCCTACTCTTATATTCTATACCCCTTCCTATGAAGGCTAACATACCATACGCTTTCCTCATCACATTCTGCACCTGCACCGACACCTTCAGGGACTTGTGCACTTGCACCCCCAGGTCTCTCTGCGTATCTATACTCCGGATAGTTCTACCTTTTATCGTATAACTCCCCTCCACATTATTCCGGCCAAAGTGCATCACCTCGCATTTCTCCGGATTAAATTCCATTTGCCATCTATCTGCCCAATCTACCAGCCTGTCTATGTCCTGTTGCATTGCCAGGCACTGCTCCTCAGTACCCGCCAATCCAACCATCTTAGTGTCATCAGCAAATTTGCTGATCACACCACCTACCCCCTCTTCCAAGTCATTAATATATACTACAAATAGAAGAGGTCCTAGTACCGAGCCCTGCGGCACACCACTGGTGACAGACCTCCAATTGGAAAAGGAGCCTTCCACTACTACCCGCTGTCTCCTCCTCCCAAGCCAGTTCTCCACCCATCTACATACCTGGCCTTGTATCCCATGAGCCTTCACCTTTTCTATCAGCCTACCATGAGGGACCTTGTCAAACGCCTTACTGAAATCCATATAGACGACATCAACGGCTTGTCCTTCGTCAACCGTTTTTGTCACCTCTTCAAAAAATTCCACTAGATTCGTAAGGCACGACCTCCCTGTAACGAAGCCATGCTGCGTATCCCTGATCAGATTGCAGCGCTCCAGATGTTCATACATCCTATCCTTGAGGATCCTCTCCATTAGCTTGCCTATAACTGAAGTCAAGCTCACCGGCCTATAATTCCCTGGGTTATCCCTCTGACCCTTTTTAAACAACAGTACTACATTTGCAATCCACCAATCCTCTGGGACCTCACCTGTGTCCAAAGAAGAGACAAAGATTTGCGTCAGAGGCCCAGCAATTTCATCCCTCACCTCCCTTAGCAGCCTGGGATAGATGCCATCAGGCCCCGGAGATTTATCCATCTTTATACTGTCTAAAAGTCCCAACACCTCTTCCCTCGTGATGACTATTTCCCTCAACGGATCCTCAAACTCCTCAAGCACAGCACCAGACATCAGAGGGAGGCGTACATTAGATCTAGGCATTTGAGGACAGAGATAGCGTTAGAAGAATACAGAGAATGTAGGAGAGAACTTAAAAGGGGCATCAGAAAGGCAAAAAGGGGCCACGAAATGGCTTTGGCGGGTAGGATTAAGGAAAATCCTAAGGCATTTTACTCCTATGTTAGAAACAAAAGGATGGTTAGAGGGAAGATTGGTCCTCTCAGGGATAGAGGAGGGGAACTATGCTTGGAGCCTGGGGGAATGGGGGAGATCTTGAATGAATACTTTGCATCGGTATTCACGCAGGAGAGGGGCAGAAGAGTAATTGACTCTTCTACCCTGGGGAAAAAGCTTCTGACTATCCACTCTGTCTATGCCTCTCAATCTTGTAGGCTTCTATTGGGTCTCCCCTCAACATCTGTTGCTCCAGTGAGAACATATCAAGTTACTCCAACCTCTCTTCATTGCTGATGCCCTCCATACCAGGTAACATCCTGGTAAATCTTTTCTGTACTCTCTCAAGCCTCCACATCTTTCTGGTAGTGTGGCAACCAGAATTGGACACCATACTCCAAATGTGGCCTAACTAAGATTCTATAACCCGCGACGTGACTTGCTGATTTTCAAACTCAATACCCCAGCCAATGAAGGCAAAATGCCGTATGCCTTCTTGACTACCTTCGCCACCTGCATTGCCACTTTGTGACCTGTGTACCTGTACACCCAGATCCCTCTGCCTATCAATATTCAAGGGTTCTGCCATTTACTGTATATTTCCTATCTGTATTAGACCTTCCAAAATGCATGAACTCACGTTTGTCCAGACTAAACTCCATCTGCCATCTCTCCGCCCAAGTCTCCAACTGATCTATATCCTGCTGTGTCCTCTGATGGTCCTCAACAGTATCTGCAAATCCACCAACCTTTGTATCATCCGCAAACTTACTAATCAATCCAGTTACATTTTCCTCAATCATTTATATATATATTACAAATAGCAAAGGTCCTAGCACTGATCCTTGAGTGGTTGGAATATTTCATATTTGTCAAGGGTTATACAATATCATGATTCATGTTTTTTTTTCTTGTTTGGTGAAAGTTATTGCTACATGTTAACTGTATTTGTCAATAAACTTTGTTAAAAGCTCCCTAGTGGGTTATTTGAATCATACCTGAAGTGAACATCTCATACTTACCCTAGCTAAATTCAAATGATCCAGGCAGACTTCAAAGAACACTTTAGAGTTTCTGACTTGAATTATAACAATGTCATAATTTGCATGACATTTTCTGGGCTCACGAATACTTCCCACCAGCAAAAACCAGACATGTCAATGCCAGAGGGATCGGGGCCATTAAAATCCCCGATTGGTCAGGGGCATGGCTAGACAGTGTCCATTGAGCACTGCCAGCTAGGCAGTGCCCACCTGGCACCAGTGACCTGTTAAGCACCATAAGTGTGCTAGGGGATGTGACCTAAGTGAGAATGGGGTCCAATTAGGGCTGGGGTTATGACCAGAATGGTATGCAGGGGGCAGGTTATGCAAGGAGTGCATGCAGGGGAGGACTCTGGAAGGGGGGGGTGGGCAGTGCAAGGGGGGGCTATGTGGGGAGATATCTAGGGGGTCCACATGATAGTCATTAGGAGGGTCCTGGCGCCCCAATGCTGGCGACCCATGCTGGTGTGGGGGAGAACATGTCACCGATATTGGGGCTGAGGGTGGGGAAAGAGTGGACCAATGCCCATGAGGGGGGTGGTGGGAGGAGGTCTCCCAGTTAATTGCGCAGGAAACCCCAGTCTCCCAAGTGCTCTGGAGCCAGTTTCCCCAGCAAGCCTATGCTCCCCAACTGATGTGAATCTCCAAACAGTCTGACAGAGCGTGGTAGGATTGCAGAGCCAAACTTGCCAAAAAACCAGTGCGAAACACAACCGTTTTCAGACTTTTTTGCACTATCTACAGTATCTCTAGACTTCAGTGTTCCAAAACACTGTTGGCTAAACTCCCATAGAGATAGTCCAGGAAATTATCGACCGGTGAGTCTAACCTCAATGGTTGGTAAGTTGATGGAGAAGATCCTGAGAGACAGGATTTATGAACATTTAGAGAAGTATAGTATGATCAAAAATAGTCAGCACGGCTTTGTCAAAGGCAGAGTGTGCCTTCCAAGCCTGATTGAGTTTTTTTTTGAAGATGTGAATAAACACATTGACAAAGGAAGAGCGTTAGATGTGGTTTATATGGACTTCAGCAAGGCATTCAATAAGGTCCCCCATGCAAGGCTTACTGAGAAAGTGAAGGGGCATGGGATCCAAGGGGACATTGCTTTGTGGATCCAGAATTGGCTTGCCCACAGAAGGCAAAGAGTGGTTGTAGATGGATCTTTTTCTGCATGGAGGTCGGTCACCAGTGGACTGCCCCAGGCATCTGTTCTGGGAACCTTTCTGTTTGTGATTTTTATAAATGACCTGGATAAGGAAGTGGAGGGATGGGTTGGTAAGTTTGCCGACGACACCAAGGTTGGAGGTGTTGTGGATAGTTTTGAGGGATGTCACAGCGTGACATAGATAGGATGCAAGACTGGGTGGAGAAGTGGCAGATGGACTTCAACCTGGATAAGTGTGTGGTGGTTCATTTTGGCAGATCAAATGGGATGAAGGAATATAATATTAAGGGTAAGACTCTTAGCAATGTGGAAGATCAGAAGGATCTTGGGGTCCGGGTTCATAGGACTCTCAAATCGGCTTCACAGGTAGAGGATGTGATTAAGGAGGCGTATTGTGTACTGGCCTTCATCAATCAAGGAATTGAGTTTCGGAGTCAGGAGATAATGCTGCAGCTGTATAAGACCCTGGTCAGACCCCACTTGGAGTACTGTGCTCAGTTCTGGTCGCCTCGTTACAGGAAGGATGTGGAAGCCATTGAAAGGGTGCAGAGGAGATTTACAAGAACGTTGCCTGGATTAGGTAGCATGCCTTATGAGGATAGGTTGAGAAAGCTCGGTCTTTTCTCCTTGGAAAGACGAAGGATGAGAGGTGACCTGATAGAGGAATAAGATGTTAAGAGTATTGATCGGGTGGATTCTCAGATGCTTTTTCCCAGGGCTGAAATGGCTGCCACAAGAGGACACAGGTTTAAGGTGCTGAGGAGTAGGTACAGAGGAGATGTCAGGGGTAAGTTTTTCACTGAGGGTGGTGGCTGCGTAGAATCGGCTGCCGGCAGTGGTGGTGGAGGCGGATTTGTCTCTTTTAAGAGACTTCTGGATGAGTACGTGGGACTTAGTGAGATTGAGGGTGATAGGTAAGCCTAGTAGGTAGAGATATGTTTGGCGCAACTTGTGGACCAAAGGGCCTGTTTGTGCTGTAGTTTTTCTATGTTCTATATTACCTTTCATAAATTTATTATCCATAACATTGGTGCCTGCATACTAAATCACGTTCACCAATCGTACGTTTAGATTTACTTGTCAAGCAAGGCATCAGTTTTAAAATTCTTAATCCTAATTTTCAAATCACTCCATAGCCTCACCTGCCTTACTTTTACAAGCTCTTTCAGTCCTATAACTACGAGGTAGGCGCATTTCTCCAATTCTGCCCTCTTGCATATCCCCAGTTTAGAACAAAAAAGAAGTACAGCACAGGAACAGGCCCTTTGGCCTTCCAAGCCCAGTGATCATGATGCCCTAATGAAAAAAAGACCAGCCTTTACTCTGTCCATATCCCTCTCTTTCCTCCCTATTCTTGTACCTATCCAGATGCCTCTTAAATGTTGCTAATGTGCCTGCTTCTACCACATCCTCTGGTAGCAGGTTCCAGTCACTCACCACTCTGCATGAAAAGCATCCCCCATGCATCTCCCTTAAACTTTCCTCCTCTCGGTTTGAACCTGTGCTCCCTTGTAATTAGCACTTCTACACTTGGAAAAAGCCTCCTGACTATCCACCTCATCTATGCCTCTCAATTTTGTAGACCTCTATCAGGTTACCCCTCATTCTGAAGGTTAGCTGCAACCCCTGTACTCAATGCCCTAGCTGATGAAGGTCACATGTCTTTTTAATCACCATAGCCACCTTGTTGCCACTTTTAGGGAACTGTGGACCTGCATGCCCAGATCCCAGTATGTTAATATCCCTAAGGACATTATTATTTATAGTATAATTCATACCTAAATTTGATCCTCAAATGCATCACCTCGCATTTGTCTGGAATAAGCTCCATCTGCCATTTCTGTACCCAAGTCTCCAATCTATATCCTGTTGTATCCTCAGCGCTATCAGAAATTCCACCAATCTTTGTCATTCGCAAACTTACTAATCAGGCCACCCACTTTTTCCTTTACATCATTTACATACATTACAAACAACAGATCCACTAATTGCTCTATTACTGGTACTCGTACTGTGATATTGTGCATATTAAGAAATGTGTTTATCGTTCTTTTGCTGAGGGATGTGTTTAAAATTCTACTCTGGTTTAAATGGTGCTGATTTGCCTCCACCAGGTAGCTCTAATGCTGGGAATGTAGGAAAATAATTGGTTTTAGATAATGAAGTATTTGTTTTTAATGTATTTTTGTTTAAGTTTTTCCCCGGGTTGATTATGTTGATTAACAAGAGAGTCATGTGCTAATGCAAGGAGCTAGGTTTACTGGGAAAAGCAAGCAGTTGTTAATGTGGTCCTGAAAGAAGTAAGAGGTCTCTCTCTTCCTCTGAAAGCTGCTATTGAATGGTAGAAGACAAGTCTGTCTGTATCCCTTACCACAGCTGTTCAAAGGCTCAAGGACAACTAACAAATAAAAACACATGAGTTTGTGTTGCTTGCTAACTGTTCTAAAGAGGATTTAAGTCTTCAAGAGGAATTTTACTTAAATTGGAACTGATGGATTAGGAATTGTAGCTTGTCGTGTTTAAGCATTTCAATTGGTAAAGTTAAGCTAATTCATTTGTTATAGTTAAACTGTATGTTAAATTTTGTTTAATAAAAGCTTCCTAGTGTGTCATTGAATCACACCTGGAGTGAAATACCTTATCTTCACACAAAATAAAATGTTGGGGTCTAGTTGGGCTTCATAACATACTTGGGGTTTATGCTCTGGTACCCTAAAAGTACCTATCACTGCCAAGATCCCATTAGGCCCAAATCTCAACTCTGTGCCCCTTACCCATAATTAAATATATCCTTCAAAAGAATTGATGTTGACCTGCTGCAGCCTTTGAAAAATTGATAGATTTCAGTCTTCAACCAATTTATTCTTGCCACGTAACATGCAAAGGCCTTAAAGCCCCAACGATTTCTTAGCTACAATGCTAAAACCCGTATTCTAGAGATAGCCATTTCTCTAGTCAAACTGTTCCAATATAATTACAACACTGGCATCTAGCAAATACAGTAAGAAGTCTCACAACACCAGGTTAAAGTCCAACAAGTTTATTTGATAGTAAACCCACAAGCTTTAGGAAAGGCTGTTCCTTCGTCAAGTGTGTGGAAAGTTCTAGCAAATGCACCAGCCTTGGTACACTCTGCCCAATTATGATAATTCCAATCCAGCCATTTACCAAACTACCCTCAATCATCAGGAAAGTGATGAAAGTTGTCAATGACCATGCTAACAAAAAGGCTTTACACGCCAGCAACTTGCGCAATGATGCTTAGTGTGCTCCACTCTGCTCCAGTCCTCAAGTCCTCATTTGTTCCTGTTTGGATTTAAAGATGAGTTATGAATGAGGTGAAAATAATTAACCATCAAACAACATTTGACTGAGTTTGCCACAAGGTCAATGAAAATCAAAGAAAACTCCCAGCACAAACGATGATGATTCTGGTTGTTGCAAATCAATTATCTCAGCTCAGGGGATCATTGCAGGGGTTCCTAGAGGATCAAACCATCATCAATGACCTTTCCTCCATTGTTGTCAAACTTTGGATGTTCATGGATGATTGTGCAGTTTTCAATTCCTCAGGAAATCGTGCAGTCCATAATCACGTAGAGCAAGATCTAGACAACATTTAGATTTGGGATGATAATTGTCAAGTAACATGTATTACAAAAGTGCTAGAAAATGACCATCTCCAAAAATAGAAAATCTTACCACTCACCTTGACATTCTATGGCATTATAATCTCAGAATCATCACAACATAGTTTCATCAGCGGTAAAGTGCTTAGAGATGTCAAGTGTCCAAAGATGTGCGGGTTAGGTCGATTGGCCATGCTAAAAATTGCCCCTTAGAGTCCTAAGATGCATAGGTTAGAGAGATTAGTGAGTAAAATACATAGGGATATGTGGGTAGGGCCTGGTGGGATTGTGTTCGGTGCAGATTCGGGCCAAAAACGACCTCTTTCTGCCTTGTAGGGATTCTATGAGTCTAAGTGGTCATAAAAAGTATCATACTTTTTGAATTATGTTTTGACAAGAAAACCAATGAACCTTTCTTGGAAAATAAATTTAAATGAAGTACATGAACAAAAGGGAGCATAAATATCCATTGATTACCCATCACCATCTGGACGAATACACGCAGCAGGTACATTTGGAACCCTCCTTTAATGCTTTGGTTACTTCAAAATTCAATTATTCCCACAATCTCCTGGCCAGCCTCCTATCTTCACCTGATAACTCAAGTTTAACCAAATGTCTGCTGTTTGTACGCCAATTCAGTACCCCTATATCTGGTGCTTGCTAACTTACATTGGTTTATATCTTAATTTTAACATCTCGTCTACAAAACTTTTCATTGCCCCCATTCCTCCACATCTATAACCTCCTACATCATCCCACAACTTTCCAATGCTAGACGCTTATGAATCATTACTCCCTTAGTCTCAGCACAGATGTGGATTCTACCATCTAGAAATTTTACTCAACTCCATCTTTCAGCCCCTCCTCCCAAGACTTACTTAAAATTTTCCTTGAAGTTTTATGTTACAGGTCCTAATGACTAGTTTATTTAGTTCAGTGTCATAATTTGGATGGCTGAGTTCATGTTAAAAGACTTTTGTTAGATTAAAAAAATTTAGATTTTTGTGCATTTACATTCAAGTTATAAAGTATGGTATGTCATTTTTCCATTACAGATATTTATGGTAGTAACCATTTACAGACATTTATAGCAGTAAAACAAATGGTGTAAAATTGTATAATGCTTCACCACTAACCTTCAAGTGATATATATGAAAGCCTTTCTTCGAAATGATAGAATATAAATCATACTTTTACCATTCAAACAATGGCAAGACCTAAAGGATAAGAGGTCCCATGAGCAAATAACTGCAAAAAACATTTAAATTGACCTATCAAGTTCATCTCAATTGTAACATCTAGAGTCAAACATGGCTGTATAATCAAACTAACTTTCTGCCTCGTTGCAATATTGCACATCACCTCCAAAAAATTACTCACAAACATAGAGAGATAATTTACAGAACAGATGGGAAACTATTCAACCAATACCTCGTTCAAAAATATAAATTACTCCACTTTGGTCACTGGGATCCAAAATGCAGATGTGTCGTGTGCACTCACTTACAAACCTAGCTCCAGCTGCTTGACAACTCGGTATCTAAAGCATATCAGAAAATGGGCCTTTCACTAAATACCCAGAAAACCAGCTCCTACAACAGAATACTTCCCTATAACGATTCAAATCAACAACGAGGTCCTGGAAAATGTGGACCATTTTACATATCTTGGAAGCCACCTTTCAACATAGTTGGAGATGACAAAATTCATTTTTGCCCCCAGCTCAACCTTCAGTCAATTGAGGAAATAAATCTCTAGGATCAAGATTTCAAACCCCAGACCAAGGTCATGGTTTACATGGAAGCAGTGATCTCTATGCTGCTATATGCTTTTGAGATTTGGA
The DNA here is from genome assembly GCF_965287045.1 of Carcharhinus amblyrhynchos. Classification (NCBI taxonomy): domain Eukaryota; kingdom Metazoa; phylum Chordata; class Chondrichthyes; order Carcharhiniformes; family Carcharhinidae; genus Carcharhinus; species Carcharhinus amblyrhynchos. The sequence continues at coordinate 28,596,064 of NC_137333.1, forward strand.
CAACATAATAACAGGCATTTCAAAGCACTGGAGAAGTAAAGATAAAGTTACCATAGTTCCAGATGATCATAGGCTGCTCTCCCCTTTGAGTGGGAGAGCTGATTGATGGTGATTTAACCTGAGGATCACCGCACCTATGAGAAGGCAGGCCTTCTTGAATGACCTCAGCTGGTACAACATTGTTGGCATTACTCTGCAACATGAACAGAACTTCATAAGATCCTCCAAATCTGGTGACAAGTAAGATGGTCCAACAGCAGAAAGCTCTTCTAATACATCCAGCATCAAGGTACTAATCACTCAAAACAAGCTCCACTGGACAGAACACGTCATTCAAATGCTTCATACCAGACTCCCGGAAACAACTGTTGTATTCAGAATTCGAGGACAGCAGGAACAAATTTATGATGTCTTCAGAGATAAAGTCAAATATCCTTGCTGACACATGGGAGTCTCTGGTTTGTGACTGACCAAAATGGCAAAAAGTGTTGGGGGAGGGATAGATAATAAAGCTTGAGATTTAAATATGATTATGTAGTGAGGTTTAAGAATTAATAAGAAATAATAGGATAGGATGAGCGATCTCTGCTGCAAAAATTAGCAGTGAGCATTTTCTAACAACAACTGACCTTTATAAAACTTAAAAGGCACATCATATGAACCTCCAGCTGTGCTTAGTTACCTTGCAAAGACTGCTTAGCGATGGCAAGTCCTGGAGTTAGACAACAAGAATATTGTCTTAATACCAGTTTGAGACAGGGGCAATAGTCATACCAAGACAAAAAACAGAAGCCTCTGCAGAGGAAGTATGTGTGGTATTACAGGATATGCCTCTTATTGGTGTGGGTGGATGGCCAACAACTGCAATATTAGCTGAAAGCAATTGTGATGAGAGTCAAGTATACTGGGAACTCTGTTCAAATTATAACTTGCATTTGTGTTTAATTATAAGGCTGCTGGAAGTCAAGACCTGTCCTGTGAGCTGTAACCTGACAGTGTTGACCAAATGAGGGCAGTTATTTGGGTTATGCTAGACTTTTCAGCACCAAGGTTTCCTGCCATGTCTACATATGGTGAGGCGAGGTGGTCTATGTGCAGTTGGGACAAACATTAAGGAGTTGTTTACAAGGAACTCCATTGGCCATCATCTATTGTGATCAGTTTAAGTGCCACAGAACTTTCTGAAATACTAGGAAAGTTCAGGGGTAAAATTATGTGTTTGAGCCTTCATCTCCACTGACAAGATGAAACCAACCATCGCAAGTGTTCCCTGGGGAACATCTTCAGAGAAGACAAAGAACCACTAGCAAGATCTACATCGGAGGGCAGATTTGGCCAGCTTGCTCAAACCAGGTAGTTAATGTTAAAGTCAGAGGGTTAAACTGAAATGAGTTAAAGTATTGCAATGTTGTGAATTTGAGTTTTGGTACCTAACGTATTAAATAAAGCAAAAGTTTTGTTTAAGTGAATTTGAATCAACTCCTGTCCTTTGGTTGTTATATTAAAATAAGCACCTGGGAAAAGGTTTAAGTTTACAATCTGATGTCTGTGTATGTGCTTATAAAGATAAAAGGTTTTATTTATTTGTATCAAAGTAGATTTACATTAATGCTGCAATGAAGTTACTGTGAAAATCCCTTAGCAGTTGTTGAGCTAACTCTCTCTTCATATGCCTTAATAAATGATTGTAACCTGCTCTGAGTCTCCTGTGATTAGCTTGTAAGAAGTCAGTGATAACATAAAGGTTTGTTTGGGAAGGCACTGAGCACATCAAGAAACCCTATCGCAAACACACAGCATGTTTTCTGGTGGCAGCAGTCACTCCAAAATCTATAGTATTTTGCATGACTTGTCCACCCCATTGCCAGGGAACCTGCCACAAGAATTGTCTCTGGCAGGGCCGGACAATCTAGCCAGTGAGAAGTATTGAAAAATCCTACCTGCAAAGGCAAAGTCAAGGCATCAGGGAGAGCACACGCTCAACTTTAAACTACTCCTCATCTGTCTGACCCTACAAGAACTACCTTCCCAGTATGTGACAGAATCTGCAGATTATGCACTGGATTTATCAGCCATCCAAGAATCCATGGAACCAAATGGAAGCAAGTCATCTTCGATCAATAGGGACCGCCTAAGATAATTTGATAGGATTTCTCCCTCTGGATTTTAATGCTCCTCGTACAATTCTGTCAACTTTTCTTTGAAAGCACAACTTATAATTTTCATTATTCAGCAAGGATGGTATTCATTATTGGCTGTCAAGTACATACATAACCACTGATTGCAAGTAAAACAGACACACCACATATTACAACTTAAATTCAGCCAAAATTGAAATTATATCTTTAAGGTAATTCCATGCAAATAGAAAAATGCATTGAAAAATTCCTCAAATTTGGAGGATATTCTGATTTAATACCTTTTACAGAGCTTACATAAAAATATGCTGGAAGATTTGATTGTTAAAGTTTACTTTTACACAGGAGTCCAGCAAAAGACAGGTAATTAACAACTCAGACGATGATAATCTGCTAACAGAAACTAACTGTTTATTGTACCATCTTTACTATCTGCCTCATTTTACATCCTCTTGCAACAATCAATCTGCCACATTCAGCAGATTTTAATCACTAAAATCATTTTTAAAAATGTAATCCTGGAACCAACTACCACAATGCAATAAAAGCAGAAAAATGTTGGAAATATTCTACAGTTCTGACAGCATCTGAGGAAAGAGAGATAGGGTTAACATTTCTGTTTGTGCCCATTCATCATAGAATCCCTACAATACAGAAGGAGGCCATTCAGCCCATTGAGCCTACACCAACTCTCTGACAGTGTACTTTTCATAGAATCAAACAGTGCAGAAGGAAGCCATTCAGCTGATTGAGTCTGTACCAACCACAATAACACTCAGGTCCTATCCTCATAACCCCATGCATTTACCCTAACTAGTCCCCCTGACACTAAGGGGCAATTTAACATGGCCAACCCACCTAACCCACTCATCTTTGTACAGTGGGAAGAAACCAGAGCACCTGGAGGAAACCCACACAGACACAGGGAGAATGTGTAACATCCACACACTCAGTGACCCAAGCCGGGAATTGAACCCAGGTTCTTGGCAGCAATGCAAACCACTGTGCCACACCTTACGCAGGCTCTTTCTCCCATTCTATCCCCCTAACCCCACACATTTACCATGGCTAAACCTTCAACCTACACAATTTGGGACACTAAACTGCAATTTAGCATAGCTAATCCACCTATCCTTGCACATCTTTGGATTGTGGGAGGAACACAGTAAGAAGTCTGACAACAGGAATAGTCAGCATGGATTTGTCAAGGGCAGGTCGTGCCTTACGAGCCTAGTTGAGTTCTTCGATAATGTGACTGAACACATTGACGAAGGAAGTGCCGTGGACGTGGTGTACATGGACTTCAGCAAGGCGTTTGATAAGGTCCCCCATGCAAGACTTCTTGAGAAGGTGAGAGGGCATGGGATCCGAGGGCCTTTGGCCTTGTGGATCAAGAACTGGCTTGCCTGCAGAAGGCAGAAAGTGGTTGTGGATGGGTCTTTTTCTGAATGGAGGTCAGTCACCAGTGGAGTGCCCCAGGGATCTGTTCTAGGACCCTTGCTGTTTGTCATTTTCATAAATGACCTGGATGAGGAAGTGGAAGGATGGGTAAGTTCGCTGATGACACGAAGGTCGGTGGTGTTGTGGATGGTCTGGAAGAATGGCAAAAGTTGCAGCAGGACATAAATAGGATGCAGGACTGGGCGGAGAAGTGGCAGATGGACTTCAACGCGGATAAATGCGTAGTCGTCCATTTTGGCAGAACCAACGGGATGAATGAGTACACTATCAAGGGCAGGAGTCTTGGTAGTGTCGAGGAGCAGAAGGATCTTGGGGTCCGGGTCCACAGGACTCTTAAATCGGCCTCGCAGGTGGAAGAGGTGGTCAAGAAGGCGTATGGTGTACTGGCCTTCATAAATCGAGGGATTGAGTTTAGGAGTCGGGAGGTAATGCTGCAACTTTATAAGACCCTTGTCAGGCCTCATTTGGAGTACTGTGCGCAGTTCTGGTCGCCTCACTATAGGAAAGACGTAGAAGCTATTGAAAGGGTACAGAGGAGATTCTGGATGTTGCCTGGACTGGGAGGCATGCCTTATGAAGTTAGGTTGAGGGAGCTGGGTCTCTTTTCCCTGGAGAGACGTAGGTTGAGAGGCGACCTGATAGAGGTTTATAAAATGTTGAGAGGAATAGATAGGGTGGATTCTCAGAGGCTATTTCCCCGGGTTGAAATGGTCGCTACGAGAGGACACAGGTTTAAGGTGCGGGGAGGAAAGTACAGAAGTGATGTTAGGGGTAAGTTTTTCACTCAGAGGGTGGTGAGTGAATGGAATCGGCTGCCGTCAGTGGTGGTGGAGGCGAACTCGCTGGGGTCTTTTAAAAGACTTCTGGATGAGTATATGGGGTTTTATGGGATTGGGGGTTATAGATAGGTGTTGATGTGATCGGTGCAACTCGTGGGCCGAAGGGCCTGTTTGTGCTGTAGTGTTCTATGTTCTAACACCAGATTAAAGTCCAACAGGTTTATTTGGTAGCAAAAGCCACTAGCTTTCCGAGCGCAGGCTGCCCCTTAGTCAGGTGTGTTCATCCCAGTCCAACGCCGGCATCTCCACATTGTGGGAGGAAACCAGAGTATCGGAAGATACGAGGGAAACGTGCAAAATTCACACTCATCTAAGACTGTGGATAAATCAAATCCCAGGTGCTGTGAGACAGCAGTGCTAACCACTATGCCACCCGATCGTGCTGGATATTCCCAGCAGTTTCTGTGTTTATTTCAGATTTCCAGCATCCGCTCCTTCAATATTTACTGTATATGGTAAATAATAAACACTGCCATAATGGAACTTACTGTATGGGTAAAATGGTTCCACAACTTCACCTTGTGGCTAATATTCAGCTTCTTCCCCCTCTCTAACCGGTTAACTGTCAAACTAATTAAGCCTGTTCATCTGTCACCACCGCTCTCACCAGTCAACTCCGTCGAACCTGTTAATTTCCTTCTTCCTTTCCCGCTTTAACGGGATAACTCCATCAAAGTGTTTTTTTTCTTCAACTCTAACCTGTAAACTCGCTCAAATTGATTTACCTGTCTCTCCCCTTCCCTGGTCAAACAGGTTAGTCTGGGGTTTTCCGCCCTCCCCACGCATTCTAACTCGATCAAACGGGTTAATCTTCCGCTGTCCCTCTCCCAGGCCAGCTGGTTATCTTTGTCGAGCCGACTTTATCGGTTAACCCGCTCAAATCTCGCTCCCCGCTCGAACCGGTTAACCCTCCCTGTTCACCAACCGCCCTCTGGTCACGGTCACCTGCGCGTGTATTCCATTGCTTAGCAACGGAGCTGAACCTCCGATTATGACGCCCTCGCTTTCACCAATCGCCGCTAACGTTTTAGCGGTCCCTTTTTAAACCACAACATCCAACTGTCCGCTTTCAAGGGAAGCGAGCAGCCAGATTTCCGGGGCTAGTTATAGTCTCCGTCCCTTCTGCTGCTGCTTCGCTTTTCGAGTATATTTCGCAAGTTGATAAAAAACAGATATTCCGCCTATATGTGTATTGATGTTTTATTTGTACAATTTAAATATTTTCTTCACAACCATAAACAATCTTAGAATTGAACTGATTGGATTTGTTTTTACTTTGGCAGGTGGACAAAATAAACGATGAGGTATTCCGTCTTCAACGGATGCCTTATAAATCATCTGCGCCAGCTAAACAGACTAGGATCAGAATTTGCAAACAGTTTGGGAGGTGTGGCACATTAGAAGCAGTGTTATCAGGGCCAGAGATAAAGCTTGGCAAATGTGTAGAAAGTGAAGAGGAGTTAGAGAATGATGTTTTAGAGGTTATGGTAACGGAAGAAAGCACATCATAAATGAGCGAATTTATGGTGCTGATACACAGCAATAAATTTAGCAGATAATGCCATAATCCTTGAACGTTTAGACTGAATTTTAGAACGCGAAGGATAATGTTGAATTCATACAAAACTTTAGTTAGGCTGCTGTTGAACTATTATTGTCAACAGGAAGGACATAACACAATGAAAAAAGTGACACTGGAATGTTATTAGACTTAGGAGGTTTATAGTTATGAGGGAGACTTGAGACTTAATTAGTTTTCCCTTGGAGTGGAGACAGTCAAATGTCGTCATAAACATGAAGGAATATAGCAAAATTAGTCGTGACATGTTGGCTTCTACAGTCAGATTATTGTAAGGCAGCATAACAAAATAATAAAAATTAAGGTAGAGGTGAGAATAAAATTCTTTCCGCAGAGACTAGTCAGATTGTGCAGTTTTCTGTCTCCAGTTTCTTCCTACTTACAGTGTTACCTCTGATGCCTCCAATGATTTTCTAGTTTCAGAGTGAGCAAGGCATGAAAATTCTGCCCAGCAAATCACCTTCACCCCTTTGCTTGCTGATGTACTTTATGTTCTAGTCAAGCAATGCCTTAATTTTAAAATTATCATCATGATTTTCAGGTCCCCCATAGTCTCGCTTTTCCCTATCTCCAGAACCTCCTCCAACCCAAATATCTTTTGTGATGACTGTTCTGACCTCTTAAAAATCCTTGATTTTAATTGTCCCATCATTGGCATCAATTCACTCCATCTGCTTCTGTTTTTAACTTCACTTCCCTTCTTTAAGGCATTCCACAAAAACCCGACTCTTTTGTCTAAGCTTTTGGTTTCCTACCCAAAAATGTAGGTATGTTCCCCAGTCAATTTTTTTATAACACTTTTGTGAAACACCTTAGAATGTTTTACTACATTAAAGGTGCCATGCAAATACAGTTTGTTGTGATTGATGTTCACAACTTATTTTTAAAATAAATATTAAAGCATGATACTAACATCTTACTAGTATTAAAAAAATTCACACATCTGATCAGAAATTTAAATCATTAATATGTTAACCCCAAGTTAGCACTATAAAATGGCAGCTTGACAGAAAAGCTCACAATTGTGATTCTTTAGGAAATGTATTCTAATTGTCTTGCAGTTTGTAAGCCACCTTTTTTTTGTTGTGGAGGGCTGCCTGCTTGGATGTCCTTTAATTGCTGCTTAAATGGGGTTTTGTTTATTTTTACTCTGGGCTTAATGCATTTTCTGGGCATTTACAAACTTTTGAATTGTTGGGGAAGGAATGATTAACAGGTCGGGTGACAAGAGTTCTTTCATTTTCAGTTTGAGCTGCTGGCTGCTGTTTTACTTAAAGTTGGATGCAGCATTCTGTCTGTATGTCTCTCTCTCTCCCTTTTTTTTGGGAGACAATTCTGACTTCAAGCTTGTATGTGTCAAGAAAGCTGCAGAACTGATGGCATCACTTAAGCATTCTTATTTGCTGTGCTAAAGTACTGAATGGAGATATACCCAAGAGTTCACCACTGAGTCTACATGGATTGAACTGAGAAATGAGAACAGGGAAATCACTTTGATAGGATTGTACTATAGGCCCCCAAATAGTCAGCGGGAAATAAGTAACGAGATTACAGATAGCTCCAAGAAAAATAGGGTGATAATAGTCGGAGATTTTAACCTTAACTCTGGGACAGTCATAATGTTGAAGGCTTGGATAGAGAGAAATTTGTTCAGTGGATTTAGGAGGAATTTCTCATTCACTTTGTGGATGGCCTGACCAGAGAGGGGGCAAAACTTGACCTCCTCTTGGGAAATAAGGAAGAGCAGGTGACAGAAGTGTTAGTGAGGGATCACTTTGGGACCAGTGACCATAATTCCATTAGCTTTAAGATAGCTATGGAGAATGATAGGTCTGGCCCAAAAGTTAAAATTCTAAACTGGGGCAAGGGCCAATTTTGATGGTATCAGGCAGGAACTTTCAGCAGTTAATTGGGGGAGTCTGTGGGAAGGCAAAGGGACGTCTGGTAAGTGGGACGCTTTCAAAAGTGTGTTAACCAGAGTTCAGGGTAAGCACATTCTCTTAGGGTGAAGGGTAAGGCTGGTAGAAGTAGTGAACCCTGGGTGACTTGGGATATTGAGGCCCTGGTCAAAACGAAAAAGGAGGCACATGACATGCACAGGCAGCTGGGATCAAGTGAAACCCTTGAAGAGTATAGAGGGTACAGGACTAGAGTTAAGAGAGAAATCAGGAGTGCAAAGAGAGGACACAAGATTGCTTTGGCAGATAAGGCAAAGGAGAATCCAAAGAACTTCTACAAATACAAAAAGAGCAAAAGAGTAACTAGGGAGAGAGTAGGACTTAAGGATCAACAAGGTAATCTATATGTGGATCTACAAGAGATGGGTGAGATCCTAGATGAATATTTCTCATCAGTATTCATTTAAGAAAAACATGGCTGTTAGGGAACTTGAGGAAATAAATAGTGGTCTCTTGCGGAGTGAACATATAACAGAGAAGGTGGTGCTGGAAGTCTTAAAGTGCATCAAGGTAGATAAATCCCTGGGACCTAATGAAGTGTATCCCAGGACACTGTGGGGGGCTAGGGCTAGGATATTTCAATTATCGATAGTCACAAGTGAGGTGCTTGAAGATTGAAAGATGGCAAATGTTGTGTTTTTGTTTAAGAAGGGCTGCAGGAAAAAGCCTGGGAACCACAGGCCGGTGAGCTTCACATCTTTATTGGGTAAGTTGTTGGAAGGTTTTTTGAGAGACAGGATCTACAGGCATTTAGAGGCGCAAAGACTGATAAGGAACAGTCAGCATGGCTTTGTGAGTGAAAAATCATGTCTCACAAATTTGATTGAATTTTTTGAAGGGGTAACGAAGAAAATAGATGAGGGCAATGCAGTTCATGTTGTCTACATTGACTTTAGCAAGATATCACTTGGTAAATAAGTGCGGCGTGCAGGAATGGGACGGCCGTAGTTATGGGGGATTTCAATCTGCACATTGATTGGTCGACCCATGTTGGACGCGGGGGGCTCGAGGAAGAGTTCTTGGAATGCTGCCGGGATAGTTTCCTCGAACAGTGTGTGTTGGAGCCGACGAGGGAGCGAGCTATCTTGGATCTGGTGTTATGTAATGAGGCGGGTAGAATTAGGGACCTTGTGGTGAAGGATCCTCTTGGGGAGAGTGATCATTGTATGGTGGAGTTTCTGGTGCAGATGGAGGAGGAGAAAGTGGGTTCCCGGACACGCGTCCTTTGTTTGAATAGAGGGGAGTACGGTAGGATGAGGGAAGAATTGGCGAATGTGGACTGGGGGAGTGCGTTGGAGGGAGGGTCTGTTGAGGAGCAGTGGAGGATCTTTAAGGAGATCTTTCTTGGTGCTCAGCAGAAATTTATTCCGATGGTCAAAAAGGATAGTAGGAGGAGAGGTAATAAGCCATGGATAACGAAGGAGGTGAAGGAAAGTGTTAAATTAAAAGCGGAGGAATTTAGAGTAGCTAAGAGCAGTGGGCGAGAAGAGGATTGGGAGAGGTTTAAATGTCAACAAAGATTGACAAAGAAGTTGATAAAGAAGGGTAGGAGAAACTATGAAGCTGGGCTAGCGCTTAATATAAAAAAGGATAGCAAGAGTTTTTATAAATATATAAAAAGGAAGAGGCTGGCTAGGGTGAATGTTGGTCCTTTAGAGGATGAGAAAGGGGACCTAGTGGTAGGGGATGGGGATATGGCTAAGGTATTGAATAACTTTTTTGTTTCTGTCTTCACGGAGGAGGACGTGAATAATTTGCCGGGTGTTAGCGATGGAAAGGTGGTAGGACTGGAGGGTCTTAATGACATTACTGTTATTAGAGAGGCGGTGCTCGACAGACTGGAGGGGCTGATTGTGGACAAGTCCCCAGGACCGGATGGAATGCATCCGAGGGTTCTGAAAGAAATGGCGGAGGTGATAGTGGATGCCTTGGTGGTTATTTTCCAGACGTCGCTGGATTCCGGGGAAGTGCCGGATGATTGGAAAACGGCTAATGTTACGCCGTTGTTTAAGAAGGGTGCCAGGCAAAAGGCGGGGAATTATAGGCCGGTTAGTTTAACGTCTGTGGTAGGTAAAATGTTAGAATCTGTCATTAAGGAGGAAATTGCGAGGCATCTTGAAGGGAATTGCTTGATAGAGCAGACACAGCACGGTTTCATTAAAGGGAAGTCGTGTCTGACAAATTTACTGGAGTTCTATGAGGATGTGTCTAGGGCGGTGGATAGAGGAGAGCCGGTGGATGTGGTCTTTCTAGATTTTCAGAAGGCGTTTGACAAAGTACCTCACAAGAGGATATTGCAGAAGGTCGAGGGACATGGAGTTGGGGGTAGGGTGTTAGCGTGGATAGAGGATTGGTTGTCAAATAGGAGACAGAGAGTGGGGGTCAACGGGTGCTATTCGGATTGGCGGATGGTGACTAGTGGAGTGCCCCAGGGGTCGGTGCTGGGGCCTCAGCTTTTTACCATTTATATAGATGCCTTCATGGCGAGGGGGATTGAATATAAAAGTAGGGAGGTCTTGCTGCAGCTGTATAGGGCATTGGTGAGGCCGCAGCTGGAGTACTGTGTGCAATTTTGGGTGCCGCACCTGCGCAAAGATATTTTGGCCTTGGAGGGAGTGCAGAGGAGGTTTACTAGGCTGATACCGGAGTTGAGGGGGTTGAACTATGAGGAGAGGCTGAATAAACTGGGCTTGTACTTGTTAGAGTTTAGAAGAATGAGGGGAGATCTCATTGAGACGTACAAGATGATGAATGGGATGGATAGGATAGAGGTGGAGAGACTCTTCCCGCTCAAAAAAGACAGTAGGACTAGGGGGCACAGCCTCAAGATAAAGGGGGGGCGGTTTAGAACGGAGTTGAGGAGGAACTTCTTCACTCAAAGGGTGGTGAATCTCTGGAATTCTCTGCCCGTTGAAGTGGTGGAGGCTGCCTCGCTAAATATTTTTAAGACGCGGGTTGATGGGTTTTTGATAAGAGAGGGGATTAAGGGTTATGGGGAGAGGGCGGGAAAGTGGAACTGAGCAGCAACAGATCAGCCATGATCTTATTGAATGGCGGGGCAGGCTCGAAGGGCTGGATGGCCTACTCCTGCTCCTATTTCTTATGTTCTTATGTTCTTAAATTGTTGCATAAGGTTAAATCTCATGGGATCTAGGGTGGTAGCCAAATGGATACAAAATTAGCTTGATGACAGAAGACAAGGGGTGGTTGTTAAGGGTTGTTTTTCAAATTCAAGGCCTATGGCCAGCAGTGTGCCTCAGGGATCAGTGCTGGATCTGCTGTTAGTTATCATTTATCATTTATTATGATATGGATGAGAATATAAATTTGCAGATGACACCAAGATTGGTGGCATAGTGGACAGTGAAGAACGTTATCTAGGACTGCAACGGGATCTTGATCAATTGGGCCAGTGGGCTGATGAATGGCAGATGGAGTTTAATTGAGATAAATGCGAAGTTGTGCAATTTGGTAGACTGAACCAGGGACGACTTACTCAGTTAATGGTAGGGCATTGGGGAGAGTTATAGAACAAAGAGATCTAGGGGTACAGGTTCATAGTTCCTTGAAAGTGGAGTCTCAGGTGGGCAGAGTGGTGAAGAAGGCATTCGGCATGCTTGGTTTCGTTGGTTAGAACATTGAACACAGAAATTGGGGCATCTCGTTGAAGTTGTACAAGACATTGATAAGGCCATACTTGGAATACTGTGTATAGTTATCACCCTATTATAGAAAGGATAGTATTAAACCAGAAAGAGTGCAGAAAAGATTTGCTAGGGTGCTACCAGGACTTGATGGTTTGAGTTACAAGGAGAGGCTGGATAGACTGGGACTTTTTTCTCTGGAGATTAGAAGGCTGAGGGGTGATGTTATAGAGGTCTATAAAATAATGAGAGGCATAGATCAGCTAGATAGTCAATATCTTTTCCCAAAGAGAGGGGGTCTAAAACCAGAAGGCATAGGTTTAAGAGGGGAGAAATACAAAAGGGCCCAGAGGAGCAATTTTTTCACACAGAGCGTGGCGAGTGTCTGGAACAAACTGCCAGAGGTAGTAGTAGAGACAGGTACAATTTTGTCTTTCAAAAAGCGTTTAAAGTTATATGGGTAAGATGCATATAGAGGGATATGGGCCAAATGCAGGCAATTGAGACTCGCTTAAGAGTTTAAAAAAGGGCGGCAAGTTGGGCCGAAGGACCTGTTCCCATGCTGTAAACCTCTATGACTCTATCTCTAGACAGAAACAATTATACTCAAGGTTAGGGAATGCCAAATATTTATTTTGTTTCAAATTATATTTTCAATCTGACTCACAACTCCCATTTGATATTAAACTCTATCAAAACTACTGTTGTAAAATCACAAATTGGGGGAAACTTTAAAGGATTAATGCAAACAACACAACCAAGAAAATCCACACAAATTCTTTATTCGGCATATACACGTTCAGTTTGGAAGCTTCCCAACATACAAAATCTCCACATATTTTGTTTTCATTAAATCTTAACAATTTAAACTTGAATGAAAATAAAACACGCATATAGTAAAAGAAATAGATCAGTCTTCATTCTTTTTTCAAAACTGTAGTCAAAACTGAAGGGAAAGGTAACTTCTCAAGAATGAAACAATTCACAACTCTTCCCCAGACTGTTAATTAGAACATAGAACATAGAACACTACAGCGCAGAACAGGCCCTTCGGCCCACGATGTTGCACCGACCAGTTAAAAAACAATGACCTACTAACCTAAACTAAATTAAATTAAACTAAACTAAACTAAATTAGTTTGTTCCAAACATGTGTTGTCGGTTTTGTGACTGAACTGAGTTTCCTTCCATGCTTACTGCACAGAGGCAGATCTATAAGAGGTTTTTGCATCTTGCCAATTAATTTACAGTATTTTCTGGGTGGTGACAGGACTTGGTCCTTTCGCTCTCCAGTCTGTAACACCACATTGCTCACTACCCCACACTCTTTGTTTTGATGCAAGGGTCCTTTGTGGTATAATTGAGGGTTTGAGCTCCTGTTCCTTGCCCCAAATGGCCTGTTTTAATGGGGTTCATGGCCATAGCATTTTCTAATAATGCAAGAATATCCATTGGTGGGGGCTGGTTAAGTATGCATTTAGAACTACACATGGAAGTGAGGTTCTTCAAGGCATTCATCATTCCCAATCAACATAATCTCCTGGTAATTCCTTGCCTTCTTTGTGATTGATAGTCACAGGATTCATCGGAACAGGGACAGGTTCTAAGAGTGCCGAAGTGGGGAATTTTTGAATGACGGCCTGATTTCTTAGAAAAAATTAAGTGTTCTTTTATTAAATATCACAAAGGCGAAGTCTCAGCTTAAGGCATACTAAATGTTATTAAACACATCTAAAACATACAATTAAACAGACAAGAATATTAACCAATGGCCGAAGGGAGCCCTTCAGATTGCCAAGCAGCACAGAGTGCCATAAAGCTTTTCCAAAGAACTTCAAGCCAAAATTCAATACAATTAAACCTTTTTTCTTATCTAAGTCTTCCCTACTAATTTGCTTAATTCAATTCTATTTCATCATTGATGTGTCAATCTTATTATGATGTGGAGACGCTCAAATCTTATTATGACAGATTACCTTGGCTAATGGTGATATGCCACCTGATATAGTGACATTCTATTGATTTATTCCAATACCGATTTCCACTGGATAAAAGCAAATTACTGGGAATGCTGGAATCCGAAACTAAAAGAGAAAATGATAGAAAATCTCAACAGTTCTGACAGCATCTGTAAGGAGAGAAAAGAGCTGATGTTTCGAGTCCAAATGACCCTTTGTCAAAGCTAAAAGGCATAGAATGTGGGAGATATTTATACTGCAGAGTTAGGGAATGAAAGATGAGTCACAGCCACAGAAACCAGGGGAAAAGACTGCTAATGACAGTCACAGAGAGAATAAAGGGAGTGAATGGCCAAATGGTAAAGAAGCTAAAATGAGAGGGTAATGTGACAGATGAGGATGTTGGGGGTGGGGAGGGGGAATGGATGGGACAGAGATAAAATTTAGGAAAGGGGGACCAAAAGGGGAGAAAAGGTAAGGGAAGGGGGATAATGTTGGGGGAAAGAGTGGGGTGGGGGGTAAGAAAAATGAAGAAAGACAATAAAGAAATAAAAGGTAGAGAGCAGTAAAAAAAAATAGAATGAAAACAAAGGGTTGAGGTGCAGGAGAGCTAATCATCTGAAGTTGTTGAATTCGATGTTGAGACTAGAAGGTTGTTCTTAATTTGATGAGTTTCTTTAACTGTCCCTAACTTGAAACATTCTATTCCTTTACTAACTAAGTTATGAGTTTCTGAATTTGTATCGTGTTTTCTACAGTTTTTTAACCCATGTCATAGTTTTCTGCATAATTTGCATTTTTTGACTGAAAGCTTAATATATAGGAAAATACTTTTCAGTCCATTAAAATACATGAAATACTTTTCGATTGAAATCCACACTCAAAATCATAATGCTTAATTTCACTTCACTTGTTCATCCACACATGAACAAACTGTTAGAATCCTCAGATTGGGTGTAAATCATCTTAACTCTTTCTCTACTGATTGTTACTATTCCAGCTAGCTTCAAATCCCCTTCCACAGGTGCTGAGGGATTAGGCACCTCCAGAAAGGGAGATGGGGGACCCATGTGTGGCATACCACCAGGAATTCTCTTCTAGCCACCCAATCCAGTCCGCAATCACCAATTCCTTCAGAGCCAATTAACCTCACATTCAACTGGCCAAAAACTGTTCAAAGGGCATGCGTTTCCTGAACTATTGGGGTCTCCGTATCCTCATTTGACTTGCTTCCCCCTCAGGCCAATTGGAGGTCAGCTCCTGCCTCCGGGGGGCACCTCCCTCTCCTCCTGCTTCACCCTGTGGTCTGAGCTGCCCTTGCAGTGCCTGCAGTTTCTCCTGTTTCGCAGTAGTAGCAGCAGCCACAAAAATGACCGCTTCATCAGTTGGCTGCATAACAAAGTCCATTGTCCATTTCCACTCTGGAAGCAAGGGTGGTGGGGTGGGGATGGGTTTGATTGGGATAAGTGGGGGAGACATTAGATCACACAGGGACGCCAACCAACCAGCTACTCCTTCAATCTCCCCTTCCTCCCCCTACACAAAACCCCAGAACTAATGGCCCCAGGCAGCGCTAAGTCCCAGGCCCCAAGGGAAACAGCACTGCCACTATGGTGCTACTTCATCCCCTGAGCCTCGATACTAGTGCACCTGCAGCAGACTTTTACAGAGCAGGTGTTTTATTGCTGGTATGAGGTGTCCCCAATAAAATCACTAAGGTAAGTGAGGTAGGACGATTGGGAGAATACCATGTTAATTAGATTGAGATGCATGCAAGTACATGCAAATTGACATCTCAACGATTTTGGGTGAGATTCACATATAGTCATAGAGGTTTACAGCATGGAAACAGGCCCTTCGGCTCAACTTGTCAATGCCGCCCTTTTTTTTAACACCCCTAAGCTAATCCCAATTGCCCACATTTGCCCATATCCCTCTATACCCATCGTAACCATGTAACTATCTAAATGCTTTTTAAAAGACATGATTGTACCCGCCTCTACTACTACTTCTGGCAGCTTGTTCCAGACACTCACCACCCTCTGTGTGAAAAAATTGTCCCCCTGGACACTTATGTATCTCTCCCCGCTCACCATAAACCCTCTAGTTTTAGTCTCCACTACCTTTGGGAAAAGATAGTGACTATCTATCTGATCTATGCCTTCATTATTTTATACACCTCCAGTAGATCACCTCTCAGCCTCCTACGCTGCAGAGAAAAAAGTCCCAGTCTATCCAGCTTCTCTTTATAACTCAATCCATCAAGTCCTGGTAGCATCCTAGTAAATCTTTTCTGCACTCTTTCTAGTTTAATACTATCCTTTGTATAGTAGGGTGACCAGAATTGCACACAGTATTCCAAGTGTGGCCTTATCTTGCCCTGTACAACTTCGACAAGACATTCCAACTCCTGTATTCAATGTTCTGACCGATGAAACCAAGCATGCCAAATGCCTTCTTCACCACTCTGTCCACCTGTGACTCCAGTTTCAAGCAGCTATGAGCATGTATCCCTAGATCTCTTTGTTCTGTAACTCTCCCCAGTGCCCTACCATTAACTGATTAACTCCTGCCCTGGTTCAATCTACCAAAATGAATCAGCTTGCATTTGTCGAAATTAAACTCCATCTGCCATTTGTCAGCCCGCTGGCCCAATTGATCAAGATCCCGTTGCAATTTCTTCACTGTCCACAATGCCACCAATCTTAGTGTCATCTGCAAACTTACTAACCATGCCTCCTATATTCTCATCCAAATCATTAATATAAATGACAAATGACAGTGGACCCAGCACTGATCCCTGAGGCACACCGCTGATCACAGGCCTCCAGTCTGAAAAACAATTCTCTACAACCACCCTCTGGCTTCTGTCAAGAAGCCAATTTTGTATCCATTTAGATACCTCACACTGGATCCCGTGAGATTTAACCTTATGCAACAGCCTACCATGCTATACTTTGTCAAAGGCCTTACTAAAGTCCATGTAGACAACATCAACTGCACTGCCCTCATCTACCTTCTTGGTTAGTCCTTCAAAAATCTCAATCAAATTTGTGAGACATGATTTTCCACTCACAAAGCCATGCTGACTGTCCCTAATCAGTAATTGCGTCTCTAAATGCCTGTAGATCCTGTCTCTCAAACTACCTTCCAACAATTTACCAACCACAGATGTGAGGTTCACTGTTCCCACGCTTTCCCTACAGCCCTTTTTTAAACAAAGGCACAACATTTGCCACTCTCCAACCTTCAGGTGTCTCACCCGTGACTATCAATGATTCAAATATCGTGGCTAGACCCGCAATTTCCTCCCTAGCCTCCCACAATGTCCTGGGATACACTTCATCAGGTCCCGGGGATTTATCTATCTTGATGCGCTTTAAGACTTCCAGCACATCCTTTTCTGTAGTATGTACACTCCTCAAGACATCACTATTTATTTCCCCAAGCTCCCTAATATCCATGCTTTTCTCAACAGTAAATACTGATGAGAAATATTCATTTAGGATCTTATCCATCTTTTGTGGATCTGCGCATAGATGACCTTTTTGATCCTCAACAGGCCCTATTCTCTCCCTTGTTATTCTTTTGCCCTTTATGTATTTGTAGAAGTTCTTTGGACTCTCCTTTGTCTTATCAGCCAAAATAATCTTGTGTCCCCTTTTTGCCTTCCTGATTTCTCTCTTAACTCTAGTTCTATAGCCCCTATATTCTTCAAGGGATTCATTTGATCCCAGCTACCTATGCATTCATGTGCCTCTTTCTTCTTCTTGACCAGGGCCTCAGTATCCAGGTTTCCCTACTTCTGCCAGCATTGCCCTTCACTCTAAGAGGAATGCGTTTACCCTGAACATTGGATAACACGATTTTGAAAGTGTGCCACTTACCAGATGTCTCTTTGCCTTCCCACAGACTCCCCCAATTAACTTCTGAAAGTTCCTGACCGATACCATCAAAATTGGCCTTGCCCCAATTTAGAATTTTAACCTTTGGGCCAGACAGATCATTCTCCATAGCTATCTTAAAACCAATAAAATTATGGTCACTGGTCCCAAAGTGATCCCTCACTAACATTTCTGTCACCTGCCCTTCCTTATTTCGAATGGAGTTCAGGTTTTGTCCCCTCTCTAGTCGGGCCATCCACTTACTGAATGAGAAATTCCTCCTGAATACACTCAACAAATTTCTCTTCATCCAACCCTCTGATACTATGGCTGTTCCAGTCATGATGGGAAAATTAAGATCTCTGACAATTACCACGCTATTTTTCTTGGAGCTATCTGTAATCTCCTTAAATATTTGCTCCTCAATTTCCCGCCGACTATTTGGGGGCCTATAGTACAAGCCTATCAAAGTGATTTCGGCCTTCTTATTTCTCAGTTCTACCCATATCGACTCAGTGACTGAACCCTCGGATATATCTCCTCTCAGTACGGACGTGATGCTCTACCTGATCCAAAGTGCAACTCCCTCTCTTCTCTTACCTCTTGTTCTATCTTTCCTACAGCATCTGTACCCTGGAACATTGAGCTGCCGGTCCTGTCCCTCCCTTAGCCATCTTTCAGTAATTGCTATAATATCCCAGTCCTACGTACCCATCCATGTCCTGAGTTCATCTGCCTCGCCCAACAGGCCTCTTGCATTGAAATTCATGCAGTTTAATCTGGACTTCCCTTGCTCTCTGTCCTGCTTTTACCTGTTCTGTTTGGTACTAGGATTATGGACACTGCCTTTTCTATTTAATGTGCTCTCCTTAACTTCTGTGCTGTCCTCAAACTTCTCTTCTGTCTCCCTACTGCTTTGGATCCCATCCCACTGCCAAACTAGTTTAAACCCTCTGAGTGGCTCTAGCAAATCTCCCCTCCAATTCAGATGTAACCCATCCCTCTTGAACAGGTCAGCCCTTCCCCAGAAAAGATCCCAATGATCCAAAAATCTAAATCCCTGCCTCTTCTCCGCTCAAATCTCCAGCTGATCTATATCCTGCTGTATCCTCTAATGATGAACAATCCTCATCACCCTCCGCAAATCTATTTCTCTCTTCTTAATCAGGCCCTTGGTTCTTCTTTGCTGAATTTTAAACTGCTCTCAATCCTCAGGCCTATTGCTTTTTCTTGCTAATTTGTATGCGTCTTTGTTAAATCTGATACTATAGCTAATCATAGGTTAGAGGGATTAGTGGGTAAAATATGTAGGGATATGGGGGTAGGGCCTGGGTGGGATTGTGTTTGGTGCAGACTCGATGGGCCAAAGGGCCTCTTTCTGCACTGTAGGGTTCTAAGATGATGATGATGATGATGATTTCTATTGTAAATCATAAACACCCTACAGTACAGAGAGGCCATTCAGCCCATCGAGTCTGCACTGACCACAATCCCACCCAGGCCCTGCCCCCATATCTCTACATATTTACACACTAATCCCTCTAACCTATACCTCTCAAAACACTAAAGGGCAATTTTTTTAGCAAGGCCAATCGACCTAACCTGCACATCTTTGGACTGTAGGAGGAAACCGGATCACACGGAGGAAACCCACGCAGATACGAGGAGAATGTGGAAACTCCACACAGACAGTGATCCAAGCTGGGAATCGAACCCAGGACCCTGGAGCTGTGAAGCAGCAGTGCTAACCACTGTGCTACCGTGCCGCCCCAAACTATGGTTTGGCTTCAGTTCCCTTACCACTCTTATGCAAAACAGGAGTAAACAACTTATGGAGTTCACCTATTCATTCCTTAAATGCCTGCTATTGCCTGTCCACTGTCTTTCCTTTCAGTAATGTTTTCCAGTGCATCATGGTCAATCCATGCTTCATACCATTATAGTTATCTTTATTGAGATTCGGGACTCTGATCTCTCAACTACATCACTATCCATGTTGACAAAGAATTCTACGATATTATGGTCACTTGTCTCCAAGGGTTCTGTCACAACTAGATTGCCAACTAATCTTTTCTCACTGCACAATACCAAGATGGCCTGTTCGCTTGTTGGTTCCTCAACATATTGCTCCAGAATTTCCTCCTCTGTTTTATTGTGAGTAATTTGACTCTCCCAATCTAAATGCAGATTAAAGTCTCCTTTAATCACAGATTTTAGAAAATTTTTAGAAACTTTTTGGTGCAGAAGAAGGCCATTCAGCACATCGGGTCTGCATCAACAACAATCGTACAAGGCCTTATCCCATTCATCTCACATATCTACCCCACTAATCCTTCTAACCTATGCATCCCAGAATACTAAGAGACATTTTAGCATGGCCGATCAACCTACCCACACAGCTGTAAATTGTGAGCGGAAACTGAAGCACTTAGAAGAAACCCACGCAGATATGGGAGAATGTGCAAACTCCGCACAGTGACCCAAGCTGGGAGTGGAACTCAGGTGCCCGGAACTGTGAGGCATCAGTGCTAACCACTGTGCCACCCTAAGATGCTCCTTTAACATATACATCTCTAATTTCCTCTCTAATATTTTTCCCAAACATTATCCCTACAGTTTGGCGGTCTGTATAACACCCTCACAATTGTTTTTTGCTCCTTGTTATTAATTAACTCGACCCATACAGATTCCACATCATCTATGCTAATATCTTTTCTCAATAATGTATAAATATCTTGACAAATGAGTCCACTTTTATAGACAAAGAAACTTCAAAGGAAGAGGTGCAATGCAAAAACTGAACTGTAATCTCTGGAAATATTAGAGGCTGATTACCATCTGAACAGAAATAATCTCCTGCACGTTATATCCCAGACTGTGGGCATGATGTGAGTTGAAAAAAAGTTGTAAAGACCTGTTCAGACTCTAATTACCTGTTCAGACTCACATTCCAACCATTAGCTTGTAACTGAGCTTGTGTCTATATATGCCCTGTTTGTGAAACAAATCCTGCACTCACCTGATGAAGGAGCAGTGCTCCAAAAGTTTGTGCTACCAAATAAACCTGTTGGACTTTAACTTGGTGTTGTGAGACTACTTATTGTGCCTACCCCAGTCCAACGTGAGCAACACCACATTGTGGTAATATTACTGGACTAGTTAATCTCGAGACCCAAGGTAAAGCTCTGCGGGCACGGGTTCAAAGCCATCATCAAATTTGTAAATCTAGAACTGAAAGCTAGTTTCAGTATCACGGATTGCTGTAAAAGCCAACCTGGTTCAGTAATGCTAATTAACAACAGAAATCTACCAAACCGACCCCGTTCAGACTGCATGAGATTCCAGACCACAGTAATGTGGTTGACTTTTAACTATCCTCTGAAATGGTCTAGCAAGTGCCAGAAGAAATAGTGATGGACAGCAAATGTTGACTTTGCCAGTGATATCCATATTTCATAAAAGATAAAAATTAAATATAAAAATGAAATTAAAAAATGACTGTGATTTTAAGAAGAGATTACATATAGCTATTGGGGCTAAAGGGATCAAGGGATATAGGTGGAAGGAGGATATTGAATTTGATGATGAGCCATGATCATAATGAATGATGGAGCAAGTTGGAAGAGCTGAATGGCCTACCCCGCTTCTAGTTTCTTCGTAACATGACAGATATTCATGTTCTAAAGCAAAGTACATTCCACTGCTGTCATTTCCAAAGCGATGTTGTGGAAATGCTAACATTGGACTGGGATAAACACAGTAAGAGGTCTCACAACACCAGGTTAAAGTCCTATTTGGTAGCAAACACCACTAGCTTTTGGAGCACTGCTCCTTCATCAGGACTTACCTGACGAAGGAGCAGCGCTCCAAATGACCGTGACAGGACTTACCTGATGAAGGAGCAGTGCTCCAAAAGCTAGTGGCTTGTGCTACCAAATATAGCTGTGAGACTTCTTACTGTATTTCCAAAGAGAGCCAGTTTCGTTTCTATGCCTTTAAGACAGTGAGCAACCCTATATAAGCCTGTCTGCATGAACTTGTGCCTGAACTCCACGTAATGCAGCTTAGAAATTGTGGGCGGGACTTTGAACGGTCACTATCCAATCAGAGCAGCGGTAAGTGGGTGTGACCTGTTCGTTGCTATCCAATCGGAGCAGACCACGATTGAACGCTGTTGCTTTAAGTGCGGCCTTGAGCTGGCTGCTCGTGGGTAAAGAAGTGGAAGTATACAGAGGGTGGACAACTCTGGGCAGAACCGTTGAGAGTGTGTGCGCGCGCGGAGCTGAGCAGGGATCCTGTCACGCGCTCCGGCGATTTGAAAGGGCTCCGGCCCGTTACCGTGTCCGGGATGGTGGCGCCACGAGCCTGTCTGACTAAAGTGTTGTCATATTTCCCTTTCCTATTGGTTCTTATTGATCTTCAGTGTGAAGGTAAGGGGGAGGTGGGAACGGTTGAATGAAGGGTCAGGGTGCGGGGTGGGAATTGTACCAGTGATCGGGAAAATTCATTCCATTTACTCAAACGTTTAATTCCGTTTACAACTTCCGCTTCCCCACTCCAGCTGGGAGTGACTTCGCCATGTGTATGCTCCTTCCTAATGATCCAGAGCCAGGGGAACGTCAGGGATGTTACCGTGACAGGACCTAACGTGACTTGATAGGAAGGCCGTACTCGATATTTTTGGTGCAGTAAATTAACTTTGATAGTTTATTATTCTTCGAACTCGTAGGGTTGATATATAGGCGGGAGCGGGGGGTGGTGGGCAGGTAAAATAAAATTGCCCTGTGACTTCCAGGATCTTTATTTGGAAATCGTAGATAACTGGAAATGAAGGAGACCCAGAATATTTTGTTGTGAAATGTTAGCAACTAGCAGTCCCTGATTCAACGGCATTCCCTGATTCTAAGTGACGTCTTAATTCGATCCACCAGTTGACTGTTTCCTTGTTGGCATGTCACCTTTGTCGTCTGTGTACCTAAAGATTGAATTACTTATGGGTGTAACTTAAATTGGACATTGGAGGTCAAATGTCAGTATTGTCTGCTGGGTTTGTGCAACACTTTCAAAAAAATTATTTCCCTAAAATTTAAGCTGACATTATAGCATATCAAGACAGTTAGTTTATAAAGATATCTATATCCCATTTGTTAAATGGTTGCGGGGGTAACAATTTACAGACCAAAAGTACAGCAGGATAATTGAGTGAATTCAAAAAAGAGCATTTTTTTGCATTTTTCAATGCAGTGAAATGTCCCAAGGTACTTTCACAGGAGCATTATAAAGTACAGTTAAGTACCCAGCCACATTTGATGCAAGGATGTTGACTAAAGAGAGGTTTAAAGAGTATTGTGAAGGAGGAAAGAGCAGTTGTGTTTGGCTGAGATGAAGGTACATAAATCAGTAATAAGTAGTTCAGTAGACCAGCTGTGACAGGGTTGGAATGGGATAATGCCTAACACAAGGGGGCATGCACTTGAGATGAGGAGGAAAGTTTGAAGAGGATGAGAGGATTTTGTAGTGGTAGGTGTCTGCAATCTGCTGCTGGGGGTGGGGGGTGGTGGAGGAGGCGAGGAGGTGGTACAGGCAGATGAGATGGGGGTATTTTAAGGGGTTTTTAGATGAGCATATGAATATCCAAGGAGTAAAGGAATATAGACCAAGACAGGCTGAAGGATTAGCTAATTTGGTGTGGTTTGGCACAACATGGTGGGTGGAAGGGTCTGTTCCTGTTCTGTTCTAACTATGTGGGAATAAGTGGTTTTAGTGTTCCATCTCTGGATTAAATAACACCATGATGCCAAATATTTAGGTTAGACTCTGGAAATTTGGCAGGAGAGTGGTGGACTCACTGGCTAGGAAGCTAAGGTGTGGTGGAGTCTAGATTATGGTTTGGGTTGTCTTACTATTTATTTGGAGGAAATTTCTGTTTCTGCCCATTGTGTTGTATGTTGGCCAAGCAGCATGACCAATTCAGTGGAAATGGTTGAGAGCTTCAGGTTTCTCGGTGTCCAGTTCACCAACAATCTATCCTGGCCCCTCCATGCTGACGCTATAGATAATCCATCAATGCCTCTACTTCCTCAGGAGGAAGGAAATTATGAGCATATGCACCTTTAAAAAGCAATGTTTGCATCACATAGTATGGCTTCTACTCTGTCTGAGACCACAATAAAACTATAAAAGGTTGTGAACAAAGTCCAGTCTGTCAATCAAACCAGCCTACTGTCCATTGACACTGACTACACTTCCTGCTGCCTCAAAAGCAGGCAGCATAATTGAGGACCCCACAGCCTGGACATACACTTCTATCTTCTTCTGTCGGGATAGAGAAGGTACAAAAATCTGAACATGTACCAACCTACTCAAAAAAGCTTCTTCCCTGTTGCCATCAGAATTTTGAATGGACCTACCTTGTATTAAATTAATCTTTCTCCACACCCTAGCTATGACTGTGACACTACATTCTGCACCCTCTTTTCCTTCTCTCTGTACGGTATGCTTTGTGTAGTGCACAAGAAATAATACTCTTTACTGTATACAGAAAATGTGACAATAGTAAATCAAAGTGTGCCTGAAGGGTGCACTATCAACAGATTGTGGAGTCCGTGGACCACGTCTACGTTTTGTGTTATAGATTGCACTCCCTTTTTGATTTTCTGAAGAACCTTTTATTGATGTTCTGTTTGCATTTCAGTCCCACGCTCCTGATCTACGGACACCCGGTGCGGAGAGGGGAGGGTCGGGACGCCGACCTCCTCGTGAACCTGCTCCTGGGCCTGGCAAAACGCGCCATCGGTGGGTCCAGGCAGCGGGCGATCGACGGGGCCGTCCGTCCCGACTGCCTGCCCCTCTACCGCGGCTACGTTCGCGGCCGGGTGTCCCTGGAGAGGGAGCACGCGGTGTCCACGGGCACTGTCGAGGCCTTCCGTGCCCGTTGGGCACCGCAGGGGCTGAGGTGCCTTATAGACCCCGATAATCACATTTTGATTTGACGTGTTTTAAGTTTCCTTTGTACCTTTTGTTTCTGTTCAGGCCGTTCCCCCTCCTTTTGGGGAGCTGCCCCCTTTTTCTTTCTCCGAACGTAATTTAAGTTTGTTTACTTGTTTGACCCGAAAAAGGTGAACTAATGTGGGAACTAGATGGTCAGCAGTTGGATGGAAATAGATTTGAGTGTGGAGGATGTGGATTTCAAGGACAAAATGATCTGAGGCTTCAGGGGTTGGGAAGGTAACTAGAGAGATATGAATTCGAGCAAGGGAGTTGCTATTAGAAATTGGGCTGAGAAGGGAGGGAAGCAGCATGTGCTTGAGTCTGTTTTGCCGACGAAAGAATCTGCTCCTCGTTTCCTCAACTAAGGATGAGATAAAATTTAAGATTCTTAGCAATGCGGGGGAAAAAGTTTTGCATTCAAGGATAACCCTTAAATTTGAACAATTTTGGCAAACAACAGCAGAACATTGAATGGAGAAGCAGACTGTGCCATATTTATTCAGGTCTGTCCCTTGAACTTGTGGGTTACTAACAAAGGCATCTCAAAGGTGAGAAGGAGGCAGTGGTTTTAAGGGGAGATTTGTGCATCAGTGTTGGAGGTGAAGGTGTGATTGACAACTTTGAATCACCAATCTGCTCATTGTGTGGAATGCCAAAAGAGAGACAGTTGACATTAAAGGAGTGTATTTACCAAGAGGTGGCAAGGTGAGAGAATAAAAGTTTATGTGGAGAAGGTGACCAATGGGAAGATACAACATCATATCTTGAGATGGGAGGTTGAAATCCTCTTGAATGAGGGGTTGCTTTATTACAAAGATTGCAGAAAGTGAAGATGTTTTTGCAATATCATATGCTGCTGGGTGGGTGTAGGAAATTAGGACTGAGGGTTGTACCAGCTGAGATGGTCTGAGCAGGGGACAGTACCTAAGGTGAGGATGAGCATAACTGGGGGTGGTTTTGGTGGTCAAAGCCACTATTGCTGGCTGTTGGGATGAGTAGCGAAAGGTGGAAAAACACAGGAAGGCTTAGTTTCAGCAAGGTGCCAATGTCATCCAGCCAGACTTCCATCAAAGGCATGGTTTTGTGCATGATGACTTTAGTGATATTGTTAGTAGACTACTGTATTATTCTTGGGACTCTAGTTCAAATCCTACCAGGGCGGTTGGGGAAATTTGAATTCAAACTTTTGAAGTCCAATCTTGTTTTTTAAAAACTCACCTGATTTACTAATGTCCTGGGGGGAAGGAAATCTGATCTGGTTTTCATCTGACTCCAGACCCTCAGTATTATGCTTGATTCTTCAATATTCTCTGAAATAACTTTGCAAGCTGCTCAATTCAAGGGTAATTTGGTACAGCCAGTGAATCAATATCCCATGAACTTGTAGGGAATTCCACAGGCTTGCCACTCTGAAGAAATTTCTCTCTTGCCCTAAAATGTTTCCCCACATACTTGGACTTTGTCCTGACTCTGGACATGCCTACCATTGGCAACATTCTTCCGACTTCTGAGATCCCACCTCCCCACTCTTAACTCCTGCAAATATAATCATAACTGACTCAATCTCCTCATATGTCAGTCTGCTATCCCAGGAATCAGTCTAGTAAACCTTCATTGTGAAATCCTCTATCAAGAGCATGCTTCCTCAAATGAGGAAACCAAAACTACACAATCCCTGCTCCTGTACTCATTTGCTCTCTGACAGCCAACAATCATTTGCCTCCTTCACTGCCTACTGTACTTGTGTGCTTACCTTTTGGTTACTGGTGTGGAAGGACACCCAGGTCTCATTGTGCATTCCCCTCCATTTGTATAGCCAAATCTGACTTTCTGCTTTTGCTACCAAAGTGGATAACTGATATTTATCCATGTTATACTGCATTTGCCCACCTGCTCAGCTTGTCCAAACCATACTGAAACATCCTGTGTCATCCTCACAGTTCACCCTCCCACCCAGCTTTGGCATCTGCAAATTTGGGGATATTGCATTTGGTTCCCTCATCTGAATCACAAATATATTTTGTAAATAGCTGGGGTCCCGGCACTGTTTGCTGTGGTACCCCACTAGTCATTGCCTGCCATTTCGTGGGAAAACACTTTAACCAGAAGTTTACCACCTTGTCTGCCATGGAATTGAAACAGGCAAGGGTCCAACAATGGAAATCTCATTGACCTTGGGTGGGAATTTTGGTTTCACTTGAGTGAGGCTGTAAAATCCTGGCTGTTTCCTGTCCCCAATCATCTGACCCATCTCATTACTCAAACTCCAATCTGGCATGTGGGAATGTTTTAAGGAGCAGTTGATAGGAGTGCAGGACAGGCATGTGCCTATATATATAAATAAAAAGTAGGATTCGAGAGCTGTGGATAACAGCTCTCGTCGTCAGAGACGAAGGATGAGAGGTGACCTGATAAAGGTTCATAAGATGTTGAGAGGTGAAGATAGGGTGGATTCTCGGAGGTGATTTCCCAGGGCTGAAATGGTTGCTACAAGAGGACACCAGTTTAAGGTGCTGGGAGTAGGTACAGAGGAGATGTCGGATAAGTTTTTCACTCGGGTGATAAGTGAGTGGAATCGGCTGCTGTTGGTGGTAGTGGAGGTGAACTCATTAGGCTTTTCTCAGAGACTTCTGGATGAGTACATGGGATTTAATGGGATTGAGGGTTATAGATAGGCCTGGTAGGCAGGGATATGATTGACGCAACTTGTGGGCTGAAGGGCCTGTTTGTGCTGTAGCGTTCTATGTTCTATAACCAGGGAAACTATGGGTCTCCTCAAAGGAAAAAGAGGCATACATAGGGTCCAGGCAGCCAAAAACAGATGAAGCTATGGAGGCTTACAGAACACAAACAAGGTGTTAGAAGGGCAAAAAGGGTCATGAAATGTCCTTGGCAGACAGGATTAAAGAGAATCCTAAGGCATTTTATACATACATTAGGAACAAGAGGGTTGTCAGAGAAAGAGTCGGATCTCTCAAGAACAAAGGAGGGGAATTGTGCTTGGAACTCAAGGAAGTAGGTGAGATCCTAAATGAATACTTTATATCAGTATTCTGAAAGAAGAGGGACACACTGGTAGTGTCTGAGGGATGTGTAGACCTATTAGAACAAATTGCAATTACAAGGGAGGAAGTGTTAAGATAGACAGATCCCCAGGGCTAGATGATATCTGTCCTAGATTACTGAGACAAGAGATAAAATTGCTAGGCCTCTAACAGAAATCTTTGTTTCTTCTTTGAACACAGGTGAGGTCCCGGAGGATCAGAGGAAAGCAAATGTGGTCCCGTTAGATAAGAAAGGTAGCAAAGATAACCTGCATAGTTATAGGCCAATGAGCTTGATGTCTGTGGTAGGGAAGTTGTTGAAAATTCTTAGAGATAGGATCTATACACATTTAGAACTGAATAGTCTCATTAGCGATACACAACATGGTTTTGTACGAGGGAGGTCATAGAACATTACAGCGCAGAACAGGCCCTTCGGCCCACGATGTTGCGCCAACCAGCTTTTTAAAAAAAACACTAACCCACTAATCTAAACCAATCCCATTTCGTCCATAAACCTATCCACAGATCTCTTAAACGCCCCCAAACTAGGTGCATTTACAACTGCAGCTGGCAGGGCATTCCAGTCCCTCACCACCCTCTGGGTAAAGAACCTACCCCTGACATCAGTCCTGTAACTACCCCCCCCTTAATTTAAAGTCGTGCCCCCTCGTGCTAGCTTTCTTCATCCTAGGAAAAAGGCTATCACTATCTACCCTGTCTAAACCTCTAATCATCTTATATGTTTCAATAAGGTCCCCTCTTAGCCGCCTTCTTTCCAGCGAAAACAACCCCAAATCTCTGTCTCTCCTCATAGGATCTCCCCTCCATACCAGGCAACATCCTGGTAAACCTCCTCTGCACCCTCTCCAAAGCCTCTACATCCTTCCTGTAATGTGGGGACCAGAACTGCACACAATACTCCAAGTGCGGCCGCACCAGAGTTGTGTACAGTTGCATCATGATGCTGCGACTCCTAAATTCAATCCCCCTACCAATAAACGCCAAGACATCGTATGCCTTCTTAACAACCTTATCTACTTGATTCCCAACTTTCAGGGATCTATGTACACATACACCTAGATCCCTCTGCTCCTCCACACTATTCAAAGTCCTCCCGTTAGCCCTATACTCAACACATCTGTTATTCCTACTGAAATGAATTACCTCACACTTCTCCACATTAAACTCCATCCACCACCTCGTGGCCCAGCTCTGCAACCTTTCTAAGTCACGTCTAAGTCATGTCTCTCAAATTTGGTTGAGTTTTTTGAAGTGACAAAAATGATTGAGGGAAGGGCTGTGGATGTTGTCTATGTGGATTTTAGTAAAGTATTTGGCAAGGTCCATCATGGCAGACTGGTGCAAAAGGTTAAATATCACAGGATCAAAGGTCTACTAGTTAAATGGGTACAGAATTGGCTTGGCCACTAGCTTTTGAAAAACTGTTCCTTTGTCAGGAATTGTACTGGGACCTCTGCTGTTTGTGATGTAAATGACTTGGCGTTCTGATCACAAACAGGGCATATAAAGGCACACAGTTTAAAGAATACTGATTAGAATGTGAGTCTTTACAGCTAATCAGTCTAAGGTGCAGACAATGTGAATGATGATAGTATTAAGCAGAGTTTAAAGAGATGTGTATTGTCTCCAGACAGGACAGTAAGTGAGATGTTGCAAGTTCAGGCAAGTCATGGGGGTTACAGATAGTGTGGCATGAACTTAGATTCCAGTTGAGGCTGTCCTCGTGTGTGGAACTTGGCTATCAGTTTCTGCTCAGCGACTCTGCACTGTCGTATGTTGTGAAGGCTGCCTTGAAGAACGTTTACCCAACAATCAGAGGCCAAATGCTTGTGACCGCTGAAGTGTTTGCCAACAGGAAGGGAACAGTCTTGCCTGGTGATTGTCGAGCAGTGTTTATTCATCTGTTGTCATGGTGTCTGCATGGTCTCCCCAATGTACCATGCCTCAGGACATCCTTTCCTGCAGCATATCAGGTAGATAATGTTGGCTGAATTGCAAGAGTATGTGCTGTATACCTGGTGGATGGTGCTGATTAGCTGTAAAGACTGGCGTTTTAATCAGTATTCTGTAAACTGTGTGCCTTTATATGCCCTGTTTGTGATCAGAACTCCCCACTCTCCTGATGAAGGTACGGTGTCCTGAAAGCTAGTGGTGTTTACTACCAAATAAACCTGTTGGACTTTAACCTGGTGTTCTTACTGAGACTTGCTGTGCTTACCCCAGTCCAACACCAGCATCTCCACATTGATTGGCCATAGAAGATCGAGGATAGCAGTGGAAGGATTTATTTCTGATTGAAGGTATGTGACTAGTGGTGTTCCACAGGGCTCTGTGCTGGGACGTCTGCTGTTTGTGATACACATAAATGACTTGGAAGAAGATGTAGCTGGTCTGATTAAGTTTGCAGGCAACACAGATTGCTGGAGTTGCAGATAGTGATGAACATTGGCAGAGAATACAGCAGGATATAGGCTGGAAAATTGGGCAGAGAAATGGCAGATGGGATTTAATCCAGATAAATGTGAAGTGATGCATTTTGGTAGATCTAATGCAGGGGGAGCTATACAGCAAAGGGCAGAACCATCAGGAGTATAGACAGAAGGATCTGGCTGTGCAAGTCCACAGATCCTTAAAGGTGGCAGCACAGGTGGAAAAGGTGGTGAAGAAAGTATATGGCAGGCTTGCCTTTATTTGACGGGGCATAGAGCATAAAATTTGGCATGTGATGTTGCAGTTATATAGAGTATTGGTTAGGCCACATCTGGAATACTGCATCTGGTTCCGGTTGCCACCCTACCAGAGAGATGTGGAGGCTTGGAGTGCAGAAAAGGTTTACCAGGAAGTTGCCTGGTATGGAGGGTATTAGCTATGACATGAGATTTGAGTAAACTAGGGTTGTTCTCCCTGGAAAGACAGGTTGAGGGGTGACCATAATAGAAGTTTGTAAAATTATGAAGGGCATAGATAGGGTGAACAGTTGGAAGCTTTTCCCAGGTCAGAAATGACAAACACAAGGGCTCACAAGTTCAAGGTAAGGGGGCAAGGTTCAATATGGATGAGGGGGGATGTATTTTACACAAGGTGGTAGGGGCCTGGAATGCACTACCAAGCAAGGTAGTTGAGGCAGACACACTATCATTTAGACTTAACTAGATAGCCACATGGACAGACTGGGAATAGAGGGATACAAACAGATTGTCTAGATGGGACCACATGGTTGGTGCAGGCTTGGAGGGTCAAAGGGCCTGTTCCTATGCTGTATTCTTTGTTCAGTGTAGTTCCAGACAGAGGCCCAGAATATTCCCAAAGAGAACCTGGTTGTAATTCAGTGACAAAATTCTATTTTTGTTAATGAGTGGGAATTGTAACAGCAAATCATTTAGAATCTTGTCTTATTCAGGAACAGTTAAGGGATGTATTTGGTTTGTTAATTTAGTTTGTTCACTATTAGATAAATTGTTACAAGTTGATTTTAGAATGTATCAAGGATTTAGTTAGTATTTAACAGGTCACACCACTTCACACTTTCTCTTACAGATTAAGGTGAGGTACTCTTTGGGTGTTTTACTGTTTGTTCTGGAAGAGGGGAATCAACCTACACTTTACAACACATGATTTCCCTTTTGTAAATCCATGATGATTCTGTTTAGTCTATCAGTTTTTCTTTCTCCTCTTAAGACAGAACCAAAGTATGTATTTGGTAGATCACTTGTTTCTTTGGTCCCATTATAACTTCCCTTTTTATGACAGTAGCCTACATTTGCCTTCACCAATCTTTATGTTCCTTGCAAGCTTGCAAGGTCCCTCATGGGTTAGTGCAAAAGATTAAATCTCCCAGGATCAGGGTGAACTAGCTAGATGGAATCAGAACTGGCTTGGCTGTAGACAGAACATAGTAGTGAAAAGATGTTTTTCTGAATGGAGGTTTGTAATTAGTGGTATGACACAGGGATCACTGCTGGGACCTTTTATTTGTAGTAATATATACAAATGACTTGGAAGAAAATGTAGCTGGTCTGATTAGCAAATTTGTGGATGATACTTAGATTGGTGGAGTTGAGGATAGTGATGAAGATTCAGAATACAGCAGGATATAG
The DNA here is from genome assembly GCF_965287045.1 of Carcharhinus amblyrhynchos. Lineage (NCBI taxonomy): Eukaryota > Metazoa > Chordata > Chondrichthyes > Carcharhiniformes > Carcharhinidae > Carcharhinus > Carcharhinus amblyrhynchos. The sequence continues at coordinate 28,627,680 of NC_137333.1, forward strand.
ATGGGCTGTAAAATTGAGTGGAGAAATGGCAGATGAATTTAACCCTGACAAATGCAAGGTGATGCATTTTGGTACATCTAAATTGGGTGGGAGTGATAAAATGGCAGAATCAACAGGACTATAGACACAGATTTGGGAGTATAGGTCCACAGATCCTTAAGTAGCAGCATACATGGAAAAGGTGGTGAAGAAAGCATATGGCATGCTTGCCTTCAACAGATGGGACATAAAAGCTGGCAAATTGTCAGTTGTATAGAACATTGGTTAGGCCACATTTGGAATACTGTTTTCAATTCTGGTCACCACACTACCAGGAGGGCATGGAGGCTTTGGAGAGTTCAAAAAAAGGTTTACCAGAGTGTTGTCTGATATGGAGGGTATTCTTTGAGGAGAGATTGAATAAACTGGGATTTCTCTGCTTGGTGGTTAGTGGTGTTGGGGGGGAAGGAACCTGATAGAAGCTTATAAAATTAAAGGGAATGGGGTGAGTAGTTGGAAGCTTTCCCCAAGGTAGGAATGACAATTATAGGGGGGGTGGGGAGTGGAGAAGTGCAGGGGAAGTTTTCTAGACAAGGTGGTGGGGGGGCCTGGAATGCACTGTTAGGTGAAGTGGTTGAGGCAGTTACATTAGCCACATTTAAGACTTATCTTGATAAACATCTGAACAAACAGAATAGAGGGATATGTGGTTGGTCTAGATAAATGTGATTGGTGTAAGCTTGGAGGGCCAAAGGGCCTGTCCCTGTGCTGTACTGTTCTTTGGTCACCTTGCCCTCCTTCATTGCATTATAAACTGCTCCCAATCCTCACGTCTGTTTTTCTGGCTAATTTGTATGACTCATCCTTATTCTAATACTGCCAGTTCCCTTAAGTCCATAGTTTGGCCACCTTTCCCAACTTATTCGTGCACCAGACAAAAATATGCAATTACTCCAGTTTGCTCTCGCACCCATCTGCTGTCATCCTCTAATTCCATTTCATCATAGCCATCATCACCTGATACCTTGTAGTTTCCTTTATTAAGATTCAGGATTCTGATTGCAATCGTCTGTTAGGCTCCATCTTGATGAAGAATTCTGTAATTATGATAGCTCATCCTCAAGGGGTTACACACAACTAGATTGCTGATTATTCCTTTTGCATTACACAATGCCCTGTCAAGGATGGCCTGCTTGGTTCCTCAACATATTTGTCAGGAAAAAAAATTCTGCACACACTCCAGGAATTCCTCCTCTACAGTGTTACTCATTTGATTTGCCCAATCTATATGGAGGTTGGTCACTAAAATTACAGATGTTCCTTTACTGCATCTGTCTCTAATTTCCTGTCTAATACCATTCCCAAAATCATTGGAGTTTGGTCTATATATAACCCCCACAAATGTTGTTTTTCGCCCCTTATGTTTCTCAACTCTACCTATCATTTGGTGCTAACCTTTTTACCTTTTTGTCTGCTTTATAGATATTGATTCTCTGGGTTTTCATTGACCATCCTTGGTCACCCTGCAGCCATGTCAGTAATCCTGACTGCATCATACCTGTTTTTATTTGCACAATTAGTTCGTTCACTTCATGTGTTAAGGCACAAAGCATGTCCTGTTCCCACTTTTTCCACTTTGGCCCTCACAGATATACCACTTTGAATATTGTTAAGGGGAATGGTAGTAAGAAGTCTTAATACCAGGTTAAAGTCCAACAGGTTCAGCAGGAGATTCCTGCACTGCCTCTGCTCTCGTGGTCAAATGCCTTGATGAGATTGATTTTGAAGGCAATTTTATAGTGGTCTCCTTTGTTCATTAAGACATCTCAAACACCAGGTTAAAGTCTAATAGGTTTATTTGGTATCACAAGCGTTTGGAGTGCTACTCCTTCATTAGGTGAGTGGAGCCCATTCACCTGATGAGGAGCAGCACTCCAAGTTTGTTCATAACCAATAACCTGGTGTGAGACTACTTACTGTGCCCATCTGAGTCCAACACTGATCTCCACCCTTTGGTCATGACATGGCTGCTTGGGAATGTGATGTGGTGGCCATTATAGAGACTTGGATGTCTCAGGGACAGGACTGGGTACTCCAGGTGCCAGGATTCAGATCCTTGAGAGTGGGGCTGGAGAGACTTACTGTTGATCAGGGATAGTGTCACGGCTGTAGAGATGGTGGACGCCATGGAGGGATTGTCTATGGAGTCTCTGGGTGGAAGTTAGCAACAACAAGGGGTCAGTAACTTTGGGTGTTTTCTATAGGCTGCCCAATAGTAAGAGATGTTGAGGTGTAGACAGGGAAACAGATCCTGGAGCAATGTAGTAATAAGAGTTGTCGTGATGGGAGACTTTAATTTCCCAGACATCAGTTAGAATCTCCCTCGGGTAAGGGGTTTAGATGGGGAGGAGTTTGTTACGTGTGTTCGAGTGTTTCCTGACATGGTATGTGGATAAGCCTACAAGAGGAGAGGCTGTACTTAATCTGGTACTGGCTAATGAACCTGAACAGGTGTTGGATCTGTGGGAGAGCATCTTGGGGATAGTGATCATAATTCTATCTCCTTCGTAGCTTTGGAAAGAGATAGGATCAGGCAGGCTAGGAAAGTGTTTATCTGGAGTAAGGGGAAATATGTAGCCATTAGGCAGGAAATTAGACAAGTAAATTGGAAGAAGGTATTCTTGGTGGTGGTGGTGGGAGTACCAAAGGAAGGTGGTGGATTTTCAAGGAATGTTTGTCTGGAGCTCTGCACGTCAACGTTCTAATGAGACGGAGATTTTGGTAGGTTGTGGGAACTGTGGTGCACAAAGGTTGTAATGAACCTAGTCAAAAAGAAAAAGGCATGCAGAAGGTTCAGAGTTAGGTGATGTTAAGGATCTAAAGGAGTATACAGGTTGTAGGAACGAGCTTAAAAAGGAAATTGGGAGAGCCAGATGGGGTCACGAGAAGGTCTTGGTGGGTAAGATTTGTAGAACGCCTTGGGGTTCTCCTTTTAATATGTGAAGGAATAGGACCTATAAAAGGTGAAGGGGTAAAAGTTTGTGCAGAACCAGTAGAAATGGCAGAGGTGCTTAATGAATACTTTACCTCGGTGGAAAATGATCTGGGTGGTTGTACTGCAGGTTTGCAGCAGACTGAAAAGATTGAGTATGTGAACGTTAAGGAGGATGTGTTGGAACTTTTGAATAGCATTAAGGTAAGTCACCAGGATTGGATGGGATGTACCCCAGGTTACTGTGGGAGGCAAGGGAAGAGATTGCAGAGCCTCTGGGGATGATCTTTGTGTCACCAATGGAGCCAGGAGAGGTTCCGGAGGATTGTGGATGTGTGGGTCCTGTATTCAAAGGGAACAAGGATAGCCCAGGAAATTACCGACTGGTGAGTCTAACCTCAGTGATTGGTGAGTTGATGAAGAGGATCCTGAGGGACAGGATGTATGAACACTTAAAGAAGTTTAGTCTGATCAAAAGTAGTCAGCATAGCTTTGTCAAGGGCAGGTTGTGCCTTACAAGTCTGGTTGAGTTCTTTGAAAATGTGACTAAACAAATTGACGAAGGAAGAGTGGTGGATGTGGTTTGTGGACTTCAGGAAGGCATTCGATAAGGTCCTCCGTGCAAGACTTCTTAAGAAAGTGAGGAGGCATGGGATCCAAGGGGCTGTTGCCTTGTGGATCCAGAACTGGCTTGCCTGCAGAAGGCAAAGTGGTTGTGGATGGGTCTTTTTCTGCATGGAGGTCGGCCACGAGTGGCGTGCTCCAGGAATCTGTTCTCTTACTGTTTGTAATTTTCATAAATGACCTGGATGAGGAAGTGGAGGGATGAGTTGGTAGGTTTGCTGACAACATGAAGATTGGTGTTGTGGATAGTCTGGAGGGATGTCAGTTGCAGTGTGACAGGATGCAAGACTGAGCAGAGAAGTGGCAGATGGACTTCAACCTGGATAAATGTGTAGTGGTCCATTTTGGCAGGTCCAATGGGATGAAGGAGTACAATATCAAGGGTAAGACTCTTAGCAGCTTAGAGGATCAGAAGGACCTTGGGGTCTGGGTCCATAGCACTCTCTCAAATTGATGGAGTATGTGGTCAAGAAGGCGTCTGGTGTACTAGCCTTCATTAATTGAGGGATTGAGTTTAGGAGTCAGGAGATAATGCTGCAGCTTTATAAGACCCTAGTCAGACCCCAACTTGGAGTACTGTGTACAGTTCTGGTCACTTCATTACAAGAAAGATGTGGAAGCTATTGAAAGGGTGCAGAGGAGATTTACAAGGATGTTGCCTGGATTGGGTGGCATGCCTTGAGGATAGGTTGAGGGAGCTAGGCCTCTTCTCCCTGAAGAGATGATGGATGAGGGGTGACCTGATAGGTTTATAAGATGTTGAGGTATGGATAGGGTGGATTCTCCGAGGCTATTTCCCAGGGCTGAAATGGTCACTACTAGAGGACACAGGTTTAAGGTGCTGGGGAGTAGGTACAGAAGAGATGCCGGGGTAAGTTTTCCACCGGTGGTGAGTGAGTGGAATCGGCTGCTGCTGGTGGTGGAGGCAAACTCGTTGGGGCCTTTTAAGAGACTTCTGGATGAGTACATGGAATTTAATGGGATTGAGGGTTATAGATAGGCCTAGTAGGTAGGGATATGATGAGTGCAACTTGTGGGCTGAAGGGCCTGTTTGTGCTATAGTTTTCTATGTTCTATGACCATTTATTTTGAAGCTGAGAAGATGCCAGTTATGGATCTTCTAGTTTCAAAACTATTCTGGGATTCAGAATAGATCCATTCAGCCAGGATCCGCAGCTTCACTAGAGCTACATGTATTTTTGCCATGATGCTCATCAAGGAGTCAGAATCTTTGGATTCTGAAGGACAATTGGAATGAGTACAAATGCTGTTGATGATGCATCCTGTGTGATGGAATGTGTTGTAAAATGGCATTTCTGGTCTGGACATTTTGGGCGCAAATTTTAACAATGTACAACTGAGAATGTTTCTCGGCTTTTATGGATATAATGTATTTTTATGGCAGGGTGGGTCACAAACTTTAAGAACTGTGTTGCAATGGGAGACCACAGCACAATTAGATGCTCCAATCCAAGAGCTGAGATGTATCTTTCAAATTTTGAATTTGATAGATGGAAGCAAACGCTGAGGCGGCTTGGGTGTACTTTATCCAGAATTCTATACACTTGTTTGTGACCAGATAAAGCATGTATCCCATGCAGCAACACAAAGGAAACCCATTTGAAACAAACTCTCAACTGACCTTAGAATAGTGTATCTTCAGGTACAGATTTAGATGTGTAGGGGCACAGGATTTGGTTGTTAAATTTTGAAGCTGGGAATTCTGATTTTAAATGGCTTTTATTGTCAAATGACAGCTTATGAAAGGCAACAATAATTCAGCATTGTGAATCATTGTCAGATGATACAAAATGTTGTAACTGTAGTTGAGACAGTATTTTAGACAACTATTTCACTGAAATCCATACTAAATATCCCACTAACTTTTAAAGTTCAAACCTGAAATGCTTGCCTAGCCTTTTTGGCCACCTTTGCCAAGGCTGAAAGGAGTGAAATGTGTTTGCAGCCCAATGACAGCAGCTCACCTATTAAGTTGGACAGAGATTGCATGATGTGCTTGCAAGGAAAGTTCCCAATTTGCACTCTTAATAGGACAGCATTAGATACTGTCCTAAAGGTAGGCAGAGCCAAACTTCAGACCACAACTGATTTGCCATTAGATATTGCAGTTCTATTCATGGCATTTGCAGGTGCCTTTTGGTTCTTCTAGCTCCCTGTTTACTTGGACCATGTGAAGACATCTTCTGTAGTTTAAGGAAAGACTTGCTTTTATTAGTGCCTTTCACAACCTTTGTCCAAGTGCTTTGAGAAATAATGATCATAAGTAGAGATTCATACTGATGTTGCTAAAGAACACCTTGCAGTGTGACATAGATAGGATGCAATACTGGGCGGAGAAGTGGCAGATGGACTTCAACGTGGATAAATGTGCAGTGGTCCATTTTGGCAGGTCTAATGGGATGAAGGAGTACAATATCAAGTGTAGGAGTCTTAGCAGTGTTGAGGAGCAGAAGGACCTTTGGGTCTGGGTCCATAGGACTCTTAAATTGGCCTCACAGGTGGAGGATGTGGTCAAGAAGGCATATGGTGTACTGACGTTCATTAATCAGGGATTGAGTTTAGGAGTTGGGAGATAATGCTGCAATATCCACTTCGCACCTTAAACCTGTGCCAACCCCCCCACCCACCTCCATCACTCCAGTGAGAACAAATCAAGCTTCTCCAACCTCTCCTCATAGCTAATGCCCTCCATACCAGGGCAACATCCTGGTAAATCTTTTCAGTACCCTCTCCAAAGCCTCCACATCCTTCTGGTAGTGTGGTAACCAGAATTGAACACTATTCCAAGTGCAGCCTCACTCAGCTTCTATGAAGCTGCAACATGACTTGCCAGTGTTTAAACTCAATGCCTTGGCTGATGAAGGCAAGCATGCTGTATGCCTTCTTGACTACCTTCTCCACCTGCATTGCTACTTTCAGTGACTTGTGTACCTGTACACCCAGATCCCTCTGCCTATCAATATTAAGGGTTCTGCTATTTACTGTATATTTCCTGTCTAGTAGACCTTCCAAAATGCATTGCCCTTGTCAGACCCCACTTGGAGTATGTGTGCAGTTCTGATTGCCTCACTACAGGAAGGATGCGGAAGCTATTGAGAGGGTGCAGAGGAGGTTGACAATGATGTTGCCTGGATTGGGAGGCATGCCTTAGGTTGAGGGAGCTAGGTCTCCTCTCCCTGGAGAGATGAAGATTGAGGCACGACCTGAGAGGTTTATAAAGTGTTGAGGTATAGATGGGGTGGATTCTCGGAGGCTATTTCCCAGGGCTGAAATGCTCACTACGAGAGGACACAGGTTTAAGGTGCTGGGGAGCAAGTACAGAGGAGATGTCGGGGTAAGTTTTTCTGAGGGTGGTGAGTGAGTGGAATCGGCTGCTGTCGGTGGTGGTCGAGGCAAACTCGCTGGGGTCTTTTAAAAGACTTCTGGATGAGTACATGGGATTGGGAGTTACAGATAGTTCTATGGCCTGGTAGGGATGGATATGATTGATGCAACTTGTGGGCTGAAGGGCCTGTTTGTGCTGTAGTGTTCTATGTTCTAATTAGCTTAAGTGCTGAAACAGAAGCAAACTCTGTGGATACCAGAAGTCTGAGTTAAAAATAGAATATTGTTCAGACCAGAATTCTGGAATGTTCTCTATTGGATGCTGCCTGACCAACATAGTTTCACCTTAATCATTGAAAAATACATTTTGTTGAAGGTTTTTTGCACTCGAGATAATCAAGTATACATCAATATCAGCTGAAACAACCACCATACTGAAGTGCTGATTGGTTGGCAAGTGGACCCTAGAAAAAGGTGTTGCCATAGAGAATTTGCTAAGCAAATAGTGACTGACAGTTATGTTCCCAGAAACAGACACCTGTGTATCCAAATGAGTACAAAGAAAATTACAGTACTGGGAAAGGTCCTTCAATCCTCCAAGTATGCACTGACCATGCTGCCTGTGTGAACTGAAACCCTGTATACTTCTGGGGACTATATTCCTCTATTCCCATGCTATTCATGTATTTGTTCAGGCACCCCTTAAGTCATTACCATATCTGCTTTCACTACTTCACCTGGCAGTAAGTTCCAGGGTCCCCACCATCCTCTGTATTTAAACCTGCCTCATACGTCCTTTAAACCTTGCCCTTCGCACCTAAAATCTATGCCCCCACGTAATTGACTCTTCCACCCTGGGGAAAAAGCTTCTGACTGTCCATGCCCCTCAATCTTTGTAGACTTCTATCAGGTTACCCCTTAATCTCTGTTCCAGTGAGAACAAACCAAGTTTCTCCAGCCTCTCCTTGAGTCTAATGTCCTTCATACCAGGCAACATCTTGATAAATCCTTTCTGTACCCTCTCCAAAGCTGCCTCCATCCTTCTGGTAGTATGGTGACCAGAATTGAACACTAGAGAACCAAAAGAGTGCTGGTAAATTTCAGCAGGTCTGGCAGCAAGGAAAGGAGTTGATGTTTGAGTCCAGATGACCTTTTGTCAAAGCTTTTAACACTATAGAACCTTAATTAGGCCACACTTGCAATATAAAGCTGCAATAGGACTTGCCAATTTTAACTCCATGCCCACCTGATGAAGGCAGTATGCCTTCTTGACCACCTTCTCCACCTGCATTGCTACTTTGTGACCTGTGCACCCAGATCCCTCTGCCTATCAATACTCTTGAGCATTATGCCATTTACTATATATTCCCCATCTGTATTAGACATTCCAAAAACGCATTACCTTGCATTTGTCCAAATTAAACTCCATTTGCTGTCTCCAACCTTTTCTACAATCCCTTGTCATCTGCACATTTGTTAATCAAACTATCTTCCTCCAATCATTCAGCAAGGGTCCCAGCACTGATCCCTGAATGCCACTCATCACAACCCTTCATTCAGAAACACACCCATTGCTACCCTCTCTCTTCTATGACTGAGCCAGTTCTGTATCCATGTTGCCAGCTCACCTCTGATCCTGTGCAAGTTCATCTTCTGTACCAGTCTACCATGAGGAACCTTGTCAAAGGTCTTGAAGTCTCTGTAGACAACATCCACTGCCCTACCCTCAATCATCTTTGTCACTTCCTCAAAACTCAATCAAGTTAGTGAGACACAACAAAACCTTAACAAAACCATGTTGACTCTCTCATTTCCAAGTGAGTAGATCCTGTCTCTCTGGATCCTCCATTCCCCTACCACTGACATAAGGCTCAGCTGCCCGTAACTGCCTAGATTATCCTGGTTGCCCACTGTAAGCAAAGGAACAACATTGGCTATTCTTCAATCTCCCAGGTCCTCTCCTGTAGCCAGCGAGGATTCAAATATTTGTCAAGGCCCCAGCAATTTCCTCCCTTGCTGCTTTTAGTATTCTGGGGTATATTCCATCAGGCCGTGGGGATTTGACTACCTTAATGTTTCTCAAGAACCCCAGTACCACCTTTTTTGATTTCAACATGACCAAAACTATCTGCACGTCCCTCCCCAGACTCATCATCCACCAAGTCCTTGTCTTTGGATACTGATGCAAAGTACTAATTTAGTAACTTTGTCCATTTCCTCTGGCCCCACACAGATACCCTCACCTGTCCTTGAATGGGCCAACCCTCTTGCTCTTTATATGTGTATAAAAAGCCTTGGGATTTTCTTTTAATGCTGCTGGCCAGACTTTTCACGACTTTTTTTAGCCCTCCTGACTCCTTGCTGAAGTTTCTTTTAATTTGTATTCCACACTTGCTTCGTGAGTGCACAAACCATCCCCCGTCCCAAATGACCACTGAGTGCCTGCCCTTCTGACCCCCTTCTATCCTTGGGTGTCACCAAATCACTAAAGCTCCTGTCTGTGACGCTTCCTGCCACCTTCATGCTCCCAAGTGCATCCAGCTGCTGCTGCTCCAACCTATCCGTGCAATCTTAGGAGTTGCAATTGGGTACACTTCCTGCAGATATTAGCATCCAAGACGTTGGAAACGTCATGGATTTCGCACAGCACTTAACCCCACTGACTGACGTTTCTATCAGCAATTAAATTATTTAAGAACATTTATTAAACTGTTATCTTCACCTTATTGCTACAGGTACCTAAGGTGGGTGATTATATCACTTACCTTCCCAGGATGATCTCCCTAGATTAAGTTACCAAGCAAGAAGTAAAACAAGAAGGGGAAAAGCATCTCCCATTTTGCAGCAAATTACCACATTAGTCCCAATTTCCATCCTACTTTGCCTCACTCGGGCTGTGTCCCACTTGCATGCACAAAGCTTGCTGAGTGCACTCATGTAGAGCTCAGCTAGGCTGAGATGACTGTCCAATAAGGCTTCAAACAGAAGAATGCAATTTACATCTTTTTGCCTCTAATCAGGTTTCAGTTATTGACAGATAACTGCCACTCAACTGTTTGGGTGGGGCATCTCCTTTAACCAACTAACTAGATCACCAAGCTTGTATCTGAAACAAAACAGGGAAATTAGACTCACCATTTTAATTACCCCACTGTTCCAAATTTCAATCCCAATCTGACTCCCTCACTCACATGTGGTATATGAATTTCAGTGCCAGGTATGTCTGATATTAAGTATGCAAGCCATATACTGCAATGAGTCAAATCAAACAGCATGTCCCTCTGTCCACAATGGGCAAGGCAGTGGGGGAGCCTTTTGGGAACAGCAACTGTAATTCTAAGTTTTGCCTTGTGTGTAAGTAAGGTAGTCCTCGGGTGAAAATAATACATTGTGGGAAGGCTCAGACCAGCATTTTCCTCTTCCGATGAAGAATATGGATGACTAGGTTCAGGAACCTTGGATGATAGGAAATTAAGCTTGGTCAAAAAAAAACACGTAATGTTGGAAAAGGAAAGACTGGCAAAACCCTTGAATATAAAAAGCAGGAAAGCAAGGGAGATAAGAGGGCTAAAAAGGACCTTTTGAAATATCTTTGTCAGACAGGATTAAGAAAGATCCCAAGACATTTGAGTAATGAGCAAGAGCATAGCTAGGGAAAGGGTAGATGTACTCTGGGACAAAGGATGGAATTTGTGTGGAGCTGGAGAAAGTGGATAAAGTCCTTAACAAACACCTGCATTGGATGGTGAGTCTAGATAGGAGCATGTTGAATTCTAGAGCATGTCAATATAAGGTATTTGGTGACTTGTAAGTAAGGTAGACAAGTCCCCAGGTGGGACCTGTCTCAAAATACTGAAAGGCAAGGGAGGAAATTGTTGGAACCTTGGTCTCCTTTAGTCACAGGAGAGGTCCCAGAGGACTGGCAGATAGCCAATGTTGTTCCTTTAAGGGCAGCAGGGATAATCTGGAAATGGCAGGCTCAGCCTGTCAACAGTGTAGGGAGAAGATTCTTAAAGACAGGATTTACTTGCATTTGGGGATAAAATATGGACTTTAGCAATAGCCTGGCTTTGTCTGGGGGAGTTTGTGTCTCAAACATGAGTTTAAGATTGCTGGAATTCATGTAGACAACCACTACTAACCTGTCCACAAACAAAAGCCTTTTGACAAGGTCCATCATGGCAGGTTGATACAGAAGGTGAAGTCAATAGGGATCTGCAGTGAGCTGGTAAAATGGATACAGAACTGGCTTGGTTATGGAAGGGTGCTTTTCTGACTGGGGATATCTGACCAGGAATGTTCTGCAACCCATGTTTGTAATGTAGTGGTTTGGTTAGCAAGTTTGTAGATGACCCAAGGATTGGGGGAGCTGCAGATAGGAGGATTGCCAGAGGACACTGCAGGATATAGATAGGCTGAAGACTTGGGCAATGAAATGCGGATGGAATTTATTCTGGACAAATGTGAGGTGATGCAGTTTGGGAAGTCTAATGCAGGAAGAACATGTACAGCAAATGGCAGACCCCTTAGAAGCACTAAGAGATTTTGTGCAGTGAAAGTGGCAACACAATGTGTTCAAAAAGCCATATGACATGCTTGCATTTGGTCAGGGCATAGAATACAAAAATTGCCATGTCATTTTACAACTATAAAGTTGGGCCACATTGCTGTGTTCAGTTTGAAGTTTTGGAGAGAATACAGAAAATGTTTACCAGGTTTGAGAAGAGATTGGACGTGCTTAGTTTGTTTTCACTTTTTAATGTTGGCATCTGAAGGGCAACCTATTAGAGGCTCACAAAATGAGGCATGGATGGTCGGAGTCTTTTTCCTAGAGTGGAAATGTCAATTACTTGGACATAAGGTTTAAGGTAAAAGGAGTGTTCAAAGGAGATAAAGTAAGTCTTTAGAGGGAGGTAGGTGCTTGGAATGTGCTGCCTGAGGAGGTGGTGCAACAAATTTGAGAAGCATCCTGACAGATAATAGGCAGGGAATAGTGGGCTATGGACCATGTAGAGGCAAAAGGTGTTGTATGGGCTGGTGGGTCAATGGGCCTGTTCCTGTACTGTTCTTTGTTCTACGCAGCCAGCCCATGTTTGCAAAGCTCAAAACTGTCTGACAGTAGATTCTGTGATTGGACAACATTTGCTTAACATGTGACAAACGAAACATTAACATAATGAAAAGTATTTGCATGCTATCAGACAAAACATCTTCGTAGAGAAGGAAATGAGAGTAGTGTTACAGTCATAGCTAGGGTGTAGAGAAAGATCAACTTAATGCAAGGTAAGTCCATTCAAAAATCTGACTGCAACAGGGAAGAAGCTGTTCTTGAGTCAGTTGGTGCTCAGAATTTTGGATCTTTATCCTGATGGGAGAATGTGTCTCTGTCGTGCGTGGGGCCCTTAATTATCTTGGCTGCTTTGCCAAGACAGCAGGAAGTGTAGACAGTCAGTGAATGGGAGGCAGGTTTGTGTGATGGATTGGGCTACGTTCATGATCTCTTGTAGTTCCTTGCGGTCTTGGACAGAGCAAGTTATACCAAGCTGTGATACAACCACAGCTTTCTATGGTGTACCTGTAGAAGTTGGTAAGAGTTGTAGCTGACATGTCAAATTTTCCTTAGTCTTCTGAGAAAATAGAGGTGTTGATGAGCTTTCTGGACTATAGTTTTGGCATGGGCGGCGGGGGTACGAGGGAGAGAAAGGGGAACCAGGACAGGTTGTTAGCAATCTGAACACCTAAACGTCAAGCTTTTGGCATACTCTCCTTTAGTGTGCTTAACAACATAAGCTAACCACCAATTTAAGGTGGTCAGTGTGGCATATGCATGCACTGGAAGCTACATACTCTAATATACTGTTTTATTATACAAAAAGAATATGTATGCTGCACATGTATACAAAAAAATAACATTTACTCATTCGTTCCCCTGGTGGATGCCTTTGCCAGAATGGAACAGCTTGGTTTTTAATACTTGGCAGTTAACTGGTGACCATTTCTGGTTCGTTCTCCGTGATGACAATTCTACTAATCAAAGGCCACTTGCCTACAAATCAGCACTCCTACAATATAAAGTTGTTCCATGATAGATATTCTTGTGATTGCCTTGATTAGTAAGACAGCTTCCATTAAAAAAAAATTTTGGTAATGAATTTCTGCACTTTTCAGGTGAGCATGATAGCCAAATTGAGTGCTTGAATGTCAGGATTATGGGCACTAGAACTTTTATTTAAGGATTAATTAAATCATTTTAAAAATGCTCTTATTGACAGCTGTCTGTTCTTTTCTCTTTCGCTAAGTTCATTTTGATCTCAGTGCTTTCTAGACAAAGTCAAACTGATGGCAAACTTAGCTTTATTGACGACCTCCAATTTTGCCCTCCAATTTTAAAAATTTATTTCTCCTGTTCTTCAGGAATAGAAGGTGGTATAAATGCTGAAGTTGAAAAGCACCTTGAAATGGGGAAGAAACTGCTGGCTGCAGGACAGTTAGCAGATGCATTGTCTCATTTTCATGCTGCTGTAGGTACGTAAATGTTACAGATGTACTGTTAGCAATGCAATTTTCATTCAACATTTTTAGCACCAAATCAATATTTCAAGAAAACAGCACTTGCAAAAAAAAATTCACCAGTAGTTGGTATAAGTATTACTTGGTGAATAGGTTCTCCAAGATGTATCCATTTCTTTTCAAGTAAGAAAGAAATTGATAAATATCAATGCAAAATACTTAAGATGCTGGAAATCCTCATCAAATCAGGGTAGTAAGGGTGTGGAATGCCCTGTCTGCAGCAGTTGTGGACTCGCCAACTTTAAGGGTGTTCAAATGGTCAGTGGATAGGCATATGGATAACATTGGAATAGTTTAGGTTAGAGGGCCATTAGATTGGTTCCACTGGTCAGCGCAACATCGAGGGCCGAAGGCTCTGTACTGTGCTGTAATAGTCTAAATAATTCACATCAAATTTGTTCTTTTCCACCCCTCAACCTCAACACCTAGAATTAGATACTCCTGAGGATTTGGAGGAGGGGACTTGAAGGAGACAAGTGACTAAAATTTCCCTTTTGGGTGTTTACAGCAACAAAATTCAAGTACCTTATTGATGTTGCTCTGTACTTTCTCCAACAAGCATAAACAAACCTACTTGGCTTACAAAGTGCCCTTCTGACTCAAGACATTGACTCTATCTTCCTCCAAAGATACTGTTAGACCTGTTGAGATTTTCCAGCAAACGTTTTTATGGTTTATAATAGGTAGAAAATTGTTCTGTGTTTTTATTTGGAACTTGCTCAACTGGTTTGGTTGTTTCCTCAATCACACAGATTTGAGGTTTGTACTAACATTTTAATTGTACTTTGCAGGGTGAACAAAACCATTTGAACAGACACATTCTTAATAGCATAGCTGAAATAGATTTGTTTCCAATGATAACTGTTATGGTCTCCTTTTTTAAAAAAAAATCCCTCTTGTTAGGGGGTGGTATAGCGTTGCACCTATAGTGGAACTATGCTATTTGCATGAAATGCATATTGTCCTTGGCATAAAAGAATATGCATTGTTATTTGTAATAGATGACTAATGGGGCAGCTGCTTTTAAGTTTGGGATGATCCCAGTGAGATTTCCAATTTTTTTTGGTGTGAAATAGGACATGAGGCATGATTTAATGATTAACAGAGCAACTAGGTGAGCTTTATGCCATAGAATCCTGCGTTGCAGAAGGAGGCCATTTGGCCCATCGAGTCTGCACCAGCCACAACCCCACCCAGCCCGTATCTGCATAAACCCATGCATCAACTGAGCTAGTTCCCCAATTTAGCACAGCCAATCCACCTAACCCATGTCTTTTGTAGTGTGGGAGGAAACCAGAGCACCTGGAGGAAACCCACACAGACACCAGGAGATTGTGCAAATTCCACACACTAACCCAAACCAGGTCCTTGGTGCCATAAGGCAGCAGTGCTAACTACTGCCACCATACTGCCCTTAACTGTAGCACCAGTGGATAGTATCAGTGCGTAACCGAGGAAGTTTTTTTTGTCTTAGTGTCAAACTTGATTGTGTTCGGATTCATTTGTCTCCTCAGACTTGGATAGAGGATTTGTAATCCCAGCAGTGTCAGAGGAATCATCTTTTTTGAAATGTGAAACCAAGGTTCTTTTGGCTTTTATTTGGTTGATGTGAGCGCTGAAGACCTTCAGGCGTTGTAATTGTGAAGACACTGTTGCAGTCATGTGCAGGAGGCCTGAGATGAGTTTGAAACTGCAACAAAAGGCACTCAAGACTGCAAGTACCTGCTGGGTGTATAACTTGAGTGTCAGGAGTGTCCTGGAGCTGGGAGAAGTGAGGTGTATTGGGTTATAGCACCAAGGCAAGTAGGAAGTGCAGATCAGTTGTAATCAAATTTGAGTTTATCCAACATTGATTTTAATTTCAGATTTCCAACATTTGCAATTTTTGCATGATTTAAACTGGCTCCTACATTTCTTTTTAAGCCCCAATTTAGTGACATTTTTTAAGTCTCCATGCTGTGAAGTCTGAGGTGATTACAGCTGCAACTTTGAAGGGATTAATCAGTTTTTATGTGGAGATACTGATCTTGGACTAAGTGGACACAGTCAGAAGTCTCAACACTGGGTTAAAGTCCAACAGGTTTATTTGATATCATGAGCCTTTTGCACTGCTCCTTCATCAGGTGAGTGGCGTCCACTCCTGTTGGATTTAACTTGTTGTGAGACTTCTTACTATTAGTTTTTGGGTATCCTTATGAGTGGAACTATAACTGATCTATGGCTTTTCATAACTGTTGTCCTGCCCTGGCTTACCCATGTTTGTGTGCCAGTTAATGCTAGCTAAACTGCTTTTGACCAAAAGCAATAGATTTGTTTGGTATGCTGCTTGGAAAAACTAGCATGCCAGGCAGCATGAATGAAGTGAGAAATAGTTCATAGAATCCCTACAGTGCAGAAGGAGGTAATTTGGCCCATCAAACTGGCACTGACAACAATCCACCCCCTCAGCACTATCACTACAACCCTACAGATTTACCCTGCTAATCCCCTGGTACTAAGGGGCAAAACCCATGTTGACACACTGGGAGAATGTACAAACTCCACACAATTGTTTCAGGTTGAGAATCCTCAGTTTAAAATTTGAGTTAATTGGTCACCATGCTGTATTAAAATGAGCACAGCTTCACCTATACAAATTCTATACTTTGTGATTGTAGACATCTTGACTAATCTTCTCAATCTCTATAAGAAGACTAATTTATTGTGTTCCATTCCAGTAAATATCTTTGGCAAATCTTGACATTAAGCATAGGCTCAGAATTGAACACCATTGACTGGATTGTTTGCCACCACTTGTCATGCTTTCAGTGAGTTAGCAAATTGGAGCAGATGCCCACCCACCTATCCTTGAGCGCCTCAAGCCAATTGATCTTGATAATACACTGCCCATGCCATAATATGGCTGCACCTTTAAAATTTGTATAATTTAGTTCATGCCTGTTGGCATCCTTGCCACCAACCTTAGATTTGATTTCAAGAAGACTTAGACTATGTACCCCCAGTACATACCAATAATATATCAAAATTGTTTGCCACTACTCTGCTGTTAGACAATTTTTTGTATCCCATGAGTTTTTTTGCTAATACAAATATAATGTGAAAAGTTGTCACAATACTTTTGAAAATCAACATGCACAATGCTAACTAGACTACCCTCATACTCCCCCTCCATTCAGTTTGTTCAGTTTCACACCATGTAGTGCATTCAGCTGTTTAGCTAGACTCCTGAAGTTTTGGTACTAACCCAAATTATTTGCATTATTCCGATTTAGAAACGTATGCAACAGCAATGCTCAACCGTTCAATAGACATGGCTTGTCTTTTTTATTAAACAACAAGATTCTGAAGCTTTAAAGCAAGACCATCTTAATTCCATCATGATGACTTGTGTTTGCAGATGGGGATCCAGATAACTATATTGCATATTATAGACGAGCCACAGTCTATCTGGCTATGGGTAAATCAAAGTCTGCTCTTCCAGATCTAAGTAAGGTCATTGAGCTGAAACCAGACTTCACATCTGTAAGTAATGCTCTCTTAGTTTCTTCTACTGTTTTGAGTTGAAAAAGTCTTGCATAGAATTTTGCTCATGGTTATATTGCTTGAAAAAATATGCAGCCAAATCTTTTGGTATAATTTATTATTTTGACTATTTTAGGCTCGATTACAGAGGGGAAACTTGCTGCTCAAACAGGGAAGATTGGATGAAGCAGAAGAAGACTTTAAGAAAGTGGTAAGTTTGTACCTGTATCGAAGTTCTGATTTCTGCTTTGGATGCAAATGATCAGACAGTAGTTGATCAATTCTCCTAAGTGCCAGCTAAGTATTGGACCATTCTTAGAGCTGTATGTTTTTAACTTGCTGGTAGGTTCTTTGTTATTGACTCTAAATCAAATACAAAAACAGAGGTTTACAGCATGGAAACAGGCTCTTTGATCCAAATTGTCCATGCTGCTTTTTTTCAAACCCTTAAGCTACTCCCAATTGCTCACATTTGGCCCAAATCCCTCTGTACCCATCTTACCCATAGAATTGTCAATGCTTTTTAAAAGACAATTGTACCCACTTCTACATCTGGCAGCTTCTTACAGACATGTGGTGTGTGTGTTGCTCTTCTGGACCCTTCTGTATCTCCTCTCACCTTAAAGCTATGTCATCTAGTTTTACACTCTCCAGCCTTTGAGAGAAGATATTGACTATCTAGATGATCTATGCCCCTCATTTATTTCATAGACCTCTAAGATCACCCCCTCAGCCTCTTGTGCTCTAGAGAAAAAAATTCCAGTTTCTTCTTATAACTCAAACCATCAGGTCCCAGTAGCATCCTAGTAAATCTTTTCTGCACTGTTCCTAGTTTAATAATATTTCTACAATAGGGTGACTAAACTGAACACAATATTCCAAGTGTGACCGTACTAATATCTTGCACAACTTCAAGGTGTCATAACTCCTGTATTCAATGTTCTGACCAATGAAACCAATGCCTCCTTCACAACAGTCCACCTGTGACTCCATTTTCAAGGAGCTATGAACCTGTACGCCGACATCTTTGATCTATAACTCTTTAATATTTTTAAGAGGATTCTTCGAGACAGGATTTACTCCCACGTGGAAATAAGTGGACATATTAGTGAGTGGCAACATGGTTTTGGGAAGGGAAGGTCATTCTCACTAACATGATCAAGTTTTTTTTTGAAGTGACGAAGATGATTGAAGGTAGGGCAGTGGATGTTGCCTATGTGAACTTCAATAAGGCTTTGACAAGGTCCCTCATGGCAGACTGGTGCAGAAGCTGAAGTTGCAAATGATCAGAGGTGAACTGCAAGATGGATACAGAACTGGCTCTGTCATAGACAGAGGGTAACAACAGTGGCAGGGTGTGCTTCTGAATGAAAGGCTGTGGTTTGATTTAAGTTTGTAGTTGACAAAGGTGGGTGGATTTGCGGATAGCAATGACAACCATCAGGATATAGATTGGGTAGAGAGATGGCAGATGGAGTTTAATCTGGATAATGTGGGGTAATGCATTTTGGAAGGCCTAATACAGAGGAAACATGCAGTAAGTGGCAGGACCCTTAAGAGTATTGATAGGCAGAGGCATTGGTGTGTACAGGTACCCAGGTCATTGAAAGTGGCAATGGAGATGGTAGTCAAGAAGGCAATATGGCATGCTCACCTTCATTAGTAGGGGCATTGAGTTTAAACATTGGCAAGTCATGTTGCAGCTTTACAGAGTATTAGGCTGCACTTGGAATATAGTGTTCAATTCTGGTCGCTACTCTACCAGAAGGGTGTGGAGACTTTGGAGAGAGTACAGAAGATTTACCAGGATGTTGCCTGTTATGGAGGGTATTAGCTATAAAGAGAGGTTGGAGAAACTTGGCTTGTTCTCACTAGAACAAATGGAGGTTGAGGGGTGACCTGATAGAAGCCTACAACAGAGGGGCATGGACTGAGTAGCTCGTCAAAAGCTGTTTCCCAGAGTGGAAGAGTCAATTATTAGGGGGCATAGGTTTCAGGAGCAAGGGGCAAAGTTTAAAGATGTATAAGTCAAGGTTTTTTGAGGGTGGTGAGTGCCTGGAACATGCTGCTGTGAAGCAGATACAATAATGAGTTTTAAGGAGCGTCTGGACACGTGAATAGGATGGGAGTAGAGGGTTATGGTACTGATGAAGGGTGGTGTTTTAGTTCAGTCAGACGCCATGATCAGTGCAAGCTTAAACGGTTAAAGGGCCTGTTCCTATACTGTAATGTTCTTTGTTCTCCCCAATGCCCTATTGTTAACTGAGCAAGTCCTGGCCTTGTTCAGTCTACCAAAATGCATCACCTCGCATTTCTAAATTTAAATTCCATCTGCCATGTCAGCCCACTGGCCCAATTGATCAAGATACTGTTGCAATCCTAGATAACCTTGTTCACTGTCCACTGCCACCAATCTTGGTGTCATCTGCAAACTTACTAACCATGCCTCCTATATTCTCATCCAAGTCATTAATATGAATGACTAATAACAATGGACCCAGCATGTTTCCCAATACATGTGACAATACACTGTCACATGTATTGAGGAGCAGTATTGTTTGCATACAAAATATACATATGGAAAAAGGAAAGGATAGGGTAAAGATCGGTTTAATTGGTCCATTCAAAAGTCTGATGGTAGCAGGGGGCTGTTCTTCAGTTGGTACATGTTCTCCGACTTGTCTTTTTCCCAATGGAAGAAGGTGGAATGTTCAGGATGTATGGGCTCCTTGATTAAGTTTGCTGCTTTTCTGAAGTGGCAAGTGTAAAGTCAGTTGATGGGAGGCTGGTTTGCATGATGGACTGGGTGGGCTACATTCACAACTCTTTAGTTGCAGTTTTGGTCAGAGCAGGAGCCATACCAAGCTGTCGTACATCAGGAAAGGACACTTTCTACGGTGCATCTGTAAAATTTGAATCATAGTGGATATGCTGAATTTTCTTAGACTGCTGAGGAAAAGAGGTGTTGGGTTTTATTAACTATAATGTCAGTGTGGAGGTGCCTGGATAGATTGACCTAAAGACTTCAAAATCTGAAGCTCTCAATCATATCCACTTCAGTGATGTAGAAAAGGGCACCTGCTCCACTATATTTCCTGAAGTTGATGACTGTCTCCTTCATTTGTTGACACTGAGGGAGAAATTGTCATCTCAATTTCACCAAATTCTCTCTTGTACTGTCTTCTCATTGTTTCAAATCCAACTCACTACAGTTGTCATCAGCAACTTGAAAATAGAGTTGGAGCAGACTTTGGCTTTAACATATAAGGAGTAAGAGGCTGAGGACAGCTTTGCAGGACACCAATGTTGAGGATAATTGTGTCATTACCTTTCCTTACTGATTCTGGTCTGTGGGTTAGGAAGTCTAGGATCCAGGTGGAGGTAGGAACCAAGCTCTAGGTTTTGTAATTGTTAGAGTAATGATTTGAAGACTGAGCTGTGCTCAATACTTAAGAGTCTGGCAGGTCCTTGTTACCCAAGTGTTCTAGTGAGTGTAGGGCCAAGGAGATGGTGTCAGCTGTAGACCCATTGTGGAAATAGACAAACTGGAGTGGATTCATCTGTTTGGGAGATGGCAGTTAATGCATGCCATGACTAACTTCTCAAAGCACTTCATGGTGGATGTCAGTGCCACCACATGATGGTCATTAAGTCATGCTGCCTCACTTTTCTTTGGTACAGGAATGATGGTCATCATCTTGAAACAGGTAGGGATCTCAGATTGGAGTAAAAAGCTCCATCTGGTCTGCACAAGATCTGACTGCTTGTCCAGATACCCCATTCGGGCCAGTCACTTTGGCTTTCTTGACCAAGTTACTCTCAACCTGACATCTAGTCTCATGGTGACCTCTAGGATACCAGTTCAATCAAGGCTTCTGGGATAGATGTCCTCTCCCTGACTTGGGTGCACAAAATGGGCATTGAATGTACTGAGCTCATTGGGGAGAGGTGCATGGTTGCCAGTGATTCTACACCTTATCCATGTAGCCTGTTGTGCAATGTAGACCATGCCATAATTGGTGGGTTTTCATGCAGTCTGGGACTCTAGCTCAGTGTGGTACTGTGTTGGCATCTTTGGTTCTCCAGAGATTGTATCTGTAGTTTTTGCATTGGTCAGGGCCACGCAAGTTGACTGATTCAGACCTGGTCTTCAGTAAGCACTGGATGGCGCTCTTTATGATGTGAAGATGCTGGCATTGGACTGGGGTAAACAGTAAGAAGTCTCAACACCAGGTTAAAGTCCAAGTTTATTTGGTAGCAAAAGCCACTAGCTTTATAAGCACTGGCCCTTTGCCAAGTGAGTGGGAGTTCAATTCACAAGCAGGGCAAATAAAAACACAAACTCAATTTACAAGGTAATGGTTGGAATGCGAGTCTTTACACATAATCAAGTCTTAAAGGTACAGACAGTGTGAGTGGAGAGAGCGTTAAGCACAGGTTAAAGAGATGTGTATTGTCTCCAGACAGGACAGTTCGTGAAATTTTGCAAGTTGTCAAGTCATGGGGGGTTACAGATAGTGTGACATGAACCCAAGATCCTGGTTGAGGCAGTCCTCGTGTGCGGAACTTGGCTATCGGTCTCTGCTCAGCAACTCTGCGTTGTCATGTCATGAAGGCTGCCTTGGAGAACGCTTCCTGAAGATCAGAAGCTGAATGTCATGACTGCTGAAGTGTTCCCCAACAGGAAAAGAACAGTCTTGCCTGGTGATTGTCGAGCAGTGTTCATTCATCTGTTGTAGTGTCTGCATGGTTGCCCCAATGTACCACGCCTCAGGACATCTTTTCTTGCAGAGTAGACAACATTAGCCAAGTTGCAAGAGTATGTACTGTGTACCTGGTGGATGGTATTCTCACATGAGATAATGGCATCACAATGATGTCACAATGCTCCAATTCTCCAGCTTCCACCCTAAACATGTTAAAGAAGCCATCCCCTATGGACAAGTCCTCCATATACACAGAATCTGCTCAGATGAGGATCTGACATTGAAAGATGCTCTCATAAGAACAAGATATGGCATTTGACTCAATCGACAGTTCTGACGTGCCACAGCAAAAAAACCGCACTGACCTCCTCAGAAGACAAACACACAGGGTAAGGTGGATAGAGTACCCTTTGTCGTCCAGCACTTCCCCAGAGTGGAGAAGCTACAACATCATCTCCAGAGCCTTCATGTCAGTGATGAAGATGAACATCTCGCCAAGGCTGTCCCCACACCCACTTCTTGCCTTTTTAAACGACTGTGCAACCTCAAAGACCATTGTCTGCAGCAAACTACCCAGCTTTGAGGAGAACAGTGACCACAACCCTGCCACAGCAACCACTGCAAGACATGCCAGATCATCAACCACAGGTGCCATCATCTCACTTAAGAACACCATCCACTAGGTACATGGTACATACTTTTGCAACTCGGTTATTGTTGTCTACCTGATACGCTGCAGGAAAGGATGTTCTGAGGCATGGTACATTGGGGAAACTGTGCAGGTGCTGTGACATCAGATGAATGAACACTGCTGAACAATCACCAGGCAAGAGTGTTCTCTTCCTATTGGGGTCATGGTCATGGGCATTCAGCCTCTGATCTTTAAGATGAGCATTTTTCAAGGCAGCCTTCACAACACGTGACAATGCAGAGTTGCTGACCAGAGACTGGATAGCCAAGTTCCCCACACATGACAGCCTCAACTGGGATCTTGGGTTCATGTCATGTTATCTGTAACCCTTGTAATTTGCCTGGACTTGCAAAATCTCACTAACTGCCCTGTCTGGAGACAATTAGTCATCCCTCAATCTGGTTAGGGTTCCTTTATTGTGGAATCCAATAGGTGTAGACAAACTTCATAAGTAGAAGAGGGTGCTCACAATGTCAAAACGGTGGCGCAGGCTTGTTGGGCTGAAGGGCCTGTTTCCTGTGTTGTGGTGTTCTGTGTAATACATATCTTTTTAAGCTGTGCTTAACCATCTCTCCACTGACATTGTCTGTACCTTTTTAAGACTTGATTACCTGTAAAGACTTGCATTCCAACCATTATTTTGTAAATTGAGTTTGTCTTTATATGCCCTGTTTATGAATAGATCTCCCACACTCCTGACAAAGGGGCCATGCTCAAAAAGCTAGTGGCTTTAGGTACCAAATAAACCTGTTGGCCTTTAACCTGGTGTTGTGTGACTTCTTAGTGTGGCCCTATTTATCCATGGTTGCCAGCTTGAAACACTTGCATGTGCTAAAGAAGCAAATCCACAGACTGTGATATCTAATGTGAGTAAAGAATGGAAAAAAAAATTGCATTTAGAGTGCCTTTCACAACTAGATACTTCCAAGTTGTCCTTCTCAGATGCTGAAGAGAGACATACTAATAATCCAGAGATCCAGGGTAATGCTCTGGAAACCTAGGATTGAATCCTACCACAGTATATGGTGACCACACCTCAGAGTGCAGCACTCAAGTGCTTAGATAGTATGCTTGAGTCTCTTCTCTCTGACCCAAGTGCTACTACTGAGCCTGTGGCCAAGTTGGAAGTAATATCTTTAAGCTTCCAGTATGCTGTGCATAGTTTTTGGAACACTTTTTTTAGGAAATAATTCCCATTTTGAACAACTGATTTTGGTTGCACTAACTGAAGATGCATGTAACCAGTTAAGTTCCACAGGGATCAATGCTGGGACTATCTGTTTTAAAACTGACTTGAAGGAAGGAAGTGAATGTATTGTAGCCAATTTACAGACAACATTAATAGATGGAAAGGCATGTTGAGAGGGGTGCAAACAGTTTACATCAAAATATTGATGGGTTAAGTATACTTCATTTGCCAACTTAATGTGGGAGAATATGAAGTTCATTTGACAGAGAACAAAAGAACAGTAGTATTTAAATAGAGAAAAGGCAGCACAAATGACTTAGGGGTATTTGTGCTTGAAATAGAGCTAGCACATCAGGTAATCAAATGGAGGTGAGGAGAATTTGAGAATCGTGCGTCTTTGGAGTTTTCATCCTGCAAAAGCGGTAGAAGCATAGTCTGAATATTTTTAAGGTGGGTATATTGTTAAACAAGGCAGTGATAGATTGTCAGAGTTAGGTGAGATGCAGATTTTAAGATCAGCCATGGCCTTATTAAATGGCAGAGGGATTGACCAGTCTTCTCCCTTGTTCATGTTTTGAACTGTCTCCAATGCTTTACATCTTCAACGAGGAGACCAAAATGTGCACAGTATGAGGTGTGGTCCCACCAGTGCCATCTAATCAAAGCATAACACCCTTACCGTTAGGGCTAACAGTAGGACTCTGAATAGTGTGGATGAACAGAGGGATCTAGGGGTATGTGTACATAGATCCCTGAAAGTTGGGAATCAAGTAGATAGGGTTGTTAGGAAGGCATACGGCGTCTTGGCGTTTATTGGTAGGGGGATTGAATTTAGGAGCCGCAGCGTCATGTTGCAACTGTACGAAACTCTGGTGCGGCCGCACTTGGAGTATTGTGTGCAGTTCTGGTCCCCACGTTATAGGAAGGATACATAGAACATAGAACACTACAGCACAAACAGGCCCTTCGGCCCACAAGTTGCGCCGATCACATCAACACCTACCAACCTACAGACCTATCTATAACCCTCAATCTCATTAAACCCCATATACTCATCCAGGAGTCTTTTAAAAGACCCCAGCGAGTTCGCCTCCACCACCACTGACGGCAGCCGATTCCATTCACTCACCACCCTCAGTGAAAAACTTACCCCTAACATCACTTCTGAACCTCCCTCCCCGCACCTTAAATCTGTGTCCTCTCGTAGCGACCATTTCAACCCGGGGAAATAGCCTCTGAGAGTCCACCCTATCTATTCCTCTCAACATTTTGTAAACTTCTATCAGGTCGCCTCTCAACCTTCGTCTCTCCAGGGAAAAGAGTCCCAGCTCCCTCAACCTAACTTCATAAGGCATGCCTCCCAGTCCAGGCAACATCCTTGTAAATCTCCTCTGTACCCTTTCAATAGCTTCTACATCTTTCCTACAGTGAGGCGACCAGAACTGCGCACAATACTCTAAATGAGGCCTGACAAGGGCCTTATAAGGTTCCAGCATTACCTCCCGACTCCTAAACTCAATCCCTCGATTAATGAAGGCCAGTACACCATACGCCTTCTTGACCACCTCCTCCACCTGCGAGGCCGCTTTAAGAGTCCTGTGGACCCGGACCCCAAGATCCTTCTGCTCCTCAACACTACTCAGACTTCTGCCCTTGATAGTGTACTCGTTCATCCCGTTGGTTCTGCCAAAATGGACGACTACACATTTATCCGCGTTGAAGTCCATCTGCCACTTCTCCGCCCAGTCCTGCATCCTATCTATGTCCTGCCGCAACTTTTGCCATCCTTCCAGATCATCCACAACACCACCGACCTTCGTGTCATCAGCGAACTTACTTACCCATCCCTCCACTTCCTCATCCAGGTCATTTATGAAAATGACAAACAACAAGGGTCCCAGGACAGATCCTTGAGGCACTCCGCTGGTGACTGACCTCCATTCAGAAAAAGCCCCATCCACAACCACTCTCTGCCTTCTGCAGGCAAGCCACTTCTGGATCCACAAGGCCAAAGGCCCTTGGATCCCATGCCCTCTCACCTTCTCAAGAAGTCTTGCATGGGGGACCTTATCAAACGCCTTGCTGAAGTCCATGTACACTACGTCCACGGCACTTCCTTCGTCAATGTGTTCAGTCACATTATCGAAGAACTCAACTAGGCTTGTAAGGCACGACCTGCCCTTGACAAATCCATGCTGACTATTCCTGATCATGTCAAACCTCTCCAAATGTTCGTAAATCTTGTCCCTCAGAAGCCTCTCCATCAGCTTACCAACCACTGAGGTCAGACTCACCGGTCGGTAATTTCCCGGGCTATCTCTGTTCCCTTTCTTGAAAATAGGAACTACATCCGCAATCCTCCAATCCTCTGGAACCTCTCCCGTCTCCATTGACGACACAAAGATCATCGCCAGGGGCTCTGCAATCTCTTCCCTCGCCTCCCACAGTATCCTGGGGTACATCCCATCTGGTCCCGGCGACTTACCTACCTTGATAGAATTCAAAAGTTCCAACACATCCTCCTCCTTAATATTCACGTACTCAATCCTTTCCATCTGCTGCAAATCCATAACAAAATCTCCCAGATCGGCTTCCACTGTGAATACTGAGGCGAAGTACTCGTTAAGCACCTCCGCCATTTCTTCTGGTTCCACACAAACCTTTCCCCCCTCACCTTTTTATAGGTCCTATCCCTTCTCTTCTTATCCTTTTACCTTTCACATATTTATAGAAGGCCTTGGGATTCTCCTTAATCTTACCCGCCAAGGTCTTCTCATGACCCCTTCTGGCTCTCCTAATTTCCCTTTTAAGTTCCCTCCTACAGTC